>NC_137169.1:173840297-175146547 GCF_951394435.1 Stenella coeruleoalba
TGTATGTGGGGGGGGGGGGGGAGTGTCTGTCTGAACTGAGTGTGTGTATGTATTATGGGATAAGAGAATTGATAGAGTAGGTTGGCCTTAATCTTGAACCTTAATCATAAAATCTAATGATTTCTCTCCGGAATAACATAAACCCAACAGACAGGCACTATAAAGAAATGACGGTGCAACTGTAAGTTATACAGCAGCCTTAGAACAAAATAAGTAACATACTTTTACTTATAGCCAAATAGATAATGTATTTCACATTATTCAAAGGAATTCCTCTCCTTAACTTACCGGGATGCCCTGCTGCGAAGTCAGTGTGTCTTCAGCCTCAGGAAACCACACCCCCTTGGTTGACGCTCATGACCTTAGCAGGAGGACCAGCTGGCTTTCCTGGCATAGGACTCGGGCTAAGTTCTTGGTCTTTGCCACCTGAAAAGGCTCGGGGGTAAAGTGGACATTGGGCAAGCGGTGGGAAATCCCTCAATTTGATTAGCCCTGTAAATCCACACCAGACTCAAGCTGCCCAAAGAGGATCCAGAAGGTCCTAGAATCAGTTCCAGTACCAAAAAGAAACTAACTTCACTGTGGGTATAGGTGCCCAGGATTCCAGGACCAAATTGGACCTCCTAGGATTTTGTTGTCACCATGAACCACGTGAAGGGTATCATCCTAGGATGGTGGAGCAGCAAGACAGAGGAAGCCCAGCTGTACCATCTCACAGAACAGAGCTGCCGTCACAGTCCTGGATGGCCTACCTCCGGACTGTTTTGAGGGAGAGAAATAGAATTCCTTCTTGTTTAAACTACTGTAAATTTGACTCCCTGTTACAAGTTGCCAAAGCTACATCTTAATATACCTGTTAAGTAGAGCAGAAATCATTAGAGGTAAGAAAGTCACTTAGCCAAAGGCTAGATCATAATATTCTGAGATTGACTCTCGTGCACTCTGATTCTGAAATTGTTCTGGGCTCTGAAAGGGATTCTTTGACCTACTTATGAACTCCCGTGCGATGAATATCGACTAAGTGTTCACTACACCACAGGCACTGTGCTAGGCATTGCAGAAATAACTTTCAACAAGACAGTTGTGGTACCTGCCTCCTGGTGCTAATGGATTACAGGGAGAAACAGAACAAACCATGTACATTACAATACGACAGATGCGGAGAGAAGGGTTGCTACTGGAGTATAGAGGCTGAGCCTATAGGATTTAGGGATCGCTTCCCGGAGAAAATGATCTCTAAGCTGAGCTCTGAAAGATGAGATGGACTTAGAAGTAGTAGAAGAAGTGGATGGGGGAGGAGGAGAGAGCAATCCAGGCAGAAGGAACAGAATAGGGGAAGACCCGGGACTTAGAGGGATCACAGACCAAATAGAATCCTAGGCATGGCCCCGTAGTTCACAAAACATGCCAAATATTTTGTACCAAATGGTACTACACGTTTTTCCTAAAAAAGAAGTAGCACTATAGCTTCACTTTCTGAGCACTAATTTGGCGTAATAGTATAATATACTAACTGGATGTATGTCCCTTGGAAACATGAAGCATGTCTTGTTTTATTTTATTTTATATAATCACATAATCCCTCAAATAATCCTCTGTGAAGGGTCAGGTAAATAAATAACTATTTTAATGACTTTAACAGAGCACACACTGTGTGTAAGGTGCTGATTGCACATCCTGGTCCCGGGTCTAAGTAAGGAAGGCAAACAAGGGAATGACCTAAGTAAGCAGGCAAGAGGGAAGGGCATGATTGTGGGCTTCTGTGGAACTGTATAGACTCCAAATTCCAAATCAGAATGCTAGTGCTGCAGTTTGTTCCGCTTAGAACAGCCATCCTAGCACATCCCAGGTAAGAGTTTGACCCCTGTCTGGGGGCAGGAATACAGGCTGGATGGAAGGACCTCTTGCAAGTCCACCTTGGAAATACTCGGTGTTGGTGCTACCCCTGATCATTGAATGAGAGAGAAGAGTGGGATCTCTTTTGAGGGAAGAAAAAGAAATTTAGAGAGCGTGAATGCTGTGAGCCTCCTGAAGGAGGCTTGAAGTAGGAATAGAATTTCTAGGTGGCAGGGAGGGGGTTTAAGGGAAGTAGGGCAGGAACGAAGGAGAGAGCAGTCCGAGCAGAAGGAAAAGTATGATTCCAAGTTTAGAGTCAAATGTGAGGCCATGACAGACCAGGCAGAGGGAAGGAGGCCACCCAGCCCTGCCACACCACCTGGGCACATGTGCCCACTGCCCCTCTGGCTCACTCTCTCACCAGAGCACTCCATGAGTCATATTGATAGAAATGTGTAACTTCACCCAGCGTAGGCTGTCCAAGTTCCTCCATGCTCTGGTGGTTTGTTTGAGATTCACATCCCTTCTTGGGGTAGGTCAGAATCTTGTACCATTTAGTTACTACAGCATGATTGTCACCTGTTTGCAGGTATGAATACCTTTGCATTGGTAATCACTAACATTTTCTGTCACTTTGCAGTTTACAAAGTGATTCTACATGCATCAGTTCCCTTAATCCTCACAACAACTCCCAAAAGTAGAGGTATTACTATCGCCACTTTATGACGTAAGAAACAGAAATGTCAAGACTACAAAGACAATGTACATGCTTGGAGCCAGGCCTTTCAACTCCAAATATCATGCTACTTTCAAAAGAATACATTTTTGGTTTTAGAACATTTGTCTGCATCTTTGCTTGTATTTTTTTTTTTAGGACTTACAGCACCTCATGAAGTACCTTAGTTTTTCATACCCATTAATAAGTAGAGGTGCATCCACGCAGTTGCCAGCAGTCAAGAATTATGTCCTTTCTGGCTCTTTCATGAGTGTCTTGTCCTTCTCATTTCCAGTGCCACTATCCTGGTTCAGGTTTGTACTGCCTGGCACGACGGCTCCATTCGTTCATTCATACAATCAGTCGTGCTCCAGGTACAGTGCTAGGTGCTGGGTGTGCTGGGGGATCAATACAGAGCCCCTGCTTTCAAAGGACTTACAGTCTAGGGTGGAGAGAGACAAGTAAATAGGACCTTGCAAAGAACGTGAGAATGCTTCATGGAGGGAGCACATAGCAGGGCCCCTAGCATCAAGAAGAGGCACTGAATCCAGAATCAGGGAGTTAGGGATGCCTAAAGCTGAGACGTCAATGGGAAGCAAAAGTGAGCAGATGGAAAGGGGGAGAAATGCTTAGTTCAGGAAAAGGAATGACATGAGCAAGAGCATGCATGCTGATGAGAAGAAAGTAATTTCTCAGACAGAAATGAATATAGTTTGATAGCCTGAAGGATGAGTGCAATGGGAAGGGGCTGTTGAGAGATGCCGTAAGAGTCAGATTACGAAGAGTTTGGGAGCCACATTAAAGAATCTGGACTTTATCCTGGAGCTATGGAGACCATCGAAAGCTATCACACAGTAAAGTGATTTCTTTAACCCACAGTACTAGAAAGAGGTATGGAGAGAAGTGAACACATTGGAGAAGTATTAAGGAAGGGGAATAGCAGAAATTTGTTACAGGTGAGAACTTACTTTAGTTCATGTTTTACACTAGGATCAAGCTAATCTTCCCGAAATACAGCTCTAATTAGGATATTCCCATGTCTTCATTGTTCCATTTCTCGCCTTTTGCCTACCAAATAAAGCCCAGACTCTTTAGCCAGCAGTGGACGCTGCCTTTCCTCCAGCATGGGCATCCTCCCCTCCACACAGCTGGGCCTCTTCGCTCCCTTCTCTAGACCTGGTGTCTAAGACCAGTCGTAACCTTATGCAGAAGGAATGAAAAGACCTTGGCTCAGCACTCTGGAATGGAGCATCAAACCATTCCTCCTTCAAGTCAGGCCCCGTGTTCCAGGTCTGACTCCTGGCTTGGAAGTCTGCCTGGTCCCTTGGGGGCGGGGGCCCCGCTTCTCGCTCTCCATTCCACGCTTTCCTCCTTCCAGAGCTTGGGAGTCTGCCTGTGAACCTGAGCTTAGCGACACGAGCCTGCTAACTGCTGACAGACTTTCTTATTTCCTTATTCTTGACTACAGTTCTCAGTGCCACCTGTTGCTAGATATTCCAGTACCAGCACCTCCCAGCCTCAAGACTTGTCACCCACCTCCCAATGCCAACTCTACTCACCCAGGCAAGTAGAGTGACCGCCTTTGTCATCTGTTGCCATACTCCTCTGCCTATCCCTTCCAACACCTTGTCTTCCAGCCTAGACTTCTCTCGCAGCTCCTGCTCCATCCCCATGGGCAGATCTAGTCTCTGCCAGTTCGCTCTATCTTTGGCAGTGAACCAGGCCATTTCTAACAATGTCTTGAGCTATAACAATTAACCTTCAAGGCCCTGAAGATTAGGGCCCACCCACCACTGAACTGTCTTTCTCACTATGTTTGTGTACCCTTTACTCCAGTCAAAATAATCTCATTATCGTTTGCCTTTTGTGCCCCATGCTTACTGACCCCTGATTCATTCCACCCAACCACTCAGCCTGGAAAGGGCTTTCTCCCATTTCATCCCCATTTTCTGAGGAATTCTTAATAAATTTTTTTTTTTTTTTGCGGTACGCGGGCCTCTCACTGTTGTGGCCTCTCCCGTTGCGGAGCACAGGCAGGCTCAGCGGCCATGGCTCACGGGCCCAGACGCTCTGCGGCATGTGGGATCTTCCCGGACCGGGGCACGAACCCGTGTCCCCTGCATCGGCAGGCGGACTCTCCACCACTGCGCCACCAGGGAAGCCCCCTTAATAAATATTAAGTCCCCAAATATGACAAGTCATACTCTCCTCCCCATCCTGACTGCAAATTACATCTTCCTCCTCTGAACTCCTACAGCTCATTATCTGGACTTCCATTATGGACTTTATTACATTCTTCCTTATTTTAAATGTCTTATCTCCCTAAGAATATAAATAAACATCTTGGGAATAAGATCCACGTCTGATTACTTAGCAAAGCAAAATAGCTAGGGGAGAGGGGAGAAGGGAAAGAGAGACTTGGCTCAATTTCACAAAATGAGTAATGGTCCACCAAGGATTATAAGTGAACAAGCTCACACTGTCAAGTGCCTGCTTAGCATCCTTAAGTCATTCCTGAAACATGGGGGTTAAGGGCCCCTGTCCCTATAGACTTCAAGGAAATTCACTGAGAGCCCCTTAAGTAATAATACATTATTATTCTATATAGCCTCTCTATTTAGAGTTATTTCTTTGCATCTCCACCCCAACCCCAAATGCATCTGGAAGCCCCCATCCCCACCCAAAGTTTTGATGGTTCCCCGAACAGAGCTGAAATAAATTCAGTTACCCAGTTTAGATCCCTTCAGTTCCCCTTTTGGCACCTACTAGGTCCACAGGTGTGACAAAAGGGGGCACAGCAGCTTTCCCCAGTGATAGAAGGAAACTCATGGACCCAGGGGACACAGCTCTTCCCCCTAGCATGAGTAGGAAAACGAGACTGATGAGAGTGGGTGTTTATGTTTATTATTAAAATGGGCAAAGTTAGTTCTTGAACGCTGAATGATACTCAGCCTCTTGTTCACTCTACAGCAGTGCGTTCTGGACACGGAGATTGTTTTGCCAAACGTCTATGCCACAGTGTAATGGGGGAGAGTTAAGCTCATGGTGCATCACTATTTTGCACTCATTTTCCAGCTTTCCTCTTAGGAGCTCCAGATTCTTACAAAGCATGACAACTATCTCACCAAATCCAGGTACGTTAGGTAGAGGACATTACCAAGAAAAATAAAATGCTTATAATCCGCCCACCACAAGGTCTGCTCTACCTGTGTTATTCTGTAATATTAGACATCTGAGTGGCTTTCATGTCTAACGTTCCCATTCAACTATAAAAATATACAGTGCCAGATCCTAGGCCAGGAGATCTAAAGGCCCAATGGTCAGGAATCCTATGATGCCAGACAGACATCAAAATGCCAGGTTTTATGAAGAAGTATTTAACTGTGAGTAAACATGCTTCAAAGCCTTTCAAGTGGTTAGTCATTCCTCCCTGCTTCCCTGTCTGAGCAATGAGCTCCAATCCCTGATGAAGCTAAAAGTGCTGAGTATACTTTAGACACATTAAAGAAGATTCTCTCTTGCCTCACGAACTTGATGAAGCAGCAGAGTTGGTGGTGACTTCTCAAAACCTCATGTGTCTGGTGTGAGATAAAATGGTCAAGCCCTATCTTTTAGATGCTTTACCTGGAATCGAAGCCCTGGTGTCCTTGTGGCAGGTACCCTGCAGACAGAATTCCATCACAGTGGACAGTCCTCACAATTAGAACCCGCATCCTCTTCTGGCCCAACGCAGGTTGAAAATTAACTTTTATGCTTTGGCACAAGAATTACTCTATTGATTGGCTTTAGAGAGTGACGATGCTCAAGGGAGGCAGGAAGGAGAGAGCTGATGTGAGCTTTATTTATTTATGTATCAGATTCCAGAAGCGAAAACACAGAAAGCACTTTAAGAATAAAAACAGAAATCAGCTACACAAGTCTGAGAAAACATTATTTTTCTTTCCACTCAAAATAGATTTTATAATCTTGAGAGTGTAAACGGGCATAACCTTTTTAAAGCACAATTTGGTAATATCTATCAATATTAACAACACGCTTTCCCTTTGAACAAGTAATGTCACCACTAGGAATTTACCTGATGGATATACATGGAACACTTCAACAAAACATATGTCCAAGGATGGTCACTGAAGCATTATTTGTCATGATTTTAAAAAATACATCAAAATGTCCATCAGTATAGGGACTGGTTAAATAAAAATGGCATATCCGTATCGTGGATTAGTTCAAAGAATGAGATGGATCTGGGTGTGCCAATATGGAAGGATTTCCATGACACATCACTAAGGGAAAAAAGCCAAGTGCAGAACAGTATGTATAGTGTGATCCCTAAGTGTTAAAATACACATAAGTATGTGGAGAGGAGCACATCATTACATTCAGGCATGTGCATAAAAGTATCTCAGGAAATGGTTAGCAGTGATGAACTTTGAGTAAAGGACCTGAGATGGGTGGAGGACCAGCTTAATAGGGCAGGGTGGCATTTGGGAGAGAGATCAGGGACCAGTGAAGGTTTCTTATTTGTACTACCCATTATTAAAAATACTAACAGGGGCTTCCCTGGTGGCACAGTGGTTGAGAGTCCGCCTGCCGATGCAGGGGACACGGGTTCCTGCCCTGGTCCGGGAAGATCCCACATGCCGTGGAACGGCTGAGCCCGTGAGCCATGGCCGCTGAGCCTGCGTGTCCGGAACCTGTGCTCTGCAATGGGAGAGGCCACAGCAATGAGAAGCCCGCGTACCGCAAAAAAAACCAACAACAACAACAAACTAATAAATATTCTGTTATTATTTAAATGGTTTCTAAGTTAGTGTCTTCAAGAGAAATTGGGTATGTGGCCAAAGAGGGAAGAAAAAAAGAGATTCTTGGCTGAGAGATCGATAATGCCCTCAGCCAGCTCAGCTAAAGAGGAAGTATTCCAGTCCACAGAGAGGGGGAAGACGGCCTCTGCAAAAACTGTTCACTGTGTATTAGGGTGGAGGGGGAAGTGGAAAGAAGAAGAAGAATTGCCTCATGTGGGATTTTAATTGAATTTAATTTTTTCTACTTGTTTTACTTCGGAAAGACTTTGATAAGAGGAACTAGCCCTTGCCCAAGAGTATGAGGGGCCAAAACGTTGTCTTAGCTACCTAGAAAGACTCGGAAGGAACACTCATCCCTTCTCCACCCCACTGGCCAATCGGAAGACTAAAAGAGGTGTTCAGAGGGAATGTTGACAAAGGGTAGACCTTGAAGTAGGAGGACTGTAAACCAGCCTCAGCGGACAGAACTTTCGGAGTTGCTGGTGACTCCCTTTCTACTGAACAGCATGACTCTTTTGTGTTCTTGGACTTGGGGAAGAACCGAAGTTTCATTAATCCATTTCACAGTCCAGGCTGCTGTGGCATTTGCCATTGTCCACCCAGACAGAGTGAAGAGAGAAGACAAGACTGAGATTCAATGGAGTCCACTGCACTGAAAGACTCGCCTGCCACACGACTCTTGTTTGTGATACACATGGAGGCTTTCTATTGGCCAAAACCAACCTCAGTGACTTTCATTATGCAGCGAGATTGTCAATATTTATCTGAGTGAAATATCCACGGCATTAGTCTAGATACAAATCCTATAAAATAAGCACAACTTTAACATTATTTTCTACGTGATGGTGATCCCAGGACCACCAGTCCCAGGGTAAGCACAGAGTGTTCCCCTCTTTCACTCACCATCCAGTTATTCCTCACCAGGGCAGAGGAGGGTGGTCATTATAAGCCTCGTTGGATAATTTCTAAATGCTGGAGCATCTTCAGGGAAGTGGACTTTCCCCCAGGCCAGGCTACTTCAGCCAGTTACAGCACAGGGCTAATAAGGCCAAGGTCATGATCTTATTTACCCTGAGGGCCAATTAGCTTTGATCTGTTTCATGGCCATATCCTGTATCCCTCAACCCAAACAGCTGTTTCAAAAATGGATGCCCTTGATGACAAGGGGGACTGGTCCAAAGTAACATAGATGTATGAGTTCAAGATCGTGCTCATGCTCATGAGCTCATGCTCCTGGAAAAATGACACACAGCATATTAAAAATATTGAAATTACATCACCTGATCTTTGTTCCAAAGAGATCAGGAATAATAACACCAAGCAGATCTCAAAGATCTACACAACTGCGAGATTGGTCATCAGGCAGAAAACAGCTACATGTTCATAACAGCTCACTTTTGTTTTAAAAAGAAGGCTATCATACCATGAACCCATTTTTCCATTAAAATAATTCTTTAGAGAAAGTTACTTTGATTAGTATATAAAGAATTTTCTACTTGTTTACAGGTAGTCCCTTAGGGAGGAAACTGAAATCAAGATGAGTTTTATAAAATTCTTTGCCCTTTATATCTCATTAAGTATTTTATATAAAAAGTAAACTAAATGAACATTTTGGTCACTGTTTGATCTGAGCGTTTTTCACACTAATTACATACTCATTTTTTTTCTTTTATAAATTGATAGTTCTTCCAATTGCCCTAGTTCTTTCCTCACAAATATGTTCTTCACCCATATACTAAGCAAAAAATACCTTCTTTTTTTCAACTGGTCCACAGAACCCAATACTTATGCTTTTCCACCATTCATAAAAAGAAACAAATTTCCAAACTGTCTTTTCTCACACTTCTATCTAGCTCCTTGTTTCTGAAGTTCCCAACACAATCCACAAACATAATCAATATCTGAAATACCATGTGCACCAGTATCTGAAGCACATATAAAGACCTAGAATTAACCTTGGGGATTGTCTCACACACTCACTTTGACCCAGAATTAATGTTGAGGGCCTCCTTACATGCTTCGAAATCTGAGTGCATCTGCAACTGTAAACTCTCTGACCTCAAGATAATAAAAGTTTGCAATACTACAAATAAGAATCACCGTTTGTAATCCCTGATCCCAGAAAACGGGCAGCTACACTGCTCCCTTACTGGTAGGAATCTGTCCTCTGGGGGAGGAGGGAGTCTTGCTTTCTCTGTTTTCCTTCCAGCCACCTATAGATGTCCCTTGAAAGACTGAGAAAAGAGTCTACAGAGGCTCCCAGATCCAAGAGTGACAAGCGTAAAATTCTGCCGGGGGTGGAGGTAAGGGGCTGGAATGAGACCTTCTCTTTCAGAAACTCCTCCATTTACCACTGCTCACTTGCCTTCAGAGGAGCCTGAAGCCAGCCCTCAAGGAAAGATACAGCTAATTCTGTGGAGGTTGGTAGTGATCTGAGAAAGTATGTCACCCTACTCAGAGAGACTTACGCTGACTATGTAAATCTTGATCTAAAACCTAAGGCTTGTGGCTGAGCCATGGATGACATACATCAAATCGGGCTGAGGACAGAGAATCTGGGATATGGAATCCACACCTTTTTCCATCCTAGAATTTCTATGCTTCCCAGCTTCTTTCAAGAGCCTCTCCCAGTTCTCCACGGGCTATCGAGCTATCCCATATTCCCCTGTTTACCCTGATAAAGGACAGGAACATATTTTAAAATAAGGTGCCCCCAATTCCTGCAAACCATGGAGGACGGTATATGAACATCATTTTACTCAGTAGAACTGTACACAGTGTATATAGTTTCCTCCTCACTACTTATCTATGAGGTCACTAGGAAAACTGCTACTCTTCTAATGTCTTCCCTCTCCTGTTTACCTTTGATATCCCTCTTCTCCCTCCCTAGCTTCTCCCTTCTTCTCTATCCTGTAGTACAGAGCCTCTTTTCTTCACTACTATATAATTCTAAACACAGGCTCTGCCAATAACCCTAAGCTATTGCTGCATCATGCTGATTTGCACCAGCTGTGCCTTACGGCGGTTAACCCACACTTATAACAGAGCCTCCTTAGATCTTCCTCTGAGAACAAGATTCCACATATACATCTAAAAGTCATAACCAGTGGGGTGGAAACTGAGCCAAGAATAAATAGGTCCTGCTTTGAACTGCTGATTACATTAAGTAAGAAAAATAACACAACTGGAGGAAAGAAAAATGCTACCCAGAGGTGTAGCTTAAAGATTTTCTTGGACATGTACAACAAACTATTAGATGATCTGCCCCCTCAAACGTCCCACTCCCAAATTTAAGGTCAATTTTCTCAATGAAAGGAAGATGCAGGTCAGGGCAGGGAGTGAAGAAAGGAAAGACTTCATTATGAAGAACTCAAGTGACAATAAAAAGTATACTCCCAAATGAGAGCATCCAGGAACTTTACCATGTAACAAGAGTTTGCAAAGCTTAGAGTCTTTGAGACCCTTAAACAGTTGGGAAATACCAAATGAACGGAGTTGGGAATTAGAGTATAATGACGTTATTCAGCAACTTTGGGCAAATCACAATCTCAGATCATCAGTTTTCCTATCAACTCCCTCCTGAGGAGTCACTGGCAAGGTCACTAGCTGGTTTGTGTATACTGAATTGTCTGGCCCATTTATTTTCCATTATGAAACCATGTGTAATGGTCCTGTGTCTGAACATGATCAGATAATGTGAATGACTATCATTAGAATGTAATCATCCTTCTTTGTCTCTGTCCCAGTGCGACTGTGTTCCAGATTCTTCAAACTCCATTCTTCCTAGTTCCATAGTATAATAGACAAATACCATTCTTTTTATTAAAAGAAAAATCTTCCAGATTGTAAAATTATTTATTAGTTTCAAAAACTCTGGCTAACTTCAAGATCAGGGACACAAACATGATCCATCTGACGCAAGGGGACATCAGCAGTCTAAGAAAAATATGATAAAACTAGCTTTTTATTACAAAGCTCATCTGCTTACAGATCAGGTTCCCAAAGGCTACATTCAAGTTTGTTTCACTGTAAGTCCAGGAGGATATTAAACAAGTCACTGCTAACCATCTCCTGTTGATGGCAGGCAGAAATGGTGTACAGGACACCATTTCAGAACAGCTTCAAGCCATCTATGAAAGTTCTTAGGTTGGAAATATGTAGGAGACAGAACTTCTATACTCTATACACTTTATTCACTTGGAGTAAAGTTTTCTGTCCACTAAAAATAGCAACATAATTTCAGGCTCCCCAGAAAACACGGCATTCCATTAGTCTTTAAGCACTGAATTATCAGTTCCTAACCACCAACAACATTGGTACAAAAATGGAGACCCACCCCCCAACAGTGGCAGACAGGGGTCTTGACGTTTGGAGGACAAACTCTCCCCCAGAGTCACAACGCTTTCATGGCCCTTCATGATCTGACCCCTGCCCTCCTTTCAAGCCTCATGTCTCCCAACACCTCCTGCTTTAAACCCTATCTTCCATCCATATTGAACTACTCTCTATTCCTCCATCCCCTCTAACCTCTATGCCTTTACACATGCTTTTCCCCCTGCACATGCAAAGGACTTCCTTCCCCACCTCATCCCTTGGTGTAGTTTACCCTAGTCATTCTCCATGTCTCATATTATATATCACTAACTCCTACACATTATTAATTACTCTTAGCTTTTCCAAACCTCCCAAATTTAGGTAAAAATATACCTCACATATGCTCCCTTAAAACCTGTATTTCCTTTTAATTGCCGTGATCACATGTACGGTGCATTAAAAAAAAAAATCTGTATCGCTCATTGGACTGTAAGCTCCCTGAGGCAGGGGTTATATGAGTCCTATTCATAGTAGGTACTCGACAAATATTTATTGAGTCAATGACTCAATTTCACTATTCTATATTTACTAAGGTAGGGATTAATTTATTTTAGATGTTTTCTTTATTTAATGACAGCAGTCATTTTATTTAACCATTTTGTTTTGACATGTTTAATTTTTAGAATTGTAAAAGAGAAATACAAATGGATAATCGTGTTCGTATTACCACCATCTGGAATTGACAAATGTTAACGGTTTTGCATGGTACTTCCGGTCTAGTCAAGACTATTTTCAAAGGGCCAAACCTCAGGTGATTTTGTGATCAGTCCTGATTTAACTAGAGAGAAAAAAAATGGAAACAGTATTAAGCACTAGCTACATGCTAATCATTGTCCTAGGTTTATATATACTCCATATTCAACCGTCCTAAGAGAATATTATTATCCACACTTTATGGATGGAGACACTAAGACTTAGACGATTAACTACTGCCTCAGAGAATAAACCCAGTAAACGTTACCACCACGTTCAAACCAAATTCTAACTAAATCCAAATCCACGGGGCTTTGCCCCTTATTGTCTAGATGCTCAAATCCTGTCCTTATCTGGAAGGCACTTGCACGTTTTGAGCCAGAGAATGTACTTTCACATATGTTATTCATCTATTCATTTAAAAAACATCAATTAAGTGCCTACTAAGGGTGTGTGCTGTTACCTCATAAATGCGCAGAAAATGAAGTTAATCAGGGCACGGCATTCACAAGCATTTTGAATAATTTAGCTGTGAATAAATTAAGTGGTGATATAATGCCGTGGAAGTTTCTCCAATGCAAAAGAAACATGCAACCATCAGGGCAATGAGAAAATAGCATTAAAAGGCTGAATAGATTTCCTCCCACCCCCACTTCACACGGGTTAAGGATGAAAAATGACAAGCTACATTCACATTAGATGGCGCCTGAAAGTTTATCCTGGTCCTACAAGGACTATAATGTTGTAGTTTTGGTATGAAAGGACTTTACAAGGTGGCTAGATAGTTAAGAGTCATATTTAAAACTTGGTTGTCACTTATGATTTCTGCAGTGTCCTATACTTTTGTCTTAACAGTTAAGCATATGAAACCTAGGGATAAATAATTTGGCTTTCTCAGTATATCTTCTAGGCTCTCAGTTCAAATTCTTACGGTTGTTTAACGGTCGGCATGTGTGTGGCCCTATAGTTCACGTAGGGTACGGTTAAGCCCCTGCACTTTCTTTCTTGTGTTCCCTGTCTCCCTTCAGAAAATGGATGACACCTTGTTCCCTGCCCCCAGAGAAACTGCCTGTCCCTGTGTGTATACTTTGTATCAAAGGGCTGGCTATATTTCTTCCAGTAAGTCCTGAGTGTTTGGGAATCACTCACTTTTTTGTGACAGTGCTGTCAGCAGTTTGGACTTCTCTTAGTAAGTTATAATACTTCTGGACTCCCATTTGAAATCCTGGCTCTTTCTTGCTTTCCCATGTCTACCACCCTCCATGATTCCTTAAAAATAACTTCTCCTACCTTGATTGATAGAGCATGATTCTTCCATCTTAGTGTTTCAAGTCTTTTTGCCATTCTTAGTTCCTTGATCAACATTTTTACTTTGAAACAATTCAGATTTGTCCTTGTATTGCATCCATCCTACTTAAAATGAATGTTCTGAAGCAACAAGTTAGTTTGTAAGCATGGTTTGACCATAAGGGTAAACAAGAGTGGGTGGAGAGGTTATTTTGCTTACTGAGGACTCTTTTCATCAGGCTATATGTTTTTATTGTCACTGTATTTTTTTCTATACAAAAATGGTGTTGATTTCTCGGAAATCCAGTAAAATTCTAATGGTTCCTATTATTGGCAAGTACACGCCACGGAATAAATCATATGGTTCTGGGCCTTGGGTCTGTCCTTTTATGATGTCAGAGAAAACACCACTAACCCCTAGAAATTCTGTCACTTGGGTGTTCTCAGAGTGAGCATTAACACATGAGATAGTTGTTTATCCGTCCATTCCTTTGTTCATGCATGCATTCATTCATTCAACAAATGTCTCAACAGGTAGTGATGTAACTTTGAATAAAGCAGACACAGTTCCTCATGTTAGGAGCTCATAGTATACTGGAAAAGAATATAAAATAAGTGATTGCCATATAATGTGATAAATGTATATAAAGGAACCACAGGGTACTTTAAAAAAAAGTTAAGAAAAAAATGACAAGGGCATACAACATAGTCTGTGGAGATCAGGGGAAATTGCCAGGGTCTGAAGGATGAATAGGAATTAGCTAGGCAAAGTGGAAGGAAGGGTACCCTAAACAGAGATGACAGCATGATGTGCAAATGCACTGGGGCTACCAATATCCTGATATCAGAGTGCAATTTTTTAAAGAATGCTAACCCTTTCCTACCAGTGACCACCCCTAAATCTCTACCTTTCTGAAATGTCCTCCATCTATAAAGTTTCCTGGGGAATTCCCTAGCGGTCCAGTGGTTAGAACTCCGTGCTCTCACTGCTGAGGATCTGGGTTCAATCCCTGTTCGGGGAACTAAGATCCCACAGGCTGCACGGTGCGGCCAAAAAAAAAAAAAAAATTTATAAAGTTTCCTCAGATTCCTAGACCCAGGTTTTTCATCAAGTAAAGTAGGTACATTTCTCAGATGCCAGGTCATAAGAGAAGAGTTTATAGTGAAAGTTTTCAACTATTTCCTCTTCTGGGCCCCTGAAAGAGAGTGGGCCTTTGAACTAGCTACTCACTGCTGTGGGAAGGAATTGAATCTCTCCCAAATACCCAACATTTGTAATCCAAGGGCAAATTTAAATAATGTTATTTCTTTCTCATATTTGTCCCCTCAAAGGAGAGATAAGCCTAAAGGACAAAAGACACTTCTTTCCCTTTCATGGGCACTATTTCAGTGCGTAAGCTCCTCTCCTCCCATCATTTGCCTCTTTATTGCCTCATGCCAAGCTTGTCCTGACACCATGGAGTTTTCAAGGGAATAAAAAGAGACCCTGAGGTTTACAACGAACACATTTTGGAAAACAATGAGCTGAAACAGAACTGCTTTGCAAACTTTTTCTTGGAGACCTAAGACCCACATGAATGCAAGCCCCATGAAGGAATGATTTCCAGGCCCTCAAGAAAATGGTCTTTTTCTTCCTTCCTTCCTTCCTTCCTTCCTTCCTTCCTTCCTTCCTTCCTTCCTTCCTCCCTCCCTCCCTTCCTTCCTTCCTCCCTCCCTCCCTTCCTTCCTCCCCTCCCTCCCTCCCTTCCTTCCTAAATTCACCTGGAGTTTCCTTTACTCTCTGTAGCAAAATGCAAAGAAATGTTCATGTCTGATACCGTGAAGGCGCGGTGCATTCTAGGACTGGGAGGCAAACAGAACAGGCTAAATTGGTTGCAAATGTCTAAGAGAGTTCTACAGGAGAAAGCTCTCTACATAACAATTTTATCCTCCTAAAAGGGCTTGGCCTTTTCGCACTCAAATGGTCACCTGAGCAACTGAGTCAGTAGCTAGGATAACACAAGGTTTAGAACCCAGCCTGCCTACTCCTTTTCAGGAAGAGGCCCTTGAGGAGCACACTGCTGGCTCAAGTGTCATCCCTCTTCACCCACGGGTGGGCCACTCCCCGGAATTATCTGTATATCTCAACACAGTGCCGTTTAGTTGGGGTTGTCTTCCTCCTGGAAAGATCACCCATAGGAACCGTGGTGGTGGCAGTCTCACTGGAGTCAGGCAGCTGTGTCTCCAGTTCAAATCCTGTAGTAATTTAAAAACATAAAAAGGATCCCCGGGCTTCCCTGGTGGCGCAGTGGTTGGGAGTCCGCCTGCCGATGCAGGGGACAAGGGTTTGTGCCCCGGTCCGGGAAGATCCCACGTGCCGCAGAGCGGCTGGGCCCGTGAGCCATGGCCGCTGAGCCTGCGCGTCCGGAGCCTATGCTCCGCAGCGGGAGGGGCCACAGCAGTGAGAGGCCCGCGTACCGGGGGGGGGGGGGGGAAGGATCCTGGAGTGTGAGGCCTTCCAGAACATGGGGGCAATCTTGAGCTTAGACGGCATGGGTCAGAAGCAACTATTGTAAAATTAGTAGGCCAGTATGGCGTAACATTTTGTACTCTTCCTCCCTCACTGATTCATTCAATAATAATAAAAGTCTGCATCTATTGCTTGTTATGTAGGACCACTGTTCTAAGCATTTTGCATAATATCACTCAGTTAATTCTCACAACCTATTAGTATACACGTTTTACAGAGGAGGAAACTGAAATACAGAGAGATTAAGAAATTTAACAAGGTCACACAGCAAGTCTAGCTCCAGAGTCCACGCTCTTAATTCCTCTATATATTTTCTGTATTTGGTAAATACTTCTTAAGCACCTACTAAGTGCCAAACACTGTGCATAATATTGGCATATACAGATGAATATGACAGAGGCCCTGCCCTTGAGAAGCTTACATTCTAGTTTGAGAGACAGCAATACATAAACATACAAGTACCATTCATGTGATGAGTCTTAAGAGATAGATAAGCAGAGGTAGGACCACACGGTAGGGTCACTAACCCTGACCAGAGGGGTCAAGGATGTCTTCCTTGAAGAGGTGGTACTCGAGCACCTTCTAACACCAACACTGAAAAGTAACCAATATGAAACGTTTGATATCAGGGGTATCCCCCTTTAGTTTAGACTATGAAGCTTATTGGAAACCTCATGCCATAACTCAAATGGTCTTACATGGGGCTACTTGGGACTCTGGCAGCAAGAGCCAAGGGGTAAAAATATGAAGATACAAGGTGGGTAGATTGGAGCTAGAGAGACTTCCCTGATGGTAGGTTTGTGCCCCGTGGTGATAGCAGACTGTGTGGTGAGCAGTATCTCAAGGGCATAGGAAAACTCTGTTATGATTCTGGCAGGCTTTAATGTCCAAGGAAGCAACAGGAGTTCAGGGAATGGGTGAAAATACCCAGGTTCCAAACAATCAGACTGTTCACACAGTTGGACTCCAGTCAATAGCTTCGAGTATGCGGAGCAGTATTCAGTTATGCAGAGAAAAGAGCTATGAAGAGCTTAGCAGAGGTTTAGGGCCCCATTTAAATGGGATGGAGTTAAGGGCAGGGTGCAGTCTCCATGAGATACCTGGATACTACATGGGAAAACTGAGATGGAAACCCAGTCACGTACTTGGACAACACTTTGAGGAATGAAGGAGAGTTATGACTCAGTGGGCACGTTGGTGTTTACTATCATGACACACTGCTGAGCCAAGCCCTAGGAGAGCAAGACTGATACCATTTATTGTGCTGCGGATGCTGCCCTGGCCAGGATTCAGCTGAAGTCTGGGCAGGGAAACCACATGTAGAATCAGGTCGATTTAAACAATTTTGGTAGACAGCTTCATGAGGAGGTAAGAGTATAAATGAAGAGAGACAAGCTTGAGTTTGAATCTTACTCTGCCACTTACCAGCTATGTATCTTTGAGCATGTGCCTTAACTGCTAATCTTCAAAATCCTTATCAAAAATGTCCCTATGGCTGTGACAATTAAATATACTGATGAATATAAAAGTGCCAAGGACAGTTCTTGACACAGAGGAGGTGCTCAATAAATGATATTTTCCCTCCCTTACAGACCCCCATTGAATATTATTCAGTCTCAATATTCCATTTCTCACCATTGATGATAATGCCTACTTTACTCATCTCAGTAAAAATACTTCAAAGCATGTTTATATATTAATAAGGTCCTAGGCAGGAAATTTCTATCCCTTTGCCTCATGTTAAAATTTGTGGCAGAGAGAAGGAGTCATTCAGAATCACAAAGAAGAAGCCTAGCGCTGTCATCGAACCATAGCCTTTAAGTTCAGCAAAGAGCTGACTCTTCAGAGATGAATACAATGCACGCCCATTGCTTGTCCAAATTGTCATCCAGTTTTTCCTTTTCTTTTTAATTCTCTCTCTTCCCATCCCTCAGATGAGTATGATTTAATCTCCAAAGTATGCATGATGAACACATACTATTTCCTCCTCCAAGAATGTGATGTTACAATGTGGGCCCACATTCCAGAACTGGATTGAGAGAGATAGTCTCCATACAGGCGTTCACTAGTTTAATTTCACACAGAGAACATCTCTGTTTCACAGCCACAGAGAATATTGCTTATCTTGGCGGCCTTCTCACAAATGTAAGACATTGAGCACAGATAAGTCCAGTGCATAATGAATGAGTTGATGCAATTTCAATCAGTAACAACACCAACAACAAAAAAAAACACCACCACTTAGTGCTATACGATGGTGAATCAGATGAATCACCTTTGTACCCAGAGATGGCAGCATTTTGGTTGATGTTAAAATTTAGAGAAACAACATATTACTATGAAATCATGATTACATGATTACAGAATCACTATGAAAATGATTCATCCATCAACCATCAGGTATTTATTTCAACTTGTGTCCAGCAGTATGCCAGTGCGTTAGGGTTTCTAAGCGAAGTAGAATTAAAACTAATGGACACGGTCTCAAGGACCGACAGCCTAGCTGGAAAGAGAGAACCCCCATCATGAAAAAAAGAACCACCCCAAATAATCCCTAGCGTAGCATGGACAGAGAAGGACACCGAAGTGGCCAAGAGCGGTTTTGAAGTGTTCTAGGCCACCCTTCACATGTCTGACAGAGCAGCATTTCTAAAACACAAATCTGACCATGTCACTACCCCTGCCTGAAACCCTTTACCGACTCCCCGAGGTCCACAGGACAATTTCTGAATATCCAAGTGAAGCATAGAAGACTTTTCGTTGTTTGGTGCTTCTCAGCAGCTTCATCTCTTGCCATGTCTCTTCTGCTACAGATGCTCCAAACTGCAGGATGTCCTCCTGCCCTTTTGTACAATTTTCCCTCTTCCAGGAATATTTGCTCTGGTTCCCCTTCTAAAACCCCATTTTCTGGGCTAACTTCTACTTTTCTTTTAAGAATGAACTCAAGTCTTACCTCTCTGGGAAGCTTTCTTTCCCTGACACCCACACCTGCATAAGCTTACTCACACCTATGCTGGACTACAGCTCCCTGCTGTAGGTTCTGAAAGTACCTGTTGATGTATTTATTTATTACAGCACTCATCACACTGCATTGCAATTATTGATTTATTTAACGCTGTTCCCCCAACCTATTGCCCATTTTTTAAGATCAACTTTATTGAGGCATAATTGACATATAATAAAATGTATCAATTTTAAGTACATAGTTCAGTTAGTTTTGAAAAATATGTATATTCATGTAACCACCATGACAATCAAAGGACAGAACGTTTTCATCTCCACAAAAATATGTCCAACCTCCTCACTGCTCCCTTGCTCATTTAAAAAAATAAAAGATACCGAGATTTTATAAAAATGGTACAAATGCACTTATTTACAAAACAGAAATAGAGCCACAGATGTAGAAAACAAACATATGGTTAACAGGGGGAAGGAATAAATTGGGGGATTGGGATTGACATATACATACTACTATATATAAAATAGATAACTAATAAGGACCTACTGTATAACACAGGGAACTCTACTCAATACTCTGTAATGACCTATATGGGAAAAGAATCTTTAAAATCTCTAAAATCTTTATATATATATGTATAATTGATTCACTTTGCTGTATACCTGAAACTAACACAACATTGTAAATCAACTATACTCCAATAAAAATTGAAAAAAAAAGATACGGAGATTTTATAAAGACATTTATTTTTCATGCTTGATCATTCATCAAAAACTTCATTATTTTCTGCTATATGCGGGTATTATTTATAATTTAACAATTAAATATTTATATTTAATGGTACATTTAGAATAGTTAAAATTAATCAATACATTAAAGATGGACTTGAGGATATGGGGAGCGGGAAGGGTAAGCTGTGACAAAGCGAGAGAGAGTCATGGACATATATACACTACCAAACATAAGGTAGATAGCTAGTGGGAAGCAGCTGCATAGCACAGGGAGATCAACTCGGTGCTTTGTGACCTCCTGGAGGGGTGGGATAGGGAGGGTGGGAGGGAGGGAGACGCAAGAGGGAAGAGATATGGGAACATATGTATAACTGATTCACTTTGTTATGAAGCAGAAACTAACACACCATTGTAAAGCAATTATACTCCAATAAAGATGTTAAAAAAAAAAGAAAGAATATTTTAAATTCAAATATATTTGACAAACTGATTTGTGCCTACATAAAATTTATAAATGATTCTAAGAAGTCAGTTATAAATACTGTGTAAGAAGGTACTTAACTAAATGTGGCCAAAAGTAATAAAGATTCAACATTATCTAGATGATATTTTCTGACCAAGTGAAATACTTTTTTAAAAATAAGTTTAAAAACCATATATTTTTAAGACACACTTTAACTCACGAAAGAGTGTAGGACTCACACGTCCAGCAGTATTGTGGACTAAATACTGTAATTAACTCTCCCCCTAAGAACAACTAAAAAAATGCTTGATAAAATAAAACTAAAATGCCTTTTTCAATATATTGATAGGCTGACAAAAAATTAAGAACTCTTAAAAGCCAAACCTATATGAAAGAAGAACCTACAGAGATAAGCACTGAAGTTAGCCTCCATTTTGAGGGCATTGGCTTAACCAGGTAAACTTAAGCTTTGTTTTTTGCTAGACACTTATTTAACTGCCCGCCAAAATTCAATTTGTGCTTCCCTTTCCAGAGTACTGAGTCATCACTAGGAAGTGGTTGCCCAGCCAGAGATTATATTTCCCCACCTCACTTCCCTCATATCCACATAGGACAGTGGGATTAGTTCTCAGTGATGATAGAATGTAAAGTGATGTGATGTATGTCACTCTGGTCCAAGAAAGTTAAGAACTGGGTGTGTCTTCTTCAATCTCATTTTTTGCTAATTGCTATCTGAACTTAGAAGATTCCTAGGCCCCAGAGGATGGTGGAGCTGCAAGAATAAAGTAATCTGTGACCCTGAATCATCATATGGAGAAAAGCTTCATTCTCATCAGAAACACCTACATTGGGCTATTATGTGATTGAGAAATAAACTCTCATTGCATTAAACCACATGCCCTCCATGACAACACAAGGAAAATTGCTTATCTTGAAATATGGTGCTGGATAGGGGCAGGGAGAGGGGAGTCATTTCCCCCTAGAATTAATTACCACAAGCATATATATCTATAGGTTTCCAGCCTATATTCACATTGAGTGGTCTGAAAAACCTCAAGCTAAGAATTTATTTTAAAGTGCCTTCCAGTTGATAGTGCTCCCAGAAGTAAATGCAATTTCTCTCCAGAGAAAACTCCTTTCATTCCAAGAAAAATGAACCCACTTTCAAAAATCATAAAACACACAAAGAACAAAAACACCAAGTGCAAGAGCCAAAAGAAAAAACAGATAGTTGAATAAGACTCACAGCTATCAGAATTGCCAATTTAGAATATAAAACCATTATACTTAATGTTGTTCAGAAACACTCCTCCATGAGTCTCTCTTGTTCCTGCATGTCTTGCTTTGTATATAAAAAACCAAAAACAAAAACAAAAAAACAAAACAAAACAAGAAAACCAAGGCTCTAGCTGATCTTTACCTGGACCATTTTTCAGGTCTGTGTTTGCAGTGAGTGTCCTTCAAGGATAAAATAATGTCTCACTAGGAGAAAGTGTAGGCTTTCTTACTGTCTACTATAAACTGGCAAGTTCCCCAAGGTCAGTGATCCTCTCCTATGCAAGCAGCTATCTAGGCCTATCTGTGTCATTCCTGTAGGAACTGGGACATAGGGAACCAAAACAAACATGCTGACACTCTGGCTACTGCTTCTTCTGTGACTAATAAAGTCTTTTGTCTCTGAGACAAGTCTCATGTCTTCTTTCAGCTAATTTGCAAACAGTGTAAATCTCATACTCTTCAAATGTCTTGACATATAGTCTTTAGAAATAAAAATATGAACAGGAAGCAAGAAACTAAAGTAATGACTGGAAGATTTTAAGGGAAGAAAACTGAACTTCTAGAAGTAAAAAATAGAATAACTGAAACTTAAAACTCAATGATTAAAGGGCAAATTAGATACAACCGAAGAGAGAATCAGTGAATTGGAGGATAGATTTAAAATTAAACAGAATACAGTACAGAGAGGAAAAAAGATAGTAACTCTGAAAGAGAGGTTAAGGGACATGAGCAAAGTGTAAGAAAAATGAGCATAAATCTTGGAGTTGCAGAAGGAAAATGAAGCAAAAGCAATTATTAAAGAAGAAAATTACAGAGATGTTTCCACACTGATGAAAGACACCAATCCATATATTTGGGAAGCCCTATGACTTCCAAGAGGTTAAACAAAAGAAACCCACACCTAAACACAGAAGAGTAAAACTGCAAAACAGCAAAGATGTAGAGAATACCTAAGCAATTAGAGAGAAAAGACATCACAGATGGCCCCCCACTTACAATGGTTCAACTTACATTTTTTCAACTTTACAAAGGTGCAAAAGTGATATGCACTCAGTAGAAATCATACTTCAAATTTTGAATTTTGATCTTTCCCCAGGCTAGCAATAGGCAATACAATACTTTCTCATGATGCTGGGCAATGGCAGGAAACCACAGCCCTCAGTCAGCCACGCAATCACAAAGGTAAACAATCAATACACTTACAACCATTCTGTACTCATAAAACCATTCTGTTTTTTCACTTTCAGTACAGTATTCAGTAAATTACATGAGATATTCAACACTTTATTATAAAATAAGCTTTGCATTTAGATGATTTTAGGCTAAGGCAAGTTTTCTGAGCACATTTAAGGTAGGCTAGGGTAAACTGTAATGTTTGGTAGATTAGGTGTATTAAATGCATTTTTGACTTATGATACTTTCAACTTATGACGGGATTATCAGGATGTAACCCCATTGTAAGTCAAGGAAGATCTGTATATTCAAAGAAATAAAACTTAGACTTTCAGCTAGTTTACAATGGAAACAATGGAAAGCAGAAGACAATGGAATATTTTCAATGTACTGAGATAAAGTAACCTGAAATTCTATATCCATCTAAACTATCACTCTAAAACTGCACTTAAAATAAAGACATCTTCAAACCAAATAATAATAATAATAAAACACACAAAGAAAGACTTTTGCTAAAGTTAGACTCTCAGAAAAGTAAACTCTAAAAGAAAAAGAAAAATTATCGGAGATGGGGTTGAGATGCAAGAAGGAAATGAGGAAAGAATGAGATTCTATTTTATACAAACTAGACTGGAAAAATTAGGAAATCTGACAATTCCAAAACTTGGCAAGGATATGGAATAGGGGGAAATTTATGCACTGCTGGTGGGAGTGTAAACTGGAACCACTTTGGAAAACAATGTGGCAATAACTTGCAAGATGGAACTTGCACATAACAGGTATTAACCTAGAAATTAGGGATATTCTTATACAGGGGCATAAGACATGTATAAGCATGTTCACAGTAGCATTGTTCATAATGAAAAAAAAACTAAATAATTGAAATGTTCATCAACATAACTATGAATAAATAAGTCATGGTATAACCACATAATGGCATATTATTCAACACTAAAAATTAATGAATTACTACTACATGTATTAATGTTGTAAGTCTTGAAAATCTTAGAAACAGGTTGAGGGAAAGAAATAAGTCACCAAAGAAATCAGATATATATCACACATATATATGACTATATAAATAGCTTATATGACTAAACAATATTTGGGGGGAATACATATGTATGTAATAAAACTGTTTAAAAGCCAAAGAATGATTGATTAAAAACAGATTTCAAGAACATGGTTACCTTTGTAAGGAAAGGAATCCAGGGGAAAGGATGTGAAGGATTACACATACGGATTCAACAAATCAGTAAAATTCTAGTTCTTAAGTTGGTTGTGAGCTCACAAGTGTTTGTTTTAATGTTATACACTATAAGTTACATGTATATTATTTTGTAGGTATCAAATATTATAATGTAAAGAAATTAACATTTAGCACAAAAGGAAAAGGAATAGAAGGAGCTTCCTTAACCTTTGTTATAAAAATCTTTCAGCAAAATGGTATAGGATAAAATATTGGTGAAATATTGAGGGTGAAATATTGAAGCATGCCTTTTAAAGTCAACAATGAGACAAGATATTCACTGAATCATAAATATATTGACACTCCCCCAAATTAATCAACAAACTTATTGCAATCCGTATCAAATTCCCAGTAGACTTTGTTGTTTCTTCATATTTGCAGTACTTAATAAGGTCATCCTAAATTCATATTGAACATCTAAGTTCCAAAAACAGCCAAGACAATTTTGAAGAGCAATAACTCAGTGGAGGGACATGCCCTACCGGATATCCAGGTTTCCTTCAAAGCTAGAATAGTTGAAGGAGTACCACATCAGCAGAGAGAGTATGTAAAGAAACATGATACACGAAATATAGCATTACAAGCTAAAGAAGAAATGATGGACATTCAAAAATGGTATGAGGATAATTGATTATCCATATGGAAAAAATTCATGAAAAAAAAAACAAGAAAGCCCCATTTCAAAATAATCAGATTAACCAATATTTAAAGGTCTGATGATATCAATAACAGGGAGAATGTAGAGTAGGGAAAATTCTCATATGCTGTTAGTGGGGATATAAACTCATGTCCCCATCTTGGAGACAAATCTGGTAATAACTAGTAAAACTGAAGGCTTTCATACTTTATAATCCAGCATGCCACTTCTAGGTGTCTATGCTAGAAACATGTATAACACTGCCTTGTATTGAAAAAAACAAAGTTAATCAACAAGAAAATGGATAAATTTGACCTTATTAATCAATAGAGTATAAAAAGCAGTTAAAATGAATAAACTAGAACTACATGTATCATCATGGAAAACAGATAAAATAGAAACAAAATGTTAAGTAAAAAAAGCAAGGTGTAGAAGTAGATATACAGTATAAAGCTTATGTAAAACTTAACAGACGTAAATCAATACTATATATTGGAGATACAGATAACACGTATGCAGTATACATATTGAAATATGCATAAGGATGATAGACGTCAAATTCAAGATAGTGATTACCTTTGGGTAAGGAGGGAGGGGAATAAAATTGGGTGCCAGGACTAGGGTGAGGCAAACAAGTCATCTAGCATGCAAAACATCAGGACTCATTAACTTTCAAGTTTGTGCAAGTGCAGGACACAAACCTAAGAGTGAGCGCCTCCTTAAATTTTGTACCCTCAGCACCTCCCTTATCTGATCCTAGTCTTGGCCCTGTTAGGTAAGATACAAAGACTTCAAGAGCTCTCTGCAGAGTTTTATTGCTTAAAAAAAAAATCAGTTGTGCAAGTATTTCCATAGAAAGTGTTTACAATTTCTTTGGCTGGATTTCACACGTTTAAGACTGTAGTTGTTATGTTAGTTTCTGAGATTGGAATTGTCACAACATGCAGGTATTAGAGATTTGGACACCAAACACAAGTGCTCTGAGGACTTGGTACAATGATTTCTCATGAGATTCCTTTTCTCTTTACAGAATAACCAACAGAAAGACATGTGACTAAGCTTGGCAGTGACCCCCTCACTCCCATGGCTTTGCATCTTGAGCAGAGAAATGTGAGAATGAGGAGAGGGTAGAGACCAGTTTGGAATTTATACCAGGGGTAGGGCTCTGAGTAGTTCCTGCTGACTTGGTTCCTGTCCTGTTTCCAAACATAGTTCTCCAAACTTCCCATCAATTCTGTGAGCCTCCCAATATCCTCCAATAATTTCCCATTTTCTTTAAATTAGTCAGAGTCAATTTCTGTTGCTCGCAACTGGAGAGACCTAACGATACTTAGCCTCGTGCTGTCAAGGAATGAATTTATATAATTCCACATGTGTTAGTTGATCCTTAGGAATCAACTTTTTCACCACGATTTGATTTCCCATTTAGGTTTGGTAGGATTCTACAAGGACAATGTCTACTTGTATATTTTAAGCCCTATCGGTCAGGGCTAACTCCCTTGGCTGAATCACTGTGGAGTATTATTAATGTCCAAGGGACACACCCCTGACTTCTTATTCTCCAGCTGTGGTTGTGCCTATGGCCCCAGAATAAAAAATTGCCAAGCTGGCCTATGATAATGGCTACACTAAGAATGATAATTTCAAGTCTAAGAAAATACATCACTGCGTCAACTGTGTCACTTAAGAGTTGTCTTACCTCCTCTGTCTTTAAAACTTCCCATATCCGAGCGTGATCTTCCACCAGCCAGTGTCCTGCACTTTCTACCTTGGTGGAAAGTTTGAGTTTAGACACCACATGAGCAGGCTCTCCCACGGGCTTCCCCTCCATCTTGAAAGAGCCAGGCAGGAGGCATTACGGATCTGTTTGGAAGAATAAAGTGAGATCCAGGTTAAAACACTGAGTAACATAAAAAGAGATAGGAAAGCAAATGATCACGCTTGATTTGTGGATAATGAGACCATCAACAACAGTATCTCAACAGGCACCAACTTTTATGGCTACTTTTTATGTTTTAGATATTCATGATTGGTATTTTAATGCAGGAATCTGGAGGCAGGGATGCATTCTGATAATGGATGAAGTGATAAAAATTGTAAAGCAAAGTAAAAAGCATCCTCTGCCTGTTCTATCTGCTTGTCACTTTGCTCTGGTCCCTCAGTAGGAGACATGGAAATGGGTGGATGTAAGACAAGCCTGAGCGATGTTTTCGTATTTCCATGCCATGCAGTGCATGAGGAAGAAGCACTGGCTCTGGTGTCAGGAGTTTTACTCTTCAAACATCTATTAAACACGTATTTATTCGAGGCTCCATGCAAGGCATACAAAATTATTTGTTAGTTTGGTCCTTCACCTTAAAAAGCTTACTGTCTCAGGGCATAAAGTGCCATAAACAAGCAATCACAACACAGTGTATTACAGCATAATGTGTGGAACACCTCAGTAATCATGTTTCCAAACTGTAGTGGAAGCACAGAGGAAGGTTCTCTTCAATATTTATTGGCTGTGTTACTTTCCTGAGTCTCCATTTCATCAGCAGTTGCTGCAGAGACAGTATCTAAAAATTGATAACAATTCTATAAAGTCTACTTCCTTGACATCAATCTACCTGCCATTGGCTTGTTCAGAATCACGTCATGCCTGCCCAGCACCATACTGCCCTAAGGAATCTCCTTACCTCCATTCACGTCCCCCGGGTCTATCCGTCTCAGGGTAATTTTTCTAAAAAGCAATTCTGATAATGATGTTCTACCTACCAAAAACTTTGCCAGGAGAATGAAATCCAAACTCCTTAACACAGCATCCAAGGCCTCCTCTGCCTCTCTTCTCCCACCGTGCCCGGCTGCCTCCTCTGTTATTCTGTTTCAGTCCTTTGAAAGTGCTTATGGGGCTTCCCTGGTGGCACAGTGGTTGGGAATCTGCCTGCCAATGCAGGGGACACAGGTTCGAGCCCTGGTCCGGGAAGATCCCACATTCCACGGAGCAACTGAGCCCATGCGCCACAACTACTGAGCCTGCACTCTACAGCCCGCGAGCCACAACTACTGAGCCCACGTGCCACAACTACTGAAGCCCGTGCACCTAGAGCCCGTGCTCTGCAACGGGAGAGGCCACCGCAGTGAGAGGCCTGCATACCGCAATGAGGAGTGGCCCCTGCTCACCGCAACTAGGGAGAGCCCACGTGCAGCAGTGAAGACCCAACGCAGCCAAAAATAAATAAATTTATTTTTTTAAAAAAAAGAAAGTGCTTATGGATCTCAGATACATCTAGGAACTTTAAGCCTTTGTTTGTGTCACCTCTCCTTCACCCACCACGCCAAGAGAATAAAGGCCCCTCCTCCTTTGTTAGTCTCTATATATACTCTGGACAGATCTCTATCATGTCACCTAAAACACTTTATTATAATTATTTGTTTTCAACTTTATTTCTACTTTCTGGTCTTTCAAGCATCTTAACACTAGAGATGACGTCATGTACAGAGTAAGTACTCAATGAATGTTTGATGGATTAGTTAATTCAGTAATCATGAGACTCCAGTAAAAATAAGGCAGCAAATCTAATATATTCAAATAACAGATTAAAAGCCGAATTATTCCTTCACTTCAACTTTTTTCGACTTAGTGGACTGTAAGCTCTTCATAAGAAAGGGTCAAGTCTAACATTCATCCTGCACCCCCAGACAGCTAATTCTGCAAGCAGCAATTGCTCATTAGTTAACAACAGAGTAGTTTTCTTGGAAATGTCTTCAAGGAACTGAGCATGTCTGCAAAAAGCAGGTCTTATGCTCACATAACCTACTGCCCAAATAAAAGTAAATGGAAATCGGTGTTGATAAGCTGGGCAGGGGTGATAGGTCAGAAGATTCAAGAGAAGGGTCTTCTGCAGCCAAGTTACTTCTCTGCCTCACATGCTCCACCTGTAAGCCATGGAGAGCAAGGAGTCTGCTGGCAGAGAGCAATGATGAGGAAACTGTTAACCAAAACCATCGTGAAGTACTTAGAAGCATGGAGCACTCAATACACTCTCCTAGGAACCAGGAAACAGAACCTTTATAATTAATGAACAAAGTTCTCCCGAGTGGACATAAATGATGCTGACACATACATGCAAGGAAATAAACAGAGGAGAGTCATGTGGAGGTTTCAGTCCAAAAAAAGGAAATTAAAATAAACAGGCAAAATGGAAACAGGCCAAATTAGTAGGGAAGGAAATTCCATTGTTGTTATTGGAGATAATACTGTAAACCACAAATAATAAATCAAAACAAAGTGGAAAAACTACATAAAATGGTTTTGGCTGTATCCTCTGTATATCATGGAGACGTAGCTGGATAAAATAGACAAACTGCAGCATCTCAGGGTGAACAATGGAACATCTGTAAGTGTAATACAGCCCAGTGACCCCTTGGGTCTTCCTCTACTGTCTGCCCACAGCTGCTTTCTCATCTCCACGGTGTGGGTGAAGGTTGGCAAATTTTCAGTGTTAGAGACTGAACTCTACTGTGTATTGACTTCCTACAGATTGTTCCTTACCCTGTTTGGGAGACGATGCAATTCCGAGCTTTAAACCGTTCCAAAGTACTTGGGAACTTAGGATGGATGCAGAGAGGCAGCCAGCTCTTATGAGGCTCTTCAAGCATTTTGAGATCCTCTACCCTACCTGAGACTTGAGGCCTTTTCACCCATATTCAGTACATTTCCTCACTCACACACACGAAAAGGCCATATGCATAATATTATTGAGCTCCCATTGCATCCCAGTCACTGCGCTAGGTATTTTCCACATTATGTCAAGTCCATATGATAATGCTTCACGGTAAATGTCACAGTTTTACAGCGATGAAAAAGTTGACTCAGAGAGATTAAGTAACTGCTAGAAAGTTGTAGGGTTCCCAAGTTCACGCTCTCTCTCCTAAGTCAGTTCAGAAGGCTTTCAACGCCTACCCTTTATCTCATCACTGGTGGAATGAGACCTCCCTCTCGTGCCGCTCCCCCCATGGACTAGAGTTAAAGTGTCACCGTCTTAGGTAACTGGCATAACAGTGCCCCTTGGGAGATGGTCACATCTGATGAATCATAGGTAAGAGTGAGATAGATAGAGGGAGGGAAATTTCATTTAAAAAATGGATCATTCCTTTTCCTCTTTACTCTCATCTTAACTTCTGACCAGGGCAGGCTTTATGGGTGTGACCTGCACAATCACACATGGCCTTTGCTAAGAAGGGCCCTAAGCATGGTAGAATGCTCTGCTGTCACTGTCTTAAAATTCCTAATATTTCAACAAGGGCACCCTGCATTTTCATTTTGCTCTGGGCCCCAAAATTATATAGCCAGTCCTGCTGCTGGCCCAGGCATTATAGGTTTCTTATTTGCCTAAAATGAACTAGAAGTCTATATAGTGGAGCCATTTTTTTGGTAGAATTAAAACATGAGGCATATGTCGACCTTCTTCTACCTCTGAGAGGCTGCATGCCTTAAAGCTGAACTACTGCATTGTTTCTTAAAGCACACGGTCAAGGCTTACAAGCCGACTTCCATGCACATATGAGCCCACTCAAAAGATAAGTAATCACTGTAAACCTAAAAGGCAAAACCTTCAACTCTACTTAATAATTAGTCTAAAATATCATAGCCCTTATAAGCTCTTTGGGAAATCAGTTTTGAAGAACTGTCATCCTAAAACACCTGATAACCAAAGCAGAATTTTTTTTAACCACAGAATGATGAGGACATCCTTAAGTTGGAGGTGGGGTGTAGAAAGGAACTGTATGTCTATAAAGGCAAATATCTGATCAGAGAACACAGAAACAAAGTTTTGCTCAAAAATTTAAAAAGAAGTCGCTTGAGAGCTGTTTATTGGTTTTTGGTTTTTTTCTAATTGTAAAAGAGTTGTGATTATACATTGTCTCTACTGTCTGAAACAGAGAAGTCAGATAAGAACAGGGAAGACAAGTGTGGTGAAATAGAAGAAAGATGCTTTCAATTGACACTGAGAAACAATTTGCAGACGAGAAAAGCCATGTAAAGGTTTTTGAGGTTACTGCACTCAAGTCCTAGAGCCCTAACATTCCCACCAAAGCTGAAAGGTTTTGCTTTATTTTGTTTTTTAAGTTAGGTTAAATCCAAAGACCATTCTAGTCAATATTTATAAATCCTAGCTGTCTTATGAGAAATTGATAGCTGTTAGAAATTTGTGAAAATAATAATTTATGATTATATAAGTAATCAAAAAATTATATGATTATTATCAATGTGAAAGTATGTATTTCCTTAAAATTTTTAATTTCTTTAAAGTTTGTGTTTTTAAGATGTGCATTTTCTTTTTAAAATATTTACTACATTTTGCTTATGATATAAAATACGTAATAACAACATTTCTCCCATTACTTCAAAAATAATCGTTGATTGGAGGTCATAACATTTTCTATGGTGATGACAAAAAACATGTTTGAGAGCTTCATATCCTAAATGATCATTAAGTATCAAAAGTAAATAATCAACTTCTCAGGGGCTAATCTTAAAAACGTAAGTATTAAGTGACAATCTAAGAACATGAAAATTTGCCATTACTAGTGTCTGTTCCTACGATTTGATAAATATTATCCATAATGCCCATGAATAATATTTTTGAAACATGGTTTTAAAAGTAAGTGCTAGGGCACAATTTCACTGAACTCTGTATTTATTTTATTAATCCCCATGCTGGACTTTGATAGATCAATCGGTACTTTATTAAATTTGACTTTCCTTCTATGATAGTAAATAATACATGAGACATCCCTCTAAATCATTATCTTTTTTCTCCTACCTCTCCTCTTTACATATTTTTGGAAGGAAAAAAAGTGTTTAATTTTCAGAATGTTACGGGAGTGTTGTGGTGTTTCTTGTCTTTATCTATTAGGTCCATGCTTTTCTTCAGCCCTTGCAGATTCCATCATTCGTATTAATGATACAGTATTTCTGCTTTATTCCCTTTAGACACATAAACTCTTGCTTCTGCCTAAAGAAATCCTTTGATTTTTTTAACTCAACTCAGATTTCTTCTAATCTTGAAAAAGCCTGGCATTGCCCTGTCCCGGTCTCTTCTAGGATCACTTGTCTTGCTGCCATTTCTTTCCTCCTACCTTCTCTCTGACTCATTCTTCTTCCTAATGAGCTGAGGTCCTGTCCAGATAAGACAGGTTTGTTTATCTCTATCTCCTATTATCTACAACTCTTCCACCTAAAAAGTCTATCTATCAAGACGAGTCTTTGCATCTTAGTTTTACTCAAAGGTTTAGAATAGCATCATACGAAGAGCAGTGAAATTCCAGTCAGGAGACCTGGGTTCAAATCATGTGTCCATAATAATTTCTCTAGGTAAGCCTTGAGCAAACCATTTCACTTTTCAGCCTCAGTTTCCCCCTCTTTAAAATAAATAGATAAACTACAAGGCTGCTGAGACCCCTTACAGGGATAAAACACTCATCTCCCCTCAAATGTAGAAAGCAAAATATGCATTAAATTTGTTTCCAGTAGAGCTGAGGGATCTACACTACTAAACAAAACAGCAAAAAGGTTGTGATTTCTGTGGGTCACTCACATATTGTATTTATTCCCATATTATGCATGCATTCACTATTCGGAAGCCAAACGAACAGCATGAATAGCCCCTTGGAATTGATAGATATAACCTCTGAGTTTTGACTATTCAGGAACAGCCCCAAATTTTCGGTCATGTAGTCAATTGTAAGTTGGCTGAGGCTTTGTAAAGTTGGTGTTTAGGGGTGCTCACCAATCCTTAGCATCCAAATCTAAGGGTGGTTGGGTGGTAGATTTCTCTAATCATGATTGCTATTGCAGTGCTTACAAATTGGGGGATCCAAGAAGGTATTAAGATATAGCCTCCCCAATTGTGGGAGTGCGTCACGGTGGTCTCACCAGTGTATTCCATCTGAAAAGAGAGAAAGAAGCAGCTGTCTGGAAGCAAGGATTCCTGGTGGGAAATGGAGACTGGTACACAGACTGATAATCAGACAGAAAGAACTCCAGGAAGCCATGACACCGAGAGAGATTTCTAGGTCTGGGAAAGGGGGCATGTCAAGTCATCTTACAGCAATATTAAAGTTATTTGTGTTTGAAGTGACAGCATGTGTCCATGTATTAGAAGGTAAACAGATCTTCATTACCTCTTCCCCTTTGGAATCTCAACAGCATTCTAGTCTGTATAAGGCAATTCACTTATATTCTGCATGTTGCTTTCTTTTGCTTTCCTCAGCTCTGGTCTCCCCCGCTGGACTGCCAGCTCTTTGAGAGCAAGACTGGACATAAATTTATTATACTGCTTCAATTTTTTTAAAAAGCTCAATCACTTTTTTTTTAATCTTCATTTTATTTTCTTTCCATTAAAAAAAAAATTCACTGGAGTCCAAGATAACACATTTACCATTGCGATGTATTTTGGAACAAATGTCAATCACCGGGCAACCATTTCCAAAGGAATTTTAATTATGTACTGTCTCACTGAACGCTGAGCAAAGTTGCACAATAGTCTGTGGAGTTAGAAGTGACTTTCTCTGAAAGCAACTGTCTCCCGTTAAAAGTAGAAAATTAAAGAAGTGCAAGGCATTCCATTCCTTCTTCATTCAAGTTGATACTTTTTTAAAGGCTGGTCCAACTGCACTTCAGACTTTGTGTACTTTTCCCCCCTCACTGATAGTATTTGGCAGAAGTTTTTAATAATAATTCAAAAAAAAAGAAAAGAAAGAAAAATCCAGACTGAGTTTGTACTACCCTTGTGAACCTCCCTGGAGAAATGCTGCTCTTTGCTCAGCAATTCCTGCTTGAAACAGAGAGCCAACACAAGGAAAACAGCTGGGCTCCCTTCCTGGTCTCCATTCAGAGCGGCCAGTCTGGAAACAAATCTGCAAAGGCAGACGCGGGGGAGGGAGAGGACACCTAAACAGAACAGAGGCTGAGATCACGAAGAATCCTTCAGTGTTCTAAGAGAGAGAGAATTCTAAGGGACTGACTACTTTATGGCCTGCATCTTTATTATAATAAAAAGCTTAGCGATTATGTTGTTTGAAAACTTAAAATGAGATGAAACTGTAGATCACATGACTGTCCCAGGCTCAATATTTCACAGTTCTGTGGACTCCAGCTTTAACTGGCTGGATGAGGGCAAAATACGAAAACCACTAGGGGAGCATCACCCAGTTCACTAGTCCCAGGCTAATTTTTATCTTCCAGTTGAAGACAGTCGAGCTGATTCAGGTCAGAGCCATCTTTTAAGTCCCAACAATAACAACATCAATAGGGATAACATGCCCCTCACCTCCACCCCAGTGAATTCAGCACTCACCGTGCCAGGCACTGGACCTGCACTGTGCAAGCCTCAATTCCTCCTCAGAACAGCCTCAGGAGAAGCTCAGATCAAGAGAGGTGAAGGAACCGGTCCTGGAGTTTCTCTCAAGCCATCCTGACCCCGGAGCTGTGCCCTCACCACTGTACTACACTACACTGCTACTACCCTTTAACAGTCAATGCTCCACTTACAACACGACACCATGTAAATGCTGAAAAATCGGAATTCCCAGGAATCTGAGCTCTTGAAAAGATTCAGAAGAGGGCTTCTCATGGGAGGAATGTGAAATTTTTTAAATGTTAGGTTCAGGGAAGGAAATCTGTTGGGTTTATCAGTTAATGCACAAAATCATTTAACTTCCAAATAGATTGGCCCTCCCACATCTCAGGTTAAAGAGCAGTCTGTTCTCAATCTTTTACTTTACCAAAAACAGAAGTCTAATCTATTTAATTACAGTCACTTTTACTAGGCCATAGGATAATGGCAGGTCCCAAGGCGGGGAAATCTCTTTCAAGAAAACACTTCTGGGAGAGGCGTCTACAGTGAGCTGGCACTAGATCAATCCTTTCCCTCTTTCTCAGTCTCTAAGCAGCAAGGACACCATGAGTTTTGCATATAACATGTATTCTTTTTTTTTTTTTTTGCGGTACACGGGCCTCTCACTGCACAGGCTCCGGACGTGCAGGCTCAGCGCCACGGCTCACGGGCCCAGCCGCTCCGCGGCATGTGGGATCTTCCCGGACGGGGGCACGAACCCACGTCCCCTGCATCGGCAGGCGGACTCTCAACCACTGCGCCACCAGGGAAGCCTACGTAGTCTTAATTACAATTCCTCTTTCCTTAGATCAGATAACACCTTGCCCCACTCTGATTAATTTCACATAGTAGTGATTAAATCCAGTTACTCCTGCTGAATACCCCAGACGCCAGTTTGCCAAACTAAGTGCAGGAAGCTTTATATTCAGAGTAGCATCTTCATTTCCATCTAACTGTGTTGTTCCTTCCTTGATCTTGACCTCTGAAATAGAAACAAACGCCCATACGTGGTGCTAAGGCCAAAAGAAGGGGCCCAATATTCATCCAGCATGGGGGAGGGAGGGATCTGTGTACCTTGTGTCAGGATGACTTTTACCACTGGTTCACATTTTTTACTTTCTTCTCAGCTTCTTTGGCCTGCACCCGTGATGTAACATGACGGACCTAACCCATGTGGTCAAAAACTCAATGACCCCAATGAACACAGGAACACTAAGAGACAATGAAACAAGAAGGAGAAACCACTAGAGATGCTGCTTCCCAACTCTGACACTTGCATAGACCTTGTGGGCTTATCCCCAGGTGACCTGTGCACCCACAGCGAACACAACAGAAGGTCAAAACCATATCTTACGGAATTGGACACAACCTTCCCAAAGGCTGGCACGCTGTAGCACAATGACATTTTCATCAGTAAATGCAGTTACGGTGGTCATGTTCCACGTGTATTGGAAAAGATGCAATCGTTATTTTTGAATGATTTTCAATATTTCCGATTGTTTCAAAGTCTTTTAGTGAACTTTATAAAGACACTCCAACTTCTTTTATTTCTTCTATTCCTTTCCTGTCTTTCACATCAAGCTCTATGAGGGTGTATCATAGAGGATGCATCCTGCATTCATGTGTATATTAGATAAGAGGAAGCTTTTGAATTTACCCTCCATAGTCCATGAAGGATAGAACCCTCACATCATTTTGGATTGAACCACAAGATCTTAAGCCAAAATGAGGCCACTGAAAACCAAATTCTACTCTCAAATCTCAAACAGGTTTCCAAAGCATATTGGAAAACTGCTTTGCATAGCAACAGAGTCAGGAATGTTTTCAGCTCAGTCTGGAGGGAGGACCGTGCTGGGATATATGAAATAGTTACTGACTTAGAACCTACTTTTTGTTTAAGATTGCAAATATTCCTAGCAGGGCCAAGCCTGGATTTCTCATTAGGCCTTCAGAAAGCAGCAGCCATCCGTCACAGTCTTTTCAAAGGCTGCATTAAATGGCTTGTGTACATCTGCAGGGTTTCTGTGTTTGATCCTAGATTATGTTTTCACTAAGGTTAAGGGTTAGAGTTTTGACAGATGTGGCTGTAGTCTAAACGGCCCACGTTATCTGCCCCTTTTCCACACACATACAGTATGCGATAGCCAAGTTTGTGACATGTCTCAACTTTGATACCAGCAAACGAGGGGCGGATGGAATGTGGGCTTGAATACTTAGTTAGGTTTGGGTTTTAGTTTCAGAGTCAGTATGAAATCCAGTGCGGCATCTGAGGGGAAATAAGATTATGTCATTCTGTCACTGTTTCAGTCCAACTAGGTTGCAGTTTCTTTTCTCTTTCTTTTATTTTCCCCTCCTCTAACTTTTACAGGACTTTCCACTTTCTCCATTTTTTTTCATTGCCACAACTTGACCTTGCTATTTCCAATAAACCAAAGTGGAAACTGAATGAGAGTGTGTCTCGGATTCAGACCTCTTCGTGTGAATAGCTATTGTGCAAATATACGATTTAGCATCCCTGGCTTCCCCATTGAGGAGGTCAGTGGGCCAATGTGACTTAACTGCAACAAGATGGCAAACTTCCAGGGACATGACAGTTATGTCGTTTAACCTAAATTAAGTTACCAGCACCACACTATGCACAGGAGGGATGTGCAAGTCCCTAACATTTTACTTATTTAGCCTAATCAGTGTGCCAGGTGTGTATGAGGCAAGGAGGAATAAAGATAAATAAGCACGTGTCCTCCTTTAATCGGCCTACCTGCTGGGAGTTCTTAATCTGAACCACTGGGAAGTCCACAATTATGTGAAGAGAAAGAGATATATTTCAAAATGATAGGATAAGTGTTAGAAGACAGATATGCACAAGGGCATTACATTGAGAGCTCGGTGAGGAAAGTGTGAATCCCCCAGTCACTGAAGCTCTGAGAAGTTAAGTGAATCGCCCAAGGTCACGTAGCAGAACACAAATTTGAAAACAGATCCGTCTGATTCAGAACAAAGCTTCCCTTTCCATTCTATAATGGCTTTTCACAATGTTCACAGAATTGTGGCTATGTTAATTTGGCTTTGTAACATTAATGTTTAAAGAGAAGCACTAACTCTTTGCACTCAGGTAGACGAGGAAAGGCCAAGAGGGTTATCTGAAATCTGTGCTTCCTTATCTACCAAAGCTGAGAGCCCGCTTCTTCCTACGGCCTTTCACATCCCACTGTGCCAGCTCCTCTCCAATCCTGGGTGCCTATCACCCTTCCCCAGGCCTGCCCTTCCAGAGCTAAATAAACAATTATGCCACTATTGCTAAAAAGTGACAGAAAACAGAAGCAAAAATTGACATTGTCGGTTCTCTCACTTCTCAGTCCCATATGGACATTTTTGCTACAAAAGTATGGTGATCTGAAAGCCTAATTATTTTTTAAGACTTTCTTTAAAACAATATATGGACCCTATTACAGTACTCACTGACTTCTTCACTCTGCCTCTGCTCTGGGGGTTGGTGAGTTTATGATTTACAGCTCAAGTGAATGCTGTGCTCAGGTTCATTGCTCCAATGTGATTATAGCTGACAGTGGTTCTGGATACCAGAGCGATTTTAACGATTATTAACTTCACTGTGAGCTGAAAAATGACTTACACGCTAGTGAAGCTTAAGTAGGCTCAGCATCACAGCTTCTGTGCACTTTACTCCATTTCTCCACTTTAGTCTGGACACAAAGAAAGTGTGGGGTTTTATTTTTTTTTATCCTTTTGTGTGTCCTAAAAAGGAATTCCAGGCTAGTTGCTTTGGACGTATAATATCATCCAGAGGATGAACTACCATGAAATCAGGTCCAAGTAGTTTTGAGGTCTTACCTGAGAAATAAGGGCACTGACTAAGTCAGCCTAGAAATCTGTCAAGAGGCTGCCTGGGTGAAAGTTGATTGAGTCTCTCTCCCTCTCTGTTTCCTTGCTGTAGACCTCCAGAGTTGCTTAGATTTACTCCAGTTCCTACTGGACCAATTAGTCAAAAATAAGTTCTGTATTCTCCCAATTAAAATCTGGAAACACTCACCTTCCATGTACAATGGGCTGTCCTGGCTGGTCTCACACAGCCAAAAAGGAACTTAAAATAGAAAGGCAGGACTCTCAGTACATTTGAGTAGCACATGGAGTGTCACATCAGTTTTAAACGTTAAGTGTCCCCATTGCTTTAGTCTGAGCTCTTGAGCCAAACTAATACCCTCACTCTCCTTTTCCATCATCTTGGGGAGACGAGGTAGTGGAATGAGTTAAAACTCCTTAGCTGATCTTCTCTGCTGGGTCAGACCATGCAAGCACCATCCTTTGGGTCCAGTTTGGGACTTTTATGAGAGAACCTCTCTGTCTCTTGGTCTTAGCCAGTATTTAGGGAGTAAGTGCTATATATCATAGCCAAAGTTTGTGCCAAAATAGTTAAATCTTGCTTCATTTGAACTACAAGGAACTCCTAGGGCGATGCACTACAGATGTAAAGAAAGTTTGACAAATATTGGTCAGAGTGAGTAATGACTTGCATACCTATTCCAGGGGGAAAAAAAAAAAAAAGATCTAGAAAAAAGAATAAGAAGAAAGGAAGGGTCAGTAAGGCTTCCCCAAGGTGAAGAAAATCTATCACCTCCCTATTCCATAATCCTGCAAATGGGCCTGACAATGGCTTTCACACGCCAGTGAGCCTGAAGTAGGTTGCACACCCCTGACTTGGTACCCAAGACCGTACACTGGAAGGCAGAGAAAAATTACAACTTTGATTTGTATGCTTATTTCATCTCATCTGTTTTATTTCTATTTGTTATATTTTATAGTACATATAAATGTTAGAATAATGGTGTATGTATACAATTTAAAAATAATTGTATGTATATTGGAGGACACTCCAAAAAAATTGAAGTGAGAAGAATATTCAACCAAAACACTTTCAAAATCACTGCTTTCCACAAATAAAGCACCCATGGTTCATACTTTTTAACTCACTACAGAATCCTTCTCTTCCTCATGGGTTTCCTGTATCCTCTAATGGCGAGATACAAACTTTATTTAGGTGATACAAACGAAATTTAACACGTCATGAACTGGACAGTCTCCTGTCAGAGAACTACAAAGTGAGGCAGAAGGCAAGAAACTTTTATAGGATAAAGAATAAGGAACAAGGAAGAGACAAATAGGAAATATCAGATAGTCAACGTTGTTTGTGGTGAGAAGGCCCGGAGTGGGCTTGGCGCGTTTGGGGACTGGATGACTGAACACAATTATACTGCACTTTTGGTCAGGCAGAGTTTTTACAAGGATACAAAGTTATCTAAGTTTCAGTTTGATGACATGACACCCCAGGCAAGAGTGGCTCCATCTTGGGCCTAGAGATTTATTTCAACACCATCCACTCGGATACGCAAGCTAGCAATCTCAGACTCATTCTCAAGTGGTCCCTGTTACTAAGCTCCTTATCCAAGGGATCACAAAGTCCTATTGATTACTTCTTTGAAGGCATCTCAGATCAGAGCCTTTTCTATATTCCAGCCACCACCTTGATACATACTTTCATTATCTCTCGGTTGAACTACTCCAATAGCCAAGTTACTAGACTCTCTGCCCTTGACTCTTCTAGTCATTCTCCATACCATCACCAGAGTAGCCTTTCTAAAAACCTTTCATTAGATCACTGGCCTCCTTAGGAACTTGCAATAGGAATGCACCATCACAGGATAGAGTTCAAGGTTCTTAACACAATATGTCATAGTCTGACTACGTCCTGACCTACAAGTCATATACTCCTCTCTGCTGTGCTCCAGTTCTCCAACTCTCTCACATTGCTGGACTTCTCACCGTTCTCCAAACAGTGCGTTCATGCCTTTGTTTATGGACTACTCCTACCCAAAATACTCTTCTTCCCCTCACCTTTTCTTTGTCTTTGTTAGAGCAGCTTAGCCTATGCCCTCCCTAATACAACAGCTATGACCTGCTTGAGCATATACATGTCTGGTACTGTAATACATTATCTCATAGCACCCTATTTTGATTCTCATTTGACATAAGGAGTAAGTAGCAGAGCCAGGATTCCAATCTATATCCGTGTGGTTCCAAAGCATATGACATTAATCACTGGGCATTAAATTTTAAAAGCAAATGCAAATGTCACCGCCTGGTGACAAACCCATTGAGGCGTTAATTGCTCTCCCCAAGTAAGTTGTTCCTATTTCTGTCACAGCATTTATAATACTGTGCTTTAGTTTGCATCGTAGTAGACTGTGAGCTCTTACAGGTCAAGGACTATTTATACTCACCTTTACATGTAGGGTACCTAGGACACGCTGACACATACAAGATGGTCAGTAAATATTTGTTGAATAAATCAACTCACAGATGTTCTGTCCTTCCTTCTTATTTTTTTTCCTCGACTCACTATGGTCCATCCCATCTTTAATATAAATGCAAAGGTGTCAAGAATGCCTGACACAGTACCCCATACAGAAAAGGCTTTATACAGCAGAGAAATTGTCAACACCTTTACAAAGTTTCCCTACACTGACTCCAAGACCTTGCCTCAAAAACAGAGCGACTACTACACACAACGACAATTATAATGAGATATAATTTACTTATCTCACCTTAAGTGTATATTCAATGGCTTTGGACAAATGTATTCACTCAGGTTATCAACACTAAAATAAAAATAATGAACATCACCCCAAAAGGTTATTTGCTCAGTCCTCTTCCCAGTTGATCTCACCCCATAACTGTGTTCAGGGAGCCAGGGATCTGCTTTCTGTAAATACATGGGGCATTTTTCTTTTCTAGAGTTTCGTTACACTGAATATCATACAATGCCTACACCTTTGTGTCTGAATTCTTTCACTTACCATACTTATTCTGAGATTGATCCATGCTGTCATGTCTTAGTAGTGCATTCATTTTTACTGCTGAATAGTATTCCATTGTTAAATATTGTATTTATACATTCACCTGTTGATGGACATTTGTGTTGTTCTCAGTTTGGATTCCATTAAATAAAAGAGCATTTGTGAACAACTCTTTATGTGCACATATGCCTTCATTTCTCTTGGATAAGTACCTAAGAGTGAATTGCTTTATCATATGGTAAATATATGTTTAACTTTATGAGAAACTGCCAAAACTCTTTTCCAAAGTGGCTGTAAAATTTTACATTCCCATCAGTAGTGTATGAGAGTGCCAGGTGCATCATATCCTCACCAACAGCTGGTGTTGTCGCTCATTTTAACTGTACCCACTCTAATGTTCTAATGATGTGTAGTGATATCACGTTATGGTTTTAATTTTCATTTCCTTAATGATGAATGACAGTGAAGATCTTTTCATGAATATATTGGCTGTCTATCATCTTTGGTGAAGAGTTTGTTCAAATTTGTCCATTTTTTGTGTAGACTTTTTATTGGTTCTTTTAGTGAGTCATAAGAGTTTTTTTTAATGTATTCTGGAAAGCCGTCTTTTGTCAGATATATATTGATAATATTTTCTCACAGTCTGAGGCTTGCCTTTTCATTTTCATTTTCTTGCTGGTATATTATGAGGAACAGAAGTTTTAAATTTTAATGTAGCCAAATTCAAACATCTTATATTCATGCTTTTGTGTCCTATCTAAGAAATTTTTGTCTACCTGAAGGTTACAAAGTTTATTCTAAAAGTTTTATAGTTTTAGCATTTACATTTAGGGCTATGATCCATCTCACGTTAATTTTAGTGTGTGATAAAGTAAGGGTTGAGGTTCATTTTTTCTATGTCGATAATAAGTTTTTCCAGACCATTTGCTGAAAAAGTAATCCTTTCCATATTGAATTACCTTGGCATCTTTGTTGAAAATCAATTGACCTTACATATGCAGGCCTATTTTTGGACTCTCTATTATGTTTCATTGATCTATGTGTCTGAACTTATGCCAATAACACACTGTCTTGATTACTGTAGCTTTATAGTAAATGTTGAGATCAGTAAGTTTTCTAACTTTACTCTTCTTTTTCAAAAAATTTTTGTTTTTTCCAGGCACTCAGATATCCATATAAATTTTAGAATCAGCTTGAAATTTTCTACAACAAAGACTTCTGGGATTTTTATCGGGATTTTACTGAATCTATAAATCATTTTGGAGAGAAGTGACATTTTAATAATACTGACTCATAACAATATTGATTTTATTGAGATTTCATTGAATCGAGAAATCAATTTGGAAAGGGTTGAAATTATAGCAATATTCAGTCTTCCAAGCTATCAACATGGTAAATCAATCCATTTATGCATTAATTTCTCATAGAAATATTTCTATTTTTCAGAGTAGGGTGCTCCGGACGCGCAGGCTCAGCGGCCATGGCTCACGGGCCCAGCCGCTCCGCGGCATGTGGGATCTTCCCAGACCGGGGCACGAACCCACGTCCCCTGCATCGGCAGGCGGACTCTCAACCACTGCGCCACCAGGGAAGCCCAGAGTAGAGGTTTTATGTATTTCATGTTTGGGGATGCTATTGCAAATAATATTGTCGTAGTTATTATTCTCATTTCTATTTGTTTATTGCTAATATATAGAAATACAATTGATTTTTGCATACTAATTTTTTTTTTCTTCTGGTACGCGGGCCTCTCACTGCTGCGGCCTCTCCCGTTGCGGAGCACAGGCTCCAGATGCGCAGGCCCAGCGGCCATGGCTCACGGGCTCAGCCGCTCCGCGGCATGCAGGATCCTCCCGGACCGGGGCACGAACCCACGTCCCCTGCACCAGCAGGCGGACCCTCAACCACTGCGCCACCAGGGAAGCCCTATACTAATTTTGTATCCTGAAATCTTACTAAAATAACTTACTACTTCTACCAGGTTATTTTGTTTTTTGGGGTTTTTTTGGTAGATTTGTGAGGATTTACAGCATATTTGATCATGTCATCTGTGAAAAAAGGTGGTTTTACTTGTGGCTTTCTAATTTGTATACCTTTTATTTCTTTTCCTTATTACACTGGTAAGAATGTCCAGTAGATTGTTGAACAGAAGTGGAAAGGGTGAACATCTTCATCTTATTCTTAATCTTAGGGCAAAAGGATTCAGGTTTCACCATTAAGTGATTTGATAGTAATAGGTTTTTCTAAATAACTTTATTGAGATATAATTCACATGCCACAAAATTCAACCATTTAAAGTGCACAATTCAGTGACTTTAGTATATTCATAGAAATGTGCAATCATCAGCCTTTTATCAGATTGAGGAGGTTCCCTTCAATTCTTGGTTTCCTGGGAGATTATTATAATGGATGTATGTTGAATTTTTTCAGATGCTTTTCTTACATCAACTGAAATGACCATATAGTTTTTCTCCTCTATTGTAATAAGATGAACTACATTAACTGATTTTTAATGTTAATCAACCTTCTAGTCCTGGGATAAACACCACTTGGTCATGGTATATTATGCTTTTTATATATCTCATTGTTGGTTTGCTAATATTTTGCTAAAAAATTTTGACCCATGTTCATGAAGGATATTGGTCTGTAGTTTTCTTTTCTTGTATTATTTTGTCTGGCTTTAATATCAGGATACTGCTGGCCTTGTAAAATGAGATTAGAAGTGTTTCTTCTGCTATATTTTCAAAATGAGTTTATGTTGGGTCGGTGGTATTTCTGCCTTGAATGTTTCATACAATTCACCAGTTAAGCAATCTCGATCCACAAGTTTCTTTGTAGGAAGGCTACTAATTATGAATTAATGTCTTTAATTGATATTCAGGTTTTCTATCAATTTTTGGAATAGTTTTGATTGTCTTTCAAGGAAATTTTCCGTTTCATACAGGTTGTTGAGTTCACTGGCATCAAGCTGTTTATAATATCCTGTTAGTTACCCTTATAATATGTGCAGGATCATAGAGATATTTCCTTTTTCATTATTGATATTGGTAATATTTATATCCTTTTTGTTTTTTCATCAATATAGCCAGAGGTTTATTTATTATATTGATCTTTTCAAAGAATCAGCTTTCAATTTCATTGATGTTCTTTATTTTTTTTTCTGTACTTTATTTCATTGATTTATTATTTGTTTCCTACTGATTTGGGGTTTAATTTGCTCCTGTATTTCTAGCTTAAGGTAGATCTCTAATGATTATATTGGTTGGGTTTTTTTTTTAACATCTTTATTGCAGTATGATTGCTTTACAATTGTGTGTTAGTTTCTGCTTTATAAAAAAGTGAATCAGCTATACATAAACATATATCCCCAAATCCCCTCCCTCTTGCATCTCCCTCCCACACTCCCTACCCCACCCCTCTAGGTGGTCACAAACCACCAAGCTGATCTCCCGGTGCTATGCAGCTGCTTCCCACTAGCTATCTATTTTATATTTGGTAGTATATGTAAGTTCATGCCACTCTCTCACTTCGTCCAAGCTTACCCTTCCTACTCTCCATGTCCTGAAGTCCATTCTACACGTCTGCGTCTTTATTCCTGTCCTGCCCACAGGTTCTACAGAACCTTTTTTTTTTTTTTTAGATTCCATATATATGTGTTAGCATATAGTATTTGTTTTTCTCTTTCTGACTTACTTCACTCTGTATAACAGGCTCTAGGTCCATCCACCTCACTAAAAATAACTTAATTTCGTTTCTTTTAACGGCTGAGTAATATTCCATTGTATATATGTGGCACATCTTCTTTATCCATTCATTTGTCAATGGACACTTAGGTCGCTTCCATGTCCTGGCGATTGTAAATAGAGCTGCAATGAACATTGTGGTACATGACTCTTCTTGAATTATGGTTTTCTCAGGGTATATGCCCAGTAATGGGATTGCTGGGTCATAAGGTAGTTCTATTTTTAGTTTTTTAAGGAACCTCCATACTGTTCTCCACAGTGGCTGTATCAATTTACATTCCCACCAACAGTGCAAGAGGGTTCCCTTTTCTCCACACCCTCTCCAGTATTTGTTGTTTATAGATTTTCTGATGATGCCCATTCTAACTGGTGTGAGGTGATACCTCATTGTAGTTTTGATTTGCATTTCTCTAATGATTAGTGATGTTGAGCATCCTTTCATGTGTTTGTTGGCAATCTGTATATCTTCTTCGGAGAAATGTCTATTCAGGTCTTCTGCCCATTTTTGGAGTGGGTTTTTTGTTTTTTTGATATTGAGCTACATGAGCTGCTTGTAAATTTTGGAGATTAATCCTTTATCAGTTCCTTCATTTGCAAACATTTTATCCCATTCTGAGGGTTGTCTTTTCATCTTGTTTATGTTTTCCTTGCTGTGAAAAAGCTTTTAAGTTTCATTAGATCCCATTTGTTTATTTCTGTTTTTATTTCTATTTCTCTAGGAGGTGGGTCACAAAGGATCTTGCTATGTCATAGAGTGTTCTCCCTATGTTTTTCTCTAAGAGTTTTATAGTGTCTGGCCTTACATTTAGGTCTTTAATCCATTTTGAGTTTATTTTTGTGTGTGGTGTTAGGGAGTGTTCTAATTTCATTCTTTTACATGTAGTTTCCCCAGCACCACTTATTGAAGAGGGTGTCTTTTCTCCATTGTATATTCTTGCCTTCTTTATCAAAAATAAGGTGACCACATGTGCGTGGGTTTATCTCTGGGATTTCTATCCTGTTCCATTGATGTATGTTTCTGTTTTTGTGCCAGTACCATGCTGTATTGATTACTATAGCTTTGTAATATAGTTTGAAGTCCAGAAGCCTGATTCCTCCAGCTCCGTTTTTCTTTTTCAAGATTGTTTTGACTATTCAGGCTCTTTTGTGTTTCCATACAAATTGTGAAATTTTTTGTTCTAGTTCTGTGAAAAATGCTATTGGTAGCTTGATAGGGATTGCACTGAATCTGTAGATTGCTTTGGGTAGTACAGTCACTTTCAAAATGTTGAATCTTCCAATCCAAGAACATAGTATATCTCTCCATCTGTTTGTATCATCCTTAATTTCTTTCATCAGTGTCTTATAGTTTTCTGCATACAGGTCTTTTGCCTCCTTAGGTAGGTTTATTTCTAGGTATTTTATTCTTTTTGTTGCAATGGTAAATGGGAGTGTTTCCTTAATTTCTCTTTCAGATTTTTCATCATTAGTGTATGCAAATGCAAGAGATTTCTGTGCATTAATATTGTATACTGCTACTTTACCAAATTCACTGATTAGCTCTAGCAGTTTTCTGGTAGCATTATTAGGATTCTCTATATATAGTATCATGTCATCTGCAAACAGTGACAGCTTTACTTCTTTTCCGATTTGCATTCCTTTTATTTCTTTTTATTCTCTGATTGCCATGGCTAGAACTTCCAAAACTATGTTGAATAATAGTGGTGAGATGGGCAAGCTTGTCTTCTTCCTGATCTTAGAGGAAAAGGTTTCAGTTTTTCTCCATTGAGAATGATGTTGGCTGTGGGTTTGTCATATATGGCCTTTATTATGTTGAGGTAATTTGCCTCTATGACTACTTTCTGGAGGGTTTTTATCCTAAATGGGTGTTGAATTTTGTTGAAAGCTTTTTCTGTATCTATTGAGATGATCATATGGTTTTTATTCTTCAATTTGATAATATGGTTTCTCACACTGATTGATTTGCATATACTGAAGAATCCTTGCAGTCCTGAGATAAACCCCACTTGATCATGGTGTATGATCCTTTTAATGTGCTGTTGGATTCTGTTTGCTGGTATTTTGTTGAGGATTTTTGCATCTATGTTCATCAGAGATATTGGTCTGTAGTTTTCTTTCTTTGTGACATCTTTGTCTGGTTTTGCTATTAGGGTGATGGTGGCCTCATAGAATGTGTTTGGGAGTGTTCCTCCCTCTGCTATATTTTGGAAGAGTTTGAGAAGGATAGGTGTTGGTTCTCCTCTAAATGTTTGATAGAATTCGCATGTGAAGCCATCTGGTCCTGGGCTTTTGTTTGTTGGAAGATTTTTAATCACAGTCTCAAATTCAGGGTTTGTGATTGATCTGTTTATATTTTCTATTTCTTCCTGGTTCAGTCACAGAAGGCCATGCTTTTCTAAGAATTTGTCTATTTCTTCCAGGTTGTCCATTTTATTGGCACAGTGTTGCTTGTAGTAATCGCTCATGATCCTTTGTATTTCTGCAGTGTCAGTTGTTACCTCCCCTTTTTCATTTCTAATTCTATTGATTTGAGTCTTCTCCCTTTTTTTTCTGGATGAGTCTGGCTAATGGTTTATCAATTTTGTTTATCTTCTCAAAGAACCAGCTTTTAGTTTTATTGACTTTTGCTACTGTTTCCTTCATTTCTTTTTCATTTTCTAATCGCTATGATTTCTTTCCTTCTGCTAACTTTGGGGTATTTTTGTTCTTCTTTCTCTAACTGCTTTAGGTGTAAGGTTAAGTTGTTTATTTGAGATGTTTCTTGTTTCTTCAGGTATGATCCTACTGCTATAAACTTCCCTCTTAGAACTTAGAACTTGCTGCATCCTCTTAGAACTATGATCGTACTGCTTGCTTCCCTCTTAGAACTGCTTGCTGTTTTGGATTGTTGTGTTTTCATTGTCATTTGTTTCTAGGTAATTTTTGATTTCCTCTTCGATTTCTTGAGTGGTCTCTTGGTTATTTAGTAGTGTATTGTTTAGCCTCCATGTGCTTGTATTTTTTACAGATTTTTCCTGTAATTGATATCTAGTCTCACAGCGCTGTGGTTGGAAAAGATACTTGTTGATTTCAACTTTCTTAAATGTACCAAGGCTTGATTTGTGACCCAAGATATGATCTATCCTGGAGAATGTTCCATGAGCACTTGAGAAGAAAGTGTATTCTGTTGTTTTGGGATGGAATGTCCTATAAATATCAATTAAGTCCACCTTGTTTAATGTATCATTTAAAGCTTGTGTTTCCCTTATTTATTTTCATTTTGGATGATCTGTCCATTGGTGAAAGTGGGGTGTCAAATCCCCCACTATGTTTGTGTTACTGGCAATTTCCCCTTTTATGGCTGTTAGCATTTGCCTGGTATATTGAGGTGCTCCTATGTTGGGTGCATAAATATTTACAATTGTTATATCTTTTTCTTGGATTGATCCCTTGGTCATTATGTAGTGTCCTTCTTTGTCTCTTGTAATAGTCTTTAAAGTCTGTTTTGTCTGATATGAGAATTGCTACTCCAGGTGTCTTTTTATTTCCATTTGCATGGAATATCTTTTTCCATCCCCTCACTTTCAGTCTGTATGTGTCCCTAGGTCTGAAGTGGGTCTCTTGTAGACAGCATACATACAGGTCTTGTTTTTGTATCCATTCAGCCAGTCTATGACTTTTGGTTGGAGTATTTAATCCATTTACATTTAAGGTAGTTATCGATATGTATGTTCCTACTACCATTTTCTTAATTGTTTTGGGTTTGTTATTGTAGGTCTTTTCCTTGTCTTGTGTTTCCTGCCTAGAGAATTTCCTTTAGCATTTGTTGTAAAGCTGGTTTGGTGGTACTGAATTCTCTTAGCTTTTGCTTGTCTGTAAAGGTTTTAATTTCTCCGTCGAATCTGAATTAGATCCTTGCTGGGTGGAGTAATCTTGGTTGTAGGTTGTTCCCTTTCATCACTTTAAATATATCCTGCCACTTCCTTCTGGCTTGCAGAGTTTCTGCTGAAGATCAGCTGTTAACCTTTTGGGGATTCCCTTGTATGTTATTTGCTGCTTTTCCCTTGCTGCTTTTAATATTTTCTCTTCGTATTTAATTTTTGATAGCTTGATTAATATGTATCTTGGCATGTTTCTCCTTGGATATATCCTGTATGGGACTCCCTATGCTTCTTGGACTTGATTGACTATTTCCTTCCCCATATTAGAGAAGTTTTCAACTATAATCTCTTCAAATATTTTCTCAATCCCTTTCTTTTTCTCTTCTTCTTCTGAGACCCCTATAATTCGAATGTTGGTGCATTTAATGTTGTCCCAGAGGTCTCTGAGACTGTCTTCAATTCTTTTCATTCTTTTTTCTTTATTCCACTCTGCAGTAGTTATTTCCACTATTTTATCTTCCAGGTCACTTATCCGTTCTCCTGCCTCTGTTATTCTGCTATTGATTCCTTCTAGAGAATTTTTAATTTCATTTACTGTGTTGTTCATCATTTTTGTTTGCTCCTTAGTTCTTCTAGGTCCTTATTAAATGTTTCTTGTATTTTCTCCATTCTATTTCCAAGATTTTGGATCATCTGTACTATCATTACTCTGAATTCTTTTTCAGGTAGCTGCCTATTTCCTCTTCATTTGTTTGGTCTGGTGGGTTTTTGCCTTGCTCCTTCATCTGCTGTGTATTTCTCTGTCTTTTCATTTTGCTTAATTTACTGTGTTTGGGGTCTCCTTTTCGCAGGCTGCAGGTTTGTAGTTCCCGTTGTTTTTGGTGTCTGCCCCCAGTGGCTAAGGTTTGTTCAGTGGGTGTGTAGGCTTCCTGGTGGAGGTTACTGGTGCCTGTGTTCTGGTGGATGAGGCTGGATTTTGTCTTTCTGGTGGACAGGACTGTGTCCGGTGGTGTGTTTTGGGGTGTTTGTGACCTTATTATGATTTCAGGCAGCCTTTCTGCTAATGGGTGGGGTTGTGTTCCTGTCTTGGTAGTTGTTTGGCATAGGGTATCCAGCACTGTAGCTTGCTGGTCGTTGAGTGGAGCTGGGTCTTAGCGTTGATATGGAGATCTCTGGGAAAGCTTTCATTGTTTGATATTATATGGAGCTGAGAGTTCTCTGGTGGACCAATGTCTTTAACTCGGCTCTCCCACCTCAGAGGCACAGGCCTGATACCCTCTCTTCTTTCTTTCTTTTTTTTATGACAGGCCAGGTGTCAGGCCTGTGCCTCTGAGGTGGGAGAGCTGAGTTCAGGACATTGGTCCACCAGAGATGTCCTGGTCAGAGCACCAGAACCCTATCAGCCACATGGCCCAGAAGAAAAGGGAGAAAAAAAAAAAAAAAGAAAAAAAATAATAAAATAAAATAAAGTTATTAAAATAAAAAAGTATATTAAAAATAAAAAAATTAAAAAGTCATAAAAAAGAAGAGAAAGAAGAGAGCAACTGAACCAATAAACAAATTCACCAATGATAACATGCGCTAAAACTATACTAAAAAAACAAACAAAAAAATACGGACTGATAGAACCCTAGGACAAATGGTAATAGCAAAGCTATACAGACAAAATCACACAAAATAGCATACACGTACACACTCATAAAAAGAGAAAAAGGAAAAAATATATATATATCTATATATAAAAAAGGAAGAGAGAAACCAAATCAATAAACAAATCTACCAATGATAATAAACTCTAAATACTAAACTAAGATAAACATAAAACCAGAAACAAATTAGATGCAGAAAGCAAATCCCAAGTCTACAGTTGCTCCCAAAATCCACCGCCTCAATTGTGGGATGATTCGTTGTCTATTCATGTATTCCACAGATGCAGGGTACATCAAGTTGATTGTGGAGATTTAATCCGCTGTTCCTGAGGCTGCTGGGAGGGATTTCCCTTTCTCTTCTTTGTTTGCACAGCTCCTGGGGTTCAGCTTTGGATTTGGCCCCACCTCTGTGTGTAGGTCACCTGAGGGCCTCTGTTCTTCACTTAGACAGGACAGGGTTAAAGTAGCAGCTGATTAGGGGACTCTGGCTCATTCAGGCAGGAGGGAGGGAGGGGTACGGAATGCGGGGCAAGCCTGCAGCGGCAGAGGCCAGCATGACATTGCACCAGCTTGAAGCACACTGTGTGTTCTCCCGGGGAAGTTGTCCCTGGAACGCAGAACCCTGGCAGTGGCAGGCTGCACAGCCTACGGGGAGGGGAGGAGTGGATAGTGACCTGTGCTCGCACAAAGGCTTCTTGGTGGCTGCAGCAGCAGCCTTAGCGTCTCATGGCGCCTCTGGGGTCCACACTGATAGCTGCGGCTCACGCCTGTCTCTGGAGCTCATTTAGGCAGTGCTCTGAATCTCCTCTCCTTGCGCACCCCAAAACAATGGTCTCTTGCCTCTTAGGCAGGTCCAGACTTTTCCCCGGACTCCCTCCCGGCTAGCTGTGGTGCACTAGCCCCCTTTAGGCTATGTTCACACAGCCAACCCCAGTCCTCTCCCTGGGATCTGACTTCCGAAGCCCGAGCCTCAGCTTCCAGCTCCCACCCATCCCGGTGGGTGAGCAGACAAGCCTCTGAGGCTGGGGAGTGCTGGTTGGCACCGATCCTCTGTGCGGGAATCTCTCCACTTTGCCCTCTGCACCCTTGCTGCTACACTCTCCTCCGTGGCTCCAAAGCATCCCCCGTGCCACCACCCAACGCCCCCCCCCCCCACCGTCTCCACCAGTGAAGGGGCTTCCTAGTGTGTGGAAACTTTTCCTTCTTCACAGCTCCCTCCCCGAGGTGCAGGTCCTGTCCCTATTCTTTTGTCTCTTTTTTCTTTTGCCCTATCCAGGTACATGGGGGGAGTTTCTTGCCTTTTGGGAGGTCTGAGGTCGTCTGCGAGCATTCAGTAGGTGTTCTGTAGGAGTTGTTCCACATGTAGATGTATTTGTGGGGAGGAAGGTGATCTCCACGTCTTACTCCTCTGCCATCTTGAAGGTCTCCTCCATACGAATTCTTTAAAACACATAAACAAGCCTTGAAGAAAGAAGCTCCCAGCTGTTATAATTTGTCTCATCCATTGCTCTCTTATAGAACCAGCCTTTGTTCCTTTTTTTCAGTGCCAGGGACTTGCTCTGTTTCACCTGATGTAATTTGTCCAGGCATTAATAATGCATCTTCAAGATGCAAGATGCATCAATTCCTTTAGTAACAGATCTGCTGGCAGAGGGCTATATTGTATTGTGCAGCTTTGCTTTTTTTTTCCTTTGTGCTTAGTCTAGTTTCACTGGCTCACAGGATGCTGCATGCAGAGGCCTCGCACCTGTCCCTTCAGACTAGAGTTCCTCATGCAAAATGCAGAAGTTTATATTGTTGCTTGTAGAGTTTTATCCTTTTCTAATGTAAGCTTTTAAACCTATAAATTTCCTTTTAAGTTACATTTCACAAATTTTGTGAAATAATATGAGTTTTCTTTTCATTCAGCCCAAAATATTTTCTAACTTTCATGTGATATCTTCTTTGAATCGTGCATTATTTAGAAGTATGCTGCTTAATTTCCAAATGTTTCGGGATTTTCCAGGTATTTTTCCATTACTTATTTCTAATTTAATTGCTTTTTATCAGAGAACACACTACATATGATTTCAATCATTTTAAATTTCTAGAGAGTTATTTAACAGCTGGACATATGTTTTATCTTGGTAAATGTTCCCTGTGTACTAGAAAAGAATGTGTATTTTGCATATGTCAAGTGGAGTGTTCAACAAATGTCAGTTTGTCCAAGCTGGTTGAAATGTTTAAATCTTCCATATCCCTAGTATTTTCTGTCTGCTTGATCTATCAATTACTGAAAGGAGTGCTGATATCTGCAACTATGAAAATAAATTTGTCTTTTTCTCTTTTCAGATGTGTTGGGTGCTTCATGCATTTTGAAAGTTAGTTAACAGGTGGATACACACTTAGGATTATTATGCCTTCTTGATTTATTGACCCCTTTTATCATGGTGAAATATCCCTGTTTATCCTTGATAATATGTCTTATTCTGAAGTCTATTGTTTTCTACTGTTAATATAGCTAAAACAGCCTTATCTTTTCCCAACATTGCCTTTTTGTGTCTTTGTATTTAAATAGGATTTTTTATAGACCACATATTGTAGGGGTTTTTACTATCCTGTCTAACAATCTCTTACCTTTTATTATAGAGTTGATACCATTCATATTTAATGAAATTATTGATATGATTGTATTTAAATCTACCATTTTGCTACTGTTTTGATATTTGTCTCATCTATTCTTTGTGGGGTTTTTTCCTATTTTTTGACTTTCTTTTGGATTGAGTATTTTTTAATTCCATTTTATCACCACTATTGGCTTGTTAGCTATAATATCTTTTTATATTTTAAATGCTCATCTAGGGTTTATAATATGCATCTTTATCTTATTTATGTTTACCTTGAAATAACATTATATACTACCTCACATATAATGTAAGAATATTACAATAATATCCTTCCATTCCCTTATCCTGTCCTTTGTGCTATTGTTGTCATATATTTTGCTTTTTCATGTTAAAATTCCCACAACATATTATTATTTTTGCTTTAAGCAATCAATTATATTTTAAGAAATTTTTAAATTATAAAAGAAAATCCTTGATGTTTATCCACATATTTACCATTTTTAGAGCTCTTCATTCCTTTGTATAGATCCATATTTTCATCAGGTATCATTTTCCTTCTGCCTGAAAAACTACATCCTTGTAGTGCAGGTCTGCTGGCCACAAACTCCCACAGCTTTTCTTTGTCTGAAAACTGTTTTTATTTTATCTTCATGTTTGAAAGGTATTTTTACTGGGTATAGAATTCTACGTTGACAAACTTTTTCCCCCACACTCTAAAGATATACTACTGTCTTCGACTCAACATAGTTTCTGAAGAAAATTCAGTTGTAATTCTTATCTTTTGTTCTCTGTGCATAATGTGCCTTTCCTCCCTATATTTACATTTAAGATTTTTCTCAGAATCAGTAGCTTGCTGTGGTTTGATTGTGAGGTTCTTGGAGAGGTTTTCTTAGTATGTTTCCTGCTTATGTAGGTTCATAGAGCTCCTTAGATCTTAGTTGGTATATTTTGTAAAATTTGGAAAATATTTGGTCATTGTTTCTTCAAATATTATTTCTGTTCTCTTTTTTTTCTCTCTTCTCCTTCCAAAGACTCCAGTTTACATGTTAGTCAATATGACATTTCACCACAGGTCTGTTTATTTTTCTTAATTTTTAAAATCTCTGTGTGTAAGCTTCATTATGGTTAGGTTCTACTGCAATGTCTTCAAGAGGTTCTACTGTTTTATCCTCAACATTATCTATTTTTTATGTCATGTCTATTCTGCTATTAATCCCTTTATCAAGTGAATTTTTCATTTCAGATAGAAGTTCTCTTTGCTTTCTTTTTATGTTTCCCTTTTCTCTCCTCATCATGTCCATATTTTCCATTTAATAACTGATCATATTGAGTGTAGTTATAATACCTGTTTACATGTCTTTGTCTGATAGTTTTATATCTCTGTCATTTGGGGGCTTATTGGTGCCGACTGGTTGTTCTCCTGGCTTTGGATCACATTTTTCCTGCTCTTTTTCATGTCTTGTCATTTTTTATTAGATGCCAAACATTGGGAATTTTTCATTGTTAAGTGTTAGATTTTGTTTAATTCCTTTTAAAAATGTTGGACATTGCTCTGACAGAAAATTAAATCTTTTGCAGATTAGTGTGATCTGTTTGATGCTTATTTTTAAGCTTTTTGATGTGGGTCTGGATTATCCTTTACCCTACGGCTATTTTAGCGCTACCACTAACACCCTAGTCTTACAAGGTCTTTACTAAATGTTCCACGTGTGGAATGGGATCTCTCTACTCTAACTGGTAAAAACTCAGATTATTCTTGGTTCTATGTGACCTCTAGTAATTGTTCAATTTACATGTACATAAAAAATTTTCTTTGCCAGAAATCTCACCCTACAGTTATGCAGATTTCTATTCAACCAAGGACTCAAATGGACCCATAGGCAGATTTCTGGTGCTCTTTCTTAGCATAACTCCCTCCTTTCCAATACTCTGTTTCACAAATTCTAGCTGCCTCAGCGCACCTAAATTCTAATCTCTGTCTTCTCAATTCATCAAAATGCAGGGTTCTGTTTGGTTCCCTCTCCCTGTACCATGGTCCAGAAACTGTCTGGAGGGAGAAGGCCAGGGCAATCACTGGATTCACATCATTTGTTTCCCCTCTCAGAAATCATAGTGCTATGCTGCCTGATGTCTGAAAACGTATGTTTTTTCCAATTTTCTAGTTGTTTTTGGTGGTAGGTTAAATGGGGACCCTACTCTCCCCCATGGCTGGAAGTGAAAGGGTATGTAAATGCTTTTGTTTGAAAAAAAAACACTATATTTTAAGTACATATTATTTGTATAGCAACTCCATATAACATAAGACAGTTCCAAAAACACAATTGCTAACTGGTAAATCAAATGAAGAATGATATAAATCACCTAATATTTGAAGAAATTGTAAAAATCTTTGAACATGTAATAAATGAGGAGTTAGTATGTTATTCCCAAAACGTAATGGAAGCTTGTCAAGAAATCTAAGAATCATTTGCATCTGAATAATACAATAACTAGTTTTAAGGAAATAAGCAAATTTTTTTCAGCACTTCATCTGATAGTATTCAACTACCTAATGTTTTTTGCTCTTAGGAAAATTTTCTGACCAAATAACCTCAGCTCTTTTTGGTTGTTTCCACTTCTCCAAAATGTAAAGATGGTTTTCATACTAGGGTACTATATAGAAGATTGCCTATGACACTGGATATCTCTCTAGAAAATAAAGACTCCTCCAAATTTCAAGACTCACAATTATTAAGAAAAAACGTTCTACACCACATCTTTATTTTTATTGGGGCTTGAGATTCTTCTTCCCAATCCTCTATGCCCCACAATCCTTCAACAAGACCATTACCACCACTACCATACAACTAGTCCCAGCTTACACGTAGGTTAATTTACAAACTCTTTTTTATACCACTAGTTGCTTAGAACTTGGAATGCATTTTTAGACAGGTTAGAGACTTTCTGACATGCTGTGGTATATGTTAGAGATTCTGTACAAGATCCACACCAACTTAGAGAGAAATCTTTTTTAGAAAGAAAATAGCTAAGCATGTTCACAGCACAACTTAATGACTATGGAGTTCACCTGTCCTCTGTTTTCCACAAATAGTGATGTACCACCTCATGAGCATAAAGATTGGATTAGTCCTGGCCTTGGTACTAAGGCTTGGATTAAAAGTGGCATCTCAGTAAATTGCTAGCGAATTGGTCCATAAGTTGGCCAAAGGGCAAAAGCACAAGCCAAATTTTCCATTAATTCTGCTCAACATCCCTGCCATACTCAATGAACTTCTTTCAGTGCTGCAGGCTCATTGGTGCCTAGCACCTGATTGCCCCGAGGATGTAAAACATATATTTCACTGTTGTCTCAGAAGCTTAAAAGAAATTCCCTGCCAGAATAATTGGGTACTATGAAGGGGAAGAAACTCTTGTCGAGTTTCTAACTTAAAGATTTCATTATTGGGACTTCCCTGGCGGTCCAGTGGTTAAGACTCCATGCTTCCACTGCAGGGGGCATGGGTTTGATCCCTGGTTGGGGAAATAAGATCCCACATGCCATGCGGCAAACATAAATAAATAAATAAATAAATAAATAGGGAAGATTCCTTAAAAAAAAAATCTCATTACTGATTATTGACTATGTGTCAGTTTATGTAATCCTCACAAATCTGCAAGGCAGGTATTTGTATTCCTACATTTTGGATAAGGAAAGTAAGCCTTAGAAAGGTTAAATAAGGTGCCCAAGGCCACATGAGAAGTTGTAGAGGTAGAGCCAAAATTCAAACCCAGATTCATATGACAGCCAAAATTGTGTTCTTAATCACAGAGTTATTTTGCAAGTCCATGTTTGGCTTTTCACAGGTACAACTCTACAACATCCATAATCCTTTCAAGTGAAACTAAACTCTCAAAAGAGAATGAATGCAAGGCTGGGTAAAACAGGAATAAAACTAACCCTGCAATCCAAGTTCATCTTGGGTTCATAATTTCTTTCTCTCCTTTCTTTCCCTTCCCTTACTTCCCCTTCCTCCCTCCCTCCCTTCCTTCCATCCTTCTTTTTTCAATTGACGTATAATTGACATATAACATTATATTAGTTTCAACATAATAATCATTTGATATTTATATATATGGCAAAATGATCACAATAAGTCTAGTTAACATCTGTCACCACACATAGTTACAAATTTTTTTCTCTTATGATTAGAACTTCTAAGATCTATTCTCTTACAGCTTTCAAAGATGCAATACAGTATTACTAACTATACTCACCATGCTGTACATTACATCCCCATGACTTAACTTATTCCACAACTGGAATTTTGTACCTTTTGATCCCCTTCATCCATTTCACCCACCCACCCCCCAACCCCCACTTCTGGCAACCATCAATCTGTTATCTGTATCTATGAGCTCGTTTTTGTTTTGTTTTCAGATTCCACAAATTAGTGAGGTTATATGGTATTTCTGTCTTTGTCTGATTTATTTCACTTAGCATAATGCCCTCAAGGTCCATCCATGTTGTTGTAAATGGCAAGATTCCCTTCTCTTTTATGGCTAATATATATTCATCCATTAATGGACATTTAGGTTGTTTCCATATGTTGGCTATTATAAATAATGCTATAGTGAACATGGGAGTTTATATGTCTTTTCAAGTTAGTATTTTCATTTTCTTCAAATACCCAGAGGTGGAATTGTTGGATCATATGGTAATTCTACTTATTTTTGTGGAACCTCCATACTATTTTCCATTTTGGCTGCACCAATTTACATCCCCACCAACAGTGCACAAGGGTTCCCTTTTCTCCACATCCTTGCCAACACTTGTTATTTCTTGTCTTTTTTATAATAGCCATTCTAAAGTGTGAAGTGATAGCTCATTGTGGTTTTGATTTGCATTTCCCTGATGATTAGTGATGTTGAGCATCTTTTCATGGTGGCAATCTGCATGTCTTCTTTGGGAAAATGTCTATGCAGACCCTCTACCCATTTTTTAATCTGATTTTTTTTTTGTTTTGTTATTGAGTTGTTTTGCTATTTTGGACATTAAGTCTTTATCAAATACATGATTTGCAAATATTTTCTCCCATTCAGTAGGTTGCCATTTCATTGTGCTGATGGTTTCCTTTGCTGTACAGAAGCCTTTTAGTTTGATGTAGTCCCACTTGTTTATTTTTGCTTCTGTTCCCTTTGCTTTTGGTTTCAGATTTTTAAAAATCATCACCAAGACCAATGTCAAGGAGCTTACCACCTATGTTTTCTTCTAGGAATTGTATGGTTTTAGGTTTACAAGTCTCTAAGTCTCTAATCCACTTCAAGTTAATTTTTCTGTGTGATGTAAGATAGTGGTCCAGTTTCATTATTTTGCATGTGGCTGTCCAGTTTTCCCAACACCATTTATTGAAGAGACTGTCCTTCTCCCATCATATATTCTTGGCTCCTTTGCCATAGATTAATTGTGTGGGTTTATTTCTAGGCTCTCTATTCTGTCCCATTGATCTATTTGTCTGTTTTAATGCCACTACCATACTGTTTTATTACAGCTTTGTAGTACAGTTTGAAACCAAGGTGCATAATAACCCCAGCTTTGTTCTTTCTCAAGATTGCTTTGGTTATTCATGGTCTTTTGTGGTTCCATATAAATTTTAGAATTGTTTGTTCTATGTCTGTAAAAAAAAAGTCATTGGAAATTTGATAGGGATTGCATTAGTCTTTAGATTGCTTTGGGTAGTATGGACATTTTAACAAAATTAATTCTTCCAATCCATGAGCATGAAGTATCTTTCCATTTATTCGTGCCTGCTTCAGTTTCTTTCATTAATGTCTTACAGTTGTTAGTGCACAGGTCTTTCACATCCTTGGTTAAGTTTATTCCTAGGTATTTTATTCTTTTTGATGCAATTGTGAGCAGAATTGTTTTCTTAATTTTTCTCTTGATAGTTCATTATTAATGTATAGAAACACAACAGATTTTTGCATATTGATTTTATATCCTGCAACTTTACTGAATTTGTTTATTAGTTCTAACCGTTTTGGGGGATTTTTTGGTTTGTTTCTTTTTTTTTGGTGGAGTCTTTAAGGTTTTCTATATATAATATCATATCTTCTGCAAATAGTGACAGTTTTACTTCTTCCTTTCTGAGTTAGATGCCTTTTATTCCTTTTTCTTGCCTAATTGCTCAGGCTAGGACTTCCAATACTATGTTAAAAGTGGCAAGAGTGGGCATCTTTGTCTTGTTCCTGATCTTAGAGGAAAGGCTTCCAGCTTTTCACCATTGAGTAGGGTTAGCTGTGGGCCTGTTATATATGGCCTTTTTCATGTTGAGGTACATTCCCTCTATACTCATTTTGTTGAGAGTTTTTATCATAAATGGATATTGACTTTTGTCAAATGCTTTTTCTGCATCTATTGAGATGATAATATTATTTTTAACCTTAATTTTGTTAATGTGGTGTATCACATTGATTGATTTGTGGAGGTTGAACCATTTTTGCACCCTTGGAATAAATTCCACTTGATCACAGTGTCATCATCTTTCTATAAGAAAGAATGGTTGAGCTTGCTACCTCCTTCATAAAGTTACAGGAATCACAGTGCAGAAATTCCCTTGGCATCTTATCTGCTTCCTAACCTACAAACACCTCTACACGCACATTGTTCTTATCTTTCAAATTTTTAATTCATTTATTGCATACCCCACCCTCACAAGCAAATACATTCCTCCTCTTAATCAAAGCTTATTTCTGTACACATTTCAAAACACTCCATAACATCTGTGAAACTCTCCTATCTCTTGCTTATATATTCAACTCCATCTTTACTTACTCCTTCCTACAATTTATAAACATTTTATAAAATCCCTTTTCAATTCTATATTGTCTTCTAACTACCTCCATGAATCTTTCTCCTTCAATTCAGAGATAAGCTTTTAAAAGCTTATCTCACAACATGCATTCATTGTCTCCACTTTCCACCTCTCATAACTCAACTCCCTAAAAACTGGCTTCCAGCCCCACCACTCGATCAAAATTACTTCCATTATAATCTCCTAAGACTTTCTAGATAAAAAATTAATTAATGCTCTTGAGTATTTATTTTTGTGGATTTTTACAGCATTTGGTCCTACCCCATTCATTATTCCCTCCATGAAATTTTCTTCATCACTGGTTTCCACGACACTGTTCTGCCCTGTTCTTTTACCTTCTGCAGTGCTGTTTCTTAGACTTCTTGATGGAGTCTGCTTTCATGTCCACCCCCTTAAATATTGCTGTTCCCCAGTGTTCTGTCTTGGCTGTCTTTTCTCACTCTTAATTCTCTCTTTGAATGATTTCATCTATATCCATTCCTTCAACTGCAACCACAGGGGCTGAAATCACAATGGTAAATAGCCCTGTTCCTATGAAGCTTATGATCTAGTGAGAGAAACAGTCATTAAATGAATAATCACATAAGTAATACCACCACCATTGTGATAATTGCCTTGAAGGAAAAGAAGGTTCTTTGAGAGTGAAAGCAGGGGAACTAAATTAAACTGCAGGCACAGTGGAGGTTTCTATGAGTTCAGATTCAGCTGACCAAAGAGCAAGGTGGGAGGGACATATTCCAAGCTGAGAAAATACCATGCAAGGTGGCCTGAGGTGGAGAAAGTTCATTCTGAAGCTAGGAAACAACATATGTAAGGCTGCAAAAGTTAGCAAGTATCACACATTCAGATAAAAGCAGGTTATCCAAAGCGGTGGAGGAGCTGAGTGGGAGAGGGAAGAAGATAAGATTGATATATGCAGAGGCCAGAGGGGAAGGGCATTTTCTGACATACTATGGAGTTTAAAACCTATGGTTATTGTTGGTGAGGAGCCTTTGAAAGATTTCACCTGGTGGCAGCAAGGAAGTATACTTGAAGTTGAGGAACTTAGTGTCAGAGAGACACTAAGCTATTAAAGCTATTAAAATAGCAGGAGTAGGGCTTCCCTGGTGGTGCAGTGGTTGAGAATCTGCCTGCCAATGCAGGGGACACGGGTTCGAGCCCTGGCCTGGGAAGATCCCACATGCCGTGGAGCAACTAGGCCCGTGAGCCACAACTACTGAGCGTGCGCATCTGGAGCTTGTGCTCCGCAACAAGGGAGACCCCGATAGTGAGAGGCCCACACACCGCGATGAAGAGTGGCCCCCGCTTGACGCAACTAGAGAAAGCCCTGGCACAGAAATGAAGACCCAGCACAGCCAAAATAAATAAATAAAAATTAAAAAAAAAAAATAGCAGGAGTAAAATGAGCATCTGTAAAACAGTGGCAGTCGAAATGAAAATGAGAGAATAGAGTTAAGAAATGTGCAAATCAAAGAGACTAACACAGTGTGGGCGGATTGGATTTGCAGGTCAGGGAGAGACAGAGGAAGGGGGAAAAGATCATTCCCACTGAATGACTGGGATAATAGGGAGAGCACCGAGCTTTGGGGGAAGAAGATAAATTGAATTTTAGACATGCTGAGTGTGAGCGGCCTGTGGCTCTTCCAGGGGAAAGTGTCCAGTCAGCAGCTGGAAGTAGAGATCTGGGATCAGGAGAAAGGTCAGGTCTAGAGAACTGAGGGCAAGGGGACCTGGATCTGAGCTCCATATATGTAACTGCCCACTCAACCTCTCCATTTGGGTTTCTCAGGGCTTTTATCTCCCTCCTAACCTCTCCTCCAGTGTCCTCTGTTCTAGACAATTATACCACCGCCCTTCCAGAGCTCTGTCCAGATCATCCTTGACACCTCCACCTTGTTCTACCCACATCCAATCAATTGCTGAGTCCTGCTCTGTCATCACAACGTGTCTCCAAAAGGTCTCAAACAGACACTTCCCTAGGCTGCAGCTTCCAACTCCCTGAATCCAGCCACCTTTAACTCTCACCAAGTCTGCTTCTTACCTGGTATCTGTGCATAAACACCTAGTCCCTCCCTATCCATCTCCACACACTCAGTACTGGGGGATTAATGAATAATCACATGAATAAAGGGGGATTATCAATCAGACACTTGTACTATGGATGAGTCAGTAGTATGACAGGAGAAATGGGCAACATAAGCAAATTTTGCCAACAGAAGGAAGCCCAAAGATGCAGACCTTGGCATACTGGCAGCACCTCTGGGTCAGTTCTTACAGGTGCATAAACGGTTTGGGCCAATGAGAATGAAATAAAAGAATAGCAACTAAACCTGTGTTTGAAGTGGGAGTACAGGGTGGTATGAAAGACTTCATTTCAGGGCACACGTGCTTGTGTGGGTGCCAGAGGCAATAGAGCTGGCTCTTCTGTGGTACTTTTTATAAGCCAGACATAGGCAAGCCCTGTACACGCAAGCATTTTTTTACTCTCATATTTTAGCATTAAATTTTCCATGAATGATTTTTAAGGTCCTTGCAATATCTCCCTGGTGATTTATCAGCTGTATTTTTTTCCCTTATTTCATTTCACATTTTTCCTACTGCTATATATCTTAGGGAATCCTTCCTTTTCATTTTGGCAGACTCTATTCTGTTTAAGGCTAATTTTTCTACCATACTTTAGATTCATCTTCCAGTTTCTTTCCTCACTCCTTCCCTCAGGTCATTCTCAGTCCTCTCTTGTAATGCCAGCTTCACTTGGCTTCTCTTCACCCCATCAGACCATGTGAACTTGCTTCTAACATCTCCTTTCCTTTGAAACATTTACTTCTTCCCTCTAACCCCCAGGTGTGTCACATTAAGTCCCCATGGCCTTTAGAAAACAAAAGATAACGCCCTATCAGGGCATCGGGAGATAGAGCCCTCAGCTTCTCCTCAGGGAGAGGCCACTCTCTTCAGGATTGTATCTCATTACTCTCTACAAAGAGATACAAGTGCATTGGAGGAGACGGAATGAAAAAATCTCAGATTTCCTCAGCAAGGCTTCTCTTTATACCTACGAGAAGAGGCCACACATAAGTGAGAGCAAGACCCACAGAGACGTGCAGGCCTCCTCAGCAAGTGTCTCAAAATATAATCTGCTTGGACGGTCAATCAATGAACACTAACTCCTGGGTCAGGAGCGCTAGCATTTAGAATAGAAGCAATATGGCCCTTGACCTCAGATCTCAGGGTAGAGAAGCACATGTCATGCAGAGGCAGTGTCATATACTGATAAAAGAATGACTTTGTCCCTTATAAAGACCTGAGCTGTAATTCCAGCTCCAGCCATTTCAAGCTCTACCTTTATTAGCTGAGTGACCTTGGATAGGCTATTCAACCTTCTGAATATCAGCCTCCATATCAGTGAAACAGGGAAAATGGTAACTTGCATTGGATTGTTGTGACACATGAAGCGATTAGGGAAGAATCACATGAATAGTGTGCTTCTAGGTTTGCCTCTGGGTGCTAGCCCAGGTCAGCAGAGGGCTGGATTTGACAATGTACCTTTCAGCTTGCTCTGCAGCCATGAGCGACAACAGAGTTGAATCAGCCCTATACAGTTGAGAGTAAAGCTATAATATTGATAATATAGATAATATTTATTGAGCCCTTTTTTTGAGCTAAGCACTTTACATGCATTATCTCAGTTAAACTTCAAATTTTCCTCTATGCAAAGTACTGTTTTATAGATGTGGACACTGTAGCTCACAGAACTGATGCATCATTACCCAACCAGGATTCCAACCCCAGGGGCCTAAACTCAAAGCCCATATTCTAAGCCACTACACAAAGGTCTTGAAAGTTCTTTGCTCATGTATCCCTCAAAGAATTTTGATCAGCTATTTGGCACTTGTACACTTTAGGTTAGAATCAAAATTTTTCATGATAAGTTTAAATAGTTGCAAATGACATCATTTCTGGTATATGGTAGCTACTGAAACACTTGAAATATTTAAAAATAAACATATCACTCTTAAATATACCCAGCGGAATTTAAATACCACAGCAATTTGATCCCCATTATTATCCATTTAAAATATATGTAGGGCTTCCCTGGTGGCGCAGTGGTTGAGAGTCCGTCTGCCGATGCAGGGGACATGGGTTCATGCCCCGGTCCGGGAGGATCCCACATGCCGCGGAGCAGCTGGGCCCGTGAGCCATGGCCGCTGAGACTGTGCGTCCGGAGCCTGTGCTCCGCAACGGGAGAGGCCACAACAGTGAGAGGCCCGCATACCACACACACACACACACACACAAAAATATATATATATATTTATATATATATATATATATATATATATATATGTGAACACAATCTTCTTTAACAGAAATAAGTTCTGCTCCCCTTCCCAAGCTCTCCTTGCCCCCAACTGGGGGGGGATGTATTTGTTCAAAAGGAGAGACCCCCTCTTTTGTGCCCACACCATATGTCACCTCCTCTGAGGCTTTCCTTGGCCCAGTTTACTTTCTTCATGGCATCTATCATGATATGAAATTATCTTGCACATTTACTAACTTATTCATCTACATTCTGTCTCTCCTAAGTAGTACATTAATCCATGAGGACAGAGTCTGTCTCAGTCATCACTATATCCCGAGCACATAATCGTTGCTTTAACTCCGTGAAATTGTATTTCTGTTCCACCTGTGCTACAGAATTTTTTTTTTTTTTTTTTTTTTTTTTTGCGGTACGCGGGCCTCTCACCACTGTGGCCTCTCCTTTCGCGGAGCACAGGCTCTGGACGTGCAGGCTCAGCGGCCATGGCTCACGGGCCCAGCCGCTCTGCGGCATGTGGGATCCTCCTGGACGGGGCAGGAACCCGTGTCCCCTGCATCAGCAGGCGGACTCTCAACCACTGTGCCACCAGGGAAACCCTGCTATACAATTTTATTGTAATAAAAACTAACTTTAAATTTGAACATATTTTGTAGCTAAATAAAAAATAATTTTTAAAATTTCTGTGACTATAAGGCTATAAGTTAAATAATGTTTTCTTTGTTGTATTTTCAATTATTAGTAGTATATAATTGGTCAAAGTGAAACCATGCACCTCACATTGGACTTGAACCCACGCAGCCAGGACTCGAACCCAGCCAAAACCCACAGTCTTCCAACTGAGATCACACACCTGGTTTCAGGACCTAATGAAGCTCAGGTTCTTGATGTCTCATTGCAGAAAGAATTCAGTGAGAGACAAAGTGATAAGTAAGAAGTGGATCTATTTAGAGAGAAACACACTCCACAGACAGAGTGTGGGCCATCTCAGAAGGTGAGAAGGGCACCAGGGTATGGGGTTGTCAGTTTTTATAGGGGTGGGTAATTTCACAGGCTAATGAGTGGGAGGAGTATTCCAGCTATTTTAGGAAGGGGCGGGGATTTCCAGGAATTGGGCCACTGCCCACTTTTTGATCTTTCTGGTCGGTCTTGGAACTGTCATGGCGCCTGTGGGTGTGTCATTTAGCTTGCTGATGTGAGTGTGTACTGAGGCTCAAGTTCTTGTGGAAAAAGTCTACTTGTCTGCCATCTTGGACCCATTTGGTTCTAATCAGTTTATGTCATGTCCTCGGGCTTATGTCATTCTTTCAAAGGTTGTGCCCAGCCCCCTTCCCTCCTGCTTCAAAAGCAACATAAATACACACATTTTCATAACTAATTACTAAACATATAAAGATTTTATTGGAAATGTGTCTCTTAATGAGATAAAGTATTTTTAATACCTTGAATATGTGATGCCAATTATTTCAAAAAAAAATTTTGTTTGGTGCCCTTAAGGTTTTTACACTTGGAACAATGAACTATGTCAGAGTCTGGATGAGTAAGCAGTAGATCTTCCTTTGTAAAAGGGGGAGAAAGGAGAACTGACAAAACTCCTTAACTGTATGTTAAGTGGGTCTGTGTAGACTAGCAAAGCAGAAGTAGGTTGGAATAGGTTCTCTCTCTGATCTTTCACACTAAAGTGGTCCTTAGTTTAAAAAAGAGTGAGATAAACCACCTTTCAAAAACTGCACATGGCCATCAGAAAGCTGAATAGTATTGTTCTCTGGCATAGGGTTAGTGTGACTCACATGCAGAAAAAAAAAACAAAAAACCAGTAGTTAGGTTAAGTTAAACATCACAGGGGACATCTGAATGACACAGTAAATGAAGAAAGAAAATAAATGAGTGTCTGCCCCAAAAGAGGAAAAATCCCCCACCCATGATATGCATTCATTCAAGAAATATTTACAGAAAGCAGGAGGGGAAAACTTTGGGTAGTCTTTTCACAGAAAATCACTCCATATTCCTTGTGGCTTAAGATTTTAGCACTTAGGATACCACAGAGGTAACTCCAAAGGGCAAGAACTAACCGAGACCCAGAGGTCATGCCCAATGGGAGGCCATATCGCTTTTTCTGATTGATTCATTCGTTAAACAAATATTTGTTGAGCACCTTCTATATACCAGGCTCAGTTCCAGGACCTGGGGATACAGTGTGAATAAAATATGCAAAATCCTCGCATTCATGGAAATCACATTCTAGTGGCTAATTTGCCTCTTGTCCTGGAATTTGTAAGGTAAGGTTTCAGTCTAAGAGCTCATTTTAAAATGGGGCACTACACGTCTATATTTAAAAAAAAAAAAAAAAAAAGGGCTTCCCTGGTGGCGCAGTGGTTGAGAGTCTGCCTGCCGATGTAGGGGACACGGGTTAGTGCCCCCGGTCCGGGAAGATCCCACATGCCGCGGAGTGGCTGGGCCCATGAGCCATGGCCGCTGAGCCTGCGCATCCGGAGCCTGTGCTCCGCAACGGGAGAGGCCACAGCGGTGAGGCCCGCGTACCGCAAAAAAAAAAAAAAGATAAAAATTAAGAAAAAAAAAAGCAATAAAGTTTCTTTTTATTGTAAAACCTCCATCCACCCCATCGGCATCCAATCAAAGGCAGAGGAAGGCCACACAAGTCACGGCTGCACTGCAGACTGTTCAATGCCAACTGATAAAAATTACCTCCTCACAGTTGGTTTGTTTAACAGGGGCAAACATCTCTAAGGCTTGGAGCCTGCGATCTTCATAATTTGCAGTGGCAGAATTAAGGCTCAGCAGGGACTTCCCAATTTGTTCCTCTTATAAGAATGACACACAACATTTCTTTATTGTAACACTAAAAAACTTGACTTCCACAACTCCATTCTACTGTAAGAATTGGGATTAAAGTCCGTATCAGAATGTCATCCTCCATTGCCCTTGCTACCAACCAACCCCTGCAACAATGAGACGTCAATGAAATTATTATGTGACTGTGTTAACTTCTTTGTCCAAAACCCAGATCATCCTAGTAAAATTTGCTTAATACCAAGCCTCAGAAACCTATGAAGAAGATGGCCCGCTGGTAATCACAAAGTAAGTGAACAGGAATTGTTCACGTGAATGCACGCGCACACACAGACACACTCACTCAAGCATGCACAGAGAGTTCCAAAATCACAGTATTAAATCACCAGCAGGAGTTATTGTAGCTGAACTAAAAATGAACCATTCACAACCCGAGGCTGTCCTTCTAGGCACTGACATCTTCCTCCTGAAAGAGTTGACAATGGCAGGCTGTCAAGTAAATACCTCACGGCCTCCTCCCGCTGTCCCAGGCCTCACACCGCAGCTTTACAAAGATAAAATAATAACTAATGCGTCAGTCAGGCCCTCTGTGCAATGTCTGTCAAGGCCCCTCCCAGGCCAGTTCCTGCCAGGAAATTATCACTGCCCCAGGAATGGCTGACAGTTCAAGTACAGCCCCTCCCTGGGTCTCTTGGTAAGTATGCTTCCCATTTCCACAACTCTTCAAAGTTGAAAATTACTTTAGAAACATTTTAATTACATGATTTAGGGTACTTTAATCCTCAGAACAGCCCTGCCATGTAAATCTATGCTGCTATTCTGGTATTATAGATGGGAGAACCTAGAGACTTACACAAGACCACGTAGCAGTTCACATCTGTGACCAACCATTCGGTTCTTGGGTAGATAAAGCGACTTGTAATGGTACCTATTTGCTATCAGAGATGTCCACTATGAATGTCCTCTGCTTCTCCTCTGTCTCTTTCCACCCCCTCCCTATTCCCAGCATTATGGGAACATGGTGGATACCTGAGAAATACTTAATGAGTTACCTGGCATAGCACCCCGGGGCAAAGATGTTGTTGAATCCACTGAGCACCACAGGTTCAACTGAATATAGAGCAGGATTTCCCAGATAATTATAACAGGGGAATGGATTGCCTTCCTAGCCTTGCCAAGAGGAAGCCAAAGGAATCCCTAGACGTTCACCATTCTGCCTTAGTGACCACAAGAGGGAGCTAGAGAGACTCAGTAAAAGTGGGCTACAACACTTCACTCCTCTCTGTGGTGTTCCTCTGTCACTCCCACACACATACCTAGCCACCCATTAAGTGCACTGGGGGATGGGGGCTAGCTGGAGGGCTCCCAGAAAAGTGCTCACTGAGGCTGGGAGTGACTGCAGACATCACTGACAAATGTTCACTGAACTGAATCCAGGGACAGTTCATGGGAGAAACTGATGGATGTCCCCTGCAATCTGGTTGTCTGTGGACACAGAGCCTGGGCCTGCTTGCCATTGAAGAGGTTGAGTGGAGGCAATGGGCAAAAGCAGAGTGCAGGGGGAGGGTGGCAGGCTACACTCTCAACAGGAAGATGCTGGAGTTTCCTAGGATTCAAGTGGACACTGTGGGACATGTTGAGGGGACTCTGTCTGAAACGGCTGACTCAGTAACAGGTTGTGAGGTCAACCTCCAGAAACAGGAGCTCAGGGAGTAGTCAAAGAACACTAAGGCAGAGAGTTCCCCAGGGAAAGGTCTCCAAAGAAGCCAGAAGTGCAGCCCACAAGAGAGAAGACACGTGTAAGCACGTCAACCATGGAGAGCAACAAGGACCAAGAGAGAGCTGGATAAGCAGCACCCAGATAAGCAAAAGGATTTTGCTTTCCTTCTAGTCACCTACTTCCACCACTGATCCTAGAAACAAACAGGAATAAAACAGGAGGTGGAAAAATGAACAGCAAGAGTGTAACATTGGGCTTCCCTGGTGGCGCAGTGGTTGAGAGTCCGCCTGCCGATACAGGGGACGCAGGTTTGTGCCCCGGTCCGGGAGGATCCCACATGACACGGAGCGGCTGGGCCCGTGAGCCATGGCCGCTGAGCCTGCGCGGCCGGAGCCTGTGCTCCGCAACGGGAGAGGCCACAACAGTGAGAGGCCCGCGTACAGCAAAAAAAAAAAAAAAAAAGAGTGTAACATTATTGAAGGCAATAGCGGGGACGGGGCAGGAAACTGATCCCTACCTTAACCTCACTGATTTGTGTCCATTTACTAAACCTGGTTGCATAATAGATTAAGATAAATCTTGAGGTCCTTCCTGATAGATCATACCCCAGTCCTGCTCTGTCACTCCATTTCTTCCAATCATATGATATGGGGTGAGAAAGCAAAGTAGGGAAATGGAGCACACCTTCTATTCTCTTGTGAACTTCATCATGAGCACCTCAAAAACGAGGGTTCACACTAATAACCACGTGATCTCCAAGGTCAGATCCAGGCCAGCTCTAATGTTAAGTAACTTTAAGACTTCAGAGAACTAAACATCGTCCTTTCTTGGTCAAAAGGTTGGGAGGCCCTGGTTTAGTGGACTGGTAGTCCTCAAAACCAAAATCTAGAATCTGTTCAACAAATCCCTGTGTGACTTCAGGGGTGACAGTTCATTAATCCAAGTTTCAGTTTCCTCATCTATTGCCTAAGATTCTTTTCATTTTTTAAATTTTTTTTAAAATTTATTTTTGGCTGCATTTGGTCTTTGTTGCTGCATGTGGGCTTTCTCTGGTTGCAGTGAGCGAGGGTTACTCCGTTGTGGCACACGGGCTTCTCATTGCGGTAGCTTCTCCTGTTGCGGACCACAGGCTCTAGGAGCATGGACTTCAGTAGTTGTGGCGCACGGGCTTAGTTGCTTTGCAGCATGTGGGATCTTCCCAGACCAGGGCTCGAACCTGTGTCCCCTGCCTTGGCAGGCGGATTCTTAACCACTGCGCCACCAGGGAAGTCCCTGACTAAGATTCTTGAAATCTGCTTTCTGTCCATTTTCCTGGGACATGGGAAGACTTCATATGAGACCCATGTTAATAGTATTATATAGATGGTCCCAATGTAATACTACAAAGTTGAAACCTGGCCAAAATGCTTCCCTCAGGGGCTGGACCCAGTGGTACTAACTTGACAAAGCCACCATCAGAGGCTTGCAATTCCTTTCTTCTCATATAGCCACTCTTCATAACAGAGAAGGCCAGTGGTTAGTGGTGCAGTTTGGTTTATCAGTGGGCTTAACTATGTGGGCAGTTTCCTATTATTTCGTTCATGTCCGAGCAGGTTGGGGATGGGAGCAGGAAGAGGGATCAGAACATAGAATTAGTCTGGTCACAGCCTGGGAGAACAGGTATCATTCCATGCAATAAAAGGAGGCTCAGTGTGGCAGGCAAAGCACATCCAACAGACATATAATGGTCCAGACAGCAGTGGCAAAGGCAAAGGGGATGGAGTGGTACTGTCTCAACAGGTGGGCACAACACAACAGCAGAGAATAGTCAGATAGACACTCCAGAGAAGGTCTGGAAGGCAGACCATAGGCTTCAAGAAAGTCTCTCAACAGATGGTAGATCCCAGACTTCAGGTTGGAATTTGGGGCAGATCTTTAGGCCTTAGGAATAGGATAAGTAAAAACAAGGAAGGAACAGATGAATAGGCAGGTAAATTAGAACCAAGAGGAAGGAATGAAGGTGGTCAGAGGGCCAGTTATTAAAAAAACCAGAGTACAGGGATTGCATATGAGAACAAAGCAAACACTCAAACATTCAAACCAGGGCTAAAGGGTGGAGGCAGACCATCAGCAGTGAGGGGAATGAAACAGAGGAAGCCTGTACATAAGATCCCATGGCTCCAGCTGGGGAGAGGAGGAACGTTGGACAGGGAAAACCAGGTTGGACCTAACACAATTTATGTCAGACTTGAGCAGAATCTGAAGATGATGAGATAATACTAAAATCAAGGTATCTCTCACATTATAGTTCCTTACTTGCTCCACTCAGAATAAAATATGTTGATCTAGGGCTTCCCTGGTGGCGCAGTGGTTGAGAGTCTGCCTGCGGATGCAGGGGACATGGGTTCGAGCCCCGGTCCGGGAAGATCCCACATGCCGCGGAGAGGCTGGGCCCGTGAGCCATGGCCGCTGAGCCTGCGCGTCCGGAGCCTGTGCTCCGCAACGGGAGAGGCCACAACAGTGAGAGGCCCGCGTACCGCAAAAAAAAAAAAAAAAAAAAAAAAAAAAATATGTTGATCTAGACAGAAAGATGGGCTCTCTAGAATACTTCTTGGATACTTGGTAAGGTGGGCATAGAGATAAAAGATGGAGTTACAATCCAAGTCCATGGCCCGGAGCAAGTTTGGAACAGGCCCTGATGCCGTACCATAGATGAGATTACAATATATTGATATTTTCAAGGATGCTTAATCAGTCTGGAGCAGTAGCATTCAAATAGTGAAAATGAATTCTAAAACATCATTCAGGGAAAATCACAGCAGCACATGTGAGGGAAACACAGCGAGTGAATTCTGGGCTACTGACCCTGAAGTGAGTGTATGAGATGACAGGGTTGTCTTGCCTCAAAAATATTAGTACCACTGGCCAGACATCACAGTGCACAGTATCCAAAAATGGGCACACAACATAAGTGATGAATAAGAAGGCTAAAATCTTTACAATTCAACTAAGCAAGAGTATGGACGTTATACCTCTTCCTGTTCCAAAGCAAGGCAACGGTACAAATATGTCAGATGAGACCACTTTTGTTTTGCATTGCTGCTAAAGATCCTCTCTGAGTTCACTCAAACATAGCATGGTTACTCTAGCTACTTTATCAGTCAGGGTACAGGAAAACAGAAATCACTTCCTGTTTGTACAAGGGAAGCAATTTAGTGCAGGGAATTCCTTACAAAAGGGATCGAGGAACTGAGTCCTAAACAGCTTCTGACACAGGAGTGTGATCCAGAGATCATTGACGGCTGGAACACTGCCCACTGCTAGACTGGAGGGATAAAAGGAGAAGGGGCTGTCACCAGAGCCCACCGGCTGGGCCCATAGGAGTATGCTGGTAAATGTTTCACAATGACTCTCTGTCGGAAGGAAGTTTGCCATTTTGAGGTGTAGATGCTCCCACCAAGGCCTAAGTCATCAATGTGATATCACTAAACACGGAGGTAGGAGAAAATGAACAAAATTGTCCCTCGTTAGCACGTACGAGCTGGTTCCAGGGCAATCCTAGGCTAGAGTCACTTGATGGAAGCTGTAGACCCACGTGGACTCGGCTGCTGCCAGTGCAGCCGACAGAAGCAGAGAGGGAAGGGGAATATACCCCATCATCTACTAGTGCCTCTTACTGACCCAACCCAGCCAGGAAGATGCCCAAGCAGGGTCCCCCTACAACACAGAGCAGAGTGAGGAAAGGAGAGAATGGATCTGGAATACTTGTAATCTTGCTGATACTTTTCACATACTCAATTAGATTAATTTGGCAAGGCAGGGTTGAAATGCATGGGGCTTAGGGCTGCAGATGCGGTATCAGCATGCAACTACAAGTTCAAATTTGGCCTCAACATACAAAACAAATGACAGTTTTGAAACTCTGAGTAAATATTTAAGAGATGGGCTTTGAGGTATCTGAGATTTTTTAAACGACATTATTGAACATCTCATAATATCATAAGATACATTTAAGAGGTATTTTGTGTACTACAAGGAGAATTTCAAGCGACCAAAATTCCAGTCATCACATATTTTTCTCATCAAACACTTGCCATCATTCATTCAGCAACCATTTCTTGAGCACCCACTCTGTGTAGACTCTGTTCCAGACACTCGGCAAACAGCAATGGACAGAATGGACAAAATCCCTACCTTCAAGGAGCCTACACACTAGTAGGGGAATTAGACAATAAAAATAAACAAGCCAACCACATAGAATATTAGAAACTGATAAGCACGATGGAGAGGGAAAAGGCAATAACATAGGGATAGGGAGTGATGAGGGGGTTCACAATTTTTAAAAGATTGGTCAGGAAAGGCCTCACTGAGAAGGTGTCATCTGAGCAAAGACTTGAAAGAAGCAAGAGAATACACCATGGAGATGGGGTGGGGTTGGGGAAGAGCCCTCTAGGAAGAGGGAAGTGTCCCCAGGGTGGAAGTTGCCTAATATATTATAGGAACAACAAAAAGATTGGGGCAGAGTCAGGGGAAGGGGCAATACAGATCATGTAGTCCGTTGTAAGGTCTTTAGACTTTGCCTTGAGTGAAATGGGGAGCCATTGAAGGTTTTGAGCAGAGGACTAACATCACAAGAATCATTCTGGCGGCTATGTTTAGAGTAAATAGTAGGGGTCCAACAGTAAAAGCAGGGAGGCCAGTTAGGAAACTACTGAAATATTTCCAGCTCTCAGGAGATGATGTGGCTTAGGTCAGGGTGGCAGAAGTAAAAGTTGGAAGCATTGGTCAGATTGGGGATGTATTTGGAAGGAAGACACAATAGGATTTGCAGAAGGATTGGCTGTAAGGTATGAGAGTCGGAGAGAAGTTCAGGGATGACTAATTTGGGGCCTGATAGACAACTATGAGTGGATTAGCTTTAGGGAGAAAAACCAGGTTTTGTGTTTGAACATGCTAAGTTTGAGATGTCAGATATTTAAGACAAGGTGTTGAATAGGTGTTGGACAGAACACTCTACCTTGTGTTCAGGTAGAGGTCTAGGTTGGAGGTATAAATTTGGGAGTTGTCATTAGGTAGATGGAATTTAACGCCCTGAAATTGGATCAGATACCTAACACCTGTGGACTGAGCCTGGCAACCCTTCTGACCTGAGGTTCTGTAAAATTATTTTTAAGGCCGGACAAGAAAAATTTAACATAAAAGTTTCTCTGCTATTTGAACCACGATCTCCTCCCTTTCAGTGTGTGTTGTGCATCTGCATTATACATTAACTACATCCCCTTAGAAGACACTGAAATGCCTACTTGCCAAAAAAAAAAAAAAAAAGAGAGAGAAAGAAAAGGCAATTTTCTCCTAGTGCCAGCAAGGTAACTCTTTAGGAGATAACATTCCTTTCTCAATCCTGTAGGGGGTCACAATGACCCACTACTCCCCTTTTTGGACTATGTAAACAGTTAATATGTTACTTTGGTGTATAACCCATTGTCTCAAAAACTTATATAACTGTGCTTTGGCATCTAACTGGTGGAACAGTCCTCAGAGCTTTCTGAAAGACTGTCTTTTGGGTTATAATCCTCGAGTTGGCGTGAATAAAATTTTCCATTTCTTTCTTGGATTGACTAATGATTAGGTTTTTTCATCAACAGATATTTAAGGCAAGATGTTGAATAGTTGTTGGATGGAACACTATCTTCAGTGTTCAGGTAGAGGTCTAGGCTGGTGGTGTAAATTTGAGAGTCACCAACATGTATATGGAATTTAAGGCCATGGACCTGGATCAGATACCTAACATGTGTAGACTGAGTCCGGCAACCCTTCTGAGCTGAGGTTCTCTGAAAAACTTAAGATAATTCCCTAAGGCACCCATTGTATGCAACAAATTAATTTCCCTCCTATGCATCTAGAACAGTACTAGTTACTTCCCTTGGGAAAATTGAGAAAATGGTCATTCAAATTGCTTTCTGTGTTGTGTGGTTCAGATGAGAAACCATCATTGGGAGAGGCTGATTAGGGTACTCTAAAATACAGGGCAAAGAAGAGGAGGGAGCAGAAAGAAAACTGAGAAGTGGCCAGTGAGGTAGGAAGAAATCCAGGGAGAGTGGAGACCTGGAAGGTAAGTGTAGGTAGTGATCAAGGGTATCAAATGCAGCTGATGCATTCCACAAGGTGAGCACCAAGAATCTATGGACAGATTTGGCTACACAGAGGTCTAGGGACCTTGAGAAGTGCAATGTCAGTAGATAGGTTTGGACTGGTTTTCAGAGAGAATGGGAAGAGTGAGCCTTCCTTAGATTAGCGTTATACAGTGATTTGAACTGGATCAAAACTTCCTATTAATAATTTTTCAAGCTTCTGTGCCAATCTGATTGAAGATTATTCTGAGTGGGCTTAGCTGTTTAGAAAATTATACCCATTTGCAGAAATTTATCTCTTAATCAGATTATTTTTTGATGCTGGACAATCAACAAAACAAAAATATATCAGGTATTGAGGCTCCATGTGATTACACAAATCCAGATTTTAAATATTTGTGTTCATCATAGTCTGTTAGAGTCACTGGTTAACTTGAAAGAAGGTAGTTATTAGAAAACTGAACTTTTAAGAGAAATTCATGCTAATAAAATTGAACCTGTAGCTCAACATATTGGACTTTAGTATAAGTTTCATTTGCCAAAAATATTTAAATGTCACTGATACAATCCAATCATTCCTATTGTTTCAAATTTCCTTAGACACATCACCTATATGGAGAGCTTCAACCACTTGAAAGTTGACAGCTAACAATATAACATATACTGTTCTATAGTTCTCATGATCCAGTGATCTGTTTATGTGATTTGCACAAATCACATAAATTCTCTAAACCCTAGTTCCTTTTTCTATAGGCCAAAAATGATAATACTGGAAGGATTCATTTAAAATGTTTTAAAATATAGTTTCTCAGTAATGAAAGTAAGTGACATATTAACACTGGAGTAACTGGACCAACTAGAAAGTTTGAGATGTTTACTGACCTCGACAGATGGCCCAGCTGACTCAAGTGAATGGAACAAAAAGGATCTAAAATAACAGAAGGTAGAAATATCGTGTGCAGAGCTCTTATAAAGGACTTTCCAGCATGCTTGCTATAGAACCAATGTGCTCTGCCGCTTTCAGGTGCCATTAGCACGATGTCATATCTGAAAGAGCAACTTCCACACATGCACTACGTCACCCACACCTTCACTTACATGGCATCAACTCTTTCCCTCTTAGATCATCCAAAAGCTTTGGTGACTGGGGTATAGATGCTTGAGATTCTGTGGACTACTTGTTTTTCATTTTCGAGACTTTCTGAAGACAACTGCAGAAATACCAAGACCTTTGGAAAAAGGGCTGATCTTACTACATTTGGACCCAGACTGCAAACCAAGAGAAATGGAAATATTACAAGCCTATTTTCCTGAAATCCCTGTCAGAGCTGCTCCAGCAATTTCTTGGCTTTACGCTTGACCTCAAAACAGGACAATCTCGTCTTCCAAATCCATCTGCTTTTTTAGCTTTAGCTCTAGCCTTATACTTAAATATGCAATTAAGTCAGGCACAGGGCTGGTAGTACCCAGACTGGCAAATCTGAATGATAATATGACCACTAGATATATAAATCAGGTGGTAAACTCAAATCACAAATCCTATACCACAACATTCAACTCTAAGGAATCTAGTACCAGCAATGTACTGCCGTATATTTTCAGACTATCTAAAAGACCCATGCTTCATGTTTAAATGATCCTAAGTCAGGGTTGTGGCTCAGGTTAGCAAATGTCAAGAATTGCAGTTGACGTTATCTCATAGCTAGAGTTTTAAAGTCCTGAATAACAGAGGAAAGTCTGAAAGAAAAAGTGGTTACCAGTGTTTAACGTAAAGACTGCAAGTTGAGAACTTCAGACTAATCTTTTACTCCATCAGTCTGGTATTAGCAGACTCAGGAAGCTGTTGTAAACAGTTGGCACTGCGTAGCTCACTCCTGCCTCCGTGGAGCTATATGCTCCGGCCACAGCTTCCCCACTGCACTCTCCCGAGGACGGCTGTGTCCAAGAATTCACGCAGCCAGTGCTCTTGGAAATAAAATGTAACCTTTCCCTTCGCAAGAGATATAAAACACTATCCTACGGTCCCTCATCCAGAGCCGTTTCCTGGGCAGATGACCAGAGGAACATCCATTCAGAAAATCAGAAATCAGGTTGCCAAGCAAATGAGAAGTTAAAGAGACAATACTGAGGGAAGAACCCATGTCGTCCTGATCCTTGCTTAATAGCCCTTCAAAATCTCTAGAAGATTGGTTTCAATTTGTTCCAGGCCCAAGACACAAATTTATTCCTTCAAAGGGACAGAAAGATAGTTTTGGACAAGAGTAATCCCGGGAGGTCTAACCCAAAGAACACTAAAAGGTCAAGATCAACTTAAGTCCTACTCCAAGGGCCCTCTCGTCAGTTCCGGACCGCAGCCAACTTCTGGAGCCTGGCGCAATTCCAACTCAAACCACATGCTCGGCTCCAGAGCAACGTTTAGTATTGTCTGAACCGGAGAGGCCTCCAGGTTGCGTCGGATGTCATAGGTGTGTTCTGGTGAGCAGCAGTGCTTCCAGTTTGATTTTATTCTGGCTCAACTGTCCACCCTCACGTTTGAAGCAGAACTGGACCATCTTCTCATCCCCTCTCTTTTCATACCTCTTCCATGTAATCAAGGGTGCCACTTTATCATGTCAGATAGCATAAGCTTAATTCAAGAAAGAAAGAGAAGGAGGAGGGAAGGAAGAAAGTAAGGAAGGGAGAGAGGGTGGGATGGAGGGAGGGAGGAAAGTCTATTAAAAGAGAGGGAGAAAGATAAAAGAAAACCTAGTGGGGAAAGAATTTTAGGCCTCCATGTAACAACTTTGAAGTGTGCCCTCCACCAACCTAAAGAGCTAAGAAACATGCAAACCATACACCTCTAGGACCCTTGCTTTCCATGGCTTTCTAGGACTGCTCTGGTATAATTTGCTCCATCGTTTGCCTCTTGTATAGCTAAAAGATCGTTTGATTTCCCTGCTAGCATTTTGTGCTTTGTTTTTTTTTTTTTTTTTAATTATCAGGAAGTAAAATGGACTTTATTGGTGTACAGTTCTATGAATTTTAACACATATATAGATTTGTGTAAACACCACCATCTGTCAGGATACAGAACAGTACCGTGAAGGAACTTCCTGGTGCTATTCCTCTGCAGTAACACCCTCCCCAGACTCCTAACTCAGCAACCACTGACCTGTTCTTCATAAATAGATTGTTAACAGTTTCTTTGGTCCACATTCCCAAACTAGAAATTCTACTATTTATAGCTTGAAAGTTAAGCATCTTGTTATGGCAGTAATTTTAATTCATATTAAAATGTATTCAAAATAAAATGTAAATTTATGTTAATAAGCATGCGATTATAAAAGGTGAGCCATCTGAATCTGTACCTTTAATTCCAGCCAACATCAACCTGGGATCAGGCAGCCCAGAAAACCCAACGCTGTTTATGAAGGCCTGGACCTTCTCTCTTGCCCCTGTGAACTTGCATTCACCCTGCTCTTGAATGCCCTTTAATCAGCCTCACATTCAGAACTGACGATGTATATAGTTTGTCTAGTTCTGACCTGCTGCTCCCTCTTGGACATGGACTGCACTCACTCCTGCACACGCTGCACTTCCGGATTCTCTAATTATTTTACCTGGGCCACCTCCAGCCTTTAAGCTCCAAGCCCCAGGAGTGGCCCATTAGACCAATATACTTTCTTGGTCCAACATGCTCTCAAGCAAGGGACAAGTTCTGAAGTTACTACATTCCCCAGCTTGCTGTACAATTATCCGAAATGTAAACCACATATACAACTTTTCTGAAAATACAAGATATTAAGAAATCAAAATGTATATTATACATCACTATATTATAACCTATAATATATTATATAATATTAAAATGTATATTATATGATTCTAACATTATACATAATGTGTATACAAATATATTACTACAGATTTTAAAAATGGGTTTAGACTACCATAGAAATGATAATACATTTTGAACATTCACTGAAGTGGCCCTTTATGTTGAATCTTTATGGGTTGAACAGTCTATTTCTTATAAAATTATATGATCTGAGAATTTACACAATGTATCTTTCTTAATACTTTACTTTAAGGCTATTAAAATCCAACATTATTAAATTAACATTAGTTATGCATTTTTTAGGTTTATAAATCTGAATCAACAAGTTCCTACCATCATCAAATTGCTCGGCTCTTTGGATTAAATGGAATTCTATGTAAAAACATGGCTTACTGATGATTTAGATATCACTGAGGTTTATATGTCTACTCCCTCTCTCAGCAGCACTATCTTCTTTGACTATTGTCAAATTAGTTAATTTCCTAATGACAACCAGAGAAAAATCTCCTGTTGCACTATTTCTTTGCATAAACTTACAGCTTGTTTGCTCCTCCATTACTGAGCTCTTATCAATCCCATAAACCAATAATTATGAAACACTTCTTCATTGCAATCCTTTTGGGAACAAGCCAAAGAACAAATGAACAGACATTTTTTTCATGTGTCTCTTTCCTCCTCACTAACTCACACTTGTGACATGACTAAGCTATCATTTCAAAGCATGTTTGTGATAGTGAAATGCTCACTAAGCCCGAAGTATAAATCCATCATTCCTATCCCTGACATGTTAGTATGTTAACCTCTAGTTGGCAATAGCTGAAAAAGAGCTCCAATCTCAATGTTTTCTCTATACATTGAGCATCTAATATTAAAAGAATCTGCATCTATGGCAAATAACCAAGTCAAGTTCATTACGTTCAATTTGTATAAAGAAATACAGATTTTTATATTAAGAGAAAAATTCTTAAATTCAAAAGGTTAAATACAATACAAAGTTAACATACAAAAATGAGTTTCTATTCACTAACAACAAATTTTCTGAAAAAAAGAAATAAAGAAATCTATCCCATTTATCAAAAACAATAAAATACTCATGAATAAATTTAACTAAGGAGGTGACATATCTCTATACTGAAAACTATAAGACGTTGATAAAAGAAATCGAAAAAACTTCAAATAAATGGAAAGGTACCCCACATTCATGAACTGGAAGACATGCTACTGTTAAAATGTCAATACTACCAAAGCCACCTATAGATTCAATGCAATTCCTATCAAAATTCAAATGGCATTTTAAATAGAAGTAGAGAAAACACTCCTAAAATTTATATAGAACCACAAATGACCCCAAATAGCCAAAGATATCTCCAGAAAGAAGAACAGAGCAGGAAGCATCACACGTCTGATTTCAAGCTATACTTTAAAGCTATAGTCATCAAAGGAGTATGGTACTGGAGTAAAAGCAGACAAACAGACCAATGAAACAGAATCAATAGTTCAGGAACAAAATCGATAGCCCAGAAACAAACCCAAACATATGTGATCAACTAATATTTGACAAACAAGCCAAGAATACTCAATGAAGAGAAAACTGTCTCTTCAATAAATGGTGCTGGGATAACTGGATATTCACATGGGAAAGAATGAAACTGGGCCCATATCTTACACCACTCACAAAAATTAACTCAAACTGGATTAAAGACTTTAATGTAAGACATAAAACCATGAAACTGCTAGAAGAAAACATAGGAATAAAACTCCTTGACATAGGTCTTGGTAATGATTTTTTGGATATGACACCTAAAGCACAAGCAACAAAATCAAAAATAAACAAGTGGGACTATATCAAACTAAAAAGCTTCTGCACAGGAAAAGAAACCATCAACAAAGTGCAAAGACAATCTACAGAATGGGAAAAATATTTGCAAACGATACATCTGATAAGGGATTATATTCAAAATACATAAAGAACTCATACAACTCAATAGCAAAAATAATAATAACAATCACCCAATTCAAAAATGGGCAAAGGACTTGAATAGACATTTCAGATACATGCAAGAACAACAGATACAGGAAAGGATGCTCAACATCACTAGTCACTAGGGAAATGCAAATTAAAAGCACAATGAGATATCATCTCATGCCTATTAGAATAGCCATCATCAAAAAAGGCAAGAGATAACAAATACTGTCATGGATATAGAGAAAAGGGAACACTTGTGCACTGTTGATGGGATTGTAAATTGGTGCAGCCACTATGGAAAACAGTATGGAAGTTCCTCAAAATATTAAAAACAGAATTGCCACATGATCCAGCAATTCCACTTCTGAGAATATATCCAAAGGAAATGAAAACATTAACTCAAAAAGATATCTGCACCCCCGTGTTCATAGCAGCATTATTTACCAATAGCCAAGACACGGAAACACCCTAAGTGTCCATTGATGGGTGAATGGATTAAAAAATTGTGAAAAATTATATATATATAGTTCAGCCAAAAAAAAGAGGAAATCCTACCATTTGTAACAAAACGGATGTACCTTGAAGGCACTACATTATGTGAAATAAGTCAGACAGAGAAAGACAAATACTGGAAGGTTTCACTTTCACTTATATGTGGAATCTTAAAAAAAAACAAAGAACTACAAATTCATAGAAAAAGAAATCATGTTTGAAGTTATCAAAGACAGAGGGTGGGGGAGGGGGAATTGGAGGAATGTGGTCAAAAAGTACAAACTTCTAGTTATAAGTTAAATAAGTACTAGGCATGTAATGCACAACACAATGACTACAGCTAACACTGCTGTATGATATTTAGGGAAGTTGTTAAGAGTAATTCTTGAGTTCTCATAACAAGAAGAAAACTTTTTTTCCTTTTCTTTCTTTTCCTTTTAATGTATCTGTATGAGAAAATGGATATTAGGTGAACCTATTGTGGTAATCATTTCACAGTACATGTAAATCAAGCCATCATCCTGTACACCTTTAACGTATACAGTGATATATGTCAATAATGTCCCAATAAAACTGGGAAAAAGGGTTAAATAGAATAATCCTTTAAAAAAATAGTTGATGAAATTAAAGACCCTGACAAATAAAACCAAAAAATCTCGGCCAAGGGGCTTCCCTGGTGGTGCAGTGGTTGAGAGTCTGCCTGCCAATGCAGGGGACACGGGTTTGTGCCCCAGTCCGGGAAGATCCCACATGCCACAGAGTGTCTAGGCCTGTGAGCCATGGCCGCTGAGCCTGCGCATCCGGAGCCTGTGCTCCGCAACGGGAGAGGCCACAACAGTGAGAGGCCCGCATACCGCAAAAAAAAAAAAAAAAAAAATCTCGGCCAAGTCTATAACGTTGTCTGCCTTTGAATTTAGTATATGTTCATGTGGGTAACAATGGGATAAATTTTCATTCACAGTATTCAGTAGTAGTTCAGTACTTGGTTTCTCTCAAATAAGCAGTGTTGGCCCCAGAAGTCTGGCCTTCAATGCTTAGATGATCTCTCTTGATAATCAACTAAAGATGCCTCATGGTTACTGATAAACTTTTGGGGAAATGTCGTAAATAAATATTAACACCTATATTGTTATTTTGCCTCTTCAAACATTAGCACAAATCTTCTTCCTCTCTCTCTTTCTCTCCCCTCCCCTGTCCCTGAATTCTTCTTTTTCCCCTCTCTTTAGGACCTCATGAAAATACAAATGGTTAAAATGTTACCTATTCTTGATTAACATTACAAAATTTAGCATTCTTTTAGAATTCTACATCCACATCTTTAAAAGCTGAACATTATCACTGTTAAACTGCCCGTATACACATACAAACAGCATTTTGCAAGTATTTCCAGGGGTTCAAAACCCCTCTAAAGCCTATCCATGGATATACAAAGGGTCTATAGTCCCCGGAGTAAACCCTGCTCCACAAGTTCATTCCCACACAGTCAACCATTCAACTCTCCCCTATCCCAAGTCTTGCCAACTCCTCAGCCCTTCCTTCGGGCAATACTGTTGAGCTCAAATTAACTTGTGACTGCCCTAACTTTCCCAACTCTTTCAACCCACAAGGCTTTCTACCTTTTCTGGCTTCCTTGTAATTCAGCCTTCAATTTCCCTCTAAATGATTTATCTAGGTAAGTTATACCTCTAAATCTAACTGGTAAATCCCTGAGAGCAGATACAGTGTACCTTACATCTCTGCAATTTCCCCTGCAGCACTTGAAATAATGCCAGAAGCCCAATGAATATTTATTGAATAATCAACCCACCCATCTGCTTATCCTTTAGGTAGCCTCTGACCTACCACCACTACTTTGCCCAAGGAGAAGGATGGGGCCAAGAACGGCATCTTTTTGAGCAGTACCTAGGTTATGCAGAGTTCAGGCACTATCACTCACCATTTTGTTCATTCATTTGAATGTACATTGCAAACAGGTATTAAGTTCTTACTATGTGTCAGGCACTGAGCTAGGCACTGGCGATACAAAAAATGATAGAAATGTAAGCAAATATTGTATGGTGTGCTACATGCAATAACAGAGGCACACACAAGGCAGCAGTAGAAATGGAGTAGGAAACTATCTATCGAGAGGTGTTAATATAAGTCATCACTGAGAACAGGATGCTCGAAATGGATGTTGAAAGAATTAGTAAGAATTTAACAGATGAGGTAGAATGGGAAAGGCCCCCAGGAGACTAACAGCAACTGCAAAGCAACAAACACATGGAAATAGCATGCCTTTTTAAATCCCCTCCTCACTTTCCTTAGTCAGCCAACTTAACTTTCACATTCACTCACGTTTCAATAAGGCCAACTCACTTCACCTTAGGATTATTTACTTGAACTTAATGGGGATTTACTTTTAAAGATTGACTAAGGTGTATTGGCTAGCAAATATGAATATCAAAATACTAAATAAATTTAGAACTTTGGACTTGAAAATCCAATCCAAATCCAAATTATGGATTTGGAAAAACATACATGTGACTGACTCAATATTCATATTATTAGGTTACATATTTTTATAGAGAAAATGTTTAATACAATGTTAATTTTAATGATCTGCCTGTCTTCAAGGGATAAAAGAACATCCAAAAAATGGTTTTAAAGTTATTTATTCAATATTTCCATTCCTGCATCATTCAGTTCTCCAAGTCAGTTTCAGTTTCTCTGTCTGCTGGCTTTATTAACCTCTCTTTGGGCTTCAATAACCATGGAATCACTTTTACTGTGAAGTTTAATATCCTGCTCTAAAATCCAAATATGATTCACATATTGCATCTTTAGTGTTTCTAAAACAAAACAATCTGCTTGGACTTAAAAAAAATTACTTTTCTCCAAAACACTTAAAAACATGCTTTCCAATATCTGGGAATGGGACTCATTTAAACACATGTGAAACTATAACCCTGCAGCCTGTGGAACAAAAACCACATTCACAGAAAGATAGACAAGATGAAAAGGCAGAGGGCTATGTACAAGATGAAGGAACAAGATACAACCCCAGAAAAACAACTAAATGACGTGCAGATAGGCAACCTTCCAGAAAAAGAATTCAGAATAATGATAGTGAAGATGATCCAGGACCTTGGAAAAAGAATGGAGGCAAAGATCGAGAAGATGCAAGAAATGTTTAACAAAGATCTAGAAGAATTAAAGAACAAACAAACAGAGATGAACAATACAATAACTGAAATGAAAACTACACTAGAAGGAATCAATAGCAGAATAACTGAGGCAGAAGAACAGATAAGTGACCTGGAAGACAGAAAGCTGGAATTCACTGCTGCAGAAGAGAATAGAGAAAAAAGAATGAAAAGAAATGAAGACAGCCTAACAGACCTCTAGGACAACATTAAATGCAACAACATTCGCATTATAGGGGTCCCAGAAGGAGAAGAGAGAGAGAAAGGACCTGAGAAAATATTTGAAGAGATTATAGTCAAAAACTTCCCTAACCTGGGAAAGGAAATAGCCACCCAAGTCCAGGAAGTGCAGAGAGTCCCATACAGAATAAATCCAATGAGAAACACACCGAGACACATAGTAATGAAATTGGCAAAAATTAAAGACAAAGAAAAATTATTGAAAGCAGCAAGGGAAACATGACAAATAACATACAAGGGAACTCCCATAAGGTTAACAGCTCATTTCTCAGCTGAAACTCTACAAGCAAGTAAGGAGTGGCATGATAAATTTAAAGTGATGAAAGGGAAGAACCTACAACCAAGATTACTCTACCCAGCAAGGATCTCATTCAGACTCAATGGAGAAATCAAAAACTTTACAGACAAGCAAAAACTAAGAGAATTCAGCACCACCAAACCAGCTCTACAACAAATGCTACAGGAACTTCTCTAAGTGGGCGACACAAGAGAAGAAGAGGACCTACAAAAACAAACCCAAAACAATTAAGAAAATGGTAGCAGGAACATACCTATCGATAATTACCTTAAACGTGAATGCATTAAATGCTCCAAACAAAAGACACAGGCTTGCTGAATGGATAAAGAAACAAGATCCATATATACAGTGTCTACAAGAGACCCACTTCAGACCTAGGGATACACACAGACTGAAAGTGAAGGGATGGAAAAAGATATTCCATGCAAATGGAAATCAAAAGAAAGCTAGAGTAGCAATACTCATATCAGATAAAACAGACTTTAAAATAAAGAATGTTACAAGAGACAAGGAAGGACACTACATACTGATCAAGGGATCAATCCAAAAAGAAGATATAACAATTTTAAGTATATATGCACCCAACATTGGAGCACCTCAATACATAAGGCAACTGCTAACAGCTATAAAAGAGGAAATCGACAGTAACACAGTAACAGAGGGGGACTTTAACACCTCAATTACACCAATCGACAGATCATCCAAACAGAAAATTAATAAGGAAACACAAGCTTTAAGTGACACAATAGACCAGATAGATTTAATTCATATTTATAGGACATTCCATCTAAAAACAGCAGATTATGCTTTCTTCTCAAGTGTGCACAGAACATTCTGCAGGATAGATCACATCTTGGGTCACAAATCAAGCCTCAGTAAATTTAAGAAAATTGAAATCATATCAAGCATCTTTTCTGACCACAACTCTATGAGATTAGAAATCAATTACGGGAAAAAAACGTAAAAAACACAAACACGTGGAGGCTAAAAAATACGTTACTAAATAACCAAGAGATCATTGAAGAAATCAAAGAGGAAATCAAAAAATACCTAGAGACAAATGACAATGAAAATACGACAATCCAAAACCTATGGGATGCAGCAAAAGCAGTTCTAAGAGGGAAGTTTAGAGCTATACAAGCCTACCTCAAGAAACAAGAAAAATCTCAAATAAACAATCTAACCTTACACCTAAAGGAACTAGAGAAAGAAGAACAAACAAAACCCAAAGTTAGCAGAAGGAAAGAAATCATAAAGATCAGAGCAGAAATAAATGAAATAGAAACAAAGAACACAATAGCAAAGATCAATAAAACTAAAAGCTGGTTCTTTGAGAAGATAAACAAAATAGATAAACCATTAGTCAAACTCATCAAGAAAAAGAGGGAGAGGACTCAAATCAATAAAATTAGAAATGAAAAAGGAGAAGTTACAACAGACACCGCAGAAATACAAAACATCTTAAGAGACTACTACAAGCGACTCTATGCGAATAAAATGGACAACCTGGAAGAAATGGACAAATTCTTAGAAAGGTATAACCTTCCAAGACTGAACCCGAAAGAAATAGAAAATATGAACACACCAATCACAAGTAATGAAATTGAAACTGTGATTAAAAATCTTCCAACAAACAAAAGTCCAGGACCAGACGGCTTCACAGGTGAATTCTATCAAACATTTAGAGAAGAGCTAACACCCATCCTTCTCAAACTCTTCCAAAAAATTGCAGAGGAAGGAACACTCCCAAACTCATTCTATGAGGCCACCATCACCCTGATACCAAAACCAGACAAAGATACTACAAAACAAGAAAATTACAGACCAATATCACTGATGAATATAGATGCAAAAATCCTCAACAAAATACTAGCAAACAGAATCCAACAGCACATTAAGAGGATCATACACAATGATCAAGTGGGATTTATCCCAGGGATGCAAGGATTCTTCAATATACGCAAATCAATCAATGTGATACACCATATTAACAAGTTGAAGAATAAAAACCATATGATCATCTCAATAGACGCAGAAAAAGCTTTTGACAGAATTCAACATCGATTTATGATAAAACCTCTCCAGAAAGTGGGCATAGAGGGAAACTACCTCAACATAATAAAGGCCATATACAACAAACCCACAGCAAACATCATTCTCAATGGTGAAAACCTGAAAGCATTTCCTCTAAGATCAGGAACAAGACAGGGATGTCAACTCTCACCACTATTATTCAACACAGTTTTGGAAGTCCTAGCTACGGCCATCAGAGAAGAAAAAGAAATAAAAGGAATACAAATCGGAAAAGAAGAAGTAAAACTGTCACTGGTTGCAGATGACATGATACTATACATAGAGAATCCTAAAGATGCTACCAGAAAACTACTAGAGCTAATCAATGAATTTGGTAAAGTTGCAGGGTACAAAAGTAATGCACAGAAATCTCTTGCATTCTTATGCACTAATGATGAAAAATCTGAGAGAGAAATTAAAGAAACACTCCCATTTACCATTGCAACAAAAAGAATAAAATACCTAGGAATAAACCTACCTAGGGAGACAAAAGACCTGTATGCAGAATACTGTAAGACACTGATGAAAACAATTAAAGATGATATCAACAGATGGAGAGATATACCATGTTCTTGGATTGGAAAAATCAATATTGTGAAAATGACTATACTACCAAAAGCAATTTACAGATTCAATGCAATCCCTATCAAATTACCAATGGCATTTTTTACGGAACTAGAACAAAAATTCTTAAAATTTGTATGGAGACACAAATGACCCCGAATAGCCAAAGAAGTCTTGAGGGAAAAAAAACGGAGCTGGAGGAATCAGACTCCCTGACTTCAGACTATACTACAAAGCTCCAGTAATCAAGACAATATGGTACTGGCACAAAAACAGAAATATAGATCAATGGAACAAGGTAGAAAGCCCAGAGATAAACCCACGCACCTATGGTCAACTAATCTAAGAGAAAGGAGACAAGGATATACAATGGAGAAAAGACAGTCTCTTCAATAAGTGGTGCTGGGAAAACTGGACAGCTACATGGAAAAGAATGAAATTAGAATATTCCCTAACACCATACACAGAAATAAGCTCAAAATGGATTAGAGACCTAAATGTAAGACCGGACACTCTAAAACTCTTACAGGAAAACATAGGAAGAACATTCTTTGACATAAATCACAGCAAGATCTTTTTGATCCACCTCCTAGAGTAATGAAAATAAAAACAAAAATAAACAAATGGGACTTAATGAAACTTCAAAGCTTTTGCACAGCAAAGGAGACCATAAACAAGACAAAAAGACAACACTCAAAATGGGAGAAAATATTTGCAAGCCAATCAATGGATAAAGGATTAATCGCCAAAATATATAAACAGCTCATGCAGCTCAATATTAAAAAAACAAACAACCCAATCAAAAAATGGGCAGAAGACCTAAATAGACATTTCTCCAAAGAAGACATACAGATGGCCAAGAAGCACATGAAAAGCTGCTCAACATCACAAATTATTAGAGAAATGCAAATCAAAACTACAATGAGGTATCACCTCACACCAGTTAGAATGGGCATCATCAGAAAATCTACAAACAACAAATGCTGGAGAGGGTGTGGAGAAAAGGGAACCCTCTTGCACTGTTGGTGGGAATGTAAATTGATACAGCCACTATGGAGAACAGTATGGAGGTTCCTTAAAAAACTAAATCTAGAATTACCATATGATCCAGCAATCCCACTACTGGGCATATACCCAGAGAAAACCATAATTCAGAAAGACACATGCACCCCAATGTTCACTTCAGCACTATTTACAATAGCCAGGTCACGGAAGCAACCTAAATGCCCATCGACAGACGAATGGATAAAGAAGATGTGGTACATATATACAATGGAATATTACTCAGCCATAAAAAAGAAAGAAATTGGGTCATTTGTAGAGACGTGGATGGATCTAGAGACTGTCATACAGAGTGAAGTAAGTCAGAAAGAGAAAAACAAATATAGTATATTAACGCATATATGTGGAACCTAGAAAAATGGTACAGATGAACCGGTTTGCAGGGCAGAAATTGAGACACAGATGTAGAGAACAAATGCATGGACACCAAGGGGGGAATGTGGTGGGGGGGTGTGGTGTGATGAATTGGAAGATTGGGATTGACGTGTATACACTGATGTGTATAAAATGGATGACTAATAAGAACCTGATGTATAAAAAAATAAATGAAATAAAATTCAAAACAATATATAAAATAAAATAAACAAATGCAATAGTACTGCTTCAGGATCATTTTCCTACCATTTTAAGAAGAAAAATTAATAACACTGCTAAACTAAGAAATAGGTACTAATGGCATTCAAATGCATCAGTAGTCTGGCTTTTAAAAAGTTTTTTTTTTTAAATGAAGAACAAATGGTAGCAGAGGTGCCATTCCTGGCACTTAATCCTTTTTCAGAGACCTGAACCTATAATTGCTTTTAAAGACATGAAAACCTTCATTCTTTCTCCCCTGATATAGCCAAAGAATACTTCTGAGATATCTGAGATCCTAGAGGATGGTCAGAAATTTATAAGAAGAACATAAAGCCTCACTGATGGTGCTACATAAAAGGTGTTTTCGTTGCTGTTGTTAATGTCAGATACACATAAACAATCAGTTAAACAAGCAAGCAAAAATTTCCCAGAAAACTCATTTAAAACCATTTTAAGTTGTTTCATGAAACTCTGAGCTCAGATCTTGGCATCTTCATAGCTAGGACCCCAAAGTTGAAAACAGCAAGAGAATGAAAACCTGGATCCTCATACTAAAAGGGTGAGATAATGATAATAAAAATAAAACTAGAACTACTATATGATCCAGCAATATTCCACTCCTAGGTATTTATCTGAAGAAAACAAAAACACTAATTAGAAAAGACATATGCACCCCTATGTTCACTGCACAATTATTTACCATAGCCAAGATATGGAATCGAGCCAAGTGCCATCATGGACGAATGGATAAAGCAGTGTGGTATATACATATACAATGGAATATTACTCAGCCGTACAAAAGAATGAATTCTTGTCATTTGCAACAACATGGATGGACCTAGAAGGTATTACACTAAGTGAAATAAGTCAGACAGAGACAAATACTGTATGATTTCACTTCTATGTGGAATTTAAAAATTAAAACAAATGAACAAACGTAACAAAATTGAAACAGAGTTATAGATACAGAGAACAAATAGGTGGTCACCAGAGGGGAGGGAGGTAGAGGAAGGAAAAAAATAGGTGAGGGCAAGGGCTTCCCTGGTGGCACAGTGGTTAAGAACCTGCCTGCCAATACAGGGGACACGGGTACGAGCCCTGATCTGGGAAGATCCCACATGACGCGGAGCAACTAAGCCCGTGTGCAACAGCTACTGAGCCTGCGCTCTAGAGCCCGTGAGCCACAACTACTGAGCCTGTGCGCCACAACTACTGAAGCCCACGTGCCTAGAGCCCGTGTTCCGAAGCAAGAGAAGACACTGCAATGAGAAGCCCGCGCACCACAACGAAGGGTAGCCCCCACTCGCCGCAACTAGAGAAAGCCCGCGTGCAGCAACGAAGACCCAACGCGGCCAAAAATAAAATAAATAGAAATAAAATAAATAAATTTATTTTTAAAAAAAGAAGAAACTGGTGAGGGTTATTAAGAGGTTCAAACTTCCAGCTGCAAAATAAATGAGTTATGAGTATGAAATGTCCAGTGTGTGGGAATACAGTCAATAACTATGTAATATTTTTGTAGGGTGACATATCATAGCTAGACCTACTATGTGATCATTTGGAAATGTATAGAAATATCAAATCATGATGTTCTGTAATGACAGGGTGGTAGGTCAATTACACCTCAAAAACAAACAAACTCATAGGAAAAGAGATTAGATCTGTGATTGCCAGTTGTGGGTGTGGAGGGGGCTGAAGGGGGAACTGGACGAAGGCAGTCAAAAGGGACAAACTCCCTTTACAAGTTACAAGATAAATGAGTGCCTGGGATGCACAACATGATTAATATGGTTAACACTGCTGTACGTTACCTATGAAAGTTGTTAAGACAGTAAACCCCAAGAGTTCTCAGCAAAAGGAAGAATATTGCTTCTTTTTTCTAATTCTTTCATGTTGTATGTATGCGACTTGATGGATGTTCACTAAACTGTGGTAATCATTTGATGATGGATGCAAGTCAAATCACTATGCTGCACACCTTAAACCGATACAGTGCTGTATGTCAATTATATGTGGAAGGGAAAAGAGTTTTTTAAACTCTTTTTTTAAAAAATCTGTGCCTTTTAGAGCTTATAAATTATATCTCAACAAAGCATTGTTAGCATTACAAAATAATAATACTACATTGTATTTGTATCATACTTCATACTATTAAGAATTCTTTCCCGAGATTCAGCTCATGTGATCACCCTAAACCGCCAACAGAGATAACAAACCTAGATTCCAGAAGCGATGTGCCCAAGGACATGGGGCTGGCTAGCGGCAAGATTCGAATCACAGCCCAGATCTTGCTGGTTCAAGAAAAATATTTTCCATTACACCAAATATAGAATAACCAATCAATCTCTCTCCCTACCTTTCCCTCATTTTGTTTTGCATTTCTTAATAGAGTCATTGATTTTTTTTAAATATAGTATTTCAGAATCCTTAGACCTTCGTTTTAAGTTTCCAGCTTTAAAAATTTATTAATCAACCCAATATCAATTGCCTCTTTATTCAAAGTTAACCTTACTGGAAGAAGGGCAATGCAAAGCAAATAGAGATGTTTTGCATTCACTTCTCTTTTCTTCTCATCACTGTTGAAGTGTATACTGAATGCCTCTCTCAACCAGCAACAGTTTCTTCCCATTCATTTATTGGGCCAGGCCTTTCCCAGAAAACAGTATAATTGGTTTCATTTTTAGGTTTCCACAGAAAATCTCTCAGAATTATCTCAGGGAGCACAAGATGCATGCAACAAGTCTCAAATGATACCATATATTTGCGATTATAAAGCTCTAATACCAAGCTCAAGAACATATTATTAAATAAAAGTCTCTCAACACTTTACAAAAGAGTCCTAATAAAACCAGCAAAGGAGGGGCTTCCCTGGTGGCGCAGTGGTTGAGAATCTGCCTGCTAATGCAGGGGACACAGGTTCAAACCCTGGTCTGGGAAGATCCCACATGCCGCAGAGCAACTGGGCCCATGAGCCACAACTACTGAGCCTGCGCGTCTGGAGCCTGTGCTCTGCAACGGGAGAGGCCACGACAGTGAGAGGCCCGCACACCACGATGAAGAGTGGCCCCCGCTTGCCACAACTAGAGAAAGCCCTTGCACAGAAACAAAGACCCAACACAGCCGAAAATAAATAAATTAATTAATTTCCTGAATCCCCAACTACTGAAAAAGCACCAGATTTCTTCCTTTCATTCATTCATTTGCTCATTCATTCATTCATTCGCTCATTCATTCATTCAACATGAAATTCACTATTGCCAGCAGTGTTCTAGGCCCTGGGGATTCAGTGGTAACAAGACAGGTTTCTGCCTTGTAGTGCTTACATTCTAGAGGGAGCAAGACAGGCAAGAAATCCATAACAAATAATATCCTATATTGTTAAGTACAATGAAAAATGAAACAACGTAATGGGGAACAGAGTAGAAGCAGGGAAAGCAATTGGGATGTGACTATGGTAGCCCAAGTAAAAGATGAAAGTAGGTTGGTGAAAAATAGTTAGGTTTAGCACTTGCTGATGGATTTGATGTTGATGCCGAAACTCTGCCTCTGAGCAATGGTGCCAAATTGAGTCTCAGAGACAGAGTTTTGGATGATGTAGAAAAGAATAGCTTTATTGCTTTGCCAGGCAAAGGGGGACACAGCGGGCTCCTGTCCTTGAAAACTGTGTGTCCCAACCCGGGAGGATTTAGTGAGGAGTTTTATAGCAATGGTTCAAGGGTGGGGTTGCTGATAAGATTAGGGTGTGTGCAGGGCCTGCACCCCTTTAATCTGGTCTCAGGTGGTCTCCTAATCTTGATGAGCTTCTCTGGTTCCTTTAGTCTGGAATGAAGAATACTAACACCTTTCATTTGTTGGGGGTGTTTTAGTTCTATCAAGAGCTCAAAGATATTGTTATGTGTGTCCCTTGAGGCAAACCAGGACCTGCCCCAAGGCTGCACTAGTGTTTCTGGGCTGTGGCCACTCCTCCCTTGTCTCTGCATCCCCTCCCCTCTCTGATTAGCAACTGTTCAGATCTGCCCTTTGGAACTCAGGAAATGTCATGGAGGCTGGAGTCTGTTTGCTATCAAAAAGAAATGGGGGACACAGAAAGGCTTCCATGCCCAGGAGCCCCATGGGGTCCTACTCAGTTTCAATGATAAGCTTGAGAAAGAGAGAAGCTGAGAATTACTTCATGATTTTGCCTGAGCAAATGACTGGATAATGATGCCATTAGCTAAGATGGAAAAGACCTTGAGAGAAACTGGATGGGGCGGGGACATCAAGGGTCCTCTTTATTGTGAAATCAAGTTTGAGATCCCATCAACGTGGACAAGAAGAAGAAGGAGAAGGAGAAGAAGGGGCAGGGAGAGCAGGAGGGGGAAAGAGAGAGGAGAGGGAGGACAGGGAAAAGGAGACAACAAGAGTTGGATATACAAGTCTGAAGCTCAGGCGAGAAGTCAGGGCTGGAAATACAAATCTGAGAATCATCAGAATTCAGACAGCATTTAAAGTCATGGGACCAGATGAGTTCACCTCAGGACATGTGCAGTCAGAAGGCATTCAAATCATGGCTTTGCCACGTGTGAGCCAACTTGGGAAAAGTCTTTAACCTTTCTATAACCTTTCTGTCCGGGGTTGATATATATCTGAACAGGCCAGGAAATATGCATAGCGCTACACAAATACATGTTGCTGTCAAGCGCGTAAGAAATTAAATGCCACAAAAAGGTAGAAACAGTAAAACTGGGAATGAAAGTGCAAATTTCCTGACCACGGTAATAAATTACCAGTTACCTTAGCAGAAAAAATTACCAGCAAATTCCCTGGAAGAAAGCACCACTGAGGAAAGTGAAAATAGGGTTGCCCCTACCTTTGGTCCACTGGAGAGAGAAAAGATTTTCATTAACAAATACAGCAATTGAAAATAGTACACCAAGCTATTAACAGTGAATATTTCCAGGGGCTGAGTTTATAAAGAATGATTGATACCTGAAATTTTATCATGAACACATATTACTAACTGTCATGACATATACTACTAATGGGGAAAAAAATAGTAACTCATGAGCTATTGTCAAGAAGCTTCCAATGTGAGACGCTGCCAATATGAAACTTGGAATTACCAAAGGACTATTAAAACTGGTCTCGATGGTGATTCTTGCTAAACTGTAAACTAATGTGTGTTGGTAAAGTAAAAAGCAAAATAAGAACCAAATGAATACTCTTACAAGTGCTAAGGTTTTAAAATATAATTATTCTAGAAATTTCAAAGATCCCATACACTCACCTATTATAAACTTAAAACTAATGAATAGGCAGATTTTTTTTTCAGATTGAACCCATCAATATTTGTTAATCTTTGGAAAGCATTTTTTAAAGTAGCAGATAAATTAAGGATTGCAAAATTACTGTATTACCATACAGTAAGTATGGAGGAAGCAAGATTATTACCTGATTATATTCCTCCCATGCTTTTGCTTACTTATATATGCTTACCCTATTTATGTTATAGATTTTTTTCAATTTAACCTATACTCCACGGTTTTATTAGAACATCTTAGAGCGCTGCTACTCAGAAAAGACTTCATGTGATCTTTATGAAATTATAATTGCTGTTTTTAATGTCACTGTATGTTTTTAAAAATTCAGCACTAAGGGGGCCTTAAAGAAAACTGTAGTCTTTGCTGGTTTGAATTAAAAGGAAGACCGCTTCTAATCAGATAAACCTAAAGTCTTAACATGGTGAGAAATACTTTACACGCTCTAAGTAAATCACTGAACAGAGAGCAGAATTTCTTAGTCTCTCGTAATTCAAGGTAGTAAGCACTAGACGGCACTGCTGATTCTTAACCACGCAGTTGATTTTCCAGGTTTTATGCCAAACTTAAGAATCCTATTAACAACATTCAAGTTCTTGGATAATTAAAGAAATTTTACACATTTCAAAGGGGGAAAAAACCCTTAAGCCAGTTTAGCATGTTCTCTACTATAATCCTTTCCTAATTGCTATTACTCTAAATCAAGTTCTCTAGATGAGGTTTTAAATATATAACTTTGTATAAATATAACTATAAATGTAAATATTAAAATTTTTAAATCAAATATTGGTGTACTTTCAGATGATAATTATAATTTAAGTGGAAAGAAATAAGGTTCTCCAAAGGAAAGACTCAGTTTTCAGCTTTGTTAAGCAACTTGCCACTAACATCCTAAGAGCAGGAGGGGCAAGGAGCAAATTATGGGTTTAGCTTCTCATCTCTATGATGGTCTTAGGACCTTTATATAAAGGCTCTCTGTCCACTTTGGGACTGAAGTCTCCTGGTCTGTCCACTTAAAAACTAGAAGTGTCAATATGGCCAGTGCCCCACGCTGGCAGCGTCTGTACCTATTCTGGGCGTGTAAAGAGGGACTGACGGCGACAGTGAGAGGGCTCTTGCCTCACCCTTGCACATGCTCTCCTCAACTCCTCCCGTCGTTCAGATAAACAGCCAGGGCCGGGACTAGATCTTCACCAAGCTAATAAAACTGCTCCAAAATCAAAAGCCTTGGAAAGTAATCTTACGTTTTGAAACATCACAACTTTTTTTTTTAAGAATGTTTCTCTTTTACAAAGAGATACAAAGTAGCTTCTCAACTCACCACCAACAAAAGAAATACAAGTGATGCTGAAAATCTCTTAAAGCTAACACAGAGTGCCATTCACCAATTCATTCATTTATTCAATTAATGTGGCCATGTGCCTTGGATGGTGCTCAGAGCTAGTAACGTACCAGTGAACAAAAGAGATGTGGGTCCCGGTCTGTATAAGGCCTACTATTTAGTAATAGATATTGTTAGTCATACAGTAATAATATTTTTATTGTTGCTTATAAGTCAACAGACACTGGCATCACCTCAAATCCTTTTTGGAAGTAAGCCTGATATAAACCAATGAAAATTTAACTCACTGATCATGGTATCATGGCAGGAAAGAACATGGATCTACGGAGAGTGAGAAAATAATTCAAAAGAAGGCACTTTGGTCTTTGGTGCCCCAATCTGTTCCATGGAAAGCAAACTGCCTAGGTGGTCACACACAGCTGCACATACTCTTTGCTTCGTTTTTATGAAGAAAAGCAAACAAACAGACACTGTAGATGCTTTACGAGAAAACAAATTGGGTGGTCTTCCTCAAATTGTTACTCCTTTCCTCCCAAAGTTCCACGTCATCTACATCTGCTTTAATAACTTCATCTTTATGGAAGTAAAATATTAACATTTTAAATACGGACTATGAATCATCAACGAAATGATAAATTACAAATGCAAACAATTTTATCACATTAGAAGAAAGGCTTGCATTTTAGAAGGCTATTTTATCAAGAACCTCTTTCCTCAATTTTAGTCCTGAGGGTACACCATTCTCCAGTCATTCTGTCATGACAGACTGGTTTTAAGTCCCCGCTCTACACCTCACTCCCTGTGTGATCCTGTATTCCTCATCTCTCAGACGGAGATAATTCCGATGTCACGGTGATACAACACAACTAAGGGAGATCAGTGTGGAAAATGCTTGCAACAGTGCTTTGTACATAGTGAGGGCTTGATAACAACAACTGTCACAGTGTCCAAATTTCAGTGAAGAATTCCATTCATATATTCATAACAGGAATAGAAACCAATGATGAGTAAGATTTTAAGAGAGAAAAGCATCTAGCTTCTGTAAAGAAGATCAAGTCTCCTGGCTTGACCATACTATTTTCTAGGATAGGGGAAAAATTTAGCAAATCAGATCACTGAGCCAACGGCGGGCATCTTTAAGGAACCTTAGCAAACAAGAGATGAAACTGGCAGAAAGAAGAAGAGTCCCAATTTTCAAAATGACAGAGAATGCAAGTTCTGCAGACTACTAACCCACAACAGCATTCTAAGCAGACTATTAAAATATGCGGTTACTTAAAGAATACCATGGGGCCACCACTAAGGTTCAGTGAGTCCAAACAACACCATTTCCTTCTTTCACAGCAGACTAATACATCTAGGAAATATGACAGATATGATGTAGCAAGAAAAAAAAGCCTTTGACAGTAGGTTTATACTATCCTTTGGATAAGAAGAAGAAATACAAATTGAGTGATAATACACAGACTCATTATCTGCTAAATGACTGCCAAATGCTACTTTTAATGGATACGTAATTTCAATCCAGAAGGAAGTATCTAGTGACCAGTCTCGGGGCTTTATGTCAGTCCTATTCTGGTAACCCCAGTTTACTTGAATTAAGCCACAAAGCAGCCCTTAATGTATGTCAGTTCCCTAAGAGAAGGGACGTGTCAGCTGGTCCTTTGCTCCATCCCGGCTCCTAGAACAGGACATGGCATCCCGTGGGAGTTCATTAAATACTTGTTTGAATGAATTAAAAATGTGTCACTAATATGAAGTTAAGGGGATTAATAAATATCAGCAATGACTTAATCAGAAACCAAAAGGTCTTCACAGAGCAGAATGATGGCAATAGACCCAGGTAACTGCACGCAGAGGGAAAAGCCTAGCCTTTGTTGTTAGGTGAACCCTGGTTTCAATCTCGGTTCTGCCACTTGTCAAGGAGGGAAAGAGGGGTAGTGGGCAGAGAATTGAGGTGAACTTTTAATAGAAAGAGAAAAAAGGTCTTCCACATAAATCCAAAATTGATCACGTACTTAGTGAGAGAAGGTGCAGTTTTTAGCTAGGGTGGCATGTAACTGGGGAAAATATTAATTCCTACTCCAAGAATATAGTTTAGAATAATCAGACATGAGGTTCTATCTGGGCCAATTTTGAGAGTAAAAGCGGTCACTGTTAATTATGCTAGGACAACAGGTGCAAATTGGGGCTGCCCTCGGCAAACTGGGACGTACGATTGCACTATTTACAGCACACATCAAAAGCTCTAGACATTTGAGTTGATAAAAAGTTAAATGGGGGCTTCCCGGGTGGCGCAGTGGTTGAGAGTCCGCCTGCCGATGCAGGGGACACGGGTTCGTGCCCCGGTCTGGGAAGATCCCACATGCCACGGAGCGGCTGGGCCCGTGAGCCATGGCCGCTGAGCCTGCACGTCCGGAGCCTGTGCTCCACAACGGGAGAGGCCACAACAGTGAGAGACCCGCGTACCACAAAAAAAAAAAATTATATATATATATATTAGTTCACTGAGTGCTTACTATATGCCTGGCACTAAGTCCTTTACATGTACTGACTCATTTAATATTCACAAAAATATTACAGAATATCATTATCTTATATGCAGATGAAGAAATGGAGTCACAGAGAGGTTAAATAACTTGCTCAAGGTTACTATTCAGCTTACCCTAAGGTTTACAGTAGCTGAAGAATTGGACTCCAAAGCCAGTGGCCCCTGGGTGTGTGCATTTAACCACTACAATATATAACCTTGGGCTGCACCAAAATGCATTGAATCAGGCAAAGGATAGTCCTGCTTGCCTCTGTTTCCGTCAGAGCACAGCTAGGGACATTGTTTTGATTCCAGGTCCATGGTTTTCATACAAACTAGGTATATGAGCATGTATTAAAGATGGCAAGGAGATGTGAGATGATGATACATATGGATGAGTAGAAGGAAATACTTAGCTTAGGGAAGAAAAGAGTTGGTAGGTCATGAGAATGGCTCAGCTATAGGATGGTCATAGGGAAGAAAAGTTAGACACAGTCTATTTTTTTTTAGACACATTCTTCCCATCAGCTTACAAACTTCTTTTAGCCATTGGGATCCAGTTCACATATGTAGTTAATTATATAATTAAATAATCATTCAATCAAGACAAAAGTTTCATGAAAACCTTACTACTTGTGATACACTCTGATATTTTCTATTCTATTCTACTCCATTTCTTCTCCTCCTCCTCTTTTAATGCTGGTCATATCCAACTAAAATTATTTTACAACCCCGGAGTTTAGCCTAAAATTTGAAAAATACTGCTGTATATGGTCCCAAGGCGAGAAACTAAAGAGCAGTGGACAGATGTTACATGAAAGTATGTTTTAACTCAACATAAACAATAACTAAATACCTGCCAGAGAAGTTCAAAGTTCTAATGGGCTATTTCAGAACAAGGAGAGCTCCTCATCTCTGTAGGTGATGTAGGTATCCCATCATAGGCTACAAATAGAGTAGAGGGGATTCAAGTATTAGTTAAATGGCTGGGATTCAAGTATTAGTTAAACGGCTGGAATAGAAAAATATTGGGTTTTCTTTCCAAACCTGAGATCTCATTATTCTGAACCACATTTTTGTAACAGAAATAATATTTTCCCTTCAACAATGTCCATTTTCCAAAATACTTAGATATGTTCCAAGCTACCAAGATGTAACGAAAGAAGGAAAGTTGTAAGGAGACAAGAAAAGAAAGAAGGGAGGAAGGGAGGAAGGAGGAAGGGAAGAAAGGGAAGGAAAGGAAAGAAGAAAGAGAAGGAGGGAGGGAGGGAGGAAGAGAAAGAGAGAGGAAGAGAGGGAAAAACAGAAAAAAAGAGAACAGAGAGAGAGAAGAGAAATAAAACTAAATAGAATTTAAGTGTTTCCTAAGTAAATTAACAAGTTTTGCCTTCAAAATAAAGTCTAAAATCCCACTTTCCCAATCTCAACAAAAATGTAAATTGGGTTCACCAAGAGTGTGAGATTCCTAAGTACCCTGCATGAGAAAAAGAAGAAAAAAAGGCATCTGAAAATTACTCTGGGCTCTATAATTAGCTCTCATGGTTTTCTTTCAGATCATTCTGGATGATCAGATCAGAACAGAAGAGTGGAGACTGGCTCAGGACTTGATGTGTAAAATAGCTTTCAACAGGGTTCGGGCAATCCTTTTTGACAGGTATACACATTGCAACAATCCTCAAAGGCCACTTCTGGGAGACCCTCCTGACTCCTTTTGAAGATACTGCCAAGAAAGAGAAGAGAGAAAGTAGGAAGAGAAATCTAAACAGGAACAAAACAATTGAAAGGAAGACACTAACGCAAACCCCAAAGGATACAATTGATAAAGATTAAAAATTCTATTAGACTTGACCAACCATACCACCCACGATTCCTGTGGGCTTATTACTAGCACATAGTGCTCTCTCGCCACCAGGTATCTTGTTTAATCCTTAGAGCCGTGTTCATGATCAAATGCTAACACCATTGGTACAGGGCTACGGGTTGCTTTCTGAGTAAGACTGAGCTTTCAGTGGTGATCTCCACAGGGCTTCCTAAAAGAAATAAGAAAGTCCAAACTGGGGTAAATGATCTATCCAATACTGTCAAGAGCTCACTGGATGCTTTTCACCAAACTCAGTTTCCTCACAAGGTCTCAGAGGAAAAGGGCACATGGACCAGAACAGCTACAATCCAGCCACAGCTGGTTTTATTTGGTATTACAGGGAGATGGCTACACATAAATTAAACAAATAAAAGTAAATAAAAAGATATCCCCAACTGTAAACTCCTCTTTCTGACAAAATGAAAAATTCAGTATTTACCCTCAATTAATACTATAGGTACATATACTACCAACATGTAATAGAAAGTCTTTGAAATTTACATACTCAAGCTAAGTGGTTTTGAAATGAAGTAGAAAGTAAGAAGCTTTTTGCTAAGACCATCTGGGCATCTTAGAAACCTGAATCCTGAGTTGGACCCATTCCCACATTGCTACAAACCACACTACAAACTCTCAAATCAGGGACAGAGTCCTTTGTGGAAAGATGAGTTCAGGAAATAAACTGAAACCAGACTTAAGTTTGACAAGTCAATGAAGGCAGAGATTTGGAAGCAGAAGAAAAAGAATAAAGGTTGACATAATTCAGGTAGGGTGGAATTCGAAGCATGATGGGACCTTGGCAACACAGACCAGCTGGATCAAGATGAAGACAAGACCAGGCCAGGCACTGTCTAGGGAAACACATACAAGATCCAGAGGTCTGTCTACCAGGTGGACGCTTGCAAACCCAATGTGCCATGGCCAAAGACACAGCAAGTTCACACTTGATGCAGGCAGACTTTGGGAACAGGAGAATGAATTCAAGGACAAGGTATGGCCCTGAGGTACAGATTCACAGTCAGAGCAAGACTTCTATTTCCAGCAATGTTGTGATCTAAGTCCACAAAAAACAAAACAAAAAAAACAACCTAGAAGTGCTGGATAAAATATGAGTCACAGGGAAGTGAGGGAAATTCTAGAAATTTGGGAAATTCTTCCTAAAACCAGGGAAGAACATAAACATAGATGTGTTATATTGGCACTGACATTTAGGCTGTCCAGAGAGTACTTGTTGATACGGGTAAGTAGGAAGCTTGGGTTTTCACAGCCATGTGGAAATAGATGATAAAGCCTCGGGTTTGTTCAATGTGAAGAAGTGGAACAGAGCCCCTCCTTGCCCCTATAAGCCCTCAAAGGGCTACTTTCTCAGTAAAAAGAGATGACAAGGAAACTGTCTATCTCGGCATAGACGTCTGGGGCCGGGGGAGCTTCCCAAAACACAAGGATCAAATTTTACTACCTAATTTGAAAGGAAGGAACACTTCCAAACTCATTTTAGGAGGCTGGCATTACCCTGATACTGAAGCCAGGTGAAGATGCTACAAGAAAAGAAAATTACAGGCCAATATCCCTGATAAACATAGATGTGGTGAACATTCTCAACAAAATACTAACAAACTGACTTCAACAGCACAGTAAAAGGGTCATATATCATGATCAAGTGAGATTTATCCCTGGGATTCAAGGATGGTTCAACATACACAGATCAATAAATGTAATACACACCACATTAACAGAATGATAATTTCATTAGATGCAGAAAAAGCATTTGACAAAATTCACATCCCCTCAAGATAAAACTCTCAACAAATTAGTTATAGAAGCAATACACCCCAACATAATAAAAGCCATATATGACAAGCCCACAGCTAACACCTTACTCAATGGTGAAAAGTTAAAAGCCTTTCGTCTAAGATCAGGAAAAAAACAAGCATGCCCACTCTCACCACTTCTGTTCAACATATACTACTGTAAATCCTAGCCACAGCAATTAGGCAAGAAAGATAACTAAAAGGTATCCAAATTAGAAATTAAGAAGTAAAATTAATCCCTGTTTGCAGATGAGATGATCTTAGATATGAAAACCCCTAAAGACTCCATCAAAAAAACCTGTTACAACTAATAAATGAAATCAGCAAAGTTGCAGGATAAAAAATCAATATAGAAAAATCAATTGTGCTTCTATACACTAACAATGTGCTATCTGAAAGAAATTTTAAAAGCAATTCCATTTACAGTAACATCAAAAACAACAATATACTTAGGAATAAATTTAACCAAGGAAGTGAAATATCTGTACACTGAAACCAATAAGGCACTGATGAAAGAAATTGAAGAAAACACAAACTAATACTGGAAATCCAGTGTTCTTGGATTGGAAGAATTAATATTGTTAAAATTTTATACCACCCAAAGAGATCTACAAATTCAGTGCCATTCCTATCAAAATTCTACTGTCATTTTTCACAGAAATAGAAAAACTATACTAAAATTTGTATGGAACCACAAAAGACCTTGAATAGCCAAAGCAATCTTGTGAATGAATAAAGCTGGAGACATCATACATTCTGATTTCAAACTATACTACAAAGCTATGGTAATCAGAAGAGTATGGTACTGGCACATAGACCAATGGAACAGACTAGAAAGCTCAGAAATAAACCTTTGTATATAGAGTCAACTAAACTCAGAAAAGGACACCAAGAACACATAATAGGAAAGGGCAGTCTCTTCAACAAATGGTGCTGAGAAAACTGGATATTCACATGCAAAAGAATGGAATGACTGGACCCCCCATCTTACACCACTCATAAAAGTTAATGTGAAATGTATTAAAGACTTAGATGTAAAACCTGAAACCATAAAACTTCTAGAAGAAAACATAGGGGAAAAGCTCCTTGACATTGGTCTTTGCAGTGATTTTTTTGGATAAGAGACCAAGAGCACAAAAGCCGAAATAAACAAGTGGGACTACATCAAACTAAAAAGCTTCTGCAGAGCAAAAGCAACAATCAATAACTTGAAAAGGCAACTTACAGAAATAGAGAAAATATTTGCAAACCACATATCTGATAAGGGGTTAATATCCAAAAAAAATATAAAGATCTCACACAACTAAGTGGCGAAAAAAAGCAAATAATCCAATTAAAAATAGGTAAAGGACCTGAACAGACATTTTTCCAAATGGCCAAAAGGCACATGAAAAGGTGTTCAACATCACTAATCATTAGGGAAATGCAAATTAAAACCATGATGAGATACCATCTCACACCTGTTAAGATAGCTATTATCAAAATGACAAACGTTAACCAACATTGGTGAGAATGTGGAGAAAAGTGAATCATTATACACTATTGGTGGAAATGTTAACTGTTACAACCATTATAAAAACCTCATAGTGGTTCCTCAAAAAATAGAACTACCATATGATCCAACAATCCCACTTCTAGGTATATAACCAAAGGAAATGAAATTGGTAACTGGAAGATATATCTGCACTCCCATGTTCATTGCAGCACTATTCACAACAGCCAAAATATGGAAACAACTTAAATGTCCATCAACAGATGAATGGATAAAGAAAATGTGGTATATCTATATAGTGGAATATTATTCAGCCATAAAAAAGGAAATACTGCCATTTGCAACAACGTGGATGAACCTGGAAGGCATTACACTAAGTGAAAGAAGCTAGACAGCACAGAAAGACAAATACTGTATGGTATTACAAGTGGAACCTGAACAAAACAAAACAAACCTGACTTCATAGAAAGAGAGTAAAATGGTGGTTACCAAGAGTTAGGAGGAGAAGTAAATGGGAAGATGTAGGTCAAAGGGCCAACTTTCAGTTATAAGTTTTAAGAATCTAATTTACAGCAAGGTGACTATAGTTAATACTATGCTATTATATACTTATATACTTGAAAGCTGCTGAGAGTAGATCTTAAGCATTCTCACCACAAGAAAAAAAAAAAGAGTTAACTACATGAGGGGATGATGTGTTAATTAGCTTGATCTTGCATAATCATTCTACAGTGTATACATATATAAAATCATCACCTTTTATACTTTGAATACATACAATTACATTTGTCCATTATTCCTCAATGAAATTAGAAAACAGAACAGAACAAAACAATCAAAAAGAATCAAATTGGTATACTGATATTCCCTATTAAAAATGTCTTTCTACTGTTAAAAAGAATTATCCTACCTATGTAATTCAGGAACCCAGAACTGAGAAATTAATATTAAAGTAATTCAGGAACCCAGAGCTGAGAAATTAATATTAAAGTGATCAAGGGTGGGAAACACACTCGCAGTACCTGTAAAAATGAAAGGCAAACTCCCTCTGGAGCAGTGGTTCTCAACCTTGATGGTGGAACTTTAAAAACTTTGAGGCTTCAGTCTCACATTCAGAGTATCTGAGTTAACTCGTCTGGTGTTCAACCTGCCATCCTAATTTTAAAGGCTCACTAGGTGATTCCAATGTGTAGCAAAAACTAAGAACCACTGCTCTGGAGAGATATACCTTCAGTGCAGGCCACACAGGATCTCCACCAAGCATGACTGAGAAAACAAAATTTTACAACACCCAAAGGAGCAATCCACCATAAGCAAGAATAGGCAGAAATAACAAAAAACAGAGTTAAACCCACAAGAACTTTAGAGATAATTGAATTATTTGTTACAGACTATATAATAAGAACATATAAAATAAAGATGAAAAACCCAAAAATATAAAACTGGAGAAAAATACAAGCATAAAATAAAATTAGAAATGATACACTCATTGATTTTAAATACTCAATAAGTGAGTTAAACTTATTTAACTGTAGAAAAGAGTGGAGGCCTAGATGACCAATCTGGAGAAAATACCTGGAATGTGACACTGAAAGATGAATAACTGGAATTGCAACAGACAAATTGAGTCATGCAGGATAAATGAGAAGGTTCAACATATACCTAATCCATGTTCCAAAAGAAGAGAAAATGGAGGAGAGGAATATTTAAAGAGATAATGAATGACATAAAATAGTTCAGAAAAAAATACAGAGAGAGAGAGAGAGACAGGGAGAGAGAACAAAGGAGATGTCAAGAAGCACAAATGACAAAGCAAATGATGTAAATGTTAACAGTAAGTGAATCCGGATAAAAGGTCTAGGAGTGTTCCTTGTTACTATGTTTACTTTTGCAACTTTCTTCTAAGTTTGAAACTATTTACAAATAAAATGTTTTTTTTAAAAAAAATTTTTTTTGGCCACACTGCTTGCAGGATCTTAGTTCCCTGACCAGGGATTGAACCCGGGCCCTTGGCAGTGAAAGCAGAGTCCTAACCACTGGACCTCCAGGGAATTCCCTATTAAAATTTTTTAAGAGATAATGGCTATTTTCCAGAATTAATGAGAAATAAGGATTACCAAATTTGAGTTTCAAGCAGGATAAATAAAACTAAATCCACACCTTAAGCACATCACATTGGAAACTATAAAATATGAAAGACAAAGAAAGTGTCTTAAAAGTTATCAGAGAAAACATAAATTATCTATAAAGAGCAAAAGAAAATCACAATGAGACTATGTCTCACACATGTTAGAATGGCTATTATTGAAAAGACAAGGAATAACTAATGTTGGAGAGGATATGAAGAAAAGGGAATCCTACACTGTTGGTGGGACTGTAAATTGGTACAGTCACTATGGAAAACAGTATGGAGATCCCTCAAAGAACTAAGACTAGAACTATTATATGACCCACCTATTCCACTTCCTGGTACTTACCTGAAGAGCACAAAAACAAATACTAAAGATACAAAAACAAATACAAAAGATACAAAAACAAATACAAAAACAAAAAGATATATGCACCCCTATGTTCACTGCAGCATTATATACGATAGCTAGGATATGGAAACAACCTAAATGTCTATCAGTGGATAAATGGATAAAGAAGATGTAGCGTATATACACATTAGAATACTATTCAGCCATAAAAAAGAATGAAACCCTGCCATGTGTGACACCATAGATGGACCTTGAAGGTGTTAGGCTAAGTGAAATAAGTCAGATATGATTTCATTTATATGTGAAGCCTAAAAAAACAAAACAAATGAGCAAACAAAATAAAACAAAAACAAACTCGTAGATACAGAGATCAGATTAGTGACCTCCAGACGGGAAGGGTGCTGAGGGTGCGTGAAATGGGTGAAGGGGGTCAACTGTATGTTGATGGATGGTAACTAGACTTGTGGTAGTGACCACTTTGTAGTGTACACAGATGTTGAATTACAATGCTATATATCTGAATCTTACACAGTAATCAAAACAATATTATAGGCCTAAAAAAATATATCTATAGTGAAACAACAATTAGACTCAATAGACTTCTTAACAGCAACCACTTGGAGGATTTTCAGAGCTCACCTTATTTTCTACTGAGTCTATGATCATAATATTTTCTCTCAGCTGCCACATATTCTGTCCTAATTGAGGGAGAAGACTGAACTGAGCTCAACTCAGCACTATCAAGGACTTCAATTGGAAGAGATTGGGACAAGAGGAGCTGAAAGTAGTGATAAGCTAAATATCAATAAGTATGGTGCCCTTGGAGATTTATTGAGCATTAGCAATCCAAATGAAGAAACAGAAGTACTGCAGAATCTCATCCACTATTCACTCCCTTCCAGCCAAATGACAAGCTTAAAAGAAACTCGTCTTTCTAAATTGATATGTTAAATACTTCCTTTCACTGACAATATCAAATGTTGGCAAGGATATGGAATAACTGGAATGCTCATATGTTGCTAGTGGGAATATAAAGTAATAAACCACTTTGGAAAACAGTTTGGCAGTTCTTAGAAAGTTGAGATGCATTTATCATACAACCTAGCAATTCCACTCTTAAGTATTTGCCCAAAAGAAAGAAACACATGTCCCCACAAACACTTGGACATGAATGTTCAGAGCAGCTTTTTTTATAATCACTCAAAACTAGAAACAATACAAATGTTCATCAACAGATGAATAGATGAATTATAGTATATCTATACAATGGAATATTAGTCAGTATTAAAAAGGAACAAACTACCGCTATACATAATTACACGATGACTCTCAAAAACATTATGCTAAGCAATAGGCTAAAGACCCAGAGTTCATAATTCATGAGTCCATTTATGTGAAACTTTGGAAAACACAAATCTAATCTATAGTAACAGCTAATAGATGAAACTTCCCTAGAGCCATGGGAGATGGTGATTAATAGGGAAGGCAGCGACACAGGGGAAATTTGGGACTGATAGAAATGTTCTCTATTTTTATTGTAATGATGGTAACATGAGTACATATATTTGTCAAAACTAATAAAACTGTACACTTGAGATGGATGCATTTTATTATATGTAAATGATACCTCAATAAAGTTCATTTTTAAAATTTCCTCTTGCCACAAACATTTTCAGCTGTTTTCCCACACATACTTATCATTTCATCATGATATACTTTTCCTACATTTTCTTCTCTTTGTTGTCTTTATCATTGTCTCACTTTTGAAATATAATTTTTCCCATTCATCTTAGGCTAGGTCATTAATTTGAAATTGTTTTCTTTTTGCTCTAAAAAGTAGGATATGATGGAGAGATCCTGGTGTAAAGAAAAGAGTTGTAGAGTGCTCAAATCCCAGCTTTACCGATTACTGGCTATGTTACCTTGAGCATTAGTTAAACACTCTGAACCTCAGTTTCTTTATCTGTAAAATGGAAATTGTAATAACACCACCTCTTAAGGATGTAAGGCATGTAAAAATTTTGGCAGAGTAGGCATTCAGTAAATGTTCATCTCAGTTCAACAAACGATATTTTCATTTAAATTCTTTATCGTTTATATTATAAGCTAGACAGAGGAATTAACCTAAATAAAATTCAGTGAACTTAGTTAAGTAGAATCACTACCCAATAGTGACTTAAGTGGGACTGAAGAAATACATGAAAGTAATATCACTCATAGCTGAATCTGTGAACCAGTGCCCATCCATAAACTGCTACCAGTGTGAACAAGATAAGTAGAGAAACTGAAAGTATTTAGAAAACTTTAGAGAAATTTGATATGACCCTGTACGATCTATATCAGCAAATGTGATTCAGAGTTTAAATCTTGTATAGGAGAAGGTTCTAGAGTAATTGCTCAGATTAAGGAGTTTGAGTCAAAATGTAAAGCGACACATTTCTTCCTTCATCAAGAAAATCTTACTATGAAAAAAAGTCAGCCAAACTAAATAATGTGTTTAGTGACATAGTAAAAATTATGAATTACATAAAAGCTAATGCATTCCATTTGAGAGTATTCTCTTTATGTGATAATATGGAAGCTGATCACAAACAACTGCAATTGTTTACCAGGTACAGTGGTTATCTAGGAGAAAAGTTCTGTAGAGAATGTTTGGACGTTGAATAAATTCAGAGTTACTGATAAATAAGAAACCAGTTTGGGCTCAACTTTTTTTTTTTTTTTTGCGGTACGCAGGCCTCTCACTGTTGTGGCCCCTCCCGTTGCGGAGCACAGGCTCCAGACACGCAGGCTCAGCGGCCATGGCTCATGGACCCAGCTGCTCCACAGCATGTGGGATCCTCCCGGACCGGGACACGAACCCGTGTCCCCTGCATTGGCAGACGGACTCTCAACCACTGCGCCACCAGGGAAGCCCTGGGCTCAACTTTTTAAAGATATGTATTAGACAACCAGACTCGCCTATTTTTCTGAAATCTTTATGTTAATAATCTTAATATTTCCAAACAAGGAAGAAATGTAACGTGTTTTCCAGTAGCAGATGACTGAAAAGTCAAAATAAACATTAGAAGCATGGAAGAACAGTTTTCACAGATTGTTATGTCATGTTTCATAGTTTAACAACAATTATCCATGCAGCAGGTAATGATTTTGATATTGCACATCTGCACAAAATGATTACCAAACACCTGACAGAATTGATAGAATGTTTAAAATTTTTATACTCCATCAAAAGAAGATCCATGCTTAGGAAATTCATGGAACCATAAACTCATTCATTGAAACATAATTTAAATTTAATATAACTTTACAGGATAAATTGTTGGAACTGGCCACTGATGCAGCATTGACAATGAATTTTGAAAATACTACATCACTTGCTTTGTTTTTAAAAAACATTAAAAATGAATATCTTCAGCTGGTGAAATTGCTTTAAAATCTCTTCCTCTATTCCTATCAGCATACCTCTTGAAACTGGCTTTCTCTATTATGATGCTATTAAAACAAACATAGAAACAGTCTGGATATACATTATATGCTGCAAATAGTGTTATCATCAATTGAAGCTGGACTGGATAAAGTAACAAGCAAGAAGCAAGTTAATCACAATAAAAATTTTTAAATGGATATACATGATGTCCATAAAATGTACATATATAGGACATTGAATATAGAGATTTACTATATCCTTCATAAATGTTTTGTTTAATATAATTGTAGAATATAGTAATAGTAATCTCTGTAATAATCATCTATACATATACTTTCAATAAACAATGTAAATAGTTTTGGTAACTCTTTTCTCTTTTTATTCTGTGTTATGTTTGTTCTGTTTATATTTACATAAAGACAGACATATAGGTCACTGAGACAGAATAGAAAGCCCAGAAACAAACCACACACATACAGTCAAATGATCTTTTGACAAGGGTGCCAAGATTACACAATGGGGAAGAGACAGTCTTTTCAACAAACGGTGTTAGGAAAACTGGATATCCACATGCAAAAGAATGAAACTGGACCCTATCTTAAACCATACATACACACACATATGAAACCCTCAAAATAGATTAAAGACCTGAAACTATAAAATTTCTAGAAGGAAACATAGAGGGAAAGCTTCATGACATTGGTCTTGGCAATGATTTCTTGGATATGACATCAAAAGCTCGGGCAAAAATAGTAAAAATAGACAAGTTCTGCTTATATTTATTAAAATGTAATTAAAAATTTTTTATGTTCATCTGATTATATCTGTTGAACTACTTATTTTAAAAATAAGCTTATGGGCTTCCCTGGTGGCGCAGTGGTTGGGAGTCCGCCTGCCTATGCAGGGGACCGGGTTCGTGCCCCGGTCTGGGAGGATCCCACGTGCCGCGGAGCAGCTAGGCCCGTGAGCCATGGCCGCTGGGCCTGCGCATCTGGAGCCTGTGCTCCACAACGGGGGAGGCCACAACACTGAGAGGCCCGCGTACAGCAAAAATAAATAAATAAATAAGCTTATGATTTCAATGTCTTTTTGTTCATTTTTAATACAATCATTTTCATCGAAATTTTACAAAATCATTAGTGTATGATGATTTGGTAACTTAAGTTGGTCCTTCCTCACAGATTGTATTAAAATTGTATTTCAAAAGTTTGAAACCTTTTTTAGAGCATCTATACAGAATCTGGGAGTAAAGATAGTGCCTTATGCTGCATTTTTCCTCAGTTTAAGTTTTAGGAGTGACCTTTGATTCTGAACATCTGTTGGTGTTTCCCTAGGATAATGGGGAAAACCAACATGGAGGAATTCTGAGGAAAAAAATGTGGTTTTACAAGGACCTACTGTATAGCACAGGGAACTCTGCTCAATATTATGTAACAACCTAAATGGGGAAAGAATTTGAAAAAGAATAGATATTTGTATATGTATAATTGAATCACTTTGCTGTACACCTGAAACTAACACAACATAACTCCAACATGATTGGAGTAATCAACCATACTCCAATATAAAATTAAAAGTTTTAAAAAAAATAAAGGGATAAAATAACACAACATAACTCCAACATGATTGGAGTAATCAACCATACTCCAATATAAAATTAAAAGTTTTAAAAAAATAAAGGGATAAAATAACACAACATAACTCCAACATGATTGGAGTAATCAACCATATCCGATATAAAATAAAAAGTTTAAAAAAAATAAAGGGATAAAATAAACTGTTGGGACACACACACACACACACACACACACACACACAGTGGTTTTAGCAAACTAAGGGTGGTCCAACAGAAAGTTTCTCGCTTTTAAGACTGTGCTGCCACCCTGTGGCCATTCTTCTTATGACCCCAAGCTAGAAGATGCATCCTCAGCTATTTATCTATCTCCCTTTCCTCTCAACCCTAACACTTATCTCATCTTTCCCACCTAATTCTGTAGTGAACTTCATGAAGCCTACTGAACTCTCTGCTCTTCTTTATTTCATGCTTGCTTTTTTTCTTCAGTTTCTTTTTTGAAGTAGTTTGTTACTGCTACATGAATGTGGACATCATTATTCAGTGTCAACCAAACTGCAATGAAAGCAATGAATTATATAATTAATTGTGCACAGTACATACAAATAAAAGTGAAATATTTTAGCAATAACATAGAAATTATTTTACTTTTTTCCACCCAAAGTGAAAGTCACCTTATATAAAGCAACTAGCAACACACAAGCCATCTTGTATATATCTCAAATTGGGATGCCAGAACATAGATTAGAAACAAATTTTAGTTTACAACTAAACTAAGTAAAGGTCTTTTAGAAACATATATCAGTGTAGAAGAATTTGGCCTTTATAAGCTTCTTCATTATAATTTCATATACTTTTATATAGATAATATATATCATAACTCATCTGACTAAAGATGAAACATGGCAAGTTAACAAAGGAAGACAGAAGAAAGAAGTCTGTTTGGGAATCTAGATGTTTCTTCAACCCTTCTCCCTTCCTGTAAATGTCAACTCAGCAATAATAATTGTGAGCAGGAAGCCCATGATCAAGGTTCTTTGTTTCTCTGTGATTAAATTCAGCTTTAAAAGTCATTCTGTGCAACCTAAAGGAAGCTTTGCAAAGTCAGTCTCCTTTAGAGTTTTCAAAACTAACAGATGTAAAAAAAAAAAAAAAAAAAACAGTAGCTTAAAAAATGGTGGCTCATGCAAAAGAATGAAATTGGATTAAAGACTTACCCGTAAAAGCTTAAACTGTAAAACTACTAGAAGAAAAAATAGGGGTAAAGCTTCTTGACATTGATCTTGGTGATGATTTTTTTGAATATGACACCAAAAGTGCAGGCATCAAAAGTAAAAATAGACAAGTGGGACTGCATCAAACTAAAAAGCTGCTGCACAACAAAAGAAACTTAGAGTAAAATGGCATCCTACAGAATGGCAAGCAATATTTGCAAACAACATACTCGATATGGGGTTAATGTCCAAAATGTATAAGGAACTCATACAACTCAACAACAAAAACAAAACAATCTGACTTAAAAAAGGGCAAAGGACCCGAACAGACATTTCTCACAAGACAAACAAATGACCAACAGGTATATGAAAAGGTGCTCAAACATTATTAATCATCATGGAGATGCAAATCAAAACCACAACGAGATATCACCTCGCACCTGTTAGGATGGCTATTATCAAAATGACAAAAGATAACAAGTGTTGGCCAAGATGGGGAAAAGAGAATCATTGCGCATTGCTGGCGGGAATGTAATTTGGTACAGCCATTATGGGAACCAGTATAGTGGTTCCTCAAAAAATTAAAAATAGAACTGCCATATCATCCAGCAATCCCACTTCTGGGTATTTATCCAAAAGGATTGGAATCAGGATCTCAAAGAGATATCTGCACTCCCTTACTCATTGCAGAATTATTCACAACAGTGATGATACGGAAACAACCTAAATGTCCCTTGACAGATGAATGGTTAAAGAATGTGGTATATACATAAAATGGAATATTATTCAGCCTTTCAAAAGGACATCCTGCCATTTGCAACAACATGGATGAACCTGGAGGGCATTCTGTTAAGTGAAATGAACCAAATACAGAAAGACAAATACTGCATGATCTCTTACACATATGAGGTGATTAAAATGTTAATTAGCTTTATTGTTATGATCATTTCACAACATACAAATACATCAAAAGATCAAATTATACACAGTAAATATATACAATTTTATTTGTCAGTTACATCTCAATAGAGCTGTTTTAAAAACTGGCTGGCTACTTGGGATTGCCTATCTCTAAAATTACCTTAAAATGCAATTGGTAAATATACTAGTGGATAGAGGCTCATTATTAAGGTAATATTTTTAAGTGGAATATCATTTGTTAAGGTCAAATAAAAGGTGAAATTTGAGGATCAACTTTTGGTTTTATATTTACCAGTTCACTGAGTTAGCAGGCGAAAACGGAGGCAAGAAGTAGGGACAGAAAGGCATGACCAGTGGCCAGAGGTGGGGAAGGAATGGGATGCAATAGAGTGAGCAAGCACCAAAGAAGGAAAATGTCACTGAAAATTAGCTATTAGCTGAGGAGGTAATGAATACACTTGAGACCTGTAAAAGGCACAAAGATCAACCTAAAATATTGACGCTAGAAGGAGCCTCCGAGAGGAGAAGGGAAAGGGCTGTTGCTATTGTGGAGACTGGAAGTTTGACTATGAGAAACAAAACTGAGTGGTGACGCTGCTGCAAGAAGCCTTCTAGGTGCTTCCACCATCCCTGATGGATTGTTTTTAGAGGAGTATATATGCTTAAGAACTTCGGGTGGTAACCAATGGAAACACATACTAGTGATCACCACGCACTCCTTCAAGTGGGCTGAGGAAGAGGAGAGCGGGAATGAGGGTGAGCACAATGAATCATGATTATCAACACGTCGAGTGCCCTAGGAGACGGTGTGGAGACGAAGGGGGCAGGGGGAAAGCATGCAGAAGGGTGAGTGGCTCTTCCATCAGCCACAGAGGAAGGGCCACAGCTGATACAGGGGCAAAGCTTGTCTTAAACTGGAGGGAACCACACACATAATAGCAAGAGTCTCCCAGGGAATGTGCAAGATGAGGGAAATTGCTAGCACGTAGTAACCCAGGTTTGGACAAAATAAAGAGCTCCCCCACCCCCGCCGCCCCGCCCTGGCTTCAGGGACTGTGGGGCTACTAGTAGAAAGTGCCTCCCTTTGGGGAAGTCTAGTCTCTGCTCCTTTTGCAGGGGCCTCCCTCTCACAGAAGGGTGAGCCTCCAAAGGAGGGGCCCTGGCACCTCCACAGGTAACAGGACCAACAAATCTTGTCCACACCCCAAGCTGGGCACCTACTCTAGATCAGAACAAAGGTGCTGAGCTCAGGACTTGATTCTCGCAGCCAGAGGGAGAAAAACCCCAACACGTTCACTTAAACAGTAAGATATTACACTTTTATCCAGAATGGAATATGCATTCATGTATATTTTCATCTCTGGAACAGGTGGTTTGAAATGCAAATAAAGTAATAAGTGTCAGAGCCGTATCCTAGCAGTAGCTACTTTGCAAACGTTACCATGGCACCAATTCAACAGCGTTCTTAGAGGCACCACACCTCAGCAAAGTCTTTCTAACTCAGGACGGCCAAGTTCAAAGGAACTGACAGACGCAAACTGCGAAAGAGTCCTGAACCGATACAGGAGGTGAATTTTACAACACAATTGCCCGCTGAATCTACTTGAAACAGGGTATGGGACTTAAACGGGGAAAAAAAGGGAATGGACCAACTCCTAGGACACCTGGAACGTGATGCAAGCCTGGAGACAAAATGATGGTAATTATAACTGCTAACATTTGTTTTTAGTTGCTAACAGATTGTGCACAGATTGGGAAAGGCAAACTCCATTTTCCAATTACTCCAGTGCAAACCGTGCTTTACCAGTACTCACTAATCCTAGTTGAGTGAAAAGAAAGCAGATTGTCCTCATGTATGGATCATTTGTGTTAAACTAAGGAAGGCTGTCCTCTCACAGCCGTAGCCCAGGGGGCCACTCACAGGGAGTAGATGCCAGGAGCTGGGTTCTGCAGCTCTCTACTTCCTACTGCCAGTAGATCTGCTTGACTGAGGGCAACATGCATTTCCCAAGCACAGACAAAGCAGAAGGAAAAGGACTAGGTGGTAGTGACACAGGACGGTGGGGAAACAAGTCTTAGCCAACCCGGCCTGTGAACCAATCAAGGTTCCTGAGGTAGTCCCTGGGCTAAACAGGACATGTCTCACCCTGATTAGGAGAGAACGGAAGGTCAGATACCAAAAGTTAACAAAACAAGACAGTCTGTCGTAAATGGCAAATTGATGATATAAACTACAAATTCTGTAAGTGTTCAAAGGAGGCAGAAATTCTTTCCTGCTTCCCCTTCAGATGAGGGTGATTAAAATCTGAAAAAGTGAAGACCTGCCAATACGGAACCGCCGTTGGTTGACCCTAAAAAGCCATCAACAAGAAGGAAACTCCAGAACTCCCATCATTACATATAAAAGCCACTAGTCCTCAAGATCTCCTTTAAGACAGTAATGATGCATCATTCATGGCCAAAATAGCTATAGGAGAGGGAGGCAAAGGAAGGCGTGCTTAGAAAAGCAATCAGGGCTTTCCATACTGCCTTTATCTTGAAAACACGAAGACTTCTCCTTCCCGGAAGGATAATTCTGGGACTATTACATACAGTTATCTCTGCACACCCCACTCCAAAAAAAAAGTAAAGGCAGAAAAGGGCCTCTTGGTACTGCTTCCATAACATTCTAACCAAATCAATCTGTAAATTTCCTATGGGTGAGTTGACATTGTAATTTAAGTTGTAACCTGGATATCAGGTATGCCGCCCAGTGGCAGACCACATTCAGGGCACAATATTCAAAAGAAAGTGAGACTTTGGTCTTGGTTTCAGCAAGTTTTGATATTCAGAGAGATCCAGTTTCAGGAGTAAGGCTGAGAGAGGAGCAGATCCAAGGAGAAAACAACACTCAGGATCAAGCAGGAGATGCTGTCGGGTTCTAGGTGATCAGCCCACTGCCAAGGGTTAGGAAGGAAAAGAGTCCAGGATCCCATGGAAAATCTATGCAAGGTGTAAGAAGCCTCAGGGAAGGAAAATACAGCACTAAGGAGCCAACTGCGGTAAACACCCAATTCTATGGACTAAGTTGACATGTCAGAGATTACATGAAATCTGGAATTTGATGGGTATGCGGTGTCCAGAGTTACTGAAGAGATATCAGCCATTAGGATAATGGTGACATGGGTAAAGTTATATCCCATCAACAGCTGGACTGAAGCTCCTAAAATATTTAATTCCCAGGACAGGATTAGCAAAGGAACGCTGCAGGTTTCAGCCTGGAGATCAGGCTGTATCAAATACAAATACTGAGGTGATCTGGGTTGAGGAAGACAGAAGTTGATCAAAGAGCTTCCATATGAGAGGCTGTAATAAATACTTCTGAAGCGATAAATTAGATTTCGAAAACTGAGAAATTAATTTTGTTGCAATGGTCAGTTTATCCCTTTAAAATTTTCTGCTTTATTCATTTTGCTGCCTGGACAAAGAGTTCAATGTACAAACAATACACACTAGAAGAAAATAACGGGGAATACTTAAACTCTTTGATGGGAAGTCTTTTCTAAATACAGTAGTAAAAAATAAATCATAATGGTAATTAGACCACATAAAATGTAAAATTTGGCTCACTTAAAAATACCATCAGCATAATTGGGCTTCCCTGGTGGCGCAGTGGTTGAGAGTCCGCCTGCTGATGCAGGGGACGCGGGTTCGTGCCCCGGTCCGGGAAGATCCCACATGCCGCGGAGCGGCTGGGCCCGTGAGCCATGGCCGCTGAGCCTGCGCGTCCGGAGCCTGTGCTCCGCAACGGGAGAGGCCACAACAGTGAGAGGCCCACGTACCGCAAAAAGCAAACAAAAAAAATACCATCAGCATAATTACAAGGCTCTATAAACCAGGTAAGATATTTGCAACAAATATGACAGCTAATGTTCTTGATACATAAGGAGTTATTGCAAATCAATCATTAAAACCTCAAACAAACAAACAAAATGGTAAGGGATCATATATCTTTCACAGAAGAATAAATACTACAGACCAATAAGCATGTAAAAAGGTATACTTTGTACCTTTTCACCAGGAATTGAAAAGGTACAAAGTATAACCATAAAGAGATACTGAAGCTCACTTCTCAAATTGACAAAGGGCATAATAAACAACACTGGGAGACAGTGACAAAATTGGTACATCATCCTAGGAAGCAATCTGACACAGCTTGGTCTAATAATACAACTTTTAGTACTCTACATTAAAGAATTGGAGACAGGAACGATTTATTTACAGAAATGTTCATCAAAGTATTATTTATAATAATGATAAGAGGAAAGAACCTGTTATAGTTTTGTGATAAAATAGCCATGAACATTGTGTTTTTTGAAGAAAACCCTCATGACATAATACAAAGTGAAAAAACAAAGTATAAAACATGGTTTAATTATGTTGTGCATTGCAAACATACACAGCAAAAAGACGGGGGGGAATAGACCTGTTAACAGTGATGGGAATGTAAACTGATACAAAGTGGTATGAGGGTTTTTTTTATGTACCAGCATTTTTAAAAATATTCTACAAAAGAAACACGTAATACTTGTAAAATAAAAAGTTACTTTAAAATGTTTCTAAAACTATATTATAATGCCCCTGGCTGCTGCTTAGGAACAATGATACTGAAGGGATATTTTTGTAAAGGAAAAATCATTACTTAAAATCTTAACTTTGGGGGCTTAATGCCCAAGAAGCTATTTATTTGGAATATCCTGAAGAATCATCTTTGCTTTCCAGAATAGTAAAGTTTCCAAAATGCTCTAATAAGACCCACCCACTGGAAATAAAACTCTCAAATGTCAATGAATGAGGGTCCACAACCCAAAGAATACTCAAGTGGCACTTCTCCAAGAAGTCTTTACCATTAAGCAAAATAGACCCTAAGATTCTATTCCCCAAAAGAAAACCACCTCCAACTTATTGCCAGTGATTTGAAGAAACAGCTGATTTTAAATGCAAGCACACTCAAAACCTCCGCACAATATATTAGATACTTTCATATTCAGAAAAGAATCAAAGGAAGAATATTATGAACAAAATGCAAAACCCCTGTTTATTTCTCTGTACTGTCATAAACCGGAATCATGATAACCTGGGGGATTTATACTGTTACTACTGAGAGCTAATATGTATCGAGTCCTTAATATGTGTCAGGCACATAATAAAGCATTTTATATTTATTCCATCATTCAATCCTCGACATAATCTTGTGAGATAGGTTCTATTCTTATCCTCATTTTACAGAGAAGGAAGCTGTGGCTCCCAGACATTCTATAACTTGCCAAAAGTCACAAAGCTGGTAAGCAGCAGAGCCTAGATTTGAAACAAGACAGTCTGTTTCTAGAACTTGCACTGTTAACCCATTTGCTCTACTGCCTCAGAATCTATGGAATAGGTAAAAGTGTATTGTGCCTTTCTTTTTTGTCTCCTACCCAGGATCTGTCTAATCCTCAGGATTAGAATCCAGAACTTTCTAATCTATGGCTATAAATCACTATCTTTTAGAATCAAAGATGCTACCATAGGGCTTCCCTGGTGGTGCAGTGGTTGAGAGTCCGCCTGCCGATGCAGGGGACACGGGTTCGTGCCCCGGTCCAGGAAGATCCCACATGCCGCGGAGCGGCTGGGCCCGTGAGCCATGGCCGCTGGGCCTGCGCATCTGGAGCCTGTGCTCCGCAACGGGAGAGGCCACAACAGTGAGAGGCCCACGTACCGCAAAAAAAAAAAAAAAAAAAAAAAAGATGCTACCATAGTTGCTAGGCTAATTCCTTTAAAGAAAAGTATGGCTCAATAGATTCATGCATTGTCTTTCATTCTCCCTGCATTAGTTTTATATATAATTTCTCTTCCTTGTTTAGGGTTGCGGCTAGAAGACAATAAAACGAGTAATGGAGCCCTTATATGAGGAATACCTAGCCAATCGTGGAACAATAGTAAAACCTTATTACTGGCTGAGATTCTCTCTCGATTGCTCTAATTGTCCTTACCATATTCGGACAGGTGAAGAAGCAAGAGTTCCCTACACAGAATTTTGTCAGATTTTTGGATTCCCTTATGGACCAACATATCCTCAAACAAAACACCTCACATTCTATGAACTAAAAACTTCTTCTGGAAGCCTGGTGCAAAAGGGCCATGCTAGCAGTTGCACTGGGAATGATACCCATCCGGAATCAATGTTATTTGAGATGAATGGTTACTTTGACTCCGCCATACACAATAACGACGGCATCAGGCATATCATTCTGTATTCCAGCAACTCCCCTTGCAATGAAGCTAACCATTGCTGCATCAGCAAAATGTACAATTTCCTGGTAATGTATCCAGACGTCACTCTTAGTATTTACTTTTCTCAGCTCTATCATACTGAGGCTGAATTTCCTGCCTCGGCGTGGAACCGTGAAGCTCTCCGGAGCCTGGCCAGTTTATGGCCGCAGGTCACTTTGAGCCCAATAAGTGGTGGGATTTGGCATTCTCTCCTCAACAACTTTGTGAGTGGTATGTCTGGAGCGACTGTTTTCCAGCCCATTTTAACCGGGAGAGCACTGGCAGACAGGCACAATGCATATGAAATCAATGCCATAACAGGGGTGAAACCCTATTTCACCGATATTCTTCCCCAGGCAAAAGAGAATCAGAACATAAGAGCTCAGGCAGCTTTAGAGGGCTACCACTTAAACAATGTCTTTCCCAGACAGTCTTTTCAAGTGACAAGTGGACAACTGCAACCCAATCTGACCCTAGACCCCAGGGTTCCTGTCATTTTTGTACTGGTGCCTTTCAGAAACCTACCACCAATCCATGTAGGACAAAACCTACATAAACCCAGGAATATCGTAAAGCACTTAAATATGCCTCAAATATCATTCCAGGAAAACAATGATCTCAGAATGCCTCCCGTTGTAATGCCAGTGGAGAGAGTAGAAATCACCGAACAGTTTGCTAGTAGCAAAGAGGCAGATAAAAAGAAGAAGAAGAAAGGGAAAAATTAAAATTGGCATTCCTACAACAAGAGACCAAACTACTACCAGAGGACTTGATTAGATAGGCAACAGAAATCTGGGAACTTTCTCTCTTAGGTCTGATCCAAGATGGAGATAAACTGATACACTAAAAGCAAAACCTGAATTATGTATTATCTCAACCATTATAAAGCAACACCGTTTTTAACATAATCCACAATGTTTCCGTAAGCAACTTGATCTCTCTCCTGTATTTTAAAAGTGACTGTATCAAAATGGAGCCATTAGTAACTTGCTAATATTCTGATGTGGATAAGAAAATGTCATTACTCTACACTACCCACATCACCTTTCGACCAAAGAACCCCATGGACTAAATAGCTTCCTAAATTGGTTTTGGTATAAAAATTTACTGCAAAATTGGAAAACAGCCTGAGTTACTGACATTAAGTGCTGCCTGCAAAGGCAAATCAGTGATTTTCCATTAATTGTTAACCGTGGACAGATTTTAGGCAGCTCTTTTTTTTTTTCTAAAATGGTTCAAAATAGTTTATGTGGAGAAAAGCTCTTTTTGCTAATTGATTAGATATAGCTGCCAAAATTGATTTTTGAAACCAGCCACCTGCTCAGTTTGATCTTTCCCTCTTGAGCAGATAATAGAGGCAGGATAATACATGAAAGTCTCCAAAACGCCTTCCATCACACACCACATAAAATCCAAGCCACTTTTACTGGCTTTTAAGGTTCCTCCTCTACCGTCCTGTTGCTCTGTCTTATCAGCAGGAGTGTAGGTCCCTGTAGATCAAGCACTGTCTCTCCTCTTTGGTTTTCCCTTAGGGTCTGGCACAGTAGCCAGGCAAAACGTGGGTAGCAAGACTGTGAATCTACACCTCAATAACTTTACCAATCGCCACTCCCCAACATTCCTTTTCCATTCCAGCCAAGTGCCTGCTTAGTCATACTGCAATGAACATCTTTTTTTTTTTAGGATCCATTCCCCCCTTTTCTGATATAGCTTCCCAATGCATAATTTGTTTTACTTCCCTTTTATTCTGACACCTTTCTTTTTTACCAGTGCACATCTATACCGTCTCTTAACATCTTGTTCAAAACACACTTCTAAGAAGTGCTCCTTGACTAACCCTTTGAGCGTGTACATTAAAGCACCTTGTTTACGTTTAACTGTTTGCTGCCTCGCTCCCCTTCTTGAAATATGTAAAAATGCATTACAAGAAAAATGTGTATTCATCTGTAACTTGCTACTAAATATTTTCTTAATATGTGTAAAAATGAATGCTAAGCTAATAAGATAGTTTTGCCATTAGAAGAAAAAACTTAAAGCGCATAATACTCCATGCAGAAGGAGCAGGAGGCGGAGGAGGGAGAGGAAGAAGTGGGGGCAGGGGAGAAAAGAAAAATGTTGCGCTTCCCTGGTGGTGCAGTAGTTGAGAGTCCGCATGCCGATGCAGGGGACACGGGTTTGTGCCCCGGTCCGGGAAGATCCCACATGCCGCGGAGCGGCTGGGCCCGTGAGCCATGGCCGCTGGGCCTGCGCATCTGGGGCCTGTGCTCCGCAACGGGAGAGGCCACAACAGTGAGAGGCCCGCGTACCGCCAAAAAAAAAAAAAAAAAGTTTACAATAGAAATTTCTATTGTGATTAAAATAAACACGAATAAAATTTTAAAAGGAATTTCTATTGTTAACCTGAAATTTTTTATAGATTTATTAGAATATAATTATATTGTGGGTATACAGTAATTATTATTTAAAGAGGTACTGTTGAAGTTTATTATTGGATCATGAAATCATGTGTCTACAACTTGGGATGTAGAGTTTTTTTTAAAAAAAGACCCTAAGATGACAAAATCAGGATCTCTGATCATCGTAAAAGTAGACAGATCCAGGTGGGTGACTCAGCTAATAGCGTCAGCAAGTCGGAGGGGCCTGGGGAGCCAGCTCTGAAACTTCTTGCCTTGTGGGCTCCTCAAAAAAAAAAAAAAAAAAAAAAAGTACATCCAATTAGATAATATGAGATGTGTCTCCAAAGTGGTCAAAAAGACCACAGTATCATTCAAGATACAAAGGATCCAGATAGAAATATAGTGTGAAATCTATGACGAATTTGTATTTCAAATATATTTCAAATGTAAGCCTGGATATCAGCGGGTGTATAACAAAGGGAGAAATGTTGCCAAACCAATAGGAAAGAAAAGTGCTTTTGACAGTTAAATTTTTGTACTGGTTAGATAAGACTGGGGCTAGGAAGAAGAATGTTACTGATAGATCATGAGTCCAGGCCAATAAAGTCAAGCTTTAGACAAGAGACTGTTAAAAGAGCATAAAGATATATGACCCTAGGCAAGTAGTCTCTATTTCCTCATCTGTAAAACAAGAGATATGAGCTAGCTCATCTTTAAGGTTCCCTTGAGCTCTTTTGCTCTAAGATGACACATATCAAAGCAATAGTTCCATGGAGTGAGCTCTTACGTCGCAAGGATCAGGTCTTTCTGCTCACCATGCAACGGATTCTTGTTTGTGTCAAGCTGGCCCAGGGATTTAGGGAAGAGTAGAAATTGGAATGCTCCACCTTTCCTCAGCAAACTGGCAATGGTGATAGCAAAGAATTATAACTGCCATCACATATATGGTAATTCCAATAAGGAAAATACAAGCCAATAAATTAAAGGAGCTAGTGGTGTGCTGATATAAAAAAGGCAGGGGAGTAGGTCCCAAGAAACTGATGAGAGTCTGGGGGAGGGGAACATTTCCTTGGTGAATCAAACATGGTGCAGGGTTTGGGTCTCACCGTTGAAGGCTCCACCACATACTTAGTCATTATAGAGAAAATGGATTTATAAATCACAGGCAGACCAGATTAACAAAACTCCCAAGATTTACATATAAAAGCAGAAAGCTAATTGATTTCCAGTGAGACTTACAACTGGATATGAAACCAGATGTTCAAGTTGTCCAGCCTATACAGTCTCTCCATGTAGATAAGCTACATGAAAAGCCAAACTATAATAAGAGGGCTGCTCTGTGGATTAGAGGAGTTCATAATGTGATTCTAATGTTTAGTGCTGTCAGACTCTGTTTACCAGGGACAGACATCTGCCACTTGGAATGAAATGATGAGATACGCACAAGGGCACCTGCCCCCTGGACAGTGTTTAGGTGGGCCAAGGTTGTGAGAAAAAACATAAACCTCTATAACCATTTCCTATCATGACTAGTATTGATTTTCTATAGATGTTAATATTTCATCAAGCTACAATCTAATCCTGGTAGCCTGGGAGCAAATCTTATCTCTTTAAAATGATATTAGATATCTTTTCTTGATTCATAGTGCATGCAATCCAAAAAGTTTAACTCCCACAATGGAATGTTATTTATCTTGTTTCCAAGGGTTTTAAGGAAAGCCAAATGGTAACCTATACTAATTAAAAATAATATTATTACTACTTAACATTTAGTGAGAGCTATAGGTCAGGCATTTTTCTAAGTACTTAAATTATTAACTCATTTAATCCTCCCAATAATTCTATGAAGTAGTTATTATTATAGTACCTATTTTACAAATAAGGAAAGCTTAAGTAATTGCTCAAATAGTAAAGGTGATCTGAGAGTCAAATCTAGGAGGTCTAGCTCCAGAACCCATGCTCTTAATCACAATGCTTTAATGCCTCTCAAGATAATAATAATGTGGACTCACTATAAAGGCTGGAAAAATCAATATCTATTTAGTACCAGTCCTGTGGCTTTTCTGTGATCCTGCTCAAGCTAGTGTACCAATGGGCATCCTCTAGACTCTGGCAGCTAGGTAGGCTGAGTGGGCTGGGGTGGAGAACTTAAGTAGGTTCTAGACCCCAGAGTTTTGGTACTTTCCCCATCCCCATTCCTTGTTACCCAGGACCTCAAAACAAACATAAGTCCTGAGATTGCCTTACCTTGGATGTCCTTGACTCTCAGGGATATACCAAATCAGAGGCCTTAGGCTTGGGAACATTGCTTTATTACCCTATTTAAATAATTAAGTAGAACTGGTTCCTTAAAAAACAAAAACAAAAAAATGATCCAGCAATTCCACTTCTGGGTATAAACCCAAAAGAATTGAAAATTGGGTCTCAGAAAAATATATGTACACACATATTCAAAGCAGCAATATTCACATTAGTCAAAAGGTGGAAGTAACCCAACTGTCCACTGGTGGATGAATGGGTAAAGTGTGGCATATTCATACAATGTAATATTATTCAGCCTTAAAAAGGAAGGAAATTCTGACACATGCTACAACGTAGATGAATCTTGAGGACATCAAGCCAAGTGAAATAAGCCAGTCACAAAAAGACAAATGCTGTATTATTCCACTCACATAGGGTACCTAGAGTCATCAGATTTATCATCTCAGAAAGTAAAATGGTGGTTGCCAGGGGCTGGGGCGAGGGTGGAATGAAGAATTATTGTTTAATGGATACAGAGTCTCAGTATTGCAAGACAAAAAGAGGTCTGGAGATGGATGGTGGTGATGGTTGTACAACAATGGGATGTACTTAATACTACTTAACTGTATACTTTAAAATGGTTAAGATAGTAAATTGTATGTTATGTGTATTTTGCCACAATTTTAAAAAAATTAAGTGGAATTACTAACTGACACCTACTGATCTCTCCATACACACACACACACACACACACACACAAAAAGGTCATCTTTTGTGGCGGACTAAACATTAGGTAACAAGCTCTATGTCTAGTCTCAAAATACTGAGATAAGGTGTGGAAGGCTCACAGGAATATCTGAAAACCAAATATATTTTTTAAAAATCATTATAAGTTTTTTAAAGCTCACAATTTATAGTTTATTTCAAGCTATTGTGTGCGTTTATTTAGACTCTCAGTACTTAGCTATACCCTTATTTTTAGCAAAAGGTAAGTAGTAGAATTGGGAATTAAGAGACTTACTGAAAGTAGACATAATTCCCATATGAATCTGCCACTTGCTAGTTGAGCATCATTGGCTGAGTTACACAACCTCCCTGAGCCTTAGTTTCCTCAACCGTAATATGGGAACACTAATTCCTAGGCCCTAGATTAAATAAAATAAGTAAAGAGCTTATTTACCAAGTGTCTAGAACACAGTAAACACTCATTAAGTGGTTGTTATTATTCATAAAATATTAACAGAATAAGGATAGACAGTAGAAAGGGATAGAAAATGTAGGATCTTTCAAATTTTATCAACCCTATAAGTCTGAGATAGCTACTTTCTATAGGAAGTAAAGATATGTTACTAGAACTCGTGATAATCAGGTTGGGGGGAAGAAGAAAAATATGTTGATTTTAATATTTTGCTTAGTTAATAGTAGCAATGAGAAAAGCAATATGTCTGTGATCATGGAAGATATTAAAATAATTGTACAAAATATTTTGTGGAACTTCTTGCCAATAAATTGGCAATCTAGATGAAATGCATGATTTACTAAGAAAAACATAAATTCTAAAATTGACTCAAAAGGAGAAAAAAAACCAAACAAGTCAATAACCACAGAATATAAAGATGATCAAAGATCTACCTCTAAAAATCTGAGCAAGCCCAGATAATTTTGTAAGCACATTCTACAACTTTCAAAGAAAAAACAGCATGGTAATTTTCTATTATTCAAACTATTCCAGAGCATAGAAAAAATGATGAAATCTTCCCAATTCATCTTACAAAGTTAGACTAATCCTAATATCAAAACTGGATAAAGATAGCACAAAGAAATGAAACTGTGGACCAATCTTATACATATAGATTCTGAAATCGTGTAAACAAAATATAAACTAACCAAATCTAAGAAGTAATTAAAATTGTCAAATAGAGTTTATTCAAGAAATGTAGGAATGACTTAATGCAGAAAAAATATAATTCATCACATTCACAAATTAAAAGATCCAAATCTATAAGATTTTAGCATTAGATTCCCCAAAAAAGCATTTGATAAGTTCAGCATTCCTAAAAATCATAAAGAAATAGGAAATAAAAACTGGTAAAATAACAAAGACATTTCCATTAAAATAGAAACAAAGAAGAGAAGCCTACTATCCAATTTTTCAACAGTTTTTGAGCATCTAGCTAATGCAACAAGATAAGAAAAATAAATAAATGTAATATAAATATTGGAAAAGATGTAAATTAACATTACTTCAAATACTATGATTTATATTGTGACAATACATGTAGCTTTAAAACAACAGTTAGCATTAATAAGAGATCCCAGGAATGGGAAAGAATATAGAATAAGTAAATTTTTAAACCCATAGCTTTCCTTTATATTATCATAAACAGGTAAAAAAATTTTTAAATAGAAAGATTCCCATTCACAAGGATGTTTACAAAACAAGGTTTATTCTTTGATTGAGCTCTAAACTTTTTTCCTGAGATAAAAGTACAGATTTAAAATTTTTTTTTAATCTTTGAAGAATAAAGGTCCTATCATAAAATAGTTCACCCTATCTGCTCTACCTCAGTGTGTAATCATGAAGTTATGTAAAGCTAAAATTAATCACAAAGAAAACCCCAAAGATTTGAAGGTTAGTGTATCAACACTGAACCAGTTCATTTGGATATTAAGTACAAGCATTAAACCATAGCATAGTCTATGGATAACATGCATTTTTATATTGTAATAATTATGTTGCTAGAGAACAGTGGTATTAAATTATCATTACCAGAACTGAAAATTGTTTATTTTATATTTATAATACTTTTGACATGTTTGATTGAGTTCACTTCCACTTCAAATAATAAAAACAATAGTGCACAGGATTCAATGTTTTGGTTTGTTAATTAATAAATATTGACAAATTTGGGGAAAAGAGCACATAGTAGGTAAAGTACTTGGTTTAAAATATCTGAAAAAAGAGATCTATTACAGGATAGTTTCATTAAAATCCCTTCTAGGGCTTCCCTGGTGGCGCAGTGGTTGAGAGTCCGCCTGCCGATTCAGGAGACACGGGTTCATGCCCCGGTCCGGGAAGATCCCACATTCCGCGGAGCGGCTAGACCCGTGAGCCATGGCCGCTGAGCCTGCGCATCCGGAGCCTGTGCTCCGCAACGGGAGAGGCCACAACAGTGAGAGGCCCGCGTACCGAAAAAAAAAAAAAATCCTTTCTAACTAAAAAGATCCTTCACTCTTTGCATCATCACAGAAAATCAGAAAGAGGTACATATTACCATTGCAGCATTAACCTTGAGAAAATTCAGATTCTGCATTACTTTAGTAACCAAACCAGGTTACTTGCACAATAAATAAAATGTCTTAAAACCATATGGATCCTTTATTTCAGGGATAAGCACTCATTTGAAAAATTAAAATAGGAAAAATAATACTACTTAAAATGAGTTAAGTGCCATGATCAACATAAAAATTTGGAATTTGCAAGAAAGTAGAAGAATGTTTATTTTCTAATTAAAAGATTATTAAGGACTGCTTTCTTCACACACACACACACACACACACACACACACACACACACACACAAATTTCCCTAAAGGTTTATATAGAGTTAACTATTAGCTAATGAGGGTAGGGAGATAATTAATGTATCCATTAAAAAAAGCTCTATCTCTAAATATGATTCCAAAATTAACTTGTCAGGTTAATTCATTGGATGGAAAGGTGTTGAGTACCCACTGGGCACTAGGTACTTACCACTGTGAGACAATAAAAAATACTGCATTGGAAAAGGACATTTTTAACATGATTACATCTCAAATGTAATATGCTTTATGTGGCTAAGAAGTAATTAATTATATTTAACACATTCAACATACAGAGCAAAATTCTGAGCAATCAAAACAATTATACACTTGAACAACTTGATTTTTAAAATTCCACTCACTATTCCCTTAAGTTGATTTCTACTCTGGTGCTCTTTCCCAGTTCTAAAAAAAGAGAATAAAGAAATTTCCTAAGTAAGCCCTAATACAAAAGAACAGAAATGTAAGAGAAGGGATGTATTAGCTCTTGAATCCTTGTTTCCATTTGTTCTCAAATGTGCTTCTAATGTTCAATTTTCTCTTCAAAGAAAATCTTGATTTAGGAGAACAAAAAGTACAATCATCTTTAGCATTTAAACAAGTATATTGTTTAGCTCTTACTAGAGTTAGCAAAAGATTGAAACTGAGAAAAAAATATTAAAACAAATCTTTATTCTAAGTTATATAATGCCATTCACCATAGTAATGATCTGATACTTTGGTATACGACTTTTTAAAATAAATAATACCAACAGGTAGAAAATTTTCCTTTGCTGTCTTAAGACAGCCCTTGGGGGAGTTTTTAGCAGTGTGTTTGCTCGTAACTTGAGTGTTGACTTAAATAAATGTCACTTCTGTCACTTAAATGATATTCTTATAGAAGGGTAATTTAATTGGGAAAAGAAAAATGCCACACTGCTTCTTCCTCCCAAGAAAAAAGGATGCATTCCATTCCTGAAGGGTCTCTAGCTATCTACCTATCTATCTATGTATACGTATATACATATTGATATAGATACAGATATATATAGACACATATGTATGTATATATGCCCAACAAAGGTTGACTTTGAGATCTCTCTTCCTCTTCTTTCTGATTCATTTTTCTCAGTGTGACTCTCAAGCTGTACTGCCTATCACATTTATTCATTCATCAATGAATAATTGAGTACCTGAATGTATTGAGTACCTCCTGCATGCTTAGCTTTATGTCAGATGTAAAGGAAGATACAATATATACATATAACTGAATCACTGCTGTACACCACACAACATTGTAAATCAACTATACTTCAATTTTTAAAAAAAAGAAAAGAAATATAAAACAGTCTCTGCCCTCTAGAATCTATCTCTTCCAGCCGCAAGATAAAACACAATATATCATTAAGTAATTTATAAGACTAGTGCCAAAATCAGTGGTACAGATAATATGCAATTTATATTTATGCAGAATTTTAGAGTTTCAAACACTTTCTTGTATTTAATCCTCAGAACAATCTTGTTAAGTACACATTATTAGCCCCACTTTTGCAGTGAGGAACCTGACGTTCAGAATTTTAAGTGGTGTGCCTCAGTCAATAGATTATGAGTGGAAGGAAGAGTCAAGACACGAGCCAGGGTTTTCTGATTCTAAGCCCAGTTCTCTTTTCAATTACAGCACAGGAAACCAAGGACTGAGGTACTTAGGGCAGCAGCCAGCCTTCTGCTAGACGTGAAATTAAACTAAACCTGACAAACGTCCAAATTAATTTTATTCTGCAGATATTTGTATTTCAGTGTTACACACACAATCCAACTACCATTTCCTCAGTTTTAATGCTTTTTACCTGCTCAATAAGAGCTTTGCTCTCATAAATGGAGATGTCAAATACAATAAAAATCTGGCCTAGTGGGATCGTATAAATCTTAAACCATAAAAATAAATCTTAAAGGTCTGGTTTCAACTAATCCTTACACATTTTGTTTCCCCTCAGCGCCAGAGAGTGTAACTCGCCCCTACCCTTTTCTACCATTCCTGCTCCAAACAACCACCTATTTTAAGATGTCAATGACTGACCCTACCCCAAATTCCACAGGTTCACCCCAGTCTTACCACCGGACCCCAGCCCCTACCCAGACACCTCCCCCTCCTTCCCAATGGTTACGATACCTAATTCGAGTTCTGCAGGTGCAGCCGCTATGCTGTTACACAGCACTGACAAATGATATGACCTTTCGATTCCGTCCTTGGGGACCTCCCGCTGGCCGCGCAGCGTAGGTCCAACCCCGAGAAAGGGGCTCCCGGCTCGGGAACGAAGCCACGGGCAGCACACAGTCCGAAGCGATGCCTCTGACAACTAGAACGATGCTGGGCGGCTGGGCGTGCATCACTCCACCTCATACTCCTGCCAACTGCAGGGGACTTGGTCCGGCAACCAGTCCATCCCACCTCACAGGCAAGTCCGTGCCAGCCGGGCCTTACGCAGGACCCTGATGACAGGTCCTTGACGGCGACGGCTGAAGCAAAGCCAAGGCCTCCCGCCCCCAGTGCCCATCGCAGCCAACCTAAGACCCCCTAGACTGGACCGCAGAGAAGCGTTTCTATGGAAACCCCCTAGGGATCACGTGACGCACTAGGAGGACCAATCGCCTTTTACCTCTGCCCGCCGCACCGCTTTCCGCCCTCCCTCCTGCCCCGCCCCCTCCCGCCCCCGCCTCTTTAGCCCCGCCCCGCCCCTTTCTTGCAGAGAGGCCGCACCTGCGCACTGCGTCCAGCGCGCTCCCTCCCTGGTACGCTCCCCTTGGAGGAGAGCAGGGGCGGCGTAGGAGGCTCAAGAAGAGCGTGAGCCTGACGAGGAAGGAGCTCGGCCAGCGCGCAGGCCCAGAACCACCCGAGCCGCGGCTGCCCGCGACGCCTCTGAGCGGAAGAGGGAAGTGAAGGCGCCAGTCTGCGGGTTCCAGCTGGGCTGGGCTTGCTAAGGTAGAGACAGCACCGAGAGGAGGCCTTGGCCACCGATCCGGATCGGGATGTCGAAGAACACGGTGTCGTCGGCCCGGTTCCGGAAGGTGGACGTGGATGAGTATGACGAGAACAAGTTCGTGGACGAGGAAGACGGGGGCGACGGGCAGGCCGGGCCCGACGAGGGCGAGGTGGACTCCTGCCTGCGGCAATATCCTTCTGTTCGCCGGCCTCCCCACCCCACCCGACCCAGCCCCTCTTACGGGCCCCGGCTGCGGGCAGGGCGTGAGGGCGGCGGGCCCCGGCCGGGCACCGGGTTCGGAGCTGCCCCTAGCACCCCCGTCTCTTTGGGTCCCCGGTTCTGAGAGGGCAGGGGGCTCTCCCATTTCTACCGAGTCGCCCCGAGACCCCAGGGTCCCGCCCTCGGAAAGTTGCCCTTCCTGGCGCGCCGTCCACGCCCCGGATTCCTCAGGTTGCTCCCGGAGTTCTCGCCTCCCGGGAACCCGCGGTGCAGGCCGCGCCCTCGCGGCGCTGGTGCTGGACAGTCGGGCTGTTGCGGGGCGCTGAAGTTGTCCTTCCAGAACCGTATTTATCGGAGTCTCATTATCACCCATGGCTGGGAGGAACGGGCATCTTTCTTCAGTGATGTTCTTTTCATTGTGGTGTAGTTTTGTTTTGGCCCGTTTGGATAGTTTACTTCATGCTGGGAGAGATGGGGTGGTTTGCAGAATTGAGGCCCCTCTGTCCGTGCCCTTTTTTTTTTTTTCATAAGAGAAAGGGATTTGGCAAAATATAGATTGCACAGAATTTGTTAACCGGGGGAAAGGTAGTGAGTACAAAACCACCAAAACTGCCCAGAAGGAAGCTGGGAGCCTTTCACCTGTTAAGCAAAGGGCAATAGAAAGAAAACACGGAATGCATGTAGAGAATCCTTGGAAATATTTAAAATAAACCCCAGTGAATAAAATAGAAAGCGAATCATTTGTACAAAACAGAATCATTTTGTAATGCTGGAGTCGTTTCCATTTAGTTAAAATGTGGCTGTCAGTTCCTGGTTGTTGTTTCTGCATATTTAAATATTCATTACTTTGAGGACGCATTTGCATCAGATCTCTTTTAGTAAAATGTAAATGTTGCAATAACCAAAGCTGTAGTTTTAGAGATTCTCAATTGCTGAATTCACTCCTTTCTAATTATTCTTGGATGTATTCCTAAGATTAGGAAGCCTTGTTAGACTCTTTCCTCATCAGTGTCCTATTAAATTAAATGGGGAAATGTATGAGTGAAAATATTTGGTAGCAGCCATAGCTGGTCTTAGAAGTACCTAAAATACAGCATTAGACATTTATCAACATACAGATGTTTCTTTGGTTTCCATGACTTTCCCAATCAGCTGTTGCTGTTTTGCATTATTTAAATACTTAAGTGTTTGAGGTCTTATAAATGAGCCAGTCTGCAAAAGGCATGCTTCTCTAGAAATCCATTAAGCCTTGAAAATAACAGCCTACCACCAACCATGGGTTTTTTTGGTCAGACCTTTTTCTTCAGAACATAAGTGGTGAAGATTATTCTGTGTAAAAACATTCTTGGTGATGCATAAATGATGTTTTGTGAGACTTAACTTACTTTAGGTGACATGTGATGACTCTTAAATGGTACTGCTCTATCCATATAGTGAATCTTCTTTTTAATCAATTCATCTTAAAATATAAAGATATTGTTTCTTCTACTCTTGTTACAAGAAGAGACAAGCCCTGTTCAGGCACTACAGATGGAGGAACAAGTGAACTCTGTGGTTTTCCTTTTAGGGGAATGCCTGTGTGTTCTGACGGTCTAATTGGCCTTCTGTTTCTCATACTTGCTAACTCACTGGTGCTTTCTAAGTGAGACTGAATCTAATAGGTGTGGTCTAAGACAGTTTGAATGATATCTATTGAAATATGAGAGAAAATATCCAAAACAGAAAAATTAAGCTGCCACCTAAGTGTCATTGAATTATATCTTCTATAATGCCTCTTTTCATCCATATTGAGAGATTGCTAATGTGTATCATTCAGATTGCTAGAGTAATCTGCCCGTACTTTCTACCAGCATTTCAGTTAATATAGAATATAATTCTAGTTAAAGTTTGGTCTTTATTTTTCCACTTAGAATCACATAAAAAGATGTATTTTGGTTGAGGATAGGCTATTTCATTTTGGTGCCTAATAATTCTGATATATATTTTAGAATTTTAAAAAATATCACTCTGGATAATGTTTGCATATGTGTCTAACTGGAAAATGAAAGGTTATCAAGGTGTTCAGTTACTAATTAGAACAAAGGATGAAACAGTTTTTGCTTTATTTTTTAAAAATTGAGTGTTCTCTTTTGTTTTCAGTATTTTACCTATGATGGACATCCTTGAAACCAACATGTTGAATTTTCCAGTATTGAACGTAGCAATCATACTAATTTTTCTTTCTATGCATAATGTCAACTCTTAAGAACCAGTGGTTCCTGGGAGTTACAGCGCTTTCCTGAAGGCTGCTCGTTTTGCTATCCCCTTAACCACCATCACAGGAAACATGACAGCTGCCCTACAGGCAGCTCTGAAAAACCCCCCTATCAACACCAAGAGCCAGGCAGTGAAGGTGAGTCACAGACAACACGCGTTCTCTGCTGATATCTGAGCATTCTTCCCAAAATCCTCTGAAGCGTCACACAATCAACAAATATTTTAACTATTTACTATCTTTGACATAGAAGAGCTTACAATGTAGTTTGATAGGTAGAAAATTTATATATGAAAAATAGCACTCTAACATTGAGTTGTGACAATCCTGCATGGTAGACACACTAAGTTCAAACATTGGAGAGATCTGTGTGTTTTTAAATTTGCTTAAATTCAGGTTGAATTTAAGCAAAGCCTTGAAGAATAAAACTTTCACAAAATAAAGAGTTTCTACTTGCTTTTTAAAGATTTTTTTTAATTCTGCCATTTTCATAGAATTAAATTCTAATACTTAATTCTGTTAAATATTATAGAAAACTCAGAAATGTGGGGGAATAAAAAGGTAATCATCCATAATCCCACCGCTGACCATAGATAATGATTACTTTTTGGTGTTGCTATATGCTTATAGAGTTTTTCTATGAGTGTTTTTTTTTTTTTTAATGAAAATGGAATTTTATAACCATTTTCAACTGCATAGCAGCATACATGAACGTCTTTACTTGGAAATAAGTTTGTTTCTGCAATATCTTTTTTAATGGCTGCATATAGATAATGCTGCAGTTTAGTTATATATAATCTTTTGTCATATATTTAGATAATTGACCTTTTTTTCTGTCATAAACAGTACTGAAATGAACAGTTTTTGGTAAATTCTTAATTGTTTCCTTTGAATAAATTTCTAGAAGTGAATGCCTGCATTTTAGACTGCACATTTTTTTAGGGCTTTGGTACATATGGTATTGCCAAATTGCCCTTCAGAAAAGTTGTGTAATTATATTCCCTGTAGCAGTCTTTCAGTAATTCTTAAGAACCTATTTACTTATTTATTGTTTAAAATGAAGCCCAGAGCATTGACCCCACTGTCCATAGCTATTCATACATCCTAGGAGCCCCAAGAATCTCCTTAGTTGAATACTAGTAAGTAATAACTTAGGTAAATGCATAATAGTTATCTAGGCCACATAATCTTTTATAAGGGGAAATATTTCCTTGGTTTTTAAAAGTGAGTAATGTCATTGAAATTTCAGTTTTACCCCCTTCTGCTTTTATATGGGTGGTTTTTTATCATAGCTTTGGATGGGAGGTTATAGCTCTGGGTGCAAGGATATTTTTCTAAATAGGCTAATTGCATGGTCTTTAAGCTGAAGATAACAACAGGTGGTAGAAACATACTGTAAAATCTGACCAGTTGGAATGCTGAAGGTATCACTTTGTGTTGAATAGAAAGAGAAATGTTGAAAGGGGAAATGAAGTGTTCCCTGTGCTTGGCTTGAAGGGTAAAAAAATAACTTTGCTGTTGGAGCAGCCTTTTATCAAAGAAAAAAGATCATTATGAATGAAGATCACTATATCATATCTACAGTCAAGTGACTATAGATATGAAACAAAATAAGTTTTAAAAACTTAAATTTTTGTTTATTAATAACTTATTTCTGAAGGATGGTTGATGGTAGAACTGCAATTTAGTTTCCTCTTTTTTTGTTTTGTATTTTTTTTTAAGATCAAGAAGTGAAATATATTGATTTAATAAATTGATAACTTATCACATCTGTCTGTAAGCAAATCCTTTCGGCTCTACCCTCAAATATATCAAGCATCTGTCCACTTCTGACCACCTCCACTGCTACCATGCTAGCCAAAACCGGCCTGTCTTATTGCAGTAACTTCCAAACTGGTCTCCCTGCTTCTGCGTCTGCCTTGTCTCCTGCTCTCCCCGCCCTCCTCCAACCCCACTGCCCCCGGCTTATTCTCAACATGGCAGCCAACTGGTCATGTTAAAGTGTAAGTCAGATTATATCCCTGTTCTTCTCAGAACCTCCCAGCATCTTCTCATCTCTCCGACAGGAAGCCAAAGTCCTCACAAGGGCCTGCAGGGCTTACGTGCTCTGTCTTCCCACTACCTATCTGACTTCCTGTCCTCCACTCTGCTCCAGCCACCTTGGGTCTTCTTGCTCTTCCTTGAACGCACCGAACACACACTAACAGCAGTTATCCTTTTCTCTGTCTGAAATACTTTCCTCAAGTACGCCACAATTTCCTCTTTCCTTCAGGTCTTTACTCAAATGTCACATTCTCAGTGTGGCCTTTCTAAAACTGTAACCCCACACATAAAAATGAGTCTAAATGATGTTACTTATTTACCCTCAGGATCGAGCAGGCAGCATTGTCTTGAAGGTGCTCATCTCTTTTAAAGCTAATGATATTGAAAAGGCAGTTCAATCCCTGGACAAGAATGGTGTGGATCTCCTAATGAAGTATATTTATAAAGGCTTTGAGAGCCCCTCTGACAATAGCAGTGCTATGTTATTGCAGTGGCATGAAAAGGTAAGTTATGAATTATACACTTATATGACTGATTCCTTTGTAATAGAGAATAACAAAGACAGCCTCTCACCTAAATAACTATTTTGACTTTTTGGTTATACATCTTTGCTATTACAAATAAATGCATGAAAATGAAAGTTTAGATTTATGCTTACTAGCCTTGGTCTTAAGAGACGCTGATATGCAACACTTAAGTTTATTCAGTAATGATTATTATTTATTAAACACAATCTTGAACTTCGAACTAAATCAAAACTTTGAAAAGAAAATAAGTAATAAAATCAAGAATTCTTTAACAATGGCCAAAAGGTGGAAACAACACAAGTGCCCATCAACAGATGAACAGATAAACAAAATGTGACACATACATACAATGGAATATTATTTGACCAAAAAAAGGAAGTTCTGATACATGTTACAGCATGCATGAACCATGAAAACATGCAAAGTAAAATATGCCAGACACAAAAGGACAAATACTGTGTGATTCCACTTATATGAAATATCTAGAAAAGACAAATTCATAGAGACCAGAAGTAGATTAGAGATTACCAGGGGCTGGGGAGAAGGGAGAATAGAGAGTTATTGCTTAATGGGTACAGAGTTTCTATTTGGAGAGCTGAAAAAGTATTGTAAGTAGATAGCAGTGATGGCTGTACAATATTTTGAATGTAATTAATGCCACTGAATTTTACATTTAAAGATGGCTAATGTGGCAAATTTTATGTTATATTTTACCACAGTTTAAAAAAATGAAATCGGAGGTGGGATCAAGAATTCTTACATTTTTTTTCTCTTTTCATGCATTTTGTTTTGCAATGTAAGCAGATGCTAGTATACTATCTGCCCCCCGCCCCCCAAAAAATAATGGCTAAGGGGAATTTTTAGCTTCAGGTAAAAAGTTAGTAAGGTAATCTTTAATACCCAACTCTTATATTATATTGGTATAGATATAAGCAATGTAACATTCAAATAGAACCAACCACAGGTAAGGTGTATATTCACTAACATCTTACAGTTACCAAAACTCAGTTTTTCAGAAGCTATTATCTTGGTATCTGAGTAAAAACACACATGTAAGCTATGAATAGGTAGCAAAACTTGCTGTTTTACCTGGATCAAGTCACTTTATTCCTCATACACTGTCAGATATAAAGAGCTAACATTTATGGATAGGATTATCATACCTCCCAGTTTTCCCAAGACAGCCCCAGTTTATGCCTGTTGTCCCAACATAATTATGAATAGTTCCCTTTTACTCTACAGTGTATCAGTTTGGAGAATAATTGATATAGTCATCCTATTCATGGAATACTTTTTATTCACCAGCTGCTGTACTTCTGGTTTATGTTTCATGTGATCCTTACAACAGCCCTATGAAATATATAAATATCTTTATCATCCTCAATTTACAGATGAAGAGCCAGCATTAAAACCTATCAGCCTAGTTTCAGTATAGTTTCAGGATTATAGCAAACATTGACTGAGCAGTTACTGTATTCTAAGCACTTTATAAATATTAACTCATTTAATCCTCATAAAAATGCTAGGACGGAATGCTTGCTATTCCCCTTTTGTAGACTGGAAAACTGAGGCATGTGTTAAGTCTTCATTTCTTCCTAACAGTCACCAGTTTTTGACAGTCTTACCTCCTACATACTTCTCAGATCATCCACTCAACCATCTCTAACATTTTGTTGCTATAGTTTCCTAAACTGGTCTCTTGGCTACCAGTTTTGCCTCCCTCAAATCTGTTCTCCACCCAGTTGCCAGAATGCTGTCTCTAACTTCCAGATCTACCCTTGTGAATCACCTGCAGAATCAACTCCAAGTTCCCAGGTCGAGCCTCATCTTCCATGTTGTTCTTCCCCTTATGCTCCATCAGTAAGCATAATAATGTGTTTTCCCTGAACACACCATAATGTTTCACACCTCTATGCCTTTGCTCATGATTTTCTCTCTGCCCCAGTGCCTCTTTACCCTTTATGTCAGTCTGTCACCTACTTATCCATTTAATGTATCGTTTTCTCCAGGAAGCCTTCCCTCACCATTTCACATTCCTCTATGCCCTCAGGTTGGGTATATGCCCCTCCTCGTGCTTTTATAGCACCCAAAGCATAGCTCTGTCATTTCATGTGTTATATTGTATTTAAATGATTTGTTTATATTGTCTGTCTCTTCTCAGTAGACTCGAATGCTGTATTTGTTCACTTTTGTACCCCCAGCGTCTAGCACAGTACCCAGTACACAAAGGTATTCAGTGTTTCCGACTACAAGTAAACCAGGGCTTCAGATTCCTAATTCTTAGTCATGACTTCCAATTTTCCAAGGCAAAGTCAAAGTTCCTAAGTTCTTAGCTATTAAATAGTATTTTCTTAACTTGCAAAAAGAAAAATCTGACAAACTGACTAGTCTAAACGGAACTTAAAATGGTTGATCCCAGTTTGAATTTCTTCCTGACACTGCTGAGAGCAGAACGAATGTCCTAAATTTATATTTGAGCACCTGTTTGCGGCAAAAACATCATGCTGCAGATCTTTAAGAACATATTATTATTTGAAAACAACACACTAGAATGTAAACTAGGATCTCACTAGAATGTGAGCACCTGAGGGCAGGACCTCTGAAGGTTTTTTTTTTTTTTAATTACTGTATCCCCATTGCTAAGAACAGTGACTGGCCCATGATAGGTGCTCAAGAAATACTTGTGAAAATTAGTGAATCCAAAATCAATTGCTGCACACATTCTTCCTTTAAGAAAAATATTTTTGGAAGCAACCTAAGGGTCCATCATCAGATGAATGGATAAAGATGATGTGGCACATGTGTACAATGGAATTTTACTCAGCCATAAAAGGAAACGAAATTGAGTTATTTGTAGCAAGGTGGATGGACCTAGAGACTGTCATACAGAGTGAAGTAAGTCAGAAAGAGAAAAACAAATACCGTATGCTAACACATATATATGAAATCTAAAAAAAAAAAAAGGTTCTGAAGAACCTAGGGGCAGGACAGGAATAAAGACGCAGACATAGAGAATGGACTTGAGGACACAGGGAGGGGGAAGGGGAAGCTGGGACAAAGTGAGAGAGTGGCATGGACATATATGCGCTACCAAACATAAAATAGCTAGCTAGTGGGAAGCAGCCGCATAGCACAGGGAGATCAGCTCGGTGCTTTGTGACCACCTAGAGGGGTGGGGTAGGGAGGGTGGGAGGGAGATGCAAGAGGGAGGAGATATGGGGATATATGTATACGTATAGCTGATTCACTTTGTTATACAGCAGAAACTAACCATTGTAAAGCAATTATACTCCAATAAAGATGTTAAAAAAATAAAAGTAGAAAGAAAAATGTTTTGCTTGGTGTGAGAATTGAGCCTTTATGATTCTGCCAACATTGACACTTTGGTTTGTGTTTAGGCACTTGCTGCTGGAGGAGTGGGGTCCATTGTTCGAGTCTTGACTGCAAGGAAAACCGTGTAGGCCGGCGGGAACGGATATCTCCCATGGGGTGGGAGTTGCTGGTACAAAGACCAAAACAACCAAATGCCACCGCTGCCCTTTGGGTAGCATCTGTTTCTCTCAGCTTTGCCTTCTTGTTTCCTTTTCATATCTATAAAGAAGAAAATTACATATCAGTTTTTCTTTAATGAAATGGGGATAAAGTAGAAGAAATGTTTCAACAGGAATGTCTCATTCTCTCAAAATGATTTCAGTGATGTGTATACCAGTCTGTACATAGAGTAATTTACATTCAAGTTTAATTGTGCAATTGTTAACCCCTATTGGCTGGTGTGGGGGGTTTTTTTGTTTGGTTTTTGGGAGCTGTTTTTTGGTTTTGTTTTTGACTAATAGTGAGAAATTTAATCAGAATTTGAGGCCGGTTTCCTAACTCATTGCTAGCCAGGAAATGATCTTTATAAAAAATTTTTGAGAGACTGGCAGCTATTAACATTGCAAAACTGGACTATACCCTTATTTAAACAAAATGTGTTTCTGGAACAAGTGGTGGCTGAACACCACAACCAAGTTCCAACTCTGTTTCTGCTTGCCTCCAGATTCTGTGAGTTTAAGTACGCTTCTTCCTCTCAGCATCCAGCAATCGTGGCCTCTTGATTTCTTTGTGGTCACCCAGGGTACAGAGCAAGGAATCTTGCTCTACACAACTGTATCTGTAAAATGCCAGACCCTGTTTGGCATGAGCATAAAATTTTTTTTCTAATAATATGGCCCTGTTTGGGGAAACTACTCCAAATCAGGAAGGATGTGGAAACTATGATGTAGTTGAAACTCTGGGCAGCCTCTGAATGAAATGCTATTTTCTTTAGAATTATAGTAGCTGCCTTCGACATTATGAGGTATATAACTAGTATTTAATATGTCCTATAAATGTCTTCAGTGTTTTTCAGGGTAATTATTGGGATCTCAAAAGATTTGGTTAGGATCCAGACACATACACATTCTGTATTTTAGCTCAATGTTTTTTTTAAAAAAAGAAAGTGCCACACATCAAAAAGTATTCACTTTGTTGGACAGACCAAATTGGTTCTCAAAAAATGACCGGTGCTTATGTAAAAATAATTATTCGGTAGCTCTAAAACAAATCACCTGAATGCTTATGACCATGAGGGAAATCAGACTGTATCTAGTATTTACATTAGACACCAGTGTCATAATCACTGACTTGTGTGGAAACTGGTGCAGAAATTCTGTAAACTCTTTGCTGTTTTTGATACCTGCTTTTTGTTCTGTTTTGCAAAAATGATAAACTTCAGAAAATAAAATGTCAGTGTTGAATAATTTATTTTTCTCTTACTTTAATACTTATGAATGCATAGTTAATGAAGAGGAAAGAGTTCCTGTTTTACCACCAGGTTATTATACTCTTTGACAACTAATTTTGTGTAGAAGGTTTATAAAACTACTTTATTCAAACATAAGGTAGTAGAGAAGAGGAGAGAGTCATTAATAAATATTAATAATGAAGCCTCTGCAGTGATTCCGTAGCCCTCTGGATGTCCGCTGAACACCTGTAGTGTCACTGCTCGGAGACCTAGACTAGATTGTGCAGATGAGTCCAGCAGCTGCAGTCGTTTATTCCCAGCTTCTGAACTCTTTCTTACACCTCACATCTACTATCCTTACCTACTCAAGGCAACCTCCGATTGCCTTCCCACTGCACCTGGCTAGATTCCCACTTTAAAGCTTTAGAAACTTGCAGGCAATTCAGAGGGCTATGAGTAAGAAAAGCTAAGCTATAGGTATTAGAGGTGGTCAAATAGGTATAACATAACCACATACAAACTTTAAAATGAAAACAGAAGTGATATTGTAGTACTTTTTCATAAAATTCGTCTTAACATCACTTTCATGACTATAGTGTTGGGGAAAATTCCGGAATTCCATATTTTATAGTCACAGGAATGGGTGTATTCGAAATTTGCCAACAGCTTTACTCAACGGAGATAATTAAAATATGTAACAGAACAGCACAGGGGCTGAGTCAGAACGGACACCAGCTGGAAACAAGTGGCTCAACTGATGCATCTCGGCTAAATGTCAGCCCAGGTGATACTAACTGTGACACCGCACCCGTCGTGGTGGAGAGAGGGGGTATAGTCGGCATGAATTGTGGAAAACAGATGTAAATGCTAAGGGACACTCTGGACACCCATTCCCTTCTACTTGAATCTCAGTGGTTTGTTTTTGCCACTTTTAAAGGGGAAAAAATGGCACACGTACCCTTTGTTGGTCATTCAATAACAGTACCGTTTAGGTAACTGTTATCGAGTGTCATACTTGATACTTGATAGTAAGTTTGATGATGTGTTACAGCATTCCGTCAACACACAGGTGAAATTCATCTGTATATGGGACAATTTAACTGAATATTTTTTAAGCATGAACTGTGTTCCCCATGATCACAAAGGACATAGTGGAAAAGTAACTTTGATCTTGCTCACAAGTTGCTTTCAGCCTAATTGCGAAGTAATTAGTATTTGTAAGTGCAGTTAATCAGTGTTGAGGCAGTAGTGAGATCAGGGTGGACTGGAATAAACTGAGACAGATCAGTCAGAACTAGGTCGTGCACAGGCAGAAGGGGCAGGTCCAACTGAAATGGACAGAGTAGAAAGAGGAGAAAGTCGAAGTAGGTTTTTGGTTTTTTTTTTTTTTAGCGGTACGCGGGCCTCTCACTGTTGTGGCCTCTCCGTCGCCGAGCAAGGCTCCGGACGCGCAGGCTCAGCGGCCATGGCTCACGGGCCCAGCCGCTCCGCGGCATGTGGGATCTTCCCGGACCGGGGCACAAACCCGCGTCCCCTGCATCGGCAGGCAGACTCTCAACCACTGCGCCACCAGGGGAGCCCCGAAGTAGGTTTAATTGTCACTGTCCTTATGGTTTTAATGTTTTTAACAAAGTTATAGACAGTGAAATTTATTAAGAGGATTAGGTTGTGGTAAAGTATCTCCAAGGACCATTCAAGAAAGTCATGAGTTTTTTGATAAAAATTTTTAGCTGAAATAGACATTGATGGTCACTGAGTCTCACCCCTTTTACAGTAGTAAAAGAATGGGAAATTTAAATTTTATAAGAAAGAAAGTAATAAAGAGCTTCACTTATAAAAAATGGATATTAATAATTTTATCCTTTAAGTATTTTTGATCATTTCTTAAAACATCAGTTATGTTTAGTGTTCATTTAAAAGTAGTCTGAAACATTGAAACAATATCAGGAGTCCTGCATAGGTCCATGTGGCCCAGAGTCACCCAAGCTTATGAGATATAACACAAATAGATATAACACAAATAGCAGGAAACCAAAGGCATAGTACCCCCAGCATGTGGTAGTAATAATGGCTTTTAATTTCCGAAGCAAGATTCTGAGTGAGAGTAGGTGGACTAAAACACAAAAGCCACCCTTTATTGAGTACTTAACTATATGTCAGTCCTATCATACTTTATCTTCAGAACTGAAGCTTAGAGAATATGCATAAGACACACAGTTTGCAGGAAATGAATTCCAACTCACATCTGCCTGACTCCAAGGTTGTACCACACTTGTCTCTCAACTCTGGTGCTTGGGGAACACAGGTGTTTCCAGGACAGATGAGCTTTGGGCTTTCTCTAGGCATCTCTAATCTTGATGCTTGGGCGTTACTCTTGAGAGGTAAAATCCACTCCGGAGCCCCTAAACGAAGCAAAAGTTGACAAGCAGAGAAGTCAAAAGAAAGATTTGGAGAAGTGCTGCTACTCTAGAGGCATACTCAGTAGCACACAAAGCATAGCGTTGCTATTTTTATATCGTGAGTTTTACTTGCTTTTTGATGGTTACTAAAGTGTAAGGTAGAGGCCAAGTCCCAAAACATACATAACTCCACTACAAGAAAGTGACTGAGGGTTGGGTTTCTCAAAGCATGCAGTTTCTCTTGTGTCTTGCGCTTTACCCGGTATTTTTAATAGGTTCCTCTTTTCCGTGTTTTCATAGATGATGTCTTTTAACTAATGAAGTTCTGTTTTCATTAGTTTTTGTCATAATTCCATTTAGCAAGAACCAGAGCTGCAATCTCTCATTTCATTAGCCAAGTTAAAGAGTTTATTGGTCATAAACTAAAAATTATTTGCTTAATTGATCCTAGGAATCACTTTGGCCACCTTCAATATAATTGCCTGGTGTTCCATTTTGGAGGTACCCCAAATTGGAAGCTTATTTCTGTCCACGCTTCTGGAGTGCCCTCACATTCCAGTTTCAAAGCCAGTTGAAGATTAGTTTTGAGAGGAAATCCTGGGAAATGGGAAATTCCTGAGATAACTCTGGGTGTGAGGAAATCAGGATCAAAATCACAGACTGCATGGATAAGGAACCAACCCACCATTCACCAGGCACCAACCCAACAGCAAATATTTGACTGTGTTCCTCGTGCATGGCGCCATCACATGTTGGCCAGCCTTGGGTTGGGTTTGGATAAATTCTAACCTGCCGTTGTCTTCTCCACCCTTCCCACTTCTTGTTTTCATTTGCCTTGTATCCTTTCCTTTCCCTAATTCTTTTCTTCCCTATTTTATTTTTCTCTTTCTTCTGTCCCTGCATCTACTGCCTTCCTTCCCTCTCTTTCCTCTCTCTACCCTCCTGCCTCATTTTTCCAATTAGTTTATCTTACGCTCATGCTCAGGCACTCAGAATCATTTCTACTAATTAAATATGTGGTTCTCAGGCAGATTAAGTAATGCCCTCCTACAATTCCCCAAATGACTCAAAATATTTGAATTGCTTATTTCTAAACTGCAAAAATGCTGATTTTTATTTCCATAGATTGCTTTGGCCAGCCGTTGAGCAAATAACCCGAAATCTAGGACCCATTTTTAAATACGTTATTTTCCCTTTCGATTTACGAATAACTTAACCTTATAGACAAAAGGAGTACAAAAGAGCACCAAAGTGATTAGGAATGGGAAGGTAAGCCCAATTAAAAAACAAATTAAGTGAGCTCAGAACATTTTAGAAACGAGTGCTCTAAAAGAAGGCTTCTTTTGTCCGTATTCCTGCCATGGATTTTTGCCCCCCACCCCCCACCCCGCCTCTCCACCTCAGCCCAACATCACTGACAGAATAGGTGAAAACCCCAGCATTAAAATGTTCTGTGTACTAAAATGCAGTTGCCTCTTACACCAGCCCGTCAAGCTACAGAAGCCTGGGACGCACAGAAATACAGCATCTCATCGGCCTCAAGGTGGTGCTACTTCCCCACATTGATGAACCACAAACACCAGAGGACTCAGAGTTCACGCTTACATTTCCGTTTTCCTTCATCATTTATGTTACTTGTATGTTTAAAGAGAATAAACATAAATTATCTACGTTTTCATCTCTTTCACTATGAGACAGTTGCGTAAAGGCCGGATACATGAAATACAAATTGAATGGTATGTGACTCACCTACTGAATTCCACAGTCCAGCTTTCTAAGACTTAACACATTTTCCAGCCGAGCATTTAGCTAATGTTCCCCAGGACACCCTCTTGACCTTCCTATGAGTCTTCCAGAAGACTCTATGGCCTTCCTGGAGTCACAGTAGCCATGTCTTACTCATTCTCCACAATCCCTTGACATAGTTGATGCTCAGCAGATATCTGTTAGTTGCATAATATTGATTGAGCCAAATCATCTGACTAAGATATCTCCAAGTTCTATGGACAGGTCCTAGGATGCCTGAATAGGACAACATATTAGAAGCAAAAATTTGAGAGCTATGCAGAAAGTAAAATCCTCCTTAGGTTCAAATAGCCTAGATCCAATCAAGTTTAATCACCAATTCACTTCAATGTGGACATTTAGGCAGAAAATTTATCAGCCTTAGGTGGAAATTAGAGCCATGGTGGGTAACATGTGCAGCTGTTATAGTGTGTGGCTCTGCAAGTTACCAGAGAAGGTGACCGAAGGACAGAATTCCAGCTCACATCTGACTGCCAGTGGCATCAAGGGAATTTACAATGGACCAGCTTTCATTATTCTGTGGCATCACCTTCTAAGATCGGAGATGTGTCCCAATACTTTTTGTTTTCCCTAAAGGTAAAAATGATTAAATAGCATCCATGAACTTGTAACCACCTTTCCTGACTACTTATACTTAAGATTTTCCAATCATGTCAACTCTTAGGGTCCTGAATGCTGTAAATGGACAATGCTGTTGAATAACACGATGCCTCCTTTTGTTTATCCAAAAATTGAATCAAGATTCCAGAAGTACCTCTAAATTAAGCTTTTCTTCTATTTGATGACTGAGTTAAAAGTCAGTGCATTTTATCTTTTTTAAAATTTTAATTTACTTATTTATTTTCAAATAAATTTGTTTGTATTGTTCAATATCCAAAAGACAAAGAAGATGTACTATGGTTATTTTCCCCTCCCCCACCAGTTCCCCTTTTAACAACCAACTAATATTACTAAATTCTCGGGCATCCTTACAGATACAGTGTATGCATTTATAAGCAAATGCCTATATATTCCCCCTTTGTTTATATAAATACTAGCATACTATAAATAGTGTTCTGCACCTTGCTTTTTCGTTAAGTATAGTTTGGCAATAATTTCCTGTCAGTACCTAAAGAACTCCCTTATTCTCTTTTATGACTGTGTAATATTCTATTGCATAAATAAATGTACCATAAGTTACCTAACCATTTCCCTACTGATTTAGGTGGTTTCTGATCGTTTGTAATTATAAATGATGCTACGATGAATTAACGTTTAACAACATTGCATAAACCATTTTACCTATGTTCAAACCTATTTATAGATAATGTCTAAAAGTGAAATTTTAGGTCAAAGGGTACGTATTTATAATTTTGATAGATTGCCTTCCTTAGAACACCAATTACACTTCCTCTGGTGATGTAGGAGAACGTTTGTTCCCCTCCGCCCATCTTCCCTATGTGTTTGTAATCAGACATTTATATCTTTCCAAATCTCATAGGTTAAAAAAAATGATATCATATATTTGCATTTCTTTTCATGTAAATGAGGTTGAGCATCTTTTCATATGTTTTAAGAGCCAGTTTTCTTTTCTATTTCTATATTTCCTTTGCCCAATTTGATGGGGTTTTTTTCTTATCGATTTGTGGGAGCTCTTTTTATCATAGGGATATAAGCCTTTTATTTGTCATAGAAATATCAAATATTTTCTTGCAGTTTGTCTTTTGACTTTATGATGGTTTTTATTATGAAGAAAAAAGTTATTTCCTTTTTCTATAATTGAGTTTATTAATCTTTTCATTCATAGTTTTTAGTGCTCAAGTCATACTTAGAAAGGTTTTCCCAGCTCCAAAATTAAAATTAAAAATTTTCTAAAGTTTCCTTTATTGTTTTTATGATCTTCAATTTTAGATTTTTTTATTTGAAAACATTGATTTTTTTTTTCCTTCTCAATAATTACAGTTCCAAATTTAAGAATCCCAGTGATTAGTTTGTCCTCAGGCAGAAGTCCCACAGAGTTCCTAATTGACTAGCTTGCTTGCCTTTTTCAGGACTTGAGGGTAGTTTTCTTAAGATGGACAGCTAACCCTACCCTAAGTATTTCACATGTTAAGGTACAATTCACTGTCATTCAATCAAGTATCCATTGGGTTGGCCAGAAAGTTCGTTCGGATTTTTCCATAAGATGTTACAGAAAAACCCAAATCAACCTTTTGGCCAACCCAATACAAACCAGGGGCTACTTGGTGTATGTAAGATTCAATCCTTATTTTTCAGGTATTAAAACAAGTTAATTGACTGATATCATGGTATCACTAAGTGATTGAACATTGGTTCCAATTTTCTTAGTCCTCAGACATAAAGCAAAAGATTTCCTTAATTTGGATATAATCCCCAGTGTTTGTTCTAGCTAGAGGGAAAAACATCTGCTGCTGAGACAAAGCCATTTATGAATGACATGCTACAGCTGTTGGATCAGGAAGTATATAGGCAAGGCACATGCTGCTTAATGGTGACTGGAGTGCTGTGCTGAGTAGGACATTTTGGGAGCCAGCAGGAAGGCGAACCATGATCATTAGTGATGTCTGCATTGGGTTTTAGAGGGGTGAAGTGACAGTACGCGTGCCATTCAATTATATTCAATACCTGAGTTATTTGGTCCTGGCCTTTATCTACAGCCCCATCTCCAACTAAAAATAGGACTGTCTAATATCACAACTCCCGGGGACCCCATTCATTGGGCTTGCGTTCTAAGGCGTGCCACTCATAGGAAATTGGCGTAAATGGTGCTACCCAATGCTGTAGAAGATGATATTAACTAAAGCTTTGCTTAACCTTATGTGCCTACTACCTAAAACTGATACCTACATTTCTCTGCAGGTCTGCTCCATTCTTATTTTTATTACCAACCAGCTTCCTCTCATTTACCAGTCAAGTGACAAAACGTGTCCATCAGAAGCCCCCCAAGTTTTCCATCTTGAAGTTCAAGCACCCAGACCAAGACTGACTTCTCTTTCTCAGTTCAACTTCCAAAGTCCCAGAGAAGGTTTCTGATTGGCCCAGCTTGAGTCTAGAACCAACCTCTGGACCAATCAACTGTGAGTAGTCGTCTGGATCTCACTTTACTAACATGCAAAGTATCACAGTAACTCCGTGGATGGAACATAAAAGAGAAAAGTTTCAGAAACAGGGGATTCTTCTTCCAGAAAACAATAAATATGTGTTTCATAAATAGATTCTTCTAAGGCAGAGTCCATGGATTATTTATCTCTGGTCACTTTATAAAACTTGCATGTAATTGGGGTCCCTCATATATGTTATTGAAGGACAAGGCACCTTTTGTTGAATGATGAATGCATGAATATTGGTATAGTCCCCATTTTAATGAAGTTAGCTTGGAGAATTATATCGCCTAGAGAAATATATACATTACAGTGATCAATTAGAATTTAAGAGTTTGGTTATAAACAAAACTTTTTCCACTACATGAAGGACTTCAAATGGAATATTATAAGAAATACAGGTGATATGGTGGAATAAAACAAGCTTTTACCTTGGAACAAACAGACCACACAAGCTATGTGATCTCTGTTAATTTGCTTAACCTTTCTGAGCCTGTGTATTCATCTGTAAATACAATGTCATCTGCAGCATAAAGTTGTTATGGGGCATAAATCAATAAGGAGTGTCAAATGTCTAACATATCTATTGGATTTTCAAGAAATGTTAGTTATATTTTCTTTCTGTACTAATTGACTGATTGATCTCGGTCTTTGCTGGAGTTACTTCTCAATTTTCCAGCTATCTTATATGTCTGCATGTCATCCCATTTGACCCTACCATTGCTGATTTTTTACACGATAGGCTCCGAGAGACCAAAAATTATGTCTATATAACTCACTCTTTGTAAAGAATAATAAGAAACCTGACTGTGCTTGGGAATTGTAAACATGCTATTTGATGGTAACAGTACCTGGATTACTGAAACAACCTTCTCACTGAGGATCACTGATCTCCTCACAGATCACTCCTCACAGATGCCTTTCAATCCATTCTCTACACAGTCAGATTTAAATAAAAGATTTTAAAATCAAAATCATATTATATTTCTCTACTTCTTAAAAGGCTTCAAAGGCTTCCCATTGGTCTTAGTATAAATCCAAACTCCTTAACATGGCCACAAAACTCTGTGTGTATTAGCCTCTGTCTCTGAGCCTCATTGCTCCTCCTCAATCTCTGAGCCCCAGCCACAGGGCCTTTGCACATGCTGCTTCCTCTGCCTGGAATGCTCTTCTCTTCCCCTTCCCATTCACCTAACTCACTCCTCATTCAGTTTAGTTCCTCAGGAAAACTTTTCCTAACTCCATCTGATCTAAATTAGGTCCCCTTCATAGCCCTGAGTAGCTATAGCCCTTTTCTTGTGTAGCACTTGACACTATTGTAATTTACATGAATTTATATGATTATCTGATTATCTTTGTCACTACTAAATGGTCCACTCCATGAAAACAGGCATTACGTCTGTTTTTGCTCACCATATTTCTCCCCTGTCTAGCAGTTACCCAATATATAGCAGATGTGCAGAAAATGTTGGTTGAATAAATGAATGTTAAACAATAAAGATGACCAAGAATGTAGTTACTTATTGCCACATAACAAATTAAAACACAGTAGCTAAAACCAACAATAATCATTTTAAAAATTCTCCATTATGGTTTATTACAGTATACTGAACATAATTTCCTGTGCTATACAGTAGGCCCTGGTTGTTCATCAATTTTATATACAGTAGTGTGTATCTGTTAATCCCAAACTCTTAATATATCCTTCCCCCACCCCCTTTCCCCTTTGGTAACCACAAGTTTGTTTTCTATGTTTATGAGTCTGTTTCTGCTTTGTAAATAAGTTCATTTGTATCATATTCTAGATTCTACATATAAGTGATATCTATGGTATTTGTCTTTCTCTTTCTGACTTATTTCACTTAGTATGATAATCTCTAGCTCCAACCATGTTGTTGCAAATGGCATTATTTAATTCTTTTTTATGGCTGAGTAATATTCCATTGAGTATGTATACCACATCTTCTTTATCCATTCATCTGTCAATAGACATTTAGGTTGTCTCCACGTCTTGGCTATTGTGAATAGTGCTGCTATGAACATTGGGGTGCATGTATCTTTTCGAATTATGGTTTTACCCAGATATATGCCCAAGAGTGGAAAGGCAGGATCATATGGTGGTTCTATTTTTAGTTTTCGGAGGAACCTCCACACTGTTTTCCACAGTGGCTGCACCACCTTACATTCCCACCAACAGTGTAGGAAGGTTCCCGTTTCTCCACACACCCTCAAGCATTTATTATTTGTAGACTTTTTAATGATGGCCATTCTGACTGGTGTGAGGTGGTATCTCATTGTACTTTTGATTTGCATTTCTCTAATAATTAGCGATGTTGAGCATCTACTCATGTCCCTATTGGCCATCTGTATGTCTTCTTTGGAGAAATGTCTATTTAGGTCTTCTGCCCATTTTTGATTGGGTTGTTTGTTTTTAAAACTATAATAATCATTTATTATCTTTCACAATTCATGTGGGTGAGGAATTTGGTGGTGGCTTATTGAGTATATGTATATATATATATTTTTTGCAGTACGCGGGCCTCTCACTGTTGTGGCCTCTCCTGTTGTGGAGCACAGGCTCTGGACGCGCAGGCTCAGCGGCCATGGCTCACGGGCCCAGCCGCTCCGCGGCATATGGGATTTTCCTGGACCAGGGCACGAACCCGCGTCCCATGAATCGGCAGGCGGACTCTCAACCACTGCGCCACCAGGGAAGCCCTATTGAGTATATTTTGCTTTGAGTCTTTTATGAAGTTGTAGTCAAATATAAGCAGTGCTACAGTCATCTGAAGGATTGTCTGTGGCTGGAGATCTGCTTCCAAGGTGGCTCCCTCACAAGGCTGGCAAGTTTTTGTTGACTCTTGGCAAGAAGCCTCAGTTCTTCTCCATATGGACCTCAGAGCAGGGCTTCTTGAGTGTCCTCATGACATGGCAGCTGGTTTCCACCAGAGAAAACTGTCCAAGTGTGCAAGGCAAGAGCTGCAATTTTATGACCTAACATTGGAAGTCACATACAGTCATGCCCTCTGGTGGTCTCACGGGTCAGCTCTGACTCATTGTGAGGCTGCACGAGGATGTGAATACCAGGAGGTTTGGAGGATTGGAAGCCATCTTGGGGGCTGGTTACCACAAATACTTCTTTCCAACATTCACATTTGAAGACCCCCGATGTATGAAACATTTGTACAAAGAGGCGGAGCATCATTCCCCAAGGCATCTCTACCTTCCCTGGAAATACCCTTGTTTTCCAAATTCAGAAGCGCCAGTGAAAGTCTTAAAAGGTGACCTTCTCACACAGGTAGAGTAAATTAACAAGGTACTGCCCCTTCCCCCAAAGACTCCGCCCCATTTGAGTGAGTAGGAGGTCACGTTCGTTTCCCTACTGTATCACTTCAAAACTTATCACAAAACTGAGAGGCTGAAAACGGCACACATTTATCATCTCGCAGTTGCTGTGGGTCGAGAATTTGGACACAACTCAGCTGGGTCCTCTGGCTCAGGGTCTTTCTCAAGGCGTAGGGCTTGGAGGTGCCCTCAGCTCAAAGTTCAACTAAGGGGGGGATCGGTTTTGCACATGTTGTTGGATTAAGGGCCTCAGTTTCTCACGGGCTGTTGCCCAGCGGCTGTCCTTTTGGCCACACTGGTCTCTCAGTCATGTAGCTCACAACATGGCAGCCGACTTCATCAGAGTGGGTGAGTGAGAGAGGATGAGACAGTGCTAGCAAGACGGAAACACCGCCTCTGTCACCTAATCTTGGACAGGACATCCCATCACTTTTGTGGTATTCTTTTTTTTTCTTTTCATGTTTTTTCAGTTTTAAAAAAATTTTTTATTCCTCCTTTTTATTTTAGTTATTACTGGCTTATTTTATTTGCTGTGTTCTGTTCACTAGAAGCAAGCCAGTAGGTCCAGCACACATTCAGGGAGAGAGGATTGCACAGGGGTGTGAACACCAGGAAGCCGGGATCATGGGGGTCACTGGCTGCTTCCTACACCCACCAGCTCCCTGAGTGAAGGAGAGTCTCTGGGCCCAGCAGAGACTTTCATTGCACACTCCACCCCAGTTTTACTATTTCCCTCCCCTTGGGACCCGTTCTGTAGATAGACTAACCTGGAGTTTCTGGAAGCAGTCATGGGAAAAATTCTGTCCTCTCACCAGTATTAAGACTTCTTCCTTTTTCTTAAAAGAACAAAGAACATAGTTTTTCATATTTCAAAAGTAATACAAGCTCATTGTGAAATTACAACAATCCCAACATGTAAAAGCTATCAATAAAAGTCCCCTAGCATTTCTCCCATATCCCAGAGATAACCAGTGTTAATCCTACAGTCTCACCCTTTTTCCAATACATGTGCTAATATCCTATTCTTATTAATTTATCAAAAAGGTATGAAACTCTTCTGTAGGTTTTTGTTTTGTTTGTGTTGCTTTATTTGTAGTAGCTTGGCCATCTTTCAATATCAGCACATGTCGATCGACCTCATTCTATTCCCGTGCACATATATCATAATTTACCTAAACACCTCCCTGTTGGTGGTGGCGTAGCTTTAAAAAAAATTCTTACCTATTATACTCATTATAAACATTGCTGCAATGTGTATATGTGCTGCGGGGGAAGGGTGTATTTGCACATTTGTATATTTCAGCAGAACAGATTTCTTGAAGTGGAATGCCGAATAAAAGTGTATCACAAGTGTATCCCAAGGTGCTCTCCAGAAAGGTTGTACCAATGTCAACTTTTCCAGAGCTGACCGTGAGCATCTTTCAGAGTAAAGTCCCTGGAGGAATTGGTCTGTTGCCTTATGAGGGGACCCAAGATCCTGTTAATTGTGGGAACATCTAAAAGCAGTAGAGAAAACTTATCAAAGGTCATGGATGAAATCAAAAAACCTCAGATCTATTCTCAGCTGATAGCCTAGTCCTGATGCTGCTTCGTGGCTCTGTGCTAGTACTTGACCAGGGAATGCAGCTGTGTGGGCCTCCCCCACAGCTCAGCCCACACCACAAGCAGGGTGACGCTGAGATGCTCCCAGAAGACGTAGTTCCTCATCCTGGGCAAGACATTCACATGACTGATGAGTCTAGAATAGACCCACTGATTCTCCCATCTGGGGCTTTGCAGAGGTCAGTCGGTGACAAGTTCCTTCCCCAGCAGGTCGAGAGGACCCTGCAGGGCCTCTGGGTTGGGAAGTTTCCTTGCTGGAGCCTTTCTGACCCAGCAATCTGAGCTGGGGTGGAAGGAACTGAGGAATTCAAAAGCCACAAACCCCTATAAACATCTGACACCCAAAGTCAGACCATTTTGTGCACAAATTCAGGCTGTATTTGTCCCAGTTGCACGACTCCACTCATGATCTCCCATGAAAAGGAAGCAGCACTCTGGTGGTGATGACACACACAGGTGATCGTTCACTTAGCTATACACTTAGCATGTGTACATTTGACTACTTGTAAATTATATTTCAAAAAGAGAGAAGGGAAGGAAGGAGGGAGGGAGCATAAAAGAGAAAGAAGAAAGGGAAGAGAAGGGAAGGGAGGGACAATAGGGGACAGGGTCCCACATCTGCCCATCCAAGCACACCTTGCCTCAGGTTGCTGGGAGAGCGAGGACCTGTGAGCCCTGTGCCCTGAGTTCCAGCCTGGGCTGAGTGAGAATGAGCCACTGGTGTGGCCCTGAGCCCTTTGCTCAACAATGGGGCATCCACGGTTGAGAGTCAATAGTAGAAGGGGTGGAGCTTTAAAGAAGAGCTTCTCCGCAGTAACAACTGCGATGATGATGATGTAATAGTGTGAAGTGTTAATGGAGGATATGTCCCTCACCCTCCCTTTCATTTTGTGACCTTCCCCCAGATTCTTGTGGAGAAATAGGAGGCTGCCATTTGTCTCAGAGGAGAATTGTCATGGTGGAGCCAGAGAAGAAAGACAACAAATTTTTGGCTTTTAAATTCAAAAGCAATGGTCCTAAGTAACACTGAAAGATAGGGTGGAGGGATGGAGAATGTTTGCAGCGGTGGTCTCCTCTGCTCTCCACCGTCCTCCCCCTTCCAAACCCTCTCTCCTGCTACCACTCTCCCCACCCCTGAAAAGATAAAAAAGGGAGAGAGACCAGTTGGATGGGTACCGATAAGAGAGACTCTGAAGGCCAAGTAACCCAGAAGTAGCTAGTTTCAAAAAGGAGGGAATGACAGATGCCTAGAAAAGTTTGGAAATTTCAGAGTAGGGAAATTTGAGTAGGTTTAAACTTGAAGTGTTTGAGTATGCCTGGAACTGAATGAGATTATGTTTTCTGCCACCAGAAGAAAAAGAGAGCTAAAAATAGAAAGTTTGGAAAAATACAGACTTTTTTGGCATATCCCTATTGGTGGGAAAATGAATATTTGCAACAAAAGTACAGTTTTTTGGAGTGAATGTTTTTGCTTGTCTTCTGCATCACCCTTATCGCAAAGATGCATTTTCCAAGCCTAGAAATCACATATGTGCCCTAACTAGGACAGATAAGAAGAGAAAAGGAAAAAAAGGAAAAAAGAAAGGGTAGTCACAGCTCAGCTCTTGTCCTCTGGAGATTTTCATCCAGAATGTCAGTTCAGACACCGAATGGGAAAATAGAAGGCACTAGATTTCCCTTCTACCCTTGCCAAGAAATATATGTTTCCCAGGCCCCTGTGCCCAGGCCTGCCAGACCAAATTAGGAAAAGAGAACCACATGACAATGAGCCTCATTTCATAGCCCCTTTTACTTCCTCATTCCTGAATATGACTCAAGAGACACCCAGGAACTGGGTGAGGGAGAAAGGGTTCGGGTTATTGAGAACTGCCTGATGGTCAGCTATGGGTCAAGCAAAAAGAGATACTATGAATAAGGGTTTCTGCAGCCTGGATCCATCACCTGGACATGTGGACCCCCCCTCCCCCTCCTCTCCCCACATCCCAGCCTAACACCGGCCTCCAATAGAAGTGGAAACAACCCCCTGATTCACCCTTGACATGGGGGTTTCAGTCCTAAGAGTTAAACTGGAGGACCAATTGGCTAAACATAACAGGTGAGCCTTTTTCAAGTTCACAGGGAGCAAAAGAACCTAAGGTTCTATGGTTTTATCTCCCCAAATGGGTTCTTGGTGAACAGAAGCATGGAGTGCAGCTGAAGTGCAGAAACCCCACCTTGGGTGCTTAAATGATTGGGAAATAGTTTCTGAAGCAAGAGCAATAATGATAACCAATCAAACACTGGCCCGAGATTTTGCAAACTGGGCCCAGAGGAATCATTTGAGGTCTAGACAGGTGTTGTAGTTTCACACGTTATAAAAAGCACAGAGTATCTTATTGAAAGCCAGGTGGCTGAAAGACAGCCAAAAGAGAAACAGGAATCCCTTTTGTTCATGGGAGATGGCACGTCAGAACAACCAATCTACTGAAACACTTGAATTCTGGAGGAAAGAAGAATTAATTTGAATACATTTGTTCAAAGTCCTAAGAACTTAAGCATAAGCCATTTCCATCTTCTGGGAATGGCTTCCAGCCCACACACCGTAGAGCATATTTTCAGCTGAACTGGTATTGTCCCTGTTGATTTACTCTGGCTCGTCTTATCAGCCCCAATCACATGTAGGGTTTTTTAGGACAAGGACCTTGAGTCAGCCTTTGTTTAAGAGGGCACTAGCGTATGCAGATTGGGAAGCTTGGTATCAACCTTGGATTTCAATTCTCCATTTCTTTTTCACAGTTAAAACGACAAGTATGAAGATTGATAAGAAAATGATCACAATGTAGTTTAGAAAACAGCTAATTCAGGGGTGTGACAGTTTGCCTGAACAAAATGAAAGTGAATTGCTGGTCCTTGAATTGCTAAATTTAACACGTGAACATTTGACTTAAAAACATAACCAAGAGCCAATTTGTTAATCATCGTCCTGGCATTGAGCAAAAGAATCTGATTTTTAAAGCTAACTTCATGGTCAACTAAACACATTTTTTTATTCCTCAGAACTCGTCTTGAAAGAAAAAAAAAAAGCCCTCTGCAAAAGGAGACTTCCTGTTTGTCACCTGTTCAGTGCTTTTCCTCAGACCTGGTAAGCAGGGCCCTGCTGGATTTCAGGTCTTCCAGCTGGTACCCAGGTTGCTACGGAGATCCAAGGAGCAGAATCCAGAGTGAGCGGTTATCCGAAGAGTCCCTGCTTGGGGCCTGAAAACAGCTCAGTGGGAGCTTCAGCAGATGACACAGATTTCTCCAGAGTTAAAATGAAAGCCCTGGGGAGCAAGGATTCACCTGCTTCTTTCCCCAGGCAGAGAAAATCTAGTTGTTTAAGAGTCTGTCTCAAGAGATAAGCATTGGTGAGAGGATGGAAAAAAAGGGACCCCTTGTGCACTGTTGGTGGAGATATAAATAGTTTAGCCACTATGGAAAAACTGTAGAGGTTGCTCAAAATATTAAATATAGGACCATACGCTGCAGCAATACCACGTCCTGGTATATAGCAAAAGGAAATAAAAACAAGGTATCAAAAAAAAAAAAGAGTCTGTCTCCATTTGACTTTAGCAAATGACCTCAGCAGTCCTTTATTTGTAGTTTCACAAATCACCTCAGGAAAGCTAGGCGTCACCAAATCTCCAGTCCCGCCAGCAGGGACAATCTGCTTCCTACCCACCTCTCTGTCAAGGTGCCCCAGCCGGAGCCAGAGAAGAATTCTAGACCATTCAAGGGGTCCCTGTGGGATCAGAGAAGGCACCTGGGCCCAGGGCAATGGCTAAGGGAATGGACGGAGTTGCAGGCCCGGTTTCCTTCAGCTAAAATGTGCTCGAGGCTGAGGCCCACAGGGCCAGGTCCCTGGGGGGCACAAGCACCGTGAGGAAGAGCACAGGACTCTGCCAGGGAGTCCAAATTCCAGATTTCTCAGACATTTGTTAAATTTCTGGCTATTTTTGTATTTGTTTTGATATTCATTTACCTTTATAGAAATTTGTTTGAGGTCACAGAGGAAACATTTCCAGTATATTTAGGCTTTTAAGCAGCTAGAAAGTTAAGGCCATGTTGCAGAATCCCCTGGTGGCCCGTGTGCTGATGGGAGACCCCGCCTCTCCCACTCCCAGCCTCCTCTTGCCCAGCTGCTGAGATGTTGGTGGGGATCTCAGATTTACGCCCTGCAGAGACAACATGGCCAGAAGCATCCTTTGAGACTTATTTGTACAAAGCTATGGGAGCGGATGGATGACCTCTCCATCTCCTCCATTTCCTGCAGCAGCCACTGGTGCCACCGGCCTCCCAGCCACTCTGGCTGGAAACACCAGGGGCTTCTTTTTTTTTTTTTTTTTTAGCGGTACGCGGGCCTCTCACTGTTGTGGCCTCTCCCGTTGCGGAGCACAGGCTCCGGACGCACAGGCTCAGCGGCCATGGCTCACGGGCCCAGCCGCTCCACGGCATGTGGGATCTTCCCGGACTAGGGCACGAACCCGTGTCCCCTGCATCAGCAGGCAGACTCTCAACCACTGTGCCACCAGGGAAGCCCCACCAAGGGCTTCTTTATCTTTGATTCCTCTTCCTCTTTATCTCCATGTTATTTTTTTGCTAAACTTTATCTTCAGTTATTGACAAGGTTTTAGGGATCATACTCACAAAATCTTTCAGTTCCTGGGACTTAATGAATCTGGATTAAATAACTGGAATTTCTTTAGAGCAGCTATCAGCTTCCTCACCATCCTCAGTCTGCGTCTTCATTCCCTGTGTAACTCGGGAACAAAGTAGAAGCTGAGGAGTTCTGCTTTTGGACATCTGCTGATGTGACGCTGTCTGCACCGAGCAGCGACCCTCCCTGCTCTTCCTCTGACACTAAGAGCTCTTTGTGTTGTCCTTGGTGTTTTGTGCGGCCTCAGCCCACTCTGGGCTTCAGCTTTCCCTGTACTCTGCCTTTGATCTCTGCCCAGCCTGTGGATTCCTTCTTGGTCAGGAGCCACGTCTTCTATCATTTGTGCGTGTCTGGCCCCCTGAGAGAATTCCCTGGGGGGGTCCCGCTGCCTCTCCATTTCCTTTATCTCTAGGATCCCCGTGTCCCAGGTGGCCGTGTTCACCTCTGAGAATCTCCCATCTCTCTTTAGCAATCTGTTGTTTTAGAGTCCTGGGCTGGGGCACACATCTAGTTTTCATTTTTTATCGGCCAAGGCTCTTTTTAGTTTTCATTTTTAAAAAATGTTTGATATGCAACAAAACTAAGTAGAGCAAACTGAAGCAAACCCTGAAATTTAGTATAAGGGCCTACAAATGTCCCTCAGAGGATAAGGGTGGGAGTTCAGATGGGCCTCAGGAAAAGCTGGAATCAGAGGCTGGAAGGTCACTGAGTTTCACTGTCTCTGTGTCCCTAAAGAAAGAGGGGGAAGAGCACAGCCTAATAGGGATTTACTCCCCATTCATTCATTCAGCAAATATTTATCATATGTCTGGACACCGTTTTAGTTGTTAGAGACACTTACAGGGGAAGCAAAAGAGAATCTTTAAGAATTATATTTTGCTAAATGGGAGGTACATTTCTAACTCTCCCGTACCTCTCCCTTTTTTTTTGTATTATGAGGTGGTCAGTTTCTAAACCTTCTACACCAGTCACTGTCTTGCTTAGAACAGCATTTCCCCTTAAACACTTACTGACTTAGGAATATGCTTACCTGCAGGGAATACGCTGAAGAAACACATAAATGAATTATCCAGAGACCTGACCTTCCTGGAGAGAAAGACCCATGGAGTATTTAAGCACATCCAGGAAAGATGCAAACCACATTCCTGGCTCTGTGGCTAGATCACATTTAGTGATGGATACTGTGGAAAGAAGACACAGGACTGAAAAGGCCAATTGCATCCAAAAAGAGAAAGTTACAAGATGTGTAGGACAAGAATTAAATCAGATTAGCCATAATTATTTTTTTAATTTTAGATCAGTGCATATTGATTAAGTTTTTGATGTAAGATGTTAGATGCTCGGTTCTGTGGAAAACGTAAAGAAATGGAAAGCATACTCCATGCTTTCAAAGAGCTTACAGGGCTTCCCTGGTGGCGCAGTGGTTGAGAATCCGCCTGCCGATGCAGGGGACACGGGTTCGTGCCCCGGTCTGGGAAGATCCCACATGCCGCGGAGCCGGTGGGCCCGTGAGCCATGGCCGCTGAGCCTGCGCCTCCGGAGCCTGTGCTCCGCAACGGGAGAGGCCACAACAGTGAGAGACCCGCGTACCGCAAAAAAAAAAAAAAAAAAAAAAGAGCTTACAGCTAGCTGAAAAGATGAGGTAGAAAACAGATAATGTAACATAAAGTGCTTGTGTTTTGACGTTTGATTATAAACGCTATAGGAATTCAGAAAAATGAAAATTGTTGAGATTAAATTAGGTGAGGAAAGGCTTCATGTAGAAGAGTCTAAGCTCGGCTTTTAAAGAAGGGCAGGATGCATATGTGCAGAAAAAGTCAAAGAGCCATTTTATAGTGAGGAGCCAATGTCTTTATTTGTCCTACTCAGGGTTCAGAGCTCAGTCATTATGTGTTCCTTCATTAATTCATTCATCAAACTTTTACTGAGTGCCCAGCAATGTAGGTGCTAGATATATTGTGTATAAGGATTCATGTAACCAACCAAACTAAATCATTACAGTGACTTTAAAAGCACCTTCCACACCATTGATATTTAGCACATATTTTGAGAGTCTACCATGTGATAGACACAAAAGATAAGACTGGAAAAATCAGATGTAGGTCCTGTACTCCTGGAGCTTACAGTCTAGTTGGGAAACAGTCACTTAAACGAGTAATTACAATCATGTGCAGTTGAACACGTGGTTGGAGAGGTGGAGAGAGGCTGCTCTGAGGGCACAGGGCAGGAGTAACTAACCTCACTGGTGGGTCAGGGAAGGAGAAGACTGTAACCCTGTAGTTGTGGTAGGCAGAATCCTAAGACGACCCTCGGTCCTAAGATGCCCTTGTGTAATCCCCTCCCCTTGTGTGGGCAGGAACTGTGACTTGCTTCTCACCCACAGACTATGGCAAGAGTGAAAGGACTTTGCAGAAGTAATCGAGATCCCTAAACAGCTGATTTTAATCAAAAGAGAGATTACTTTGGGTGGGCCTCACCTAATCAAGCAGGCCCTTTAAAAAAGGGTCTAGAGACTCAGTGAAGTAGAGACCCTCCCTCCATTGCTGGTCTTGAAGAAGTAAGCTTCATAAACTCGATAGCTACAAGGCAACGCATTCTGCCAACAACATGAGGGAGCTTAGGAGAAGGTTCTTCCCCAGTCAGGCTGCCAGGTGAGATACAGCCTAGCCAACACCTTGATCTCAGCCTCCTGAGACCCTGAGCAGAGGACCCAGCTGGGCCATGCCTGGACTCCTGCCCCACAAAAGCTGTCAGAGTAAACGTGTATTATTTGAAGCCACTAGGTTTGTGGTGATTTGTTATGCAGCAATAGAAAACGAACACAGTGGTAGACTAGACAGGACTAACTTATGATGTCTTCCTGGAGAAGGAAGGCCTTTAGCACTGAGGTTTTCAACTAGCATTGCTGAATAAGGAGACCCATGCTGAGTTTTCTGCATCCTCTGTGAAATCCAGGCCCAGATTATATGTAATAAACAAGGTCTCCCTGCCCACTTCGTGAGCATTTCCTGTCTGGTACTCTTGAGGACACAGAAAGTATTCCCGGCTATTATAAAGGTACCTCACTTTATGCAAATAAGGGGATACTGCCAAACTCCATAAAATTCTATTTTTTTCAAGTAGGGTTGTATTTGCTTAATTTTTGTTCATTTGCTCAATTAACAAGGGTCTACAGAGCACCTGTCATGTGCCTAGAACATGAAAGAATGGGGGAAAACTGAGACCTGGTCCCACCCTTTGAGGAACTTGAGAGAGAAACTTCATGTAGTAGAAGTTAAAGAATGATGAAACGTTGAGCTCTAAAAGTGGGGAGGAGGACGTTATTGCTGAGTGCCAAGGAATAATGAGAATAATAAGTGATTTCACAGACTCCTCCCTCAGAAAAAGGAAAGCATTAAGAATGTTCTTAGCGTCCCGCTGAATGAACACATCCAACAGGGGCTTGTGATCTGTTAGCAAAGCAAACGTAAATCTTGCTTATACAGAATTTTGAAATAATTTTGAAGGCTTTGAGATATCCAACCAGTGTCTTAACAAAATTTATTCAATAAATATTTTCTGGGGGACTTCCCTGGTGGTCCAGTGGCTAAGACTCTGCCCTCCCAGTCCAGGGTACCTGGGTTTGATCCCTGGTCAGGGAACTAGATCCCACATGGTGCAACTAAAAGATCCCTCATGCTGCAACTAAAGATCCTGCACGTGGCAACGAAGATCCTGTGTGCCTCAACTAAGACCCAGCACAGACAAATAAATATTAAAAATAAATTTTAAAAAAGTTTTTTGTTTATTTATTTATTTATGTCTCTTATTAGTCAACCATTTTACACACATCAGTGTATACATGTCAATCCCAATCTCCCATAAAATGTTTTCTGAACACCTACTATATCAAGTGCTTTGCCAGGAGTCGAGAATACAGTGGTATATCTGTTAGAATGTTTTAAACGATAAAGAAGAGAAAACACTATTCAAACGGCTTAAACAATAAACGGATTGATTAGTTCGTCAACAAAGAAATCCTGAGTAGATTAGCTCCAAGATTGGTTAATTTAGGAGCTCATCAACATAATTAAGGATCCAGGCTCTTCTTAGTTTTTTCTTCTCTTTTCCTTAAGACAATGGCTTGCTCTTAGCTGGCTCTCCTGATGGTCATAAGATAGCTGCCACTGTTCCAGACACATCTTCACACTACTGTCTAGGAGAGAAACAAGTACTGTTTCTTCCCATGTGTCCTTTTTTATCAGTAAGGAAAAAAAATCTTTCCCAGAGATCCTCAGCAGACTTCCCCTGATGTCTTATTAACTAGAATTCTAGCTCACACCTGTGGCTAAACCAGTCAGAACCCCACTCCCTAGGGCAGTGTTGGGAGTTCACCTCTCCTGAAGCACATGGCCTCCAGAGAGCAGAGACTTGAACAAAACGGGGGTTCTACCAAAGGAAAAAGGGAAATGAAGAGGTCCTGAGAAGGTCGTCTACTAACAGTATCAATGACTGTTGTAATCAAAGACAGCAGTACTGACTGTTTCTGTATTGGGGTGCAGAAACAATCTCACAGATGATATACAATTACAAATTGTGACAAATGTCATGAGCTGAGAGAACCGTGTGCTGTGAGGGAGAAAGCAGAGTGATCACAGGGAGGTCATGGATCAAGAAAGGGCGTCCAGGGCTTCCCTGGTGGCGCAGTGGCTGGGAATCTGCCTGCCAATACAGGAGATGCAGGTTCGTGCCCCGGTCCGGGAAGATCCCACAAGCCGCGGAGCGGCTGGGCCCGTGAGCCATGGCCACTGAGCCTGCGCGTCCGGAGCCTGTGCTCCGCAACGGGAGAGGCCACAACAGTGAGAGGCCTGCGTACCGCAAAAAAATAAAAAATAAAAAGAAAGGGCATCCAGAGGAGCTGAAAGATGAGTAGGAACCAGCTGGGCAGAGGGTTGGGGGAAGAGCATTCCAGGCAGAGGAAACCATCTGAGAACATGAAAGGAGACTGGTGCCCAGGAGCACTGGAGGGACAGACGGGAAAAGGCGTGGCATGGGGCTGGGGCGTGGAGAGGGTCCTTTCTGAACCATGGGAAAGAATTTGGATTGTATCCTAAGAGCAATGCTAAGACACTGAAGGTTTTAAAACAGGGGCATGATGTGATCCAACCAGTGTTTTTAAAAGATTCGTCTGGCTACTCTGTGGGAATAGATGGATGAGTGAGCAGAGGTTAGGAGACTATACGTTCACCCACAAGTTGATGGTGGCTTGGGGACGGGAGGGAAAGTGGACAGAAATGTGTGAACGCCATTGCTGGGTCTCTGGGGGATACAAGGATGGGGCAGTCCTAGGACATCCCCCCATCCCAGGCAAAGTCTGTTCGAGGGGCTAAGACACACGTGCACGCTTTAGTGAGAGTGATTAAGTGTCACGTGGGAGTTCAGGAGAAAGTAAGATCACGGGTTTGGAGGCTTGAGGCTAGGCCTAGCTTCCAGAGGAAGGTGATATTCGAGCAGGACCGAAGGGCGTGCAAGGTGAGTTTGAAGGTGCACACATGGGAAGGGCAGCCCAGGGAGAGGAACCAGCATGAACCAAAGCAGAGAGGCAGGAAATGAAGGCCTAGGGGGAGAGGACAAAGCAGTCGAGTTTGTAGGGAGTTATGAAGGACATTCTTGGAAATAAGGCTGGAATAGTCATGGACATCAGCTTAAGGAGTGTTCTCTCTGGCAGACTCTGATAATAAAATAAAAAGGGGACTAGGCTTAAGTAAAGTCTATGTTAGCTACAAAACCACTTGGTTTTCCTAGGAATACTCACTGTGCTAATTGAGTTTTAATTTTTTTTTTTTTAACACAAGCAAATAGTCCCTTTCCTCAATAACTGAAGTCTTTTTTTTTTTTTTAATTTATTTCTTTATTTGGCTGTGTTGGGTCTTGGTTACGCGCAGGCTTTCTCTGGTTGCAGCGAGCAGGGGCTACTCATTGTGGCACACAGCCTTCTCATTGCGATGGCTTCTCTTGTTGCGGAGCACGGGCTCTATGTGCACAGGCTTCAGTAGTTGTGGCACACGGGCTCAGTAGTTGTGGCTCGCAGGGTCTAGAGCGCAGGCTCAGTAGTTGTGGTGCACAGGCTTAGTTGCTCCGTGGCATGTGGGATCTTCCTGGACCAGGGCTCGAACTCCTGTCCCCTGCATCGGCAGGCGGATTCTTAACCACTGCACCATCAGGGAAGTCCTGAGTTTTAATTATTTATTCACTGGATGGAATCGCACTATCTCTTCCTGCCATCCCTGCTACCTGCAGGTCATTTGCCAATTTCTAACTTCTTTTTAGAATATATCCCTTCATCATTTATTGAGTACTGGTGCTGGGGATCCTAGAATTAAAAGGCACGGGCCCAGCTCTCAAGGAGTCTAGGAGTTTGGGCAGATGAAAAGAGAAATGGCAACAAATATAATTGTTTGGGAAGAGGTGGTACAAAGGAGTGAGAAATTCTCTCTACTACCGGGAGTGTGGAACTAGATTTCAGACAGGTGGTGATATTTAATTCGGCCTTAAGGGATGAGTAGGAGTTTGCCAAAGAAGTGAGGTGGGAAGGCCTTCCAAACACAGGGTGTGGTCTGTGCAAAGGTGCATGCACGTCTTCTCAATTCTCCCATCTTCGATCCTACAAGCTTTATAGAATGGACATTTTTAAGTTTTATTTTCAGGCTCATAGGGGAAGTTTGATGATAACTGGCAGGTGCTTTCAGTAACTACAGAACAAGAGTTGGCATCTAAGTATTTGACCCTCAAAATTGCATTTTACCTTAATGCTACTCTGGTGGAGAGCAATTAACAAGAAGTCAGGATTTTAGTAAATCAAACTGGTTATACCCTCTACTCCCAATTATTTTACTGACTTTTACTTTTCCAGGGCAGCAAGGGAAAGAATCGTAAATCTGTGTTTTGGGGGACTTAGTAACACATTAGTCACCAATGAGACCCCTTGTCTCTTCAGTTTTCACAGAAGGATGGGAGAAGTTACAATTCACTGTCATATCTGGCTCCTAATTTTGCCATTTGCAGGAGACTGGTTCCCTCTGAGCTTCCTAAGTGTTCACAAAGGTATCTCAGTCCCAGATAGACACCCAAGACCGTCCTGCTCAGAAATTTGATTGCCAATTTTAGCTCAAGATAAAAAAACCAAATATATCAAGACGGTCTATGAGGGTGTGAGAAAAGGGCTATTTTGTCATCCAACACCCTCATTTGACAGGGAGCTGGCCAGAAGCTGCCGCCCACAGATGGGGAAGGAAGACAGAGAGGAAGGGCCGGGGGACAGAGCAGAAACATTTTGGGGAACTGCTGCATCACGGGCAGTCTCTGATGCACTTCCTCTCTCCTCCACCCTCCGCCCCGCTTGCCCTCTCTCTCCTTCTCTTTCCTTTTCTTTCGCGGTAGGCTTATGCGTCAGTTGCCGAAAGGTGGGGACATTTCCTGCCGCCTTTGCAACACTAAGGTGTCTCAAGGGAGGCTGTGCCCCATTCTGAGCTCCAGGCCGAGAAAGTGAGGACCAGGGCAGCCCTGCCAGGGGAGACACAGCTCACTGCCTCCCGGTTTGCACCTGACCATGTCCCTGGCCGAGACCATCAGCCTCTGGAATGAAGGGGTGCTAGCAGCCGACAAGAAGGACTGGAAGGGAGCCCTGGACGCCTTCACCGCTGTCCAGGACCCACACTCCAGGATTTGCTTCAACATCGGCTGCTTGCACACGATCCTGGGAAGCATGCCCGAGGCGGAGAAGGTGAGTGGAGATGCCTGTGCCCGTGGCCTCCCCCGGGCCTTTGTCATTAGCGGTTCTCAGCTCGGCTTCGCTTTAGAAACCTCTCAGGAGCTTCGGAAGCACAAAAGCTGCGCAGGCCCAGCCCACCCCCGAGATCCCGATTCAATTGGCCTGGGGAGGAGCCTGCGCAGCCACAGTTTTGAAAAGCTCCCCAGGTGGTTCTAACAAGCAACCGGCTGGGAACCCTTAGCTGTGGGTTATGCTCTCCTTTATTCTCCATCTATTACATTCAAATCATTCTGGACACTTTCTTTAACACCTTTTTGAAAGCCTCCCTACTTTGTTTTTTCTATCAGCTGCTAGCCGCAGAATTTCCATCTCACTGCTTCACACCTGATTTTAAAGCACTGCTTTTGGCTTTCCGAGACGTTCCTGTGTGTGAGCTTTGCCTGCCCAAGAGATCAAGAGAAGGTGCTTAAGAAAAATCGGTTTCATCTCAAGTGACAATTCTGATCAATTATGTGGTGCATTCTTTTAAGGATTCTGAGGCCGGTGGAAGGAAAGCAGACGGTGATTGATTAATGATGTCTGCCGAGGACAAGTTGTGGGATGTCATGGTAACTTTCTCAACTATTTTTTCTCTCATCCTCCCTAGTATGGGGCTGAGCATTCTCAACAGTCACTTTTTCAGATTGGGCATGGTAAGCTGGAAACGGTATGGCGTTTGGAAGCAGAAAATCTAGGATCAAACCCCAGCTCTGCCTCTCTCCGGACCTTTGGTCTTCAGGAAGTCAAGTAGACTTCTGGCTCTCAGCTTCTGGAGAGGTTAAACATCATGAAGATTGAGTGAGGCACCAACTATTTTTTTAAATTAATTTTTATTGGGGTATAGTGGATTTACAATGTTGGGTTAGTGTCTGCTGTACAGCAAAGTGAATCCGTTATTCATATACGTATATCCACTCTGTTTTAGATTCTATTCCCATATAGGAGGCACCAACTAGTAAAGTGCTGTGTAACTTCACACCACTGTGTAAATGTTAGTCCTTATTTTTACCTTTTACTGCAAGTCTTTGCAAGGTGGTGTGGACTCGCCGGCCCCTTGATAGGGCTAGTTGCTACCACAGCCATTCTCACCCTGACAAAGAGGGAGAGAGAGACCGCCTGGAACACCTGCAGAGACTACCAAGCCTGCCTCCGGCTCCAGAGTGGGCAGACAGGAGTGCAGAAGGGCCCTGCGTCTGGCTGGAGGGAGAGGGCCTCCACCTCCTCTCCGGAGCCTGCCCGGGGGCTGAGCCAACGGCACCGCAGATGCACTGTCAGGAGAAGAGGTTGGCCAAGCTCGGCAGCTGGTCTGGGTGCAACTCTGCCAGCAGGGGCTGTTGCCTCCGGCCTCTCGGGGCTCCTGGGCGAGGCTGTGCGGCCCAGCTCACCTCTCCGCCCGCCCACTCCGCCATCCACCCTTCGTCTCCCTGCTCTAGGCTTCTCTTTGCTTTCTTCTGCTCTGGCATCTCATTCTTTCTTTGGTTTCATACTTGAGTCCTCACTCCTGGCATTTTCTATGCATTCTTATTTGTTATTATTTAAATTGTATAATATTTCAAAACAGTGAACAAAATGGCCCTAAGAACACACATACTGATAATTACCTTAATTGCATAATATTTCTGTAATACATTTATAAAATAAATATTACGCTGTATATAACATTTTAATTAGGTTATTTTCAAATTTGATTACTTTTATTATTTTAATCCTGTCAGTAATCTTGAAAGGCAGATGTGAATATCCCCATTTTACAGAGGAGAAAACTAAGGTTCAAGGAGATTAGGTAAACTGCCTCACGCTATGCCACTAGGAAGTGACAACACAGGGCATTCTGATCCCTCAGCCTCCGGTCACCTTCAAGACACGAACCATTCTCGTGACCTTTCCTGGCTCACCCTCTGGCTCATCTCACACCTCCTCACTGCCTGGCTGTTCTCCCCACAGGCCTTCACCGAAAGCATTAACCGAGACAAGCACTTGGCAGTGGCCTACTTCCAACGGGGGATGCTCTACTACCAGATGGAGAAGTAAGTGGTCCAGTGTTGCACAAGCTGGAGAAATGCACAGAGAAACCCCGAGGGGGTCTTGGTGATGCTGGACCTGGTGTTTGAGCAGTATCTCCCCAGCCTCTGTTGGAAAGCATGACTGGACCTTCTCTGGGAAGTTATGCAATCAGTCAGCATGAGGCAGAAGCCCTCTCCGGGGAGGGAAAGCAGGCCTGCTGCCCAGTTATGGCCCACAATGAGCCTACATATCTACCACAGGCTAGGTGTGGCACCCCACCAGTGTTCCTGATGGGTCTTAGCCCAGGTGGTGATACCTTGTCCATCACGGGAGCATCCGTGGTGGTCTACTACTATGAGGTATTGAGCTGTCACACAATGACGACTGTCATGAAACCACATCAAAACCCTCCTTCGTTCCTGCAGAATGTGTTTTCAAACACCCGGTTTAATCCATTCAATGAGATAATTCAGCCACCAAAGTGAGAGTATAAGCAACATTATATGTACAAGAATATATTAAGGGCTTCCCTGGTGGCGCAGTGGTTGAGAGTCCGCCTGCCGATGCAGGGGACGCGGGTTCGTGCCCGGGTCCAGGAAGAACCCACATGCCGCGGAGCGGCTGGGCCCGTGAGCCATGGCCGCTGAGCCTGCGCATCCGGAGCCTGTGCTCCGCAACGGGAGAGGCCACAGCACTGAGAGGCCCGCATACCGCAAAAACAGACATCTAGCAGGGGGACTCCCACCCCGTTTTAAACACAAAGCAAGCCTTTTGAATAATGTCAGTTCTTTCTTTCTCCCTCCTCCTGGGCCCAGATCTTTAACCATCCTGATGGGCAGAATTATGAGGAGGATTTTTTTGGGCTCATTCAACCCCAGGGAGACACAGGCGTTGTTATTTCACAGCTGAAACTCAGCTGCTGAGCCCGCTCGCCAGAGAGGCAGGTACACCCGCAGGTTAGTGGTGACAGAACTCACGCGTGCCCTCCGAGAGGACCTTCCGTGCTCTCACAGACAGGCAGTGGAACGTGAAACAGGACACCTGCCTTTCCACCTGCCTGCTTCTTGGCTCAGTGAGTCGGAAAGAACAGAGATGCTTACCTCGCCCCCCTTCAAGGGAATGCCTAAAAGGATGTGTAAATGACTTGAAATTCTTCTTTCTTCTTAAGGAATGACCTGCCTGCTTTTTTTTTTTTTTTTTTGCTGTACGCGGGCCTCTCGCTGTTGTGGCTTCTCCCATTGCAGAGCACAGGCTCCGGACGTGCAGGCTTAGCGGCCATGGCTCACGGGCCCAGCTGCTCCGCGGCACGTGGGATCCTCCCGGACCGGGGCACGAACCCGCGTCCCCTGCATCGGCAGCATCGCCCCGCATCGGCAGGTGGACTCTAAACCACTGCGCCACCAGGGAAGCCCTGACCTGCCTGCTTTTAACAGGTTTTACAATCAGCTTTATTAACAAGGATGTGTTAGAGGAAACCATCCTTCTGTTTCAAACGCAGGTCTCCTGCTGCTGTTCCTCCTGCAGCCCCTGCAGCTGTGGGACCTCCTTCCAACCAAATGATGACAGAATGTCCAGCTTCCCTCCCCCCACCTTGCCGCTACCCTGGGACCTCTTGGCCAGCCTGCCCTCCTGGCCCGCTCCAGGCTTCCCCGAGATCAGTGTTCCAGCTTCTACAACTATGTATTTTTATTTCCTGATAATAGTTAATACAGTATGTGGTGTTCAGTAAGCATGTAAGAAAAGATTGGTATATGAATTTAATTGCCAGTTTTAGAGTTGGACCTGTAAGTATTAATAATAATAGTAAATTATTATATATATATAAATACGTAGATTATATTACTTATATATATAATAAAAATAGTAAATTACTGTGTGTGCCAGGCACCGTCCTAAGCACCTGAATGCTTTGTGCTCTTACTATTCTCTAATTCTAAAGATGAGGAAACAGAGAAAGTAAGTAACTTGCCCTTTGTCAGTAGATAGTAAGTGGCAGAGACAGGACTCCAGTCTCGGTGGGTGTGGCCTCAGAGGTTAGCCCCAGGAGCACACAGTAGCCAGCTTCTCCTGCGCTCTGCCCCTTGAGTGTAATACGCTCCTTGTAAACAGTGCACTCCCTATACTATCAACGTGGAAGCTGAGGCCGGGGAAGCAATTTGCCAGGGTCTCCCAGTTAGCGGCGGGGCTGGCCGCAGTCTCTCGGCCCCTGTCCCAGGGTGCCTTCATTACCCCACACCACCTCTCGAGGGTCCCCGCCAGCCTGTGTCCAGATCCCAGGCTTGCCTTCAAGAGAAGCCACACGTGGCAGCTCTGGGTCAGACAGTGGCCGGGGGGCTTTTGGTTCAGTTGTCTGCTGGGAGCCACCAGGCAGCCACATTTGTTCCTGCCAGGACAGGGGCTGGCGTGGGGATGGGGAAAGCTTGATGTTTGCTGCTTCTACCCCCTGCTGTCTGGCAATGGCTCCCTCCCACCAGGGCATCTGTGGAGGTCAGGGGCAGGCCAAGCAGGTCTGGTCCAGGTCCTGCCCACGCCCCCATGGGTACTATTTTTTTAAGTGGTTTTTGGGTTGTTTGTTTGTTTGGGGGTGTTTTTTTGGCCGCACTGTGTGGCATGTGGAATCCTAACCAGGGATCGAACCCGTGCCCCCTGCATTGGGAGCCCAGAGTCTTAACCACTGGACCACCAGGGAAGTCCCACCCATGGGCACTGTTGATATGGTCGGCCCTATTCTCCACCACGAATCCAATGACAGCCGCCCTGATTCACCTTGAGCCAGTCAGCACAACGCCAACCCAACAAAGCAGAAGGGCAGAGCCAGAAGTGATAGAAATGCTGTCTGGCTTAAGTGATGCTTTCTGTTTTCTTTTTCCCAAAGCGTGTGGAGGAGGAGGGAGGGGACAGGAGACTACAAAGGCCGCAAAACCAGTAGCTAAGCTGGACTCAGGAGAAGCTGAAAGAGAAAGCTCTGGGCAGGAGGGTGATGCCAGTGGCTGTGAGAAGGGGCCCCTTGGAGCTGTGTCAGGCTGGCCTGGCCTCCTGGTAGGAAGCAAGGCACAGGCCATGGTCTGATCAGCCCTGTGGGGACGTGGAGGCCAGCAGGGGCTGCTCTGCTTAAAGCTCTCAGGGGAGACTGAGGCTCTCTTGGGAAGTGACAGGCTGGTTGTCGGAAAGGTGGGAGGTGTGTGTAGTCAACAGAGACAAAAATACCTGTGGCTGCCTGAAACTGGGAGGCTGGCAGGGTTACTGGCGTGCACAACCCCAGGGGGTGCCGTTCACACTGGGTTCTGTGGGATGCTGGGGCTCAGGATTGGCGAAAAACTAGAGAAGGTCAAAAGAGATTAGACAGGCTTCTTGTCCTAGTGAGATGGACGTGCAAAGAGCAGCAGACACGTTTTATTCTTTATGCCTCCATACCTTCAACTGGTTTCTTTCCTGCAGATATGATTCCGCCCTTAAAGACCTTAAGGAGGCCCTGACTCAGCTTCGAGGGAACCAGCTGATCGACTACAAGATCCTGGGGCTACCATTCAAGCTGTTTGCCTGTGAGGTGAGAAGGAAGGGCCCAGCCTGGGCAGGGGTGGCTGCTGGCTGAGGGGCAGCTGACAGATGCACGTCGATCTGTTGACACATCCGGGAGCCTGGAAAAGGCATTTCGCCTCCCCTGCCTTAGGACTCCGATTTTTCCCTTAAGAAAAGACTCAGATCAATTGCTTCGGGCTCCTCATGGAGTCCTCAGTTACCTGAGTTCATGGATTTGAATAACGTGAGGCTCAAAGGACCATGTAGAAATGAGTTTGCTGGGTTCTCTGAAGGGAGGCTTAGCTGCACACGAGTATGTTGGCCTGTGAAAGTTGTCCCAATAATTTGTATAATTCAGGCGAACAGACAATTTTCTCAGCATCATACTGACAAATCCAAAATCACGGGTTCACTTGCCATACAGAACCTGCCTTAACCCCGCGCAGTTCCCAAGTTGACACTCTTTGCGATGCGTGGTCTGGCCTCATGTACTTGGTATATACCCAAAGAGAGAGAGGACAATTTAGCACCAAGCTGTCCCCTCCTGGTCAAAGAACAGCTCAGAGCACACAGTTAGGAAAGGTCTCCATAGAAGGATAACTTATGTTCTGTATGACCAAGACGGGGAGGCATGTCTGGCTGTGACTTCATAGGTTCATGTACTTTTTCCAACCCACCCTCTGCACTCCCGTTCTAAACCCCAAATATATACCAGTAGCTTTAAAACTAAAATTCATGCAAATATCATAGATCTTTATTTAGAAGAATTGGTGAAAAAATGTCCCCTTGTTTTAGTTTCTCAGACAGGAGAAGCCAAGTGTCCCCAGGGTCACTCAAGGCTAATAATAGAGTCCACAGCTGCCTGGGCCCCTGGGGACACATGTCTACCCCCAGCCCTGTGACAGGATAGCAACTTACTTCAGTTCTCCCACACTAGGGAAATGAGGCTTTTCGGTGGGAATTGGCTGGCCTTTGGCCGGCTTCTAGAGTACCGTCTCTCAACTGTGGTCCTTTTGATACGTTGGACCAGCTCATTCTTTATTGTGGGGACTGGCCTGTGCATCGTAGGGTGTTGACCAGCATCCCTGTCCTCTACCCACTAGATGCCTATAGCACCCCACCCGCAGGGTGACAACCTAAAATGTCTCTAGATATTGCCAATTACCCCTGATTGAGAATCACTTACACAGAACCGCTAGAGAAAGAATCCTAGAATGGTACTATCAAAGCAGAATTCCATGGGAGGAACATTCCTCCTCTAATTGGAGTTGAAATGACCAGGGGGCAGGAAATACTGGCTGTATGGGCTTCTCTGTAAATGAGGCTGGACTTTTCAGGGTCCCGTACACCACATGGGACACTCCAGTCACTTCCCTACTTATAAAGCCACCGCTTCCTTCCCACCAGGGTTCTGAGAAATCACACCATCCTTTTTGAAGAGTCTGGGGCTTTTCTGGTCATGGAGTCATAAAAACCTGTTGCTAGAAAAGGTCTTAAGAGCAAGTGGCTGAGAACCAAACAGGAAGTTTTAAATGGCTTCGAGCTCTCCTTTCTTCCTGCACACGTGGTCAGGGTTGGGCCGGGCTGGCCAAGCGTGTATGCGGAGGGCAACAGCTCATTGCTGCTCAGAAATAGCCCAGGAAGGGAGCCTAGATCTCCGTGTCTGGGCTTGGTCCCTGTGTCCGTCGTTCAGCACGAGCCACTAACTCTGTGGAAAAACCAACCATGTCCCCCATCCATACTTGCCTTGATAAACTGTCCTTTTTATCTGGATGAGGCCCTGGACCAAATCACAGTGTGGGTGGCAGGCTGGTATAGAGAAGTGTATTAATGATCTGCTGCTGATTACCAAATTGCTCTACAGCAGAGTGGCTTAAAACAATACTGTTGATTCTCTCACAGTTTCTGGGGTCAGGAACCCAAGCTTGGCTGGGTGGTGCTGGCTCAGTGGCTCTCGTGAGGTTGCAGTCAGGATGTTGGCAAGGCTGCTGTCATCTGAAAGCTTGGCTGGGGCCGGAGGATCTACTTCTAAGGTGCCTGACAAGTTAGTGTCACTGGTTGTCAGGAGGCCTCAGTTCTTTGCCACATGAACTTCTCCGTAAGGTGGCCTGAGTCCTGTCATGACATGGAAGTCATGGGACTTCCCCCCGAGGAAGTAATGAACCAAGACAAAGTAATGTGGAGCCTCAGTGTCTTTTATAACTTAGCTTCAAATGTCACACCCCCCTCATTCCCATAATATTCTATTGGCTACACCTGTCAGCTCCCTTGGATGTGGGAGGGTGAGAATCACGGGAGCCATCTTGGGATCTGAGAGACAGGGATCAGATCCCTGCCCAACACTTACTAGTTGTATAAACCTAGGGAAGTCATGTGTCATTTACTAGCCTCAGGTTCCTCATCAGCTGTAAAGAAAGGCTGAGTACTTACCTCATACCCATTTGCTAATAAATTCACTTGTTTTTGCATACATTTATAATGCCTGCTGGTGTCAGGCAATGGAGGTCCAGGAGCCCACAAGACAGTGTCAGCTGCAGAAGCTCATGGTCACGTGTAATGCGAGGTGATAAGGTTAGGGCAAGAGAAGTGCTAGGGAAGGACTATGCAAGCACGGAAGTGAGGCCCCTACCTTGTATGGTGGTTGTGGGGTTAGAGGTAATGCAGATAAAGTGCCTGGCCCAAAGGGGCGGTCAGTAAATGGTATCGTTGATGATGGTGATGATGATGATAAAGACAATGACAAGGACAGGCAGCACTGATCTCCAGGAGCCCCAAGTTCTTCGTAGATTTAGCCTTCTGACTGCAAACACACAGAAACCCCAGATGGCATCAGTCCGCAGACTCGGCCCTGTGATCTTCCCCCAAGCCACGAGGGCTCTCCCCGAGAAGGCAGGCGAGACCTCTTTGCTCAGTCTCCGGGCAAGTCCCGAGATAGTTCCCCAGATAATAGTAATGAGAGTAATGAATTCACCTCGTGTGTGCCAAGCAATTGAACTCAGTGCTTTCTGTGAATTATTTATTTCTGACAAAAATCTGGGGGCAGGAAACATTACTATCACCCTTTCATAATGAAGCCGAGGCCACATACTAGCAAACAGCCCTGGGGTACCTCCACTGCACTGCCTCCACGTGTTAACAGCTTGGAAGGCCAACAATCCCCTTCTCCAGCCGGGCCTCGGTTGACCAGCTCTACCTCCTCTCTGAGGCCCTGGAGAACTGCCCACGCCCCACCCCGGGGCATCAGGCTGTGACTCCCATCACTTTCACCTGGGAAAAGCTTGTAGCATCTCCCGGCTGTTTAGTCGTGCTCCATACAGGCTGCGAGGAGCCCTAAGAACTTGCTGCACTGTCGTTAAAAAGAAGTAAAGTCAACCCTACTTGTGAGCTGCCATCTTGATTTTCTCCCACCCCAGGTATAGTGCTGCCCTGGGTTTGTATCGAGCCTCTTTCCACCTCCAGTGGACTTTTGCCCATAGAGTTTCCTCCTGCCCATATGACGACATCACAGTCTTGTTACTCCTGTGTTCTGCACAGGGTTCTCTTGGTGCTGATGCCGAATGATGCATCTGGAACCCTCTCTCTCTCTCCATCCCACACATGTCCAGTCTTTGAGCCCTGGCTCAGTGGCAGAAGCTGGTCTGGGAGGCCCCAGGCCTGTATTTTATTCCCAACTCTTCAAGGGGCGTTGACCACATCACCGTTCTCAATACCAAAACCACACAATAATTCTAGTCCCCTGCTGACCTATCTGGCTGTTGAAAGAACACACACGATGTTGGATTTGTGCATTATCTGATGTTTTCTATACACCGTCCTTGTGCTAGATATAACTCAGGAGCAAGATTGATGGTATTTTGGATATTCCCAGGAGAGCTGGGAAAGGGAGAAATGTCACCAGGCAACATTCCGGGAACACACGTGCAAGCTCTCCCCTGCGTGGTCCCTAGATTCCGAGCAGCCTCAAGTTTTATGTTGCGGCCTGTGCTTTTCTAGGTGTTATATAATATTGCTTTCATGTACGCCAAGAAGGAGGAATGGAAAAAGGCTGAGGAACACTTAGCATTGGCTGTGAGCATGAAGTCTGAGCCGAGACATTCCAAAATCGACAAAGCCATGGAAAGCGTTTGGGTGAGTGCGCTGGGGAAGCAGGTGGCAGGAGGACTTGCTTGGGTTTGCGTTTGTTTTTAGTGCACGTGCGGATCGGGACGTCGTAATCGTGGTGCTTTTAGCTCCTCTGAACTCTGGGTAACACTGATCTTGGGGCATGTTTCCATGTGGTATGGGACAGCAGAGCCCTCCTCATGCCCCTCTGAGGGGCGCCTGGTGGCAGCCGGGGAGGGGGAGAGGCTGGGGGCTGGGGCCGGCACACAAGGGCAGAGGCTGTGCCCGCTTGCTCACCCCTGGGTCCTCGTCACCTGGCTCTGTGCCAGGTGCATGACCGCTCTCAACAAAAATGCATTGATTATGTGAACGAATGGTGAAACGTGTCCATCGTTGGAGCACAGCTGGGGATGAAGCTGGTTTTAAATAAGATTTTTAAATACCAGGAACGAGGGGGCTCAAGTCAGTCTGTACACGCCTATCCACGTCCGCGGACACCAGTCCCAAGAGAGCGCTGTCGTGGGCCTTGCTTGGGTCAAGGGCCACCTCTGTGGTTGTGGTGCCTCCCGGGCCATGAGTGCCAGCCCTTCCTGAGCCACACAGAGTGGGAAAGGGGCAGCTCCCCTAGGAGAAGAGCGTGCTGGGCAAGCAACACCCACAGATGGCCTCATGGCCTCTCGGTGTAAGGCGATTGTGAACCCAAATGGTCCTACCTTAGACACCCTGAAATAATAACAAGTCTGGCCCTGCACGTTGAGAAGAAGTGCTCTAGTGAGGTTATCTCAACGGATCCATGCATCCATTCATTGAGGGACGCAGGACGAGCACCCTTAGCCCCATTTCACAGGTAATAAAAGACCATGTTCTCTGTGTTTTAGAAACAGAAGCTGTATGAGCCAGTGGTGATCCCTGTGGGCAGGCTGTTTCAGCCAAATGAAAGGCAAGTGGCTCAACTGGTCAAGAAGGATTACCTAGGCAAGGCCACGGTAAGTGAGGTCACTCAGCGTCCCCTGAGATCCCTCCGGCATGGGCCCTGTGGAGCAAGGGGAGAGGGACTCTTGGGAAAAGGGCACCTGCCTTGTGGCTCTGCCCTGGGAGAGCAGCAACTTCTAACCCAGAGGGTCAGCAAGCCCATCTTTAGCCGCCCTCCACTTCTGTTCTTTTTTTTTTTTTTTTTTTTGCGCTACGCGGGCCTCTCACTGCTGTGGCCTCTCCCGTTTGCCCTCCACTTCTGGAACCAAGTACCCGCGAGAACAGATCCAGGGTGTGAGAAAGGAGGGAATCTTGGGGAAAACCACAGAAGGATGGGGAAGCAGTGCTGACCGAGCCCTCACACCTTCCTTTCTCCATTTCAGGTCGTGGCATCTGTGGTGGATCAAGACAGTTTCTCGGGGTTTGCCCCTCTGCAGCCACAGGTGAGGTGGTCCTGTCCTTCTCCATGGGTCGAGGTCTCCAGAGCTCTCTGTGAAACAGCCAACTGGGGAGAATATTTGTGCTGAGCTGCCTCGTTTTAAGGGCTCCTTCAGCTGAGCTCTCAGTGCCACTGAGGGTGTCTGCATGACCATTCTCTGTCACGGGTCCCATGACTGGTGGGGGAATGAGGCAGTTTTAGGCTTAATCTCAAGTCCTCAGGAACCAACACTCCTGCTTCTCCCCAAATGCCAGGCTTCACTTCTCTAAGTTCTAAGAGAGCTCTGGTGTGTATCGTCTCTCCCGAAGTCTTGACTGTTCTCTCAGGAAATTGAAACACAGCTAGGGAAGGCTTTTTCACAATGCCTCTTCTCAGACACAGGACACAGGGGCTGGTAGGGGACTCCCATGGGGCCCGGGGCCTGAGGCCGTGGCTCTTGTGGCTGCATCTGTCTGCCAGCGTGCAGAAGATTTCCTCGGGAACACAGGTTGGGGGCCCAGGGTGAACCATCTTTCTGCTCAAGCTGGGCTCAGAGACACAGATCCAGATGGATTAGGTGACAGTGGGTCTAGAAATGTGAAGGCAGAGCTCCCTTATGAAGGGAAGAGGGTAGGGCCGGCTAAGGAAAATTCTAGCTCTGCTGCAAAAGAACTGTGATGGACAGGAGTGTCGGTCCACACTAGCAGAGGGAGGCGTTTCTGAGCGTGGCAACCACGGTCCAGTGTACACACACCCGGTCACCCTGAGAGCAGCGCTGACAGCCTCCGGGGTCAGAGAGATGACCACTGGCTCAAAATGGGACCGACACCGGGGCACTGGAGGGTAAGATGAGCAAAGGAGGAGAGCAAGAGAGGCACAATTCTTTGACCTCTTTCTTCACCATAAGGTTGAAGAAAGCCTTGCGGGGTTCCCTTGGGCTTCAGGGCAGCCAGGGGACTCCCAGAGGGGAAGAAGCCTGGATAACTGGGCTCCGTGCTACTCAGTGTAGAAAAGGGAACCCACCTCAAAAGGAGAGTCTTGCCTGCTCAGTGGCCCTTGGGTTCATTTTTAAATACCCACGCGTGTCATGTGACAGAGCAGACAATAACTATAGAGCAGCGCTTTGGGAAACTGTTCCAGGAAGGGGATGGAGCTCAAAGGCAAAAGCACCCTCATGACACCGTGTTGCTCTGTGATCGCTGAACTCCAGAGACCAGGTGTGGCTCAAGATGAATTGCTGTGCTGGTGAAACCTGGGCCCTGGGAGCTGGTGGGAGGCGTTATTTTCGTGTTTAGTCAGGGCACAGTGTCCTCTCCCTAGACAGTGTTCTGATTGAGCCAGAAATGCAGTCTTTGATTTTCTGGTCTGGAAGGAGGCTTAAATTACCCTTAACCGTCTGTTCTCTCTCCCCCTCCTTCACTGACTGTCCTGCCCTTCTTCATTTCTCCTGAATGTTCAATAGGCAGCTGAGCCTCCGCCCAGGCCCAAGACCCCAGAGATCTTCAGGTAAGTTAGATTTGGGCCAAAATGCAGACTATCCAAACTCCAAGCCTGAACTGATGGCAACAAAGGGCTGAAGAAGGTGAAGCTGGGGTCGGGGGCCAAATCCTGTGCAGTTTAGCCCAGCATGCCCGCTCCTCCTGCTTTCAGGGCTAGAAGGGAGTGATGCAGGGGACGGAGCCCTGGCTGTGGTGGGGTCGACATGGGGGTCTGGCCACAGCTGCGTGGTGGCCCCGTGTCCCCAGGTCAAGGTGCGCCCAGAGAGTGAGGGCTTGTTGCTGAAGTGCAGCAGTGTCTGTGGAAGGTCGCCGCTGGGGGCCGCACGCCGACCTCAGGGTGGAGAGCTCTCTGCAGGCCGCAGCCCCCTCGGAGGAGGGGAGGCCGGGCTTCTGGAATCAGGCGAGCAGAGTGATTCCAGAAGCTGGAACGGCACGTCCTTTCCTGTGTGGGCGTTTTTCACTCCCTATTGGCACCCGTTTTCTGAAGAAGGAAGAGGAAGGACTCAAGAAAAAGAAGTCATGTTTCTGTAAGATGAGAAGCCAAGAATGACATAACCTACAGCTTTCTTAAGAGTTATCTCTAAGTGAGGAAACAAGCCTAGCTCCCGCGCCCGATAGGGAAGGGTGTCACAAAAGCTGAAAAAAGTACCAAAGCAACTACAAAAGTCAGGGGGCTGGATTCGCTCATTCCTCAACTCTCCATGTGCTGGTGGGGGCAGTATCCCCTATATACATGAATCCGGTGTTTGGAAACAAAAGGAGGGGCTGGAGGGAAAGGCAGGAGCAGAGTGGGAGGGAGGGAGAACCAGCAAGGCCAGAGCGAGTGGAGGGAACGTGGGCCTGCCTCAGTCACACGCTCCGAAGTGGCACAAATGGGACGCCCCAAGAGCAAAGCAGGCCTTGAGGAAACGGTAAAGGGGAAACGACATTGTACAAGGCACAGCTAGGCCAACCTCAAAGCTCTTTACGCTCTCCCCCAAGCCTCCCGGCTCATCTCTCCCCCCGCCTGGTGGGGGGCTCATCTCTCCCCCGACGTGTGCCTGACCCACCCCCATGCTGGCTCTAGGTGATTGCTCTTCCCCCCTCCCCAACTCATCTTCCTCACCCAGCGGGCTTTCCCCCACCTTCACCCTGTGCCCCTCCTCTGATTGGGCTCTACCCAGGCTTCGGCACTGGCTAAGCATACCCAGGAAACTTCCTCCTCAGAAGGGAAGGGGGGGCAGGGATGCCAAGGCCTCGTTATGAGTGTTGTTATATTTCTTTTGTGCCACTTGCACGTATGGTTACGGAGCACGTTCTCGTGCAGTTTCCTACCGAGTCCTCTTGGGACCTCAGGCAGGCAACCTCCCTGCTCAGGGTCACCTGGGCAGTTAGAAGTGGAGTTAGAAGGTGCCTGGAGTGAGCCGGCTCCATGGCCATAGTTGCTGGTCCATAGCGCCAGGGGATGGGATGCGGTCCAGGCTAGACAGTGGTTGGGATCTTGTATCTTGTGTCTATCCCCTCTTCTTCTCCCCTCTGCGTCCCCCTGCAGGGCTCTGGAAGGAGAAGCCCACCGTGTGCTGTTTGGGTTTGTGCCTGAGACACCAGAGGAGCTCCAGGTCATGCCAGGGAACATCGTCTTTGTCTTGAAGAAGAGCAGTGATAACTGGGCTACGGTCATGTTCAACGGGCAGGTATTCAGAGGACCAGGGGTGGGCTTGGGGGCACGGGATCCTGGCAGCACATGGAAGAGCTTTTTGAGGAGCAGTACCTGCTACCCTCTTTCAGCTGTCCACCCACCCCTCCCCATGTCTCTGGGCTGTTCTGTGCTGTGGCCACTGATGAGCGCATCTCTATTTCCCACTTTCTGGCTCCGTGGTGCTGCACTGCAGAAGGGGCTTGTTCCCTGCAACTACCTTGAACCAGCTGAACTGCGGATCCATTCTCAGCAGAAGCCCCAGGTACTGTAGTGCCAAGGTCTGACCTGTTCCCCCCACTTCCCCCCCAAGCCCCCCACCGACAGACCACGGAGGAGAGAAGAGCAGCGCGGAAGAGGCGCTGAAGACACACTAGTCCCGAGCCCACCTTGCATTGGTACCAGCTGCCCAGAGCGGAACCTGGGGATGAAGGAAAAAGCCCAGATGTGCTGAGTAGAGGCATTGGCAGGACCTACCGGGGCCCCCCAGCTCTGTGATTCCTCCCGGTCAGGGGTGACTTGACCAAAGCTGTAGCCTATGAATGTCAGGTCTTCCCAGAATGTCCTCTTCACCAGGAAGAATAGTCAATGTGTTGGCTGGTGAAATCCATTCAAATTTAGAAATCTGCTTTAAAACACTGAATGAGCACAGGCCTTGCCAGCCACTGCTTCTGATGCTGCTGCCACCGCACCCTCAGCCCCCATCTCAGTGACCTGCCCTTCTGCCAGGCCTGAGGAGTGGTCTTTGCTGCATCCATGCAGATGTCTGATGGCAGTGGACCCCGTCTCTCTCTAGACTATGCAACCAGTTGTCCTCTGTGGGCTTGGCCCTCCCTGGCCAGAGTCACTATGTCCAGATGACTTGACAAGTTCTAACTGCCATGCAAATGGGAAGTGGAATGTTTCCTTTGAAGGGGCAAGATGTGGAGTGAGAGGGTGAGCTAAGACAAGACTCAGGGTCCTACCCCACCTCCAGTGGGTTTCCAGGGTGGCTCAACGGGGTGATTAGGCAGCAAGGGCCTTTTACCTGGGGGCTAGGATCCTCATTTCTATTGCGATTGGTTTTCACCAGGTCAACCTTGCGTCCCATTTAACCAACACTTTCCTTAGTCTCCCCTGAATGTTACCACCCCCCCCAGCTTTTAGGAAGTCGTTTGCATCTGACTCCTTTCCATGGGGGTCTGCAGGGTCTGCCCTGCCCCCACCTCCTACCCCTGCCTAAGAACTGTGTCTGAATGAAGGTTCTCACCCTCTCTTCCTGTTCCCTCCAGGAGGAAACCTCGCAGGAGGCTGATATCCCAGGTCCTCCCAGTTCCAGGGCTCCTGGGAGACCCCAGTTGTCACCAGGTTTGTGTCTCTGGAGCAACATCCCAGGGTTGGGTGTAGCTGCTCTCCCAGCCTTCCAGGGAAATGTGGTTTCTTGTCCTCCCAGCAGGCCACTCAGTTTAGGACCGCACGGCCCCAGAGGCCCCTCCCTCCTGTACCACTCACCACTCACCGACCCCAAACATAGGAAATCGATGGCCTTCCTCCCTGCCTGCTCCAGAACACTCGTGGGGCTTGGGCACACGTAGCTGCTTTCTAGGGGCACTGAGTATCCCAGCTCGCTCATCAAGTACGGAGACCTCAGCCCAGGAGGAAAGTTTCAAGTAATTGCTTCACATGTTTACTTAAAAGGCGGATGCAGTGGCTCTTTTCAAATGTCTGAGGAACTCTGTCTGGAAAAGAAACTGCTCTGCAGAGCCCTGAGGGCTGGACAAAGAACCATGGGGCAAGTGTGAAAGGCAGACTCTCCTGATGTGTGGAGATGGCTGCCCTGGGAAGTCAGGGGCTTTTTGTCACTGGTACAGATTAAGCCGATTCTGAGTAAGTGCTTGGCAGCGGTGCACTGAATAGGTGGCATGTCCAGATCCTAGGTCAGTGATTGTCATGCCCACCTGGTCATTAGAATCACTTGGGATGCTCCCCGCCCCTATTTTTATTTTGAAAATATCAAGCCTACAGAAAAGTTGAAAGTATAGTACAATAAACACCAGAATACCTTTCACCTAAATTCAGTAATTGTTAACATTTTGGACCATATACTTGCCCTGCTCCTCTCTCTAGTATAAAATGTTTTTCTAGTGGCTGAGCCACTTGAAAGTAGGTTACAGACTCATGATACTTCACCCTACACTTCAGCGTCTGTCTCCTAAGAACAAGGACATTCTTCTGCATAAGCACAATATAATTGTTATATCTAGGATAATGTTAATATTATATCTTAATTATATAATATAAATTGTATATTTCATATTCAAATTTCTCCTACTGCCCCTCAAAATGTCCTTGATAGCTTTTTATTTTTGGTATTTTCTGTCTAGGGGTCCAGCAAACATATTAACCTAGGAAGATTTTAAGAATTTGGATTCCTAGGCCTTTGATTCTGGTGTTTTAGGACTGGAATCAGGCTTAGGAACCTGTATTTCTAGAAAAAACTTCCCAAGTGATTCCAGTGATCAGCTGGGTTTTAGATCAGTGATCGTTTTTGATCATGCACCCCTCCCCACCATGGTGAATATCTTTAGAATATCTTTATCTTCTCTTATATAAATTATATACATACTGCTATATTAATATATTTTGCACATTAGAAAACATACACAAAAATAAGGGACAAAATGAAAATAAGTGGTTCTAATATTTCTTCTAGTGGCCCCTGGCTCATCTTACACTCTCTGATTTTCATTTCTACGGAGCCCACTGCTTTAACTGACCTTTGGGAGTCTTGAATGATACCACTACACCAGCAGCACTGCTGTTAACTGACTTTGGGGAATCCCTCCCTAACCCCATGGGTTGGTGAGAATGTGATGGTCCTTTGATAATTACCTATATCCTCCCTAAATCAGAGACTTGGTTCATCTGTGTGTTCATGGCTTCGCCCTTCACATCACCCCAGTGATTTACCCTGCAGTTTATTACGATTAGTAATCATCCCAGAGGTTAAAGGACAGGAAGTTGGGTGCCCTGTTCTAAGAGGTTTCCTCTTGTATATGGCAGGGGCTGGCCAAGAGTGTTCATTCATCATTGTCTTTTGTTTTATTCCTTACCTTCTTCATTTAGGTCAGAATGAAAAAAAAGAGCCCAAGGTAACTTTTTTTTTTCCTTGTACTATTTTAAGTGGTAGAGGAAGGAAGAGCTTGGGCTGCCCACTTAAGCATGTCCACGGGTGTGTCTCCCTGGATTACAGAAAGAGACCCAAAGGAAGGGTAGACCAGATGCTACCACACATACAGGGACACCCTCGACAGTCCCTCCCTCCTCCATGCACACACTGCCTACTGGCCCATGGCTGGTGGGCCAGATATAACCCAGCAGGAATTCTTATCCAAGTGAGAGTTGGGCTGGAGGACAGAGCTCTGAAGGCCCTCTCGTGTTACTGTGAAACCAGGTACTTCTTGGCCTCTCCCTGTCACGGGGTGCTCCCTGTGATCCGGCATGTTTCTCAGAGGAAGCCTCAGACACTCATGAGTTCCCTTTGCTTGCTCTCCCCACAGGAAGTCAAGCTCAGCGTCCCCATGTCCTACACACTCAAGGTGCACTACAAGTACACAGTGGTCTTGGAAACTCAGCCCGGGCTCCCCTACAGCCAGGTCCGCGACATGGTGGCTAAGAAGCTGGAGCTCCTACCGGAACATACGAAGCTGAGGTGAGCTCCACGCAGGGGGCAGTTAGGGGGACAGCTGGGGAGCCTGCTGCTGGCCTGGTGGATGGCAGTGGAGGATGGCTCTGCACTGATGCTCTCTGACTTGATTCTTCCTCATTATCTCTACCCAGCTATCGGCCTCGGGACAGCAGTGAGCTGGTGCTCCTTTCAGAAGACAGCATGAAGGATGCCTGGGCCCAAGTGAAAAACTACTGCCTGACTGTGTGGTGTGAGAACACAGTGGTGAGTGCGGTGAGCTCAAGGGCATCTAAGGCCATGTTTCTAATGGGCCGCTTCCTCAACAGCAGTTCAGCATTTACCCGGCACCTTCTGTGTGCCTGTCACTAGGCTTGGGGTTAGGGATACGGTGGGTGACAAGCCTCAGCTCTGCCTCCGTTCCATTGCATCCTCACCTGGGTTGCAGCCAAGAGAGGGTTTCCCACAAGAGAAGAGCAGGCCCAGGCGCCCAAAGAAAGCTTCTAGTCCCTTCCATCTGCTGCCACACCTAATTGTTTCAATGTTTAGACCCATCACTATCAAGCAAGGTTGGAATGAAGTCATAGCTTGAGGCTGAGCTCACAGCCATTCTTCACCTTAAGTTTCCACCGGTTAGAACACTTGGGAGTGAAAGAAAGTAGTGAGCATTTATTTCACAAAGAGATGCCTTGGATAAAAACCTCCTACTAACAGCAAAGCATCTATTGAGAACTTCCCATGTGCCAGGTACCATGCAGTCTGTGTATAATTCTCATAATCCCCATAACTCTATGAGGCAGGTATTGTTATCCTATTTTGTAATTTAGGTAACAAGGCAAAGGGAGGTGAACCTGACCGAGATTACACAGAGCCTGCCTGTCGTACTCTTGAACACCTCGCGATACTAACAGTAAAAGGGCAGGTTATCTATAGGACCTGAGGTCTAGAAAAGAGTTAACTGACTTTCCAGTAAGAATAAAGGGAGTCAGGAGCAAAGTTGGAGGCTAAAAGTAGTAGCTACAAGTTATTACTCTTGGACTTTGTCCCTTAGTCTCTCAAGGAAAAGTTGTCATTTCTTTTCGTTGTAGATGTTAATTATCTCCCCCAACAATGGTCCTTGGAAACCAACCATCTGCTTTCTGTCAACATACTTTGTTTGCCTTTTATGTGATTTCACACTAGTGGATCATACAGTATACACTGATATATTCTTTTGTTTTAGTAGTCCATTCCTTTTGAACGCTAAATGGTATTCCACTGTATGGATACCACAAGTTGCTTATTCATTCACCTGTTGGTGTACTTTTGGGTTGTTTCCAGCCTTTGTCAAGTGACATTAATTCTTCAACCAACATTTGCTGGGCTCTTACTGCTCTCTTAGATAGGCACTAGAGATATAAAAACTAGTTAAGACACAGGCCCTTCTTGGGGGGAAGACAAGGGCAAACAGATGACTACAAAGCGTGTGTTAAGTAAACTGATGGAGATGCATGAATGCCTTACCGTGTTATATAAGCACTCAGGAGGGTATCTCACCCAAAGAGGCTGGAGGGAAGTGGGACAAGTCAGTAGCCTTCCTAGAGAAAATGATGCTGAAATTTGTCTTGAAGCTTATCCTGAAAAAGGTACATAGAAATTAGCAAGGTGGAGGAGGTTAGGATGGATGTGTTACATAGATGGAGAGAACTTTGGGAAGACCACAAGAATCACCATAATGGGAGAAGGGGGCTCAGTGCCACTGGATGCAACCGGGACAGCGGCTGGAGACAAGGTTGCAAAGGCCACAGGGCCAGATCAGGGAAGGCCTTGTACACTGCTGTGCTAGGATGATGCTATGAGCAGGGAGAAAATAGAGAGGGCTTGCTTTGGATTGATGATTCAAGGGGCATATGAGCAAGACAGGGAGCTCAGCTAGGCTGGCCGGTGGGCTTCCTCTGAGTACTCAGCTCCCCATCCACAGTCTGGAGGCTGGGGTGTCCCGACCAGAGTCCGTGAGTCTGCAGTCTCCACTGTCCAAAGCTGTTGTCGAGTAGGGTCCCAGTGACACTTCGGTTCTCCCTCTACTCACCTGTGTTTCCTGCTTCAGCGTTTGTCGACTGTGGCGTCTGCAGTTGTATCAGTCTAGGGGGTATAAAATTAAATAGTTCCTAAGTGAATCCTTGGTCAGTTACTAGTTTTCACGTGCAAGTAGATTTTGAGGCCATGGAAGTGACCAAAGTGGGAAAGCTATTCCAGACCATGCAGGCCTTGGGCCCACAGTGGAAGGCAGAGTCCCTCCACCAAACCCGCATCCCTACAGCTGGGCAGGGACTTCTGCTCAGTTAGGGAAGGGTCTCTTTGGTAGGTTCTCACTCAAAGGCAAATGTTCCATGGAAAGAAAAAAAATGAATGGGAGGGGAAGAATTAAAGAGGACGGGCCTGGAGGAAGGCCCTGTAGTAAACCCCACAAAGTAAACCTTGTGGTTATCTAACAGTTCAGAAAATTGCCTTCAGGAAGTAGAGACATTGGAGCTGAGACGTCCTGGTGCCTCTGGCTGAGAGGAAAGGCCCAGGGCCCTGAGGGTGCATGCCAGTGCAAGGGGTCCCTTGAAAGTTTGAAAGGTCACTCTAGGTTTTCCAGTTGTCTGTTTTTGGACTAATCCCTTCAGTTCTGTCTTTAAAGGATTCTGCTTAGGAGTTCTGCTCTAAATGTGAACTACTTCACTGAAAAGGGTTTGTTTTTTTTTTAATGTTTGAGATCATTGTTAATTTCTGTAACAATTGTTAACTCCTGCAGGGAGTTTCTGATTAATAGATTTGGGATGGCGCAGAAAATTTGTATTTCTGTAACAAGGTGCCCAGTGTCGTGGGTACTGGGGAAAGGGTGTTGGATTTGGGAGTTAGAAACCCAGGTCTGACTTTAGGTCCTGTCACTTACTTGTGACTCAACCTCTGTTTCTCCATCTGAAAAGAAGTAACACTAGTACCTATTCTACCTTTTTTCAGGATTACTGTAAGGTTTCAGTAAGATTTTAAGACTATCTACAGTCCTGCATACCTTTTGGTTTCATTTATCCAACCATCCGGTGTTCATAAAGTACATGCCAGGTCTATGCTAGGTACTGACCACAGACTGGCCTTTCTGAGTTTATAACCCAGGTGCTACACTGACATTTTGCTGACTGATGCTGACTTTGGTGATGTGCAATGTTCGCTGCAGGAAGTTAGGAAAACTAACAGGCCTTTTATTATTTCAGGGTGACCAGGGCTTTCCAGATGAAACTGAAGAAACCAAAAAATCTGATGCTAATAACCAGACAACAGAAGCTCAGCTTAAGGAAGGGAGCCAAGTGGTAGCACTCTTCAGCTACGAGGCTACCCAGCCAGAAGACCTGGAGTTTCTGGAAGGGGATGTAATCCTGGTGTTATCAATGGGTAAGTGCTACTCCTGGATTAGAGTAACTAATTCACATGTTAGCAGGAATAAATTCAAGAGCAGAGAGAAGAAAACATCAATAAGCTACAAACTTTAGCCGATGTTTTCAATATCCTGCCTAGCTTTCAGCCAGAGGGAGCAAAACTGAGCACTGACCTTTCCATCTGATGCTCTCTCCTGGGCAGGGAAGCAACAAATGGCAGACTTAAATCACATTTTGATTATTAAAGATTGTTTTGGAAGCCATGGATTCTCATACCAGAACTAATGAATTGGAAGGTGGTTAGAATCATGTTGCCTTTGCACCAAACCACATGATACTGATCTTCTGCAAACTACAGTTCTTTGAATTGATATACTTTTCTAAGATGAAGGAAGAAGGGGATAAATTTTGCCTTAAGAAGCAATTATTCAGAATTGCTCTCTCTGGCAACTTTCCTGGATGTTACAAATCAAACACATTAAACGCTGAAATAAGTGGAGGGTTCTAATTTAGTTCTTCTCAAACTTAAGTATGCGCATGCATCCTTTGCAGTTTGTGAAATAAAATTCCTTGGCCCAGCTCCAGAGATTCTGATTCGGGTCTGGGGTGGGGCTCACTAATTTGCTTTTTTTTTTTTTTGTGGTACACGGGCCTCTCACTGTTGTGGCCTCTCCCGTTGCGGAGCACAGGCTCCGGACGCGCAGGCTCAGCGGCCATGGCTCACGGGCCCAGCCGCTCCGCGGCATCTGGGATCTTCCCGGACCGGGGCATGAACCCGTGTCTCCTGAATCGGCAGGCGGACTCTCAACCACTGCGCCACCAGGGAAGCCCTAATTTGCATTTTTAACAAGCTTCTAGGTGATGCTGGTCTACTGACCATACAGAGGAGCACCGCTCTAACTCATGGTTTGACACAGTCTTATTTCTCTACCTGGTAACAAGCCAAGAGTCACATCAAAAGCTTCATTCACATGGCTGAAATCTTGTGCATTAGTAATGCAAAGTGGTGAAAACCGAACACTATTATCGATTATAACAGAAAATCTAACAGGTTAAGAAACGAGAGCAGGAGATTTTAAAGTTAATGGGGTAAAGAGTGAGTGTACACGACTGTGGCAACTAACTCAAAATATGAGTAATGAAAAACAGAAACAGGATGCACAATCAGTGCCTATCTTCTGAAAGGGAGAATGGAAACTCAGTTGTAAGAGTTGGATTTAACTCCCCACACCATTTTTAAAGTGTCAGCATCAACCAATCAGCTAAATTGTCCAGAGGTTTTTTTTCAGGGTTGGGGATAAGAAAAAGACAAGTGAATGCTCTGAAAAACCTTCTGGGTAGGTATGCAGAGAAGGTGGTGTACTCTTTTACTGGGATATGTATAAAAGTCTAAGTTGGTCTAATTCAGAAAGTATCCATGTAATATTTTGACATAATAACACTTACAGAGAAAACAGATTCAGCATAAACATTGTGTGGGGCTGAGGGGCGAGTTCAACTGTATTCAACAGTTATGAGAGAGTTTCATTCCAAAAGTTTCTCAAATTTAAAATGTGAATCACCTAGGGAGCTTGTTAAAATGTATTCCGACTCAGGTTTGGGGTAGGACCTGAGATTTGGGCATTTCTAGTATGCTCCCAGGATCCACGACAAACAAATGCTGCTCCGTGACTCACATTATAGGAGGAAGAATCAAGACAACAGTTTGCAATTAGAATCACCTTGAGTGAACTTTAGAAAAAACTCTGATGCCCGACCACACTCCACACTAATTAAAGCAAGAGTTTCTGGGGACAGGATCCAAGCACCAGTGCTGCTGTAACATCTGATACAGATGTCTTACATCCAAAGATGAACTTCTGAACTGGTTCTATGGTCTGGTAGATGGGCTTTGGAGTAGGTCATACATACCTAAGGTGTCTGGTATTTATTGGCAGAATGACCCTGAACAAACTATTAATCTCTCTGGGTCTCCTTTTCCTTAGTAAAACGGGGATATTATCTACAACTGAGTTATGAAGTCTGTGCCTGCACTTTATTAGTCTCAAAATAGGTGCTATGAAAATTCTTGTATTTTACAAACATGGACTGAACCCATCACTAGCTCCAACTCTCAATTCTTTGATCATTCACCAGTGAACATTATTAATATATTTAACCAATTGCATGTCCCTTTCCTGTAATCAAAACAAAGATTCCCAACAAAGCTAAAACTCTTTGTTAAAAAAAAAATCGTATCTAAAGATTCATTATTCAATTTCTTTCACTTTATTTCTTTGGTAACATTTTGAAAAGTCTAATTCATTCCTTTGCATTTTATTCCTCCATTATCATGTCTAAGACAGAAACCAATAATGAAATGGCTAAGTCCTATGTTTGCTCTTACCTCCAATCACTTTCCAAAGCAGACTTTTCCCTGTTAGCCCAACTGGGGGGTGAAGGACTGACAAAAGATGTGTGCAATATTCAGATGAGGTAATTCTCCTATACTCATTTTAGAAATTGAAGTATACTTTTCCTTTTATCAGTGAATGAAGAATGGCTGGAGGGGGAGTGCAAAGGGAAAGTTGGCATTTTCCCCAAAGTTTTTGTTGAAGAACGTACAACTACAGACTTGGAAAGCACTCCTAGAGGAGTCTAGGATGTTTCACAACCTGCAAAGTTGAAGAAAAGGAGGTACTGTCATTTGCAAGATTTAGCACGCCTCTGCAGTACACTGTACAGACATCGCTGTTTGGAAGTATTAATTCATCTACTTTTCCCTGTTAAAATTTAACCTATTAGACAGTGATGTGGAACTTTAGATGATGATTACCTTGGAGGTGGCGAGGGGGTGGTGGTTGGAAGAGTCTGGAAGGGCATGAGGGGGGTCTTCCAGGGTGCTGATAATCTGTTTCTTGCTCTGAGTGCTGGCTACCCAGATATGTTCAGTTCGTGAAAATTCACCGAGTTGTATACTTACTATTGGTACACCTCTCTGTGTGTGTGATGCCTCAATAAAAAACTTACAAAAACAAGATACCCAGAGTGCAGGCCCAAGACCTAAGTGTAATTACCCCCATTCCTGCACCATTCCTATCACAGACTCCTAGGGCCTCAGGTTACTTTACAGGTAATTCGGAAGGCACGCGCACACACACACAAAATTAACATTTTGGGGGGTTAACAGTCTTGTTGCTTAAACAGAACCTAGACTGAGTTATGTACCCCTGAAATACAGCTTTTAATTCCACAGAAAATTAAAATACTAGAACTACATCCCTTCATGTGTTCTCAGGGAGGAACATTTCTTAAGAGTTCAATAATGAATGTATGCCACGAATAAATAAGAAATGAAAAGCAGCTGTGTTCAGGAAGCCAGTTGGTTAGTACTACCCTACTAGGTAACATTTTATAATAAGTATTCTAGTAATATACATGATAGAATGCTATCGGTTTATTCTGGTTATCATTTAACCAAATGGCCCAGTTTTTCAGGGTTAACTTGGGTGAGAGTTTTCCATAAATACTAAAGACCTGGCCTTGATCCCCCCACTTCCTTTTGTAGAATACATGTGGCTTTGTTAACAATTTTTCAAGTGTGTAGGTGTGTGTGAACAGCACAGTTAGGAAGTGAAGTGTAGACTGAATCCACATCAAGGTGAAAGGGCAGCTGCTGGGCGTGCACACACACACTGGTGAGCTGCGGTGCTGGCTTCTGGCACATGCAAAGGCCCAGCAGGCTACCACTGGAAATATGAGACACAACTTGAAGAAATACAACACCAAAGCAAAGAACACCAATTACTGTTGCTGCTCATCACACTTAGTGAGTTTACTGGGCCAAAAGGATAAACTATCTCTGAGTTGCTTTATTAAGGGTGACAATAAGGATAAAAATGCTGAGCTGTTAAAAGAATTGACAGTTTCTTTCTACCCATCCCTTTCCATAATCCTGCATATTGGTTAGGAACCTTACTAAAAGCAAAAATAACCCTGAAGCATATTTGATTTTTGACCTTCTTTGCTTTCCCCTAGATGACTTGTAAGTAGTTTAAGTTTTTGTTTTTTAAGTTGGATTTTCTTTTAGGATAAAAAAGAAACAGTCTATACACAGATCTGGTTGGAGAGAACATGGTTTAATTAAAGGCAAAGCTGAATTCAGCAGCTGCAGGTCTTGCACAGACAGACCAAAACAAAAAACAAAAACAAAAACAAAAACAAAAAAATAAACACAAAAGAAAGTTTACTACACAAAACCAGTTTCTGATGAAGATTCTCCTCTCCCTCCTCATTACTCCACACTGAGGATGATAAGGCGAGGAACCCCGCCCCAAGAGTCAGAAAACATTCCAAACACCAAATTCTCATGCAGAAATGGGGCTGTAGATGGGACGTGGGCACTACGTGGGACCGAGACGGTGAACCTGGTGAGCTTGTCAAGGGCGCAAGAATCCGTGACAGTTCAAACACTGGAATGTTGCAGCTGCCTGAATGAAGAGCTCAAACACACAGAGTGGGTAAAGGCAGCAGGGAAGGAGGCTTGGGACGGAGGGAAAGGGAGAAAGGTGGACACGGGGAAGGGGCTGGAGAGAAGCACAAAAGGTTTCATATTGCCATTGGGTGGGGGACTTCACCCTTTGGGACCTTTCAAAAAAATAAAACAAAACAGAAAAAACCCCAAACACCATGTCAAACTAAAAGAGCAGTAATCTAAGCATACAGGACTCCAACCACTGTCTCGGAAGAGCAATGAGCATGAATCTCACCCCTTTTCATTGCTGGGGTTGCCCAGACTCCAGTGATGACTGGGGCTCCTGGATGTGCTTTGCTCTGCAGCTGTTTTCCAGCTCTTAAGTCCCACGCTAGCTCCACACACTGACACGCATCACCCCTCCCCTCTGGGGGAGCAGACGGGCATGTGCGCGCACACACGCACACTCTCACACACACACACACACACACAAAGGAGAGCTCTCCCAGAAAATAAACCCTACCACTAGCACAGCAATTGGACATTTAGATTGTTTCCATAATTTCCCCTTAAAATATTACTTTTCCAGGAAATGACTATCAGTAATGCTGTCCTTCTGTTTCTACACAAGAAAATTTTCAGTCCTCTTTCCTTCTAATAAATATCAAATAAAAGTTTATTTTCCTTCCTTTCGCCTTTTCCAGAATGGACTTCCTTGTGTTTTCTTCTCTGCGTGATGCACACGTGTCCGCGTTGCCTTGAATTTCACTCTGAAAGTGGAGGCTGGGAGACTGCAGCCGGGCAGGGGCCTGGCCCCTCGGTGGGCTGTGCAGACGCCGCTGCTGCTGCTTCCTTCTTCTTCAGACTGTCTTTCGGGCCCCAGCTGCTGGACCCCATGCTGTTGCTTGTTGGCGAGATGTTGTGCATGTTAGGAATAATAACGATTACTAGCACACAGCACAGGGTAGAAAAGGGGTGGAGGTAGGGACAGGAGGAGGTGGGTGGTAAGTAGGATGGGGGCACAAAAACCAACCAAACAAAAAATAACCACACTGAAAGCTTCTACCTATTAAAATGCGTCAGGCCATGAATGGACTAGCCTGCCTTCTGTGGGACTGCCTGCTTTGCTACCGTAAAATGTACAGGAATCAAAAACGTTAATTTAAAATCCTACAGCAGTTTGTCTGCAAGTCCAGCCCAGCACCACCACCCACGCTGCATCCTCGATTGGGGCTCAAGCACCTACAGAGTGAAGGGCATTTCCTGCTGGAGTCTCCAGGCCAGAGGAGGGCCCACCAGAACCTTCTGAGTGAAAGTTGAGGCCTTGTCCTCTCCCTTATGGAACATTTCCACTGGCTGAAGAGGTCAGTTTCCCCATCCTGTCACCACCAACCTCTCACAGGAGCAGTGCATGGGGCTTTCTTTGCTACACACTGACTAGAAGAAGCACATCCGTGTATGGAAGAATTCAATGTGATATCTTACTACTGAGAGTAATAACAATAATAAAAGATGTTCAGGAATAATTTCAACTATTCTCAGTCAGCAAAGCAATCATTAATGGATTCCTATTTTACTCCCCAAAGAGGAAAAAAAGGACTGAGACGTTCCCATTGGCTTCTCCCATCTGCCTTCCCTTCTCAGCTTTCACTTCCCATGTGGCTGGGGACATGCACGATGGAGAAGGTGAAAGGCGGTGATATCAGGTAACTGAGTGAGACAAACAGCAGTTCCTCTCTCCCTCCGGAAGGCCCCGGGGGGACGGAGAGTTCCTGATGGTTTTTTCTTTTTGCTGCACTGCAGACATTTCGTGCACACTCAGCGGGCTGGTGGAACACTTACACCCTCTCAACAGCGAGAAACAGAAAAGAGGGCTGCCACCTGCAGGGGACTGTGTGGGCCAGTCCTGCAAACCCAACATGCCATGGTTTATGGAGCCTTCATTCCCAGGGTTGCCACTCTGGCCTCAGTGTGGAGGGTTCATGGTGCCTTGTCCCCGCTGCTGTTTCTGCTTCTGCTGCATTAACAGCTGCTCCAAAGCGGAAGGTCCAGGATGCATCATGGAACTGGACCAGATAGACTGAAAAACAGCCCAGAGCTTGTCAGCAGAGGTCAAATGCCTGGTTGTCTTTAAGGGATTTGTTTTTCAATCCCAGCCAAACATAAAGGCATGTATGCCCCAAGATTCCCAAACCCTAAAAAACCCCAGCTATTACAAAAACTTGTTGTAAGACCAGGTCTTCAAGACAGGTTAGTTCCCATTAAGACCATTTTAAACCAGAAAAGGTGAAAGTATGTTTTACATAAAGTCTTTTTGCTAAAACTCAGCTCCATGTGAGACCAGAGCATTTACCAGAAAGGTTTCAGGCAAACAAAACATTTCTGAAATTAGATGCCCTTCTCTGACTTGTTTAGAAAAGGCTTAAATGAAATATTCCAAGGTGAGTCCGGATTTTCTTAATCTTAGAATCCAACTAAAACCTTCATGTCTGTCCCCCTGAGGATACTGCTTTATCACTAGTGAATTCACAAATTAAAAAAAAAAAGTCCTATTCAAGAATCTTATAAGGCAGACCATGCTTCTAGGACTTTGCTAGATATGTGCTATGAATCAATCCTAAGGGCCTCAGGAATAAGATTAGCCGTTTATGTGAATGAAAGCAGAGACATCTCTTGCGGTTCTTGTTCCTGATCCACTCACCTTTAGGCTTTCCATGAGGACAGCAGAAGAATCCTCCATGGATGGGCCATGGCCTGTCCAGGAGCCACTTGAAGTACTGGCCTGATGCCAACTGCTCTCAGAGGATGATGTTGCTGAGAGATAATCAATGCCAAACCCACCCATGGCTAGGAATGAAGAGATAAGAAGAATTCAAGACGTTGTTCTACCATTGCCAAATGCCAAAAGCTAGGGAAGGGTAGAGTAAGTTCTTTCACTTTCGCTAAGCAATGAAGTCTGGATCTCACCTGGCTTATCAGTTTTCCACCGATCTGCCGTCCTCCTATCCCTGTTATCCGGAGTCCCAATGGGTCCAAAATTGGAGAATGGGACAGAATTGTGGTTGTGTGTCGGAGGCGAGCTTGGCAGGCTGCTTGGGTTGGAGGAATGAGGAGACTGGCTGGCTGGTGTTGAATGATCTATGAAATAATAGCAACGCAGGACATTGAACAAAGATGTTTCACAAACATGCCAAGAATGAAAGTTTCCTGTAGGTCTGATCACTTAAATTCTGTTAACAATAATCACAGGGTTTCAGGAGAGGCAAATAAAGGCCCCAAAAGGGATCCTGCCAAATGCACTCGCCTGTCCTGCTGTGCATGCCTAAGGCACACTCCTTGCCTTACAACTAAAACAGTACACAGTTTTGTCAAATAAATGCATTCTTTTGGTGTGCCTCTTTCAGATAAGTATAACTGCTCTTCTCTATCAGAACAGAATTGCCTAACCTTAAAAATTACTATTAACTCTGTATTTTTAAAAGTGCAACTTTTCCTGCAAAGAACGAATATCTACAAATAAAACTAAAAAACAGCTGCAAACCTTAAGATAAAACTCGTATTTTTTCTCCCTTACAACTCTGTTCATTACTGAGGATGTAAAACAGCTTTTTAGTGTCATTTATCATATGAACCAGTGCATCAGGCTTTTTTTCCTATTTTCCTTCAGAAGTTACTTTAAAAACAAACAAATAACAACAACAAGATACAAACAAAAACCACCAAGACACAATCATACTATCTCTTAATCAACTTGAGTGTACAGGAAATGCAAGGTCTATAATTTAAAGACTAGTCAATACCTGAACTGGCAGGAAGTGATGGAGACCATGGAGTCCCTTCAAAAAGGGAGTACAATGATGTTTCCTGGGGGGCCATTGAGGGATTAAGTTCTGCTTTAGAGCTGGTTGTCAGGTTTTTCCCATATACCTCATTGAACACACTGTTATTTGGGTATCTTTCCTGAAAGACAATGACCACCAAGTTAACAAACTCACGCCAGAGAAAGAGATTTAAGAAAATGCAGTGTTCGTGCTCATGGATGCTTATCTTAAGCCTTTCTTTGCAAGACAAACTTTTGAGGCTTTTACTTCTGTTTCTTTCAGTTCTCCCGTTTAATTCATTTGCCTTTTATTTTCCCTCACCCTTTATTTTGCTCTATGTAAACCACCTGGGTTAGAAAGTATGAATAATTTACTTGCTGAACAACAGAGCCCCAGAGACTTTAACACTAATGAGAAGTTAAACAATTCAAACTTATACAAGTCTCTAGTGTACCCTAATCAAAGGGGGGTGGGGAATAAAATCAAATACCTGGAAAACACCAATATATGGAAGAGAAAGGAAAGAGAAAAACAGACGTATTGAAATAGAACGGGAAAGAAAATACTAGCCCACAATAAAAGCACAAAGCAGGATGCTTCACTGTTTACGCACCTGATTGAGAGAGAATCCGGTGAGCGACAGGAAAGAGGATGAATGTGACATGAGCTCCGAGGGCTTCTCCAATAAGGATTTCTTCACAGTCCCGGAAAAAAAGGTAGTTAAATTATGCCTTCCATTTTCTTAATATTAAGATACCATCCAACCAAAAGACCACAATTTAAGCATACTTGTACTCACCTATCTTGTACAATTTAAAGCTTAGAAGATATAAATTCAAATCCGTGAATACCATGACACCAGATAAGTGCCAGTTGTCACAGGTGAGACAGAGCCCTCCTGATCAGCACCTCTAATCTGGCACAGAGATCCTGGCAGGGACCCTGGAAACTGGCAGTTTGGAGTGTTCACTAGGCAAGAACCTCAGGAATCCCTTTGTCAACAGTTGCATTTAAAATACTCTCAAAACAAGAAGGGGAACTGATCTGGCACTGTTTTCTCCCTAAATTTTTAAAACACTGACATTAATGACTTTTAAAAAGCCTTTAAATCCATTTGACAACTGGTTTTGTTAGCATGGTTCCTAACAACTCTATTTGTGGTATATATCAAAATAGTTGCTGAAGTCAAGCTTACATTTATTGGCCCTGAGAAAGTTACTAGGGAAAAAAAAGCTGAATCTCTGATGCTCACTGTCACTGAATTGTTGGTCAACAAAGCATTTATTAAACACCTGCTGCATGCAAGGTACTTTCACACACATCATTAACGATGCTAAACATAAGAAGGGCTACCGTAAGGTTTTTTTAAACATGAAAAAAAATCCACTAAAAGGCCCCCCTCCGCTTGTTCCACCATCAGCTTCATTTCCGACGGAAGGGGCAAGCACAACAGGAACTAAGAGATTAGGAAACTAGTGTACAGAGACGTGCTCCCCTGCCTGTCCCTCAAGCCACCCCAGCAAAAAAAAAGCAGCAAGAAAGGCAAACACACAGAGGCAACAGTTTAGTATCTGGACATTCAACAACCTCTAGGCACTGCCATTGCACTACGACTGTTCAAGTGTCTAGGGGATCTTTTATTTCTGCTAACTTTAGTGGGGGAAGTGAGAGGTCTCTGTGGCCACTCACTCAGGAAAATTCTTAAGGGAACTTCAAGTGCCAGGGATGGCAGTGTGTCACGAGAGCCATTAAGCAGCTTTCAGTTCTCCTAATACTAAAATCAATGCACTTTAATCTTACGAATGTCTTCTTACCCCGTGTTTATGGGAAAGAAACAGCGAGAAAGTGGAACTCAAGAATTGTTTTATGTCTTATTAAGATGGCATGAAGGGAGTGGGGGAAAGACCTCATAGCATACATCTTTCTTACAGTCCCCCCACCTTAGTAAAATATCTAAACAATGGTATTCTTTGAAATGCACACTGGGTTACAGAAGGTTATTTTTAAAAGATACCACTAATCAATTCTTAGACTTTATTTTATGTCATTCTAGTTATTTATCTCTGTGTTCACTCATTTATGGTACTCCAACTATGTTTATAAATAGAGGCCTTTTCATTTTCACTCATTCTGTTTAGAATCTGGCTCTGAATTTAGATCAGGGCTCTTAGTTAACCAAACAGAAAAGAACCACATACTGTTCGGTAAAATCAATCTAGAATTTTTTTATTCAGTAAAACATCTAGAACATTATTTCATTTCATATTTTGAATACATGAGGAAAAATCTCACTGCTCCTAAACAAGATTAAATGACACCTAAAATTCCTGGGTCCAGGTGGAAATGATACCTGAAAAGTAAGTTAACTGGCCAGCATCACATCCTGTGTGTGACCAGCCCTGCAGGATGCTTTCTGGATAACAGGTAACAAAGCTGTAAGATTTGGGGAAACTATGGAATCAGACATGTTTTGCTATGTTCTACTACCATTTGAAGGTTAGTTTGGGCAATCAGGAAGTAAGTTTTAAATTTCTATAAAAAAGGAAAGCCCTAGAAAGAAGAAACCACCTATTCCAAGTACTACAAAATCTCAGAAAAGAAGCTGAGGTTAGAGCAAGAAGAATTATGTAAAATACATACAAAGAGGCTTCGTCCAGGAAGAGAGGCGAGAGGCCCCAGCAGAGCTGGGTAAAGATCAGGAGGGTTAGAAAAAATCAGCTCTTCCTCTTCCTCCAAGGCAGCCAGACTCTTTAACAGGTCCGGAGGAAGTAGAGGGGAGCCCTTGGGGTCCTAGTGACAGAAAGGATCACAGTGAGATGCAATAAGGGATGACAAAAGCACAAAGGAGTAGTGGCATGATTAGGGGGGATGAAGGCAGCTAAAGTCAAGGAGGAAGAAGTAATGAATAGTGAGACAGTATTATGCAAAGAGGAAAAGGCTCTGAAACACCAAAGCAAAGTGACACGAGGACAATGGTAGAGAAAGATCGAAACAACAGAAAGAAGCAAAAGTAGTGACAGAGCAGAACATAAAAGGTTAATGTGGGAAGCGAGTAAAACAATGCAACGGAGCAAAGTGATTAGCCTATCTTGTGCTAACAAACAGAGAAACAGCTTTCTTAAAAGTTACAAAAACATACCCGTTTCTCATGAATAAAAAGCGCAAGTACAGGGAACTCCACTATCAAAGATAACTGGCTTTGTTCCTCTCAGAAAACAATTTGTTTAAATATGCAATAAACCTATTTTTAAACTTAGATGATTCAGCCCAACTGAGAGGAGCTTTGTCTCAGAATTCTCTAACATGCTGTGTTAGAGATTTCTGCACATGATTTCTCTGCCAGACCATCACAGGTCAAAATCAGGAACAGAATTCTTCAGCTCCCCCAAATCAAGCATACTATGCAATTGTAAAGAGGAGACCAAAAGCTGCACCCATTTACTCAGCAGCATTCTGCAGCACTAATGAAGCAGAGTGACCTTTATAAACATCTACTTGAGAAATTTAAAGGACATGCATCCCCAGACCTAACTCTGAAGTGCCCTGGTGACAGGAAAGGACACACACCTCAAATGGCATCCTGGGCACAGGATCCTGCTCTGGACGGAAGACTCCCGGTGACCGTTTGCCCCTGCGGTCCATGTTGGCTTGCTGTGCCATTACAGCTCTGCTATCAGCCATGCTGTAGGAAGAATCCCAGTAGAATTCTGGGATCTTGACTTCTGAGGAATTATGGTTATATGGCTCCATGGGAAAAGGCTTCATTTTTTTCTCTAGAGGCTGCTGCTGCATTACAGGAGGTTGCAATGACGGCTCAAACAGTTTTATGGGGTCTTGGGTTTGAAGGTAGTAGGGCTGTTTCACAGGCATGATTTTCCCTAATGGGCCTTGAACCTGAGGGGGATTCCACAGCTGTTTGGAGGCATCTGCCTGTTGATACTAAAAAAGAGACGCCTGTCACCAAGATGAGGATAAAATGCAATGTTACTTACACTCAGTACTCAGGAATCACAGAATGAATCTGAGAGATTTTACCACCAACAAAACTCTAGACAATGCAGTTTTGTTTACTCTAAGTTTTTCAATACACAGAGCTTTCTGGGAACAGATTAAGGGCACTGAACTCATGTTCTCTTTCAGTTCCATTATTTAAGAGGTTTAATAAATGAGGGTGTGAGTGTGGGTGGGCGCGCACACATTTCTCCTTCTGCTTCAAGTGGTGTGGGATGACAAATTATTTAAGACTGGTATCATTAACACCTCATCAAGATTACGATACTATTTCCCTTCTGTAGTTGAGGTTCAAATACAGGAAATTATTTACAGAAAATCCTTTTCTATAAAGCTCATAAGTAGTAGCAGCAAAGAATGGTACTTAAGATCTATTGTCCTTTACAAAAGTAAAAGGGAGAACACCTGAACTTTCCTAAACAGCAAAGAGAAGACTTACGTGTTCCCATAATCATTACAAGTCTAAGCAAGAAGTAGCTGAAGGCCTAACTAGTATTTTTAATTAACCAAACACAGAATAATTTCAACCTTCCCCTCTCCTTACTTCAGCTGGACAGTACACACAACTGTGAATTACCTGCTGGAATCCAGAGTGGTGAGGAGGGCTTTTCCCCAAAGCCGGCACAGCTTTTGTAGGGGATTGTTGCTGCTGAGCTAGAGCCTGAACCTGCAACTGGCTTGTAGACTGTGCTGTTGGCTGAGCTGGTAAAGATGTAAGGGGTTGCTGGGAAGGTGGCTGTGGTTGTTGAGGTCCCTGGTTCATCGGCCCTGGTCCAGAGGGCCGTTGCTGGCTGTAAGGAATGTGGGACTGTTTCCCAGCTTGCACCTGGTTTCCTGCTGGAGAGTGAGCTGTAGGCTGAAGAAAGGTTCCCGGGACAGAAACACCAGCTGGGAAGGTGTAACCTGAGCCCATAGAAAATGCCACAGGAGGGGGGATAACATAGGTTGGGGGCGGGAACCCTTCAAAACAGAAGAACATAGCTTTAGTTCTAAGGAAACTTAGCAAAAGAAAGACAAAAAATAGTATAGTCATTTTGGGCTGGGGTGGAGAAGAGGTCTTCTAATAAATTATAAAAGACAGGGACCAACCGTCAAGTAAGACTGATCAAGTGTCAATCTTTAACCTGATTTCAAGAATTAAATATAGACTATTGGCTGCTACTTCTATCCACGGAGGTAACTGGAGAATCCTAAAGGCAGTTTTTTAGATGCCATGGTTAGTGACAGGAATTCCTTCATAATAACAAGCATACACTTGTACATAAACTACAGAGAAATGGCTCAAAAAACAATTTCATAAACATTAGGGAAAAGAGAACTAACTCCCTTATACCTTTTAACATTATGGTTTAGTAATGTCACTCAGAGTCTAAAATTTCTCAGTGGGTTAACAGAAACTCCTACACAGATGGAATTCAGCAGAAGAAACTACAAAACATATATTTTTACCTGGCCGGCTGGGAAGAGGAGGAAAGGCTCCAGGGTGATGAATGGGGATGAACTGGGAGTTACTTGCTTGACTTGGAGCTTGAGTTACAGGTGTTTTCCTGGCTTCAGACACTGGAGTCCTTCTTAATTCTGTCTGGGATTTTACCTATGACCAACCAGAAGCAAAACTATCTATAATAATCTGAAACTCAAACATGTCAGAAAGAAGCACCTACTCTCAGAAAGTATTTAAAATCCTACTATGTCCCCCCCGCCAAAAAAAGTATATGCTGCAGATATTTCACTTCACCTAAATTAAAAATGGGAAAGTCAAATTATTTAATTGCCAAAAAAAGTTATAAGGGCTTAGTTTTACTTGTCTAATTATTTTGCTTTCACAATATCATAAAAGTACGAAATACAGAAAAGACCTGAGAATTCATTTCTTTTACAAACGAGACACCTGATGCCAACAGGTTTAAAAAGCTGCCTATAATCTTAAGCCACTGTTATGGGCCCCATGGCCCTGTATTCTCTTAATGTACATGAATTATGAATGAATAATGACCACTAATCCACAGATGAGACACTTTTGGCCCTCAGTTTAACTTCATCTGGGCAGCTTTAAGGGTATCAGTCAGGCATCCACCCTCCACCCTGCAACCCTACCACCCCCAGAATAAATAAGGATACTTTCAGCAGTAAGAAACAGGCCTGAGATCCTACAGATGGAGCTGGAGAGAAGTAGATGCCATATGCACTGCTCAAGTAATGTAAAGGTGAGTAAAGTGAGTAAAAATAGGTAGCATTTATAGAAAACTCAGGATGAGGTACAGAGGGCGGTGATATATTGACTACTGTCAGGTTTTCTTTAATCATCAATAGTCAGATTTTAAAAGGATGAGACCAGAAAAGAGATTTTATTTTCCGTCTGGACCTTTTGGGGAGGCAGTTTCAGAGGATAGAGCCAGAGCAGGCAGGAAATGCTGAACTCTTTATCCCTAAAACACTGGTCCTGCAGCCTTATAATTCTTTTGTTTTCTTCCTTGCCTTTCCCCAACACCTCTCACTTTCTCTGTGCCTTTTCTCAATTTCTACCATGTTTTTCTGTTTCTTTCCCTATTATTAACCTTAAAACAGAACTACTATGTTCTTATTTCTCCCTTTCCCTGCAAAAAACTGTAAGGGAAATGCCCTGCAGGTGATGTTTATTTGCAAGCAGACTTCAAAACTGTAAGATTCCTCATGCCTACTGTAAATAAATACATTTGGCAAAATGTGTTAATAATCAAATGGCTACAAACATTAGCGGTGTTAATAAAACCAGCACAGAGTAAAGACCCTTTTGTTTATATGAAATCATCTGTATCTCCCTGGAAAGGGGCGTGTGTGTGTGTGCGTGCGTGTATATTTAAAAGAAAAGTCACAAATAACTGAGCAGTGTTTATCCTTTCCCAGCAAGAGACTTGGGTTCTTGCTTTACAAATTCCCATGAGCCAGGATAACACTGAGGTTATATAATGCTACTAGCTGGGGCCGGTATAAATGTCAAGGAAAATAGCCTCATCTTTCCCCAAGAATATATTTTATTTTGTATAGTGAATCTGAAAAACAAAAAACAAAAAACCACCGTGTAAGCCTTAATATACTTGGTTCTATGGGATCTATAAAAGACCCCAAATTTTCCACTATAGCATTAATAAATCACAATTATACCTTCCAAAGAAAATGTAATTCTTTGTGAAACTGATAGCTCTGCAACTGGTTATTCCCAGCCACTTAAACTGGAGAGAACTGACAAAAATCAGGTTGAGATTTTTTTCACTCACATTACAATTCCTGAGAGTTGGTGGAGTACCCATCTACCATAGTTCTTTACATGACCTTACTATGCAGCCTTCTAAGAATGCATTGAAGCTTCCAGAATAGTCAATTCTCAAGGCTTTAGGAACAAAATGAAAAATCTTGCCTTTTGTGTGAGCCTTCCTCTACCTGCTTTATAGTTCAAATACAGCTTACCTGCACTGCCACATTCTGCTTTCCTGTTTCCTGTAACTTTTCTAAGGTGCATTTCTTGGTTTCTGTTTTCCTCTTGTTGTTGTCCTTCTTTCCATCATTCTTAGTTACAGTTATTCCTTTGCTATAGTCCCTTCTCACCTCTTTGGGAGGAAAACTTCTTCCTTGGTCTCTGTTCACTTCTCGTGGCTTAATGTTCTCTTTGAAGGTGACCACTGGTTTCTCTCCTGTGTCACAGTTGTTGCTTAGATTTCGGCCTGTAGACAGCACTGATTTCAGTCCTGGGTTCCCATCCACAGCCAGTGACTCTATGATGGTTGTTTCTTGCAGAATGAGGTTCTCTTTGGCTTCACTGGGCTCTTCCAGTATTAACTCTGGGATTTCTGTGATAAACAACAATTTCCCTACCTCATTTTCACACTGAATCAGCCTAAAAAAGTAAAAATAAATCCATATATGAAAAACACAAATCTAAAAGACAATAACAACTGAACTGTGTATGGGTCCCACAGCCTTAAAATGTGGGAAACAGCACGGTATAACGGTGTGGATTCAGGTAACATAAAAAGCAGTTATGTAAACTCAGATTCTCATTATCCCACTGAACATCACCACCACACGTTTAATGTTCTCTAATAAGTACAGCTACATTTACTCAGCATGTTTTAAGCACAAGACACTAGACTAGGCCCTTGAAGTAGCTATAATTCCTGTTTTATAGGTGTGAAAACTGAAGCTCAGAGGTATTATGTTTATTCAAATATGCAACCATGTGAGTGGCTTACAGTATAATATGAACCTGAATACAAAAATGAATATGAAACAGTTACTGACTTTGGAAAGGTTATAATCAACCACAGTGATCCTAAGGACACACACCTGGGGAAGTGGCAGAACTGGACACTGAATTCAAATCTATCTGACTCTAAAACCTATGCCCTGTCTATTACACCAACTACCATACCTGCTTTATATTTAACTAGCACCATCCTGGTCTGTCTTGACTGAAACTGACCACCATGCCCCTGTCAATACAAATCACCATAACTGTGAACATACAATTTAGTTAGATTTATATAGATGTTTATAAATTGGAGAAAAAGCTCATGATAAACAGTGGCGACAAGGCAAACTCCTCTAAAATAGGCAGTGTAATGAGAGAACAGAGGTTAAATAAAGAGATACGTATGATCACTAGGGTCATAGTTTGATGCTGTGTTACCAACACTTTGACTTAAGAGTTTACAATCAATAGCATTACACCAAGTCTAAAACTCATGTGGGGCTGTGTGTATATCCGATGAGGAATACCTTGGCTGATTATCTGCGATCCATTTGCCTATAGAGATCAAGCGCTGCTGTCGTATTTGTCTTTGCTGACCCTCTTTGTCTCCTGTAATACCCTGGTGGCCTTTGGAAAAATCCAAGTTCCTAAAATTGATATAAGCAAATTATAGAAAATTAAACCTAATGAACTGCAATGGCTTCAGATTTTTCCATACAGGTTAGCTATTTAATGTAAGCAACTGCATTTGTTTGAATTTATTTACGCTCCCAAAGACTGTAAATACAATGAAGCAAAGTAGAAAAGACAATATGCAAAATTCACTATATTAATGTGATATTTTTACTTATATTTCACTTTCTCACAGAGGAGCTCAAATAAATCACCATCTTTTATTGGGAAAGATTCTTTTATCCTAAGAATAAAGTTTTCATTAACACTAACCTTGCATGGTAAGTAACTTACTTCAAATGACCATGGCAATGCTAAGGGTCTCTGAAATGCCTATTCTAACAAATAGTAGTAATCTATCCACTTTAAGGTGGCCCAATCTAAATCAGAAAAAATGTATACATTTCATAAAGTACATAGGGCAAAGAACTAACTGATGTTAGAAAGGTAAGTCAACCTAAAAAATAAGGATTTTTCAGATTTCTCATTAAGCTATCTTTAAAAAAAAAAAAAAAAGAAGCAGCATCTAAGAATTGCTAGGCAGTAGGTCAGATACTAAGGATACAAAGATAAATGAGAAATAGTCCCTACCTTAAGGAACAAATAATTATGATTTAATCTGAAGAAATAAAAGCTAAACAAAGAATAAGAGAAGCATAATAAAGAAGGGTTAGTTTCTTCCGATAAGCTTTGAAAAGGTTTCACAGAGTTAAGTGATACCTGAGCTGGACCTTGGAGAGGTATGGTTAAGTGCTAACAGGTTGGTAAGGGAAGGGCAAACGAGGAAGTGGGAATGTTCTAGGCATAGCATGAACAAAGTTTTGGAGGAATAAATATACAAAGCTATTCAAGTACAGGACATAGTGTATGTATAATATGTGTAAGTATTGGAGGGGAGGAAGGTGAAAGTGGCAGGAAATATGACTGAAAAACTAAGCATTTGGACATTAAGCTAAAAAAGATATTATAACAACTGAGGATGGGTAAATTGAAGTTTTTGTATTAGTAATGGGACATCATCAAGCCTGTACTTTAAACATATAATTGCTGAAGCAGAGTAGAATGGACAATATAGGGAAGTTGATTAGGAAGCTTTTTAATACGCTAGGTAAACAGTGATAAAAGCCATCTACCTGAAAGAAGGTCTCAAAGCCAAGAATCCTTGTAACTCAAACTCCTCTGGAAGTGGTGTAGCTACAGAAGGGCAGAAAACAAGATTTGTAAATATCTTAATTAAAATATTGTCATTCAGCAGGATATTACTTCTTAAATTTAAAAAAAAAAGAGTATTTTTTAGACAGAAAGAAACTATAATGCTCATAGTTCTCTGCTCTTCTTTATAGTAATCTTGATAGAATAACTTACCTGTCAAACCCCTGCATGTTGCCTTTGGGCCCTAGACATTGTCCTAATACTCACCTACTACTCATTGCTGAGGAGGATGGGTACAATGTACTTTTTTCCCCCAGCAGCCTTAAAGATTCAAAGCCTCGGATCCATTAATCACAATGTTTAGGTTATCTCCTTGTTAACTCAAAGTATTGAATACCAACATTGACAACACTTGGGAGCTTGTAAGAAATACAGAATCTTGGGCATTATCCTAAACCTACTGAGTCATAAACTGCATTTTAACAAGATCCCAGGTGATTCATTTGCAAATATGATGCTTGAGGGGCACTGATGTAATGGAAGAAAAATAATCAGAAAGGAGTCAACTACGGATTGTTCAGTGCAGGATTATTTATAATGGGGAAATTTTTTAAGCAAATGGACAATGATAAAATAAATTATCAGAGCCACAGGACGGAATATTAAGCAGCCTGTAAAAATCATGTTCCAAAATGTTTAAATGACAAAGGAAAAGGCTAACAATGTAGCGTTAAATTATAAAGCAGGTACAAAGTTGTACCTGATATCAATCACATGCAGGTTGTGTGTATGTACACATAAGTAAAAACCTCAAAGAAAATACACTATCATGTGAATAGTACAGAGAGTATCTCTGTATGAGAGAATTAAGGGTGACTTGTGTTGTGTTTGTATGTCCCAAATGTTCTATGATACGCAAGTATTACTTTGAAAGAATAATGTTGTTCACATTAGTTCCTTAAAAAAAACTGCTAAGAGTGAGGAGGAAAGGAAGATGGAAAGAATCTGAAGGTACTACACTCTCTGGACTCCTATGCAAATGTAGCTAAACAGGAGAATAAGCTGCTGAGAGAACTGGAAGAACATTACCTCTATTTCCACCCACTTAATCAATATAGAGCTCAAAGTCACTTCTGAGTTACTACATTTAAAGTCAAACACTTAAGAACAAAACCCTGTTTTTCTCTGGCGTTAAGCCCACTATTAGTGATGGAGAACAATGTCAGCGACACAGGTTAAGGTAGCCCTTACCATTAGTACTTGAAAGATCCTCTTCATGGGGATGGAAACTATTCAGAAGAGAAATCAGCCAAGGCCAAATGCTGTAAATTAAACAGATAGTTCAGACTTTATTTTTGCATGAAAAACCAGAACACTAATAAGCCATGAAAGTGTTACCTATAGGACCGTGACTATGTATTTTTCCCTTGCTTCAGCATTTTAAAGGCTGTATGATTTCCTAAAACATATTTCCAAATGTGTCTAGATAAGATACACCAAAAGGGCCAAATTTCTATGATAGAGACCTACTACTGCAGATCGTTTCCCAGGCTCCTAATTTAACAATTAGCAAAATTAATTTGTCAGTTTTAAACATTGATATTTACTGAGAAAACTTTGACCAGAGAAATAGCACATTATGTTTTTATAGTTTTCACATACATTATCAGTTGTGGAACCTATTACTAGTTTTTAATCTGTGATGGGGGTGTGGTTACATCATAGTCAAATCACATTCTCTGTTCAAAGTGATGACTATGCCTTTTTATGATACAACAAAATCCACACATTGCTGTAATATCCTTACCTCTGTTTCCTAATACAAAATTTTTGCCAAAGTTTGCAAAATATTAAAAAATATTCTTAATATTTAGTTAAAATATTAAAAATAATCACGATCTACTGAAGGTTCTCATTAAGGTTTTCTTGAAATATTTAACAACCAATGTTGGTGAAAAGTGTGTTTTAAAAAAAGAAAGCCCAAGGTGAGTTGCCCAGGAGAGAGAAATTGGATGTACATCACCACATCACAGAAAAAACCTGGAAGCTGACAACTATTTCTGACAGTTTTACACTTTGAAATATGGGAATATGCTGCTTAAAAATATATAAATGAATAATATAGAAAAAATATATAAGGAAATAAACACTTAAGAATAAATGTCTGCTACAAGTCTTTGGGGACGTAACGAATTACGAGACAGTTGAAAAAGAAGGTTAATAACCCAAAAAAGAATGTTAGACTAGAACAACAATGTCTTTATGCAACAAATATGAGATCTCAAGAAACAGATTACAGAAAAAGAGTGTGAGAAATGATTTAATGATATATTGCTTTACCCCACTGTGGGTTACTTAAGTCTAACTTTGCTTTCTACAAAGGAAAAAAATACATCACTATTTCATGCATTTGTTAGTTTAAGATAACATGCTCTCAAAAAAAGTACAGAGGAAAACAAGTTCTAGAAATTGTAAAGGCCCAAAAGCAAGAAACTGAAGGTTATTTGAATATATATAAAACTTTGAGTTCACAAAGAGGAATTGTTTTTTTCATCATTTAAAAGATATAAATGAAGATTATTCACCTTGATATATCAGACATATAAGGAAAATCTTCAGTTTTAGAGAAATACCCCACACTAGCCTAAAATGAGTAGTAACATAATTTAAGACAGGATGAAATACCTGCAAGGCCATAATTCTAAAGATTCCAACAAATCTAAGAGAAGGAATGGGGAAGAGAAAGTGATAGGGAAGAAAAAGGAAAAATGTTTGTGAACACCTATTCCTTCTGGCTGAATATCCTTTGCAACAATAAGAAATGGGAATGCACCGGGAGTTCCCTGGTGGTCTAGTGGTTAGGACCCGGCGCATGGCCCGGGTTCAGTCCCTGGTCAGGGAACTGAGATCCTGTAAGCTGTGTGGCATGGCCAAAATAAAATTAAGAAGAGAAAGGGAAAAAAAAAAAAGAAAGAAATGGGAAGGCAGAGAATGGGCCTAAAAGATCACTGTATAGGAACAAAAAACTGAATAAAAATATCAAAGCTTCTTTCACAGCATTACTGATATAAGTTACTGAACCAAACACAAGTTCTAAAGTACACACGGGAAGGAAAAATGTATACCTCTGGTAGAGAAATGAAAACCCGGTGCAAGAAAGCAATGCCTAAAAATATGTATGACTTACTAATACCTACACTGGCACAGAAAGGAGATGTGTAGTATGCTGTACTATGTTGCTAAACTCTATTCATGACAATGTCAAAAATGAAGGTGCTTAAAGTTAGGTTTGAGGGGAAAAGAGGAAAGAGAAGTATGCAGTAAGAGGGATCACAGGGTCTTAAACGTGGCTTGGACATTTTCTAGGTTGTGACCTTGGTCAATGTGTAGATACTGGGCCACAAAGCAGATATTTCAGAGACTCTCCTAATATCCACCATCAAAATATGCAGGGGAAAAAACATATATGCAGGGGAGGAACTTCCCACTCACTGCAAAGCCTTACTGGAAATATTTATTCCTATAATCAAAGGTACACTGAAAGCTTTCATTTGTCACTGTAAAATGAATAGTTCCTAAGAACTGTCAGAATTATTCTGAGTAGAAATTACAGAGAAAATAGTAAGAGCCAAAATAACTTCCAATCTTCTATGCTTAAAACAAATATAACTCAAATCGGGTGTTACTAAAAGGCAACAAACAGCTTATGTACAGAAAAGAATGGAAGAAGTAAAAATCTCTTCCCTTCAACTCCTAAGCATAAAATTGGGGCATATTATAATGAATAAGAAACAAACTGGTTTTATTTCTATTTCATTTTGAAATGTGAAAAATGCCTTTTCCCCAGGATGGCAACCAGGGACAGGGGGAGCACACAGGGAGTCAGAAATCCTTAAGATTGTGCCTCACATGAAGAATTCAAACAAATAAATAAAAAGCATACAAAGAAGTCTTCAGTTCAATTTCTAGAGAGTAGGTGGAAAATACAAAGTCTTCCATTATTCCAATACTGTTTTAGAAGGCAGTTTCTACATATCTGAATATCAAACAAACAAAGCACACAAGCTAACATGAAACTCTGAGACACTTACTACTGTCTTTCATCCACCACTGCCTCCTGAAAGACCCTGGGTCTGAGTCTCAGCCAGTCCATGGAGACCTTGACTGCAGGTAGGGGATAGGCATTGTAGGATTCCTCCTGAGACTTGTTCTGGAGAGGACACTTGCACAGGATGCCAAGAAAAGACACTGAAAGAAAAAATGTGTTCAGAGAGCATAAGATATTTGAAATTGTGTACCAGTCCGAATTAAAATATTATTATGAGCCTCCTGCTGTATCCTACTTAATACTTAAAATATCTTACAGCTTCTCTCTAAAAAGCCATTTTCTTTCCTATGTTAAAAATGTTATAGATACAGTTGATGAGGGGGTGTCAGCAGATAAAAGGACAGAACTTAGGGTTTAGGCCTCCTGATTCGATATTAAGAAATGTAGGACACTTTTTAATGTTACTAATGCTTTGTTATAATGATAAAAATGCCTAAGATCATGCTTTCCAAAGAAGATGGCACAGAAAGTTAAATGATTTAATACTCACTAAAGAGGGCCAGCAACTGTGTCCAACACAGCTGCTCATCTTGGCTATAACTATGCTGTTCCGTTTCATTGCTAAAGTCACGAAGGTGATGAAGTTGAAACAGGTTAATGACAGTGACGTGAACTAACTGCTGAGAGTTGAAAGCTTTTTGGAATAGCAGCCTCTGTAAAAGAAGACAGGAATACTGAATATATTATCAAGAACAGAAGCCATCTTTGACACAAGAATTAAACTGGCAGTCTGCATTTAAAGCCACAAAGGTAACATTTATAGATGAGTATTTTAATTGAGTCTGACATGGTCTGATGTTTCTCATGTTGACTTTTTGCCTTGAAAGGATTAAACCCAGACACCACAGAGCTGTTTGAGCTGTTTTTTTTTTAAACAATACTTTTTTCCATGAGAAACTATACATATATATTTTATAATTTTAAAAAATACATTTATTTATTTATTTATGGCTGTATTGGGTCTTCATTGCTGCGCATGGACTTTCTCTAGTTGCGGTGAGTGGGGGCTACTCTTCATTGTAGTGCATGGGTTTCCCATTGTGGTGGCTTCTCTTGTTGCAGAGCACGGGCTCTAGGCGTGAGGGCTTCAGTAGTTGTGTCACATGGGCTCAGTAGTTGTGGCGCATGGGCTTAGTTGCTCCACAGCATGTGGGATCTTCCCAGACCAGGGCTCAAACCTGTGTCCCCCGTATTGGCAGGTGGACTCTTAACCACTGCGCCACCAGGCAAGTCCCTGTATATTTTTTTAATATGATCTGAGACAAACATTTTAGGGGACTATCAATAAATTTATACATCTTAATCCATTAGAAGCTGTTTTATAAGAGATGCAAACATACTAAAATATTAAACTGGGACCAATGACTAGAAAGTAGGTGCACAGAGTGAAAATCAAAATTTCAAATAAAAAGACTCAAAAAATATGTTTTGAACTCTTGGCACATAATAGGTGACTTAAAAAATTTGTCATAAGATTTACTCTTTCAAAGGCTTGACACATTTAAAGAAACTTATTTATTTTTAATATGTTTTTATTTATTTAATTTTTGGCCCTGTCAGGTCTTAGTTGCAGCATGCGGGATCTTTTGTCACAGCGTGCAGGCTTCTCTCTAGTTGTGGTGCGCAGGCTCCACAATGTACAGACTCAGTAGTTGCAGCACGTGCGCTTAGCTGCCCTGAGGCATGTGGGATCTTAGTTCCCCAACCAGGGGTTGAACCCACGTCCCCTGCATTGGAAGGCGGATTCTTAACCACTGGGCCACCAGGGAAGTCCCAAAAGAAACTTATTTATAAATGAGAGAGACAGCAAGAACATATCTGGAACACAGGGTAAATGGTAAACTAAAGCAATCATTAACAAGTGTTATAGGTGCTTCAACAAATTATTACACTTACATTTTCCCCTATTAGAAAAGCATGTTCTTCATAATCAAATTTCTTTTACTTAATAACTAGGTGTTCACAGTGACCTGATAATAAGCACTATATGGAAAAATTCACCTACATGCTCTCAGTTAGCCTTAACTTCATCACCCTTCTACCTTAATATCTACAGAAATTTAGATTACTCCCATATAAAATATTTTTCAAACACAAGTTCCTAACGAAGTTGATAGCTATTAGAGATAATACCTGGCTTTGCCCTACACTTTAGCATAGCCAAGTACTCTCCCTCCCCAGGGAAAATTTTTGGAGAAAGTGGGCGATTCACTGTCACTAGCCTTATGGTGGGAAATAGAAAACTACTTACAGTTCTACCAGCAGTGACAAGAGATCCTACCATCTCAGAAATTTACAGCTGCCTTTGCTTAGCTTATTCTGAGGTTTTTTTTTTTACATAGTTAAAGAATCTGAAATATCCAGAATAAGTTCTATAATTCTACTAATAAGACCTTTCACGTTATCATTGGAAAACAATAAAATTCTACTTTTCTTTAACTCTGTTCTCCCTATCATCTCTCTGTTTCCTCGTCATCTGCCTTTCCAGTATATACATCAAGAATGCTCACTCCTTTTCTAAAGATATTGACCATTTTTCTTTCCTCTCCTCTACTCCGAATGTCCTGAAATGCTATCTCTTCTCCAGAGTTCTCCCACAAAACTTCTCCTTCAATGTCTACAAACCTTATAGATCAAGCTGATCGTTTACAGAAATGCATAATATTGGCATGAGAATATTAATTTGTATTTTTCAAAAAGCATTTTTTCCTGTAAGTATAGTTTATAGCAATGTATCCCTTGTATCTATAAATCCACTGGCATTTATTTTAGAAGGTGATGTCCTATCGAACAAATCCTAGCCCTTTAAAAAAAATTTTCTAGTGTACGCACAGAAACATTAAAGCATATGAGTGCAGCCTAGTACTAGCAAATGATAATGTAAGTTCATGAACACACAGACTTTGTCTTGTTCTCCCCTGTATATCTCTAAGAGCTTCAGAAAAGTACACAGTAGACATTAGGTACTCAAACACTTAGTGAAGGAATAACCCAGACCTTTAGAAGTAAATATGTAATTATTCAGTTGTAATTTCATTAACATTTGGATTGTATTTTAGTAAACAAGGAGTTCCCTGGGAACAAAATCAAACCGGAACTGACTTATTGTTCCTCAAAGACACTTTCAACAGCAGTTGAGGAATATACTGAACTAAATACCATTAAGAAACAGCACACATTTAACAGACAGAAAAAGCCTTGTATCTCAATTCCTAAATCCCAGGCCTTAAGTCCTTCAACGAATCTCAAGTTGGTACACGTTTCTGCTTAGTAGCTAAAGACTTGCTAGTTAGACAGATACACTGATGTTTACATGTGGATAATACTAATTATCTATAAAGGCTTTAGAAATACTTACTCAACTATGCTAAAATTTCACTCCAACAACTTTCTTCTGACATTTCAGTACTGGGTGAGGTTTAAAATAGATCTGCCTCATACTATGTTTAACTTCAGAGTGTTGGAATGATATTTCAAAGTGTATTTTAGCAACTGCCCACATACACCCACCAGAACTTCACATTCAGAAATATATCTGAAGAGAGTATTAGTATTTGAGGTTGAACCAAATACAAAATTGACTAGATTCTATACGAGAATAACTTACATAGAGAAGATCTCACTAAGGTAGGTCCCCCCTTCCTCCCCATTTAGGGAGTATATCTTTCACAGAACAAGAGCTGGAAGCAAGATCAAAACGTCATCTGGTCCAACTCCCTGCTAGTTAATGGGACGGCATCTAAACCATTCAAGAAAGATGGCTGTCAATCCGACTCTTAATCTCTCGAAAGAGAGACCCCCTCAGTAACCCCCTACAGTCTATTTAAATTTTAAGATTTTATTTCTGACCTCAGGAAGACAAAGCTGTGTTATTTTAAAATAATCCTTCATAGAACTGAAAACTTATAATGAAACTATTTAGCCTTGTTTGTTCTTTCTAGGCTGAACAGCCTAGGGCTTTAAAAAGTTGGTTGTTTCTTTCATGTACCCAACTCTATAAATCATGGGCTAAATTTAAATAGGTCACTAAGAGAGGCAAAGAACAGAAGGGGACTCTAGAAGCTTATTTTAAAACAAACTATGTCTATTATAGTTATTTAGTATGATCTCTTACACTAAAAAGTATCAGCTAAAAATGACTATCTGTAAAAACTATTTCACACTGACTATATTTGGCTAATTTATTATCTCAACTGTCTAAGTTCAACAATCTCTGGAATGTGAAACTTTTATAATACTTATAAAACTGTAAAGTAGTTACAGACAATTCCCCAAGTGTATAGATACTCAGAAGTAACCAAGAAATATAAAATGTTCTTTGAGACTGTCTTGTTTACTGTTGATTCTAGTGACTAAAACAGTGACTGATACATACTAGTCAAATATTTGTTGAATAAATGAACTAAAAATAAAATTAATACTAATACTTAATTTTGACTCCTCCAATATTATGTAAATTATACTACATTTAAACTGCCAATTTAATATACTAGTAAAAAATTATTTTCATATATATAAATAGAACAAAGGTTACTTAATTTTATCTCCTTATACAAATTAGTACAACATATTCTTGCTGAATGAAACTCTCATTACATTCCTTCAATCAACCACAAACTCTGACAGATCAAAGCACAATGAGAACAACGCGCTCGGTTTGCAGAATGGGATTACTATCTATGAAGTAGGTAACAGAATCATATCTAAATACAGAAACCATCAAATGTAGGACTTCCAAAACTGAGAAAAGAAAGGTGCTTGGTCTGAGAAGGAAGGAGGAAAAACTGTTTTTTCCCACTATGATATTTTCTGCCAAATGATATTTTCAGCTACTTAGTGAAAACACTGCTGCTGTATTTCTTTATATAGACAGCACCTCAGTTTAAACTGAAGGAATGCTGTATGCAAGAATTTCACATGCTTTAAATTTAGTTTTTATCAACAGTTTGCAATTAAGTAATGACATAAAAAGTGGGAGTAAGCCTCCTCCAAATCTTACGCTTCCTCATTTAGACAAGACAAAAAATTCTCTATTTAAAAAAATCTAACCTTAAACTGTTCTTCCAATTTCTCTCGAAGAGGGCTCAACTTTTCCAAGCTCTTACTCAGGTACACATGACCATGGAACTTAATAAAGGCTTTGATGAAGTCAGAAACACCCCATTTGGTTTTCACCTCATCCCGGCTGAAACGAAAGAAAAACTTCCATGAATCTTAAGCAACAAAATGGCTAAAACCTCTTACAGGAGACTTCGATTTGCAAAAACACATTATTTGAGCACCTGTGACTCAAGGAGAGGATTCGGCAACTGACTGACTTTTCAACTGCAACACACTCAGATGAGTCAGTACTCAGCAGCCTGTACTCCTCCGCTGGGAACAAATCAGAGGCTGACTGGTTGAAATTCAGTGATGACTACATGCAAAACTATTGTAATGTATATGTTTAGAAATTAGGCAAACCTAAAAGAAGAGAAGCATAGGTAACTGGCCATTATTTCTTACATGCCCAAATTTGAGGGGTGAAGGCTACCAGGTTACAAAGTCCTCTTGGAAAAGTCAACCCTACCTTTCCAGTGCTTTAGAAAGTGCTTTTTGTAGATTAGTAGAGGCAGCTGGGAAAGGGAACTTCACAGCAATGCTTCTGCAGTAGTAGAAAATTGTGGTCAGATGGTCTCCTTTGGAAGAAGCTAAGATAGCCAACTGATTGTAAGGCTGACCTAGAGGAGAAAGTTAAGATTCTAAAGCAACCCAAAATGCATGAAGTCTTGCTATCAGAACATAGAAGGTCAGTTTTTAAATCTTTATATTAACAATGGGGAGTATTTTATGAAGTAAATCTCATGACTACCTCATTAAAAATGGCATAATGTAAAACACACTTCAGCTATGGTACATATTGTATTTAGGTTGAAAAGTCACATAGTTAGGATGAAGAGCACAATAAGTTCAAATAAGACTTCAGAAAGGGCTAGACAATAAATATTTTTGGCTTTGTGGATCTAAGAGTCTCTATCACAACTACTCAACTCTGCCATTGTAGTGGGAAAGCAGCCACAGACAACATGAAATAATTTATCCAACTGCCATCCCTGCCTTCAAGCGGCTCCTTTAGAATTTAAAGGACTTTCAATGTGGCTTAACAAGAATGTAGATCACCAAACATCTACAGTAATTTAATTCAAGAATCATTGCTAATGCCTATCTTGGGAGCCATCAAAGGACAAAAGCATTATCTTTTAGTAATAAGAGAGGATTTTTCTAGGAGGGAAATGATGGTATTAAAAAGAAAATTAGGGGCCTTTCCTGGTGGCGCAGTGGTTGAGAGTCCGCCTGCCAATGCAGGGGACGCGGGTTTGTGCCCTGGTCTGGAAAGATCCCACATGCTGCGGAGCAGCTGGGCCCCGTGAGCCATGGCCGCTGAGCCTGCACGTCCGGAGCCTGTGCTCCGCAATGGGAGAGGCCACAACAGTGAGAGGCCTGCGTACCACAAAAAAAAAAAAAAATCAGGCACATATTTAAAAAAAAAAAAAAGAAAATTATTCTATGAGTAATTAAGGAAGCCAGAGTTGTTGAAAGAATTTTAGATCACATTAGGAGATATTCTATTTATATTGCTTTACTGACAATCATAATATTAGTTTAAAAAATTTATTTCCAGTTACAGAGAATGTACAGTTAAAAGGAAAAATATAATAATCAATACCAAAACTCAACATTTTTTTTGGTTTCTTAGCACTTGAAAGATGAGCCTTGAACTATTTACCATTTTTCTATATCTAGAGTAAAGTGTCATAATCAACCACAAGTTGACATGGCCCACTCACCATTAGAGGGGACAAGCTGAGCCGCATGCCTATAGTAGGACTCTGCCTGGCTGGTCTGGTTTCTGTATCGAGCTGAGAGGAGGAAAAAGAAAGTTTAGTTTAAAAACAAACAAACAAACAGATAAAACAAGCATTAGGGTAATATTTCCAAAACAGCTTTAGTTTAACAATTTAAAATTAATAAACACATTAAAATTAAATTAAGATGATTAAAGAAAGAAAATATTTTAAAACAAATTAACTATAGGATTATGTGTGAAGTGTCTATCAGGCCTTCCCTATTTGGGACATTCAGCATGTAACCAATTTTAAAGCTTACCTAGCCCCCTTTTTCAGGTCCTCTAGTGTCATGCATCACCAGCTCCCACTATGGACTATGCTGGTGACCTGGAGCCGGCCCACAAGAAGGGGTGAGTTATATGGCACTTAAAAACAAAACAAAACAAAAAACACTATACAATATGATCTGAAATTTATGTATTTCTTCAATATCTTATAAAGTGATTTTGAAAAATGCTTCATACCGGACTTCCCTAGTGGCGCAGTGGTTAAGAGTCCACCTGCCAATGCAGGGGACACGGGTTCGACCCCTGGTCTAGGAAGATCCCACATGCCGCGGAGCAACTAAGCCTGTGCACCACAACTACTGAGCCTGCGCTCTAGAGCCTGCGAGCCACAACTACTGAGACCGTGTGCCACAACTACTGAAGCCCACGCGCCTAGAGCCCGAGCTCTGCAACGAGAAGCCACCACAATGAGAAGCCCGTGCACCACAACAAAGAGTAGCCCCCGCTCGCCACAACTAGAGAAAGCCTGCGTGCAGCAACGAAGACCCAATGCAGCCAAAAATAAATAAATAAATCTTCTTGAAAAAGAAAAATACCTCATACCTATTGCAATATTATTTATGTGTGTGCAAAGAATACATTGAAAGCAAAACCAATCTAAATATACTACTCACTGAATCTCCCTATAGAAATTTTAGTGCTTACTTTCATGTGACCTCTCATGAAGTCAGTGATTTATGACATCAAGAAATCTAAAATCTTTGAACTTAAAGCAGTAATGCTCTCCATTCCTTGTTATCTGAGGACAGCCAAAACATAATCCTATAGTTAATTTGTTTTACAACCCTTTTAGGTCACCTTAAAGGAATGAACAAGAATAAATAAGTTATATAACATTCCCAGATAAAATATATAAAATGGAAATACAAATCTAACTGTAAAGAGGAAACAATTAAAAATGAGCTTTTAATGCACTGGTAGGAAGAAAAGAAAGGCAATCTAAGCTTCAGAATGACTAATTTTTATAAACCCCACAATTCCAAAGGAGTACAGACTTTAGAAAATATTATGGTACCACTCTGAAAAATTTAGCTTTGGTTACATTTTTGCTGGTATATTATTTGCCTACATCTGCATAAAGTCTGAATAAAATTTAAATCTGAATATGGAAGTTACTTCCTTCAAGATCCTTTGCCAATCCCAAAGCATTCCGAAAATCTAGGTTCCTTAAAATACATTTTATAGTTTCCTCTTATGACAATTTAAGTTGTGTGTGTATTTTTAAAGGAAAATAATTTCTTTCTGTGACTACTCCAAAGAAAAGCATGAATGCATTATCAATTCCTTCACACCAATGGCTCACCAATGTCTCCAAGGTGGACGAGGCAGTGCTGGCAGATATAGGAACAGGAGCTAGACTGTGGCTTCACTATGGCGCTGGTATGCGTCTGTTTATTGCTGATAATTCCCAATTGGGAAGACTTCACACGGCATGGTAAATCTACATTAAACACTGTACACAGTTCTTGTAATAACTAAAAGGAGAACATAAGCAAGATTTAGTATTGAGTCAGAACTGGTAAGTCAGAAGTGCTATAACAGTAAAGTTTGCATGTGTAACTAATATCACATACTACTGACACCTGAGATAGGAGAACCTTTCATAGCATAACTAGTAACATTCATTACAAATCACATCTTTTGAGTTCTGAAGTATTAGAGCAATCCAAGATGCACATCTAAAAGGAAAAGCAGCATTAAAAAAAGGACCACTTAAGGGGGGTATTCAGACTCATTCAGCAAGCAACTCCATGAAATTATCTATCTATCTATCTATCTATCTATCTATCTATCTATCTTCTTTTCCTCTTAGAAACAAACAAAACCCATTAAACACTGGTGGTTGGTTACAAATTTGACTTAAATACAAACCAACATATTTGGCAGACTTCAGGAGTTTCTTGAGACTTATTTTGTTAAGCCCAAGGTCAACCTGTGCCTTTGCATACACAAAAGATCTCATGGTACTACAGATCTGGAAGGAACTTCCGATATTATGTAGAGCACCCACTCTTTCTTCCTTTCTTCTCTAGTCTTATGGTATAAGAGGGTTCCTCTTCCCTGTCAGAGATAATTTCTCTGCCTGAGCATGCTATTTCATTCTTGTCTGTCTCCAGCCTGTCATCCTCTCATTTTTTAAATCTACTTTCAACTTCTCAAGCTTCTTTGCTGTGGCCTATAAAGTGCTGCCCACGAAAAATAAACAATAAGTATTATTATAAAAAAACCCACAACACACAGAACGAAAGCACTTTCCCTTGACTCTAGATTTCTCCTTTAGCAGCCTTCTAATGTCTCTTCTTCTTCTGAACCAAATTCCTTCAAAAGAGTCCACGTGTCATATCTACTTTCTCAATTTCTGTTCACTCCTTAGTCCATTATGATCTGACTTCCACACAACCCCTTCTTCTCTCCTCATTCCAACATCCACAACCACTCTACTGAAACTGTTGTCTGTATGACAACTGGTTATAAATAAGCAAATACAATGGACATTTTCTAGTCATCATCTTACTGGATCTCTCTGCTACATTTAAAACAGTTGATGTTATGGTTGATCACGGAGCTTTTCTAGTTCTTTTTATCTTGCCAATCATTTATTTTCAGTGTCCTTCATTCAAAGGCTTTTCTTCTCCCACCTTAATCCCCTCAAGGGTTTCATTCTTGCCCCCCACACAGCTCTTCACATTCTAGTCTCATTCATTCAAGTATTTACTTACAAATATAATCATTCACATATTTGTTTACTGTATCACACACCATGGTAAGCAATAGAGACACAGAGATGAGTAAAATAAAATTTGTGTCCTTAAAGAGTTCATAGCTAAATGAGCAAGACAGGTATATAAAGTAGGGAGGAAACAGCAGGAGAGAGGAGGAAGGGAGGGAAAGATACCAAACATGACAGCATAAGCCAACAGAATATTCTTCATTTATAATAAACTTCATTCCCTGGGTTATTTGATACATTTGTCTCACTTTCTCCTTGTGATAAACTGGTAGCAATACAGTATGCAGATATGAAGCTCCACTTTTTCAGATGGGGATACGAAAACAAAAATATCGAGTCATTTGACTAAGGTTACAGAATTAGAACTATCTTGATTCTATCAACCACTCTAATATGTGCAGAATTCACAATACAAAATAAAACACCTTGAGCACCCAACTCAGAAGGATATAAAATGTCCCACCGTTTTCCTAATATAAAAACCACCTCCATAACCAAATATAAAATCCTGTATTCCCTTCTCATGAAGCATAGCAATTATCTACATCTTTACTTATACCTGTACATTTCTAATGGGCAAGAAATTTGCTGACATAAAACTGAGTGAACAAAATTAGTGCCCAGAATGGCTAGAGTCTGGAAATATAAAAAAGCAAGAAGTACAAGAAAGGAACAAAAAATGGAAGAAACCCAAAAACTGATGATTGTGGAAGATGGCAAGAAGAAACATAACACAGCATAAAGAACTGAGTTCAACAGGTACTTAACAGACTGGAAAATTAGGCAAGGTTGAATATCTATCAAAAAGAAAAAAGAAAGTTCATGAAAAGTAAATCAAGCATGGTTGAAACTTCATGTGAATGTCTTATAATAAAATTTTTGCCAGAACCCAGGAGTTGTAGGTAGAGATACCAGAAAAGTTCCTGCTGGTTCAGGATTCCAGGTGAGAGAACACTAGTTTAGAGGCAGAAACGAAGTGGAACTAAAGAAGAGAAACACATGTTTAATAAGTTGAACAAAACTATATTTGGCAATTATTCGGTGAAAACTCTTTTATACTATTAGCTCTTCACTCTACACTAAGAACTGAGAACTAACTATGAAGATACAGAATACCATCTTTTAACTTACTATAGAAACTTAATGATAATGCTTTCTTTTGGGCTCCCATTTTCTTAGAACAAGGACTACTCTACTGTTCTGTTCTTTGATGTTTTTTAAAAAAACCCATACTGCATGATGTTACATCTTTACTTCGATTGGGAGTTTGGTTCTGACTCCAGGCATCATGCTTTTATTTATTTATTTATTTATGTAATTTTTATTGGAGTATAGCTGCTTTACAATGTTGTGATAGTTTCTGCTATACAGCAAAGTGTATCAGTTATATGTACACATATACCCACTCTTTCTTAGATTTCCTTTCCATTTAAGTCACCACCGATCACTGAGTAGAGTTCCCTGTGCTATATAGTAGGTGTTCATTAGTTATCTATTTTATACATAGTAGTGTATATATATATATCAATCCCAATCTCCCAATTCATCCCCCCCGAACCATGCTTTAAATAGTTAACAAAATATCTAAGTCAAAAATCATCTTCACAGGATAACCATGTATCAGTCTCTTGTCAATCCACTCCACTCAGATTTCTATCTCAAGAACGCTACTGCAGTCACATTTCATCAAATCCAAGATACCATAACTTATAAGATGAACTATTATTTCCATAACATTGAGGGGAAAAAACCCAATGCCAATTAAATGGTGACTGACCACCATTTGTAAACTTATCCCTATCTCAGAGGTGTTAAAATATGAAAAAGTTTTAGAAATGAGGAAATATGGTATTCATTAATTTCACCAATGACTTCCATATTGTCAAATCTAATTGATCACTTTTAAATCACCTTACTCGACTTCTCTGTAGCACTCAACAGAGTTGATCACCCCTTCCTCTTGTTGAAATGCTTTTCTCTCTGGCTTCCAAGGCACCATTCTGACCTTCTTCTATTGCAATGTGGCTCCTCCTGTGCCAAACCTGTCCCCACCTAGTCCCATGGGTTTCAATGCCAAACACTAATGTCTAAGTCAAGGTTCTTTATTGTAATCATAAATTTTACTCTGGCCCTGCCCTTTTCACTGAGCTCCAAGCTTATCTAATTACCTATTTGACCCCTCCTCTCAAACAGGCATCTCTCTAATGTAACATGGATAGAGCTGCCTTCTCCTCAGTATTCCCTATCTCAGTAAATGGTATAACCAGTCAGCTAGCTGCTCAATCTGATAACTCAAGTCATCTTTGACTCTTCCCTTACCCTGATTCCACACATCCAATCCAAACCATCAGGAAGTTCTACTGGCTATACTTCAAAAATCCCTTAATAACCTTCCATTACTACAGCAGCATGCTAACTACCTTCCATTCCTGACCTGCTAATTCATTCTCCACACAGTATCCAAGGTAATCTTTTAAAAATGCAAATCTTATCATGGTATTCCCTTGCCTACTTTCCAATGGCTTGCAACTACACTTAAGATTAAAATTCAAAACTCATCTTAGTCTATAAGGCTGTACAATGATTTGGACTTGGTGTACTTCCCCAATCTGGCAGCTTAATCTGCACTGCATGTCATCAAAAAAGACGTATGAACATTACTGTTCACAACATCATTAACTGTTTCAATTATCAAGCCAAAATAACAACAACAACAAAAAATGCAAGCAACGAGTCCTATTAATGTTGAGATCTGAAAAGAAGTTTATTGCTGCTCATTCTACAACTGTTGTGATCACTCAACCGTTGCCTATGGAATGCAGTGGGGAAAGATCAATGCTTGATTATAAAAATTTTAAAAAATAAATTTCAAAATTAGATTACTTGTATATTTTTCTTTATAAAACAATATTTTGAGACATTTGAATGATTTTATTATTGACTTGCTTATAAAGTGTTTTTGCAAATAACATGCCCCCTCAACAAAAATGATGATTCTTGCTTTATTTGTCTGGATTTATCAATGTCCAATCAAACCCTTGGAAATGTGTTACATGTATATCACATCATAAAAAAAAAGGTTAAGAATCATTTTTCAAGATAACAAACAAGTCTGTGTAATGGCTAATATAAAAATGTATTGCAGAAAGTGGATGCTTTCCCTCTACCTCCACCAGGGCCAGCTGCAGCAAGTCCCTACTACCCCTCCCTCCCTACTTCAGTTGTGTTCACAGTTTAAATTTCTACTACATGAGGGAAGGAAGCGATTTAAGCTGGAGATGAGACTGGAGTTTTAAAACTGGACTAAGTTTAAAATCCTAAGAGCAATCAGAATGGTACGAAATCTGTCCAAGATGTTATGACGGGAATCCAGAATTCAACAAAGCATAGTTGAAAGTAGTGAAGTGGGGGTGGGGGCTGGGATACCATTTCTGTCAACACCCCACTGAGCTAAGGCTATTCAATTAACATGTAGAGTCAAATGTACACATAATTCTACATCATGATTTTCACTTAATAATAACAAAATTTCCTCATCTTAAAAAAAAAAATCTTCATAAATAGGACCTAATTAAACTTAAAACCTTTCACAGAGCAAAGGAAACAGTCAACAAAACGAAAAGACAACCTACTGAATGGGAGAAAATATTTGCAAGTGATATGACTGATAAGGGGTTAATATCCAAAATAATATGTAAACAGCTCATACAACTTAATATCAAAAAACAACCAGATTAAAAAATGGGCAGAAGACCTGAATAGACATTTTTCCAAAGAAGACATACAACAGGCCAACAGGCACACAAAAAGAGGCTCAACATTGCTAATCATCAGAGAAATGCAAATTAAAACTACAATGAGGTATCACCTCACACCTGTCAGAATGGCTATCATCAAAAAGACCACAAATAACAAATGCTGGTGAAGATGTGGAGAAAAGTGAGCCCCCATACACTGTTGGTAGAAATGTAAATTGGTGCAGCCACTGTGGAAAACAGTACGGAGGTGTCTCAAAAAAATAAAAACAGATCTACCATAGGACCCGGCAATTCCACTCCGGGGCATAAATCCAAAAAAAATGGAAACACTAGTTCAAAAAGATACATGCACCCCAATGTTCACAGTAGCATTATATACAACTGCCAAGATACGGAAGAAACCTAACTGTCCATCAACAGATGAATGGATAAAGAAGACGTGGTGTGTGGCGCTGTGTGTGTGTCCCCACATACATACATACACAATGAAACACTACTCAGCTATAAAAAAGAACAAAATTTTGCCACTTGCAACGTGGATGGACTTGGAGGATATTATGTTAAATGAAATAAGTCAGGCAGAGAAAGACAAATGCTGCATGTTATCACTTCTATGTGGAATCTAAAAAAACAACAAAGCAGTGAATATAAAAAAAAAGAAACAGACTCACAGATATAGAGAAAAAACTAGTGGTTACCAGCTAGGAGAGGAAAGGGAGAGGGGCAAGATAGGGGTAGGGGATGAAGAGGTACAAACTACTATGTATAAAATAAATAAGCTACAAGGATATATTATACAGCACAGGGAATACAGCCAATATTTATAATAACTATAGAGTATAACCTTAATATGTTGTACACCTGAAACAATATTGTACATCAACTAAACCTCAAAAAAAAATCTGCATAAATACCATTTATAATAGTTTCATAATTCCATTTTTCAGATAGGCTATAATTTATTTAACCATTACTCTATTGCAGGATATTGGTATTTTCAAATTTTAATATTTGAATTATAATATCTATTTGTTCTTTTAAATATAAGTATTATTGTTAAATATCCACTAATCTATGGACAAATGGACAAAGAAAAAACAGTACTGTAAAAACAAAAACTATCTGATAACTTCTGTATTTCAAAAAACTTTAAATAAAATGAAAGAACAACAGAAGAAATTGGAGAAAAAGATGTTTGTCAAAAAAAAAAGGAAGAAAAATTAATATCCCCTTATATAGAAAAAGCTCAGACAAATCACCATGGAAAAAACTAGGGTCTGAACAATGAAAGGGAAAAGTAAATGAATAAATGATTTATATAAAATACAAATATGTAATAAAATATAAAAGTTCAACATCACTAGTAATTAGATTACATTAAATTTTAAATGAAAAATTATTTTCCATCTATCAAGTATAAATTATTCAATTAATCATTCATTTGCCTTTATTGAAATATTTAACACTGGTGAGTGGATGTCAAGACAGACACTTGTATACACTGCTGATGGAAATACAAAAATATAAATGATAACCTTTTGGGAAAACAATTATGTGTATCAATATAGTATTAAAGCTCCACTCATCCAACGATTTAATTCACCATCCAATGAAGAACCTATCCTCAGGAAGTAATCCAGTATTAGAGAAAATGCTTTATAAACAAAGATGCTTATCAAACTGTTTAATAATACAAGGAAAAACTTACATTATGTTTATAAAGCTGATAAAAGAATGAATAGGTACAACCATGTACGAAAGTATAAAAACACTAGAAACATACATATTAAAAGTGGTAATTTATCCTGAATGAGAGGGTAATGAAAATTTTTTGACTTTTTATAATTTTCAAATCTTTTGAAATTAGTATGCATGTTTTTATAATCAGAAAGCCAAAAGAAACACTATATCTATTAATGTATACATCTCCTCATTTAGACTGGATATTCCCTTGAAAGTTAAAGATGGTCTCTTTTCTCTCCAATTCTCAGTGTCTAGTATTGTGCCTTACAAAGAGTAGACTTTTAATAGCTACTTGTAGAATGAATTAATCTTTAACATCTGCTAATAAGGATTAGTTAGCGGCAAACCACAATTCCCCTCTCCAGAAATATCAACTTTTGCTAAAAGTTGGCATCAATTTAAAAATGAATTTTGAGAACAAGAACCATACTTGAGTTCTTTCAATGATGAACTGTGATGAATGTTTTAGTCTAAGTAAAACAAATAATCTCTGTAAGGTGATGGCTATTTGATATCTTTTAACAGTCTTTTCTTTCTCTTCGTTCTAAAAAGTAGTAAAACCAAAATGGAGCCAAAATACAGGTAGCAATGGTCAAGTAGCAGCACAGAGAGTAGGTTCTTGAATTTCTTTCGGAGCAAGATCTGCAAAACCTTGTCTTGTCATTATAAGATGAGAATTTATACACATGTTATTAATTAAATTATGAATGCTATTACAAATGGATGAGATGATGTTTTCTAAAGAATTCTGCTTAAATAAAATTCACTGTCCAAAAAGATTTATTTATTCTTTTACCTCGCCTGATTCAGAAGTCATATCAAGATGTAATTAAGGACAAGGAAAGTCTCTGAAGACAATAAATAATAACTTACTATTCAAACTGAGGAAAGGCTGCTCTATTTCTTAGGTAGTTTAATAGCACTGAAGCGCCAGATAAATTCTACTGTATATATAATACTATGAAAACTCACTTGATATCACGAATTTTGACTATTTCTTACCTGGCAAAACATAGCTGTTACTTTCACAATGACTACACCCATACATTTACATTTGCTCTACTACCACCTGTAACTCACTACTTCTGCTGTTTCACTAAGGCATTGCTCTCATTACCCTTTTTTTAATTCACACAATAATACCTCTAATCTTTAAGCTGAACCATCACCTTTTTAAGAGCAGAGTCTTTACTGTTTTAAAGGTCTTATGGTAAGTAATTTCAGACATTTTGATTCATCTGAGATTATAGGTGATCAACTCCTGGATGGACCATACAGTGGGTACCCCAAGTGCTTATATGAACAAGATGTGTACAAAGAGAATATTCACTACTAATTTTAGGAAAATTGGTATACAGTGCAGAACTCACCTGAGTATAGAAGCCACTAGCTGCCTCTAGGAACAGAGAAAGGTTTGCCTGAACTTCACTCCGATTCGGGTTTGCTCGATTCTTTGCCTGGCCTTGTAGTGTTGTGATCTGATTCTTAAAGGCATGATTCCAGCTGAAAACAAAATGTAATTCTATTTGGTATAGCAGTGACTCACTGGGCAGACACTGGTCCCCCTGAGAACAAGAAAGAACTGTTTGTTATAATTATAACACACTAGACAGTAAACCTGCATTAAAGTTATTCACTTAAATAACTTTATGCTCCCCTTTGAACAAGACTAGACAAGCAGTAGAATGCAACTGACCTTAGTAAACACTTACCAAATGTTCGAATAATCAGACTGTGGCTTCAGTTATTAATCTTTTAGGGCTACTAGACTTAGAACCTATTTAGGAATCCTCATACAAAATTAGAACTACAGTGGCAAGACCAAAGTAAAAGCAAGCTATTAACAAATTTCCATACATTGCACCATTGTGTCAAAAAATATGTGAGTGTTCTGTAACAAGTGGCATGTCTGGGGGTGGGGGTGGGGGAGATTTTTTTGTAAATATTAAGCCATATCTCTTATTTCTCTAAAACTTATTTCCCACAGCACTCAGTTCTAGTTCTATTTAATAGTTTGTTTATTTCTCTTGGGGTTAATATTTTCGTTAGAGCTTGAAATATAAACTCATTTTGACATTTCAATTTTGGCTGTTCAAACTAAGAAACAACACAATGCTGAAATATGGCACACCAAAATCCTGTTATAAAATGCCTTTCGAATTGTATAGAGAATCATTTTAAATTCAGTTGTGGTGAAATACAGTCACTCCCTAATTTGGAAATCACAGGGGAAATCACAAAGAAACAAAACAAAAAAAGGGAACTAGGATGGAGGGAAGATATTACTGGCTGAAGGAAGCAAACACAGATAGACAGAGGGTTTACAACCTACCTGGAAAGTACCTAATTCTTTATCAACAGCAGCTTTTGAGGCTCTTTTGAAGCACTGGGTTTTTTTTTTTTTTTTTTTTGCGGTACACGGGCCTCTCACTGTTGTGGCCTTTCCCATTGCGGGGCACAGGCTCCGGACGCGCAGGCTCAGCGGCCATGGCTCACGGGCCCAGCCGCTCCGCGGCATGTGGGATCCTCCCGGACCGGGGCACGAACCCGTGTCCCCTGCATCGGCAGGCGGACTCTCAACCGCTGTGCCACCAGGGAAGCCCCAGCACTGGGGTTTTTAATGATTTATGAGGGCAATCAATCACTCCCTCAGCATTTTTGATGCCATCTTATCCATGACTCTAATATCAAAAATATGGGTTTGAGTGCTTGTGATTAAGCTCTATTACTAGATCTCCTAACAATATAAAGGTTAGATGTGCTATATAGGAAAAACTAATCTTCACCACTACTTAGGGTAACAGGCATTATTGAAAAGAATATTCTTGATTTTTAATTTTCCACCAGGCTAATGTCCTTGTTCCAATTTATAAGGCAAGGCCTTCCATGAAAGACATTTATTTACTCAGTTGGGAATCTGGTCATCTACTATTTCATCCCTAATAGAAAGAATGAGTGGAATAGCCTAAATATACAAAATCTTTCTTTAGTCTTATTAGGGGGGAAAAAAGGAAACACCTATTTATTGGATTAAAAGGAAGAACTTTCCTTACAATGGAAACACATTTTCCTTTGGGAGAAACTTATAGAATCATATTTATCAAAGAAAGCCTACTTCGTATTTCTTTTTTTAAATCATGGCTCAAATATAGGACTGAATACAATACAGAGAATCCAAACACTGTCTCTTAGTACTTGAAACACATACAAATTTGTTTTTATGGTACGCCCTGAAGACCTTAATAAAACTCAACTCTAAACATTTCTCCTCTTGCTACCTAAGACTGTATCTAAAGTAATATCAATGGTCAAATATTTTGTTCAAAAAGATCACAAGTATTAGAATTTCTTTCCTTTTTTTTTTCATTGAAAAAGTTTACTCTGAAATAGGTTAAAAAGAAACAACCAAATTGTTCTCTTCTATTCTAAAGTCTTGGTGAGATTCCTGATCTTACAGGGACATCCCAAATGATAGTACTTACAGATCCTGTTCTACTTTCTTGTCTAAAGCATATTCCAAATCAGTAACCAGCATCTTCTGGTACAGGTCCTGCAGAGCCTGCCTGGATGTCCAGACCTCGGCTGGACCCAGCTTAGAATCTGAGTAACAAAACAAAAACAGAACAGTAGATGATAAACAGACAGTTAAGACCATTATGCCACACCAACGATTCCTTCACTCTCCATTCCCCAAAGCAAAAACATGCTTTAAACAGATATCATAGATAGCTGCAGAAGTTTTATACTACTACATTTCAGATGACTTTCACCTTTTGGCTAATGACTACATCTGTTTCAAAATGCTTCTGTATTTGTCTTTTAGTTTTGAAATAATGCCATGAAATGAAAAAGGCTTAAAAAAAGAGAATGGCTCACCCTTTGATCTTGGTTTGGATTTCTATGTATTCATACCATAGGAAGCCATATGCCTCATAATAAGTCACCCCATTTGAAATGATGGACTGCCAAGTTGGTCTGTTTACTCTCATAACTATATCTCTTTGTCCAAAGAAGCTTTTCTCTTTTTCTTTTGAATCATTTTCACAATTGTCCTTACAGAATCCTCCTGTCAGCTCACAATCCAGCAGCTGTTTGGGCATTCTGCTATTACTCCTACTCTCCTATGTATGTCAAGCCAATAAAGTCTTGACAGTGAGTGTTATTTTAACCATCGGTAGACTGCTTGCCAAGACACTTTTGTGAGCAATACGTACTTGCTATTTAATGTAAATGAGGACCAGTAGCAGACAGTGATTAAACTGCTCAAGAGGCCAAATGAGAGACTGGGTGCAAGATGAAATCAGAAAGTCAGGCTATAACTATATGTAATACCAAATTGGGGCCATATTGTCTGCCAGAGTCCTACAAGGCACATTAGCCTTTCTGATTACTAGGCTTATGAGTGCAATAATTGACAGTGAGCTGCCTCAAGAGAAGAACTTAATAATGGACTTTGCAATTATATATTTCCGGCTGCTAGTTAGCCTGTCTGGTTGCATTTAGTATTTTGCTGCTGCACAATGGCATAATCTTCACTCTCCTTTAGGTCTGCTATTAGTATCTAGAGCCAGCATAATCCTGTTCTGCATACAGAAACTCCCAGACATCAGAGTTAATCCTTACAAGAGTTTGCTGGCTACTAAAAAATAGGGCCTATTTTTTGGTATCACGTTCTCGGTCCCTTCCTTATTAAGCTTTTAATGACTAAATAAATAGATTTATAGATTTATTCAACCCTGCTTCAATTCACTGATTGCAGGAAAAGGAATGTAAGGGATCATTAACTCTGACCTATCAGTGAGACTGTCATTTAAATGAGCAGACTTAGTATCTTAAGGACAGGTCACCTTCTGGGCAGGTCAAATGTCGCCTACAAAAGTCAAACCCTAAGCCTACTTACTGCGGGTGTTCAAGAGTTAAGAAAATGTAAAAGGTATACAGATGGCTTAACATTGTTCCATGCACAATTTCTGTCACGCAATATAGATTATGCTTACAATGCCAATACAAGAGCATAATACAGTAGCTCAGAGCTGACATCAGAATCCATAGTATGGAAGATGATTACAGTTATGTTAATAATGGGAAGAACTATAAACCTATAAAAAGTGTTTTTGGTTTTTCCATTATTTTTCTTGAGCAAGATGACAATGAGATTACCTAAAATTCTTAGAACTTTAGCCTGCAATTCTAGAGGTTGAGAAAAAGAGATCTAAATAGCCCATTTCCTCTTGGTTGTAAATTTTGGCAGGTATGCTGCTTACAAGTTTAACTCTTTGCAGGTTTCACTGCAGAACTAAAATCTTCAAAAATTAGCATGAGATCCATTAGCACTTATTGTTTTTTTACATTTTAGGACGGTTATAAGCATATTGCTGTTATGCTGTTATAGAGAACATGTTGATCACTACATAGTTATTGCCATATATTTCCTTATTTTGGAGTTAAATTCATCTGCTCCTTTTAGTGACTAATTCCAGTTATTCCTTCAAAAACACCTTGGCTGTTATTCAAAACAAAAAAGGTGAGAAAAGAAAGAAAAGTGGCAAGGCAGCTCATTCAATTTCAAGGACTTTCAATTCGCAAGAGTTTTCCTGCAAACATTTTTTTCTCAAGGTTTACCCACTATTCAAGTTTGGGGAATTATAAACACAAAGATATAAATCTAATACTATGAGATATTTGTGTTTATATGGTATATGAATTATTTTTTCTGTATCTCTTAAGTAGCTAATAGTTTGTAAAAATTAAATGAGTATATGCATTAAATTAAGTAATATTCAACTCAGTGTAGCACAAATAACATAAAAATTTTGACAAGCCATCTAAAGTAAGAATTCAAAGTATAAAAACAATAAATATTTAAAATAAATAGTAAGTTATCATCCCCTCTGGCAACCACGACAGTACTACAAGTAGTATAATAAGATGATACACTTCCCTTAATTTAATGGTATAAAATAAGTTGTGAAGAACAAAAGAGCCAGCGAATACCTGTCATGTCAGCCTTCAGGACTTCTGCCTGCCTAAAAAAGGGAAAAAGAACCTCAGTTAGAAACAAACTAGGCTCACCCAACGTAAGTAACACTAAAAGTTAAGTAAAATTATATATGACAGTAAGAATGTATAACAGCTCTATTTGTGGCACTGCAAATAGTGTCCCTGCTTTAATGTTTAGAGTAGCATTAGATCTTGGCAAATTGATGCCATTCCTTACAAGTTCACAGGGTCATCGCGAACTCTTCTACTGAGTAGAGTTCATTTTCTTACTGTTTAGCTCCAAATTTTCCCTCCATGAGGCCAAGAAATTAGCCACTATAACTGTTTCAAATCTCCATTCTCCTCAATTCTTTTCGGCAAAGGACAGCCCCATACCTCAGGAAAAACAATGCCCAGTTACTAAACATTTACAGTCACAGAGCCCTCTTCTTTCTTACTCTTGTTAAAATACTAGCAGTACTGCATCTCTTACCTAACACCAGTAATTACACTTAGGTATGCTCTTTCTAACCTTTTTAAGGACTTCTGCTCCTTTAATTACCCTCTCCCCTCTTTCAATAATTTAAAAACTTCCCTCTCTATTGGATCCTTCTCACAGTATTTAAACATGCCCTATTCTCTCACAGATTTTAAAACCTTCTATCCTAGATTTTCCTCTAGCTGCTGCTTCTTTTCTCTCTCCCAAATTCTTCAAGAATTGCTTATATTCAAGAGGTCCAAAACTGAACTCATGACCCATCCCCATCCCCATCCCTGGTTCTCTTTCTAGTGTTTTGTACCTTAGCAAATGTATCATGGCTTTCCAGTTGTGAAAAGCAGACACCTAGAAGTCATCCATGATAACATTCTCTCAAATCACTGGTAATCTATCAACTCCAAAAAAGTTTACCTACCAAATACATCTTGAATCTGTAGCTCTCCCTTTACTTCCTCTTCAGTCACTATAATTCAAGTTACAAGCATCCCTTGCCTGGACTATTGCAAAGCCACCAAATTGTTTTCTCCACTTCACTCTTGTCTCATTTCATTCTGCTCTCTCCACTGCTATCAGAGGGATCTTTAAAAAAATGCAAATCTGACCTCACCAATTGCACACTTAAAACCCTTTAATGATTTTCCACTGCTTTTAGGGTAAAAACCAAGATCTTTATTAAAGTGGTCTACAAAGTCCTCTGTAACTGAATAGAGTCTCTGTACTCTACTTCTACCATTATTCTCTTTTCTCCTTGGTCTCTGTGTTCCAGCCCCTGGACTTCTTTCTGGATTCTCCAATGTGCTTGGCTCCCTTGACGCTCAGGGCCTTTGTAAAGAAGAGTCCCTTTGCTAGGAATACATCTTCCTCCTTTGTCTGGTTAATTACTCATCCTTTGTCTCAGTAGAGACATTACTTCCTCAGGAAGCTTTACTTGAACCCTGCATGCATGAAGGATATTCCTGTTTTATGCTCTCAAAGCACTTGCATTTTTTCTTTACAGGGTGTATCACAGATTTTAGGAATGCTCACCATCACAACTTCTTTGCCTACACGGTGGGCATTCAATACATATTTTTTAAGTGAAGAAAGGAAAAAGGCTAAATTATTTTCATATACTCTAAAAAGGTAAGTATATAAACTTACGAGATTTCCATTTTTAAAAACAAGATTTGACATAAAAGCTAGAGAATATTTAGAGATTCTATAAGTTTTACTGTAAATGCTTTATGTAATTTATTATTTGATAACAATTGTGAATTTTAGTTTCATCAGAACATAACATGAACCTTTTTGTTTTCTTAGCTTTTAAAAAGATATCTATATTTTTTAAAAATTAAGCTTTCAAATAGAATCACAATAGGATGCTATAGAAACCACAAACCACAAGAACTATCAATATAAATGAACAATACCAAATAAACAGCTACACTTAGTCCTAAAAGGTAACATCAAATTCCATTATCCATAAAGCCTAGTTTGAGTGTTAAACTTTAGCCGTAAAAAAAAAAAAAAAAAAAAAACCCTCACAAAGTATTTGATTTATGCCCTTAAAACCTAAGATCAGGGCTTCCCTGGTGGCGCAGTGGTTGAGAGTCCACCTGCCGATGCAGGGGACACGAGTTCATGCCCCAGTCCGGAAAGATCCCACATGCCGCAGAGCGGCTAGGCCCGTGAGCCATGGCCACTGAGCCTGTGCGTCTGGAGCCTGTGTTCCACAACGGGAGAGGCCACAACAGTGAGAGGCCCGCATACCGAAAAAAAAAAAAAAAACCTAAGGTCATACTTAGGAATAGCACACATCCTAACCTACCAACAACCTCCTCTCCTCCCCCACCCCAAAACCCTCCTAGAGTACTAACTTACGAACCTTATACTGAGACAGCCAACCTTACTTATACATCTCCACTGGATTCAATACCTTCCATTCTGAGCTGCCAAGTTACAAAGGACTTATTTCACAATGCTTCCATATGTTAGCTAAAAATACATACTCTAGTTTATACAAGGTACACTTAGGATCATATGTCTAATGATTGCTTTCTCTTTCCAAACAAGATTTGCTTGTAAAGATGAACAAATGTCATCTTGGTATGCTAACATCTGCCTAACGAGGATACCAATTTCCAGTCAAATGAAGATCATATTGAGCATATAATAGGAACTATTTCCAAATAATCTGCTTCTCTGATGGGCCATCAGTAAGAGAAGAACTATAATTCTAACAGTTTCTGGAGCAGGCTTCTAGGCTTTGTTAAACCAAGATCAAAATTTCACTCTACATTTTTATACACTATAATCTGCCCAAGAAAAATGTAAAACTAAAAATCCAAACACTAACAAAAGTGCAAAAATGTCATAAAAACTATCTGACATGAATGTTCAAGCATTTTGAAATTCCAAGAGTTCTGATTCCTTATTAACACAGGGGAAGAGATGCTCCTCTGTGCACAGTTCTCTCCTAGGTTCTGAAAGAGACATGTGTTAATGACTAAAATAACCTTGCTAAATTGAAATGGTGAAAAGCTAGCTAAATGGAAAATGTAACAACCCTGGGAGACAGCTACTATGATTCCCATCCCATAAACAAGGAAGTTGAAGCTCTGAAATAATTTGTCCATAGTCACAAAGCAATTAGGTACAATTAAGTACAAACTTAGTTCTTTCTGACTCCAAAATCCAAGTCATTTCTATTTCTTTTAAATTAGAATAAAAAAATTCTATGACATAAAAAGCTAACGTAGACTTATCTAGATTCAGTTTTGTGCTCTGTCGATTAAACCCTAACATTTAAGACAACTAGTCTAAATTAAAAAATCGGTTCAGGGACTTCCCTGGTGGTTCAGTGGTTAAGAATCTGCCTTCCAATGCAGGGGATGTGGGTTCGATCCCTGGTTGGGGAACTAAGATCCCAAATGACGCGGGGCAACTAAGCCCGTGCGCCACAACTACTGAGCCTGTGCGCGGCAAACTACAGAGACCACGCGTTCTGGAGCCCACATGCCACGCACCGCAACAAAGAGCCCACATGCTGCAACGCAGGGCAACGAAGATCCCACGTGCTGCAACTAAGGCCCCACACAGCCAAAAATAATAAATAAATAAATTAAACAGATATTTTTAAAAAGATCACATTAGGAAATAAATACCTGGGATTTTTATCAAAAGGACCACAAGAAGTAAAATTCACATTCTAGTGCAGTGGTCAGCCTGTGGATGAAATTCCCTCCTTCACACTGGATCAATTTTTATAAATAAATTTTATTGGAACAGTCACGCCCATTCGTTTACATATTGTCTATGGCTGCTTTCTGCTACAAGAGCAGAGGTGAGTAGCTGAGGCAACAATCACATGTCTCACCAAGCCTAAAACAGTTACTATCTGGGCCCTTTACAGAAAATTTTGGCTCTCCTGCTTCAGGGAGTACTTCATCAAAAATGAGAAGTCGAATATGTGTAAGTTCCCAAACCAAACAGTTTTCCCATATGAGGAATCATCAATAACAGTTTCCTCAGACTAAAGATCTATTTTTATTTGTTAATGTCATAATCTTGTCACAAAGAAGACTATGTTAAAATATAGTCTCATGTAATCAGAAAGTTAGTACTTGTAGGCCATGCTATATTTCTGATGGAATTAATTTGCAAATTACTTAAAACATGGTTAGGTTTATATATTATTATCCACTAACTCTTCCTTTTTCTGTGTACCAAAAATACCCATTTAGATAGGTGAGAGGGTTAAACTAAAAATTATCTCACAAGAAAAGGAATCCCTATTCTCCCACCCCTACACAACTCTTAGTTTTTTTTAATAATGTATAATATACAAGAAATCAAATCAATAGATATGTGATCTTATACCAACTGCTTTCATAAAGATTAGCACAAAATTGGCTATTTGATTATTTTACGTTTTTATAAAGAAAAAATACTACACTTCAATGACCTACTGGTTTTGTTAAAGACCGATATTGTTAAAGATTAACGTTACAATGCTTAAAGAGACAATAGTTTTTAAATGTTTCCTCTTGGCTTCTAGAAGGTGTGGCCACATGAGATCCTTTTTATTCTTACTTTAAGCTAAAGGAATTAATGAAAAGAATGAATGAATGAAGAATCCAAGAAGTAAAATCATCATGCCTTCAATAATAAAATAGCACTATTAAATAGTTATAAAATATAAAGCTTTCAAAATACTAAATATATTGTCTCAGTTCGTAAATAATAAGGGAAATTAAGCATTTCTATCAAACACTAAAAGAGAAAGTCATTAAAAGACTGAATAAAATTTGAAACATTCAGTGATAATCAAATATGTTTAAAGCTAACCATCTGAAACAATACTCTTGGAGGGAACATGATCATCAAGATCTATAAATACATTTAATGCATTCTAATGCACTAGGTATATACTAAAATAGCTTACACTATATTTAGCACTTATTATTGCCAGACACTGTTCTAAAGTAAGGGCTTTCCATAGGGTAATCATTCAATCCTCACTATGTACTATTATTGCCTCCACTTTATAGCTGAAGAAACCCAAGGAGATAGAGATTAAGTAACATGCCCAAAGTCATCAAGTTAGCAAGTAGTAGAGGTAGCATTTTAACACCCTGATTCCAGAGGCTAACTCCTAACCATTGTATCATAGTTCCCCTGTTATACAAGGCTGTAAAGGGAAAAAAAAAAATGGAATGTTTGATAGTAATTGCCCAAAGAATTGGGGTTTTCAAAGGTTAAACATTTTATGGTAATTTTTTAATAATGTCACTAGAGGAAAAAAACTAATGGTTATCTTCTTTAACAAATAGCTTGATTATACATAGCACTGATATAACAATGCAAGGTAACAAATACAGGATAATCTCTCTTGTGATCACACATTAATATTCATGGTTTAAAAATATAGGACATTTCCAAATCAGGGGCCGATACAATGAAGGATTCCTTTTACCTGGCCTTCCAACCCCCTTTCTCGTATGAGCAGAACATAGGAATATAAGCCAATATCCTCTAAACTCACAGTTGTTAAGGAAAGGTAAATCAGGCTCTTTTGTTCTGGGAGGTAATGCTAAAGCAACTTTTTTTTGGAAATTTAAATAAAAGCCACAGCAGGTTTTATTTCAAGATAATTTGTTTACCTATTTCCATAAAGTACTACGGAGTATTTGGGATAACAGTAGCCAACAATTATGACCATAAACATAATAACCTAATGATAATTATTTGTGTTAAATAACAGGCCAGACAGTAGACACTATAAGGTGAGTGTGTGCTTACACATGCAGACACACATGCACATATACACTTAGATCTTTAAGATATCACCAAGTCTCATGGCATTAATCAGAAAAAAATAAATCACATCACTCTACTGTTGAATTTCACATAGAAAAGAACATCTAGGGAAGATGCTGCTCCTAAAGGAGCTTTTCTCAGTAAGAGGTAATAAAAATACTAACTTGCTTTCTCTCTTTATGGAACGTTTTGGCACGAATTTTCAAATCTCCTGACGCTCCACTGCTCTATATTACAACGTTCACTCTACAATCTATACAATTTGAATATGTGTACCTAGTTTTACAAAGGGCCATTTCTGGTCTGGGAATCTCAAAGTATGAGAAGGAGTTATTCTTCCAGGCAGAGAAAATATCACAACAATAAAAACAAAGCTGGGCTTCCCTGGTGGCGCAGTGGTTGAGAGTCCGCCTGCCGATGCAGGGGACACGGGTTCGTGCCCCGGGCCGGGAGGATCCCACATGCCGCGGAGCGGCTGGGCTCATGAGCCATGGCCGCTGAGCCTTGTGTGTCTGGAGCCTGTGCTCCGCAACGGGAGAGGCCAGAGCAGTGAGAGGCCCGCGTACCACAGAAAAAAAACAAAAAACAAAGCTAAGCCAGTGAAGGAGGTAGATTAATGGATCAAATGCACGGTAGGAAGCTACAGAAGATGAGCTGGAGAATCAAGGCAGAGAGCAGACTGTGAGGCCTTGTATGACATGTTAAGGAGCTCAGATTCTATCTTTTAACTACTAGGAAAACAGTGCTGAGTTTTAAACAGGGGCACAGCATTGTCAGAATTGCATTTTTAAAAGACTACAACAACAAGATGCATGGAAGGTGGATTTTAAAAGGGCAAGACTAGAAGAAAGGAAGTGATACTACAGATGAACAGAAAAGCCTTGATTCAAGAAATATCTGGAAGTAAAATCAGCAGGAGAAAAATAAAGCAGAGGAAACAGTCTAAAATCATTCCCAGATTGTTGGCTTGGACATCTGGGTATTTGACAAAGTGGGGGTGAGCAAGCAGACACTTAAAGACGAGTGTCAAGCACAGGGGAGACATCAAGACCAGGGATACAGTGTTGGAGTGATCAGCACAGCGATGGTAGTTAAAACCGTAAGAGTAAATGTAATTGCCCAGAAAGGCAGAAGGGTGGTGCTAGCTCCCTATCTTCATTTTTAAGTGGCAGATAAAAGAAAGACAGCCCATGAAGAACACCAAGAAGAAACTACAGGTGTACGAGAGCAAGAGAAGAGTGGTATAGGGAAAAGAAGAGGATAAAAAGGAAGAGTATTCAACAATCTCAAAGGCAGTGGATAAGTACTATAAGGATTGGAAGGTGTGTTAGATTTGGTGAAATAAGAGTCAATGATAGCCTTGCCAGACAAAGAAAAAATGTCAAATTGCAGTGAGAATGAGGAACAAATGAGCGGGAGAAGTTTAAGGCAACTCTTAAGACACCGGGCTGTGAAGAGAAAGAGAAGGGGGCCACGGGTAAAGAGACGCTTCTTTTTTTCAATGGGAGAGACTTGAGCATGTTTAGAATGAAGAAGAGAAGCTAGGAAAAAGGAATAGCTTGAAGATATAGGAAAGAACAAAACTAACAAAGCACGATTCTGGAAGAGATGAAAAGACATGAGAATGTGAAAAAGACAGGAGGCAAGACTGGCTTTGAAAAAGAGGCAGGATGAAATTGGAGGAAGGTAAGATTAGACAGAAATACGCTAGGAAAATTTGGGAGTAGTGCAGGGTGGAGAGATGTCCAGAGAATTCACTGCTACATTGCCTCAAATTCAGAGATAAAGTAGGAGAATCAGATCAGTGTCTGAAACTAAGAGGGAGATTAACTGAGGAGAATGGTAAGTCTCTGAGCTAATTACAAAAGGAATAGGCAAAAGAACCTGAGAAAAAGTGATGAGTGCCATATGGATTAGACACAATGGAAAAATGTGAGGAAGAAGGTTCCCTAACACAGAGAATAATGCCTGGTACGTCATAGCTGTTCACTAAAATGTTGCTGAATTAATGAATGGTAAAATGTGCATCATACTTAAGGCAATTTTATGTAACACAAAATGATACAGAATAAAAAAGACGTGGCCCTGAATCTGGGTTTCTTATATATTAGTAGTGCTACCTTGGAATTTCTTTCCAAGAAACTTCAATTTCCTCATCTATAAAACAGGGAAACAAACTCCCTTTTAGAGTTGCTATCAGGAATAAATAAAACAACAGGTAAGTTACATAAAAGAACATGAGTGATAACTCCGAGAGGGAGGGTTAATCTGACTATGACTTGAATACTTCAGTGACCACCAAATTACTTTTGCTAATCTAGTCACTGACAAAGGATCCTTTCTGAAGCAACACACTAGGTTGAAGAAGACAACATTCCAAGGTGGAGGTCAAAAATCCTAGATACCATCACATAAGGCTAAGTGACAAAAGAGAAACTGTTTGAATGTAATAATGACCGCATTCTAGTATGCACATAAAATAAAACCAGAGATTGATACATAAAAATTGCAAAGAATTTATGTTATTGTACTTTTTGTTTCTCCCCAAACATTAGCTTTGATTATATAAAACTTAAAAACTCACACAACTAGGAAGTGGTAGAACTTGGGTTCCACCCTGCAGTCTGGTTCCAAAGCTCATAAGCATTACACAGTAAAGCAAGTCTTCTGGAATGGCCTGGCTGTAGGTGTCACTGTCATAGTATCAACTTGTAGGGGCAACTAGCAGTTCTCATTTAAAAGCCCCATCTCTAAGATCAAGCACCTTCACACTGTCATTTGAACTGATACAAGCTGCTGTGACAAGAGTTACCTGCAGAGGGCTTCTCTTATATACCATCATATACCTATTCTATAGGCATCTAGGAGGCTTGACTGCATCCAGGCTGACATATAGAACCAAGAACTGATGTTCCCTGCACTCAAATGAACTGCAATATATGTAACCCAAAACATAGGAATTTTTATTTTAAAGGATAATCTACAAGATAAAGCACATGTCCCTATGCTTATCATAAATATTCAGAGACCCCATATATAAACATAAACATTTCTTAAATTTAAATGTTTAAAAATTTTCCTTGAACTATAAGATATAAACGCTCATGACAAAGTAAACATGCCAAAGTTCTTATGAAGCTACATAAGTTTAAAAAACAAACAAACAAAAAACCCCAAACCATTAGTACTCCCCTCCCCCATCCTGGCCAATATCAAATGCTTCAGAAAGCTTCTAATTCTTGTACTAGTGTTCATAATATATGAATACTTTAACATATATCTCTAAAAGGAATACAAACATGTAGAAATCCCTTGTAATTTTCATCCTACCTAATATTACTTGATTTCAGATGCTCCTCTGATTTCAAGTTTCCGGTCCTCATCTGGGACTTAAATGAAACGTTTTCTCCCACAATGACTATCTGCAAGAACATCCAATTTCTCATAAGGTAGAATGGTTTAAGACATTCTAGATAGAGGAGAGGAGGAAAATATGAGTTAACCCATAATAACAGAGAACCCCCTTGAAGAAAGTTAAATTTTCTCTTTATTTAAAATGATCTAATGTCAAAGGCAAAGGGAAAATATCAAAGCTTTTTTCCTTTTTATATTTAGTTTCTTTAGAATACACATTTAAAAATTCTGTTTTGTATATTTCTACAATTCTAGTTTGGGATCAAAGTGTTATTCTAATCTCCCTCCCTGCCTGCGAGTTGAGTGATCTCTATAAGGCAGAAACCAGTTACCCAGCAGGGCTCTTGCAGCACCAAGGTGAGAGTGCCCTGTAGAACACAGGAGCAGATGGTTGGTCCAAACTGGACTGCTTATGGAAGGAAAAACATGTAAAGTAATTAAACCACAATTATAGATGGTATAAATAATGCTTACATTCTAAGACCAGCTGAAAATGGCAGGTTTTAGATCTTCATTCACTCACTGAACAATGATTTGGTCATTTCTATGTACTAGATACAGTGTTAAGGACGAAGTATACAATGATGAACAAAACAGATTATAGTTCCTACCAGATTTAAATTCTAATGTGGACACAGACCAACAAGGAAAGAGGAAGCAGTAGAAAGTAGTGGGTAAAGGCATGGGCTTGGGTATCACGCTGCACTCAACGGCATGCCGGGAACAACTCAAGCCACAGGAAAGACATAACACAATTTCTTAGAGACATCAAGTTAACTCCAAGATTTGGACAAAATAAATTATTATTGAATACTGATAACTGCTTACATTTAGAATTATTATGTAGCAGATTCTATGCTAAATGTTCTATACACCTGATCTCACAGAATGGGAATATAAAATGTAGTAGTTAAGTACCTTATATTCAGACTGCCTGGGTTCTAACTATGCTCTGCCACTTATTAGCTGTATGCCCCAGTTTTGTCAGGAGTAAGAAGGAGATAAGAAAAGTATCTTCTTCATTGAGATGTTTTGAGGATTAAATGAGGTAACAGAAATAAAACACCTAGGATTGTTTCTTGTTAAATAAGCCCTCAAAACTGTTAGCTATTATTGTCATTATTATCATTATAGGTATTATTACTCTTCCCAAAAATCCTAAGATGTAAATGTTATTATCCTCATTCTAAAATGAGGATACTGAAGCTAAGAATGCACATTAATCAATTCTAGAATAGAAGACAAAGTTATTCATAATTTTTAACAATAAAACACCAGTCTTAAGAGAAATTTCAAACATGCAGGAGGTCTATGTGGACTTTGGCTCCATACTTCCAAAGCACGTGACTTTAGTTGTACTTCAGTGAAAAAGACTGGGAGAAAATACCTCATGACAAAACCCAAGCTCATTAGTATAGTCTCATGAATGCCATAGGGGTTTGTTTAAATATTATAAATGTTTAAAAGGTCCCTGAATGAAAGAATAAAATTTAAAGTGAATATATAAAGAAAACTAATAATCACTGGGAACGTAGGTAATCGACAAGTGGATTACATAAACCATTATCGATTTAATTTTCATAGCAACCTGAGGTAACTACTATTTTTCCAATTTTATAAATAAATAAAGAAACAAAGGCTCAGAGATTTTAGGAAATTTGCCCCAAATCACAAAGATAGTGGGGTTCAAATCCAGGTGTATCAGAATTCCAGAACCTAAACTTCATTTATTCATTATTCCATGATGCAATACGGACCTCAATTTTCAACAATTCACATGTTCAAAACTAAACTGTGGAACTCCCTGGTGGTGCAGTGGTTAAGAATCCACCTGCCAACGTAGGGACACGGGTTTGATCCCTGGTCTGGGAAGATCCCACATGCCGCGGAACAACTAAGCCCGTGCCACAACTACTGAGCCTGCACTCTAGAGCCCACGAGCCACAGCTACTGAGCCTGTGCATCACAACCACTGAAGCCCGTGCGCCTAGAGCCCATACTCTGCAACAAGAGAAGCCACCGCAATGAGAAGCCTGTGCACTGCGACAAAGGGTAGCCCCCACAAGGCAACAAAGGGTAGCGCAACTAGAGAAAGCCCATGCGCAACAACGAAGACCCAATGCAGCCAAAAAAAAAAAAACACTACATTGTGACTATTTTATTGCTTATGATTTTATTCAGAGTTTGCCTATTTAAAAGCATAAGACCCACCCATATTCCCCTTTTCCTTAAACCTGAAAAACTCTTCTCCAGGAAATCTTATTGGTTTTAGCCTCTGGTACATATTCTGTCCCAGAGGTCTCTCTAGTTCTTCTTCCCACTCTCTTCCTCCTCATCACAATGCAAAACAAAAATCCTAATTTCTAGAAATTTTTGATTAATAAGACAATTGACAACACAGGTTTACTATATTTTCTTACATAAATTATATAGGAAAAATAAACATACACAGACTTCAATGGCAACAGCAGAACATTCCTTGGAGTGACCCTAAGTCATCACTGCAAATAATTTGCACTGCAATTATATAGCTATTCATAGAAAGAGTTCCTGAATACATGGTAAAAAAGGGGAGATGATATCTTTGTGGACAAATCTTCATGCTATACAACTTTCTTAGATACCATCTAAAATAAAGATCAAACAAATTTTATTATACTCTCCCACACTGCTCCCCAAAGGAAAGATATAGCCTAGCCTCACTGTGCTTCCAACATCACACAAAACCCACTTTTTAAGTTCTTCTTTGTTAAACAAGAAAAAAAAAAAACCTCTTTAGTTGCAAAATGTACAGTAAATAACATACAATTCTATAGCATATTAACAAAATCAAATTACCAGCTGACTTAGGCAACAGATCCAAAGAAATTAAGAGTTTATACCATATCTGGCTCATATCAATTACACAAAAAAATATCTGAAAAGTTAATGACGGAATATTTTCCAAATCTGATGAAAGTTATAAACCCAGATATCTAAGAAGCTCAATAAACTTTGAGCATTTGAGCACAAAAGAAAACCATACAAAGGCACTGTAATCAAATGGCTGAAAAGCAATGATAAAGAGAAAATCTTAAGAGCAGGCAGAGAAAAAAATAAAGATAAGAATAATGGCAAAATTCTTATCAGAAAAAATGCAAGCCAGAAGATAATGGAATATCTTTAAACTAGTGAAAGAAAAAAAAAGAACAAACCCCAAATCCTATCAATCTATAATTTTATATCCAGCAAAAATATCCTTTAAAACTGAAGGTGAAACAGATATTTTTAGAAACACAAAAGCTGAGAAAATTTGATGCCAATAGGTCAATACCATAATAAATATTAAAAACAAGCTCTTGAGGCTGTTAGAAAATGGTACCAGATGGAAACCTGGAACTATACAAAGAGATAAGGAGTGTCAGAAATAATAAACATGTAAGTAAATGTAACTTTCTTCTTCCGTTTTTTTAAAATTTATTTATTTAATTTTTGGCTGCGTTGGGTCTTTGTTGCTGCGCACAGGCTTTCTCTAGTTGCGGCGAGCGGGGGCTACTCTTCATTGCGGTGTGCAAGCTTCTCCTTGTGGTGGCTTCTCTTGTTGCAGAGCACGGGCTCTAGGCACGTGGGCTTCAGTAGTTGTGGCACACAGGCTCAGTAGTTGGGGCTCGCGGGCTCTAGAGTGCAGGCTCAGTAGTTGTGGCGCACCGGCTTAGCTGCTCCGCGGCATGTGGGATCTTCCTGGTCCAGGGCTCGAACCTGTGTCCCCTGCATTGGCAGGCGGATTCTTAACCAGTGCGCCACCAGGGAAGTCCTACTGCTTCTTTTTTTAACCAGGTATAAGGCACCATGCTAAGAACTTTTACTCTGTTATCTAATTTATTCCTTCTCAAACCCTAGGAAACATATTATTTCCATGCTAACACTGAGGAAACTGGAATCAAAAGGTTAGATAACTGACCCAAGATCATACACCCCGTTTTCAAACTCAGGGCTGCCAGAAAGTAAAGGCCTTACTCTTAAATCACTATAGCTTTAAGTGCTGTGCTTGGCTAATGCTCATATTTGGAGTATCAGGCTAAACTTTCTGATAATATAGCTCCACTTTTGAAAGCAAAGTAACACACTGACAAGGTAAATCCCATGAGAGAGAACAGCTTTCGATATAAGAATTATCCTGAACATAACAAGAAAAAGACAAATAGAAAAAGTACCAAATTCAAATAGAGTTAGAAAACAAAACAAAACAAGGAAACACATGAAGACATAAACAAGGCCAGAGCAAAGAATCATAACAGACATTAGTGAACTGAAATACATTCATACATGCTTTGAATGAATATTCATCAAATATATGCAAAGATTCCACTATGCATCAGGCACTGCAGAGGCCTTAGGGATACAAGTGTTAGCAAAACAGTCCCTGTCCTCAATTAAAAAAAGAGTCTTTGGAGTTAAAAACAGAAGCCTTTGGTGACCTGACCAAGTATAGTTTCAGTGGAAAGGTAGGGGTAGAAACCAGAGAACAATGGGTTGAGGGAGTCAGTATAGATGATGTTTATAAGGTGATAAATGGGGAAGATAAATATAGAACAAATGCTAAGGAAGGACAGGTTAAGGGAAGCTTGCTCAAATGTTTATGACAAAGCTCCAATTAAGGAGGGAAAAGGTTGAATATAAAAAAAGTCTGTGGGCTTCCCTGGTGGCGCAGTGGTTAAGAATCCACCTGCCAATGCAGGGGACACAGGTTCGAGCGCTGGTGCGGGAAGATCCCACATGCCAGTGGAGCAACTAAGCCCATGCTCCAGAACTACTGAGCCTGCGCTCTAGAGCCACAACTACCGAAGCCCACACACCTAGAGCCCATGCTCCACAGCAAGACCGCAATAAGAAGCCCGCACACTCAACAAAGAGTAGCCCCAGCTCGCCGCGACTAAAAGCCCGTGATCAGAAATGAAGACCCAACGCAGCCAAAAGTAAATTAAAAAGAAAAAAAAAAAGTCTATGAGATCCAGAGCAAAAACAAAGAAAACCACCTTAATAAGGAAGATGAGAACCTTTTCCTTTCTAAGAGCGACAGAGGCAAGGACTAGTAGAGGAAGGAACAGGAAGCAGATCAGTCCCACCAAAAGGTTTTTATTTTTATGTTCAAATAAAGACCATTTGCTAAGAGAGTAAAACTTCAAGAAAACAGCAAAAGTTTAACTACTGTAAAGAAATGGGCAAAACTGGGGGGAAAATCAACTAATAGATATTGAAGTGGAAGACTGCATTTAAACAACTGGCCAGTCTGTAAGATTTTTTTTTTCCAGTGAGGCTATCCATAATACCCAAAGAAGCATATTTTCAGAATCATTCAGAGCAGATTTTCCTAGACAAGTGAGCTGGGAGGACAAGAGGACTGAGGATACTGGTAAGACAGGTTAAAGTAATATATCAAAAAATGGGCAGAAGAGCAAAAACAGGAGGAGGAAGAAAAGAAAAAAGCAGGAAGTGACTAATAGCAAAAAATTTGGAATCTACACTGGAAGTCCTGAACAGAGAAGCAGCTGGATTAATGCGGATCAGGCTGTGGTCAAAATGGAATGGTTGAATGTAAGACTTTAGAGGTAGAAGAATTCTGAAGAATAAAGTCTAAGATATAATATGGACATACATAAAGGTTAATATATTAAAGAGAAAGATTAAGAGAGAAAAGAACAGAAAAAGGAGAGCTGCATTTTAAAGAGTGTTCTAAGAAAACATCAGTTCTATGAGCTGTGACATAGCTTTGGAAACCCCAACCTCTATCTCCCTCTTGGAGGTTCATAATACACATCAGCATGTTACAAACTATGAGAAGTCTTACATAAAGAATCCAGTTTAACCCCGTATTTTGAAATTTATTTTGCCTTGGATATATTGAGAACCCTAACATATATGAATTTCCCGTGTTCAGCGGAATACACTCTGGGAAATGCTAGAGTATTGGATAGACTTGTCTGTGTGTAATACAAGTAAAGACATCAAGGAATCTGCTTCAAAAAAAAGGTGAGATCATGAGACCTTCAGTACTGATGAGGATGTACAGAAACAGGTACTTTTCAAACACTGCTAGGGCCAGAATAAACAGTACAAACTTTCTGGCAACATCTACCAGGCATTATTTCCCCATTGCTGCTGTAACAGATCACCACTAATTTAGTGGCTTAAAACAACACAAATTTTATTCTCTTACAGGTCTGAAAGTCAGAAGCCTGAGTGAGTCTCGGTAAAAATCAAGGTATCACCATGGCTGTGCTGCTTTCTGGAGGCTCTAGGGAAGAAAGCTAGTTTTTGCGTTTTCCTTGTTATTCAGACTACCTGCATTCTTTGGCTTGTGACCCCCTTCCATTCCAACAGGATGTTATCCTCTGTGGTTCTTTTCTTTTCTTTTCTTTTAAATTTATTTATTTACTTATTTTTTGGCTGCTTTGGGTCTTTGTTGCTGCACGCGGGCTTCCTCTAGTTGAGGCGAGCAGGGGCTACTCTTCGTTGCAGTGCGTGTGCTTCTCACTGCGGTGGCTTCCCTTGTTGTGGAGCACGGGCTCCAGGTGCGTGGGTTTCAGTAGCTGTGGCACGTGTGCTCAGCAGTCATGGCTCTCAGGCTCTAGAGCACAAGCTCAGTAGTTGTGGCACACAGGCTTAGTTGCTCCGCGGCATGTGGGATCTTCCCGGACCAGGGCTTGAACCCGTGTCCCCTGTATTGGCAGGCAGATTCTTAACCGCTGTGCCACCAGGGAAGTCACGTCTCTCTGGTTCTGATTCTTCTGCCTCCTTCTTCCACAGTTAAAGGATTCTTGTGATTATACTGGGCCCACCAAAAAATCCATGATAATCTCTTTATTTTAAGGTCAGCTGATTAGCAACCTTAATTTCTTTCCCCTTGCCATGTAACATAATATATTCATAAGTTCTGGGGATCAGGATGTAGACGTCTTTTGGGAGGCATGTTATTCTGCCTACCACGCTTAACAAAATATTTTGAAATGTACATACCCTGTCATTCAAATAAGCATGCACAAGAATATGTGTGTACCAGGATGTTCATTACAGCATTTTTTAATAATAATAAAGTATTGGTAACAACACACATTTTCACTGTTAGGAATTCAGTTTAGAAAATTACAGTACTCCTGTAATTTTCAGCATGCTGACGTTTCCAATGATGCTTTAGATATATAATTATGAACATGTCTTTGATAAAATGTCAAGTGACAAAAGAAAGATTACAAACTGTATAAATGAGAACAATCCCAGTTGTTAAAACTAAATACATACATATGTTTATACAAGTATGTGAATGCTAATATACATATAAAAAAATAACTGACAGGCTACACAACCCTGGATGGTAGGGTGACTATAAGTTCCTGTGTGGCTGGAACAGTCCAGATTTATGCCTGATGTCCCAGCAATAATTAGCACTCTCTTTCACTGTTATATGATCACTCTTAAAATTTTCTGGGTTTTGTTTTGTTTAAAACAAGTATGTATTACTTTCCTGGATGCAGAAGTGGCAAGAACCAGATCTATATTACACGTGAAATTTTAAAAAACTAAAGTAATTTTTAAGAAATGTGTTTTCTAATATATGAATCTGCAAACACTAATTGTGAATCACCTAAATTATATATATATTATACCACTTGACAGCATCAATGACAAACAGATACCAAAAGGGAAAATTTTTCATTTTTAAAAGCACTGCCCAAGTGTGTACAGTGGACAAGGAGGGAGCAGATTAAGGCCAATGCCAACTCTGCCACTAATGAGGTACTCATTTTCCTTCTCTGCAAAATGCCAATCCAGTTATGTAAGGTTATTGGATAGAAGAACTTAAGAAAACAATTATATAAAAGCATTCTGAAAAGTATAAAGCACTAGTAAAATGTAAGATGATACTCTTGAGGAATAAAACAGCCTACTTCACAGTTAAGACCTGTCAACTACCTTATACCCATTTAAGGCACAATTGCTGCCAACTAACTCAAAGACTACAAGTTTTAAGGTATATATTCATATTCAGAAATGCAGAAAATGAAAACAATGCATAAATTAGGCTCTTTACCCACCTAGAACTATGGTGGGTTTTATATATACATCTTCCCATGTAATTCTCCCAATACTTCTATCATTGTCATTTTATAGACAGGAAAATACAGAGCAAAGAGCTAAAACTAGAGAGGTTTAAGGTCACACAGCAGAGCTGGGATCTGAACTCAGGACAACCTAAATACAAATTAGGCCAATCTTAATTCAAAGGCTTTGCTCATTCAACTCACTACACTATGTTGTTTTCATAGGAAGCCAAAAAAAACCCTGTATTGGTTTACAGACAACCTAATTAACATATTTTTTTCTTTTTTTAAAATTAATTAACATATTTTTAATTAGCAAGTGACTAACATGTTAACATTTTCAGAATCTATGACCAATACGCCTTAACCTTTGAGTTGTGCTTCTTAATATTCTGACCTTTTTTCATGGAAAAGCAAAGCGAAACTAATGATTATTTTAGACAAATAATGTTATTATTTCAGTTATCTAAACTAAGCAGAATTTTCTTTTTTGGGGGGGGGGGGCCGCGCTGTGTGGCTTGTGGGACCTTAGTTCCCTGAGCAGGGATTGAACCCAGGCCCTCGGCAGTGACAGCACAGAGTCCTAACCACTGGACCGCCAGGGAATTCCCTAAACTAAGCAGAATTTGAGAAATATGTATTTTAGATATTAAAACACAAAATTTTCACTTTAAAATATCTACACAAACTGCGTATGTGTGCAGAAGTACAAAATTTTGCAGATGCCCTAAGATACTTTTTATATCCAAATTCATCCTGTGGTGGTTCTCTTAGCACTATGCTTTTTATCTTTTCCCACCAGCAATAAAAAAATTTTCAAGTAAGTATACCCCTAACTCATCTTTTCTTTGAATACCATCTTCCAATTCCATTTTACTCTGATTATCTTATATCTCATCACCACACAGTATCTCAAAGAAAATTTGGTTAGTTGTTGCCTGGTGAAGAACTAAATAATAATTCATGACCTTTCTAAGAAGCAGTATTAGTAAAACACATTCTAATATACTATATTCCAACTAACATAGCACTGAAATAGTAGGGCTTTGGGAAGAGGAGGGATGGAAAAAGGACTCAACATGGTCAGTGAACCCATGGAGGTTTTGGAAATAGACTGAGGATATTAGTGCATCAATACAGCAATTCTTTAAATATAATAGATTTCAGAATCATGCTTCTCACTTAAGACAGACACTACAGAAGGGAAAATGCCATCAAGAACTGTGGGAACAAAATGTTAATGATCAAAAGGGTCTACAACGGTTTTTTTCTTTATGACAGATTTGAAAAAGTTAAATCCAAAGAGACTTCACTTAATGTTCTGATCTCATCGCCCAATGCTACAGAACTCCTTTCCATACCTCCGCCTTCCATGTTTGATCTCAACAGGTGAGGGATTCTATAAAATAAGTCTATAAACTCAAAGTTATTTTCAGAATTTTCATGTATTCATTAAAACTCCCCCCATAATAATTTAATAATGTTCCAAATAACTAATTTTTGCCTAAGATGAGGCTACTGTCAAAAACATGGAAAGGAAATTTAAAAATTTATGTATCTTAAAGGAAATACTGGAGGCATTACATAAATTTCTCATCTCTTCATATTCTAGTAGAAATACATACAACAAACATCAGCCATTGAAGTATAAATTATTCCCGTAAGACTAATGAAAGGTTTATTGAAAGAGCACCTTAGACTCCCAAAGGAAATGCAGAACGAGATTGAGTTCCTCCAACACACAGTCCCCAAGCATTTACTCATTCTGCCTGCTACATTCTTCCCTTCTTTTTTTTCCCCCCACTGGAAAATAACTTTATTGAGATTGTACCAGCTGTATAATCTGTTCTGACATTAGGCCCCTTCTTCCTTTGCAATTCGGTCCTTCTTAAGTGGTCCCATGAACGCTTTCTTCTCCTCCACAGTCTGGAAACAGCCATGGCCAAATTTGGAGGTGGTGTCAATAAACTTAAGGTCAATCTTCTCCAGGGCCCGCTGTTTGGTCTGCACCAGCAAGGACTTGCCAAGGGTGAGCACTTGCTTCTTGGTTCCTACCACGCAGCCTTTGATCATGACAAAGTCATTGGTCACTTCACCGTAGTGGACAAAGCCACCCAGAGGGTTGATGCTCTTGTCAGACAGATCATAATCAGTAAAGGCATTGTTCTTGATCAGTTTGCCATCCTTGATGAGGTAGCCCTGGCCAATCTTGTAGATCTTCTTGTTGATCTCGGTGTGGTGATGGTAGCCTTTCTGCCCGGCCTGAGCCACAGAGAAGGCCACCCGTGCAGGACGCCACGCCCCAATACAGGTAACCTTGCGCAGCCCTCGGTGGGTCTTACGGGGCAGCTTCTTGGTGTGCCAACGGCTGGTGACCCCTTTGTAGCCTTTGCCCTTGGTCACCCCAATGACATCAATCATCTCATCCTGCCCAAACACTTGGTTCACAGGGACCTGCTGCTCTAGCCTCTCTCGGGCCCAGTCCAGTTTTTCGGCCTCAGTGCCTCCATTCAGCCGGATCTCCATGAGGTGGGCCTTCTTCTGGCGTAGAGGAAGCAGGCGCATCTGGGTGTGGGCAATGACATGAATGACCTGGTAGTACTTCTTCAAGCTGCTGAAGTCCCTCTCCAGCTGCTTCTTGCCATCTACATCCTGCCACTTCTTGCAGTATTTGGTGAAGGCCTTCTTCTTAGATTTATGCCAGTTCTTATAGAAGCGTCTTTTGCATTCATCACTGATGTGCTCAGCAAAGATGGTCTTAAAGGTCCGGAGGCCTCGAGGTGTTTCCATGTAGCCCACAATGACCATGGGTGGCGTCTCCACGATGGTCACAGCCTCCACAACTTCCTTCTTGTTCACCTTGGACCCTGGCCTATCAACCTCCCTCACAATGTGGGTCATGCCAGCCTTGTAGCCGAGGAAGGCTGTGAGGTGCACGGGCTTGGAAGAGTCATCCTCGGGGAAGCTCTTCACCTTCCCATGGTGCCGGCTGCTGCGCTTCTGAGGCAGAAAGCCCAGGGACCCATGCCTGGGAGTGGAGAACTTCCTGTGAGACATCCTGCTGTCGGATGCTGCCGGTAGAGCTTCTCTTCTTTCTTTACCTGACTAATCCTACTCATCCTGTAAGACTGAGCTCTTGAGTTCAACTCCAGAAGCTATCTCTGAACTCCCGGGCAGTAAAAGTTCCACTTCCCTCAATATACTCATGGCATCCCTTGAAAACATTCACCTTGGTATTTACCACATTACAGCTGCCCCTTGCTATCAGCAGGGGATTGATCCCCAAATGCTCAAGTCCCTTATATAAAATGGTATAGTACTTGCATACAGCCTTTGTACATCCTCCCCATCCTCCTGTATACTTGAAAGCATCTTTAGATTACTTATAATACCTAATCCAATGTAAATGCTATGTAAATAGCTGTAAATACAATGTAAATGCTACGTACACAGTTGCCTGCACTTGGCAAATTCAAGTTTTGCTTTTTGAACTTTCTGAAAAATTTTTTCCCCAATATTTTCCATCCGCAGTTGGTTGTATCCACGAATGTGGAACCTGCAGATACAGAGGGCCAACTGTATATTGAAATATCTGTGCAACATCCATCTCCCTCAGGAGACCACTAGCCTAAGAAACAAAAATCAGTTCATTTGCCTTTATATTCTTAGAGCCTAGCACTGGCATTCGTAAGTAATCCATAAATGTTTTGCAAAAATGAAACAAAGCATGAAAACTCTATTCAACACCCATTATGTACATTACGCATTTAAAAATTGCTGAGACATGATCTCTATCATACTCAGTCTAGCTGCAGAGATAATTCACGTACATAAAAAAAAGAGGTCACTACAAATTTAAGAAATTATAAGTACCAAATGACTGAGAGACAGGAAATGCTACAGAAAGTCAATGACTGCAGAAATCACCCGGGTGGACATGAAATTTTCCCACAGAAGGTGAAACTTAAGAGAGTGGAGGATAGTACCTCCTGCAAGGGAAATGGCCTTGGAAGACAGATTAAAGCAGGAGTGGATAAACCATGTTTAGAAGACAATGAGTAGGTTACTCTAGCTAGGGCAGTTGACTCTTTTCAAGAGGTAAGGAGATATCATGTGACAGAGATAGACGAGGGTCATTTTATGGAAGGCCAAGAATGCCAAACTAAGGAGCTGAAGTGAGGGAAAGCCACATACAAATGCTTGTAAATAGAAGCAATGCAAAATTAATTGGCGGCGGTGTGGGGGGAGATAGGTGGTGGAGTCTGAAGGAGAACCGGAATTTAGTAAACATATGTGAACTTTTTTTTTTTTTTAAAGGCTGACCACAATTTTATGAGATCAATGTTCAATTTAAAGATAAAGAAATCATGGGCTTCTCTGGTGGCGCAGTGGTTGAGAGTCCGCCTGCCGATGCAGGGGACGCGGGTTCGTGCCCCGGTCCGGGAAGATCCCACATGCCGCGGAGCGGCTGGGCCTGTGAGCCATGGCCGCTGAGCGTGCACGTCCGGAGCCTGTGCTCCGCAACGGGAGAGGTCACAACAGTGAGAGGCCCGCGTACCGCAAAAAAAAAAAAAAAAAAAGATAAAGAAATCAAGACCCAGAGATGTTGTTAGTTCAAAAACAGAGAAAGTAGTGGGTAGTGTTTAAAAACCCAAAGTCAATGCTTTCTTCTTGCTACTTCGAAGAACTGCAGGCAAGGTACAAGGTGAATACTATTTCAACAGTTATATATATAAATTGACAGTGCTGGAAATAGAAAAGAACAGACAACAGGAAGGCAGCATTTCCAAAGTGGTGTATGTGTGGAAGAGGGTGAGGAAAAAAACTGGGAGAACTCAAAGATGACTGCAAGGTTTTAAACCTGAATGGGAGGATGGGGAGTGGCAGCACCAATGAGGAAAATGAGAAAACATGAGGGATAGGGGAGAAGAGAAGGGTAAGGATTAATTAAGAGTTTACCTTTAAGAGTGCTGACTTTGCTGTGACAGAAAGACTTCTAAAATTAGGAATGTCCAGGAGGCAGAGGTGCAAAATTATCAATTAGTCAGTGCCAGTGGCTAAATTCCAGGCCTTATATTGACACATAGCTAAAACTTACATGCTTACTATATGCCAGAACTATCCCAAGCACTTTACATGTTAACTCACTTGACCTTTATAACTCTAAGGGATAGATGCTACTACTACCCTCACTTTTCAGATGTGGAAACTGAGGTACAGAAAACTTAAGCAGCTTGCTCAAGGTAACACCGCTAGTAAGTGTTAGAGCTGTGCTTTGGATCCAGGCAGTTCTGCCCCAGAGACCATGCTCTAAACCACTGGTCCCCAACCTTTTTAGCACCAGGGACTGGTTTTATGGAAGACAATTTTTCCACGGATTGGGGGGGGATGGTTTCAGGATGATTCAAGTGCATTACATTTATTGTGCACTTTATTTCTATTATTATTACATTGTAATATGTAATGAAATAATTACACAACTCGCCATAATGCTGACAGGAGGCAGAGCTCAGGTGGTAATGAAAGTGATGAGGAGTGGCTGTAAATACAGGTGAAGCTTTGCTAGCTCGCTCACCAGCCGCTCACCTCCTGAGGTGCAGCCCGGTTCCTAAAAGGCCACGGGCCGATGGTGATCCAGGGGTTGGGGACCTCTGCTCTAAACCACTATACTCACTATACTCAATTGCACTTTGTTATGTATGATCCTATGCTTATGCCTATTTCACTAAATAGTTTATAAACTCTCTGAATGGCAGGTATGGTATCTTTTACCAATTTGTCTCTGCAGGACTTAGCACAATGATTTATACTAAGTAGGTGCCTGACAGATTTTAAACAATGATGATGGGGTGACAGCAAAGTACCGTGATTTCTGAGGAAAAAAAATGTTAAAAGAAAATAGAGGAATATGGCCATGCTTTTCTTTTTGCCATAAGTGGGGTGAGGTGGACCAGGAAAGTAAGATAAAATAAGAATCAGAATCTCAGTGCTAAAAACAACAGAGCTCACGAAGTTCCTGTACGGCCGCTGTGCATACATCATAGCAGCTATGAACTATGTGGTAATTATGTACTTACTTATAGGCCTGGTAAAACTACTTGAGGGTATATTCTCATTTCATCTCCAGGAACCTGGGATATATCTTGGTGCCAACTGAATGTTTACTGATGGGATAGATGTATGGATATGAGAGGGACACAGAAAGACAGAGAAAGGAGAGCAAAAGTCTGTGTGTGAAAGAGAGGAAAACAATCAATGGATGAATTTGGCCATTAGGTCTTTGGCATCTTTGGAAAGGTTAATTCCAATAAAGTGCTAAGGAAAAATGGCTGGATTACAAGGGACTAAGGAAAAGAAGATGGTAAATAAAAGGAAAAAGAGGGCTTCCCTGGTGGCGCAGTGGTTGAGAGTCTGCCTGCCGATGCAGGGGACACGGGTTCGTGCCCCGGTCCGGGAAGATCCCACATGCCACGGAGCAGCTGGGCCTGTGAGCCATGGCCGCTGAGCCTGCGCGTCCGGAGCCTGTGCTCCGCAACGGGAGAGGCCACAACAGTGAGAGGCCCGCGTACCGCAAAAAAAAAAAAAAAAAAAAAAAAGAGAGAAAACACAGTACAGGGCACACTTGAAATTGTTAGCCATAAAGGAAAGGTAAGGAAGGACAGAGTTTAAAAGGAAAACGGGAACAGGAAAGAATTTTTAACAGAAGGCTGATATTGGTCCACAAAAGAGAAGACTAGTAAAGGGAATAATTAAAAAGACTAAAAGAAGAGAGACAGCACATCTGAAATAAGGTTCTGGAGGAATAATATATAAGCAAGAGCAGAGGTAAAGAAAGGCATTCTGCAGGACTCTACTAGCCAAACTGTTTTTCCCTTTTTGAGACCTATACCAGCCATCAAGTCTCCAGGAACTACCACTTCACATATCTCTAGTTCTCTGTCCATAACCAATCTTATGCAAGAAAAACTTAGAAAGGCCTGGCCAGAGTTCTAATGTCATATATTAAATGGGAGTGAATAAAATTTTTAAAAATGTATTTGGAATAAAGGAGCCATGAGATGCCTGAAATGTCAATTTACCCAATAATCCACTTTTTAAAAGTCCCATCCATATTTCAAAACCCAGATAAAATCTCACCTCCTCCAAGATACCTTCCTCACCCCAACTCCGTTGGAATAAAGTTCTTTTTCCCTAAACTTACACAGTACCTGTTTCTCTATCATATCACTTACCAGTTCATCCACTATTACAGTTACTTAAATGTCTTTCTCTAGTATCTTTGAGTTTCCCATAGGCAAAGCCCCTATAATTGTGCTCTGCACATAGTAAGTGTTCAATAACTGCCAGTAAAATAAAACACAACTTTTAAAAAAATATATTTAAAACTTGTACAAGTTTCTATGGGTGAAGTCTAAACATAGTAACTAGCCTATCACTACCTAAGAGAAAACTGCTAAGAGAAGCCTTGGAAATAATCGGTGGCTTTAAGGAGAAGAAAAAAACATGAATCTAAGTGAATCTGCACCCACAGGGAACTTCTGGCAACATGTGGAAACATTTTTGGTTGTCACAAATTGGGGAGAATGATACTGGCATCTAGTGGGTAGAGGCCAGGGATGCTGTTAAACATCCTGCGATGCACAGGATTGCACCCTGCAACAAGGAATTATCTAGCACAAACCCTGAACAACACTGTTACTTAGTCTACCTGAGATTCCTAAAGTTTTCTTAACGTAGTCACCTACTCTTTCCACTGACTTAAAAACTGGGTCTCAGGGAAGGTGAAAACAACCTGCCTAAGCAGCTCCACTTACATGTTAACAAGAAAGGAGTTGGTTACAAGTTCTCACTTACCATGTGACATGTTTGCCAAAATGCCATCCCTGTATTTTTCTGTAACTGTTGATTAGCCCTTCTTAGTTATATGTAACCTCCTAGATCACTGTTAAGTCTATCCACAACAATTCAGCAACTAAATTAAAATATAGCTTGATTACAAAACTTAAATGGCAATATGTGAGGACCATCTGCCAAAATACCCACCTACAGATGAACAATCCACCATCCAAAAGATATCTGCTTAATAGTGTGTTCTCTGAAAAAGATCAATCACTTAAACAAACCCACCTAAACTTTCAGGTACTCATGCATGCCACCAATAACGAAAATCTGAAAGGCTAGCCACGTTTAGAGATGTAGTTGGAGGCTGCGAATGGTATTTCTCCACCATAAAACAAACTATCCCTTTTCAAGGCTGAACTCCCCTCTACCCCAAAATTGCCTCATGACAAACTTGCTACACTAGTGGGTCCATATCTTATTATAACATATCTTACAAAACAAAACAAAAACTCAGCAAACGCTTCATCTACCATGAAGGTAAAACATAGCAGCTGTTAGAAAGCAAGGAAACACAGGCTAGGACAGGAAGTATACATTTTGAATCCAACCGAAACCACAAGGGAGGCAGAAATTAACTGCTAAAATAATTTAGCCTGTTAATATCCAAGCAGGTAAAATGCTATTAACATTATTATAACAAAAAATAGACTTATAAAGCCTCAAGAGAGGCTCATTTTTTTTTCAAACAATTTTCCCATGTTTGGTAAATTGGCCATGTTTGGCTGATTTTCTGGGACCAAAGCTATTTTAAATCCTGGGCATGGGAGTGGGAGGGGGCTGGATGGGTCAGTGGGCGACTTCTCAACCATGTGAATTAATATCAGTGTGTGCTATAGGACTTCTTGAAGCTTCTAGCAACAGTGAATATCCAGTCCAGCATTACCAGATTCTTCCAGAACCTGGAGCCCACCCTATTTAGTATATTTATTTCTCCCAAATGATCCCATGACCTTGTTCGCCTCCCCAGGCTACAATAAGACTCTGCTTGTTAATTTATCCAGTCTCATCCCCTCCCTTTACCTCCCTCTGTCTCAAGATTTACAGTGACATATTTTATCTTACAATATACTGGATATTTTAATTAGTACTTAAATGACAGCCATTTTTCTGCTGTCTCAGAAAAACAACCTTGTGGATGTTATATTCTACTTCTGGTAACAAAGTTTCTGACAAAGAAATGTGCAACTGGAATGCACCTCTCCACCCATAGAGGTATCATGCAAAAAATTTCTAACAAAACAGACAATTTGTAGGCCTTTCCTGTCAGTGGTCTAACGCCAGGGATCAACTTCAAGTGGATCCCACAGGAAAACCTTCAGCATAAAAAGAAATTAAAGATAAAAAGAGGAGAACACTGGAGGAAAGAGGGAGGGGAGTATGAACAGTTGCCTCCCACAGTCACAGCAGATGTCATTCAGTGGCACCGGTGCCTCCTTGTACCATCAGATTTGACCTGTTTGGTATTCCCTATGGCTATGATTATTCCACTATCTCATCTTCCAAAACAACTTCAATGATACCTTTCCTGTATGGTACTTCAATACTTCCCCCACCCATTTTTCCAACTTTGACATGTTAATTTCCATATTTCTATTCTTTCAAGTGCTATTCTCTTAAAGCATGAAATTATACCTCACCTACTATCTTCTCTATGGCCTCACCCTTCTTCCACCCTTCTCAAGTGAACTATATTCAATACACCCTATTCTTTTACTCAACAAAGATGTCCAAGTCTTTACAAATCTTTCCATTTTATCATAAATCAAAAGAGAAAACACTGAAATTTTCAATCCGAGTATTAAATTTCCAATGTTATACAGTCTAGAAGCCCCAAATTTAAGACCATTTCTTATTTTTATAAAATATAAAAAAGTATTCTCAACTTAATCATTTGGATAGGAGTCTTATTGGGTCTCCTATTTCAAAAAATGACATTCCCCTTCTAACAAAAAAAATTTCATCATCCTTTCTTGCCCAGAACATCACCCATCCAGAGGATAGGTTTCCTTTCCTTTCATCTATGCTCTACTTCTACAAGTCAAGACCAATTCAGTCCCCTTGCTGTTGAATTCCCTCTTTCTTTGTCTTACTGATGCTTCTTACTGCACATCCTCATTTCTCACTCTTTTGAAACTGCCATCTTACCACCCCACCATTTCAACACCAGACACCCCAGATCATTTACTCTAAGAAATTAATTCAGCTGAGACAAAACTAATTTTCATCTACATGAGGGAAGATCTGTAGCTATGCAGTCTAAAAATTGCCCAGTCATGGTTGTACACCACTGACAAAGGTAGACAACAAAACTCTTCCTAAAGTGAAAGTCACAAAGAAAAACTGCTATACCCCCAACCACGCTCACTCAGCAATACCCAGCATTCTCCCTGGGTTGTCTATAAAAACCAATGGTTCCATATGCATCAAAGAAAAGAAAGTGAACATAATGCTTCCCTGAACATAGTCTCCAGTCTCTCACAGCAGACTTTATTTTTTAATTTTTAATACAATTTTTAAAGGTTACTTTCCATTTACAGTAATTACAAAATATTGGCTATATTCCCCATGTTGTACAATACATCCTTGAGCCTGTCTTACACCCAATAGTTTGTACCTCCCACTCTTCCACCCCTATACTGCACCCCACTCCATCCCCACTGGTAACCACTAGTTACTCACAGCACTTTACTGGAATGATTATCTAAAGAAGAGAAAAAGGGAAATTCTGGCTGGTGCAAGCCTTACTTTATTATCTCTTCCCATTAGCCTCAGACTACTATTAGCCCTAAGACTTGCTTTATTTACTTAGGATAGATGAACAAGATTGAGAAAAGACTGGCTCTCAGGAATTTTTAAGTGATTCCAGGTCCTATGCCTGTTCAGTTTTGCCTATTCAACTTTAGCTGGAAAATTTAGGCTAAACATTGTGTTCATTCTTATTCTTTTCTCCCTCCTTCAATGAACTAAATTCATCTCAAGGTGTCTACTACTGATTCCGCAACCTAAGGGTAAGTCTTCCTTACCATGCTAACTTTAAAAACATAAGATACATTAACACAGAAGCCTCTCAAAGCCAACTGATCTTCCCATTAAAAATACCACCACTCAAAAAAAAAAAAAAATACCACCACTCTCCCAATCTGCTTTTCATTATACCTTTCCAGTCCCACTGCTACCACCTTATTTCTAACCCTTAACTGCCCACTACACAGATTCATCTTCCTAATACATAGCCATGAACATGTGATTTCCCTTCTAAACAAATCATCTCAGATTCTCCACTGTCCACCCATTTTAACCATAAACTACAGACCATAATATTCAAGATACTCTCAAATACGGGCACCTAATCAAACCACGCTTGTTTATAAAAAACAGCACATCCCTATCTTGCTTTATTTTTCTTCCTAGTACTTTGTCACCACCTGGTAAACATATTTATCTGTTCATATGTTCATTTGTCGTATCCTTCTATTAGAAAATACTTTCCCATGTTCACTCTTTGGTTCACCACTGAATCCTCAGTGCCTAGAATACAGTAAGCTCTCAAGCCATACCTGTGGAAAGAATGGATGTCACACAGTATAGCTGATCTGGAGTTAGAAGACCTACATTTGAGTTAGAGCTTCCACATACCAACTATATGATCCTCAACAATTTTAACTTCTTTGGGCTATACTTTCTTCATCTGTAAAAAGAAGGGGGTCAAACTTAATAAGATATGAAACTCTCAAGTTTTTCCAGCTGCATCACCTTACATTCTTGTTTAACTGGACTGAATACCTCCCCCAGCACCCAACTCTCCTTTCCATGTATCTCTGCTCAGTTTCCTTACATTTGGATTCCTCCTTCTCAATACACACTTCTCAGAATACTGTTTATCCTTAAGGTCCATTTTAAGTGCCATTTTCTCCCTGAAGCCTAACAAACTGTAAACTCTGCAAGAGGAGGGTGGAATTCTTACTTTTCTACTCTCAGAAGTTATTATAATGCCTCCCATATAGGTGATCAACAAAATGACTGATGAATCATGTGTATGAATGAGAAAATAAACAAAGGAAACTTTTCCTGATTCATCTCAATTGCTCAGGTAATCTCTTGCCTTTGGACTCTTATAAAACTGGCATCTTTCATGATCCTTACCATATTTTACTTTCCTAATATATACTAATCTGCAAATTCCTTAAAATTAAGGACTGTCCTGATAGTTTCCATATCTCCTCTCTATAGCATCTATCATACATCTTTGCCACAGTTGTATTTATTAAGCTTATCTGATATGTTAAACAACAAAGGGATAATAAAGGAGAAAAAGGACTTCGATATACAGGTATCATTCCAACTGCCCACTGTACAGTTATTGAGCATACATGATGTGTGTTATTAAACTCAGGCATTCCACCATACTTGAAAGATCTCATCATTCCCTCCTCTACACACACTGCTTAATAAAACGATTACTACTTTCAAAAGCAGAATAGCTACCCTCATGTATCACCTAACTACAAACCTTCTCTTGAAACATAGATGCAGGGATCCACTCACATATCAATACTTTCACTTCACTAAACAGCTAAAGTGACTTTTCTGCTCATTTCAGACTTCTACCCCGTCCAATTCCCTCCTCCACAAGGTATGAAACCACTTTTAAAATCATTTTCCCATACACCTGCCCTTCTTAGTTCTGCTACTGAAGGACAAAAAGGACCCGTTTCTGGATCTTCCTTCCCCTTTTCTAAGCAGTGGCAACTCCCCAATTAATCCCAGGCTCTGACAATCTTATTTTTCTCTGTCATCAAGATTTTGACCCTCGTTTACCTCTACCTCCAAGCTCTTATTCTGCATCCATGGAACCTTCCTAGCTGCACAATAGCTGGTGCAATATGCTCTCGCCACCATGTACTTGGTTCCAATGTGTCTGCATCTTCTTCCTCCTACAATGTGTGTCAATCGCCCCCTTAACCCTCCCCAGATACACATCACATACTTTCTCACTCTGCACCCATACGTCACTCTACCTCGACATACAAGTTCCTTACACCACTCTAATGAATCCACACGACTCTTAGAATGGTATCTCCCGACTGCACTGATTCTAACCCAGTTTCTTCGGGGGAACCCAACCGCATCCGTAGTGCCTCCTTCTTTCCCCACTTCCTCACCCATTCCCTTCTTTATGCCCTCCACTCGCACTCCGCCAACTAACTACAGATGACATTATTCCTCAGTACTTCCAACCCCAGAATGAAGAACAAACTCCAGCTTCCTGCAGTCTCCCCCTCCTCTAGTCCTCCCTCCCCGGCCCCACACACACCCCAGGTGTGCAGACTTCCACCTTGTCTTCTCCCCATTCATCGCTCCAGTCAATCCCACACACCACGTTTCCCCGCCACCGGGATCAGACACCTCCACACCCACCTCCACTCCGGGTCGCCGCCGCCTCCCCCCAACCCTCACTAGAGAGCCCGCGACCCGGGGCGCGCGCACACACACATTCTCACGCTTCCCTAACCTCCTTCTCCGCACCGAGACTAGCCGGCTCCGCTGGAACTCAGTCCTGCTCGCGGGGGCTAGGCACCCAAGTGTGTGCCTGCTCCGCCCCCTCCCGCTGATCCTCGCAGCCCCCGCCTCCCTGCCCGGGAAGGAGAGAACACAGCAACTCCCCCGCCACCCCGGACATACCACCTCTGTGTCTGTTGCTCCATGCCCCAACCTTCGGCCCGCTCCCCGCTACGTACCAGGCCGGCCTCGGCACTCACCGGAGATACTGCGCGCTCTGCAGGCTCATCCTCCGCCGCCGCGTCTTCCCGCGAAGCCTCTGTGGGTCTCTCAGGCTCCTCGGAGCGGCCCCACGGCACCGCGGGTGCTGGCGGCCGCCGCCATCTTCCTCTCCTCCGGCTCCTCCTCGCTCAGCGGGGGTTGGGGGTGAGTGAGGCGAGGGGGAGGGAGCGGGGATAGCTGCTCTCGCTGCTTCTCCGGCCCGTGGGGCTCAGGGACACTCCGACCCGGGAGGGGGGAGGGGGAGGGAGAAGGGATAGGGGCGGGGTAAAGAGGAGGGAGAAGTAGAGGAAGGAAGTGGGGTCTCTCTCGCGAGATTTCAGCGGCGCCGGTCCCTCCGGGTGATTTCCGCCTCTCTGTAGCGCTCTCTCTTGGGATCAGTTAGCGGTGGGGCGCCTGTGCGGCTGCTGAGCGGCCCACTGGAGGCGATTGGCGGCTTCCGGCCAATCCACCCAGCTTCTCCCGCGCAAGGGGGCAACCCCAGCCTCACCGGGAACATCGAGCTCCAATCAACCGGGAGTTACACTCAAAGTCTTCCCCCGTCTTTGCACTCCACCCGATTTCTCTCTTCCTTTTTCCACTCCTCCACTTTTCCCTACCGGAAACGACGCCCCTTCCTCCTACAGTTCCGGCCGCCAGTCCCTTGTCTCTGGCCTGCCCTCGCGCCCTAGAGTGAAGCTAAGGACCCCCTCCTCTTTTCTGTGGCCCCACCCCCTGCACGCAGGGAGGCTGTTGGAGGGGATAGGGTGGAGCCCAGGGATGAAGAGAAAAGAAACCAATCGGATTGGATAAGCAGCTGCAAAGGCAACTGGAGGCTGTAGTTGTATTGTCATAGTAACCAATGTGTGCAGACAGAATGACCCTCCCTTGGCGAGTGGATTCCCCGGAAAGTGCCCAGGGTTCCCCCTGGCTTCCCTTCCATCTAAAGGCCTCCCCCAGGTTGGGAATCCGGGTAGTTCTCCTGGGCGGAGAAGTTCATTTTCTCCTCCCTTTCCCTTTCCCGCAGCAATGGGGGAGACCCCGAGGCATTCACCATGGGCTTTTCCACCCGCCTGCGGGCGGGAACCACCTCCATAGTTTTCCACTCCGTGCCGGGCTTGGGGAGGGCTGGGCCTACGCAGAAGATGCTGGGCCTGAAGGCTGGTGGGCGGCGGGCTGGAGCAGGCTAGACGAGGCGGCGGCGCTAGGCTGCGAGGCGGGCGAGGGGTTTCCCCACAACCGCCCCCGGCACTGGGAGGCGGGGTCCCGCCAGGACGGGGTCCCTGAGGGAGGAGAACGGCACACGACTGCCGAGATCCCTTTTCTGCTGACGGGGACATACGACTCTCCCCGGCGGGTCGACCCCTTACTGAAATCCCCCAAACCCCACCCCACACACACTCTCGGCGACCTAGCCTCCTGCGAGCCCCCCACGCGGCCTTCACTAGCCACCTCCTGCCGCGAGGAGGCCAGCGTGAGAGTGGGAACTCATCTTAGAAGGCTAACAAGTGATTTTTCAGCGCTTAGGGGACGTGGCGAGATGCTCACGACCGCCATCCCTCTGAGAGGCACCCCCCAGTGTGAGTCCCCCTTTCTTATCAAAAACAGACCTCCGAGTTCCTTTCTCCTTTGCAAACTTCCTCCTCTCAGGCGTTTGTAGTATTTTAGAACTTGTCACTATGTATCTTTTGGGTTGGAGAGGAAAACATTGGGTAAAATAGTATCAAGAAAAACCTAGATACTTGAGCGAAGTTCCTATGAAAGGCTTCTAGGAAAAGGATTTTCATTCTTAGAACAAATCTTTTTGAATGTTTATTATGTGTATTTTGTCTCATGTTTGAGGCTAAAACAGAATAACGTAAATGGGCTCAATAATAATGAGTGTGTGAAAAGTAGCTGGAGAAGTCGTCGTGTTAGTGGTTTGAAAGAATTATTTGACATTTTACAAATTATATTTTCCATTCGTATTGTGGAGGCGTTTAAACAGCCGTCCCAAAGTACTTTAGGATGTATAACGGTATAAACCCCTCCAGGAATGCAACCCTCACTGGACAGTTAAAATCATAATTTTAATGGGCTATTTTGGTTTGGCTCGGTCGGGGTACCTGATTCCTTTTGTCTTTCATGCTAGGTGAAAAGGCGCTATCAAAATCCTTTTCTGAGACCGCACCTATTAAAAGACTGGGCCAACGTCTATGGGTAGGTTTGGAGGAAATGAAAGTACAAGCTACTTTGAAACAAATCCCAAGGACAGATTATCATTAACGACATAGAAACTGAACTATGCCCCTCGTGCTGCATGCGCCTACTGTGATGCAGTGTGACACACGGTGATTGCAGCTGTACATTGCCCCGTGTCGTCCCTCCACCCACCGAGGGGCCGCCCACTCATGGGAAAGAGAGCCACCTAGTGAAAGATTGTTCTCATCTCTGGTTTAGGATCTGGCTTTTCTTCAACCCTGAGAGCCCAAGGATGGAGATTATGACTACATATTACCTAAAATACCTTAGATTTTCTTCCTGAAATTTATTGGTTAGATTTTTTTAAAAGATCTTAAGCAGAATAAAAGTTTATGTTGTGTGAAATAACCACCCCCTTAGTAATCATCCTAATAACACTTTTTATGTCTGTGCCTTATATCTCCAGTTAACAGTATATGAGCATATATCATGTCCCGCCTGACGATCTAGAAAACTATTAGTATCTTCTCATTTTGGAGCTAAGGAAACTGGGGTTGGAAAAAATGAATCCTTTTGTTGTGTTGTTTGTTTGATAAACATTACTGAGCATTTATTATATTTCAGACACTGTCCAGGTTACTATGGATACTACCATGGAAGAGACATGGTCCCTGTCTTGGAGGAACCCACCTTCTGGTAGAGATACCAGAGAATAGAGACATGATTTGGATGCAATATTATGGGTGCAAAAATTAAGGTAAGAACAAAGTGCTTTAAGTGCACAGATGAAGGTCAGACATATAAGCCATCTTTATATTTTATAGCAGGTTTCCTAATAATGTTTCAAGGTTCTTCAATAGCTTTAGTGTCCCTACAAACTAGATAGAATAGTAACATTTAATTTTACAGATTGTAAAACATTGATGCCCATCTTGAAAATACCTTTAAAAAATCAATAGGATTCAGAAGAATTATGACCCCCAATTTACATATTGCTTAATGTACATTTTCTAATCTCATCTCTTTCTACTAGAACCCATCAACAGATTTGTAGAATACAAGCACCTTTCTGCAATATTATTCACCTTTTCCCCCCTGCAGATAAAGATTACATCTAAACCAAAAGAAATTATAGATGAGAAGCTGTTTCATTTTGTTTAATCCTACATAATCTTAAATTTTTCAGTTTATGCCAAAGTGATTTTATTGAAAGACCATAAGCTAGGAGACCTGAGTGTGCATCCCAATTCTGCCATCTCAGTCTCTGAAGTTCAGTTTCTTCCTTGACCAAAATGGAAACATTACCTATTACAGGCTTCCTGTGAACTTTAATGATAATATAGGTGACTGACTATATGAGTGCCTGACATACAACACTGGTACTTGATGAATGTCAATTTATTTTTTGCCCTCTGCCCTTATATCAAGCTAAAACTAATAATTTAGAACTGCAGCATAAAATTATTTTTTTAACTAATAGTTTATCTAGTCTTTGTAATACTCATAAATCTGACCGCATACACAAATTTATTCTTATTCAGTGCTGAAAGATAGATTCTTTATCCATGACACTGAATACAGAAAAGAACACAATATCAGGACATTGTGAGTCAGATTCCAGAAGGTTGAAACTTTTTAAAAACCTTTTATCACTAAAAGCAGCCTAATATAACCACATTTCTGCCCAAGTAAACAGTGGCCAGTTTTCAACCTGGCACCAAGTACTTGCCGAGAAGCTACTCTTAACATTGCTATCAAATTTACCCAGAGCTTTGGTAGCCTAATAATTAATACATAGTAAACCTGCTCCCTTTTTATAATAATACACATCTCACCTGTTCCATGAAACCTTAAAAAGCACTAATTTATTTTAATATTTAACCTACATATTCTGATTGTTTCCCAGTCGTGTACAGTAGGTACTTAATGTGTTTCTATTTTGATGAGAATGCTTTGTCAATTGCAGTACTGAAGGACACAATGTATATGAAGCTGGCCCATGTTCTCCTCATTACTACACTTCAGGTGTGGAGCTAAGTGATTGAATCAAGTAAGTAATTCGTTCTCTTCAAATAGTGAGACAGATACAAATTGACATTAAACTCAGGTCTCCTGTTGCTCAAGATTTCTCAGACCTTAGTCTGAGAAAATCTAAAGTCTTAGTCAGCAGCCTTTCTCAAACAGTTCACCAAGTGTGAATTTATTCATTCATTTCTAAGAAGGAGTCACTGAGCCTCCTCCAGAACGGTCAGGAAGCATTGCAGTCCAAGATTTAAGAGAAGAAACTTCTGGTTTGGGAGACAGTGAGGTGACAGAGAATGGTAGTCAGAGCTAGCTAGCTCTCCTCCACTCTCCTAATATTTACTAATGGAAATCTTATTAATCTTCAAGAATTTCTCTCAACTCCCAGTAAGAAAATACCTCTGGGAAAGAACCACACCTTAAAATCCTATCTACTAATTTAATGAATGCAGGCCATCTGAAGAAGACAAAAAGAAATGCCCATAGGGAAGACCAAAGAGTATTAAAAAAGAAAATTAAAACCTTAGCCTCTTACACTTTATATTGTCCAAAGGCCTTGGTGTTCATGGATCTCTTTACTACTCCAAGCACAGTACTACTGAAACCATCTTGGGGTCCATAGTCTAAAATCAATGTATTTCATGTCAAAATCTGTTGTATTACCCAGAAGCTGCCATTTTTTTTTCTTAGAACACACCACTAAAAGAAAAAAAAAAATCTTTCCCTATTATATAGTCTCTCCTTTCCTAATTTCTGCAGGGGAGACAACTATTTTTGAGCACAGAGAATGTGATACTGATATTGTCATAAATATGCTCTTCTTCAAAACCATAAGAAACCACACGTGGGCACACACGCTCATACACACATGCATGCCTTCCTCCTTTCCCTGCCTTTATTATTTTACCACTTCTATTTTCAATTCAAGTTAAAATGTGATATAGATGAAAAGCAAAGAAACTCAGGACATACGTTTCAAAGCTTACTTGGGTACTTACATGTACCCGAGTCCTGTTCTGCTTTGCTCTATCCTAGGGTCTTTTCTATTCACAGAAAAATTCTACATATTATAAACCTAGATAGTTTGTCCTGCATTTATAAAAATTCTTACTATTATTGGACTACTAGATATGAGAGCATATTCCAGAGCAAATTAGTGAATTAATATATTCTTATAGTCTACATTTTAGCTATTTTAAGCTTAAAAATTTTTTAAATTCCTGGCTTGAATTTTCCATTGGCTTTCCACTGCCCTCAGAATAAAGTCCCCAATCCTTAGGGTGACCTATGTGATCTGGTCCTTGCCTGCCTCTTCTCTAACGTTTCCAGAAGTCAGCACTCTAGCCACAGTGACCTTCTCTCAGGTCCTTGAATGGGTGGTGTTCTTTTCTACTCAGAGCCGTTACACAAGCTGTTCCCTTATCTAGATAACTCTTCTTCCTTCTTATGCTTCAAGCCTAAACTTGAACTTCTCTGGAAAAATCTTCTCTGCCCCACCTCCCATCAAGCTAGGTTAGCTACACCTATTACATATTCCCATAACACCCTGCCCATCTTCTTCATGGCATTTGTCATATTTGTAATTATTCAGTGTCTGTTCCCTCCAGTTGGCTGTAAGCTCTGTAGTGCAAACACTGTACCTGTTTTGCTCACTACTGTATTATCACTCCACTACCAGGGTTGCTGATACAAGGGTGCTCAATAGATGTTTGTTGAATCAATTAATCTTGGGAAAAAAAGTAGAAATTTGGACCACGACTTTCATATAAATGCTTAAAATTTCTGAAGACCTTCCTATGGAATATAGAGGTCATTACTAAGCAATAAGAAAAGAACTTCAACCCATCTGAGGAATCTATTGTATTTAACATGATGAAAGTTTTAATTAGATGAAATTTACTTAGGCAATGAGTAAAGAGCACACATAAGATTATGGGTAACTCATCAATTATCTCACCACAAAGTCTCATACTTCAATGTAGGAAAAAAGTCTTCAGTGTCCAAGTCACTTTTATTTAACCTTTATGTTTTCTAATTTGGGAATAGGGGAAGCAGTTAACTCTCTTATTATGTGGCAAAAGAAAAAACACTGCTGGGGAAGATGGCAAGAGAGAAGACAGTTTATCAGCTAGGTTGGAAAATAGGATAGAAAAATTAGATTTAAAAATTCAGAGGGTTCTTCCCTGGTGGTGCAGTGGTTGAGAGTCCGCCTGCCGATGCATGGGACACGGGTTCGTGCTACGGTCCGGGAAGATCCCACATGCCACGGAGTGGCTGGGCCCGTGAGCCATGGCCGCTGAGCCTGCGCGTCCGGAGCCTGTGCTCCGCAACGGGAGAGGCCACAAGAGTGAGAGGCCCGCCAAAAAAAAAAAAAGTAAGAAAGAAAGAAAGAAAATTGGATTAGAGTGTAGAATGGAAAGCTCAGTGATCTTTGTGTTTCTCACCAGAAAAGTGTTTATAAATTCTGACCTTATTACTGTTATTTTTTTCTCCTGTAATGGGATAGTGCTAAATAAATTTAATGTAAGTTTCTTAAAGAAAGGGCCATTTGCAATTTCAAAGTAAATGAGATATTTAAGTTATATTTCTGGAGGCAGGCATGTTCTCCAAGTTCAATTAAATAATGTGTATAACATACCTAGGCTGTGCCAGGCACTTAGTAGGCAGTCAACAGGTGGTGCTGCTCTTGTTATGCATGTAAGGTAAATTAGAGCTTCCCACACTCAGCTTCACACTCTAATTAATGTAGATTAAACTGGTTTTTTTAAATAAAACACAGAATGTTGTAAAATTGCATTTGGAGAGAGAGGTACACAGCATGCTGCCTTAAAACTGTATGACTAGTTGTATCACGTGACCAAGTATAAACTGCCAAGAGAGAAAACAGCTTTCATCTACTTACAGAGAATGTCTCAGTTCACTAGGAGTCTTATACTTGGATGAGATGAGATCCAAGGTCTGGCAAAACTGAAGAAGATAAGGAGGCTCATGAGGAGTGAAACCACCTGCTTGTGCGTTCCCTGCCCTCTTTCAGACTGACAATTCTGGCAGGCTCTCTGGCTCACTCTCTCTCATTGTCTTGCTGTCTCAACCACTGTCTGCAAGCTTTCCTTTATGGTCCCCAAGGTGATCCAATCCTTTGTCCGAGAGGATGTGCATGGTTTTAGTTCTTTAATAATAGCCCTACGGTAAACCTATAAGGCATGCCAACTATTGGGATGCCAACACTTCCAAAATGTAGGTGGCAGTGGCCTGGATGTTACAGAAGGTAATTAGTTTGTAGAAAGCAAAGTTGAAACTTACTTTTCTGTAAGTATTTGTGGGACAGCTAAATTGTAGCATTAAAGCACAATAGGAATTTTAGGTAAAGAGTTTAGGGTCTATAAGGAATGTTCAAGTGATGATCAATTCCTATCTTTCTCTGCTCTTTCAAGACAAATCTAAATCTAAATCAATCCTTTACCTCTGGGAACCTTAATCGGGTTGTATCCTGATACCAAGGAGAAAGCTTGATGAGTTATGGATCTTCTAGCATTTTAGTATTCATTTACTCACTTTTTCATTCACTCAATCATCAAGAATATATTGCGAATTTTCTATGTATTGGGTCACATGCTAGTCACTGGGGTGCAAATGGTGAACAATACAGTCTTGCTCTCAGGGCTTAAAGCTTAGACGAGAATTAAGGGGCAGTTATACTACAGAGTGATAAAGCTGTTAGAGGTCTTTGGAACCATTCCACCTGGAGATCAAGTGAAGACATGCAATCGGATAATCCACTTAAGTGTCCTGGTCAACTGCAAAGTCCTTTAGAATGAGATTTTGCAGAGTTAACTTTTTCAAATTCTATTTCCCAGCAGCAAAAGAAATATATATAGTTCAACCGCCAGAAAAGTGATGGAAAACCATAGCTGAAAGTATTCTAGACTAAAATATGCCTGAAAGATACAAACTATGTAACTCTATGTCATAGTTATATTTAAGTTAATATAACTTATATAAGTTCTATACTGCAGTATATATAAAGTATAACTCTGACATAGAATTGCATAGAAAATGGGCAGAAATACAACATAATACTAAGAGCAGTTGTTTTTGTGAGGCAAATTATTTGTGGGTGGCTTTTATTTCTTACATTTTTCAACATCTCCCACCAACCAAAAAGCTAAGCAAATTTCACTGTTTTGGCGGTTGCTGTGGTTGTTGGGAATTTCATTGTTTGTCATTGTTTTTAAAGAATACCTGAACTATCTGCCAAGTTACAGAAGCCTGAGAGCAACATTGGAAACTGAATAGGAGAAAGATTAAAAATAGATCTAATAGCTTTTCACATACTGGTGATTGAAAAAAAAAGACTTCATCAGAGACAATTCCTAACGCATTTCCTATGGCTCACTCTAACACAATATCAGGTACTGATTCTTTTGTACAAAAGCTGATGAGAGTGATCATCTTTGAATACATCATTACTGACCTTCTTTGGCAATTTTGGATCTACTGGGAACCATCATAGCCTGAGAAGGATGAAATGCCCTAGATGGGATTCACAAAAGAATCACTTTACATAATAAAAGTCTAAAATCAAACCTTTACTTAACCTTTTTGCCTTCTCTTACCTTTATAATTCTCTTCTCCTCGTCCCTCAACTTTAGGTCACACCTGACCCCTCCCAGTTGTATAACAGCCTGTATTTCCTCCTTTCTCTGGAATGTGACCAGTCAGGAAACTCAACATTTGCTTTTTTTTTTTCCTATTTATGGGTGAGAAAGAAAAAGAGAGGCAGGAAAACTGAATTGAGAAAGAAGAAAGAGCAGGGAAAGAGAAAAAGAAAACTATAAAGTCTGGAGGAAGAGAAAGAAGAGATGCATGAGCAAAGAAGCACACTGCCTGGTGGTAGTAATAGTTGTGTTTTTTATATATATATATATATATATATATATATATATATATATATATTCTTTTTTTTTTTTTTGCTGTATGCGGGCCTCTCACTGTTGTGGCCTCTCCCGTTGCGGAGCACAGGCTCCGGACGCGCAGGCTCAGCAACCATGGCTCACGGGCCCAGCCGCTCTGCGGCATGTGGGATCTTCCCGGACCAGGGCACGAACCCGTGTCCCCTGCATCGGCAGGCAGACTCTCAACCACTGCGCCACCAGGGAAACCTAGTAATAGTTGTTAGACACTTATCTATTAGAACCTACTTTCCATGAGAGACGCTAAGAAATGACTAGATCCCCAGTCTGAATTAAAAACAAGAAAGGGACTTGGCGACCTCTGAAATATACTTTCAGACTCAGTAATCTCTATCTGCTGAATAGGACATCCCTGGTTCTTGTTGACTGGCAAGTTCGAGATGATTCCCTTTAATGATCCAGTTCAAAAAGGCTGATATAGACCATGAGAAACTTTGTATTGCCATTTTAAAAGCTGATATTCTCCAAAACAAAATATATCATATGAATTTGACCCTTGGGTACCATGCGAGTGTTACCCTTCTCTTACCTCTTACCCATATGATAAGAGTGAAAACACCAATTTAAAACAAATCATTACAAAGCAGTGCAGTCCAGACAGCTGTTAAACTGCTAGACACTCTGCAGAAAATCCTCTTTTACCCCTCAGGTGATTTTGAGATCACTAGGAACCTTCTAACTAAATCTAACAATCTAACAATTGTAAGTTTTTATTCTTTTAAACTTTCTGTTCTATTGGGTAATACTAATATGTTTCCTTTACCAAAAATGTTTTTACCTTGAATCCAATGACATTTTAATTTTTTTTATTCTACTACCTTAACCTCATCTTTAATTCATTATGCTGCTATCGCTCTAGTGGTATGTAATAAATACTTGGCTATAAATATGCCATAAATGGAAATATAATGGCAGAACTTGGTCATTTATTGGCTGTGAGAGAGGGAGGGGAAGAAATCCAGGAGACTCCCAGGTTTCTGCTTGGGAAACTGAATGAAAATAGAAAACATAAGCGAAGAAATAGTTTGGAGAGATGAATGGATGTGGAGATAATGATTTTGTTGTGGACATGTTGAACTGTAGTTGTCTGGAGTTGAGAGATCTTGAGGATCTGGAGAACTTGAGAGAAATTTCAGCTAGAGTTGTGAATTTGGGAGTCATCAGCGTGTAGATGGTAACTAAAGATGCTTGAGTGGTTTCAGAAAGCTTGCCTATAAAATGAGAGAGCTAGGAGAGGTTTTGTCTTACGAAGAGGTGAGAGCCTTCAGCAGAAAAGATCCAGGATAGAAGAATAAAAGATAAGAGAGGCTGAGTAGTTAGGAATGTGGTTTCTGAGGAAATGGGAAGAGATAGACTTTCAGGACACACCAGCAGAGATGGAAATCTCTTTTCCGGTAGAATAATAATGAGATGGTAAATTGTGGAGTTTCTCCCCCCACCCCCAATGTTTTCTTTTATCCCTTGCCCTTTAGGATTTTAAAACTTCAGGTTACAAAGTCACATAGGCTCTGAAGAATTCAGGACAAAGACTGATGATTTAAGGGTAAGGCTTTCAGCAGCAGAATATATTAAAAGTTCCTCAAATTCATGAGCACAGAAAATCAGAGAGGAGAGAAAAACAAAGGGACTTTGTGCTCTGCCTCCCATCCTTCGCCAGAAGCCTGAGGAGATTTATAGAGATTCTTAATAGGTTTCTGGCATTTGAGAACAGAAGCAACCTCAATCCCTATTACTGAGTAAAGCCAAAGAAGGTAGCAAGACCACAGAGTTCCTCGCATCCAGAAAGGCAGAGGAAAATAGTCAAAATGGTATTGTGAGCTATGCTTTGAATCTCCACATCTTCTCCAAGAACTCCAATCACAAAAACTTTTTTTTTTTTTTAATTAAGAGATGTCTCTGGGTTCATTCACAAGATAATCATCTCTAGGTAACAGAAATGAAAAAGCAGCACCACTAGGTTAGTAAAGCTAGAGCTGTGACCCTGATGGTCTTCTGGGTCTGGAAGCAAGTAGAAGTTGGCTAGGAGTTTGAATTCCTCAGAGCAGTGGGGATCAACAGCACCCCATACAGGGTGTGGCACATTAGGCAGGCTCACTGTGAAACTGGGATTTGGGAAAAGCTTCCAAATGATTTCCACCCTGACCTAGAGTTTAAAAAACAAAATAAATAAACAAACAAAACCCCTACCTATCTGTGGGGGTGGAAGGAAGAATAGAAATCAGTGCACACAGGACTTATGCCAGTCTGCTTTCCTGCCTAGAGGACAGATCTGTTATCTTCCCCAATATCCCTGAGGGTCAGGAGTCCTGTGACACCTAGTTCTGGACTAGGGGGTCTCCGCATCTACATGGAGGCTACACTAAAACAGCAAATGGAGTGGAATAGGTAGAAAGATAAAGCTACCATTTAAGATGAGCTGCAAATTACAATTCACACACAAGGCAAGTTAATGCTAAAAACATTAACCAACCTCTCAACTTAGTTTTGTTTAATTGATCTGTGAGTTTCTAATAAAATTATATTAAAACTTGCCAATATTATTGTTGATCTACTTTTTTTTTCTTATAATTCGTTACTTTTTGTTTAATTTCATGGTTATACGGTTAGCTGGATAGAACTTCTTGGTGATTTTTAAATTTTTATCATTTTTAATACAATTTTAATCATTATGTAATGTCTTTTTATCCTTATCAATACTTGCTTTAAGCAGTTATTTTATCTGACACTCGTATTCTACTATAACTTTTTTTTTGGTTAGCATTTGCTTGCTATAACTTTTTACTTTATTTTCAACCTTTCTATGCTATTTTATTATTGGCACATCTTTTGTAAACAGCAGGTAGCTGGGTTTTCTTTTTTTATTCCTGACAGTCTCTGTTGTTTAACTGGAAAGTTCAATTCATATGAGTATGATCTATTTAAAATTACCTCTACCATCTCTACCATTTACTTTTGATTTTCTGTTTACAATGCTTTCTCCTTGTTTTATTCGTTTGCTTACCTTAACTGCTTTTGTTGAATTGATAACTTTTCAAATTCTCTTACTTTTACCTCTGCTAATTTGGAAACTATAGATTATATTTTGCCTATGCCATAAGCAGCTACTCTTAAATTTTTAAATGTATACTTAACTATTTATTTTCCTAACAATTTATAGTTTTTAAAATACAACTATCCTTCTGCCCCAACAAGGCTGTGTTTTAGCTACCAAATGTATTGAGCAGTTATTGCTATCTAGAATTTTAGTTCCATATTTATTAGAACATAACATAAAAGTTACTATACAATCAATGTATAATTAGATTTATCAATCTAATTTATCAATTTTTGTGTTTACCACTTGTTTCTTTAATACCACATTTTCATTGTGAACTCACTTTTCTTTTTGCTGCAATACATCATTTAGTAATTCATTCAATAAAAATTTATGGCTGGTAAACTCAGGTTTTTTTTTTTTTTTTGTAAACTCAGGTTTGAAAGAAAAGTTTTCTGTTTCACCATTATTCTTGAATTATAGCTTAGCCAGGTATAGAAGTCTATGTTGCCAGTTATTTTCCCCTCAGTGCTTTGGAATTATTACCATGTTGACCTCTGGTATCCTTTGTTGGTGATGAGAATTCTGTTGTCTTAATTATCATTCTTTTATGGATAATCTGTGTTTTCTCTTTGGTGGCTTTTGAAATTTTCTCTTTATTCTCAGTGTTAGGCATCTTCACTACAGTGCATCTGGATATGAATTTCTTTTCTTTTTAAATTCTTTTTTGTACTTAATAACTGCTTTTCTTTCAAAAACTTTAGAAAATTCTTAGCATCATCTCTCCAAATATGACTTCCGCCATACCGTTTATTCTCTTCCTAAAACTACTAATTAGGTGCATCCTTCATGTATTCTATGTATTGCTGTGTAACAAACCACTCCAGAACATAGTGACATGAAACAATAACCATTTTATTAACCTCCAATATTCTGTATGATAGGAATTTGGATAGGTACTTCAGGGAGAGCTTGACTCTGCTTCATGATGTCCAGGGTGTCAAATGAGAAGACTTGAACAGCTGGTGGTCACTTGAATGGCTGTTCTTTTTTTCATTCACATGTCTAGGCTACAATGACAAAGGTAGACTGGAGTACCTACACATGCCTTCTCCATGTGCTTTGGGTTTCCTCACACTGTAGTGGCCTCATGGTAATCATACTACTTCCATGGCAGCTCAGGGCTCCAATAGTGACTATTCCAGAAAACAAGGCAAAAGCTACATAGACTTTTATTATCTAGGCTCAAAAATCACATAGTATCACATCCATCTTACTTAGTCAAACTTGCCCAGATTGGGGAGTACAGGGGCTAGACCCATCTCTTAATAGAAGGAGTATCAAAGAATCTGTGGCTGTAATTTTAAACTGCCACAATACAGCTTAAAATACATGCTATAACAGGGAACTATATTCAATATCCTGTGATAAACCATAATGGAAAATAATATAAAAAAAGTCTGTCTGTGTATAACTGAGTCACTTTGCTCTACAGCAGAGATTGGCACAGCATCATAAATCAAGTATACTGCAATTTTAAAAAATAAATAAATAATAAAATATATGCTATATTCTACATGAATTCCATAGATTAATCTTCTAATTCAATAATTCTTAATAAACTGGGAGAGGGTAATCCCTTCACAATGTGTGTGTGTATCAAATCATCACAATGTACACTTTAAATGTCTTATGAATTTGTCAGTTAAACCTCTAACAAAGCTGAAATAATTCATTCTCTGACTGTAACGAGTTTAGAGTTTATCTCATTGAATATTTTTATCACAATGAATGTTTTTCTATTTAGTTATTTTTCATTTTCATCTTTCCTTAATTCATATCTTCTTGTTTCTTAAGCTTTTATATATTTTTTTAGGTATTTTATTTTTTAACTCTTTGAATGCATTTATTGTAAAGTCATTTTAAGATTACTTGCCAATATGGACTTCTATTCCAGTGGGAATGGATCATCTTCAGGGAACAGAGATTTCTATAATATTTTTTAAATTGAAATGTAGTTGATTTACAATGTTATATTAGTTTCAGGTGTACAGCAAAGTGATTCAGTTTTATATATATAAATATGTATTCTTTCTCAGATTCTTTTCCATTATAGGTTGTTACAAGATATTGAATATAGTTTCCTGTGCTATACAGTAGGACCTTTTTGTTTATCTATTTTATATATAGCAATGTATATCTGTTAATCCCAAGCTCCTAATTTATTCCTCCTCCCCTTTCCCCTTTGGTAACCATAAGTTTGTTTTCTATGTCTGTGAGTCTACTTCTGTTTTGTAAATAAGTTAATTTGTATCATTTTTTTAGATTTCACATATAAGTGATATCATATGATATTTGTCTTTCTCTGTCTGACTTACTTTACTTAGTATGATAATCTCTAGGCCTATCCATGTTGCAAATGGCAACACTTTATTCTTTTTTATGGCTGAGTAATATTCCATTGTATATATGTACCACATCTTCTTTATCTATTCATCTGTCAATGGACATTTAGGTTGCTTCCATGTCTTGTCTATTGTAAATAATGCTGCTATGAACATTGGGGTACATGTATCTTTTCTAATTAGAGGTTTTGTCTTTTCTGGATATATGCCCAGAAGAGGATCATTTAGTAACTATGTTTTTAGTTTTTTAAGGAACCTCCATACTGTTCTCCATAGTGGCTGCACCAGTTTACATTCCCACCAACAGTGTAGGAGGGTTCCCTTTTCTCCATAACCTCTCCAGCATTTATTATTTGTAGACTTTTTGATGATGGCCATTCTGACCAGTGTTAGGTGATACCTCATTGAAGTTTTCATTTGTATTTCTCTAATCATTAGTGATATTGAACATCTTTTTATGTGCCCATTGGCCATCTGTATATCTTCTTTGGAGAATATAATATATTATATACCCACATATATAAAAACCCTCCACCTAACAAATAGAGAATTCACATTCTTCTCAAACACACATCAAACATTTATAAAATTTGACCAGATATTTTAATGAATCACTATAGTACAGACCACATTCTGTGATCAGAATTTAGTTGAATTAGAAATTCTCATATGTTTGAATACTTAAAAGCACATTCCTAAATAACTCATGATTTAAATAAAAAATTGCACACCATTTAGAAAAGAAAAACAAAGAAAATACATGATAAAACTTGGGTAATACAGATAAAGCAGTCATTTGAAAGAAAGTTATGACATTAAATGCATTTATTAAAAATTATTTCAGGGGCTTCCCTGGTGGCGCAGTGGTTAAGAATCCGCCTGCCAGTGCAGGAGTCACGGGTTCAAGCCCTGATCCGGGAAGATCCCACATGCCACGGAGCAACTAAGCCCGTGCGCCACAACTACTGAGACTGCACTCTAGAGCCCGCGACCACAGCTACTGAAGCCTGCATGCCTAGAGCCCGTGCTTCACAACAAGAGAAGCCACTGCAGTGAGAAGCCTGCACACCACAACAAAGAGTAGCCCCCACTCTCCTCAACCAGAGAAAAGCCTACATGCAGCAACAAAGACCCAACACAGCCAAAAATAAAATAAAATAAAATAAATTAAAAAAAAATTATTTCAAGTGAATGAACTAAGCGTTCACTTCAAGGACCGGGGAAATGAATAGAGTCAACCTCCCCAAAATACCGTTGATCAATGAATCCGAAAGCTGATCCTTTGAGAACACCAATAAAACAAATTTCTAGCAAGCCACATTGAGAAGAAGATAGCACAAATAATATTAGAAATTCACCCCTGCACCTGGTGATTTGGGACCCATGGAATGGTGTGACCAGGCAGTATAACTCCAATGGGGCTGCATTTGCCTGCACATCTTCACCAAGCCACTCAGCCCCACGAGTGTCCAGCCTTAGGACCCAATCCAGCTATGGGGCTAGATGACGTGATTCCAGGTTATGTCACCACCTCTGAACAAATTTTGTAAGAATTTCTGTCTCGAGTTCACCCAACTCCTTTTCTGCCTCCGCTGCCACCATGGTGCCCATGAAAAAGCTTGTGGTGAAGGGGGGCAAAAAAAAGAAGCAGGTCCTGAAGTTTACTCTTGACTGCACCCATCCTGTAGAAGATGGAATCATGGATGCTGCCAATTTTGAGCAGCTTCTTCAGGAAAGAAAGTGAATGGAAAAGCTGGGAATCTTGGAGGAGGTGTCGTAACAATCGAAAGACGCAAAAGCAAGATCACTGTAACTTCTGAGATGCCTTTTTCCAGAAGGTATTTGAAATATCTCACCAAGAAATATTTGAAGAATAATCTCCGTGATTGGTTATGCAGAGTTGCTAACAGCAAAGAAAGTTACGCATTACATTACTTCCAGATTAATCAAGATGAAGAAGAGGAGAAAGATGAGGATTGAAACTCAGTTATCTGGAGTATTTTGTATGAATTTTTAAATAAAATTTAGTAAACAAACAAAAAAAAATTTCTCACTTTTTTTTTGTAATTTATCTTTATTTTTATAATGGAGTATAGCTGATTTTCAATGCTGTGTTTCTTTCTGCCGTGCATCCACTTGATTCACTTACAGAGAGACATCAATAAATTCTTTTTCAGATTCTTAAAAAAAAAAATTCAAAGGGGGACATAATTAGAGATACAGTAGAGATTAAGAATATCATTGCTTATACTATACAATTTATAATATTGAGTGGCTTTATGTCAATAAATTGAAAACTGAGGTAAAACTTAAAATTTACCAGAAAAAAACAAATTAAAAAGTTGACTTAAGGAGAAATAGAAAATCTAAATAAATCAGTCATCAACAAAATAGATCAATAGTCCACATTCTCTCAAACCCTTCCCCCATCCCTTGCCAAAGAAACCATGCCAGGTGGTTTTACAGGTAAGTTTTACCAAATTTAATGGAACAGACAATCCCATATTATATAATTATTCCCGACAATAGAAGTAAAGATAACCCAGCTTATTTTATGCAGTTACTATGATACTGATACCAAAATAGAAGAATTCTACAGGCAAAGAAAATTATAGATGAATCTCATTTTTTTGAACACTGATATGAAAATTATGTACAGTAATTAGGAAATCAAATCCAGCAGCGTATACAGAAAAAAAAAAAAATCAAGCACAAATAAAGTTTACCTCAAATATAAAGGTGCTACTAAAATTTAAAAAGCATCTGTAATCTACTTTATTACCAGATTAAGGAAAAGGCCCATATGCTCATCTCAGTAGATACAAAAGAAACATTAGGGCTTCCCTGGTGGCGCAGTGGTTGAGAGTCCACCTGCCAATGCAGGGGACACGGGTTCGTGCCCCGGTCCAGGAAGATACCACATGCCGCAGAGCGGCTGGGCCCGTGAGCCATGGCCGCTGAGCCTGCGTGTCTGGAGCCTGTGCTCCGCAACGGGAGAGGCCACAGCACTGAGAGGCCCGCGTACCGCAAAAAAAAAAAAAAAAAAAAAAAAAAAGAGTCTATGTACCAGTTCAAGGAGGGTCCAGTACCTTGAAACAAGGTTTAGCAGGGTAAAGGGATGGGGGCTGGAAGTGCTGTTTTAGGTGGGATGAATCGGGAAGGCCTTCCTGAGAAGGTGAATTTTAGGAGAGATAGAGAAATGAGGGAGCAAGGTCTATGTTTAAGCTCGGAGGAAAGTACGTTTCAGTCAAGAAAGCATGGCAAATACAAATGCTCTGAAGCAGAAATGAGCTTGGAACATTGGAAGAAAGAAAGAAAGCCCGTAAGGTAAAGTGGAATTAGCACATGGGGTAGGATAGAAAACTATTTCAGTAGTAGGAGAGAGACATTGGTGGCTTGGACTTGTTTAAAAGTGTTGAGAAGTGATTGGATTCAGGATACAGAACAGACAACTTGGTGATGGGGATTTGAGGTGTGAGGGAAAAGTTTCAAGGCTGACTGAGGTTTTTGGCCGACGTGCCTGATGAAGCCATTTACTCAGATAGAGATAATTAAGGAGTAGCAGAAGGTGAAAAGGGGCAGGAAGGGATAGCCACTACAATTTCGTTGGTATTAATAAAACACTGGAAATACCCCCAAGAATGAATGTATAGGGTACCAACAAAGTATGGTATATTGATTTGATGAAATACTATACAGAAGTTAAAATAACTAGTATCAATACATGGATGAATCTTGAAAATACTCTGCAACATCAAATTGCAGCATATTATATTCAGTATGATACTATTGGTAAACTTTTTTTTTTAACATCTTTATTGGAGTATAATTGCTTTACAATGGTGTGTTAGTTTCTGCTTTATAACAAAGTGAATCAGTTATACATATACATATATTCCCATATCTCTTCCCTCTTGCATCTCCCTCCCTCCCACCCTCCCTATCCCACCGCTCTAGGTGGTCACAAAGCACCAAGCTGATCTCCCTGTGCTATGCGGCTGCTTCCCACTAGCTATCTATTTTACGTTTGGTAGTGTATATATGTCCATGCCACTCTCTCACTTTGTCACAGCTTACCCTTCCCCCTCCCCATATCCTCAAGTCCATTCTCTAGTAGGTCTGTGTCTTTATTCCCATCTTGCCCCTAGGTTCTTCATGACCTTTTTTTTTTTCCTTAGATTCCATATATATGTGTTAGCATATGGTATTTGTTTTTCTCTTTCTGACTTACTTCACTCTGTATGACGGACTCTAGGTCCATCCACCTCACTACAAATAACTCAATTTCCTTTCTTTTTATGGCTCAGTAATATTCCATTGTATACATGTGCCACATCTTCTTTATCCATTCATCTGTCGATGGACACTTAGGTTGCTTCCATGTCCTGGCTATTGTAAATAGAGCTGCAGTGAACATTGTGGTACATGATTTTTGAATTATGGTTTTCTCAGCGTATATGCCCAGTAGTGGGATTGCTGGGTCGTATGGTAGTTCAATTTTTAGTTTTTTAAGGAACCTCCTTACTGTTCTCCATAGTGGCTGTATCAATTTACATTCCCACCCGATCTGTAAACTTTTAAAAAACAGATACCAGATATTGGTTTTGGCTACAAATATATAAAACAAAGGCATAACAACATGGACTAGATTTGTACCAAATTCATGTTATTGGTTGTCTCTAGGGAATGAGAGAGAGAGAAGGGAGTGAAGCTGTGAAGGGCACATAGGGGACTTCCCCTTTACTGTACTGAAGGAAAATATGAAAGAGTAACATTTGTTCATTTTGGGTAATAAGTACATGGATGGTTTATATTCTCAAATGTACTTTGAAAATGTGTTTTCATGAAAAAAAGGCAAAGAAAGGCTGAACAGTGTCTAGGAAGATGGGCCCAAGCCAGTCCCATGCTTCAGTGGAATGACTTCAGGAGCACCTAAAGGCCTGAATGAGTTGATAGCCCAGCAGCACCCAGCATGGGCTGACAGATGGCTTATGATGGTGATGTACTGGCTGCCAGTGCTAATAGACAGTGGCTGCAGTCTACATGGTGTGGGTCCCCAAACCATGTCCATGCCCAACCCCTGCCCATAGCCTAAATGCAGTACCCAAACTATAATTTAAATACAACCCAAAAAAAGGGAGAAAACTGGTTAAGGTTATATTTCTGGCAATGTCAGGATGGACATTGACTTTATGCTGCATTTTTATGTTAGAAAAGAAGAAAGCAGCACGGGGAACTCTACTCAATTCTCTATAATGGCCTATATGGGAAAAAATCTAAAGAAGAGTGGATATATGTATATGTATAACTGATTCACTTTGCTGTGACCTGAAACTAACACAACACTGTAAATCAACTATACGCCAATAAAAATTAAAAAAAAAAAAAGAAGAAAGCAAGGGTGAATAGTGATGTAGATAAATTTCTCATTGGGAAGAAGACTGGGTTGTCTTGGGTTGGGAAGGATAGAGGCAGGGGGAGGTGACCTGATAAACTGAGAGAATATGTGTGGCAAGAATAATGAAATGAACTAGCAGGAAGCCCAGGAGCTGTGGTTCTGGTGAGAGGTGTGAATTTACAATTAGCGATGCTGAATGGCTCCAACTGGCTGTGACCACCGGACTAGGAGGGTAAAGGAGGAGACAGCTGGGGTCTCCCTCCTTTTCTCCTGATTTATATTTGGTGATCTATAAAAGAAATGTTTTCTCTTTATTTTACAAACTGTAATTGTGAATGCTGGTAATTAAAGGATTCTGTTCATCGTTTAATACTTCATATATCTGCAGAATTACAGAAATCATGAAGCTAGAAAACCCTAGAGAGGTTATAGTCTTCCCCCTACTTCCAAAGTGTCAAGGCCAGAATTAATGTATATATAAGGACCTCTTGGTATAAAGTCTTTTTTTTTTAATTTAGGTATATTACATACAATGAAGTGTACCCATTTTATTTTATTATTATTATTTTTTTTTGTGGTACGCGGGCCTCTCACTGTTGTGGCCTCTCCCGTCGCGGAGCACAGGCTCCGGACACGCAGGCTTAGTGGCCATGGCTCACGGGCCCAGCCGCTCCGCGGCATGTGGGATCCTCCCAGACCGAGGCACAAACCCATGTCCCCTGCATCGGCAGGCGGACTCTCAACCACTGTGCCACCAGGGAAGCCCGGTATAAAGAGTCTTTAACCTTTTGAGGTAACCTACTTAAATCTCAATCACTTTTGATTTAAGATCAACTTATTATTTTAATCCAATACCTCTCTACTTAGGGACAAGTTCTTGAATTCAGTAAGATGAGGAGGGAGTTCCCTGGTGGCACAGTGGTTAGGACTCCGTGCTGCAGGGGACATGGGTTTGATCCCTGGCTGGGGGACTAAGATCACACAAGCTGCACGGGTGTGGTAAAAAAAAAAAAAAAAAAAAAAAAAAGTAAGATGAGGAATTCTGTCTCATATTACAAATGGAAAAGATAGGTAAATGCCCTTTACACTTATCCTAAGTTGTCACTTCCCTAACTATCTTTGGTTCTCAGGTTATAAAAATATACACAATTTTTCCCAATCAAATTGTCAAAGATCAAAGCATTTGATAAAATATTGATTTAATAGAGATTTAAGGAAGTAGCCACTCGTACATAGTTGGTGAGTGTATAAGGGATAGAGAACAATTGGGAAATAGCTTTCAAAAGTAAAAATGTACATACCCATAGACACAAATTGCATTTCTAGGTGTTTATTCAGTGAGTCTACTAATGCAGTATAGTTAATAATATGAAAGATTGGCAGCAATATATCCCTCAATAGAATGATGAAATAAAATAACACAGGCATTCAGTGAACACCACACAGCTGTTAAAATAACCAAGGCAGTAGCTCTCCATATATTAATATGGAAGGATATTTAAGATATATTGATAAGAGAAAAATCAAGGTAGAAAGCAGTATGTATATTATGCTAGCGTCTGTGTGAAAAAGAAAGTATGTGTATGTTTGTAAACACATAGAATATCCATGGGAGGATATTTAAGAAACTGGCAGTAATTGTTGCCTCTGGAGAGGAAAACAGGATCACTGAGGGACAGAGGAAGGAGAGAAACATCCTTTTAATGGTATGCTGTTTTCTGTCCTTTGCATTTTGTATCATATGAGTATGTTATCTATTTACAAATAGACAAAAAATTAAAAAAATCCACAGCCATGCAGATAGTCATTTATTTATTTATTAAATGTAAATAGATACTCCCTTACGCTGAATGTTATTCATAAAACACTGCACCAGCAGTTCTTGGACTATTGAAAAGAAATACACCACACAGTCAAGCATGGCTTCTTCAAATAGAACATCATTCTGCAAATTAATTTCCCTTCATGTAAAGACAAGAGGTGACTTCTTAAGTGGTACAATCTGTGGATCATTAAAGAGCCATCTAACCCCAAACATTTTCTATCGTTAACTTCCTCCAGTTCTGGAAACCCCTACCGTGAACTTTCTTTTTTGAGATAAAGGCACTGCATTTTCAGCAAGGCCTTTTTATGTTGCAAATGCATAACAAGGTAACGTTAGGGTGGATTTATTCATAGTAGTCCCCTAGCAGAAAGCAGTTCCTGAGGAATGAGGTTGGTTTTGGTGGGAGGGAGTTAAAAAACAAAACAAAACAAAACTCTGATGCATGCAACTCTGCAAAGGAAAGTTTATATCCTAGAGATTTGCCAAATCATAGTTCCTGGGTAGTAACAGGCATTATAAAGGCACTGAGCGTTTAGGAGAAATGGAGAAAGCATGCATCTCTGTAGAAAGTGCAAATATAAACCCCACCCAGTTTTCATGAAGCAAGTATAGTAGTGTGAAGCCCTACACTGAAATTACAGGAAGATCAAAAGTCACAGTAATTGGGTATAGCTTGACAAATGTTGGTGTCCCTCAGTATGTTTGGTTTTTTTTTTTTAGGTATAAGAGTAATATAACCTGTTATAAAATGGTTTCATACACATAATGTACCCCAATATTAAACAATATGTGTTCTGAATAATAGTAGCCTCTTTGGATGTTAATAGATGTTGCTAAATAATGTATTCTATCACCAAATAAGTTTGGGCAACAATGGTTTAATAGAAGTTTTTTTCTTGGTGAGACATCACAGACCCTATAACATGCAAGTATGTATTTCCCAAAGGGAAAAAAAAATATGCAATGTGTCCAAAATTAGCTTCCCACAGATCCTTAAAAAACAAAACAAAACACAGCACATCTTATGAACTAATGTTATGCAGGACAGTGGGGAATAGTTGATCCTTCCTATTCCTGCCCTGGCCTCCATTTCTATCCTGATGATCTCTTCCATCTTGTTTTACCTTACCCTCCCCTGAATCATTACATATGCTCCATTAGGATGTCTATACTTAGAAAATGTTGATGACATCAAAAGTGATGATGACCTTCATGCAAAGTCTTCCTTACCACTTACTGCCATATTCCTATACATGGGTACAGTAGGAGTCTCTGCATTTTCTGACCAGTCACAATGTGTGTAACAAGACTCAGAGAGATCAGTGTCAGATTGGAGCAAGCCTGAATGTGACATCTCATTGTCAGTGAGGCCTGTTCTTTAGGTGTCATGGTGCTCTCTGTAGTCTGGTCTTGCCTTCTCTTAGTCCTCAAAGACTGGGTTTAGGGCTTGGCCTTAGGCCTCTCTAAAGCAGTCATAGTGCCTTTTTCCGCTCTTCCATGTTTGATCATCTAAACTCCTAAATTCTTAAAGGCTAAAATTAAATTTCATTAGAGTTAAAAACTCCAGACCATAGAATGCCACCCATCTCTGGCCACTACAAATGTGACATGACTTGGGAGTGGGATAGCTCTGGCCAACATATTTTCCAAGGGTAAAAGATAGCAGTAGTGGTGGCACTGCAGGTGTTTTTCCTCAAGAGAAGCTGATTTTATGTATATGTAAAATCAGAATAGGGCTTACTCCAGCCCTTAGTGTCCATCTGAACATTTTATCTCATTCAGAAGAATTACGAATCCATCTCTAAAGAGCTTTGAAAAATAATTTCTCTTTACTGAAGTCTTGAAGAGGTAGCAAAGTGGTGAATCATATAACATAACAAACAACAGAACTTTAAAATCCTGCTTTTCTGTTTGTTTCCCCCAAAACACCCACATCACGGAGGAACTGCTGTCAAAATGCCCCTTTTCAGCTTTTTAGTCACTCGCCTTATCTCTCACTTGTCTACTTTCTCTTTCCACTTCCTCTTCCTTCCACATGTTTTCCACTGCAAGTAATTTCTTACCTTTTAAAACATTAACATAAATCACTTTAGCTTCTCCTCCAGCTATTTTTTCTAGCTCTTATCACCCTTTCTTCCTCTACCTCCCCCCACTTAGCCCATTAACTCAACATGGAAGCTGGGGGAGAACAGAGGGAGAGAGAAGATAGTTCTTACATGTTACACTTTTCTTCTGTTATATACATGTACACATAACATGTGATATGTTATGATACATATTTAATATGTTATATGTATTATATAATATATAACATATATGACATAATATGGAATGTCCAGCAGAGCCTCATTATAACACACTTTGCCACCTGTCCTGTAAGGCTGCTAACTTAATGTACCAATCAGTATTTTCTGATACTCCAGTAACTAGTTCTCTTTTCAAAGTTCATGCCCTATACTCAATTTCACAGTATAGTAAATGGCGTTCTAAGAAGTCTCTCTAATGTACCAATCAGTATTTTCTGATACTCCAGTAACTAGTTCTCTTTTCAAAGTTCATGCCCTATACTCAATTTCACAGTATAGTAAATGGCGTTCTAAGAAGTCTCTCCAAAGATTGTGTAATTAGGCTGAGTGTGATTAAAACAAATGGGCAGAATATCCAGGTATTGGTCATTTATATAAATAAAGCCAGCCATCTGTCTATCTTGCTCTGGTCTCACGTGGGAAGACCCTCTGATGTTTTACCTGTGCTCAGCAAGATAAGGAAAGCACTAAGTAGGAACTAGGTCAGCTGCCTTCCACTGCCTATCACAGTCATCAAAGCAAATTTCTTAGGCTTAGAAGTTTCGTGTCTTTTAAATGGATTCTGTGTTCTCTTTTCTTCTATACAAACCAGAAAGGTATTTGTAAAACATCCCACTGTCAAGCAAGTTTATACATCACAGTGTGTGTGTGTGTGTGTGTGTGTGTGTGTGTAGGCTTGTGTGATTATTCTCAACTTATTTTTTGGCTTGCATATCTAATTATTTACTGAAAGAATGTTTCATATGTAAACTATGCAAAAACACATATCTAGGCTGAGTATAAGATTTTAGAATCAAAATTAAGAACTTCTTCAGAGAGAAACAAAACTTGAAAAAGCATAGAAAATGTTAGAATATACTTCCCGATCTTCCTGCCACTTGATCTTGGTCAGAGTGAAATCAGGATTCAGTGTTGAGGACCACATCCTGTTGCCATGGGAATGATTGTACTGTCACAAATTTAGTACTATGACTTCATGGTGAAAAGGAACAGATGGTCTGGAAGAGAATGAAGGCCTAGGGTTAGCAAAATTGTTTGGGGAATAAGCCATCTTAGATCCTTTTTGGAAGTAGGTGGGAGCATAAATAATAAGCAAAAACTACTTCACTGTAGTTTTACAAAAGCCACTGAGCAAGAAAGAGCTTAGCCAGGTAAAACTACAAAGCTCATTTCCAATGGGAGAAAAAAATATTTTAATGTAGGATGAAGCACAGGTAAAACTTACAGCTTACAGTATTCCAAAGCCTCTTCACCCTTCGCCAGCCTCTTACTTACCACTGTTGAACTTAGTAATATCTAGCACCCTTAGGGCCAGCAGTAAGGCCCATATTGGCCACATTTCTTTTACACTGTCCCATTTTTAGGTATTTCTGGCTTCAGTGTTGGTTTGAGTCTGGCATCCCGAGCCATACATTTCCAAACAGCCTCAAGAACACAGGCTTAGATAGCTGCGCTAGCAGGGTTGAGGCCAGCTGTAGGGGTGTATGTAGCCAGCTCATCTTACCCCTGAGTGGTCACGAGTCCAGACCTAATCTCCAGCCATGTTGGCACTCTGGAAAATAGTCTCCACTAAAATCATTCATCCTTAGAAATACAGTTTTTAACTATTTTTTAAAAATATAAATTTATTTATTTTTGGCTGCGTTTGGTCTTCGTTGCTGCACGCGGGCTCTCTCTAGTTGCGGCGAACGGGGGCTACTCTTCGTTGCGGTGCATGGGCTTCTCGTTGCGATGGCTTCTCTTGTTGCGGAGCATGGGCTCTAGGCGCACGGGCTTCAGTAGTTGCAGCATGCGGGCTCAGTAGTTGCAGCATGCAGGCTTTAGGGAGGGCAAGCTTCAGTAATTGTGGCATGTGGGCTCAGTAGTTGTGGCTCGCAGGCTCTAGAGCACAGGCTCAGTAGTTGTGGCACACGGGCTTAGTTGCTCCGCAGCATGTGGAATCTTCCTGGACCAGAGCTCGAACCCGTGTCGCCTGCATTGGCAGGTGGATTCTTAACCACTGTGCCACCAGGGAAGTCCAGAAATACAGTTTTTATTTGGAGTAAAGGCAACAAGGGAGATTTCCCATCACTATCAACCTCTGGGAATGATTACCAAATAAATTAACCAAGAGAAGCTAACATTAGTTAGCAACTACTATGCGCCAGCCTAACTGCTTAAAAATTCTTTTGTTGCTGTTTTGAAATAACTTTAGATTTACAGAAGAGTTGCAAATATAGTTGAAGAGCTCATGAATATCCTTCATCTAGCTTCCCCTAACATTAACATTGTTTTATAACCATAGTACAATGGCTGACACTGTGAAATTAACATTAGTACAATACTATTAACTAAACTACTAACTAAATTCTGATTTCACCAGTTTTTCCATTAATGTCCTTTTTCGGCTTTGAGACCCAGTCCATGTTAGACTTGGTCATTGCATCTAAGTTCCCTTAAATCTGTGATAATTTCTCAGTCTTTCCTTGTTTTTCGTGACCTTGACAATTTTAAAGACTACTGATCAGGTATGTTGTAGAATATCCCTAAACTGGGATTTTTCTGATGTTTTCTCATGACTAGACTAAACTTGGAAATGATATCACAGAATGAAGTGCCCTTCTGATTACATCATATCAGGGGTACCTGGTATCAACATGACATAACTGATGATGTTAATCACATGGTTAAGCTGGAGTCTGCCAGTTTTCTGTGCTGTAAAGTTACTATTTTTCCCTTTCCATGCTCTATTTGCTAGAAGAAGCCCAGTCCAGTCCATACTCAAGGAGAAGGGAATTAGGCTTCACATTCCAGAAGGATGATTGTTAAAGAATTTGTGAACAAATGCTTAAACCACCACAATAATTAATGTTCTTTTTTGGGAGGTGAGGTACTTTGAAGCTATGCAAATATTCTGTTTCTTCTTAGCTTCACCTGCTAATTTTAGGGGATCTTTCTTGAAGCAGTTATCACTGTGTTGCTCTAATGGTGATTTTCAATTTCTTTAATTCCTTCTATATTATTATATGGAATTCTCCTGTAACAAAGATTTGTCTGCCACCCAATTTATTTCACTTATTTATAGCGGTATAGACTCATGGATATCTATTTTATTCTTTGAATTATAATCCAATACTGTAATTATTTATTTTGTTGTTCAGATTGTTCCAATTTTGGCCCTGGGTCCTGTGTCCTTTTGATATACCCTGTGCAGGAAAGAGTTAACACAGCAGGCCAGAGGCTGCTATCTTTAGAAGGGCCTGCTTGCAAGGTTGCCCTTGGCTGGCATCTGTGAACTTGGCTTGTGAAAACTTCCCCACCCTGATATGGAAAATTCTCTATACTGGTAAGGTTGTTTTGCCCACTTAAGACACTGAATACCTGTTTCCTTCTGAGAGCCTGGGATTTTGGTAGATGCCAGCCAAAGCATGCCTACATGACTAGTTCCCCCAAAATCCCTAAACGCTGAGTCTTAAATGGGCTTCCCTAGGAGAAACATTACACATGTGCCACTGCATTTTCACTGCTAGCAAAGGGAACACACCTAGTGTGTCCTCTCCTGGACCTCTGGTATAGAAAGCCTGTGGGTGGATTTCTCCAGACTCTGGCCAATGTGTCTTTTTCCCTCAATTATCTGCTGTGTAACCTTATTGTGTCATTGTGATAAATTTTAGTCATTAGTACAATAATATGTTGAGCCCTGTGAAGTCCTTCTAGCATAATACAGAATGTGCGAGCAGTCTTGGATGCCCCAAAGACCTTATCCCTTAAGGGACATGCCTTATCCTTTATTTTTTTTAGCACTTCCTTACTTTGTGACACTACAAGAAGCTCCAGACTTGTATTTTCCTCATCCCAGTCATAGAATCAGCCATTTCTTCAAAGAGTCTTGGTTTCTTTATTGGAGAATGATAATTAGAAAGCAAGATTGGGGTGCTCATCACTAATGGGATGCCATTGCTTCTAGGCCCTTTGAGCAGATAGAAAGGGAAATGTATGTATGTTTGCTAACTCATATGTACACACAAATTTATATTTATTTCTGTATCTTTCTACCTGTGTATACACACATGGTGAATTCATACATATAGAATCAGTTTTAATCTAGAACTACAGGGTTCATTCTAGCCTTCTCTGCTTGTTTGTAACTTCTTTCTTTGACAGTGAGAAACCTGGCTTTCATTAGCTACAACTTATTTACTTATTTGTTCAACCCTAGTATACATGCATAGTAGTTTCAGAATTGCTAACTTATACCCCTGTGAGAAACAAATTTACCAAGAAAAGTAAGGCATTTATGTACAGTTGCATTTACTTTAGCCTTATGATAGCCAGTCAAAACACATTTCCAAAATTACTTTGGTCAGCTCATTTTCTCCCATCCATTTCAGTTAGGTTATATCATATATTTGTAATACAGTTACATTTGTTAGTCTGCATTCCATCCTGGGATCCTCCCACCCTTACCCCCATCATCCTGGTTGATTCTGAAAATTTGCATACAGTAAATTTCACTCTTAGTTTTACAGTAAATTACACCTTCTTAGACTAGGTGTAACATTCTATGGGTGTTGACAAATGCATAGAGTCACATATCCACCACCACAGTGATTTCCAACACCTAAAATGTGCCTTGTGCCAGCCCCTTTGCAGTCAACCTCTTCCCAACTCCTGGCAACCACTGATCTGTATTTTCTGTCTCTACGGTTTTGCCTTTTGCAGAATGCCAGTTAAATAGCACCATACAGCATGTAGTCTTTTAGATCCAGCTTCTTTCACCTACCAAATGCATTTAAGATTCATCTTTGTTGTTGTATGAATCAAGAGTTCATTTTGTAAAAATTGCTGAGTAGTATTCCATTGTACAGAGGTATTACAATTTGTGAATCTGTTCACCTCTGAGGACATCTCAGTTGCTTCTAGTTTTTAGTGATTATGAATAGAGCTACTGTAAATGGTCATTAACAGACTTCTATATTTACAAGTTTTTCAATTCACTTTCATAATTACCTAGGATTGGGATTGCTGGGCCATATTATAAGTGTATGTTTTACTTTGTTAAGAAACTACAAACTAGCTGTACCATTTTGTATTTCCACAAGCAATGACTGAGAGTGCTTGTTGCACAGCATTTTAACCAGCATTTGGAATTGTTAATTTTAAAAAAAATTTTAGTCATTCTAGTAGGTGAATAGAGGTATCTTATTGTAATTTTCATTTTCATTTTCCTAATGATTAATGACTTTGAGCATCTTTTCATATGCTTATGCGCCATTTGTATAATTTCTTTGGAAAAGTAGCTCATCTTTTTTTTGGAGGGGGGTTGTTTTCTTGTTGAGTTATAGCAGTTTTTTATACTCTGGCTCTAAGTCCTTTATTGGACATGTGAATTGCAAATATTTTCTCCAGCTCTATAGCTTGTCTTGTCATTCTTCTTAACCATGGTTGTTCGTTTGTTTGCAAAGCCAAACTTTGTAATTTTGATAAGACCAGTTTATCAATTTTTTTTTCTTAATAAATTTATTTATTTATTTTTGGCTGCGTTGGGTCTTTGTTGCTGCATGCAGGCTTTTCTCTAGTTGCATTGAGCGGGGTCTACTCTTCATTGAGGTGCACGGGCTTCTCATGGCGGTGGCTTCTTTTGTTGCAGAACACGGGCTCTAGGCGCGCAGGCTTCAGTAGTTTGGCTCACGGGCTTAGTTGCTCCGCAGCACGTGGGATCTTCCCGGCCCAGGGCTCGAACCCGTGTCCCCTGCATCAGCAGGCGGATTCTTAACCACTGCACCAGCAGGGAAGCCCAATTTTTTCTTTTTTTGGATTGTGCTTTTGGTGTTATATCTGAAAACTTATCACCAAATCCAAGATGATGCAAATTTCTATATTTTCTTCTAGAAACTTGATATTTCTACATTTTACATTGAGATGTATGGTCCACTTTGAGTTAATTTTTGCATAAGGTGTGAAGTCTGTGACATGGTTCTTTTTTTTTCCCTTTCTTTTGCATATGTATGCTGAATTGTTTCAGTATCATTTATTGGAAAGACTATACTTTCTCCATTGAACTGTCTCTGCACATTGTTAAAAATCAGTTGATTATTTCTGGCCTCTTCTGTTCCATTTATCTATGTGTCTATCCTTTTGCCAATTCCACACAGTCTTGATTACTGTAGCTTTATGGTAAATCTTAAAATTGATATATATGTGTATATATACTATATAAATATAATGTATATATTGTATCCTGTTTAGTTATAACATCTGAGTCTACTTATGATGATTGTTTTGTCTATTCAGGCTGTCAGCCTATTGTATTAAATGTATTATCTCAAAGTTTTCAAATGCGTCTAAGAGTTCAAAGAGGATTTTTTAAATGTGTTTATATTTTATGATCGTCTAAGATTATTCTCAATCTTGTCATATAATGTTAGTTCCCATGTTTGTTTCTAGGTGAGTTTGTACTAATGAGTAGCCTAAAGTAACAGCATATAATATTAAATGAGTGGAAAAGCATGTCAGACTCCTATTAATTTGCATCTCTTAAAGTGTTAATAAGTGTCTTGCATATATGGCTGTACTCATATTGATTAGTTTTACCAGTTATGTGGGCAAAACTAGCTTTTATAGTGATAAAATTAATTGGAAAGATGTTTTCACAGAAAAGTACTTTGGTTTAAGTTATTTAATAACTTGAAACTTTGATTAAAATTGATGAAAATGACATAGTGCCAACTAATGAGTAGCGGCTGACCTAATACGTAAATTTACTTGCATCATGTGAAGGATAAATGATGTCATGCTAATTATACCAAAGCAGTACTTCTAGCAGTTTTAATAGAGGAGTAGGAGAATTAAGTAATCTGCACCATAACAGTTTCATATTGCAAGTGGTTATATTGCTTCGATATGGTTTTCATCAGCCCAGTTTTAACAGGTTATTGGCAGAAGTGTGGTAGCACAAACTTAAAAAAAGAATTTTGTACTAACTAGTATTTTTCCCAGAATTGTATTTTGGGGTACATTATTGAATAATGAAAAATCCAATATTGGATTTGGAGTTAAAAACAAATTCATTGTTTAAAATGAAGAGCAGTAACAATAACAACAGCCCAAATTTTAGTCAGTCAATCTCAAAATTATATTGTCTCATTGCTTTCTCCCCCTTATCTGCAATTGGCGTCTGAGTCCTTTGAACAGAGGTAGCCCTCTGATGTACTTAAGGAGGCAAGTTGGTGATCTATAATGGCATCAGGGCACTTGGCAAAGGAAACAAGTAGGACTTGAAATCCATCTAGAGGAAGAAGCGTCTTATCTAATTTACACAGAGGTGTCGAATGGGGTAATGGCAGCCCTACTTGAAGAATCCTTTTGTTTGCTAGGTCTGTTGTATCAGTCAGGATACATATAGTTGCAAATCACAGGACATGTGACAAATAATGGCTTAAGCAATTAACACATTTATCTGGAGACAGATGGTTCCAGGGTTGGGAAGCAGCTCAATGATGTCATTGAAGATGTATCTATCTATCTATCTATCTATCTATATATATATATATTTTTAGTTTGACATCCTTGAGTGTTGAATGTTCCTCCTCAGATAGTCATCTCATGGTAACAGAATTGTTGCTGCAGCTGCAAGATCACATTTTCATACAATTGTATTGAACTCCCATCTCTTGCCTCTATCAGGAGTAAAAATCATTCCCAGGAGTAAATTACTCCTCCCACCCCAGCCTAATTTCCCTCATGTGTCTTTGGCCAGAACTGGGTCACATAGCCTCACTGGCCTCAAAGAGAGCTGGGAATGGCAGCCTAAAAAAAGGAAGAAGAGAACTGGCAAACAACAGTGTCTACCACACGCATAAAAGAAAAGTATCTTTCTTACCATCTGTCTCAAAGGCCACCTCCAAGTTTGGTGAGCAAAACAGCAGCTCAACCACCCTCTTCTTTGACTCTGGAATTTCTTTCTTAAATAACTTTGCAATCTCTATATTATCACACTCATTCAGACTAATTGGAAAGAAGATAAATTGAATTAGTTTGATATAAAAATATAGAATAATTTTAGTAACTTGTGTGTCTATCACTTTAAAGAGCACCTTTTCAGTGAGGACTGGGCTAACCAGAGAAGGCCAAGAACTGATCCTCCCCAGGAAGCGTTAAGCAATGAACACTAATCACCTGGGATAAATGTATTCTTTGTACCCAAATGGCTCTACCAAGCTTCTTAAACATTTTTTTCTGTACTCCCCCTGCAGCCTGTTTAAGATGTGCATCTTTTATGTGTATGTAGAGGAGTGGCTAATCAAGGGAGCAACTAAAGGAAACTTCGCTCATCCCCACAATTCCAAAATCAGGGCCAGATGCATCTGTGTTTATCATCATGCCAGTTACCCAGAGGACTGAGGACTGTCGTCCTTTCACCAGATACTGAAGTGTCCTCCAGACAGAGGAAATAAATAGTAGAACAACTCCTTTTGATTCCCCTAATTGACTGCTTATTCATCCTTCCCTCTCCCACGCCACTTCTCAGTAGCTATTTGTACATGACTCTGCCCCAGTGGAGACATCTCTCTCTGTTCCCCAAGCAAGACCGCTTGCCTATCTTCACTTTAGAGTAGGACTGACAGAGATGATAGGAAGTATGAGAGCTGAGTGGGACTGTGTGGAAGGTGGACACAGACATCAGGGGCCCCCTGTAAAGAAGGCATCCCATTCACCATGAGGCACACCAGAGCACTCAAAGGGTCCTGTCTTTAATGTGACCTTAGAACCAAAACTTACTCTTACTTTGCCCCAGTGCCTTTCTCTATGATGAGTAATGAGAACTCAGCCAGACTTTTAAGCACAAGAATGACTTTACTATAGAGTATGGGAACATCAAGCCAAGACTATTTACAAAATGCCAATTTTACCTATGCAGCGTAGAGACTGAATCCACTTTGCTCCTTAACTCCACTGCCAGGCCACTCAGGTCCTACCTCTCAGGGCTTAGTGACTGGGAAAGAACAAAGAAAGGCACTTCCTAATTCTGAGTAAGGCAAAGGTCTTGATGACTGGGCTCTACAGCCTTTGTGTTCAGATTTAAAATAGCATGGTTATCATCCTTGACAGTCTGAATTCCTCAATTCTCCCTCATTCTTAAGCCAAAGTGATTTCTGTAGCCAGCAGCCTGGAGTAGGACACTGGAATTTGGAATCAAGGGTCTGATCTACTCACTTACTAGCTGTAACCTTGAGGAAGTCACTTAAACTCCCTGAGCCTTGCTTTCTTTCCCCATATGAAAAATCCATAACAGAGCCTGCAAAAGCTTAGTTCACAACATCATTTATTACAAGAATCGAATAGCATAACATGTGTGAAAGCACTGTCAGCTCTAAATGGCTCCACACATATAAACAATTATTGGATCAAGTTCTTCAAAAAAACTGATTATTAATTCTGCTCTGCTATTCCCTTGTAGAACCCCAGGGTTCTGTACTCATTTTTCTCTCTCTCTTTTCCCAGTCATCATCTATCATTCTGCTTGATTCATCCTCCCCACCATCTCCCTTCCCCTACTCGGGAAACACGCACACACAAAACCTATAATTCTTTCACCCATTATTCTAATTCCTGTCAATCAATTTCTTATTCATTGCATATTTACATTTCCAAAATAACCGCATTTACATATAATTTGCTCTTGCCTACACAAAAAGTGGGTACAGCTAGATACAGCATTTAAGGTGATGTGTCATGTAGGTTTCAATTCAGGAAACAGAAACAACTCTAGGTATTTCAAGCAGAAAGGGATTAAAAACAAGGGACTCTGTGCTTAGGAAATTCTTTGAGAGTACTAAAGAAACTGAAGTTAGGTGCCACCGCGTGACTCTAGATTTCAAGGGCACACCATGACAGCTGTAGTCCACAAGAAGCTGCCAAACTGCCTCTCAACACCCATGACTTCGGTGACTAGAATTTAGGGGCTACTGGATGTGGGTTCTGGCTTCAAACACACACCAACAGTTGTTGCTTCGCAGCAAGAGCAGTAGTAAGATGGCTTTCTCATCACTTTTGCCTTCCAAATCTCACACAGGTCATCCCCTGCTAGAATGTAATTAGTATCCAGAAGTCTGACTGCCAGAGAGTCTGAGAAATGTTGTTTCTAACTTTTCAGGCCCTAAAGTTCAAGAACATACATAGAGGGCTTTGAAGATGGATGTCTACTTCCAGCTGACAATAACCTGTTCCAGGGTGTGACTTTATTCCTTCCAGAATGGACAACACAACCGTGGTCTAAAAGAGAGCTTGAGAGGAGAAGGGAAGAACAGGCCCACCGATCTTATAGTTACAGATCTTATAGTTACAGGCCTTACTAATTAATACCTGGTAGGATTTATTTGGTGCAGTCCTTTTCTTAGTTTTTAAGACATCCAACTCAGAATAGGAGTAAAAATATTATGCACAGAGTGGAGCCAGTCATAAGGAAAAATCATTCCACATTTAGGAAACCAGTAGTTTTTGAGCCGTTGCTATGTGCCAGACTGTGACAGTCACTGGGGTATAACAGTGAACAAGACAGAAGCTGTTCCTGCTCTCATTGAAGTTTGGGGTGAGTTGGGTACTAGCCAGGTTGACTACCCAGGTTCAAAGCCTGCCTCCCCCACTTATTAGCTGTGTGAACTTAAACAAGTTACTCGTGTAAGTCTCAGTTTCCTCAGCTGTAATGTATAATCAAAGAACCTATTATACTTAACTGAGATTCAGTGAAAATTAAATGGGATAATGAATGCAGAGTGCTAAGCACACTGCCTGGTTCATGCTAGGGTCTGAATAAATGTTGGTGAAGAGTGTGAGCAAATCAAAAGGCAATCACCATGCAGGACACTGTGATAATGCTGTGATACAGAAAAAACCAGCACCTATGAGGAGAGGCATTAACTCAGACCTACGGGGCTCACAGAAGGCTCAGGAAATAAGTTAAGTCGATTTAGGTTTGCATTTGCTGGCTAAGAGAGAGCATGCCACATTTGATGCCTAAAAGTAGTTCATTGTGGCTGTACTAAAGGGAATAGGGTGAAGAGAGCGGGCAGTTAGGAGCCAGATCATGAGGGGACTTGTTAGACTTTTAAGAGTTTGGATAGTATTCTGAGGACCACGGGAAGCCATTGAAGGATTCAAAGCCAGAGAGTGATACGATTTGATTTATATTTTAGGGAAATATCCCTTTGGCTGGAATATGAAAAATGGCTTAGGGAAGGGAAAGATTACTGGCAGGAAATCCAGCCAGAATTCTTCAGTAATTAAAGAGAGAGAGAGAAAGGTGTCCTGAAGCTGAAAAGTAGCAGAAAGATACAGAAAAATGGAACAATTCTGGAGATACTTAGGAAGTAATTGGCTGGAAAGTAAGGTATGCGTTTTTTTCCCCCCATTATCCCACCTCTTCCCTTTGTCTCGCTTTAGTCACTTCCTTTTTTATATAAATTTATTTATTTACTTATTTATTTATTTTTTGGCTGCTTTGGGTCTTCTTTGCTGCACAGGCTTTCTCTAGTTGCGGTGAGCAGGGACTACTGTCCGTTGTAGTGCACGGGCTTCTCATGGCGATGGCTTCTCTTGTTGTGGAGCACGGGCTCTAGGCCCACAGGCTTCAGTAGTTGTGGCACGTGGGTTCAGTAGTTGTGGCTCGCGGGCTCTAGAGCGCACTCAGTAGTGGCGCATGGGCTTAGTCGCTCCACGGCATGTGGGATCTTCCCGGACCAGGGCTCGAACCCGTGTCCCCTACATTAGCAGGCGGATTCTTTTTTTTTTTTTTTTTTTTTTTTTTTGCGGTACGCGGTCCTCTCACTGTTGTGGCCTCTCCAGTTGCGGAGCACAGGCACTGGACGTGCAGGCTCAGCGGCCATGGCTCACGGGCCCAGCCGCTCCTCAGCATGTGGGATCTTCCCGGACCGGGGCACGAACCCATGTCCCCTGCATCGGCAGGCGGACTCTCAACCACTGCGCCACCAGGGAAGCCCGGCAGGCGGATTCTTAACCACTGTGGCACCACGGAAGTCCCCTATTCACTTCTTTATTCATTTAAATTGGGAAACAAAAATTCTTTAACAAACTTATTTTCTTAGGGAACAGATCAGTGCTATAATAGTGGTCTCCAGATGCAGATACCCCATGCTAGTTATTTAACATAGTGGAGATATTAGTATTGCAAATTTAGGGCCACATGGAAAAAAAAAGATGGAGTGGGGACTGTATTTGCATTCGGCTTTTGCTTTGGTGGCCCTCACAATCTGCAGCGTCGTTTAGTGATCACCATCCATTCTCTTGTTAGGATAGTCTTTTTTTTTTTAAATGAGGTGTCATTAGGAATTCCTTGGCAGTCCAGTGGTTAGGGCTCCACGCTTTCACTGCCGAGGGCCCAGGTTCAATCCCTGATCAGGGAACTAAGATCCCACAGGCCACATAGCATGACTCTAATAATAATAATAATAATGTGTAATTGACATATGACATTATATTAGGGAATTCCATGGCGGTCCAGTGGTTAGGACACCTCACTTCCACTGCAGGGGGCATGGGTTCGATCCCTGGTTGGGAAACTAAGATCGCACAAAAAAAACAAAACAAACAAACAAAACCCCCCCAAAAACATTATATTAGTTTCAGCTGTACAACATATGATTTGATTATATGTATGTATTGCAAAATGATCACCATAAGGCTAGTTAACATCTGTCCCCATACATAGTTACAAAAAATTTTTTTCTTATGATGAGAACTATTAGGATGTACTCTCTCAGCAACTTTCAAATATGCAGTACAGTACTGTTAACTATAGTTACCGTGGTATTCATCATATCCCAGGATAATCTTTTGATCTGAGCTACTTCTCTAGAGCCATTGTAGAGGTAATAAAAGGTATCATGTCACACCATCTTTATCATTCCTCCTCTAGTTCCCGGGCCTGTTTTTCATGGGAGAGTTTAATTCTGGGGTGTTCAGGGTATTAGAAGTGGAACCCCAACTGCTTTCTACATCTTCTATGTTTGAGAAATGATGGGATTGAAATTCTAGGTTATATCTGACTTAACCAAATTGTGAGGTATTGATGTAATGGAAAAAATATTTTGTATTTTACATCCCCTATCCTTTATTTAATGCTCCCTTGAACCGAATGTGTTTTCCATTTGGGTGACTTAAAGGAGGGAGGCAGAGATATTCTCAGATGCCATTTCAAGGAATTATTTTACTTCTTAATTAATTATACTTCTTGCTAGGTCTGTTGGAACTGATTTTTCTGTCTCTTGGGAAAAGAGATCTTTGGTCTCAAGATGAAAATAATGATTTGTACATGCCCCTCACCCTATTATCTGAAAGAAGTCATGATAAATAAATCAGCAAATATCTGAGTTAGTTGAAGAAATTTGTTATTTTTAATGGTATACAATGCTTATTGGTTATAAAGACCCATGTACTTTTTTTCTTCACTGTGGTGCCAGCAAAATTGGCATGTTTATAATTGATGATCAGGTTTTAAAATTTGGAAACATCTTTCAATTTTGAAATATGATTAGAATAATTAGAGCAATCATAAGTTTGAGTGAGACTTGGGAGATTTAGAGCTAGAGGAAGGAGGATCTTAATCTTGGGTACATTTTTTTTTCCTAATCTTGGGGACATTTTTCATCCCACAGATGTAAAAATATCTCCTTGGGGGGAAAACGGGAGAATAATGCCCATCACTTTAGCTGTATCCCTGAAGATGTTTATCTTGAAGAGAAGCGGAGAAAGCAAAGGAGAAAGAACTATACAAATGTAGAGAACTGAAGAGAATCCCAAGGAGTCATGGTTTTCTCAGAATAATATTTTTTTCTCAGAATCATTTTTACCAGGAAACATGAAATAAATATTCAATACCTGAATTGATCCCAGGAACTAGGGAGCCACATTTGTCTGTGTGACTTTGTGCATTTCCTATGAAGGATGATCTCTAATATTATTTTGGAACCCAGCTTCATAAACATGGAATAGTTTTACCCTGACTTGTGATGTAAATGGATGATTAATCCGGACTTGGTAAATAGGGAGATAAGTGAGCATACATACCCACACTGCTAGACTTTACATAGGCACCTTTCAAATCAGACCCAATAGACACTTCAGCCTGCCCATCAGAATAGATATTTATTGCAGGAAAGGTTCTGGGTTGGACTGTCTGCCTTGAGCCATTTGGAAACTGAACTGGCTGGAGCAGATTGCAAGGTTTAGGTTGTGGGAGAATGACTCAGGCTCCTTTCCAGCCTAAAGCAATTAACCAGTTGTTGGAAACTTGAAATATTGGACCAAATTATATTACCTAAGTTGAAATAAGCACCCCTGAGAATAGATCACGATATATATTAAGGTACATGTATTATGCAAGGGTTGACATTCCTATTTCTATAGCTTATGGACCAGCCTTGGAATCTTCACTGAGAATAAATTTGTTGTTAGTATGTTTTTTGGTATTTGTTTTCATTGGTTGATATATATGTACACTATTAGCACATTCCCAAAGCCATTACCCTCTAAGATTGGAACTGCCAGAAACATCCTTGACAAACTCATCAATAGAAACACTGAACACTTAAAAACAGTAGGTATTTTGTATGGAACAACTGTGGAGTTTGACCTAAAGCTGAGGATATGCTTTAAAAAAAAAAAACAAAAAAAACTCATTTACTCACACATGGTCTTATGTGATCCATATAGGACCCCTATAAAGCACACACGGTATGTATTATGGTATAGTAGTCCCTGCTTATCAATGGGGGATACGTTCCAAGTCCCCCAGTGGATGCCTGAAACTGGGGATAGTACCAAATCCTATACATACTATGTTTTTCCCTATACGTAAAAACCTATGATAAAGTTTAGTTTATAAATTAGGCACAGTAAGAGATTAACAACAATAATAATAACATAGAACAACTACAATATACTGTAATAAAAGTTATGTGAATGTGGTCTGTCTCTCAAAAATTTCTTCTTGTACTCTATCACCCTTCTTGTGATGATGTGAGATAATAAAACACCTATATGATGAGATGAAGTGAGATGAATGACATAGCATTAGGCTACTATTGACATTCTGAGGATTTGTCAGAAGAAGGATCATCTGCTTTGGGTGATCCTGGATCATCCAGCCATGACAATGTCTATGGTTAGATGTCAGGAACAGATTATGTTGGTGGTTGGGGGTCCCAGGCAGGATGGAGGCAGAGGGTGTGAGATTTCATCATGCTAATCACAACAGCATGTAATTTAAAACGTATGAATTGTTTATCTCCAGAATTTTCCATTTAATATTTTCAGACCGAGGTTGACCAGGCATAACTGAAACCTCAGAAAATGAAACCGAGGATAAGGATGGACTACTGTACTTCCAGTCTTAGCAATAAATGACTTGCCCAAAGACAAACAATTAGCAAGTGACAGAACCAAGATTTGCTTTCAATGTTTTTCTATTCCAGTTCCTGAACCCTCTTTGGGGATACACAAATTAGAGATAAGCACAAATAAAATTACAAGAGACAATTAGAATCACAACCAATTAATCTAATCTATAGAATTTAAACTGTTACTTAAGAAGACATAACCTACAAGACTGAAACATTTATTGCATTGTGTTACAAATTCACATTTCATTGTTACTCTCTCAGCACTGGGCTGGTAAAAAAAGATTTTTGTACTTGATTCATTGGTAAATATTTATTGACCACTGTTCTGTGTGGGAATGTTGAATTGGACTTTTTTCTTTCTTTCTTTTTATTAAAATTAACTTGTAGAGTTGAGTGAGTGTCCAGTCATTCCAGCAAGTTACATTGAATTTTGTTGCCTACTTTTCCATTTTTCCTGGGTAAAGGAGGGAAAACCTGAACACTTGGTATGGCAATTCTCAGTCTGTTCTTCAAACCTCTGCTACAAAGTTCCATTCTCTCATTTATAAAATAGGTATCACTTATTGACCATCTATTATATGCTAGGTGTTCTACTTTACCAGTAATCTTCACATCTCTGTGGTTTGGTGGGTATAGTTATCCTCATTTTTATGAATGCAGTTAGTCCAGGTATACCTTGGAGATATTGCAGATTTGGTTCCAGACTACCACAGTAAAGTGAATATTGTAATAAAGTGAGTCACATGAATTTTTTGGTTTCCTAGAGCCTATAAAATTTCTGCTTACACTATACTGTGGTCAATTAAGTTTGAAATAGCATTATGTCTAAAAGAAATTGTACAGGGGTACAATTGTACAGGGCTTCCCTGGTGGCACAGTGGTTGAGAGTCCGCCTGCCGATGCAGGGGACACGGGCTCGTGCCCCGGTCCGGGAGGATCCCACATGCCGCGGAGCGGCTGGGCCCGTGAGCCATGGCCGCTGAGCCTGCGCGTCCGGAGCCTGTGCTCCACAACGGGAGAGGCCGCAACAGTGAGAGGCCCGCGTACCGCAAAAAAAAAAAAACAATGTACATACCTTAATTAAAAAATACTTTTTTGCTAAAAAATGATAACCATCATCTGTGCCTTCAGTGAGTTATAATCATTTGACTGGTGGAGGGTCTTGCCTGGATGTTGATGGCTGCTGACTGATCAGGGTGGTGGATGCTGAAGGCTGGGGTAGCTGTGACAACTTCTTAAAATAAGACAGCGACGGAGCTTGCTGCATCAGTTGACCCTTCCTTTCACTTGAACACTTAGAGGCCATTCTAGGGTTATTAACTGGCCTAATTTCAATATCACTGTGTCTCAGGAAATAAGGAGGCCGAAGGAGAGGGAGAGAGATGGGGTAACTGCTGGTCAGTAGAGCAGTCAGAACACATTTATCAATTAAGTTTGCCGTCTCATATGGTGTGGTTCATGGTGCTCCAAAACAATTACCGTAGTAACATCAAAGACAACTGATTGCAGATCACCATAACAAATATAATAACAATGAAAACAGTTTGAAATACTGTGACACAGAGACCCAAAATGAGCAAATGATATTGGAAAAAAATGGCGTAGATATACTTGCTTGACTCAAGGTTGTCACAAACCTTCAATTTGAAAAAACGCAATGTCTGTGAAGCTCAATAAAACGAGGTATGCCTGTATAGCATAGCAGTGAAACAAGATGAAGCAGGAGGCTTGGATCAACAACAGGGCCTTCAACCAAAATTACCAGGGTTTGAATTTGAATCCATACTTACTAGGACCAGTTATTTCATTTCTCTGTTCTCCCTTATGCTCATCTCTAAAATGGGATAAAATTATTTGAACTCATAGAATTATGGTGAGTGTTAAATGAATTAACATCTGTAAATGGCTTATAATGCCTGGGCTTCTACTGATATTCAGTGAATGTTAGCTACTGTTGCTAATTTGGTGTGCCCCGGGGCTGAATCTGAGGGCCTCTTTTCTTCTATGTATATATATATATGTATGTTACTCCTTAGGTGACCTCATTTAATCCTTTGGTTTTAAATATAAAACTATACTGATGACTCCAAAATTTATACTTCCTGCCAAAATGGTACTTTTCAAATGTAAGTCAGCTCGTGTAACTTCTCTATTCAGAACCTCCAGTGACTTCCTATCTCTCCCAGTGAAAAAGCCAAAGCCCTCACCAGGGCCTATGAGGCCCTATTGATCTGTCCTACTTTTCCACTTGCTTTCTTTTGTGCAGTCACATGGGTGTGCTTGTCGAAGACTCTCAAACACTCTTGCTCCTCAGGCTCTTTGCATTTGCTGTTCTGCCAGGTATGTTCCTCCCCAGATATTCAAATGACACATTCCTTCACTTCTTTCAGGTCCCTGCTCAGATCCCATCCTATCAGAGAGGCCATCCCTGACCACCTTGAATAAAGGAGAATTTCCCTTTCCTTTTCTTCTCATCCAGCTTTATTTTTCATTATGGTATCTGTTACCATTATGTCTATTTTATTTTATTTTCCAATGGTCTGTTTTGCCCTCTAGTATGAGAGCTGTATTAAAGCAGGGACTTTGTTTTGTTCACAGCCTCTAAATCAAGTATCTGGCATGTGGCAGACACTCAATAAATATTTATTGCCCAGCTAATAAGTGTCAGAGTTTCCTACCCAAGTCGGGCTCCCCTCAACGTCTCCTGCTCTTCTGTCCCACTAATCTGCATCCCCTGTGAGGGAAGATACATCAAATTACAAATATACATCAGTTCTTAGGACTTATCTTTAAACTGGAAATTTTATGCATATTAGGATCAATTTGCTGTTCAGCATAATTTAACAAATATTTACTGTACCCCAACTACATGCTCTTAAATAAGAAACAATGACCAACCCACTAAAATAGGTAGAAATTTATCCAAGAATCTTGAAGCCCCAAAAAAGTAAATATTTGTACTTATGGATCTCTAAGTTCAGAATTATTATGTGTACCTAAAACTAATACAATGCATATGTCAGTTTATCTCAGTTTTTTGAAAGGCTATTTAAAAAAAATCTCAAATTATTAGGTTTATTTATTGTATCAGAATAGAACATTGGTCATCCCTGAAACTTCCTTTCTCCATCTTTCTCACTCTCAGTCCACTCATTTACTTAAACCAAATTTCTAGACATTTTCCTAGATTTCTCTTTCCCTCATCCTTCACATCCAATCCATTTGCAAAGACTGTAAACTTTATCTACAAAACTTATCCTGAGACCCTTTGCTTCTCATCAGTTTCACCTCTCTAAAACCTAGTCCAAGGACAACTGCACCTGCTTAGACTACCAGGAGGATTTCCTATATGCTTTCCTTCCCTTCCCGTTTGTTTTCCACCTAGCAGCCAGAGTGATCTTATAAAAATGTAAATTACTTTCCACTTCTCTGCCTAAAAGCTTCAGTGGTTTCCTTCTGTTATTCCTCTCTAAGTTATTCCTTTTAGAAAAACATCCAAACCCTACCCTAGCCTACAAGCCCTACTTGATTTGGTCCTAATCACCAGTCTAATCTTCTCTCTTAGCATTTTTCCCATTATTCATGCAGTCTGGTCACACTGGCCTTCTTTCATTTCTAGGAGCACAATGAGCCCTTCCCTGTCCCAGAATACTTGTACTAGCAACTCCTGGTCATTTGGGTCTCAGTTTAAATTTCACCACCCCAGAGAGGCCTTCCCTAACTTCTTCATTTCAAGTGGTCCCCTCTTCTCCATTCACTCTTTGTTGTGCCAGAGAGTGAACTGCATTCACTTATTGTGCATTGCACAATTGCCATCTAATATTTCCTTCTATGTTTGTTTTTTGCGGTACGTGGGCCTCTCACTGTTGTGGCCTCTCCCGTTGCGGAGCACAGGCTCCAGACGTGCAGGCTCAGCGGCCGTGGCTCACGGGCCCAGCCGCTCCGCGACATGTGGGATCTTCCCAGACCCGGGCACGAACCCGTGTCCCCTGCATCGGCAGGCGGACTCTCAACCACTGCGCCACCAGGGAAGCCCTTCTATGTTTGTTTATTGTCTGTGTCCTTCCAGTAGAATGTAAACTTGATGAAGACAGGGACTTTGCTTTATCAGCAGTGTTTATAACAGAGCCTAACACATAGTGGGCACTCAAGGAACACTTGTTGAATGGGTAAATCTTTGTCTCAATTTTGATAGCTTATGTAAGATCACAATAATTTTCTAACACAGCTTTAATAACTCTGTCACATCCATGTTCTCATTGCTTCAACCCACAAAAGGAGCAGTATGCCAGGGGAAGGATTCAGGTTCCCCCTATTTCTTGGCAACCACTAGGTCAACGTCTGGACTCAGTTTAGTAGTTCAAAACCATGAGACAAGGGGGGAAAGACGGGCAGAAATGAATACTCCTGAAGTGACCAATTGTCATTTCCCCACTTAAAATTTTGAGGAGAGAAAGAAAACAGTTCTTAAAATCGAACACTTTTAGAGTTGGAAATGTTCGAGAAAGTAGGTGTGGACAGAAAAATGTTAGATTGAGGGAGGAAAACTAATTCAGAAGGAGGTAAGAGAAAGAGCTCACACCATGCTGATGGTTGCCTGTCAGTGTTCAGGGTTCTGGGCTTGGGTACCACATCTTATATGTAAACACTAAGGAAGAGAGCGTGATGGGGTGGGGTGAGGGTGAGAGAAAGGGAGGAGAGGGAGACCAGGGCGAGAGGCGTGAAAGAAGCTAGAAGGAAAAGAGGACGGAGCTTAGCGATACAAAAGCAGCCTCGGATCTTGCCGGCGCTGCAAGCGTTAAGGGGAGGCGGGGAGTGACGCGGTTTGCGTCTGGAGCGGCTCCTTGGAGTCCCCAGCATCCACCGCCGGAGCCTCGCCTTCCTTTCTCCCTCTGCAGACGTATCGAGACACAAAAAGAGAGGCGACCCCTGGACCAGCGCGAGGGACCCACCCGCACCATGACCGAGACCACCAAGACCCACGTTATCTTGCTCGCCTGCGGCAGCTTCAATCCCATCACCAAAGGGCACATTCAGATGTTCGGTGAGTCCTCCCGCCCACCCCCGGAGACTGCTTCCGCCTCTCTCCTTTCCCCGGCACCTGTGTTTCCCAGGGCGTCTGACGGTAAGGCGAGTACCCATCTGGAGAGGTGTGCTGGCTGATCCAGCTGGTGGGGGAGGTCAGCCCTTCTATTCTGGGCTCCCGGGAGGGGACGCAGACTGTGCTTCCGAGGCGTCACTCGCTCGGGCCAGACCCTCCTCGCTGGGGGCCAAGGGGTGGGGGAGGGGAGGGGCCGGAGGGGAGTGTTGGTTCGGATTGGTGGGAGGTCGAGGTTTGAGAACTGGGGTGCGGTGGTGCGGTGGTTTGGCTACTTGGCCGGTGAGGATCGGGATGGGGGCAGAGGTTGGGGCGCGGAGAAGGGAGAAGGGGGTTAGAGATAACGTGCTGTTTGTTTAGGTTGGGCCGAAAGCTCGAAGGAGTTAATGGTGTATATGCTTCAGAGACACAAACACACACAACACACCAGGAACAGGGCTGGGCTTCAAGGAGATTCGTTTATGGTTTGGCTGCTGGTTCGGGGCGGCCCGGAGCAAATGTTTGAGGGTTGTGGACAGTGGATTGCGCGCGCGAGGTGGATGGCTTAGTGAATGTGGAGGTGGGGAGCAGGGGGCGGGGGCCTGGGCTTGGCTGCCGGGACCCACCGCCTAGGAAGGGGAGAGGGCGGGGCGGTTGCTGCGGGCTGCCCTTTGCGAGCCGGTGTTGAAGGATGGGGCCCAAGTTGGCTGAGGCTCTGCCCAGGTTGGCGATGGCTTCCACAAGGTTTGAGGCGTGCGAGTGTATGTATGACTCTGTGTGTGTGTGTGTGTGTGTGTGTGTGTGTGTGTGTGTGTGTGTGTGTGTGTGTGTGTTTGGGGGCTGGGCGAGGCGAGGGCGCATCATCGCGCGTTTTTTTCAAGGAGGCTTTGTGGCGAAGAGAGAGGCCGAGTGAGCGGGGGCTCCTGGCTACTGGTTGGGATTGAGAAGTGGTAAGGGAAAGGTGATCGTTGCCTGACAGAGATCTCGGGCCACCGGTGGGTAAACGGCGGGGCTTCGCTGCTGCTCCAGGAGGACCCAAAGGCGCGGGGGGCTTGCGCGTTTAGACCCTGAGGGAGGCACGCGGAGGTCACTTTTGAAGCAGGAATTGGGGAGAAGTTAGAAGTCGGGATGCTTTTCTTCTGGCAATGAGAGAAACGGGAAGAGGAAAGCGAGTGGACTAGGGATGGATGAGTGAAGGGTGGGAGGCCTTGCGCCGGCCGGCCAGTGAGGCGCTATCCAGAGACAGCGGTGCTGAAACGCAGGGCGAGCTGGAGCCGGCTGCAGGCACACGTGTTTACCCGGAGCCTGAGGATTGCGTGGGCCCTCCTAGGGCTGTTTAGTGAAAGCCACATCATATCGGTAAAGACTGGGAGAGGTGGCTTAGAATAAAAATATTCCTCTCTTAAACCTAAAAGGTGAGTTGAACTGGGCACCCTTATTAAAAACCTCATGGAAAGAATATACTTTGAGCAGAGTGCAGATCACATAGGCACATTTATAGGATCCAAGGAGGGTGACTGAGGTAGCCATCCCTTCCTCACCATACTTTCGCTTTTAAAAGTGTTGTATCAGGAGCTGGTGCCAACTTACCTATTAAATAAAGACTTTTGTTCTAGCATCAAAGTAGACTAGAGCATCTCATCAGCCTTCTAAGGGAATATCAGTGCCCTGAAAACACTCTCCTTTCACTTTCTTTTGATTCTGGTGTCTTCACCCCTGTCCTTTTTTTCTTCTCTGTCTGTATTTCCTCTGGCCATTTTATATGGCTGTACTTTATTCCTCTCAGTTGCCCAGACAGGGAGGGACTTTCCTCTGGAACTCCTTGGCTCTAGTAATCTTTAGTGGGCCAGCAGGTACTCCTCCTTTCTTCCTGGGACTAAGGATGTACCTAATTCCACTTGTTTTGCAGGATTGCAGGAAGGGTAGATTCAGATTGAGAACCAGGGATTTTGTTTTGCAGCTAAAGAGAGTTTAGTAATGGTGATAAAGGCTTTTGTTAAGTTGATGCTGACCTGCCAGTTCTCCATGAGTTTAGAGGAGAGAGTATAAGGAAATAGGTATGGATTACAGCAGGGAGGTTTAGACATAGAATAGGTGAAAGGAGACTTTGACAGTAGTGACTTTTGCTTGTTATTGGAACTGAAGAAGAAGAGAGAATATCAACAAAGACTTTTGAGTGTCCATGAGTTATGTGTAATCCAGAGAGCAACATGGAAAGAGGATACAGTATGCTCACTGTGGCTTTAAGGAGCTTATAACCTAATGAAGGATTTAGCACATATACATTGAAAAGGAAACAGGAACAAGAACACAAAATACATATTAAACAATTTTTTTTTCTGTAGAATCTCTTATGGGAATCTTTGAGCTAGTGATAAGTTTCGTAATTTATTTTTGTAGAGCAGCTTCTGATTTACAAGGCATTTTCATCGTGTATGTCACTTATTCTTAATAAGAAGCTTACAAGAAAGGCACCATTATCTCCATTTTACAAATGAGAAACTGATGTTCAGAGGCTAAGTGGCTTTCTTAAGTGGCTTAAGTGACATGGAGCGTAGGTGGCAGAATTGAGACTGGAACCCCACATTTCTGATTCCTCTTGAATAGGCCTTTGCACTGTAACAAAAGCAGAAGGAACTGCTCACTAATCTTCTGACTCAATAATTCCATGAACTCTATTTCCTTCAAACATATACTAACAGAGATTAGAATTCAGTTGCCATCAACTAAATGAGATTCCTAAATACGCATTTCCTTAAGAGCTCTTTCCCATCTCTAAAGAAACCAGGCATCCATGACATATTTTCTCCTTTGAAATGGCTTTAAAATTTTTTCCCCCAACAATACAGAAATAATTAATGCAATAAAATTATCAAACTTTTAAAAGATGCCTGCAATTTGTAATAGAAAAAAAGTATAAAGATGCAAACAGGACTTTGAAATTAGACACCTTTAATAGAGCTTCTATATTTTGAAATACAGTTGCTTACCAAAGAAAAAAGAGACTATAAACAAAACAAAATGAAAAAGTGTCATTCAGAACGAAAAACTCAGGCTTCGTCTCTGTAAAGTAGTACTTGTCCAGTTCTCATTATTTGTAAAGTAATTTAGAATGAGCTTGTCTTTTTATTCTGAAAGGGGAGTTGATATTATTCCTATTTGTGGCTATGGGACCATATAAGAAAAAATTAATATTAAAAATTTTTTTATTTATTTATTTTTGGCTGTGTTGGGTCTTAGTTGCTACCCGTGGGCTCTTTGTTTTGGTGTGTGGGCTTCTCTCTAGTTGTGACGTGCGGGCTCCAGAGCCCTGTATTCTACACTGCAACTAGAGAAAGCCCGCGTGCAGCAACAAAGACCCAGTGCAGCCAAATATATATATATAAATGAATAAATTAAAAAAAAACGGGTAGTGAGAACTTTATAAATTGTTTTCCTTTGTGACACAGGCCATCAACAAAATATATTCAATAAAGATGCCTGTTCCCAATATCTTATGCTTATAACAAGGGAAAGCTATTTCTTTTCTTAGTACTCATATATTTTCCATTTAACTGTGCCACTAGAACACTTCTTCCGCCACTCCCCCCGCCGCCTCCTCCTCCTCCTCCTCCTCCACCTCCTCCACTCTTCTGTTACCACAACTAGCTCCTACTCATCTTTCAGATTTTAGCTTCAACAGTACTTCCTCAGGGAACCTCCAATGACTCCTCAATTAAGTATGGTTACCCTTACTGACATTTGACATTTGATCCCACATCACCTTATACTTTCCATACCATAACTCTGATCTCATTCTGTGTTTCATGACTATTTGCCATGCTAGACAGTAAGATTTATTAAGATAGAAACCATGCCTGGTTTAATCATTGATTTACTTCCTAGTACCTAGCATGGAGTAAGCTCTCCATAATAGTATACTATAATAATAATTGCAAATAAAGAGTATTTATTTATTTATTTAAACATTGTAGCAACTGTAATTTTCTTTTTAAAGTAGTTATGTATTCAGTATTTTATTTATTTATTTTTGGCTGTGTTGGGTCTTCGTTTCTGTGCGAGGGCTTTCTCTAGTTGCGGCGAGCGGGGGCCACTCTTCATCGCGGTGCGCGGGCCTCTCACTGTCGCGGCCTCTCTTGTTGCGGACCGCAGGCTCCGTAGTTGTGGCTCACCGGCCTAGTTGCTCCGCAGCATGTGGGATCCTCCCAGACCAGGGCTCGAACCCGTGTCCCCTGCATTAGCAGGCAGATTCTCAACCACTGCGCCACCAGGGAAGCCCTAAAGAGTCTTTGCTTCATAATAGTTGCTGAATAAATAAAAAATAAATGAATGTCGTTCCAGGTGGAGGAATCAACCATGCATAAAGGGCTGGGGTGATGAGACAGAGAGCCATGACATTAGAACAAAAAAAAGTTCAGGATGACTCAAGGAGGAGGGGATTGAGAAATAAGACTGGGAAGTTAGATGGAAATCTGATCAATTATGAAGGCTTGTAAGTCATATTAAAGAATTTAGATTTTATCCCAATGGCAGTGACAAAATATTGCCTTTTTTAAGTAAAGGGATGTCATAATCATATTGTTAAGATTATGATTTAATTGAATTTTGAACGTAAACTGGTGAAGGGCAAGGATGGAGATGTAGTGAGCAGATGGGCACCTATTTCAGCAATACAGAGTTCAAGTCAGAGAAGACTGTCACCTTGCTCAGGTTGGTGGCATTTGGGATGGAGAGTGAGTGTATTTGAAAATATTTAGGAGGTAAAAGAGATCCTTATTTGGTGATTTGATGGGTGGGTGATGGCAAAGTAGTCCAGGGTAACTGGCAGGTTTCCATCCAAAGTGGATGAATAGAGAACATTGGAAGAGAAGCAGGTTTGGGCTTGGTGGGGAAAGCGAAGCTTCATACTTCTTACTCTAAGATTTTGGAAATAATGTATTCTAACCAAGTACTAATGCAAAAGAAGGAAATACCTAAATTCAAAGTCTCTTTGTAACCTGGGACATCTGAAACTTCTAATGAAAGCTCCTAGTAGGTTTTATTTGGATTATTCAAAATTCTTCATGCAAGAAATATATTGAAATTCATTAACATTATGGAAATAAAAAGATAAAGAATTTGCCAGCTTTTTTATAAACTACGAGATGGGAGAAAATCAAGGTCCTAAAGTTGACTCTTTTATAATGTTGAGGATGTGAGATTGGAAACAGTTGATGCAGTTCAAAAGACCATTCCAGAACTTGCCCATCACTATGATGATGGCTGTGATAATATATTTAAGTGGAAGCTTGGGAATTCTAATTCACTGATAAGTTGAATGTCCTCTAATGGAAACTCATGGATCACTCATGGTAGTTTCACTGGCGAGAACTGTGTCTACTCATGACGTGAGAATAATGGCTGAAAAAGAAAATTTAGATATTTTTGTCCACATGAACAAGTAGTTTGATTTACTTTCTCCTGCTGAATTGATTGACTGAGCCCCACGTGGACACAAATTATGCTAATTACGATAGACAACTCTCCCATCTAGAATGCATCCCAGACCAAGGAACAGGATATAACCGAGAAGGTTGATGTACTATGAATTTTGAAATGAAGAAATATTAATTTTCAGATTCTCTTCTCTTTTTGTTTTCCTTGATCTTATTCTACATATCCAACCCTTTATGCTTAAAACTATCAGAATTAAGAGATTCATATGACTTTTAAGAAATAGTTCAGATTACTGCTCAGTAGGAACCTCCTTTAAAATGTTATGAGTCTCAAGAGAAACACTTCTACACAAATTTCCAGTTTTAGACCAAGTCAAATGAACAGCCTAAAATGCAGAGGCAAACTAAACTAAAAACATAACCGGCAAACCCTCAGGTCTGGATCTCTCTCTGTTTCAGAGAGATCCTCAGACAAGAGAGGAAAATGCAAAACTAGACGGATAATCTATATTTTCTGTTATTTTTCTATTAATAGGTAATAGTTGTGAAAGTAGTCTATGCATGACTGGGAAAGGGAATGAAAACCCTGTTTTGAAAGTGTTTCTTTAAAAAGATTCAAATCTAAATTTTACAATATCATTGTCCTCTCAGCCACCAATACAGTGTTGTATATGTAGTGGGTGCTTAATCAATATTTAATGATACTATGAAATACACACTTTCCAGTAGAGTTCTCGTTCATTTCTAAAGAGTTTTCAGATCATCCTGAATTGCTCAAGAAAGATCCTAAGGGCACAAAGGAACACATTAAATATTTTTTAGACACCAGTTTAAAAAAAAAAACACTCAACACACAAAATTTTGGTTAAACAAAGGCATTTAAAATAATTCTTAAGGATCTGATTTAACAAACTAAGAACTGGGATATAGGAATGCATTTTAGAGAGAATTACACAACTTTATTTATGGATGTGTTCCATATCTCAATATATGTAAATGCAGCATCAGTTTAAAAGGAACAAAGTTTTCCATCGCCAGAGGTTTTCCAATCATAAGCATTCAAATGCATGGAACACATTTGTTTTTTTAAAAAAATACAGTTTGGCAGATAGCCTCAGAAGTATTTTAGCCTAAAAAAGATGTTTGGTGGCTTACAAGGTGTGACTAAGGCCATCCTCCCGGCTTTGGCTCCCTCCTCCTTTTGTACAATATCTCTATGGTTTATGAACTCTGCAGCAAAGGCAAATATTATAAACACTACCAGCATCATCACCTTCCCCATGATCATTTTAATAATGGAGTTAACCTTATTTGAGCTTCTTTAAAATCTACTACCATTAAACTGTTTTCCACTAAATCTATGGCATAATTCTCTTTAGTTCTGAACAAGTGAGCCAACAAGGAAAATTCTTGTAATTTGGGGGATAAGGGAGTAAGAGGAGGAGGCAGAAAATGAGCAAGACTCAGAGGCTAACCCCAGGAAGCAGTAGCAGCTAAACAGCACTCTTTCTCTGCTCTCTCTCCTGCATCATGTTGCCTCCACGTGGGTCACTATGCTGCTACATATTGACCTCACTTAATACTTACCAGACAGTAGGAGGGTGAGTGAAGTATAGCCCCTAGATAAGGCTAAATGCTTATAGTTTTTCTCTTATTCCAGTTGCTTAGGTCGAAAACCTTGGACTAATGCTTGATCCTTCTCTCTTTGCACATCCCATCTATGGCAGCAAATGTTTTTGGATCTATCTTCAAAATAAAACTAGGACCAGTCACTTTTTCCCATGTACAGCCCTGATGTAAGCCACTGTTACAGTTCGTTTACATCATTGCAATAGCCTCTTAACTGATCTCTCTGCTTCTACCCTTGGCCCAACGCTAAATTCTCAACAAAATAGCTGAGTGATCCTTTTAAAATGTAAGTCAGATGTACGTCAGAGCATGTTGCTCCTTTGCTCAAAATCCTCCAATGGTTCCCTATTTCATTCAGGGTCAAAGTCATTTTAATGACCTACAAAGGCCTCCATGATCTGCCACCTTTCCCCTTTCTCCCCCTACCTCATCACACCTCTTTCCAACCTCATTCTTAGCCAACTTCACTGACCTCCTTGTCTTGGCCTTAGAGTGTGCACTGAATGTTCTCGCTGCCTGGAATGCCCTTCCCCCATATATCCCCATGTCTAATTGACTCTCTAAGTCTTTGTCCAAATGCAACCTTCTCACTGTCTACTTGGCAGGTCCTACTCCCCTGATCACATAGTTTAAAATCACAGCTCACACACTCCCAGTCCCCCTTGTCATGCTCTACTTATATCTTTTCCCCTTACTTCTTATCCCCTTTTAACAAAGCATGTTATTTATCTGTTATATTTATTGTTTAATGTCTGTCTCCCCAACTAGAATGTGAGCTCTTCAATGGCAGGGATCTTTGTTTACTCGGCTCACAGATGTTTCTCATGCTCCTAGAAGAGTTCCTAGCACGTAGTAAGTACTCAATAAATGTCTGTTGAATGAGTGAATGAATGAAATGTTAGAATTACCTACCACCCTGACCTTAAGTCTAGATCCTTTCTGTGGTAGGAAGGGTAGAGTCTTAAAAGGACTCAGTATGCGTTCATTCATTCATTCAGCAAATGTTTATTGAGTTACGAATGTGCCTCTGGCACCATGCTAAGCCTCAGGGATATGAAAATTAAAGGCATTCATTCTTATGCCTCAGGGAGATCATCTTCTGTAGAGGAGATAAACTACACGTAGCAGTTCAGGTCATAGTGCTATAAAAAGAGGGGAGGATGACGTACAGTGAGAACATAGAAGAAAAAATGATCACTCTAGACATGGTGGGAGGATCATCAGGGCATGTATTAGTGAGAATGAGCTTGAAGGTAGGAGCTGCCCAGTGGACAGGATGGAGAATGGCATTCTGGGCTGAGAGCTGGGTACATGTAAAGGCCCCAACATCATGGCACATTAAGGGATCTCCAGGGAGCTTGTTAGATGACTGGAGTGCAGGCGGGGACAGGAAAGGGCAGGAGACCAGAGAGCCAGAAAACAGGTTTTGGCAGGGGTGGAGGGTAGGCACCAAAGAGTTTAGACTTTACTCAGCCCTTTTAGTGATGGGCAGAGGAGTGCATTCCAGATGTGGGACCTACATCCCAAATGTCAGTGTTCCCTTTATTAGGGCTCTGACACCATGATTTTTTTTTTTTTTTGGCGATATGCGGGCCTCTCACTGTTGTGGCCTCTCCCGTCGTTGCGGAGCACAGGCTCTGGACGCGCAGGCTCAGCGGCCATGGCTCACGGGCCCAGCCGCTCCGCGGCATGTGGGATCTTCCCGGACCAGGGCGCGAACCCGCATCCCCTGCATCGGCAGGCAGACTCTCAACGACTGCGCCACCAGGGAAGCCCCTGACACCATGATTTTATCTAAATATTTTAAAGTTATTATTTTTGTATCACTTTTCTAAATATGGAGGGCTTTTTTCCCCCATGATTTTAAAATTTTGTTTATTTATTTATCTATTACTTTCTGAAATGGAACCATTTGTCCATTCTACTGAAAGAATAAATAAGTGGGGAATTATACTGCTGTACAACCCACCTAAGCAAATAAACAACCAACCAACCACCTCTCTCATAGGAAGTTGTTCTCACCTAGGTTCTAAATGTAGCCCTTCTGCACTTCAGTGGGATTGTTACAGGAAGGGGGACCCCTTCGAGGGCCCGAGGGTGGGCTCTTGTCTAACACTCAGAAAGACACGTGTGTGTGTCTGTGTGTCTGCTCACAAAGCAAGAGACTCTATTGGGAAGGGGTGCCTGGGCGGAGAGCAGCAGGGTAAGGGAACCCTGGAGAACTGCTCTGCCACGTGGCTCTCCGTCTCAGGTTTTATGATAATGGAGTTAGTTTCTGGGTTGTCTCTGGCCAATCGTTCTGACTTAGGGTCCTTCCTGGTGGCATGTGCATTGCTCAACCAAGATGGATTCCAGCAAGAAGGATCCTGGGAGGTTGGTAGGACTGGCATCTCCTCTCTTCTTTCAACCTTTACCCAGTTCTTCCGGTTGGTGGTAGCTTGTTAGTTCCGCCTCATTCTTTAACAGGACCTCCTGTTGCAAGATAACTCATGCATGTGGTTACTATGATGCCAGGCCGGGGCAGGCGGTTTTGGTCAGTTGTTCCCCTAACGGTATGGCGCCTCATTGTTGTTAGAGTATTTTCAGATTTGGTGAACTCAGTTCACCCTAGTGTGATCTTCCTTGATTTTTAAGCATTTGTATCATGCGCCTGTTCTCTTTCCCCTAGGCTTAATTGTCTGAAGAGTGAGGACCACTGGAGATCCTTTTCTCTGACACTTGTTTTCTGCTCTAATCCTTTCAGGAGGTCTTGAACAAGTATACTGTATATCTGCTCTTGCTATAAAGCTATGGGTGTCCGTGACTTTGAAATTTACTATATCATTTTAAAGCCTCAAATAAGTGACATTCTATTGGGGGATTGGGTTTCCCAGTGCTTTATTCTTCAACATTTCTTCAACCCTTCATCTTGGTACCCACAGAGAGGTGGAATCCTCATTCCATGGAGCACTGAGATTAAACTACATCAATAACTGTTCATATCTCTTTTGAGATATTTTATGTGCTGATAAATATTTAGCAGTGTGTGTGGTTCATCACAAAAACTACAAGATCTTCAAATTTTTTTTTTAACTTAGAGACTGTCACCCATTATAAATTAAAATTAAGAAAGACAATGTAGTATTGTACATATGAATTTAAGCCGTAATTGCCTCATTTACCATGAACCAACCTTGCTAAGCACAGTTTAAAAATTATTTACTTGTTATGTCCCAGGGAGTCAAAGTTTATAGATAATACATGATTTTCCCACCCTGTGAAACATGTTGATAAAGAGTGGGTAAATGTCTCAGTTTTTCTTATTGCTTCATTATTTCTCTCATTAGTTCCATTATATATGGAATTTAAGAAACTGAATTGCTATTGTTTTGAGAATATACTTAGTCTCCTTTAACCTTTGTTTTGTCATCTGTAAATAGGGTGATTGATATAACCCAGGGGTCAGCAAACTACGGCCTGCCAGCCAAATGTGGCATGCAAGCTAAGAATGGCTTTTACATTTTTAAATGGTGGTAAAAACATAAAAGAAGAAAAATACTTTGTAACACATGAAAATTTCCTGAAATTAAAATATGAGTATTCATAAATAAAGTTTTATTGACACACAGCTACACTGCTTCACGTGAAAACTGTCCATGGCTATTTTCAAATTACAACAGTAGAGCAGAGTAGTTGTGACAGAAACTGGATTGCAAAGCCTAAAATATTTACTGCTTTCTGGCGGTTTGCAGGAAAAGTTTGCCTATCCCTGGTGTTGCCTACCTCTAGGGGTTGGAATGGGGAGTGAATTTAAAGGGTTCTAAAAATATAAAGTGCAGTTGAAGTCCATTACCCAGAGGAACTCTTTAATGAACAATTTTCAGTCTAAACTAAATCTCTAAAAAGACTCATTTAAGCAGCAAATGTAGTTTCAATTTCATAATTGTAATTTTTCTGGCTGACTGAGTAAATGACTGTGTTCACAACGGGGATGATTTTCTGGTGTTTGGTTTACATTGGACATTGATTAGCCCCTCTGGCTAATGTTGCACGTTTATCTGCTGCTGAACATTTGATGTACTTTCCCAGAACATCCTTTACCTCAGGGATCCCCAACCCCCGGCCTGCGGACCGGTATGTATCCGCAGCCTGCAGCCTGTTATGAACCAGGCCGCACAGCAGGAGGTGAGCAGCTGGTGAGTGAAGCTTCAGCTGCCGCTCCCCACCGCTCCCCATCACTCGCCTTACCGCCTGAACCATGCCCCGCCTCCCACCGTCCGTGGGAAAATTGTCTTCCACGAAACCGGTCCCTGGTGCCAAAAAGGTTGGGGACCTCTGCTTTACCTGATTCACGGCTGCCTCCTTCTTTCAATCTAATATTTTGTATACTTTATATTTGAGGATTTTAAAAAATCAGCACATCAATTGCATCAGGCTTTTACAGGCTGCTCTTGCAGTCACATCTCGGTTTTCTGCAGGATCTCCCCTGCCTCTGAACTCTGACAGCACTCGGCTTGTACCTCTGGTATAGCCCTTAGCACACTGTGCTGTGGGTTGTAGCTATTTCAGTCCATGTTTCATATTCTCTATCAGATTTAGGCCCTTGCCCACGTCATAGGGCTCTTTGTATCTCCTACAATGCCTAGCACAGTACTCTAGGCACGTGGCAGTTACTATAAATATTTAGCAAATGAATGAATGATTGAACTGTTAGGAATATTCAGAATCTCAAACTTTAGGCAAAATAGGTGATGAGAAATCAGACAAGAATTTGGAAACCAGGAAACACAGGGAAACAGAAATTCAAGTATGACAGAGTCAGAAAACAGGACAAATAGCAAACGTTTAGGGACTTCAAAACTGAGATGGATTGTTACCTCAAGATAGGAAGGCTCATGTGTTATAAGAAGGGAACCCTATCCCAGAGTACAGCCTTTCCAGGCATCCACAGGGGAAGCGGCAAGTCGTGTTTGGGGGCTATTAAGTTTGTAGCTTGGCAGGAGTAGAAAATGTGGGTCAAGGATGAAGGTGAATCCTGAAACTATCCACTGGGTGCTTCAGTCAGATGTCTGGTACATCCAGCAGTGGTTTCTCAGCGAGGCAAAAGTAGGTTTGGGGATGACAAAGGAGTTAAGTTTTACTTTTATTTATTCATGGTTTGAAAAAGGTTTTATGTACATGGCACCTGGCACAGGGAAGCTTTGTATATTATTTACTCTACTTCATACAAACAAAATGGACAAAAAACCTTGGTTTGTCAATTGTAAGTTTTCATTTCAGAAATCACAGAATCTCCATTTGGAGGAGATTTAAAAAATCACACAGATCCTCATCCAGTCCTGAAATCTCCTTTAAAACATCTTCGCAAGTGTTTGTCCAGACTCTGGCTTGAGATCTTCTAGAGCCAGGGAATGCACTATTTTCCAAAGCAGCCGAATAGCACTTGGCACAGTTTTACTTTTTTCAAGATTATTTCTTTTATTGGGCTGACATTGACCTTCCTGAGACTTCCATGTGTTGGCCCTAGTTCTTTTCCTTGAGATCCATGGAACAGGTCTAATTTGTCTTCCTCTCTTTGTGAGACGTTCGTATAGCTGAAGACAGCTACTCAGCCCTCCTCACCAGTCTTCTCCGTAGGCTAACAAGTTCCTTCAGCTGGACATCTATTACTGTTTCTAAGTCTTCATAACATCCTGACTCATCTTCTTCAAACATATCTTCATTGTCTACATCGCTCTTTAAACGTTATGTCCAGTTTGTGATGCAGCATTCTGATGTGGCATGAAGTGTGCTTTCTTACCTATTATTGAACGTAGTTTATTGGATGTTCCCCTTATTTGTGGCACTGTGTCTCTCTAATTGAATCAGGTAAGGCAACCTATGGCTAGCTGCATGCTGAAATGTCCTGACGTTCTGAATAATGAATCAATTTGATGGACTAAGCTACTAAACTTAGTCCAATTTATTTTAAAATCTGCCTGGTAAAACAAAATTGATTAGTATACTGCCAAGGTGGGTATCTTCTGGAACTTTGCAGGTCAATGCACATGCTTGGTTGTATGACATGTAACATGCTGCCTTCAGAATAAGAAAGAAATTTTTCAGGTTCTGGAACAGGGCTGACACTAGAAGTCTCTAAATTGTTGAATTATCAAGTTTCTTAATATTTCATTTCAGGGGCTTTTTTTTTTTTTAGATGGGTTCTGTTGAGAGCTCCAAATCGACTCTTGGCCATGTTTGAAAGTCCTGGTTTGGGGACTGAACTCTGAACCTTCCTCCTATCTTGTCTAGCTTCTCCCTTCACAATTGTGCTATTAGCACTGCCGTATTCCCAGGGCTCCCTTGAAAAATGCTCTTATTCCCTGCAGTGATGACTTTATCCCAACAGAGGTGGTCAGTGTCACATTTAAATTGGGCAGATGGAATCCTTAAGAAAACAAATAACAAAAAAGTAATTTTCCTTATGGAAATTTCCAAATACGCAAAAGTAAACAGAATTGTATAACGAACCCCAAGGTACTTGTCACCCAACTTCAGTAATTATCAATTCATTGCCAGTCTTTATTCATTGGTACTCCTACCCCTACCCTGCCCTATATTCTTCTGAAGCAAATCCCAGACATCCTATTGTTTCAAGGTGAGATCCTTTCAGCTAGTATATATTTGCTTCTCTGTCTATATGACCTCCATTTACAGACTGGATCTTTCTCCTTTCCATTTCATGTTTGTTTCCTCGACAGTTTGAGTTGCAGACAGGGCTGGTATGGGGACAAGGTCTAATTTCCATCTTTGAGTAGATATAATCATACCTTCACCCCAGTCAACAGTGGGTGACACAAGCATCAGCGTTGCCTTTACCGCAAGGGGTTTATGGTCTTTCCCATCTTTCTTGCGTCATGTGGGGCTTCCAAGGCGCCCCTCCAGAGTGGAACTCCCACTGGACACAATGGGCCATTCTTCCATGACATGCAACATTCGGCTCTTTATTCCTTGTCATTCAAAGCCATGAATGTCTGTGTTAGATGTTCCTTCCTACATCAGTGGTTCCCAACCTGGGGACTCTGAACAACCAGGGTTTCTCATAAATCAGAATAAGGGTCTGAGAACAGTTTCCAGTATCTCTAAGCATATGCAGTCACCCTCAATATGGCACAGGCTATGTGTCAAGTTTCTGGGCTTTTGCTTGCATTATTATTAGTTTGGTGAGATAATCTCATATTGATCAGGAGTCCTGCTTGGTAGCTATAGATGTCTTTGATGAGCCAAAAAAAAAAAAAAAAAAAAGGAATTTTTTTTTTTCTTCCATTTCTTCATAAGAAGAGCAAAATAATTAAACAAATTCTGTCTGGGGACAAGGTTGGCTCCTGCCAACCTTTTTGGATTCTGGGCTTCTATTTGGCCTGCCTTTAACCTCTGTAGAAAATTAGAATAAAATCCTTCTTATTGGTCCCTTAATCCTTCCCTTGTGTTGTTTAAAATCAGCTTTTCAAAGTGTATTGTCATGCAGTCATGTTATCATTTGCATTTAAATGTAGTGAATAAAGATCTCCCTGTTGAAGTCCCTGGGGGATGTCTAAGCCCAATATCCCAGTTTGCCCAGTAAATCTTATGGCTCTGAATATTGTAAAAGAGGCTTGAATAACTTCTCCATATGGAATTTGCTCTTCCCAGCTGCACTTGTTTTGTAAAGATTGGTTTTTCGTGGTTTCATTTGTGGTTGTATTGAGCTCTAACAGTGGATGGAGAAGGAATGAAGGGGACCTGGTAAAGACAGTCTCCTGAGTGGGGCCACCCATCACGGCCATTTAATGTAGTTTTTCTGGCCTGGCTCCTCTTCACTTGCTCCCATTCCCCACGCAATACAACCCTCAGTAATTTACACATACACATTTCTTTTAGATGCAAATTTGGTTAATTTCAGTCTATTGTGATCATAATTCTTGTTTGTATGTTTAAAGAAATGCAGAAATACATTGCGTTTGAAAAGGCTGGGAAAGGGAAGAGGAATAAGAAATGACACTGTTTATGAGGAATCTCATTTTATTGTATGACTATAGGTGTGGGGAAAAGTTTGAACTTTAGAAATTAAAGACATGGGGAAGAGAAAAAAATCCAGCTTGAAAATTAGGTGATCTCTCAGCTTTCTTTTCCTTTTCCTTTCCATAGACTTGAACTATCTCCAGAGGGCATTTGCCCAAAGGCCTCTGTGGGAAATGGAACCACTGATAGACACTCTGGCCTGTGTTGTGACCAACTCCGTTCATCTCCATCCAATACATAATCATTAAAATCTAACACATTAGCTAACATTTATCGAGCACTTACTTTGTGCCAGGCACTGTTTTAAGAGCGCTCCTTGCCTTACCTCATTTAATCCCTACAACAATCATATTATCATTCCCATTCAGCTAATGATCAGAGAGGTTGGGTAACTTGTGTCAAGCCACACAGCAAGTGCATGGTGGGCAGAAATGTAGACCCACATGCTCTGACTCTGGAGATCACTGGTTTAACTACTGCAAAACACTGCCTTGCTCATTTGTGTGAAAAGGGACCCTCAGCACTACATTTGGGCATGTGACAATGCAGAAACAGAGGCTAGGCCTCCTCTAGCGCTTGCATCTACTATGTGGGCCAGAGCCAGGGTTTGTGGGCAGAGAGGCTGGCACTGCTGGGGATCCTGCCCAAGGCAACCAAGTGTGGTTGGGCCAGAGGACTCTGCAGACCACCAAGGAGACCTGTGGGCAGTCCAGAGGACAGAGTGAGGAGCAAAGAGAAGGACCTGGCCCAGAACCAGGAAGCACTGGAGGGAAACAGGAGAAGATTGGGAGCAAATCAAGAAGGGCCTGGGCAGTGACGGTGAACAGAGTGAAGTAGCCCTGCTCACCATTTTCCTTACTTACAGGCACAGGGTCAGAGTGGACAGATATAAGTATAAAATTCTCTTCCTTCTTTTATATTGTAGTTGGCAAGAACATCTACAGATAATTATTCAGTAACCTTCCTCCCCCCAACACACTGTAAAATGAGTATAGTAATACCTACCTTTTGGGGCTGTTGATTAAAGGACATAATGTGATATATTGTAATACCACCTTTTTTGACCACTTGGCTCTCACCTTGGGCCCCAGTGCATTATTGCACACACTGAAAAAGCACAGATCCAGTCTCTAGGTACTAAGTGATATAGATTTTACCAAACATTTTACCAAGAGATAGCAGGGGTTACAATGTAAATCACCAACAATTTCCAAAATATTTCACGCAACTTTAGGGAGAAGAAATTTGGTTCTTCCCCGTATGGCAGCAGGTTCATATCTCTTCTTCCAGCAATTTCTCCCCACCTCCCCATGTCCTTCCCACAAAATGCCCTCGGTCCCCCTGCCCTCACTTCCTTGGCCCAGCTCCCCCTCCATCCCCTCCATCACCTTTCCCATGGCTCTAAGTCCCTTGGCTGGCCTATCCCACTGAGCAAGCAAAAGCCACCACCACTAGTCAGACTGTGCCCAGCTGTAGTTCTCCAAGTATGTCCCAGCCACATATATAAAGGATATAGTCCATCCTGCCACATACAGAGTTTTTAGCAAACTATCTGGCCCACAGTAAGTGATGGATAAATGGGGGTAATAGTAGTTGTTGCCAGTGTCTGTCCCGTGATGTCTTGCCTGGGCACAGTCACCCTGGAGGTCTGGTTGCCAGTGTTTGTGGAGGATTTGGGAAATGGCTGAAAGGCAGAGGAGGGTAGGTGATTGCCATCCAGGGACATTGTGAGCGGGTGGGGATCTCCAGAGGGACTGCCTCCTGTCCAGGACAATTTGTAATTCTCCTTTCTGTAATCACTGGTGGCTTAACTGTCAGTGAGAATAGAATGACTGGCGAAGACATCCCACCCATTCCCGCTGGGCAGAGCACCTCATTTAGACGTGAGTCCTTGGTAAGTCCTGCAAGGTAAAGCTAGGATCGTCTGTACCCCTAGTCTCCCTGCAGAAGAATCAGCTTTGGCTGCTGCTGGAAGGATCTAGGGCCAACAGTCAGGTGACTGCTCATCCTCTAGGAGGGCTGGCAAGAGAACTATGGTTTGGGGCCACATTTTTGTTCCTGTCTTCACCCTATTGACCACTGGAACTAATGGTGACTTCGGGTAGAGAGAGGCTCCACAGAATGGGGAATAATCAGATATGCGGTTGGAAGAGGCTCCAGAGGTCATTCAGTCTCTTATTGGATACTTTTCATGACGGGGAGCTCATTTCCAGGCTGTTTGATTGCCGGACAGCTTCATTTGTTAGAAAGCGCTTCTGTCTTGAACAAAATCTGTGTTCCCATAACTTAGGGTTGAATATCCTGATGCCATCTTCTCCAACTGTCAACCAGGCTATTTTATTTAGCTTTTCTATCACCCCCATTCCCTAGAATCTAGAAAGAGAATCTTGAACATTTTTATTTTTCAAATGTATAATGATACATTTTGTAGTATTTCCATCCAACATTTGGAAGCACTGTCCACCCCGCTGACAGAGGAAGGATTTGTGGGTAACATGTTAATAAGTTATTACTGGGCATCTCTAAATAGCTGATCTTCTCCATTCCCCATCAATTTCTATTCCTTTCCTCATCATAGCATTATCACCCCGACATATTTTAGGAGGTGTTTGTTTATTGACATCTCTTCTCTAAGAATATAGACTCCATGGGAGCATAACCTTGTCCTGCTCTGTATTATCCTGTACTGTATTCCCAGTGTTTAGAAAAATGCTGGAACATAGGAAGTACTCGATTAATATTTGTTGAATTAATCAAGAGCCAAATTAGGATAGTGACGGCCCCAGATCCTGTCAGGACTCATCTGAGTACTCCAGAGAAGGACAAGTTGTTTCTTCAAAAGTCTATAGCAACAATATAGTCCTAATCCCGGAGTCAGGGGAACAGCGCTCATCCCACTTTTTGTACTCATTGCCTGGATAACCCTTAAGGGCACATTTAACTGCTCTGGGGCTTATCTTCCTCATCTGTAAAATGGGATTGACACTCTCTTCCCTGTTCAATTTCAGAGTTGTCCTGAGGGTAAAATACAACTATATGGGAGAAAGAATTCTGTAAACTGGAAGGCACAATATAAGTATAAGAGTTATAATGTTAGACCTGCGCGGTCTCCTAGGAGTTTCGACTCGCCCAGGAAACAACAAGAGTCGGAAGTCGATGCAAAACGCAAGAGGTTTATTGAAGGCCGGTGCACCGGGGTTCCTTGGTCCTCACGCAGGAGGTCGAAGAAGGAACCCTTTTGGGCGCGAATATGTCAGTTTTATAGGTTCCCACTTCCCCGTATGTAAATTATAGATTTGGTTGTGTTCTCCTGCTGATTGGTCCCGGCTTAGGCTCGGACCAGAGAGGGAACTTGTCCCCAGCTGCCTGATTGGTCTTTGACAGACACCTATTTTGTTTATCTCCCTCCTTCTTCCCAGCTGCCTGATTGGTCTTTGACAGACACCTATTTTGTTTATCTCCCTCCTTCTCCCCAGCTGCCTGATTGGTCTTTGACAGACACCTTTTTTACATTTTGTTATCTCCCTCCTCGGAAGGGGGCCGGACATCCTGGAAATTCACCCATTGTCTAAGAAGCCCCTATTGTCTGGAGAGTTCTTAATCATTAGCTGGAACAATGTCCCTCGAGTCCCACATTCCCCCCTTTTTCTTGTGATATTGATTCCAATCATGGAATCTCAACCTTCTGTTCGTAAACTTTGGTACTGTTGTCTTAACATTAGAACTTGTACAGTACTGATACGTTCTCTAATAAATGCTATCAAGCGATTTAGAACACATGGTCCAAAAGTTAAAATCAACAATAAAACAATAAGAGGTCCCAACAGAGTAGAGATTAAGGTGGTAAACCAGGGGGACTTATCAAACCATGATTGAAACCATCCTTTTTCGTTCTCTCTCTCCCTTTGCCTTTTACCTAAGCGTTCCCTTAGTTTATCCATGGTTTTGGTAATGGTTCCTGAATGATCAATATAAAAGCAACATTCTTTTTTTAGAGCGGCGCATAATCCCCCTTCCTTAAGAAACAGCAAATCTAGGCTGCAACACCATTTCTGAAAGTGAGGTGAGTGATTCCTTTAGTTGAGTTATGGAACTTTCTAATGCTCGAAGGTCAATGTCTACAGCCTGTCTTAAACTTGCATAATACTGGGGTTGTTGTATGAGGGCTGTGGTTCCTGTTCCTATCCCGGCAGATATTCCTAGTCAGTCAGTAAAGGCAGTAAAACCAAAATTATAAGTCTTAGGTTCGTAGAAGCTTGAGTTTGAGCGGGTTGTCGGTTCTTTGGGCCCGCCATCCTGATGATGCCGTCGCTGGTGCAGCCTTCACATGTGAAGCATGGATCCAGGCAGCGATGCCGTCCACTTTTATGGCCGTTGGGGTGGTGAGGAGGACGGTGTATGGTCCTTTCCATCGAGGTTCCAACGTCTGGGTTCGATGCCGACGGACGTATACGGAGTCTCCGACTTGGAAAGGATGAGTTTCTCCCGGTGTTCCCGGTTGGTAGGCCTTGGCGAGTTGGGACCATATTTCTTTCTGGACCAATTGGAGTCCCAGTAGCCTAGCATATAAGTCGGTGTTATTTTGACAATCAGGTTTGATTTCTTTTCCTAAAGTGAGGAGGGGAGGCGGGGCACCATATAATATTTCAAAAGGAGTACGATGGTATCGGGAAGGTGTATTTCTAACCCGGAATAGGGCCAAAGGAAGGAGCACCATCCAATCGGTACCGCCAGTCTCCAAGGACAATTTAGTTAGGGTCTCTTTTAGAGTCCTATTCATTCTTTCTACCTGACCTAAACTTTGGGGTCTATAGGCACAATGTAATTTCCAATCAGTCCCCAAATATCTGGCCACATCCTGACTTACCTGGGCGACGAAGGCTGGACCATTATCAGACCCTATTACCTTTGATGCTCCAAATCGAGGAAAAATTTCTTCTAAAATCTTCTTGGCTACTACAGCAGCTGTTTCTTTCTTTGTTGGGAAAGCCTCTATCCATCCTGAAAAAGTGTCTACAAAAACTAAAAGGTATTTATTACCGTACCTTCCAGGACGCACTTCGGTAAAGTCCACTTCCCAGTAAGTTCCTGGGCGGTCCCCCCTGAGTCTCTTTCCAGTTTCAAGTTTCCCTTTGTGAGCATTTACCTGTTGACATGGGACGCATTCCTGCACAATTTGTTCAGCTAATTTTGTCATTCCAGGGGTTTCGTACCCGGCTTTTTGTAACAAGGCTACCATCTTTTTAGTCCCCAAATGTGTCCATCTGTGCATCTGTTGTAACATGGATTCTGCTTGCTGAGGGGACAAAGTTCCTTTTGTTGTGGCCGGGATGATTTCTTCATCGCGGCCTGGTTTTTCAGGAACTTTATCTGACAGTCCTAAAATGACTTCTCCCGATGCTATTTCTCGGGCCACTTGGTCAGCCATATTATTTCCCCTAATTATTGGGGTATTTCCTTTTTGATGTCCAGGGCAGTGGATGATACTGACTTTAGTAGGAAGCATGAGTGCAGTCAACAAAGCCACGATTTCGTCTTTGTTTTTAATTTCTTTGCCACCTGAAGTTAGTAGCCCTCTCTGTTGGTAAATGGCACCGTGGATATGAGCGGTAGCAAACGCATATCTACTGTCTGTGTAGATGTTTACTTTTTTATTCTCTGCCATCTCTAATGCCCTCGTCAGGGCAATTAATTCAGCTCGTTGGGCTGAGGTCCCTTGTGGTAGCGCCGCTGCCCATATGACTTGATTTCCGTCTACCACGGCTGCCCCAGTTCGACGCTTACCTTCCTCCAGGAAACTGCTCCCATCCGTGAACCAGGTGAAATCAGCATCGGGGAGGGGCACGTCCATCAGATCTGGCCTACTGCCGTGTGCTGCGGCTAGTACTTCCTGACAATCATGTATGATGGTGGAGCCTTCCAAGTCAGAATCAGGTAGCAAGGTGGCTGGATTGAGTCCTGTGGCTGGAGCAAACTTGATGTGATCTGAGTTTAGCAACAGGGTTTGGTAATGGGTCATCCTGGCATTAGTTAGCCACCTATCCGGTGGTTGACGGACTACATTTTCCAGGGCATGAGGAGCTGTTATCGTTAGATTTTGTCCTAAAGTTAGTTTGTCAGCATCTTTGACTAGAACGGCCACTGCAGCGATTATCTTTAAACAGGTGGGCCATCCTGATGCCACAGGGTCCAATTTTTTTGACAAATAAGCAACTGGGCGATTCCAGGGACCCAATTTCTGAGTCAATACTCCTTTTGCAATGCCCTTATTTTCGGCCACATATAAATGAAAAGGTTTGGTTACATCTGGCAGTCCTAGGGCTGGAGCTGAAAGTAAAGCTCGTTTGATTTGGTCAAAAGCCCGTTGTTCCTTATCGCCCCAAACGAAAGGAGTGCTGTTTTTGGTTAGGGGGTACAATGGGGCTGCCAGCTCAGCAAACCCTGGAATCCATAGTCTACAGAATCCGGCCGTCCCCAAAAATTCTCTAACCTGCCTGGCGTTTTTGGGAGCCGGAATTTGGGCCACCGTATCCTTTCTGTTCTCCGTGAGCCATCTTTGCCCCCCTTTTAATAGATACCCCAGGTAACTGACCTGTTGTTGGCATATTTGTGCTTTCTTGGCTGAGGCTCTATATCCCAGGGTTCCAAGTTCCGTTAACAGTTTTTCAGTACCCTTGATACAATCTTCTTGGGTCTCAGCAGCTAATACAATATCATCAACGTATTGGAGTAATGTTACCTGGGGATTTGATTCTCTATATAATGCCAAATCCTGATGGAGGGCTTCATCAAAGATGGTCGGGGAGTTCTTAAATCCCTGAGGTAGCCGTGTCCATGTCAGCTGACCAGACATTCCCGATGTTGGATCTTTCCATTCAAAGGCAAAGTAGGGTTGGCTCAGGGGAGACAGTCTTAAACAGAAAAAAACATCTTTAAGGTCCAAAACAGTATACCACGCATGTTGAGGTGGAAGAGTGCTCAGGAGGTTGTAAGGGTTTGGAACTGTGGGGTGGAGGTCTGCCACCCGTTTGTTTACCTCTCGTAGATCCTGCACCGGCCGATAATCATTTGTTCCTGGTTTCTTTACCGGCAGGAGAGGGGTGTTCCATGCTGATTGACATCTTATTAAGATGCCCAAGTCTAGTAGCCTCTGTATATGGGGACGGATACCATCTTTGGCTTCTCTACTCATGGGGTATTGACGGACTGTTATTGGGGTGGCAGTTGCCTTGAGTTCCACTAGCACCGGGGGCCGATTTTTGGCCATCCCCATTCCGGCAGTTTCTGCCCAGGCTTGAGGGAACCGAGTTACCCAATCAGTAACATTAACTCGTGAGGATGAAGGCTGCTCGTATAATTTATATTCATCTTCTAATTTCATAGTCAATATTTGAAGTAACCTTCCCTTATTATCAGTTATGGTGGGACCTTCTGGCTGAAAGTGGATTTGAGCCCCTACTTTGGAGAGTAAATCTCTTCCCAGCAAAGGATAGGGGCATTCCGGAATAATCAAAAATGAATGGGTTACTCGTCCAATCCCAAGAGCTACTGTCCTTCGTGTGGTCCATGAATATTGTTTATTCCCAGTGGCTCCTTGTACCCATGACCTTTTAGCTGAGATAGGACCTTTTGAGTGGAGAAGGACGGAGTGCTGGGCTCCGGTATCTACCAAAAATTGAACAGGTTCCCCCTCCACTTTAAGAGTTACCCGGGGCTCGGGGAGAGGGTTCGAGCCCTGACTTTCCTAGTCTTCTTCTTTCAATGTTAAGATTTTGTTTTTGGTTGGCCTTCCTCCATTCTTTTTCTTAGGGCATTCTCTCGCCCAATGTCCTTTTTCTTTACAGTAGGCACATTGGTCCTTGTCTAATGGCTGCCTTCTGTCTGCCGTTCGCCCTTCCTGCCTATTTCTATCCCCTATATTTCTTCCTCCAACCACAGTGGCCAGTATCTTACTTAAATTCCTTTCCTGTCTCTTATCCCGTCTTATTTCACGGGCTTCCTGCTCTTTCTGCTTTTTTTCTTCCTTCTCTTCCTCTGTTTCTCTTTTGTTACATACTTTATCTGCCTCTTTTATTAACTCCTGAAGCGAAAATCCCTGCAAGCCATCTAGCCTCTGTAATTTCTTCTTAATATCAAGGGCCGCTTGATCTATGAAAGCCATTGCTATAGTAGCCCTATGTCCCTCCGAAGTTGGATCATAAGGGGTAAAGCGTCTAAAGGCTTCCATTACACGTTCCAGGAACACAGTTGGCAATTCCTGGGGCCCCTGAGTTACTTCCCTTACCTTAGCCAAATTAGTGGGCCGTCTGGCCGCTCCATGGAGACCCGCCACCAGAGCCTGGCGATACATTTTCAGGCGCTCCCTACCTTCCGGGGCATTGAAATCCCAGTTTGGCCTGACGAGTGGGAAACCAGCATCAATCTCGTTAGGCAGCTGGGTAGGTTGCCCATTGGCGCCTAATACATTTTTTTTCTGGCTTCTAAAAGAACCCGTTGCCTCTCCTCAGTCGTTAGGAGAGTCTGGAGCAGCTGCTGACAATCATCCCATGTGGGCTGGTGGGAGAAAACAAGAGATTCTATTAAAGCGGTAAGGGCCTGTGGATTTTCGGAAAAAGTTGGGTTATGCATTTTTCAATTATAAAGATCTGCAGAGGAAAAGGGCCAATATTGGAGAGGTCTATTCCCTTGGCCATCGGGGGGGCCATATTCTCTAAGAGGTAGGGCAGTGGAGCTGGGGGTCCTCTAGGTGGTAGGGGATTCGGGGCCGGAGGATAAGGGGGTGGGGAATCCAAAAGCAGCAAATCGGACTGCGGGTCAGGATAAATCGCCTTCGGTAGATCCGGGGCGTCGGGTAGCTTCTCCGTGTTGGGGTTTTTCTTTAAGGCTAATATCTCCGACGCTGTTGATGTATGCGCGGACGTACCTGTTGAGGAAACAAAGGGCCGGACCCACGGAGGTGGGGAGAGAATTAAATCTTCCCAGACCAAGACATATGGTACTTGGTCTGGATGTCCGTGGGGATCTATATTAAATATCTTAGACTTCAGCAGCTTAATCTTGTCTAATAAAAAGGATCCTTCGGGGGGCCATCCTATCTGAAATGTTGGCCATTCAGAGGCACACAAAGTCTGCCACTTTCCTTTCTTTACCTCTACCGAAAAATTATGGGCTCTGGCCCGAACTTCGGTCCAATAGCTTAGGGTAAGGGAAAGAGGAGTCGTCATAGTTTGTCCCATTGTCGTCCGTCAGAGAAGAAGAATAGACCACAATACAGAAACAGTTAAAACTCCACGAAACACATATACGTATGGGCCACCGCGAGCTCGCTTCAAAACCGAAACTTCTTCAGATGGCAGTTACCACCAAGGGAACTGCCGAAACCGAGTGAAGGGGAGACAGAGTTTGCCTCTCCTTCCAGATGAGCCACTAGGGCGTCCCCTAGGGCTCATGGACGCCGGCTATTAGCACGTCTGCCTAGCCAGAGGTCCGATACAGATTCCATAATAAGCCGATTCTTACGGCTTTCCTCCGATAATGGCCCACAAAGAACAAGGGACAAACAGACAATCAAGCTCGAGCTTACCTGGTACCTCCAACTCCCGATGTTCTTGTGGTCCGGGGCGAGTGGAATCCCGGACGAGCCCCCAAATGTTAGACCTGCGCGGTCTCCTAGGAGTTTCGACTCGCCCAGGAAACAACAAGAGTCGGAAGTCGATGCAAAACGCAAGAGGTTTATTGAAGGCCGGTGCACCGGGGTTCCTTGGTCCTCACGCAGGAGGTCGAAGAAGGAACCCTTTTGGGCGCGAATATGTCAGTTTTATAGGTTCCCACTTCCCCGTATGTAAATTATAGATTTGGTTGTGTTCTCCTGCTGATTGGTCCCGGCTTAGGCTCGGACCAGAGAGGGAACTTGTCCCCAGCTGCCTGATTGGTCTTTGACAGACACCTATTTTGTTTATCTCCCTCCTTCTTCCCAGCTGCCTGATTGGTCTTTGACAGACACCTATTTTGTTTATCTCCCTCCTTCTCCCCAGCTGCCTGATTGGTCTTTGACAGACACCTTTTTTACATTTTGTTATCTCCCTCCTCGGAAGGGGGCCGGACATCCTGGAAATTCACCCATTGTCTAAGAAGCCCCTATTGTCTGGAGAGTTCTTAATCATTAGCTGGAACAATGTCCCTCGAGTCCCACAATAACTGTTATTATTATTGTGTTTGATGCTGTATAATCTTATGTAGCAAAAGTATATTTAGCCTGAGAATGAATTTATCTTCCACTTGAGATGAATCAATTTCTGGAGCAGTTAGAGATTATTTGTTTTCCAGAGTTGTTCGTTATGAGTTTGCTTACCACCACCACCACCACCAATACTTTTTTAAGTGCCTGCTATGTGTAGGCAGTAGTCCAGTTGCTGGAGGTACATCAGAGAACAAAAGAGACAAAAATCCCTGCCTTTGTGGCATTTACAGTCTAGAGGAGGTGGGGAGACAATAATAATTTTGTAGTATGTTAGGGTTGTAAGTGCCAAGGAGTACAACAGAGAGAGAGAGGGGGAGATGGAAGAATAGGGAGTACCAAAGGTAGAGGTTGCAGTTTTAAAGGGTGGTCAGGGGAGATCTCACTAGATGCTGACACTTGAGCAAAAACTTGAAGGCAATAAGGGACTTAGTCATATGGATGCTGGAGGAAAAGCATTCCAGGCAGACACAACAGCAAGTGCAAAAGCCCTAAACTGAGCACTTCCCTCAAATGTCCAAGAAAAAAATAAGGAAACCAGTGTGTCTGGAATAGAGGGAGGGGGAGTGGTAGACGAGATTGGAGAAATAATGGATGGCCAGATTGTGTAGGACCACACAGGACATTGTAAGGACTGGATTTTACTCTAAGGGAGAAGGGGAGACATTTGAAGGTCTTGAAGAAAACTGTTACATGATCTGACTTCCAGTGACTTACTCTGACTGCAATGATGAGAACAGACCATTGGAACTGAGACTAGAAACATGTAATAAACAATAATATAACTGCTACATATAATCTAGAGAAGAAACTATGGTAGTTTGGACCAGGGAGGTAGAGGTGGCAAGAAGTGATAGGATTCTAGACGTATTTTGCAGGAAGCACTGATAGGATTTGTTAATATGGATCTGTTTTGGTGAGAAAGCACAAGGAAACAAGGATGAGCTAAGGTTTTTGGCCGGAGGCATTGGAAGAATGGAATTGCCATTTACTGATGTGGGGTAACTGGGGGAAGAACAGGAGGGACTATTAGGAGGAGCTGAATCTTGGGCCTGTTGCCCCTGGGAGGATGATTGGACTTCCAAATGGACATGCTGAGTAAGCATATACTGTTACTAAATAAAAAATAAAAATATAACTCAGGAGTCATCAGTGTAGAGTTGATATTTAGAGCCACAAGACTGCCTGAGAATACTGAGGAAGTGAGTGTCGATAGGGCAGGGACCAAGGACTGAGTGTTCAGGGTACTGCAGCGTTCAGGGACTGGTGAGATGGGGAAGAGGCAGCTGTTGACTGTGAAACATCAGCCAGTGAGGCAGAAGAAAATCAGGAGAGTGTGATATCCAAGAAGCCATGTGGAGGTGGTGCTTCAAGGGGGCAAGATCAACCATGTCACATGTTGCTGAGAGGTCAACTAAGATGAGCACAAAGACCGACTACTGGTCTCTGAAAGCAAAGGCCATTGAAGACTTTGACAAGAGCAGATCTGCTGGAGTGGTGGGGATGGCAGCTGGACTGGAGTGAACATAAGCAAGAAAGAGGAGTGTAATTGGAGAGAGCAAATTTAGATGCTCTTTTGAGAAGTGTTGCTGTGAAAGGGAGCAGAGGAAAAGTGAGTGGCTGGAGGGGGACATGGGTCAAGAGAAGGTCTCTGTTTTTTGTTTATTTTTTTAAGATGGGAGAAATAGCATCATGTTTTCAGACTGATGGGAATCATCCAATGGATATGAAGAACTGCTAGTGCAAGAAAGAGAAGAGAGAGATCTTTTTTTTTTTTTTTTTGCAGTACGCGGGCCTCTCACTGTTGTGGCCTCGCCCGTTGCGGAGCACAGACTCCGGACGCGCAGGCTCAGCAGCCATGGCTCACGGGCCCAGCCGCTCCGCGGCATGTGGGATCTTCCCGGACCGGGGCACGAACCCGTGTTCCCTGCATCGGCAGGCGGACTCCCAACCACTGCGCCACCAGGGAAGCCCAAGAGAAGAGAGAGATCTTGGAAGAACGTCCTTGAATAGGCTAGAGGGGTTGGGTCAAGGCAAAATGGGGGAGTTGGCTTTGTCTAGGAGCACCGAAAATTCATCCATCAGAGTAGAAGAGAAAGTGGAGGATACTGAGTCACGTGCAGGTGGGTGGGTAGATCTGGTGGTGGAAGCGTGGGGACATTCTCTTCCGAGAGTTTCTATTTTCTCAGTGAAATAGGGAGAAAGGTCGTCAGGTGGGGGAGTAGGTGCTGAGGAGAGAAGAGAAATATGCCAGAGGAGCAGGGACAGAACATAATGGATAGGGTGAAGGTATTTCTCTAAGGGCTCTGGCCCTGCACTTGTGTGAGAGACCTTCATCAGCACTGATCTACATGCCGAATATCAGATGTCCCTATCCCCACTTCAAGATTTCTTGGTCAGATTTTTATCGATTTTTAGGCCTAAGTTTTGAAATTAAAACTTACCGGTGCATCACTCGAATGAGTTCCAGTTGTGGGAGCTATCAGAACTGTCATGTCTTTTCAGAAACTGACTTCATAAAAAGTAAAAGTAAAAAGTGTTATGCTCTGATCCAAGCTGACCTTCAAAATGTTCCAAATTTGTGCAGCACCACATGGTTTAATTTCTCCTTCACATTATTAATTAGGGAGTCAATCTTGGCCTGGGAGAGGAATTCTTTATTTCTTTTGTTTTGGATAAATGTGCTATACTTTACATTTCTCCCTGCCAAAGTGACTTTGGTTTATCTGGTCAGGCATTCCTAGCCTGAGTTATCTTTTTTTTTTTTTTTTTTTTTTGCGGTAGGTACACGGGCCTCTCACCGTTGTGGCCTCTCCCGTTGCGGAGCACAGGCTCCGGACGCGCAGGCTCAGCGGTCATGGCTCACGGGCCCAGCTGCTCCGCGTCATGTGGGATCCTCCCGGACCGGGGCACAAACCCGTGTCCCCTGCATCAGCAGGTGGACTCCCAACCACTGTGCCACCAGGAAAGCCCGAGTTAATCTTTTTAAAAATTTTAAGTGCTGCCTCGAATGACTACCTTTTAGATAGCAGCCAAGAGTCTTCAATTTTGGTTTTAAGTATAATTTGTATAACTACCATTAGAATCAAACAGGTAACAAGTACTTGTGAGGCAATTATGATGTACCAGCCAGAAATAATCATGTGCGGTGATAGCCCTTACACACTTGGCATTAGCAATCTGCCAACAAAGGCAGAATGGGATGCCTTCTCAGACTCCACCACCTCATAATCAGGAAATTAAGGACTGAGGGGGTGGTGACAGGATTAGGGTGGGAACAGGACCTTGGCACGTGACATTTTCTCAACATAAACACTTAGACATATTCATTCTGGTCATTCAGATCTGTGTGTCTCCCTTTCAATGCTGGCTGGTACCTTGAGCATTTTTGAGTAGCTGTTTTCACAGTGATGTACATGCAGCTCACCCTAGTCAGTCACCTCTGATTTATAAGCAACACACACAGCGACATCAGTAATGTCACACACACACACCCGGGGCCACGCACCTTCTCTCACCACTGCCGCCCACAAAACTACCCTGTGCAGTCAATGCCTCCAAGTCCCTGGGACCATGGAAACAGTGTTCTCAATGGTGATGAGTTTCTATTGCACTGTCCTGTAAAACCTCAACTCTCCTTGGTTCATGGGTCCTTTTGAAGAATTGAGAGTTTACTTCAAGAACAAAAAGAGAAGTAACATTTTTCTTTAAAACCTGCTCTGCACCAGGGGCTTTTGCTGGTTTTGTCCCACTTAATTCTTACAGCAGCCCTATAAAGTCAGTTTTGTCTTCATGTTTACAAGATGAGAAGATAAGGTGGTGAGAGGTTATGTAATTTGACTGAGGTCAGGCACCTGTAAAATGAAAAACTTGAATTCAAATTCAGGTCTTTGTGGGCGACAGAAAAAAAATTAAGATATTTGTAAAAGAGAAAAATTCTTTTTAATTCCCATGCCTCCTTCTAAGGAGAATAGATCCTGAGGGGCGTGTCCCTTGCTATTGGGACCATAGGTAAACTGGAGAACCTACATTGCTCAGGGCCCAGGGGGAGGCTAGAGTCCGGGAGGAAGAACACTTGGGAACCTGCATTGCTGGAGGTGGGCGGCATGAAAGGGTACAGGGATGACCAGCTGGCAGGCCTGGAGCCCGGCGTGGACAGAGATGCCCAATGGAGATTTGAAAAGGGGCAAGTGCTGTGCTCTGTGTGAGGCTGTGTCTCTCCTCCATCTCCCAACCCACTCCAGCAAAACCCTTTCTTTTCCTTGTGCTTCATGACTGTTGTTGGCTTTGAGGGTAATGGAATAGTATTGATACACTATGTCAGGATCGGTTGGCAAGAATAAAGCCTGCCCAACAAGGGTCTGGCGAGCATTTTCAAAGTCCATTCTTTCTCAAATCTTCACTTCATGAATATTTACTGAGTTCTTTTTATGTGCCAATCATTGTTCTAGGGTGCCAGAAATACAGTGATAAACAAGAATGAAGCCTCTGCCCTTATGTAGCTTATATACTAGTTGGGGGAGACAAACAATTTTTTAAAAAAAACCAAGGAAGTACTATAAAGAAAAAATATAATGATGAATTATTTTTAAAGTGTTGCATAGAAATCTTCCTAAAATATCTTTAAGATGTGTTTGCTTTATTAAAAAGAACCAGTTGAAATGTGGACTAATGGTTTGTGACATTTAACAATATTTTATTGATTAATTACCATGCGCAAAGCATAGTTCTAGATACTATAGTAAGTGAATTCAGCATGGATCCTCAAGGAGCATATGGTTACTGAGGGAGATGTGACAGGTTTATTAGTAATTTAAAAAGTAATGAGGTACCTAAAATGCTATGCATCTTCCAAAGCAGTTGGCAGGAGTGTATCTCTTTAGGATCCTGAAATTAGTCCAGAGTGGAAAGAAAGCCCTAATAGACTCTACTCTGTGCCCGCACTTGCTATCTTCCTGCCTGCTTGATGTTTGACCTTTGTTTCACCCAACTAAACGTGTGGGTCTCGGTACCGTCCAGTTTACCATCTGTCTTCCTGCCCACAGCTGATGTCTTTTTTCTAGTAGCCCAGACATAGGAAAGCATAATGGTTAAGTTCATGTTTTCTCAGCTCCGTTACTTGTAGCCAGGCCACCTTGGGTAAGTTACTTAAATTGGGTTGTAGTTTCCTCATCTGTAAACTATGAATGATATTGTACCTGCTTCAAGGGATTCTTGTGACGATCGAATGAAAGAACTTATGTGAAGTAATTAGAAGAGTGCCTAGCACACAGCAATTTTTGCATTAGAGTCAGCTATTATCATTCTGGTGTTGTCTAAGTGTTCATTATTATTATTGGGACTGACCTCACTCACTCTCAAGACCACCCCTGCTGAGAATCCCCCTCCTCACCCCCAACCCAAGCAGAGAGACCCCCAGTACAGAGCCCTTGGGATTTGGATTTGGGATTACAGAAAAGAAGCCTACTTTTAATTAATTAATTAATTTATTTATTTATTTTGCGGTACGCGGGCCTCTCACTGTTGTGGCCTCTCCCGTTGCGGAGCACAGGCTCCGGACGCACAGGCTCAGCGGCCACGACTCACAGGCCCAGCCGCTCCGCGGCATGTAGGATCTTCCCGGACCGGGGCACGAACCCGTGTCCCCCGCATCAGCAGGCGGACTCTCAACCACTGCGCCACCAGAGAAGCCCAAGAAGCCTACTTTTATTTGAGACAAATGAAATAAGAGTGCAATGATATTTTAGATGGACCTTGGAAAGGGAAAGGATGTAGATATTTGGAAATGGTTGGGAGTGGGAGGGGAGAGCCATTCTAGTCAGAGAGAACACCATGAGCAAAAGAACAGAAGCCGAACATTTAGAGCCAGCCCTGAAATACTGGGCGGTTTCATCTGTCTGAATGTTGAATGCATGAAGCTAAGACCGAGAGATGGGGTGTAGAAACATGGTAGGTTAGTTGACAAATTGTGAAGGCACGTGAATGTTAAGGTTGTTGGTGTTAGACTTTATAGGCAAATGGGAGAACTAGTGTGGACTTTCAGGAATCCAAATTTGTTCTCTGCTATAATGCAGGAGTACAGGTGTAAGGACCATTTACCCCAATGTTAAATGATCCAAAGCTACTGCAAGCTTTTGAGTTATCTAATTTTTTTTTTTTGTTTTTTTGTTTTTTTTTTTTTTTTTACTAGCTGTATCTATCTATCAGATGTTCCACAGGGTTTGGTCAAGAAAACCTAAACGAGGGAGGGAGACGCAAGAGGGAAGAGATATGGGAACATATGTATATGTATAACTGATTCACTTTGTTATAAAGCAGAAACTAACACACCATTGTAAAGTAATTATACCCCAATAAAGATGTTAAAAAAAAAAAAAAAAAAGAAAACCTAAACGAATTATTTATCTACAGTATAAATTCCAAATCAAAGGTATTCCATGTTTTCTCAGTAAGAAGATGCAGAAAATATATAGGGTTTTCCCAACAGAAAAATATACATATTTATACTTTTAGTGCTACAGATGACATTTAAGATAATGTTTAATTCATGTAATATTTACTCTTGAAGATATAAAGTATATACTGTATGACATAGTATATTAATTTATAAATATTGCCTTTCTTCATGTACATTTCATCAGTTTAATTCAAACTCATCACAGGTATTCTCAACATAAATGTCTTTGTCATTGCTGAAGTGAATTTTTGAACCATCTAATAGTTTTTCAGTACAATATTTTCACATTTGTCTAAGTTGTTTGATATAAAACCCCTTCTGCATCTGCGTATAATAAAATTTTATCCTAAGCTGTAAGTGTCCATTTGCATAATATAAGAACAGTTTTCATTTTTCCTATTGACAGCTATTCATGATACCCACAAATGACTACATACTACATGGCTATTTTTATTGTTAAAGAATTTTAAATTTTGTGCAAAATGTTGATGCAGTAATATCAAGTGATAACGGCAGGATATGTGATTATGTAAATATAGTATGACCTCACCTATGAAGAAATAATATTCAAAACAATTATATTGCTTTTAAAAAGTGATCTTTAAAAAGCTCATATACAACATCCATCCCTTGCTATTGTGAGGTTATATCCCCAAGAATAATTATTATACTTGTGTTAAATTTCTTTGTCTTGCTTTTTACCAATTTCATCAAATGTTCTGTATAAGCACCAAAATTTAGCATAGACTGTGGTTGTTCTGGGTGAATATAACCTCCCTCAATAGTACAATTTTGATGTTCAAAATAAAGTAATTGAAAGGGCACCTCAAAATATTAGAGACTTGGTGAAGGTTTATACGTGGGATAGCCCTCTCTTTCCTGAGGGATGTTTTTGGGTAACTTCTGTTTGCACATTTGTGATCTCTTCTCTCCCATTGACAGTGCCTGATCTTGTCATCCCTTTCCTCACAGCCTGGTTTTTTTTCTGGGAGAGTATAATTTTTGCTTAAAAGATAGTCCTTTAGGTAACAAAATGCTATAGCAGAATTAGACAAACACAAAAGAACACAAAAATTTTAATTCCCTAGTACAGTTCTCCCAATGGGCCCTATGGGTTCTCCTAATGTCCCTTCTTCCCCAGAGCTTCCCTGACACAATGGGTCAGTGCCTCCTTCTGTGCTCTCAGCACCCTCGGGGCCCTCATCAGTTGGCTTCCTATGCACCTGGTTACTTATCTGGCTCTCTAACTAGATGCTAGGTAACCTGAGGGCAGATTCTTAGATTGCGTTTTATTCACTACCTCAATCCCTGGCATAGTGCCAGAAGGAATGAATGAACAAATAAGCACCCCACATTCTTCTGTGATAAGACATTATTCCAATATCTTACAGAGTTGGTATAAATTTCAAATGACGCCATATGCAGACTTTAGTATTTGTTGATTTCAACTATGTACACACATTCAGATAGTTCCCATCTGTTGCTTAAATGAATGGGTGGCCAAATCTCATACATGAGGTGATGAAAGGAGGACTGGCAGTGCCTACAGCTTAAATGTGGAGGCTCTTCTGGAAGAAAAATCAAATCCAGGCTCGATCTGTTTGTTTATGCTGCGTGACTTTGGTTTTGTGATGGCGCCAGGCCACGCCCCTGTCTTCACAGAGTATGTCCAAGTTCAGCATGTCTGTAGATTGGTAATCTGCTCTGAGTTTGTTTTAGCTCAGCTAGACCTTCGCCTGCCTCCTTCCAAGGTTGGGTTCCAAAGGTGTATTTTTAGATTGTTAAATAGCTGGTGAGTGGCTTTCCAGGAATTTATGGTGTCTGTGAGTTACAGGCCATTGCTTCAGCCAACCCCAGCCATCATCGATAACTCACATTTTCCACACACACAAGAATACACATGCTCATATATACCTATGGGCATTGATTTTTACAATATTTTTGTTATTTCTATTCCGTATTTTGCAATATTCTTGGTCACAGTTTATATATTATACAACATCCTGCCAATACTGTGCTTGGTCATACCTGATGACTGATGGGGCACCAAATACACCATAGACATTGATCTTCAATGCCTCCCTCACATTTTTATTAATCTCTCAGCCAGGAATATCCACACCTCCTACCTTAAGGCAGTGAGAGACCCTGGTGAGCATGTGAGTTAGGAAATTATTACAGGGTCCAGAGCACTCAGCATTAGAGCATAGTGACACACAGCCTGGACTCTGAAATCACATGCCTGGTTTGATTCTTGGTTCTGCCATTTACCAGCTATGTATTTCAAGCAAGACTCTTATTCTCCCTGTGCCTCAATTCTTTCATCCATTAAATGGGTATATAATAGTTCCTACTTGTAGGAATTCTGTGGCAGGTAATGAGTTAAAATATGTGAAGTACTTAGAATAGTACTTCACAGAGACTGTTATTTTAAGAGTTAGTTATTACCGTTTTACTTTTTTAAAATTGAAGTAAAGTACTAGCTATTATTATTATGTATGATATTGACTCTGGTTAACTGTAAAGGAACTCACTACCATGACCAGCCCCAATTGGGTTAACCCCCCACAAAGTAGGGGTTAGTTTGGGGTTGGTAACTTGTGCTTTCTCTGCTGGCAGAGGTTGGGAGAAGGAAGACCCAGGGCCTGGCAGTCTTCTGTCCAGAACAGGAATCATAGGGATGCCTGTCCCCCGGTCATCTGTATGGTCAATCTCTCTCTCACTCATTCTCATAACTAATTCTTTGACCCTTCCTAGAGATTTCCTGTTACAGGGCACCCAATTTCATCTCTCTTTCATTCTCATAACAGATGCCCCAGGTCCTCTTTCTGTCTCTCCTGGACCACTGAAGGAGCCTTCCCACTGCTGTCTCTATCTCCCGTCAAAACATCCCCATCTAGTTCTCACACTGCTTCCAGAGTGATCTTTCTAAAACACATGTCATTATGTTTCTTCTCTGCTGAAAACCTTCTATGGCGCCCTATTGCCTGCACAATAATGTAAGAAGACACCATTTGGTTTTCAGAACCTCCTGCCACATGGCTAGAGGCTGATTTCCCCATACTCCTTTCTTGCTCACCTTCCACTCCAGCCAAACCAAACCAGTGCCTATATCTTTCACGTGATTCTTTTACTCAGACATTTCCTTTTCCAAATTACCTTTCCTGCTACTTCAATCTTTTAAATTCCATCTTTAAAATTTAAGGTGAGATATTACTTTTTAAAATGAGACTTTTTCTCTAAGATCCCTCACCCTCACCCACTATCCCTCCAGTCAGAATTTTTCATCCTCTCTCATATTCCCATAGTAATTTGTTTATATCTCTATGATAATGCTTAGCACAGACTGCCTTGTGACATTTACTTTTACCTTTACTTACTGCAAAACTGCTTTCAGATGGCTAACAAAAACAACATGGTAATATTTGTCAAAACTCATTGAACAGTACATTTAAGATGGGTTTATTTTATTACATGCAAATTATACCTCAATAAAATTGATTTTAAAAGAAAAGTACAGTAAAAGAGTAACAGAATAAAAATTAACAGATGGGAAAATTGGGATGATGGGAAAATAAAATAAATTCAGGGGTACAGTTAGTATTAAAAAAATGTATGCCATAAATTTCCATGGGCTAAAGTTTGCCTCTGAGCAAATTTTCCAGCAGCCAAAGGAAGTAGGGAATTATGACTAGAGAAATAGAGATTTTCCTAGTTCTGAAACCTAAAAAAAATCTCTTTCATGGGCCCCTATGAAGAGGATACTGTGTGCTCTAAGGGACAGCTTTCTCAACAATAACCCTATGTTAAGCCCAGTAAGGCGTTTTATAGGGCTGTTTCTTATCTCTTAGTTCAAGTTGCTGGCAGAACATCAAAGTACAATTAAGAAGACAGTTCCATAAAGGACTAAAATAGTGCAGCTCAAGAGCACAGCTTTCTAATGGTTTGGCCAGATTAGGAAATAAAATTTAAAATAACTATAGAAATGGATGGGCTGCTTATCCTTCAAGAAATCCTTTGAATTAATATGAATATATCATGAGTATATCTTTTATTAATAGTTGAGAGTTCAAAGCTATAGCATCTGCGGCCAGGTCCTAGAGTTCAGGTAACTTCTGTTACCAATCAAGGGCAGACCTTCGTTTTTGAAGCTCTGTTGTTAGGTGCATACACAGTTATAATTGTTATGTCTTCTTGAATTGACCGCTTTATCATTATGTCATGTCTCTCTTTATCCCTGATACTGTTCCTTGATCTGAAGTCTACTTTATGTGAAATTGATATGGCTCCTCCAGCTTCCTTTTGGTTATGTTTGCAAGTGTGTCTTTCTCAATCCTTTTACTTTTTATTCTTTTTTTTTTTTTTTTTTGTGATATGTGGGCCTCTCACTGTTGTGGCCTCTCCCGTTGTGGAGCACAGGATCCGGACGCGCAGGCTCAGCGGCCATGGCTCACGGGCCCAGCCGCTCCGCGGCATGTGGGATCTTCCCGGACCGGGGCACGAACCCGTGTCCCCTACATTGGCAGGCGGACTCTCAACCACTGCGCCGCCAGGGAAGCCCTGGGACAATTTTTGATTGCTATTTCTTTTGTGCATTCTCTTCTTAGTTCTGGAATTTTTTTTTATTCCAAATACTTATATATTTACTATTGTGTATTTAATATTGTCTCACATCTCTCAGATTCTCTAATCCGTCATTGTTGTTGTTTTTTTACTATTTCTCTTTGTGTTTCAGTTTGGTAATTTCTATTGACCTATTTTCCAGTTCACTGATTTACTGATTCTTCCTTCGGCTATGTCAAGTCTACTGACAAACTCATAGCATTTTTTCTCTCTGCTCCTATGTTTTTAATTTCTAGTATTTTCATTAGATTCCTTCTCATAGTTTTCAACCCTCTGATGAAATTATCTATCTGATCTTCCCTGTTGTTTGCTTTTTCCATTAGAGCCTTTAGCACATTAATCATAGTTATTTTAAATTACTAATCTGATAGCTCCAACATCTGTATCATTTATGAATCTGGTCCTAGTGATTGCTTTTCTCTTCAGGCTCTTTTTGCATGCCTTGTAATTTTTTGTGGAAGGCCAGACATATATAATACGGTAGATGTGAGATGAGTCCAATATTTTTTAATGCTTGAAGATGAGCACTCCTTTCCTTTTACACCTTTAGTATGGGAAGTTTATGTTAATCTAGTTGAAGTTGGGCTGCATTTGAAGTTTGTTGTTTCTGTGGTTACCCTTAGTGCACCAAAGTCTTCAAATTCCTCTAACAGTAACTTCTGTTTATGGTATAGACTGATTTACAAGAAGGTTTTGTCAAAGTCTGTTCTCTGAGTGACTTTTAATCTTCCTGATTGTATTTGGGTCTCCATTTGCACTGCTCCTTAGAGGGAATCTGCCTTTTGCAGCTCTCCCAGCTGTATGCCAGTGTTATTTTTACTTGATACTCGCTAGTGTGGAGAAGGTAGGTGTGGGGAGGGGTCATTCTCTGATGTTCTGATTAAGTGTCAGTTGTAGGCAGGCACTATCAATCTTGGACTCAGGGTGTGGCTTTCTCAAGTGTTCTTAGCCCTCCTCCAGATGCAATGCTGTGACCAGCATGCATTCCTGTCCCTTCACTAGAGGTAGAGCTTTTCTTCTTCGTTTTTTTCCTATTCCCTTACTCCAGCTTCAGTAAATTTCCACCAGTGCCCTTAGACTATTGTTTTATTGTCCTTCCTTCTGAATATTTTCTTCCTTAGATAGCAGAAGGGAGATTGAATTTTAGTAGTTGCTATTGTCTTCCTCCCCCAGCTAGCACCATGAGGGGAACTTTCTCCCTGATTTTTCCTGAAAACCTTTGGTGAGATTCCTGGAGGAAAAATCTGCAAAGAGAGCCTTACTTTTGACAAAAAACTGAGCAGAATTGGACTCTTCTTATGAAAGTTAAGGCTTCCAAACAGTTCTCAGGCCTGAAGATATGACCACTCTACCTCAGTATGCAGAGAACTGATGGAGCTCCTTTAGACAGGGCCATGATGTTTCTTGGAAAATATCTTCCAAGGCTTGTCTTTACTCTACCTACCACACAGTGAAATGCATCTTCAAGATCATGAAGTTCAATATGGAGGAACAGTGGATCCCAGGTTTGGATTTCATGAAACAGCAAAACTAAAACAAAAATAATTGGGAGAATCAACATCAGGTTCTCCAGTTTTTATTTTTCAGACCAAAAAGCACCCATTTGCCATCCCATTATTTCAATATGAAAGGATGTTTAATATTCCCCTCCTCCCAAAGTACAAAGGATGTACTCTTGGAATAGTGAACAGTCCTTTTATTTGGAATAAATTTAGCCTGATTAGTAAACTCAATAAAGTGAACTTAATTTTTTATCTTTATCATCATAGATCAATGGATGCTTAGTTATGGACCAGCACAAGCCCTCAGCCTAGCACTCATGGGTTTGCTGTAGAGCTTGGCTGCCTTTTCATGTAGTTCTGTCTTCTGTATTTCTGTTGTGAGCTCCTCGAAAGCAGGATTATGTCACATTCATCTTTATTTTTCTAACTTAACCCTCAAATATAGCCCACTTAATAGGTGTTCAGCTAATAATAATGATTGATATTAATTATTAAATTAATTATTAATACCATACTATATTATTTTACAAATACATTAATGTTAATTATATGTGTGTACATATATGGTACTCTCTCTCTCTCTCTCTCTCTCTCTCTATATATATATATATATATATATATATGGCTAATAAATGTTAGCTGAATTGAACTGACATTGTGACATGCTCTCCCAAGCACTCCTTAGGTCTTCTCCCAGTGCCTCCCTAAATCTATCTGGAAGGATGGGAATTTATTTTAATTTTCTTTCATCTCAATAGCATTTAGTGATTGCCCACTTTGAGAAAGGAATTTCTTTTTAGATGCTGTGGGAGATAAAAGGATAAATAAGAGATAATAAGCCCTTCGGTGGTTTATAATTATTATGTACACAGGTATTTATAATACTAAGCAGAGTGTGATCAATGATCTAATTATGAGCACAGAGTGCCATGGGAACTGAGAAGAAAGTTCTTTTTTTTTTTTAATTTTTATTTATTTATTTATGTATTTATTTATTTATTTTTGGCTGTGTTGGGTCTGTTTCTGTGCGAGGGCTTTCTCTAGTTGCGGCGAGTGGGGGCCACTCTTAATCACGGTGCGTGGGCCTCTCACTGTCGCGGCCTCTCTTGTTGCAGAGCACAAGCTCCAGATGCGCAGGCTCAGTAATTGTGGCTCACGGGCCCAGTTGCTCTGCGACATGTGGGATCTTCCCAGACCAGGGCTCAAACCCGTGTCCCCTGCATTGGCAGGCAGACTCTCAACCACTGCGCCACCAGGGAAACCCCAAGAAAGTATTCTTGTGCCCATTTATTCAAAATACTCTGAACGGCTGCTTGGTTCTGTCTTTAAGGTGGAGGGAGGAGAATAAGCATGCACTTTGCTTTCGATGGACAGTAGTAAAGAAGTGATACTACCAAGTCATAAAGAAATAACAGAGGGATGGGGGAAAAGCATGATGGTCCAGGAACTCAGAGAGGGAAACAGCTACTTCTTCCTGGGGATAGGGGAGCGGCAGGTGGTCAGAGAAGTGATGAATGCTGACCTGGGGAGAAAAGGGAAGGTTTCACAGAGGGGAAAGAAAGAGTTGTCCTTGAGGCTGGGTAGAATTTGGATGTATGTGGGGGAGGGAACAGCCTGGGCAAAGGCTTAGAGGCGGGAATGTGCAGGTGTTTGGAGGGGGAATGGAGTGGAGGGAATGGGGAATAGAAGATACGCTTGGAGAGCCTGGTTAGAATTAGGTTGTGCTGGCACAGAGCAGGTGCTTAATAAATAATTGTCAAATGACGGCAAAAGTAAATGGCAGCGTCAGACATGGGTTGTTATTCTGTTTATTTCTTTTGGTAGGTAATGGTGAAGAATTTTGAATAAGAAGATGGTATAATCATATTATCATGACAGCTCTGTGGAGAACAAGGCCGACCATGGGCAGGGACATGAATTAGGAAACCGTGGTGATTGTCTTAAATGGCCTCCATGCCCCTAGTCCTGGAAGGCCTGATTCTCTGCCTCTGTAAAAAGCAAGGCTGGAATGCTTCCCTCTTTTGAAACGTTTGTGGGTCAATGAATGTCAACACTCAGGTTAAACGCAGGGTGTGTTTAAACACACACTGGGAGCATCAACACACATCCTGTTCCTAAGGAGAGGAATAAGGTCTCCTAGCTGCACTTGTGTCAAGGTTAGTGTGGCTCCCAGGAAGGGCCGGGGAGGCGACACATAGTGTGACTGTCAGCCCTGAAGTTTGTCGAAGCCTCTAAAAGTCCTGGGCTTGGTGATTCTTGTCTTTGATTCCTAGAGGGAAGACGGAAAACCATCTGATGTCCCTCTCTTCACGCTCCTCATCTACTCTGTATTGACATCAATAAACAGTGAAATCACAGGATACAGATTCAGTAAATCTCTTTTCCTTGCATTTGGTACAACACAGTTTGAAAATAAAAAAACAAATCAAATGCCCTGAAAACAAAATGAATGCAAATTAAGGTCTGAAGAAATCTGTCAGCATCTGCACATTTTATTTTGCTTTCTTCTCCCCTTTAAATTAAACTAACACCATTTTCTGAAGCTCAGATGTGAATCACAGCCCCTTCTGGAATGAATGATTATGGCTGTGGCCTAGTTTAAGTAGATGATCCTCCACAAGTGGGGGGAAGAGAGGCTCTCCTCAATGAGGTAGGAGGTGCTGAGGAGGCAGCCTCTTGAAGGCAGACTGCCAGGTGAAGAATGGCCCAGGTAAGGATGCCTGGAGCCAGGGAAGTGAAAACAGACACCTGGAGAGCCTATTTTTCCTTTTGATGAACCCATCATTGTGTTTTTTAGATTTTGTTAAAGCTCCTTGTTAAAATTCTTAAATGATACTATAGTGTGTGATTAGGAATGTGGGCTCAGGGTTAGAAAGAACTGGTTCAGACCCTCATCTCTAGATGTGTGACCTTGGGAAGAGTTACTTAAATTCTCCGAACTGCAGCTTCCTTCCCTATAATTTGGGGACAGTAACACCCAACACCTGGAGTATTGCATCAGGGTTATATGAAATAATATATGAAATGTATTTAGCAAAGAGGCACATAGTGAGCACTTAACTTATTATTTCAAAAGAGTAAAGTCCAACTATCTCAAAGGAGAAATCAGAGGCCCTAGAATAAGCAGAGACCCTTGTGGACACTTGTTCTTTCCTTGGTGACTGGAATTTCATGGCTGTTCTGAAGCTTTTCCCCCGGCGGTTGCAGAAGAGGCCAAGAGGGCCCCGTCAGACTGGTCAGACAGCTACGCCATGATAGTCAGGTTCTGTTACATCTATGCTCATTCTCTGCCCACTGGGAATCTGGTGCATTAAGCCCACTTCAAGGGGCCATTTGCAATCAGGCTCCACCTATAGGACCTATAGGACCACAGGTACCTGCCTCACATCGAGAGTACTGATTTTTAAAAAGAGCCAGACATTTCATTTGGCGATGTTCAAACTTTTCCTGTCAAGGATTACCAGAAGTGACTATCTGAAGAGCACAGTGGGGTGAGCAGAGAAGCTACCCTTGACTGGAGAGTATGACCCAGACCCCCCTCATCCAACCTAGAGCTGAGTGCCTCAGTAAGCATCCCAGGCACGCTGGCCCCATAGCTCTGTTTAGAGCCTGTCCGCTCCAGGGATGGGACATCTGGGCCTGGACTCTACAGCTCTCTGGGGTTCCTCATGGAACCTAGAATATGAAAGACATGTGTGCCCTCTGGTTCACAGGGAGAATCCATGGAGGGTCTCTCCCACCTCCAGGATCTGGGGGATTAAACTCTGATATTCGTTCCTGCCCCATTTCCCAGGCTGAGCTGCTCAGATGGCATCGGGGCCAAATTCTTTTTAGTGTCATAGAGTATCTTATCCTTATAGCAACATCCCTTTAAACCCAGCTATTCAGCTTGATCGCTTTCCAGGATCACACTTGATGATTTTCATTTCCAAAATCTCCTTGGAAATTATCTAGCTGTTAAATTAAAGGAAGGCGGCATTTTTGCTGTTTTGTTTGCAGAAGCAAAACAGTGAAGAAGAGGATAAGGAACGAAGCAATTTTGCAGTAAGTTCTGAATTTTTGTCTACTAAAAAGTCTACTTTGTTTTGAGGAACAGGAAGGACTTGGCTTTCCATCTGCTGTTCTGCACAGGTGGCTGCACGCAGACAACATGTGATTTTATGTAGTTGAAGGCTGAGCCTTGCTCTCTGTCTCACTCTTCCAGCCCCGTCTTGGAGCCTTGCTTTCACTCCCTCACACAATCTCCACCGCCTGGCTTTGCTGTTCCCTTCTCCTTGACTTTCTTGTGTGGCTTTCTGTACTGTGGAGTTTATTTCTCTGCCATCACTGTTTCTGCTTCTGCCTTGTTTCTTTCTTTTCTGTGTCTCTATTTTTCTGGTTTGCTAAATATCTCTCCCCTATTTTTTTCACTAGCCAATGCCCAGCGGCCTAGTTCCTTGAGAAGCATGCCTTTGTTTCTGGAGCTCCTTACCTGTTCCAGATGGTCTCCTGAAGCTGCCCCTGTTTCTCCAGAAAAGCAGGCATAGCGTTCATAGCTCACTTCTTTTTTCTTTAACACCGTGGATCGTTGCAAAGGGGAGAAGAAATTTGGCGAGCACAGCAGCTCCCCCTTTCCTTGCCCTCCAGTTGCAAGCAATCTCAGCAGAACTTAGAACACCCCAGAGTTTCAGGCCTTTTAAACTCCTTGGATTTACAGTTTCAGGAAGTCTGCCTCATGACCCAGGTGGCTGAAAGCATCAATCAGATCCCTCCGCACCCCCCAACCCCCAACCCCTTGCCCCAAACTTCACTTTTTTTTTCTTGTGGAGAGCATGGGGGAATCCACACTGAAATATTTATCCAGGCAGTTCACTCTTCCTACGAAAAAATACACTCTAGGCACTGTGGTCAAGTGACATGTATTCACTCACTCACTGATTTAGTGGGTATTTACTGCCCCCCGACCCCCCCACCCCCCGCCGTGTGTCTGGCATGCTGTGAGGCTCTGGGGATCCAGTGGACAATACACTGGGCTCTGCAGGAGCTGTCCAGCCTGCCTACTGCCCGAGGGGAAGGCAGCTCAGGCAGGGATTTGGCTCTTTACAGCATCAGTATTATTGTGAACCCACCAGTGTCCCATTGTTCTAATTTTCCTGCCAATACTTGAGATGCAAGAGGCAGCACATATTTTTCTGGGGATTTAATTTCATTGCCCCAAGATAAACAAATCCCAGCCGTTCCTTCCCCTCCACCACACCTCTTCCTCTTCCTCATTTCTTCTCTCCCCAGCACACTTGGTAGCTCCAACAGCCAAAGACTGGCCAGGCTTCAGCACGTTCATGGGGTTTTTTCAGTTTTCTTTTCAAGGAAGGGTGAAGTGGAAAAGAAAGGGGACGGAAGTTACAACGATTGAGTTTCTGCTCTGTGTCAGATTCTGTGCCTGATGGTTTTCCAAATTCATCTCATTGAACCCTTATTCTCAGCCTACCTGTAAGGTCAATAGCATAATTCCCACATTAATGAAGAAGAAATGGAAGTTCACAAAAGGTCAGACAGATTGTCCAAGAGCAGACATTTAGTACATCACAAAACTGTGCGGGAACCCAGGTCTGTCTGAATCCAGAAGTCAGGTTCTTGTCACTACAGTGTGTGTGTGTGTGTGTGTGTGTGTGTGTGTGCGCGTGCGTGCACGTGTGTGGTGGGATGTACTGGGAGAGGATAAATTGAGTGGTATGAATCATCCCAGTTTCTTTTTCTCCCACCTTGAGTCTTGGACCTGAAGAGTACCTTGCTGCTCTGCTGTTGATCAGGGTAGAGCCACGTGTCGTGGACGGATGAGGCATTAAGAAATGAGGCATCTGGCTGTCTCCCCAGAGGGACTTCTGTGCACTTTCACATGGCTTAGTGGGCTCCAGAGTCAGACTGCCTGCTCTTGCATTTGCTAGCTGTTACCTTGGGCAAGTTACTTAACCTGTTTGTGCTTCAGTTTCCTCTTCTGTAAAGGGGATAATAATAAAAATACTGTCCTCGTTCCTAGAGTGGTCAAATTCATAGAGACAGAAGGTAGAATGGTGTTTGCCAGGGACTGCAGGAAGGAGGGGAATGGGGCGTTGTTATTTAATGGATACAGAGTTTCAGTTTGGGAAGATGAAAATGTTGCGGATGTGGATGGTAGTGATGGTTGCACAACAATGTGAATGTACTAAATGCCACTGAATTGAAAATGGTTACAATGGTAAGTTTTACGTTATGTATATTTTACCACAGTTAAAAAAAAAAAAAGGTACCTTCCTCAAAGGATTTGGGGGAGAATTGAACGAGCTGCTGTGTGCTCAGCACTTAGAACAGCCCACATGGTAAATGCTCCCTAAACAGGAGATCTTGTATGCTCCAGCCCTGGCCTTTTCCAGGGAGACCCCTGGGGCCAAGGGCAGAGCCTTGCAGGGCACTCCTGTCACCTGGCTCAGGGTTGCCATGAGAAGGCGTCTCACACCTGGTTTCTGGAGAAGTTTGTGGTTCGGCAGCTGTCAGGACAGGGGCTGGTGACTGTGCATGTTAATGGAAGAGCCCCCGCTGCCCATGTCGAGCACCAGGGTTATAAATGGAATGCTGCTTGCTAAATTGCCCCATTTTGCACAGACTCACTCCATGAGTTGCGGGCTGTGACGCGAGGCTGAATTTGGTAGTTAAGCTAGAACAAAAGAATTATGAACCCAGGGACGAAACGATCCAATTAAATGGCATCAACACAGTATGTCTGAAAAGAGAATGGTGTTTTAATGTCTTCATTGGCCTTGCCCTCAAATATTTATGGAGTGTCCATAGGGAAGGGAGAATGCAGAGTGCTTAGGGCTCTGATCAGAGGACAGCAAGGTGGCGTGTAATGGAACAGAGGAGGGAAAGCAGACACACACCCTAGACGCCCCTGTGTCATGCTGGATCTGGGGACAGGAGTCCCTTCAGACTCCCTGCCTGTAATTCTCCCCAAATATCCCAATTTACTTCAGAACAGCAGTGTTTATTGTGTGGTGTACAGAGAGCTCTGGGAGCTCAGGAGGGAGCAGACAACCCCGTCCTGGGCAGGGAGCAGTCAGGAGAAATGGGATCCTTCCTAGTCCACTGCAGCCACGACGCTCCCCCAGTTCTGAGCCCAGAGGACAGACAGCTCTCCGAGGCCCTTCCAGCTCAGGGCCCGAAGACTTACTATCTATTCTTGTGCTTCCCAAGCACAGAATTCTGTTTTGTTTTGTTTTTCATTTCCAAGTGAATACTTTTATAAAATACAGTAAAGATTAATTACTAAATTCATTCAATAAATAAATAAATAATAATTTAGACAAATGAAGTAAGAAGCAAAGAGTACAAAATACAAGGCCACTTATAAAAATTTGATGTCCGGCAGACTTGAATGTACCTAGTTAAATTGCTATAGAAGTTTCCAGATGCTTACTTTCCATTTTTTGTGCTTATCATGTCATAGACTAGTGACAAAATGGCTGTGCCCCAACACTGCCTGGGGGGATCCCATTTTGTATTCCACCGCTGTAGATTGCTGGTCCCCAGAATGGGGTGCCAAGGCAATCCATTGGGGTGCAGGAAGAAAATACTGACACTTCTGTTTATATTTCTGTTGCATCCTCTTTTTTTTTTTTTTTTGCTATTTGGATTTCTATCCTACAACACTATGTTAGTTTCAGGTACACAACATAGTGATTCAATATTTCTATACATTGTAAAATAATCACAATGGTAAGTCTAGTTACCATCTGACACCAAAGTTATTACAGTATTATTGACTGCATTCCCCATGCTGTACATTTCATCCCCCAGCCTCATTTATTTTCTAACTGGGTAAGTTTTACCTCTTAATCTCCTCCACTTGTTTCATTCATCCCCTCCACCCGCCTCCCCTCTGGCAACCACCTGTTTGTTCTCTGTAGCTATAAGTCTGCTTCTGTTTTGTTATGTTTGTTCATTGTTTTTTGTTTGTTTTTTAGATTCCACATACAAGTGAAATCGTACGTTATTTGTATTTCTCTGTCTGACTTATTTCACTTAGCATAATACCATCGAGGTCCATCCTTGCAGACAGACAGACACACACACACACACACACACACACACCACGATTTCTTTATCCATTCATCTATGGACGGACACTTTGGTTGCTTCCATATCTCGGCTATTACAAATAATACTGCAATGAACATAGTACATATATCTTTTCAAATTAGTGTTTCATTTTCTTCAGATAAATACCCAGGAGTGGAATTACTGATCATAGGGTAGTTCTATTTTTAATTTTTTGAGGAATCTCTATACTGTTTTCCATAGTGGCTGCACCAGTTTGCACTCCCACCAAAAGTGCATGAGGGTTCCCTTTTTTCCACATCCTTGTCAGCACTTGTTATTTGTTGTCTTTCTGAGAATAGCCATTCTAACAGGTGTGAGATGATATCTCATTGTGGCTTTGATTTTCATTTCCCTGATGATTAGTGATGTTGAACATTTTTTCTTGTGTCTTTTGGCCATCTGTATGTCTTCTTTCAAAAAATGTCTATTCAAGTCCTCTGCGCAGTTTTTAATCTGGCTTTTTTTTTGATGTTGAGTTGTATTAGTTCATTAGTTTGCATATTTTGGGTATTAACCCCTTATCAGATATATATCAATTGCAAATATCTTCTCCCATTCAGTAGGCGCTTTTTCTATCATATCTCCTTTTAATTTTTATTTTGTGTATATTTTTAAAGCACGATAGTAAAATAAGACACATATATAATTAATTTACTTATAATGTATTATATATATTATAAGTAATATATTACGTACATATTATATATGGTGAGCTGTGCTCAGAATCTTTTTACTGAGAGAGTTAATGTGATCAAAAATATTTGAAGGCTACTGCCCTCAACTACCCACGTGAAAGTTATTGTTATCCCTCTTTGGAGCATCTCGTATCTTTCATTGACCTCCTATTATTTATTTATTTATTCACTTTTTCTTTTTTTTTTTTAACATCTTTATTGGAGTATAATTGCTTTACAATGGTGTACTAGTTTCTGCTTTATAACAAAGTGAATCAGCCATACATATACATATGTTCCCATATCCCCTCCCTCTTGTGTCTCCCTCCCTCCCGAGACCTCTTTGGTGTCACTCTTCTGGTTGTCCTCCTGCTTTCTCCTGGTTCCATCTCAGTTTCCTCTGCAGGTTTCTCTTTCCCTGCTTGTCTCTTCATGAGGGTGTTCCCCCAGGGTTCCATCTTGGGTTCTCCGCTCACAGTTTGGAGCCTCCTCCTGCTGGCTCTCATATACTCCTGCTACTGTTTACCTTTCGGTGGCTCCCAAATTGATGTCTCCGTTCCAGATCTCTCATCTTAGCACAAGATCTGGATATCCATCTGCCTCGAATGTCTTTCCGTCAGCTCACACACTCAGTGTAGCAATGGCGCCACCGTCTCTCCCTGTGCCCACATCAGACTCTCCCCTCTCTCACCTCTGACATCTCTCCGGTTACTCTCTGTTCAATTCTCTCTCCTGGTTATGTGTAATGTGCATTTCCTTTCAGTATTAATAATGATAATACTTTTTATAAGGCTACTCTTTTGGGCCACTGTGTGCTCTTTGAAGGCACATCTTGGAATCTCTAAGGTAGCAGAGTGCTTAGCCTGTCGTATAGTAGTAAAATTAGTGAAGAATAATAATGATAAAATCTAATGCTTATATGGTGCTTAGTATGCGGCAAGCACTGTTCCAAGCATGGCACATATAATAACTCACTTAATGCTAACAGTAACCTCTAAGATGGCTACTATTAGTCCATTTACAGATAAAAGCTGAGGTAGGGAGGTTAAGTGACTTGCCCAAGGTCCACAGCTTATAGAAGCTCAATATTGAATGAATAAATGAATGAAAACATACATGGGAGAAGAAATGAATGAGGCCAGAAGGATGGGTTGTAGCATATAATGATAATTTGTGCCATGTGTATAGTTATTAGATTGGGAGGTATTTTGGGGGGAATCTTTCTAAATAGACACTAATTGTTTTGGCAGTTGTAGTTAGACCCAAGTGTAACAATGTATCAGAGAGAATAGGAATCTGACATATGTGATCAAAAGAAAATAAGAGGATAAAATATTCTTGATGGAGAGGGAAAGCAAGTTGGCTGGCCCAAGGTGTTATTTCATTTGGAGATATGAGTCAGGGGCGGTTTGTCTGCAGTCTGTGCCTGCAGAGTGCTGTTGGCATCCTGCCTCACCCAGTCCTTGCTACACAAACATCGTGACCAGTGTCCCCCAAGGAGCTGAATCCCAGGGGTTTATATAGCACAATGTCCTGGACATCTATCGAGGTCTGCTAGCCACCTGCCATTGTCCCTTATTTATTTATTTATATAAATTTATTTACTTTATTTATTTACTTTTGGCTGCGCTGGGTCCTCGTTGCTGTGCGCGGGCTTTTCTCTAGTTGCGGCGAGCGGGGGCCCCTCTTCGTTGCGGTGCGTGGGCTTCTCATTGCAGTGGCCTCTCGTCGCGGAGCACGGGCTCTAGGCCCGTGGGCTTCGGTAGTTGTGGCACATGGGCTCAGTAGTTGTGGCTCGCGGGCTCTAGAGCGCAGGCTCAGTAGTGTGGCGCATGGGCTTAGTTGCTCCACGGCATGTGGGATCTTCCCGGACCAGGGCTTGAACCCGTGTCCCCTGCATTGGCAGGCGAATTCTTAACCACTGCGCCACCAGGGAAGCCCCATTGTCCCTTATTTTAAAAACCTATTCTTCATACCCACATCTTTATCAGGTTAGAGCCTAGTTACTACAAACTACTGGTTGCACATTTCCTAATCTAGAAAAACGATGCTGCCTGGACCCATTGGCTGTCTTCCTCAGTTCCTAATCTTCCTGAGCTTCCTCTCTGTTTCCATAGGGCTCTGTGCTCCAGTTCTGTGGTCCTGCCTCACCACTGAGAAAGAAAGCAATGAACAGGCTTCTCACGCCTTCACTGCCCTCTACAACCAAATAAACATTAAGACACCTCCATTTTTCCTGCTATTCATGTCTTCTTCCTTTCTCCCAGCTAAAAATAAACCCGTGAATAGACTGCCCGCTCTTATTCATAGGCTCTCAGAACTGTCAGAATCGTCAAGATCTGCTGGTTCAACCTCTTCATTTTAAATATGAGCAGATGGAAGTCTAGAGAAGGCTGAGGACCCTGTTCGTGGGGTTGCAGGAAAACCTTTGTCAGGCTCTGGGGGACATGGGAGATGAAATCATTCTCTCCTTGCCTAAATTTCTCCCTGCAGCTTCTACTTATATATAACAAAACAGTACTGTAAATTGATTGTAATACTTTCCTGTGATTTCTCCTTTTATTTTTCTATTTAGAGAAATAATTTAAAAAATCTACTCTGTTTCATTTCTTCTCTGCTGGTTCCCTTCTCCAAAGTATGGTTTGACACAGAAAAATGAAAGAATGTGTGTGTTTTTTCTCTTCTCTTCTAATGGTTGTATGTAAATGGAGGTGTTGCCCAAAGGATACCTGAGGAAAGATGAAACTTTAGAGTCTGCTATTCCTGCAAGCTCTACCCGCTGTGCTCCGGTGATGAAAATCACTTTGGGGCAATCATCGAAGCATGGTGTTATTTGTAAATATCTGTTTACACATCCATTTTACCCAACACATCATGAGCCTTTGAAGGCACAGACTATGTCATATTCCTTTTTGTGTTCCCAGGACACAGCACAATGTCTTACACATAATACGTGCTCAATAAATGATTACAGGATTAATCACTGAGTGCAGTTATCAGCCTGGCCACCCATTCAGGGGTTATCTTCCCCTAATAGAGAAGACTACTTAGAGGAAATGGCCTTCGAGCTGAGCTTTAATGGGAAGAAAAACAGCACGTGATAGCAAGAGGAAGAAGGTTGTTTTTATGCACGTGGAAGAAGCCAGGCAAAAGCTTGGAGTGGGAGACTAAAATTACTAGGTTGCCCATCAGGAAATTAAACAGCCTCTCCATTCATTAGAGAAAGAACAAATGACAGGCCTTGTGCATTACCAGACTGTTAATAAGCAAGAGCCAGACTTACTCTTATGAAAATCCAGAGTCTGAATGTCATGTTACCCAACCGTTTCAAGCCACTCATTCTTAAAGTCTTACTATTCAAACTTTGGACAGTTACACAGGGTACTGGTGGTGCTGGCATAAGGGGTTACAATCGCTCTTTTATAACTGTCTCCGTCCTATTTTTCAGGCTACTGAGATGGCTTATATTTGCTCAGATGATCTCATGCAGAGATCAGCAAGGCCATATCACCCCTAACCCTAACCTTTACCCCAAAGTGGAAGCATTGTTGGATGTGTTGGGGGACCTCACAGTAAACTCACTGACCTTTTCCAACTGGAGGCCCTGCCTTTTAGACTTCAATCCACTCCACTGGCCATGTTGAAATTGGTCCGCCAGGGTCAAATACATCTTCCTAAGGGAAAACATGTCTAAGATGTGGGTGGAGTGATAAAAGGGTCTAACAAATTTTGAGTGTCTGTTGAGTACCCCAATCTGTGCTTGATGCTTGTACATCTCATTTTTCCTTGTAACAGTCCTGAGGCTCATAGAGGTGAAGAAAACAGCCCTAAGTCGCATAGCTAGTGAGCGGTAGAGACAGAATTTGTGCCAAGATTTGTCTGACTCCAAAGCTAAGGGTTGGATTGGAGAGCCAGGAACAAGCAGTGGCTGGCCAAGTGCGGACGGCATGAGGCTGGCGAGGATACGCACGGAGGTGGAATGAGTCATGTCCAGCCCAGACCCTGGAGTCAAATGCCTGGGTTTGAATCTTGCCTCTGCCATCCTATGGGGATGCTGTGCATATTGAAAAAGCTGTGCATGCAAAAATGCTTACGACAGTGCTCGGCACATAGTGAACTCTCAACGTGCAGAGTGTTTATTATTATTATTGCCTCTTCTGCACACGTGCAGGTTGTCATGGCTTTGAAGTTAGGAACTATCACCCAAAGGGTAGAAAAGCCTCTCCCAGTTTTACAGTTGAAGCAGTGATTATCTCTGGGGAGTGGATTAAGAGAGAGGGAAGGTAAGGAAAGAGAGAGGATGTTTTCACTCTCCCTTATTTTTACGTTTGAGTTTTTAACAATCATGCATTACTTGCTTTTTTTTTTAATTTATTTATTTTATTTTTGGCTGCGTTGGGTTTTTGTTGCTGCACGGGCTTTCTCTAGTTGCAGCGAGCAGGGGCTACTCTTTGTTGCGGTGCACAGGCTTCTCATTGCGGTGGCTTCTCTTGTTGCGAAGCACGGGCTCCAGGCACACAGGCTTCAGTAGTCGTGGCTCGTGGGCTATAGAGCTCAGGCTCAGTAGTTGTGGCGCACGGGTTTAGTTGCTACGTGGCATGCGGGATCTTCCCGGACCAGGGCTCGAACCCGTGTCCCCTGCACTGGCAGGCGAATTCCTAACCACTGCGCTACCAGGGAAGCCCCATGCATTACTTTCTAAAATAAAAGAAAACGCGGCTGATAAAAATGCTTCTACCAATAAAAGAGCACTTGTACTTGAGGGGGGGGGGGAAGACAAATCAAAACCTGGGGCATCTGGGTTTATTGTAATTCTCGGGAAACCCAAAGTCAGTCTTCTATATGCAACCCGCAGATCGGAGTCTTTGCAGTGAGGGGCAGGCACAATGCCAATTTTACAGACTCACTTACCTTGTTCCTTCAGCCTATTTTTCATTAGGGGCAAATCTGCTATAATTTGATCTTGATAGATGACCTGTTAAGCTTTTTTAGACCTCAGCTCTGCCGAGGGCACCTCTCAGATTGCTCCCTGCTAGGTACTCCTTAGATGGGTGATATTTACAGGAGTCTACAAGCAGGGCCTTCCTTTAGGAGATTCAAGGGTGGTGGGGAGACTTGTGGATGTGGGAGTGTGAGAATTTCAATCATGGGTGGAACCTGGAGCTGAGGAGAGAAAGGAAGAAGAGGTGAGCAGCCAGCATCCTTCCAGATGGGAAAAGACAAGCTGTCTCCACCATCTCACTCTGGGATGGCTGTGCATCTTCCGTCTTACTCAGCCCCCAATTTTCCCTGTCAACTCTACAAGGCTCTTTTCCTTAGCTGAGATTTGGCTTTCTCATCTCTGAAATGGGCTTCATATTTCCTCTGTTCCAAGGATTTGGGGAGATCTAATTAGCTTTGACCTGACATGTATCATATGGGCTTCTGGGAGCAAAATGTGAAATGATAGAGAAATAAGGACAGGATACAGTGGGGTGACCCATCTCTGGGTCTGGAGGAACCCAAGAGTGTGTAGAGGTACTTAATTCACATTTAGACTTAACAGCCCATCAGAAAAGAGTCCAAAGTCAGCAAAAATTCAGTGTTTTACACTTAACTTTCAGGACAAGCGTATGCTTGGGCAGACAACAAGGACAGAAGAAAAAAGCTGCTAGAAGATTGTAAGCAAAACCACTATCTTTATCCTACAGGTTTCTCTACAGGAAGAATGACTAGTAGATTTTTATGTCTAGGCTAAAGTCCCAAGAACAAATGCCTTCCAGTGCTTCCTGCCTTTAAACCACACCTGTGTCCCACCTCAGCCGGCCTCTGGGTCATGTGTCTCCCCATTTCCCCTCTCCCACTGCTGAGCCAGATCTTGGCAAGGGGCAGGAAGGAGGCAGCCCCGAGGGACACGTTCCCACCAGCCTTGAGCTGGCTCCATCTCACTTATCCCTTACTAATGGCACAGATGCTTTCTGTCTTGTTCTCCTATGCTTGAAAAAAGCTTCGCCCAAAGCCAACGCAGCCTCACACAGAAGAAGGGCAGAATTCAGAGCTCACATGGTTCAAGATATAAACTGATCCAAGAAATTAAGAGACAAAGACAACTGGCATCTGCTTTTCAGGGCTTTCTTCTGTTCTCATCTCACAGCAACCAGACAGTACAAGATGGGCTGAGGTGTTGTTCCAGCTGACAAACAAATCTGGTGGTTCACATACCACTGTGTTTTCTTCTCTTTCCTATCTGTTGGACGGATAATAGGAAAAAGAAGGGATTTACATTTCCTGAGAGTTCTTCATTTCCTTATGGAAAGGTTCTGAATGGCAGCACGGCATCTGTGTTACGAAGTTCTTATTTTACTGATGAAGTCTGTTGGTAAGTGTGGCGTTGGAGAAGCCTGAAGGGACCCAGGATATGCCTTATCTCCCACTTCCAAAAGAAAGGGCTTTTGGGGAGATGTGATAGAATTATTAAAATTATGTAATAGGGCTTCCCTGGTGGCACAGTGGTTAAGAATCCGCCTGCCAACGCAGGGGGCACGGGTTTGAGCCCTGGTCCGGGAAGATCCCACATGCCGCAGAGCAACTAAGCCCGTGAGCCACAACTACTGAGCCTGCACTTTACAGCCCATGAGCCACAACTCCTGTAGCCCGCGTGCCTAGGGCCCGTGCTCCGCAACAAGAGAAGCCACCGCAATGAGAAGCCTGCGCACTGCAACGAAGAGTAGCCCCGCTCGCTGCAACTAGAAAAAGCCCGTGCACAGCGACAAAGACCCAACACAGCCAAAAATAAATTAATTTAAAAAATTATGTAATAAAATCAACTATGAAATAAAATCAGTTTCATATATTCTATACTTGGTATTAATAGTCATACCTTTTTGTTTTGTTGTGTTTTTATTTTTTATTGAAGTACAGTTGATTTACAATGTTGTGGTAATTTCTGCTGTAGTGACTCAGTTATACACATATATATGTTCTTTTTTTTGTTTTTATTTTTTTTGACATGGACCATTTTTAAAGTCTTTATTGAATTTGTTACAATATTGCTTCTGTTTTATGTTTTGGTCTTTTTTTTTGGCCGTGAGGCATGTGGAATCTTAGCTCCCTGACCAGGGATTGAACCCTCACCCCCTGTATTGGAAGGCGAAGTCTTAACCGCTGGACCGCCAGGGAAATCCCCATTCTTTTTAAATGTTCTTTTCCATTATGGTTTATCCCAGGATACTGGATATAGTTCCCTGTGCTATACAGTAGGACCTTGTTGTTTATCTATCCTAAATGTAATATTTGCATCTATTAACCCCAAACTCCCAGTCCATCCCTTTCCCTCTCCACCTCCCGCTTGGCAACCACAAGTCTGTTCTTCAACAGCCATACCTTTTTAAAAGAAAAATCAAGATAGAAAGAAAATTCTATATTTGAACAACACAACCAACAATGACACTTTAATCGTTCATCTCTGTCCAGCTGTTTTGACACTTGCATAGTTTTGTACTTGCATAGTTCTGTATTACAAGGCACACACCTTCCTTCAATTATGGGCTGACCTGCCCCTATTGTATTCAAGTAATTTGAGTTCCTCCCCTCTACTCCCAACCCTTAGGCATTTTATTTATGTGACACCATTAAATCTTGTTTTGATCATGTGATGCTTCCCTTCAGGAAGAAGGTATTGGTCTTCTAAAATGATAAAATGGAAGGAGTCAGAAAGTCTCAGAATGGGAAAAATATCCACGATCACTTGATCTAACCCTCTTGTTACAATTGATGAAATCGAGGGTGAAAAGGTTAGGTCATTTGCCCGAGGTTGCACAGAGGTAGTGGCAGAGGCCACACCTCCTGGCTTCCCTTCCCCTGCGTCACCAGGATGCTGCTACTTTGGCTCATTCATGCCTGAGTGAATTAGGAGTGATTTGGCAGCGGGCATGCACCAGCTTTATTGTGTCCCCTTAATCTTTCAATTTGCTGCCATCCAGAAAGAAGGAGAGGAACGTGAGAGGGCAGAAAAAGGAGAAAGCTACACATTCTTGGTATGCTGGAAGGTTCTAGAAACACTTTAGACCCAGCATGTTTAGGAAACTGAAATATCAGACCAAGTGATGGGAGCGGGAAATGAAAAGGCAAGTGTCCCCTACTGTTCTCTGTGGTATCTGCCGCTCCCCTTCCACTCTGGTTTGCTCTCCAGTTCTCTGTCAGGACACTCAGCTCAAGATCTTGCAAAATATGTTTGCAGTGTTTTCACCTTTGCACTTAGCTTGAGCCTTTCCCTCTTTCGTCCTTCAAGGCCCAGCTCAGAAAATCATGTTCTTCATAAGGGCTTCCCTGCAACATTCTATTGAACTCGATGTCTCTCTTCTCTGAGCTGCCCAAGCACTTGGCTGTGGCACCTAGGTTCTGGCTCCTAGATTATTTCAGTGCACTCTTTCTATCCTCACCAACATCCTCCACTCTCTGCTCTGCCTACTGCCTCCATAGCCACCCTGTTTTATTAATCAGAAACTTTTTGAGGGCAGGTGTGTGTCTTATTAATTTTTATGTTATCAGTAGCACATGGCACAGACCCAGACCACTGTGGGCACTAAAATTGAATAGAAGATTGGCTATGAACTGTAGCAGTAGACCTGATTTTGTTAGTGAAAATTGCTCGGGTTTTAGAGGCCAATTTTCAGACATACCCATTTTAGAAAACTCCACCTTCCACTGCCATCAATAGCCCCTGGCAGCTTGAAGGAATCTTAGCACCCTCCAAAGGTGACTATTTCTCACCTCCTTGCTAGCTAATTCTGCTTGTTTATATACCGTGAACACAGATAGTCCTAACCAGTTGGCTCAGGCCCATGGTTTATCCAACTGGTCTTGTCTGTGACATGGGGTTAATGGGGTCCATGGTCTAATGGGAGTCAGGTCTGAGCACAAGTTTAAACAAAAGATTTGAGATCTGGGACAAATACCTACGGTGATGATGCTACACTTCTGTACTCTGTAATTTAGCAGGTACATGCTAAACTACACACCTGGCTGGGTGGTGCCCTGGCACCCTGGGGCACTCCCTAGTATTGCTGATTGGAAAGCCTTTGGAGCCAATGAGTTGCACCCAACGTGCTGGCTGTTCACCAGAAGTGGCTCTGAGAGTCTGTGTCTCTCTCTGACTTAGGCGGAATAGTATAGCATAATGGGTTAAGAATGAGGAGTGTTCGGACAGAACTCGGTTAAAGTCGTAGCTTCACCACTACTAAAGGAGTGACGTAAAACAAGTTATTTAATCTTGTTAAGGCTCATGATAAAATCTGTAGAATGGGGCAATAGCCCACTTCGTGACATTGTTCCGAGGATCATATGGAATTGTGCCTCTCTTGATAGAGTAGATGCACTCAGACACTATGTCTGAGTAGACACATAGTGAGTACTCCGTACCTGCCAGCTCTCGTGAGTTGACTATTCCCATGTGCTTAGTAATAGATATTCCGCCCCTCTGGAAGCAATTCTTCATTGGTTCTGGCTTTTAAGCAGGAAGCACTGCTTAAAAGGTAGAGAGATTAATGGTACAACTCTGGTTGTCCAAAACATTTCCTCAAGTATCTGAGACTGAGAGAAGGCCAGCAGATGTGTTGTCTCTACAGCAGGAGCTCCATGGGTTAGCACAATATCATAATCTCTATAGGCCCAGAGAGATGCTGTGAGCATGATCTGAGCTGGGCCCTGGCTGGTGAGTTAGCCATTAAAGTCTGTGAAAGAGCAAACTGCCAAAGCCCAGGCCAGGGCTACATTCCTGATTTGGGCCTCATTGGCAGCCCTCCCAACCAATGCATGTAAAGCACATTTATGAATTCATTCACTCACCAAAATTGTATTAAGCGCCTGCTGTGTGCCAGGCACTGAGCTCATGGAGTTTTCATTCAAGTGGGGAAGACAGGTGTCAATCAACTTGCCACAGGAATGACAATAGAGTCCTGGTCCTCAAGCCTTAGTGTGCGTTAGAATCCCGCAAAGGGTTTGGTAAAACACAGGTTCGAGGCCCACTCTCAGTTTCTGATTCAGTGGGTCTGGAGTGGGCCCCGATCATTTGCACTTCCTGGAGAGTTTCCAGGTGACACTGATGCTGTTGGTCCAGAAACTACACTTAGAGAACCACTGACATCATATAATGACAACGTGTGCTAAGTTCTCTGGAGGAAAAATATCGGGAGTTCTGGGAGAGTATATCAGAGGGTCCTAACTCAGATTGGAAGAGTCTCAGAAGTCCTTTTTGAGAAAATGGCATTGAACTGAAGTCTGAAGGTGAACAGCAAGGAAAGAGTGGTGGGGGGGGATGTGGGGGCCGTGAGGAGAAAGGGAGCATGGTGATGGGGAGCAAGGAGGCCAGCGTGGCTGGAGTACCGTGGGTGGCGGGAGAGCCGTTGAGGCAAAACCAAAGGGGCCAGGGCCAGATAGATCACCAGCGTCTGGTGGACGAGCAGAAAGGGTGTGGGTTATATGCTAAGTACGGTAGGAAGCCTTTGTAGAACAGAAAAATGACATGTTCTGATTTATGCTGTTAAAATTTAGCTTCTTGCCACTGTGTAAAGAGGAGTAGGTTAATCTGGAATATTGTTCGGAGGTAAAATTGATAGAATTTGGTGATGGATTAGAGGTGGGAGAGAGAGGAGAAAAGGAAAGCATTAAGGATGATTACAGGTAAGTGAGATGGAATAGCAGTAGGACAGCTCTGATGATCTTCCTGAGAAAGGGGTGCAAATTTTGTGTCCACATCCATGGACAGTACTTAACCTTATCCCTCATCCTTCCTCCTCCCTTTTCCTCTCACATCTTTGTCTTCAAGCCCATCTCTACCCATCCATCACTTCTTTAGGCCAGTTAAGCTATTTGCTGGGGCAGTAGGCTATTTGAAGACGAGGGCAATGCTGTGGCAAGTTGGGTCAAGACCTGTGGGCTTGGGTTCCTAATTTGACAAACATGGTGGGAAGAAAGAATCGTCCACACATCCAGATGCTCTATCCTTTCAAGCTTTATCTAGTAAACTCTTAAAACATTCATTGGAGAAAGCTTAATGCTTTTATCCTTATCTCACTGTGGCAACACTGAACCATGGAGCAATGTGTCTTGCTCTCTGCCACGGAGGAAATGAAGCAAGTTCCAGAGTGTGGATTTGGGGCATCCCGGCTCCCAGGTATCTCACCGGGGCTGCTGGCTCAAGCAAGTAGAAGTAGGTCATGAGCTGCAGTTAGGGACAGGAACAGGATGTTCCCAGCTGGAGGTTTGAATACCAGTTAGTGAAAGTGGAGGTTCCCATGGCAATGGTCATACCACCTCTTTTTCGAGACCAGCAACCCAGCAATACAGGGTGAGTCAACTGCTGCTTTGAAAACCTGTTGTATTTCTTCATTTTCATTGTCTCAGATTGGAAATATCTGCGACAACATGGTTCCCAGGCATTTGATAGAGTTTCAGATGATTTTCCACGTGGTGATATGGTCTTAGGATTGAAACCCTAGAAGCACCATCTCAAAATGTGTCTTTTCCCGTTGTCCACTGCACTATTCACAGAGAATAATGGACTTTAAGGTACCAATGAAGTGAGATTTTCTACTAGCTTAAAACTCTTTGTCAGGGCATTCCAGAATCTTCCAACTGTTCTGATTTTGCAAAATACCAAGAAGGATGAATGGTAAAGATCCTGATGACTATTTCCAAAAGATGTCTGAGAACTTCTCCTGTCTCTTTAGGAGAATATGTTCAGAAAACGATGGTCAGGGCCTCCTCCCTCAGCCCCCTCTTCATGCCCTCCTTGCTCATCTGGTCAGATCATGTGCACAGGCCACACAGGCACCCTGAAGCTCCATCCCAGGATGACTCAGAGAACTCTTAAATCACCGAACATTAGAGCTGGAAAGTGCGTCAGTCAGAGAGGGATGAGCAGGGGACTGCCTAAGACTTTAAGATTTCATTCAGGTGAGACCCTCCCATAATGCAAGACCTTGGTGTGGTCACTGTGGTCCTGGGACCAGCCATTAGCTTGTAGGCCCAGGTCTCCTAGACCGACTCACAATAACCAAGTTTGAAATAAAATGACTTATAACCTCAAATGTCCATACATGCATTTTACAATGGGGATATTCTACTTCAGTGACCAGAATTCTCACATCTCTTATCCAGTTTCAGAGTATCTGGAAGATAGAATTAGTAATCAGAAGCTTGCTTAACGATCAGAGCTTCAGAGCAAAGGGAAGTGGGTGACCTCAAAGGATGTTTTATCTGAGAAAGAAACCCCTGATGAGCTATCCCTGCCCAACAACAGACATTTTTTGGGTTATAGCAGAATGTTCACTTGACCTTGAGCTGGCTGTTCTCTTCCCAAGACAGCCCTGGGAGAGTAAGTACTGATAAGTTCTGCTCCTTTGGGCTTATATGAGGTCCACTCAGACCATAACCCTGTTGGTAACACATTACATTTCACTGAGTTTCACCTGTCTTGATCCTAATATCATTTGCTATTATGTCCACTGAAATCATACCCTGGCCACCTTGTCTCCTGATTTATTGATGTTCTCTTAGGATGGGTTGACTATTAATAGTGTCCCTTTTCAAGGGTACCCAAGTTCTATACTTTTACAGGGAGCCCACTAGAGCCTCCTCCAGAACTGTAGAAGGACCAGCAGCTCTTCCAATCCAACACTCTAGAACACAAGTTCCCAGTGCTATATTCCCAGCCTTGGGAATGAATTGAATGCTGCCAGCAGTGGGGAGGTCATCACCTTCTGGGGACTCAGTCCTTTTAACCAAGACCCTAGGCTGAAAGGAATAAACCAACCAGAAGATATTATCAATGCTCTTGTGTGTCTAGCACCTGCCCTATGGGTGAGGTTTTTCCCTAGATGCTGCTGGGGATATAAGAGAAGAAGAAGTGAGATCAGGAATGGGTAGCTGGCCGTTTCCAAAGTTCTGCAGGGAAGGAGGGTTCAGACTTTCACGGACTTGGCAGTCTGTATCCTGAGCATCTCTGGAGCTTGTTCAATCACCTAGAACTACTTCTGTCCAAGGAGGGTTCTAAGTATTTGCTATTTTGATGAAAAGAGCTGACCCCTGTGGCCCATATGAAGCATTGTAAGGGCAAGGTTGGGCCTATCATGGAGGGAATAGCCTGCTACTGGAGCCCCATGAGGCTGTCAGAGTGTCTGAAAATCCCACAGGGCTTTGGCTATAGCACTGTCTCCAAAAATTTCTATTATAATGCAAATCATTTTAAATGAAATCAGTGACAAATGAAGACATAAGTGGCTGAGCAAAGAGCAAGACCCTAAGAAAATGGGGCCCAGGTGCTGGAGCACTGACCTGGAGTATGAGGCACTGTTCTAAAGAGAAGAATGGAAATATTGAGTGATGATAGGTCGGCTGATAATAATGATGGGACATGGCTCCCAAGGACACCCCCCTCCCCGACCCTCAACAAGATTCTGTGGTGAGATTTCATTGCCATTTTCGCTGACACAATTCTGGAAGTGGGGAGTTTTCCCTACAGATTCATCTTGAGTGATCTAACTTATGGTTCAAATCCCAGCTGTACCACTTAATAGCTTTGTGATCTTAAGTAAGGTATTTAATTTCCCTGAGCCTTAGTTCACTCTGCTGTAAGAAAGAGAAAATAATACATACTATTTGTGAAGATTAAATGAAATTACATGTACTGTGTGGCATGTGGTAGACATGCGATCAGTGGAAATTATCATTTCTCCTTTTATTTCCTGTAGCAGCTCCCTCTAATGTGTCCATCAAGCATTCCCTCTATTGCACTCCCAAGGGTCTTATCTAGATTTTAAATCATTCACTCAAGTATTCCAGGAGCTGAAGTGTGATCAAGCCTATAACAAAAGTGAATTTTGACACATTAGCATTGGGCTTTGAAAGTCAAACATGCATATTTCTTACTAAAGATAACTTACATACTTTGAGTTAAAAAATTGCGGTAATAAAATGAGGGTCCCTTTCTTTCCTTCTGTCTTCCTTCCTTTTTCCTTCTTCCCTTTATCATCAAGACCTCCAACCTACAGGATATCTTTGAATGGATTTATTTCAGTTTTCCCTGCCAAACTGACCAAGGCTGACCAGGATAGTTCCCTGGTCTCAGTTGGTAGGTGAGAACGGGGACCCCCTTGTCTTCCTGGACACTCTAGGTCATGCCTCTTGCTTAGTGTGTGAGAGAGGGGGAAAGAAAGAGGACCCCAACTACCTTGTTCTTCCATTTATTTATTCATAGCACTTACCATCCTCTGTAGTTGTCCTCCTCAGAATGTAAGCTCCATGTGGGAGTTGTGTGTATTCCATATACCTTATGCGCTCGGTATTTGCACAATGACTGGTGCACAGTAGGAATTCAGTAAATGAAGGGCGAATGAATACATGAATGTGTGAGATTGTGGCCTGGTGGGACAGGGTCACAAGGCAAGTCTGGAAAGGAGCTGTGCTCAGGAGCCTCCAGCTACACTCTGCCAGTCCCAGCAAGGGGGCCTCCTACTTTGGATTGAGTCATGCCTCTTCCAGCAAGGTCAGCACTGGGATGGTTTCTGTGCCTTCCTCCCTAGAAGGGTGAGCCTCCCAGTTCTCCCTGCCAGGCTCCCAATCAGCAATGTCAAGACAATTTTCAGCAAGAATTCAGTATGTTTTTTTTTAAAAAAATAAATTTATTTATTTATTTTTGGCTGCGTTGGGTCTTCGTTGCTGTGTGCTGGCTTTCTCTAGTTGCGGCGAGCGGGGGCTACTCTTCGTTGCAGTGCGCAGGCTTCTCATCGCAGTGGCTTCTCTTGTCATGGAGCACGGGCTCTAGGCGTGCGGGCTTCAGTAGTTGTGGCACATGGGCTCAGTAGTTGTGGCGCATGGGCTTAGTTGCTCCTCGGCATGTGGGATCTTCCCAGACCAGGGCTTGAACCCGTGTCCCCTGCATTGGCAGGTGGATTCTTAACCACTGCGCCATCAGGGAAGTCCCAGTATGTATCTGATGTTCCTTTCCTTCCCCAGCATTTGCATTTGCAGCTTTGGAAATCTCATGCCCTCTTCACACCATCCAGATAGGAAATTTCTCCTTTGACTTTTACGTTCTGGGCCCAGGCCACCTGCTGCCGCAGTGGATTTTAGCCATATTATTCTTTTCTGCTGCTCTGAGTGACAACAGCACCCTCAGTGCTAGATACAAACATATAACCACACAGCTCTCGCCTGCCCCGAAGCTTGCTGGGTAAGTTAAACAGACAATAAAATGCGGACTTCAAATATATCAGGGTGGAAGGCATTTAAAATTCTCAGCGGGGGCTGGAAAGAGAATGTTTTTAAAGTCTTTCCATTTTCCTCTTCCCTTGCATCGGAGCTGCCTGAGAGTAGTCTTGCCCCTTCTCGGTCTACATGACCATTTAAGGATGGCTGGTCCTTCTCTGAGCAGGCAAAGAGCTTGAAATGTTGGCTGTGACTCTGGACCATTCCCCCAGGCTCCTCCCAGGCTGCCTGAAGGAGCAGAGGCACCTAAACTTGGCAGCAAACATTTCCAAGCCTGCTTTCAATTCTGCCATGCAGAATGGTGTTATTAAGTTGACGATTCAGGATCGCAAACCAGCAGAGTTCTGTCCTTTGGGAGAAATATAATCCTTATGACAGGTTTCATGTGGGCTATTTCTGAGCACCAGAAACCAGCACCCAGGAGAGTGTAGGTCAAGAAGCAGATGAGCCAGGTAGCATGGGTCAGGAGCCACTTGGCAGGGTAATGCTCTCTCTGCCTGCCTTGGTCTTTGCAACAGACATACCCCAGGCAGCACGAGTCCTTTCTGTATTCACATCAGTGTTCCTTTCTCCTGGCAAGGACCTGACCTGTGTCATAGGCTCTCCTAAGCATGACATGAGGAGAAACTCCAATGACTTCCAAGGATTCGCTTCCCGATCCTCTGCTGAGGCTGTCAAAAAGCTATGCTCATTAGCAGATGGAAGGATCTTGACTCAAATAGTGAATTCAGTAAGTCAAGCATCAGATCTCACCAAAACCCAAGACATCAGAAAACATAATACCTTCCTTATATCTTGAAGCAGGAGCTATGAAGGAGAGGGGTTTTGGTTTTTGTTTTGTTAAAGCAAAAGAACCCGCTGAAACGCCCCTTATCTTGCATGTGCCGTGAAAGACCCTTTGTCCCAGCGAATTTCCAAACTGTCTGGACTGCAAGGCTGGTCTGGTGTATTATGCAAAAACATTTACATTTTCTCTGTCATCCCCCCCCTCCCATCTCCTTCTTTTGTTTTTCCCATTATATTCACTTTGGTACAAAGGTCTTAGGGGCAAAGAGTGTAAATATCTTTGTGACTCTAATATTTTCTGTACTGGATGCAGCTCCTTGTACACAGGGGAGCACAATGGATGGACACTGATGGTGAGGGAAGACAGGAATGGTTTAACAGTAATTCACCCAGCATCACCAGAATAAATTATTTCCATTCCCACTACCGCCTGTGCGTGCACTTACATAATCATGCACGTGAGCACACGCTCACACACGCAAATTAGGGCCAAACAAGCCACGTTGCTTATTATTTCAAAGGATTGAAAAAAACCTCTAAAAGATGTCTTTGCTGGGTTGCCACTGTTTTAATGAAACCTCAGGCTGAATAGAAAAGGAGAAAATGTATCACCATGTTGGGAAAATTAAGGAACAGGGCATTTCATGTACAAGTCCTATTTTTCAAGAAAGGCAGGTGAGGACACACTTTTCAAAATGGGAGATGGAGAGAGGCGTATCAGGAATTCCCTTGGAGTTGATTTTCAGTGTACGTGTCCCCGCTTACTCTTCCCAGCCTGAGTTGCTGATGAAGTGAGCTACACCTCTGAGGAGTGTGCTATCTCTCAGGGCACTGGCATGGAAAAAAAAAAGGTTCAAGTCATGTGGCTGAGAAGAACAGGGTGGTTTGTGGTCCATCTCCCACGAGGAGAATGGCAGCACTGAAGAAAAACTCGTTTCCATTCAAATCTGGGATGTAATTGGAGCCCTGGCTGTGTGCTGATCAGCTATGTTGCATCTCCAAAGAACAGTGCTATTGTAGTCATTCATATGTTCAAAATTTTTTTTAAATAATTTCTATGTCCATAGTACAGTGCTAAGTGCTTCAAAGACATAAAGATAATAATAACAGCAAACATTTTTAGAACTTTTTCTGTGTATTAAATTTCCCAAGCATTTTCCATATAATAATTTATTTCATCTAATTTAATCCTCTCAACAGTTCCATGAGAGAGGTTCCATTATTATCATCCCCATTTTACAGATTATGAATCAGGAGTTTATGCTGCACAGTAAGGATAAGACACTCACAGAGAAAGTGATAAAATGCCAGAGGAGAAGATACAAAGGACATGCTATAGTAGTTTGTAGGAAGGAAATGTCACTTCTAACCAGGAAGATCAAGGAAGTCTTCATAGAGGAGGTGACACCTGAGCTTGGTCTTGAAGGGTACAGAGGGTTTCTATATGTTTGGCTCTTTGCTTTGTCACAGGAAGAAAGGGGGCAAGAAATGACTATAATTGAGGTGAGAGTGGGTTGCAGGGCTGTTCCAGACAGTGGGCAGTAAGCAGAAACACAGAGGTCGTAGATCCCTGGGTGTGACAAGATGTCTGGCTGGGGAATAGTGGGACAGAGGCTGGAAGAGCAGAGGTGGGGCAAGTCAAGGTACGTCTGGAATTTGGACTCAACTGTGTTGACCTTGGGAGCCACTAAAGATGAAGATCAGAGTTGGCTGCTGACGTTTAGTCTGGTGGCAGGGGGTGTGATGGGATGGGAGGTTAAAAGCCTGGAGGGGCTCACAGAGAGGAGCCATTAATAGTCCAGGTGAGGGAATTCTGTTGCGGTCCAGTTGTTAGGACTCGGCGCTCTCACTGCCGAGGGTGCGGGTTCAACCGCTGGTCGGGGAACTAAGATCCCACAAGCCGCACAGGGCGGCCAAAAAAAAGAAAAATCCAGATGAGAGGCCAAGAGAACTGAACCTAGAGGTAGAATTGGAGCTGGGCATTGGGACAGGTCTGAGAGATGATGAATGATTGGATAGGGGGGAGAAGGGAGTGGATGGGAAGAGTCAAAGATGATTTCAAGGGCTTAAAGACTTGCTAAGGTGGTTGATTTTATTGATAGAAACAAGTCAGCCAGGAGGAGGGTATGGGGCAGGAGGAAAGAGAGGATGAGGTGGTGTATTGGCAGTGTAATTTTAATTGACCATAGGCTATCTAGGGGGAGATTTCCAACATGTCAGATCAGGAGATGGGCCTTGGGAGGGAAGATGAGATTTGATGACAACTCTTACATTCCTTGTCCGCCCTGGGGTTCTGAACCAATCGACAGCAGACGTGGAAGAGCCGGAGGATTTCCGGTGGCCCTAGGATGGGGAGGAAGCCCTGCCTGAGTCAGGCCTAGGCTCAAACCTGAGCTTCATCATTGCTAGCTCTGTGGTCCCGGGAATATGCTTTGCCTTTCTCAGCTTCAGTTTCCACATCTAGAAAATAGGGTTTAAACGAGATAGCATATGAAATGCCAAGTACAGCACCTGGTACTTAGTGAGGGCTCTAAATATTCTAAATATTTTATTCTGTATTGTGTGGAAGTGTTTCCAGAGCTTATTTATGTTTTCTCCTTCTCTCAAAGGGAAGTCTGAGTGGACTAAAGGAATTCCATCTCCAGCCCTGCTGGATTCCTTCAGAAATAGGAGGGCCAGATGAAAGTGAGGTTTCATTTTATTAATGGTAGGTAGTAGAAGAATTGTAAGGGAAATTAGATCCATTTCATTTTCATTAGGACTGGCATGGTGGAGAAAATTACTTCCTAACTATGAGATCTATTTTGATGTCAGGGTCACGGTTAGAAGCTAGCCCTCACCAGATCCTGCGTCACTCACAATTTGGGCTGCAGAGTCAGATGAAGTACTGGGATTGGACCCTCAGCTGCATGCATTTACTACTACCCTAACCCAGCGGTTCTCAGCCTGGGGCAATTCTCTTTCCCAGGGAACATTTGACTGGTTTTTTTTTTTTGGCGGCAACGTAGGCATGTGGGATCTTAGGTCCCCGACCAGGGATTGAACCCGTGCCCCTTGCAGTGGAAGTGCGGAATCCTAACCACTGGACCGCCAGGGAATTCCCACATGTGACTTTTTTGGTTGTCACAACTGGGGTAGGGGAACTACTGGCATCTAGTGATAGAGGCCGGGGATGCTGCTAAACATCTTACAATGCATAGGACGGTCCCTACAACAAAGAGTTATCTGATCCAAAATGTCAAAAGTGCTGAGACTGAGAAAGCCTACCTTAATCCAGTCATTTCTTATTCATAAAGCAGCTGCCCGTTAACTATATGACCTTGGGCAAGTCCCTTAGCCTGTCAGAACCTCGGCTTTCCTGTCGGTGAAATAAGGACATGTCTTGCTTTAGCTCACAGCTTGTCATCAGGATCTAATGTAATAACATCTGTGGAGCCTTTGTGAACTACAGCCCACCCCAGGTAAAGATATTACTTTAATTGCCACTGCCCGCCCTTAGTGTAAATTCATGTTGTTAGGTGGGGCTTCTGGGTCATGATCATTTTCCTCCCTGACCATTATGGCACTTGCTGGATTAAACCAGCAATTTGGCAGGTCATCCTTGGGTTATGCTTCCTCAGCCCAGCCTGGCAGGCCTGGGAGGATAAATACCTCCTAGCATCCAGGGAAGGATGTTCACACCTAAGTCAAGCGGGTATTTGGAAAGACTTCCCAGTCTGGCTGTTCACGAGAAGCAGCTAACCAGAGGAAACAGTGTCAGGATCCAAACGGCCATTGGCACCAGCCACTTCACCTCCTGGGTACCAATCAGCTGTGCACACTTGAGGATGTGCCTCCAGTGGAAGCCCTGTGAGAGGCTGCGTTTGCTAGCACAGCTGTTTGCTATTCAGCACTCCCTGTAGGGAAGCAGCACCCAGGAAGGGGGAAGCCAGAGCGTATTCTCTGGGCTGAGGCCCCTTGCAAGGCTGGTTGGCAGTGGACCCTAAGGAAGGTGACAGGATCAGACTCTCCACTAATTGTAATCATTCTAATCAGCCCAGCTGGCTCTCTTGATGTTCAAAGGGCCACTCCTCTTTCATGTGTTTGTGTTTACGGGGTCCTGGTTTTCAAAGGTAATAGTGGCCTTACCTCCCAGGACATGCCTGTGTGTTCAGGCATTAATGAATGCTTCCAACCCCTCCCTAAGACAGACACGCCCCCTTCCCAGCCTCTCACTGGGCCACCTAGAAGGCTGAGATGAAGATGCTCCCTCAAAATGAGCTTCATTTTACTGGTGTACAGGGTACCTCCCGGTGCCAGAGCAGTTATCAAAAATACATTATGTGACTGCTGTATTTGAAATAGATAACTAACAAGGACCTACCGTATAGCACAGGGAACTCTGCTCAATACTCTGTAATAACCTAAATGGGAAAAGAATTTGAAAAAGAATAGACACATGTATATGTATAACTGAATCACTTTGCTGTACACCTGACACCTGAAACTAAAAACGCAACGTTGTGAATCAACTATACTCCAATATAAAAGAAAAAAGAAAAAAATACATTGTGTGACAACTGAGATAATCCACGGCAAGTGCTTAGAACAGTGCACAGCACATAGTAGTGTTCAATTAATATTAACCATTATCATTACCTTCCTCACAATACCTCTGTAAAGAAGGTATTATTCTTATCCCAACTTTAAGCAGGAGGAAATTGGAGCTCAGAGAAGGTGAATCTCTTGCCCAGGGACTTTCAGCTTGTGAATGATGTTCTCAGGATTTGAATCCAGGATTCCTCTGAGCTGGGCGTCCTCCCACAGGGGAGCTGTTAACCTTGAACTCTTTCCAAAAATGCTGAAAGGGATTAAGCAGTGCTCTCCAAGCACTTACTCTGGACATCAACCCCTGAGGATTTGCAACTGTGATCTCAGGAACCTGAGCTGTTGTGCCTGCCTGTAAGGGGACATTAGTCCTCAGGGCAGCCCTAGTGGAGGGGCTGGGGGAGAAGGGGCAACTGGCAGGACTCTTCAAACTCAATGAACAGTGAACTAGAGGCACTTGATCCTGACCCCCCGCACACATTTCCTTCTGTCTTCCCAGTCCTGCCCTCCCCACCCCATTCCACCCCAGTTCTCCTGAGACAGGGCAGGGCAGTCTTCAAAAGGTTGCCTGGCCAAATCCTCTGACATGGGACAGTTTCTATTTGCTTCTTGCTCTTTCCCAAGCCCCCACCGTCTCACTAGTGGTCAACTGACATTCCTCCTCCGCAACCGCCTGAAGCCAGATGCTCCATCCTAAGCCACGAGGTAAATAATAGAGCGCTTCCTGAGGTCAGCTGAGGAGTCGAGGGGCAGTCTTCAGACTGATGGAGTGCACTCAGGAGACCTGACTTCTAGTTTTAGCTTTTCCATTTGCTAACTTGGGTAATAGTAATAACAAGCATTAATACAGGGTTGACAGAATAGCTTCTCAGACCTTGTTTTATTTGATTCTCATAAGATCATATGAATAATCAGGACAGATTCTCTTATTTTCATTTTACAGAAGAGAACCTGAGGTTTGGTTAAACACTTGATGCAAGATTGTACTTCTAATAAGTGAAAAGCAAGATTTCTTAATTGAAATTTCAATGCTATTTCCACACTGTCACCTCCCTCCCTCCCTCTCTTTCTGTCTCTCTGCCCCCGCTTCACACGCACACAAAATGAACCTCCATTTTTTTTCGTGTGTAAAGTGAGGGCTTTTGTAATAAATGATCTCTGAGGACCTTCTGGCTCTCAATTTTCTGAATCCTTATTAATCTGAAGAACTCAGAGTTCTGATACTTGTCTCAGGGTTATGATCTTTCAGATCTGTTCCCACTCTTCTGTCTGTATTTTGTAACATTTCCATTTCTATAGTTCACAGGAGACACTTTCTTTTCTTTAATTTTTATTTTATATTGGAGTATAGTGGATTAACAATGTTGTGTTAGTTTCAGGTGTACAGCAAAGTGATTCAGTTTTACATACACTTGTATCTATTCTTTTTCAAATTCTTTCCCAATTTAGGTTGTTACAGAATAGTGAGCAGAGTTCCCTGTGCTATACAGTAGGTCCTTGTTGGTTATCTATTTTAAATATAGCAATGTATACACTTTCTTCAGGGAGGGGACTTAGATGAAATCAATAATAAGGGAACTACCAGTTTATTCCTTAGGTTTTGAGACCAAATAAAGAAACAGCCCCACCAGTGTGCACACACTCCCGCAGCCCCATTGCTTGGGCATTAAACCTCTGAGCACAGCACAGCGGCTCTCTCCGTAGAGAAGCGTGGTTTGCGACATCTTCTAGCATCGTCCACGAGACATTTAGATCTTTGGAGAATGGCAGTAATAGTGCAAGTGGATAGAGAGTATTGATGGCTCAAGGTATCTAAGTGATTAAGAATTTAAAAATGGAGCAGGAAATGATTGTTGCCAAGAGAGAGATGCTTCAGCTGAATCCTTGGTCCATTACTCTTGAAGGGATAATTATAATAGCCCACAAACTGATGGCAGCTCTCAATTATAGATGCTTTTCAAACATATGGTATTTTTTTGCCGCAGAGAGGAGGTGGTTAAGTTTATTGGTAGTAAGAAAACCTAGATCCAGGTCCTTATTTTTTTTAGTAGATTACTTAACCTCTTTATGTCTCAGGGTTTTATTTATAAAATCTATATTATAATAATAACACTAAATAATACATCAAAAAGTGATGTGAGGATTTAAAAGTTAAAAAAATTAATTTGTGTTTTTCCCCTTATTTCCTTCCCTCCATCAGCGCATTCTCTCTCTCACTGTGGAAATCTTTTTTCCTGCATTCTTTTCATTTTTGAAAACTGAGGTAAAGTTTATACAGAGTGACAAGTAAGTGTACAATTCAATGAATTTTGATAAATTTATCAAAATTTTGATAAATTTTGGATACCTGTGTAACCAACTCCCCAGTCAAGATACAGACCATTTCCATCTCCCCAGAAAGTTTCCTCATGCCCCCTTCCAGGCAATCCTTATCCCCCATACACAGCTATCGTTCTGATTTCTGTCATCAGAGATTAGTTTTGTATTCTCGAACTTCTCATAAATGGAATTACATTGTATATATTGCTTTGTGTTTGGCTTTCTTTGCTCAACATAATGTTATTGAGATTTATCTGTGTTCCTGCGAGTAGCACAGTTTATCCCTTTTTACCGCTGAGTAGTATTCCATTATACGAATCTACCGTAATTTGTTTATACGATCTGTTAATGAACATTTGGGCTGTTTCTGGTTTGGGGCTATTGTGAACACACCTGCTATAAACATTCTTGTAGAAGTATTTTTGTGGACATAAGTTTTCGCTTCTCTTTGGTAAGCACTTAGGAATAGAATGACTGAGTCGCGTGATAAGTATCTGTTTAACTTTATAAAGAAATATCAAACCGTTTTCCAAAGTGGTTGCCATTTTACAATCCCACCAGCAATATACCAAGGTTTCAGTTTTGCCATATCACCACCAATATTTGGCATTGTCAGTCTTTTTTTAATTATAGGTCTTTAAGTTGGTATAAAGTGATGTAAAAAATGTAACCCATGGGGGAAACTCAGTGAAGAGTACCTGGGACCTTTCTGTACTCTCTTTGCAACTTCCTATGAATCTATAATTATTTTCAAAATAAAAAAGGCTTAAAAATATGTATTCAATATGTATTCAAGTTTTCACACATTTTCCTTTAATTGGTTTATTTTTTTATTATTGAGTTTTAGGAGCTCTTTCTATATTCTAGATAGAAGTCCTTAGTTACATATATTGCAGATAGTTTCTCCAGTTCGTCACTTACCTATTCATTTTCTTAAAAGTATCCTGTGATGAGCAGAAGTTTTAAATTCTCTTGAAGTTCAATTTATCATTTTTTCTTTTATAGTTAGTACTTTTTCTGTCCTAAGAAATCTTCGCCTATTGCAAAATCACAAGTTTATTATATTATGTTTTCTTCTCGAAGATTTATGGTTTTAAGCTTGTATATTTAGATAAATATGCCAAGTTCCATGTCAAATTCACTTTTCAGGAATATTTGGATAGGAGTTGAAGTTCTTTTTTTTTTTTTCCTATTCATTTCTCTAGTAGTTTCAGCACCAATTTCTGTTGTTGAAAAGATGTTCCTTTTCCCATTCCTTTGCTTTTGTTGAGAATTAGTACACCATATATGTGTGGGTCTCTGGGAAACCTTTTAGTCAGATTGAACCTCTTGGATTCATCTTTTACCTTCTACATTTTTTCCCCTCTCCTATTGTTGTTTGTCTTTGTGGGTAATTTTATGTGATTTCTTCAACCTAATCTTCCAACTTTTCTTAGAATTTTAAATTTTGGCTGTAATATTTTTAATTGGCAAGAGTCTTTCCTTGTTCTCATATTTGCTACTTAGCCTCCTTCATTTCTTTGTTCAAATGTCACTGTCTCCTTGAGGTAGTCCCTGATCAGCATGGTTACATTTATATAATCCCTTTCTGCTAGCTCTCCCTAACTCCCTTCCCTGCTAATTTTTTTCCTCCATAGCATCTATCATAATCTGGCATACTATATTTTACTTATTTTGTTTGTTTGTTTGTTGTCTGTCTCTCTCACTGAAATGAAAGCTCCATGAGGGCAGGAATGTTTAAATGTCTTCTGTGTTAGTACTATTTCTGTGTTTCTAGCCCCTAGAATAGTGCCATGCACAAATAGGCACAGTAAATATCTAATGAATGAATGAATAATTGTTTCTTTGTTATAGAATTTACTTCTCATTTCATGAAAGCAAGATCTTATATCTCTCAGGATATTATAATGTCTTTAATTTTTTTCTATTTTCTGCATTTCCAGTTTCTCTGAGTTCCTCCCCTCCCCCTATTTGTTTATTTTGATTTTCCGCCTTTATATTGGATGCTTTCTCAAATGACTGGTGATCCTTGACTGCTCATTCATAAGCTGGGCCTTGTCGAGTCATAGATGGAGCCTGTTGACTAGTGGATTTTAGGGACGTGCAAGGGTGGTTCCATCAATATCAATCCATGCTTCTCTTGAGCCCCTCACTTCCCTAAAGAGGAGTCCTCAATCTTCTGCCTGAGGAACATGAACTAGTCTGCATGTGTTCTGGGAGCCTCATGAGAAAGGGAGCTGTGGCTCTCACTCTTCAGCATGGAGACTTTCACTTAATCCCCTTGTGTTGTGTTTCCTTCCGCCCTTCACTTTGTCTCATTTCTCAGAGTCTAGAACCTTTTAGGATCATTTGCTCCAGAGAATAATATTCCCATTTCCTGCCAAGGTCAGGGAGGGGCAGCAAACCTGCTACACGGAGGAGGCCAGGGGGTGTGTAGGTCTAACAGCCCATTATGCCAATTTTTACCCATGCTCTGTCCAGCTCTATGCTTTCTAAGGTAATGGTACCTCAAATCCTGAGTCATTCTTAGGTTCAATGGTGCAAATTAGCTCCAGCATTTAAGTTTTGGCTTTCTCCACTCTGCCACGTCAATTACCACTCATACGTTTATTTTGCACCTTCCAAAAATGTGTAGGCATCTTTCGTCTCCCCTCTCATTTTCTTTGTCCTTGACATTTTTACCTTTTTATTCCTTTAATGTCATTTTAGTGGGGTTTCAAGAAAGGAGCAATAAATGCATGTATTCAGTCAGCCCTGTGTAACAGAAGTCTGGTGTAAGGATTAAAAGAAAAGTGGAGGGGACAGTGACTCATATTGTTAATAGCTGTCATATTTAATCTGGACCCCCTAGCGTGATTCCTAGTCTAGTCCATTAGGCCTACATTTGATCATGGTGCTACTCTAGTAACACAATAGTGCATGTGCTGGTTAAAAACCAACAAACTGAAGTTCTCTGTGCTGATTTAGGAAGCCATGAAAGTCTGTCGCCAGGGAATAAAGTTGATATTAGAGGATATCACATAAATTCAGCAAGTAATTTCTGACCGGGCTTTAGTTCTTCCCAGAAACGAGTTTCATAGAGTTCAGACACTCTTGCCGTGAAGGTCTCTGCCTCCTACTCTCCTTGTAAACCTCTTCATCTCCTGAGAACATCCTGTGCACAAAGAATAGGCCAGCCCCTTATATTCAGAGGTTATTTATCCAACAAACATTGATAAGCATCTATAATGTGCCAGACACTAGCTAGGCTGGGGATTAGAAGATAAACCCGGTCCTGACCTGACTTCTGAGAGCCTACAATCTAGTTGAAGAACCATATGTAGAGAATAATGCAGTGAAATAAATGACAGCGCTTAGCAATAACAGCAAAAAGAGTTATGCACAAATTAACATGGGAGTGCAGAGAAGGGCTTGATCCACTCCACCCTGGGACACAGGGAAGGCATCCAGAGGAACAGATGCGTTGTCCCTTCTGGGAAGTCATATTTTTCCCTAAGCTTCAGGAAGGCATTCATATAGTTGAGAGAAATGTTCATCCCAAGGAGACAAAGCCAAGTTGTAACTGGAGATGACCGGAGCAGGAACGTCTTTAAGCTCAGTTGCAACAAAAGCAGCCATAGATCAGAAAAGGAGCCCTTTACACTCAACCACTTCACCACAGGGGGTGGGTGGAGGTGATGGCCGGTTGCTGGCTCATTCATATTTTACACTCACCAGTGAAGGGCTGTCTCCTTGCCACCTGCATCCACAGCCAGAGATGTCGGTTTTCCAGGACCTGGAGATGGATTAAGCAGAGAGGTGTAAAGTAGGATGAGACCATGTGGTTTCCACCAGACGTTTCTTTTGGGGGCATCTGAGTGGATGGTGCTGCCGTTAACAGAGACAGGATCTACTAAGGAGGAAGAAACCTGCTGCGTTGGGAGTTGTCATTTTGGCTGTGGTTGTTGGTGACTTTTCACAGAAGCCCAGCAAAATTAGAATAATGGAGTAGTTGAGTGACTTGAATGAGAAGGCATCCATAAAGTGCCTGGGAGGGTCTATTTGGTAATCATTATTCATTAACATGATGAGGAGTTGGGAGACGTGTGATAACCTAATCCCAAACTGTGCTCTAGTTCCTCAGTTCTCTCCACTTAAGACAATAACATGTGACCAATTCCTGACCCAATGACCAGAGCAGACAGGAAGTGGGCCCAGAGCCGCCTCCCTAGGGCACACTGGAGCCTCCCAAATGCCAGTGCTCAGCTGTCCGTGGGCATCTGAGTTGGGGCCAGAAAGACTGGGTGGGGTGTTCTTGTGCTGTCTTCAGCTGCCCACTGCGGTACCTGTTCAAGAAGGCACAAACAGACTCTTGGGTGAAATAAATTCAGTTGAATGTGGCTTTCATGAAAAGCACAGAGTGTGCTGAAATGTAACAGGATTTACATTAAATGTTGATGGGGCCCTAAGGCCTAGAGCTGCTGCCCGTGGTGTGAAAGTTGGAGAAGAAGAGAGTGTCTTGACCATCTAGGGCTCAGAGAATCTCAAAATGGGCTTGTGCTTGTTCAGTGAGGAATAAAGACAAACACCTTTCCCTGGAAGAGGCTGTGTAGAAGGCCAAGGAAGGTCTCCTTTGATATTTGTCTGACTAGATTGCCCAGGTGACAGCTGGTGGGATGGGGATAGGTGGGCTGGGGACATGTAACCTGTATCCTTCCAGCCAACCTCTAGGGGAGGCCCTGGGCTGTGTACATCCCTGGAGATGGCAGTGTATGACGGCCAACCACAGTCTGCATGACACACTCATGCAATACATTTCTTTGGGTGTGGCCAGGAGGGCCAATGGAGAAACTTTGATCAGCTTTTCTGCTGGAGGGACCCTTTCCAGTGTCCTCTTCAGTCAGTGAGGAAATGGCATCACGCATATTCCTCAGAGCCTCTGGACTCGTGTTTCTCCATCCAGCTTCCTTACTGGGAACAGTTAGACTATACTGGTGGGTCCCTGAGATAGCTGTGGAGAATAAATTCATAGCTGGAAATGAGAGAATTAATGGCAGCGTTACTAAGTCAGGAGAGGGAAGCACCAGCACAGGTTATCTGAGGAGAAAGCCAAGGGGGGCACCATGTTTCAGGTCTACCTAGAAATGGTTTGGGTCATGGGGAAATCAAGTAGCTTATAAGAGTATTAGTTTCCTATCACTGATGTAATAAATTACTACAAATTTAGTGGCTTAAATCAATATACTGTAAACGTATTACCTTACAGGTTCAGTTTGGAGGGTAACAAGGGAATGCAGAGCAGTGCGTGCTGCTGGCAAGAGGGTTGCCTGGGAGAGTGGGGGGCAGATTGTGTTCCCTGGGGAAGGGGCCCTGAATTACCAGCAGTGTGTGTGTGTCTCTCTCTGAAGGACTCAGGCCTGAGGCTGCAGCAGGAGCGCCCCACAGAGAGAGTGCAGAGCCTTCCAGAAAGGAAAGCAGTTCAAAAAGGAAGCCTGGTGGGGCTTCCCTGGTGGTTCAGGGGTTAAGAATCTGCCTGCCAGTCTCTTCAATAAGTGGTGCTGGGAAAACTGGACAGCTACATGTAAAAGAATGAAATTAGAACACTCCCTAACACCATACACAAAAATAAACTCAAAATGGATTCGAGACCTAAATGTAAGACCAGACACCATAAAACTCTTAGAGGAAAACATAGGAAGAATATTCTTTGACATAAATCACAGCAAGATCTTTTTTAATCCACCTCCTAGAGTAATGGAAATAAAAACAAAAATAAACAAATGGGACCTAATGAAACTTAAAAGCTCTTGCACAGCAAAGGAAACCAAAACAAGATGAAAAGAAACCCTCAGAATGGGACAAAATATTTGCAAATGAATCAACAGACAAAGGATTAATCTCCAAAATATATAAACAGCTCATGCAGCTCAATATTAAAGAAACAAACAACCCAATCCAAAAATGGGCAGAAGACCTAAATAGACATTTCTCCAAAAAAGACATACAGATGGCCAAGAGGCACATGAAAAGCTGCTCAACATCACTAATTATTAGAGAAATGCAAATCAAAACTACAATGAGGTATCACCTCACACCAGTTAGAATGGGCATCATCAGAAAATCTACAAACAACAAATGCTGGAGAGGGTGTGGAGAAAAGGGAACCCTCTTGCACTGCTGGTGGGAATGTAAATTGATACAGCCACTATGGAGAACAGTATGGAGGTTCCTTAAAAAACTAAAAATAGAATTACCGTATGACCCATCAATCCCACTACTGGGCATATACCCAGAGAAAACCACAATTCAAAAAGACATATGCACCCCAATTTTCATTGCAGCACTATTTACAATAGCCAGGTCATGGAAGCAGCCTAAATGCCCATTGACAGACGAATGGATAAAGAAGATGTGGTACAGATATACAATGGAATATTACTCAGCCATAAAAAGGAATGAAATTGAGTCATTTGTTGAGATGTGGATGGATCTAGAGACTGTCATACAGAGTGAAGTAAGTCAGAAAGAGAAAAACAAATATTGTATATTAATGCATGTATGTGGAACCTAGAAAAAGGGTACAGATGAACTGGTTTGCAGGGCAGAAGTTGAGACACAGATGTAGAGAACAAACGTATGGACACCAAGTGGGGAAAGCCGCAGTGGGGTGGGGATGGTGGTGTGCTGAATTGGGCGATTGGGATTGACATGTATACACTGATGTGTATAAAATCGATGACCGGGCTTCCCTGGTGGTGCAGTGGTTGGGAGTCCTCCTGCCGATGCAGGGGACACGGGTTCGTGTCCCAGTCTGCGAGGATCCCACATGCCGCGGAGCGGCTAGGCCCGTGAGCCATGGCCGCTGAGCCTGCGCGTCCGGAGCCTGTGCTCTGCAGTGGGAGAGGCCACAACAGTGAGAGGCCTGTGTACAAAAAAAAAAAAAAAAAAAAATTGATGACTAATAAGAACCTGCAGTATAAAAACAAACAAACAAAAAACAAGTAATACTAAACTTTCTTTGAGTTATTTGTATGGAAATATGTTAATATAAATGTTTCAGACATTACATGAAATTTCTAAAAATCTTAAAAAAAAAAAGATTTAGCAGCGTAAGGGTAGGAAAGCTACAAATTAGCATACATTTGCCAAAGGCATTATACACAATGTATAATGTATATACATTATACACATTTATTTTTTTAAATAAAATGTATTTTATTTAAAAAAAAAAAAAAAAAGGAATCTGCTGGCCAGTGCAGGGGACACGGGTTCAAGCCCTGGTCCGGGAAGATCCCACATGCTGCAGAGCAACTAAGCCCATGTGCCACAGCTACTGAGCCCGCGAGTCTCTTATGATTATGATCCATAATGAGTCCCACAGTTATGATCATGGCTATGATCCCCATGGCAGGGTCTGTAGGAAACTGCCAAAGGCTATTCCTGACCAGCTAAAGGCTAACTCAAGTGGTCTCCTCCCGTGTAAACGACAACAGATAGAGTCCAGCTACTCCTTAATGACTTGGAGACATATACAATTTAATTGGATTTAAATGGACAATTTTACCTAGTTTAGAGTCAGGATCAGAGAGTGCGTAATTGAAGTGTCCTATTTCCTCAGTGTTAAGATGCATGCTTTTCATGTTGAACATTTTTGAAATTGGAATAGGTCATACAAACAGTATTTATTTTTAATGTAGTGTTTCTCCCCCAACACACATACACAGACACACAAACATTATCCAAATTGATGGAGCATGTTAGAATTAAAGAAATATGATAGCATTATTAGTCTATGTTGGTGGTGGAGGGAGAAATCACTTTAGGAAGAAGAGGGAGTTTATTTGAATAATCATGAACCCCTGTGGGCAGGAATGGGCCTCGGGGAGACAGGAAACCCAATTCTGGAATGCTGTGGGGAATCCTTGAAGTATTTTTATCTCTCCTCTTTGCCTTTTTCTGTGCAACTGATTCATTGTTCATTCTTTCTGCTGACTTGCTACCTCTACATCTCAAGATTCACAGCACAAAAAGGCCAACTACGGCCTCACAGAAGGACCAAATCTCTCTGTCTCCGTGTTTTTCTCTCTCGCCACTAATCCTAACATCTGGGAAAAGATTCCTGTTGGCCCTGCTAGCCCACCTAGAAGGAATGGAGTGGAGTTGGAGAATAGGGTCACATTTTACAAGATGGCAGCCAGCTTCCTGTCCCTGGGGGTCCTTGGGTCAGTATAAATCGGGCAGACCTTGCATAAGATCTCCCTTGCAGGAGGCAGACTTTTACTACTGCAGAAGATCATTCCAGCAGCACTAAGTGTTGGGACTGGGACGGCCAGTAGGCAGGGCACCTGGAGACAAATCACCTAGACCAGATCTGGGAGGATTGCTAGCTCTGAAAGCAAACTGAGGATTGCTCAGGTCAGCAGTGGCCATGCTGGCTCACTGTGGGTCTGCCTAGGGCTTTGCACTGATCCCCTTCTTTCTGAGAAAGGACCAGAGGACAGAGGGCCACTGCCCAAGAACATCAGGGGAGTGGCAGGGAGGCAGAGATGGTGAATCAGAGAAGAGGACCTCCTAGAAAGGCTCATTAACCTTTAGATTAGCACCACAGAGGCTCTTTCTGAAATGCTCTCTGAAGGTCCAGATTTTGCTGATCTCAGCCTCAGATTATGTCCAAGGAAAGCACAGCCCTTCCAGTTTCTGGAGGGGAGATGGGGTAGGGGGGCTGGGTGGGGAGGAAGCCAGGAAGCCAGGGTCCTGGCCTGTGGTGTCTGGCCACTCACCTTTTTCAGGGACCTGCCAACTCAAGTCTGAATGGCTGGGGTCCAGCCACAGAGCTGTGTGGTCTTCAGTTCCAGGACCAGGTGATGAAGCTCTCACATGACACCTTCCTCCCTCCTCTCTGGCCCTGAGCACTGGCTGCTGCAACCTCCCTGCCTGTCCTGGGAGCTGCCGGGGCAGCTGACATTTGATGAGCCACTGACCTAGAGATTTGGCAAGAAAGCTGCTTGCTGTGTTGGAGAGGATGTCAAGTGAGAAAGGGGAGCGCTCAGTGCCAGCTCCTCTGAAACCCAGGGGAGCCAGGGAGCAGCCAGGAGCAGGGAGGAGCAGAGAGGGACAGCAGTGGCCTCCTGGGGCAAAAGAAGAAAACCGGCAGCCAAAAGGACTATTTTTATTTCCAACTCTTCAAGCACTGCTCCCAAGAGATCTGCCCGAGTGACTCACGAATGTCCTTGTGCACCGAGAAATCACCTGGTTTCTGTGTACAGAGAGCTCTGTGCTGCCGAATAAACATCCGCTCTCTTCTTCAGCCACTTCACCCTACCACCCACTCCATGCTAAACGATTCTGGGAAATATTAGTCTCTGTGCCTTGTGCACATTTTCAAATTGGGAAGAGCTGTTGGAGCACAGACAGTAAGAGGCACTGATATACATGAACTGTCAACTAACAAGGAGGATTGCATGGAAACATGGTTTATTAGGTTTGCTGGCTTGGTAATTCTTGGGGCAACACGTCTTCATAATTTGCGTGTGAACTGAAATTATCTCACCAATTTCTGTCTCTGTTTTCCTATTATGGAAAGAAAAGAACTATGAACACTGCTGGGAAATGGTAAGGGTAACAGCCATCCAAACCCTAGTATCCCTGTGCAGTGTGATTGTAGACTAATAATATTCTTCTCATCTTGGTCCTTCCCGGGTCCTTTCCCACCTACATGGCTATCCCAGCCCTTCCCTAACCCCTGGAGCCAAACTTTCAGCTAACCTGGTAATTCTTCCTCTAATGTGTATCTTTTTTAAAAAAAAATAGTCACTCTTTAATATAAATGATGTTCACACAGATTCTCAAAGAAATGACACTTGCTCAGTATTATAGCAAATGCAGGTGAGTTTACATATCAATTTATTGTCCTCCAGTGAATAGAAACCCTTTCTTTCCCTTAACTGTAATACAGGTGATTTAGTCTCTTTAAAGGTTAAATTACACATCAAGGGTATGATCCAATCTTTTTTTTTAATTTTTATTTTATATTGGAACATAGTTGATTAACAATGTTGTATCAGTTTCAGGTGTACAGCAAAGTGATACAGTTATACATATACATGTATCTATTCTTTTTCAAATTCTTTTCCCATTTAGGTTATTACAGAATATTGAGCAGAGTTCCCTTGTTGGTTACCTATTTAAAATATAGTAGTGTGTATATGTCAATCCCCAACTCCCAATCTATCCCTCCCCCCCATCCTTCCCCCCTGGTAACCATAAGTTCCTTCTCTTAAGTCTGTGAGTCTGTTTCTGTTTTGTAAATAAGTTCATTTGTATCTTGAGCCCATCCTCCCCTTTCCATCTATCTCCCTCATCCACTCCCACCTCATCTGCTGCAATATTCGTCCTCTAAGCAAAGGAAACCATAAACAAGATGAAAAGACAACCCTCAGAATGCAAGAAAATATTTGCAAATGAAGCAACTGACAAAAGATTAATCTCCAAAATTTATGAGCAGCTCATGCAGCTCAATATCAACAAAAACAAACAACCCAATCCAAAAATGGGCAGAAGACCTAAATAGACATTTCTCCAAAGAAGATATACAGATTGCCAACAAACACATGAAAGAATGCTCAACATCACTAATCATTAGAGGAATGCAGGTCAAAACTACAATGAGATATCCCCTCACACCAGTCAGAATGGCCATCATCAAAAAAATCTACAAACAATAAATGCTGGAGAGGGTGTGGAGAAAAGGGGACCCTCTTGCACTGTTGGTGGAAATGTAAATTGATACAGCCACTATGGAGAACAGTATGGAGGTTCCTTAAAAAACTAAAAATAGAACTACCATACGACCCAGCAATCCCACTACTGGGCATATACCCTGAGAAAATCATAATTCAAAAAGAGTCATGTACCACAATGTTCATTGCAGCTCTATTTACAATAGCCAGGGCATGGAAGCAACCTAAGTGTCCATCGACAGATGAATGGATAAAGAAGATGTGGCACATATATATAATGGAATATTACTCAGCCATAGAAAGAAATGAAATTGAGTTATTTGTAGTGAGGTGGATGGACCTAGAGTCTGTCATACAGAGTGAAGTAAGTCAGAAAGAGAAAAACAAATACTGTATGCTAACACATATATATGGAATCTTAAAAAAAAAAATTGATTCTGAAGAACATAGGGGTAGGACAGGAATAAAGAGGCAGACGTAGAGAATGGACTTGAGGTCACGGGGAGGGGGAAGGGTAAGCTGGGACGAAGTGAGAGTGTGGCATGGACTTATATATACTACCAAACGTAAAATAGATAGATAGTGGGAAGCAGCCGCATAGCACAGGAGTTTTGTGACCACCTAGTGCAGTGGGATAGGGAGGGTGGGAGGGCGATGCAAGAGGGAGGAGATATGGAGATATATGTATATATATATACAGCTGATTCACTTTGTTATAAAGCAGAAACTAACACACCATTGTAAAGCAATCGTACTCCAATTAAGATACTAAAAACATATGTATATATTGGTCCTCTAGTTTCTCAGTCCTTTTTCCACACAGCCCAGAATGCTTTTCTTTTTTTTTTAATTAATTAGCTAATTAATTTATTTATTTTGGCTGCGTTCAGTTTTCATTGCTGGGCTTGGGCTTTCTCTAGTTGCGGCGAGCGGGGGCTACTCTTCGTTGTAGTGCACAGGCTTCTCATTGAGGTGGCTTCTTTTGTTGTGGAGCACGGGCTCTAGGCACGTGGGCTTCAGTAGTTGTGGCACACGGGCTCAGTAGCTGTGGCTCGCGGGCTCTAGAGTGCAGGCTCAGTAGTTGTGGTGCAGGGGTTTAGTTGCTCCGCAGCATGTGAGATCTTCCTGGATCAGGGCTCGAACCCGTGTCCCCTGCATTGACAGGCGGATTCTTAACCACTGTGCCACCAGGGAAGTCCCCAAAGTGCTTTTCTCAAAACATAAGTGAAATCATGTCATTTCCTTTCTTAAATCCCATCAATGACTTCACATTTCCCGAATACGTCCAACATGATATGTCGCCTGCTGAACCATTCCAGTGACACTGGACATTTCATGGTCTAGAACACACCAAACTCTATCCTGTCCTAGAGTCCTTGCACCTGTCACACCTCCACTTGGAATGCTCAACTCTGAGTCTCTGCCCCTGATTTCCTCCTCATTCATGCCTCAAAAGAAAATTGTTTTCTCCAATATATCTTCCCTGACAACCATCTCTAAGTAGCTTTCTTTGCCTGTTTCATGTGTGCCTGATTACTGCATTCTGTTCATTACTTTCATGCCATTTTTCTCATTGTACATTTGTGTGTGTGTTTGTGTGTATACTTCAAAATAAATGCCGGTCTTGTCTGTCTCCCTATTCCAGGTTTTAGGGCCCATGAGGGCAGGGACATGTGTCTTTGGTCTACCTCTGACCATCAGCACCCAGGCTGGGTACACAGGATATAGCAGATGCTCAATACATTTTTATTCACCTCTTTTTTTGAGCACTGGCTACGTGTGAAGAATTGTACTATGTGCTGGGCAAATAGTGAAGAAATAAAACAGACTGCCCACATAGGGCGAATGGTCATAACACATGATTTAACTATTATTTGAGTATGAGGGGAGAAAAGGTGACGGCTCTTTTAATATCCAAAGCACACTGAAATTGCATTAAAAAAATAGTAACAACGGACTTATCTATTTTGCTCCACTTGGGAAACAATATGAGATGAAATACGAGGTGAAAGAAGGTTTTATTTAAAGGAGCTCCAGCCCAGGTATAATATCTTGGGCCTATTTAGCCATTTTCTCTAGAGATTTCTAATGTGCTTTCCTCAAACCATCACAGCATTAAAGTAGTTTTAAAAAAAAACCTTAAAGATTTCCCTGAGCCTTTTAAAGAACAGGACACTTTGCCTTTTTTTTTTACACTTTTCCTTTTTTTCATGCAGGTAAATGTATGTGTCTCTCCAGAGTATTTATGAATTTTAGTCCCTTTACAAGTTGGCCATGTTTACATTTAATTGAAGGAGAGGGAATAAAATTCCTTTATTTACACTGAGGAAGAAATTAAATTTAGGATGAAGCCGCCTGATGTGGGGTAAAGAGCACTGACTGGGTGTCAGAAGCTCAGACACTGGGTTCAGTTCTACCACTAAGTAACTGGAGAGTCACATCATCTCAATGGGCCTCAAGTTTCTCACCTGGAGAGTCAGAGGGTGGACTCAGTTAGGTGTTTCCCCTCGCAGATCAGGATGAATGGACTTCCATTTCACCAGTGTGAAATTTCCCTTGGCAAACACTTAATTTTGTTTATTTTTCTATAATGAAACTCAGCTTAGCTAATGAGAGTCCATTTCCCCCTTATGCAGGGGTACTATGCAAATGACATAATAAGTTCTGGGACTCTCTTTCGAGTACTCTTTCAGCAATTTCAGAATTCTTCACCTCCTTTTCCTTCTTCCTTTCTCTCTGAATTTGCTCAGAATTTCAAGGGGCTTATGAACTTCCTGATCCACATATGTCTTCTGCAGGCATCTGCTGTTGTAATGTAACTTGTCATTTGTTCTCTTGCCTTGGGCAACAGGAGGTGATTGCTGAGGGCTCTGCCCTTCCAAGTTCTGCCCTCATCTCAGCTCTTACCACTATGCCCCATCTCAGGTCCCCAGTTTGGTCATCCACCTTAAAGCTTCTGACATTGGATCCCCTTGCCCACTTTATGATGATCCCCCATCAGGCTTCCAAGCTCTCCATTCTCAGCTAACCTTTGTCTTACTTTGCACATGGGCATTTGTCAGATCTACTTCCCATCTTATAGGAGGCAAAGATAACGGGGTGGGATGGGGGGGAGGGGAGAAGTTTGCAGGGAAGGTAGTATCTCAGGCCCTCTCTCTGCCTAAATCTGTTCATCTGCATTAACAGGGCATCCCTTGTTGGTGCTGGCATCTCCGTCTCCTTCCAGAGTTGCAGAGGGTCAACTTCCAGAGTTGTAGTGCCAAGTTCTTTCCATTCTCACATTCCCAAACTTCCCATTTTGACCCCATGCAACAGGTATGAGGGGTGGGGGCAGCAGTGAGCAAGGCTCCATCTCGGGTTTAAAGTGCCCCCTTTCCAACCCCGTTCTCTTCTAGCTCCACCCCCTGGTCATACAGGCATGAGATAAGGATCACTTGGAGTATGGTGGTGGTGGCGGTGGAGATAGAAAGAAGCTGGTGGATTTTAGAGGCTGTTGATTGAGCCGACGTGGGGATTAAAAGAGGGGGAGGAACAAACGGTACCACCCTGGTTTCTGGCTTCAGCAGCTAGGTCCTGGGCAGTGTGTCATTTTTGCAGGGAGGGGGCAGGTGGGGGAGTGTTGGGGGTGAAGATTTGCGGATGGATATGGAGAATCTAGTTTTGTGTGTATCAAGTTTGAGATGTTTATGAGAGACAGTCAAGGGAGAGATGTCAAGCAGATCATTAGATTTCTGAGATTAGAGCTCAGAGGAGAAGTCTGCAAGGTGTTAGAAATTTGGGAGATGTCAGCAGACAGATAGTTTTTAAAATCGTGAGTATGGATGCTAAATAGTCTCAAGCGTTCGGATGGGACTTAGATTTCACTGTGTGGTCCTGAATATTTCACTCCGTGATTTGGATAAGAAGAGTTTAGTCTCCAGATGGCTGCTCCAGGGGCCCTGGGGACCCAGGTGGTGGTTCAGTGATCCCCTGACAGCAGCTGCTGCTCCCTCTGTAGCCTCTTCTTAATCTGGTGACATGTGAGAGCCCCCAGCTGGGGACATTGCTTGGGACAAGCCCAGCTCATAAGGAGTAGGGGCAGGAGGAGGGAGAGGTCTGCCCAGCTGGATGGAGCGGGTAGAGGGGGATCTTTCTAGATGCGAGGAGCAGCTTAGCCCTAGATGGTGGCAGTGATGCCTTGTGCCTCAAGGCTGCAGGTGCAGCACAGGATATTGAAGAAGTAGAGGTCAAGGCCCACTGTGCTCGGGTCTAAGGAGAGCCTGGGATCACACACTCAAGCATGTTCTTCCCTCAAGAGTCTCTCAGGCAGATGATACAAATATGATAAATATGATATAAATATGATAAATTCCATATTTATACCCTGTGTAAACCCAGACAGTACGGTCTCAGAGGGCTGTCATATTCAGAAAAGTCAGTTCAACATTTACTTATACTTAAAAAGGAATGCCATCTCTATTGTCAAGGATGTTAAAGGCACTCAAATATGTGGTCCCAGCAACATTAATGAAAATTTTATTTCTTTTTCTATTCAGATAGTTTACACACTTAAAGCTGCTCTGGCACCAACATTCTCAAATCTTTCCCCTAAATAAACTATTTTATACCCTAGTCTCTGAGCTTTCCTCTCTCTCTCTCTCTCTCTCTCTCTCAGCCCTTTATTATGTATATGATTTGGACTTTCTCCTGGGAGGAAAGAATGCATCCTTTTTCATTGTGGAGAAAGAGGTTTATGGAATTAGGTTGAAATGAAGGGATTCTCTTTGGTGGGATAAAGGGTTGGACATTTTTGTTTCATCACATCACAACTTGTAGCTTATAGGTCAAATCATGCTTCCGTATTGTCATTCAAAATTCCCAGCTACCCTGCAGGTTAGTTGCTTTTTTTTTTTTTTTTTTTTTTTTTTGCGGTACGCGGGCCTCTCACTGTTGTGGCCCCTCCCGCTGCGGAACACAGGCTCCGGACGCGCAGGCTCAGCGGCCATGGCTCACGGGGCCCAGCCGCTCCGTGGCATGTGGGATCCTCCCGGACCAGGGCACGAACCCGTGGTCCCCTGCATCGGCAGACGGACTCTCAACCACTGCGCCACCAGGGAAGCCCAGAGTTGCTTTTATTAATCCAATTTCATAGAGGAGGAAACTAAGGCTCAGATAGGAGGTGACTTGCCCAGAGCCATATAGCTTAAAAAAGGCAGAGAGACGACTAGCACTGCCTGCCAGCATGCAGGTGGCTGAGATGTGGAAAGTATCAATGAAAGAAATGCAGGGAGATGGATAGTTTCTCTCTCTGCTCCTCTCCTTTTTCTCCTCTACTCACCAGTCTCTCCTCATTTCCTTTCAGCAACAAAAGGACAGGGGTAATTCCACCGCCTGGTCAGGAAATTAGGTGAGAAACAAGGAACTGGGATCTGTCTGACTTTTCTCTGTTTCTTTATCTGTAATAAAATGAAGAGGTTAGAACTGAGGACTTTGGATTGAATTCTGTGAATGCTGGTGTAACCCACAGAAAGCATGGCTGCCTCATGACCCAGTCCTGACATGGTGATGTACTCAGAGAAACAACTGTCAGATAGACAAAAAGTAATTCACAAAGAAATCTTAATCTCAGCTAAAATCTCTCAAAGAACACCAAAAGTGTGTTCTGCTCAAAATAGAGCAACACTTTAAAAAGATCTGTCTCGCCATGTACATTTCAAATGCAAATATCTCTCAAGTACCGTCACCTCTGTCCACACTCCTAAAAACTCTCCCTAAGCCCAGAATATTTGCATCTTTCTTTTCTTCTCATCTCACTCTCAGGGTCTATTTATTTCTCTTCCACCAGGAACTCAGAGTTACTTTCCAGAGGAAATCAATCTACCCAGTCTGGTTTCTCTCAATTCCCTCCTTTCCCTTTACCCCAGTTCAGCAGAGAAGACAGCACTGTCCCACAATTCCCCTCTATAGGCAGAGAAGAGGAGAGGCTGTTAAAAGAGATGAATAATGATTTTCCTATCACGTTGGGATACGTCCAGGAAAATGGGAATGAGAGCATGGGAACTCTTTCACATCGCAGATGCTCAGACAGAGCAGATGGTGGAAAACTCCCTTCTGAGGTCTTCTTAGGTTGCACTCCATCCTCCACCATGGGTCTCTCCACCAAGGACTTTGCTGGACACTCATAGAACAGTGGGAAAAAGAAAGAAATAGAGAGAGGGGAAGGAAGGAAGGGAGGAAGGGAGGAAGGCAGGCAGGCACGGAGGGAGGGAGGGAGGGAGGGGAGGAAGGAGGGAGATGGGGAGGAAGGAAGGGAGGGAGGGAAAAAAGAGAGAGAGAGAGAGGAAGGGAGGAAGGAAAAAAGGGAAGAAAGGATGGCCCTGTCACTCTACCAGGTGGAAGCAGGAGGCAGCCCAGGCCTTGGTGTACGGAGGCTCCCCTGAGAGGGAAGGATTGCCCTGAGATACTCTTGAAGAGTTTCCCATCCTGTTCTTGATTCTCCTTCTGCTCCTGCTCAACCTCTGCACTGGCTCAACCTCGGGGAAATCAGGGTGATCCTTGGATTTGCTCAACACTTGCATGTATCATCTCACTTAAACTTTATAACCACTTGGGCATGTGGGCATTATACTGAAATGACCTGTGGATACGTCTTTCTCCCCTCACTGGTATATAAACTACTCTGGGGCCAGACTTTGATTTCATAGATCCTTGTATTCCTGACACTCAGCAGAGTGCACTGGCACATGGTAGGTGCTCAACGTTGGTAGAATGGAAGGAAGCAGAGCAGATTTTTTTTTTAGGTGAGTCAAGTAAAATCCAGAGCCACCAACCAGTTTCAGGCTGGGTGATTATCGTGCAGGGGTGTGCACACACCTGTGTCCCCAGTGCACGGGCTTCTGAGTCCAGACTTGGTGTGATTCCTGACTCTGACACTTAGCTTCTCGTCTGTAAACTGTGCCTAATGACACCAGCCCCAATAGAGCTGATGCGATGATTAAATAAACAGTAACAACAAAAAGGTGCTTTTAAAAAATCCTTAGTAGCCTTGCACTTCATGGCCCTTCCCTCCTTCCTGCTCCAGGCACCCAGACCCCAGACCACACAGCTCTGTGTCTGGATCACCCATGCTCTCTGCTCCTGCATCTGATTTTAGGAAGTCCAGCGAAGGCAAAAGTAGAGGTCAGCAGTTTGGGGCTTGTTTGGTGTGTGTATCTACAAGGTCTCAGCAGATGGAGCCCGTGGCCTCTGACTCACCCGAGACAGGAAGGATTTAGGACTTTTCCCGGGGAGAGAAGGGCTGGGCAGTGTTCTACTGCTCTCCCCTCCCCGACCCCTCCCTTCCCTGTTCAGGAGACGCTGGCTTTCAGAAATTCCTCCCCTACCACCCTCTCTGGGGGATTTCCTTTCTCAGGGAGGGCAAGATGACCTTGCTCTGGTTTTGGAATTCCAAAACCGACCAGGCATAAATCTTCCAGAGCTGACCTGGCTTCTAAACACAGAACTCAACTCAATCGCTCCTTTCCTGTGGGCATCATTTCTGCATCCCCCCTCCTCCTCTCAAGGAAGAAGCCAGCTCTAAAGCCTGGCCCCGATTCTTCATCAGGTCTGGGCTTTTCTCTAACAGACTGGGCTAGCGTCTGCAAACAGGCAGGAGAGCTTCAGGATGGGAGGCCCAGAAGGCCCAACAAAGCCAAAGTGAGCGGAGCGCTCAGGATCCAGGGCTGGGGTCCCAGGGCCTGCGGCGGACGTGAGGCAAAGACGGTGTTAGCCTGGACCAGTGCCCAGGATTAGAGGCTCAGTTTCCCACTGTCTGTGGGACTCAGGAGCTCCCATAGCACCGTGAGCTTACCTCTGTCATTAAAACAGTAATTATAAAGCCTGTAGCACAGTGCCAGGCCCATATACAACACTCAGAAACCTGGCCCATTGTTACAACTCTCAGAACACTGTATTGCGTTTGTCTGTTTCGGTATCTCTCTCCCACACTGCGTGCTCTGTTTGTATCTCTTGTGCTTATTAGCACAGTATCCAGCTCACAGTTGATGCTAATTTAAAAATATATATATTTTGGACACTAGTCAAGACTCTTCGAATAGCTCCTGGCATTAACGTGGGTAGAGGCCTGTCCCTTGACCGGTGACAAAATTCCTGGAGTTCATGGACTTGGGTGGGAGTTCAAGAATCCTTTTCCAACCCATGGGTTATCTTGGGCAGTCTCTGGGCCTTCGCTTCTCTGTCAATAAAATGTGGGGAAACTGAGACAACTCTAACAGGGCTTTTCTGCTTCCAGAGCCTGTCTGGAGGTGGTGAGGACCGGGGATCAGAGAGTGTATAGAAAACTAGGGTCAGGCTAAGAGTGGGACTGTGGATTTGGGGCTGAGACCTGCAGGGTGAAGCTGGGCCTACTGTGTATAGTTAAAGGGCTGACCATCCTGACCACATGGCCCTGTGGCTGCTGCTTTTGAGGCATGACCCGAGGGCCCCAATCTAGAGGGATCTACCCCACCTTGACGCAGGTTCTGGAAATTCCCATCTTGGAGTCACTTTTCTGGGGAGAGACGGTAAGGGCTCTTATTAAAGCGTGTGTTAGACATGGATCAGGTAACATTTATAAAATACACACCTGTCGAGCGATTAGCAGTGTCAGAGTACTGAGTGACAATCAGCTGAGGGCAGGAGGGAGGCACTGAAGTCTGAACATGGGATACACCCAGGAGGTAAATGAGATTCCAAAATACAGAGCCAGGGCCCACATGAGGAGTTGGTGCTGCTGTGAAAAACCTCAGTTTTCCACAAGTGGGAGGAAGGGGGATCAGATAGGGGGCTATTTCCAACATATTTTGCCGAGTATACAATATACTATATCCCCACGGGGAGAAGTCTGCATTTATCCACTCCCTCACTGTTCGTTGAGTATCAACATTGAAGATGATCTTCTAAGGGCTGGGGGGGTGGGATGGGTAAGACAGCAAGCCAGATGACATCCAGTTCTGCCCTCCAGAGCACCAGCAAAGTGTCAACACTCCTGCACGGTCCATCGGGAGCCCATGGCCGACCAGCTCAAAGGCCCAGGATGCCCAGTGGAGCTGGCCTACCCTGGGTCTGCCCTGGGTATTACAGTGGCCCGGGAAGAAATCCCGGGCTGTTGTTTGGCTCAGCAAATGATTTTCACAGACGTGAAGGAGAAAATGGGTCAGGAAGAATACGTTTGGTATGAATCCGCTCCCTTTTCAAGCTGGAGAGCCTGCAGGAGAGGAGGAGCCAGCCCCTCTCCCCTCTGCTTCCATCTCACCGTGTGGCCACTGATCTCAGGGAGGAGTTGGGAAGACAGACACTCAGCCCCGCCACCCGCTCCCTCCTCATTGTTCACATGGCTGTCCGTGACCTGTGTCAAAATGAATTCCAGATTCCGGGGGGGATGTCCCTGGGAACCCAAGCATGTGGTGTCAGCGGGTACTCTGGGCCTATGACGTCATCAGCATTCCCAAGGAAAGCTGCCTGCAGCCCCCCAGTCTATAGATGGTGTCGGGATGCACAGAAACGGAACCCAAGAAGAGAAATACAGGCTCAACCCTCCCCCAGAGTAGGTGTTTTATTTCAGTAGTCACTAAGGAGAAAAATCCTCTACGTATCAAAGATTAAAGGCTTCGGTTACTCTGAATTTGGTGGTGTGCTCAGTTCATGGGCTACTCTAATATTTTAAAAGCAGTTCGGATGTGATGTCTTTAATTTGCCTTGAATTAAATGCACACACACACACACACACACACACACACAACACCTGTCCTCAGTGCACAGTACCCTCTAAAGCAATGCTGGACTAGTTACACACATGCTACCAAACGTGCATGACGCGTGTTTGTGTTCATCAGTATGGAAATGCCGTGTCAGTGGGGAACTTGGTGCTTATTCTTTATTGTGTTAGAACAGTTGAAATATAAATGGACCCTTTGAAAAGCATGTGCAAAAGCACTTTATTTCTGTCTGTCCGTCTGCCCCAAGTGACTTCAGCCAGGCACAGGTGGTCATCCCAGTATGATGCATAGTCCATTGAATATGCTCTTCTACCTTTTTTTAAATCATGAGCAGCATCTTTTTGTTGGGGTGGATGAATGTTCTAGACAACAAGAGAAAAAACTTGGATGGAATATTAAGATGGAGTGTTAATTTAAACTTTTGACCTAATTATTATTTTATTTATCTCTTAAATTCTGTATGAAGTGATATTAGGCATTTAAATCTCAAAACTAGCATATACAAAGTATAGAACTTTGGTGGGGTTTTTTTGGCCCATAGGTTGCTACATTTGTAGATGAAAAAAATCACCTCCGGACTGGAAATTCTACTTTTTAGTTGCTTGCACTTTTATCCATACCTGTGCTGTAGTTCAACTCAAGAGCCATGCATATGATGAGTGTCTGCAGAGTGTTATTGAATGTTTAGTGGATATGGAGGGGCCAGGTACTGGGGATGTATAAAGAAGTAAACCGTTGTCCTAAACTATAGTTGCCCCAAAGAAAATGTGATCAAACCTGTTATGGAGATATACACGGAGTTGTGGAAAGAAAGAATGAATTTCACAGTGTGGTGAGTTGGACTTTGAAGGGTTGGCAGGTGTTACCAGCTGGGGAAGGGCATCTGAGGCAGAAGGAACACAGAGATGAAGGTACCAGTGGCGTGTTCATGAATCCATGTCACTGGGGGAAGAGGGCGTGCTTGAGGGCTGTAGCAGGAGCTGAGGAGGGGCTGCAGGGTACAGATTTAAGGGCCAGATATGCTCTCCTTGGGAGTCTGGGTCTCATCCTACAGGCAGGTAGTTGTGAAAGGTTTGAAGGCATCTTAGAGGGTGATGAATGGATGACCCTAGAGAGAGGCAGAAGGTTCCACATGGGACATCCTGAAGGCAGTTTCTGACTTGCAGCTGAGACAGCCATTGGCAGAGTCTGCCTCATAAACAGGAGGCCCAGAGCTGTAGCTCAGCAAAAGCCACCCAGTTCCCAATAGCTACTCACCCAGCAGGGCCCTGGAGAGAAAACCCAGCCGTAGCTGGCACCAAACCATAGGTTTCTGGTTCAAGGCATTTCTTCCAGCCTTCCCCTTTGGAGCTGCCATTGGTAATAATTAGCAATTAATTAATACACGTGCATTGTTGTTGGATCTTAAGAGGTATAGTTCTCAAAAGGAGATGCTTGAAAGTAGAAATATCTATCTTGTGAAAGATAGATTAGGAACATAGGCAGAAAGATAGGCAGGAACATAGTATATTCTGAACATTAGTGTTCTTTTTTCCTTACTAATCAAATACCCAGTTATCCATGCCTAGGGACAGAAAATACCGCTGGTTGACCCACATACCCAGAAGCCAGGTATCTCCCTCTCTTCCGCGGTAATTACTCAAATTGCTGTCTATTGTTCCTTAAGAGATGTGATCACAGGCATGCTAGAGTCTTTGTGGCTGTCCCACTTCAAAGCACAGTACTTTAATAACCTTATGAGAAATGAGTTTTTGTTCTTTCCTATTCTATAGTATGCTCATAAATTTCTAAATTTGTCATGGTTAAATTGAACAGAAGACTGATGTGTGTGTGTGGGGTGTGGGGCAGTGGAGAGGGAGAAATTAAGGAGATTGTACATGTGATGCCAGTTCCACCAATGAGAACTATGGGATTGGGCTTCATAGGAAAGGACCCTGGTTGGAGAAATATTGGAGAGTAGCTGTCCTGAATAATTACAAGCAAAAGCACTATCATTACTGAACATTGTGTCACCCGTGTGTTAAACCTGTCCACTGTAGTCTTATTTAGTGACTTAGTTCATTTGATCCTCACAGCAACCTATGAAAGAGTTACCAGCATTATCTCCATTTCACAGATGAAGAAACTGAGACTTAAGAAGGTATCCAGGGACTTCCCTGGCAGTCCAGTGGTTAAGACTCGCCCTTCCATTGCAGGGGGTAAGGGGTCAATCCCTGGCTGGGAAACTAAGATCCCGCATGGAAAAAAAAAAAAAGGTATCCAAAGTCACATTGCTGGAGAGTAGCAAAGCCAGGATTTGCACCCAGATATACCAAGAGATCCTTGGAAAATCCTATTCTTCAGGTTCAGACTTTGAAACCATTTGTCAAACATTCAGCCTTCCTTCAACTGGAAAAGGATGAACTTAATAAACTGTCACTAAAATGTCCTTTTTGTTGGGAAATACACACTGATGTATTTAGGAGCAAAGAGGCAGCTTACTATCAAATAGTTTAAGAAGTAACAACACTATGAATGTACAGAAAGCAAAAATGGTAAAGCAAATGTGGTAAGATATTAACAAATTAGGAATCTGGGTGAATGGTGTATAGAGTTCTTTATATTATTCCTGCAATTTGTTTTAAGTCTGAGATTATTTAAAAATTTTAAAAAACTACCCCAAAACAACAACAAAAGCCTGTGAAAAACATGCCTAGAGAAAACGATTCTCTGTCTTTTTCTGTTTTATAATATGCTTGTGAATTTCTAAATGTGTTTGGTTTAACTGGGTAGAACACCAGGACGATGATGAAGATGATGATGATCTGTGTGTGTATGTGTGGGTACGTAGGGGCCAGAAGTCTGGGATGTATCATACGATCGTTTTACTCTGATCTGGGCAGCAGCCTGCTTCTTTCAGTCCACGTGACAAAAGAAAAGTCGTAACTACATTTCGCGGCTCTTAACCATCAGGTTATAAAGCAGCCCCTCCTGTCCTCCAGCCCGAGAGGTGGGAAGCAGGTCCTTCCAGGGAGCTTGACTAGGGACAGGCCTCTTTGTCCACTCCTGCCAAGACAGGGCAAAGAGGTTCATGTCATTTGAACTTTCAAAAGAAAAGTGCTTTACCGGGGGAGTGCCAAGAAACCAGTGCAATTCGTTTAGCCTGATGATTATATAATATTACTTTGAGTCTAGAAAACAGGTTGCTGAAAAATCCTTTCACTGCTGCTTGTCTGAATTACTCCCTTACAACTTTTCATGAAGAACCAATTGATTAATTAGGACTTGCAAGGAGAAAGGGTCTCTCTCCCTTGATCTCTGGCCAAGAATTCCCTATAGCGCTGTCTATTTTGTTCCAAAATCCTGAGCTCTTTAACGACAGCGCACAGAAACCATTCATTCTGTCAGCTCACGGGGAGTTTTGAAACTGAGATGCGGGATTCCCTTGATGGATTCGGTTTGTAAGAGCAAAGGGACGGAGTGGATAGAGAGGAAGAAGGCAGGTAAGCTGAAGCTTGTCCCAGATCACTGTCCTTCACTCCAGTGGGGACAAGTTTCCACGTGCAGCAGGAATCCTAGGCCTAATCTCGCAAAACCCTCCTGGACGGCTTGGAAATCCCTTTGTCACACAGGCATTTTGTCATAATGGTATCTGACTTGGTCATTTTTTCCAATAACAGTCCCTTGTGCTAAAAGAGGCGGAAAGGCAGACTCTGAAATCCCAACGCCCTTTTTTTTTCTCTCTTGGGACTGTAATTCTTCCACCTGTGTTAACATTAGTTTCTGCTTTATCAAGACAGAGGCCTTGTCTTGTTTATCTAGAGCAGGGTTTATCAACCCTGGTACTATTGATATATTGGACCAGATAATTCTTGCTGTAGGAGGCCGTCCTGTGCATTGCAGGATGTTTAGCCGCATCCCTGGCCTCTACCAACTAAAAGCCAGTAGTACCCTCCTTCCAACTGTGACAGCCAAAATTGTCTCCAGGCATTGGCAAATGTCCCCTGAGAGCAAAATCAGCCCTGATTGTGAACAGCTGATCTAGAAACTTCCTTAAGAATCGGGGTCTTCCTGGCCTTCTTGGGAAACTACTGGGGACAGGAGAGGGACCAGAGCAAGCTGGAGGGCATTTGATTCAACGTTGGGCTAAGGGAGGGACGAGAAATAGTTGTGATTTGATATCCGAGGCACTCTGGAAGTCGGGGTTTGTTGTATTACTCTGGGTGCGGGTTCTAAGGCATTAGGACTATGTCATATTCTGCACTGGCTGTTCACACAGAGTTTTGGAAAGCAGTCTCAGGGTCAGGGCAGTTTGGGAAGCTGACCTAGAGATTCTAAGATTCAGATCACCGTGCCAAGGTTTTTGAATAATCAGAAATACGCATCTTAAGAATGTTTGGGAGAGTCCATCTGAGCCTCGCCTAGGGTGATTGCAGAGTTACCCAATCCTAGCTGTCGCTTTTCACTCTAATTAGAACTGCCTTCTCTGTGGAAGGTCACGAAACTCATCTTCTATATTCCAAGAACAGAGCTATGGACCGCCCGGGGTGAATTGCCATGATTCTTCTAGTGTCCACTTTATATATTTTCAAAAAAGTGCTGAGAAGTTTCATCCAAGAGAAAATATTTGCTATGCTTAAAATTAGGATTAAAAAAAAAAAAAGTTTGGTCTTCTAGGGGACACTGTAACTTTAGCTAAAATAAGGAACAGAAACCAGAGAATTATGCTTAAGCACGTACAGAGTACACGTAAGAGCATGAGGCTGTGGAACTTGACTTGGGCATTTTATACAGGTTTTCATAATTCCTGGGGTCTCCTTTTCACTCTTGGGTTGGGGGAACAGTTCTGCTACCCACTTCATAAACTAACAATATAATATCAGGTTGTTGAGTAAACTGCTGTATGCTGCGGAAAGAATTTGACCAGATCAAGATATGTTTCTAACAAAATAACCTGCATAATTAATCAACTCTAACAAAATTTAATTCTCCTATAATATTACTCTCCACTTAACATAGGTCTTTTTACTTTTAAAAATAATATCGTAGTTACCGAACACCTTGGAAGATGCAGATTAACATATCTCTGTCAGAAGAACATGACAGGAGGCCTGGCGATTGGTAGGTTCATGACTATTTCTAGCCTGGACTCCTGTGATTGTCACTTGCCTCCACTATTCATTTTTCACCCAAGGCCAATTTTTTTTTTTTTTAATAAATTTATTTATTTATTTTTGGCTGTGTTGGGTCTTCGTTTCTGTGCGAGGGCTTTCTCTAGTTGCGGCGAGTGGGGGCCACTCTTCATCGCAGTGCGCGGGCCTCTCACTATCGCGGCCTCTCTTGTTGCGGAGCACAGGCTCCAGACGCGCAGGCTCAGTAGTTGTGGCTCACGGGCCCAGTTGTTCCGCGGCATGTGGGATCCTCCCAGACCAGGACTCGAACCCGTGTCCCCTGCATTGGCAGGCAGATTCTCAACCACTGCGCCACCAGGGAATCCCCACCCAAGGCCAATTCTGAGCTTTCAGAAATGTAACTCAGGTCCTTCTCCTGCCTACAGCCCTCCACGTGCTTAGAATAAAATCCTAAACGTCTTCCCTGCTTACAAGGCCCTTGCCTGTGGGTCTCCCTCAAACCTCTGTGACTCCAGCACCAGCCTGGCTCTTCTGCCTCCAGGACTTTACCAGCTGCTCTCGCTGATCTGCCACACGTGCCCTCCAGATCTTGTGTGGCTGAGGCCTTGTCATTCACTTCTCTTCCCCTATGTCACTTCCGCAAAGAAGCTGGCCCACACCTTACCTTCTCTGTTTCAGCTTCTTCCCTTCTCTCCTTATCATTAGCTGAATTTATTTTACACTCATAGCATTTTATTCAAATGTCACCATACTATAGGTACTGTTCTGTTACTTGATTTTTTCCCCCTCTAACAATGTGTCTTAGAGTTCTTCCATGTCAGGCCTTCTTCATTGTTTTTAATGGCTGCATAATATTCCTTTAGACGTATATACCATAATTTGTCTAACATCTTTTATATTGATTTCTGATTTTTCACTATTACAGATAATGCTAAAGTGAAACATCCTTTTGAACACATCTCTGTGCACATGTGCAAGTTTTTTTCTGTAGTATACGTTCCTGGAAGTGGAATTGCCAGGTCAGTGGTTATGCCCATTTGTCATTTTGATAGATGCTGACCTCCATATTGCTTTCCTAAAAGGCTTAATCAATTTGTACTCCCACCAACAGTGTGTTAGAATGCATACCTCCCTTCATCCTCACTGACACTAATTAGTATCGTTTTTTTTAAATTGCCTTAAGGGATACACAACAATGGTATCTCATTTCACATCAGAATCCTAATGGCCATTTTAAGATTGTTTCCTGCTGGCGCCCCCTGGAGTCATACCTCCAAGTCAGTTCAGGGAGAAGCAGCAAAAATCTCTGTGAGCTCTGAGAGTTTCATAAGACCAGTGGAACCTTTCAGAACAGTCTCCTCCATCGCACCAGAAACCTCTGTGCCCCGTGCCAGCAGGGCTCAGTCCATAACCTGGAGAGCAGTGGGCCAGGCTGACATTTCCTGGATGCGGCTGTCTCTCCCATCCATCATCCGAACACACCCGGCAACTCAGCTAATGCTCTAAAGTGAGTGGAAATCTGCCCAAGTGCAGCACACCCCACCCCCGCCCTCGGTCTTGGCTTCGCTGACATGACTCAGAACCCCTTCTTTGGTTTCACATAAGGACAAGTGGAGATCAGGGTCTGGAAAGAGTCAGACTCCTGGTCTCCAGAGGTGGCTTCTCAAGCCGAGAGGGGCACATCTGCTCTCCTAAGGATAGGACAGGACGAGAGGTAGTGAGCGCCAAGAAAAACATCTCACTGGGGATACCGGCAAGCATGGCAGGTCGAAAGTAAGACTTCTCAGACTTCCTACTCCCACAGTGGCAAGCTGCATGTTTTTAGAAAGAGTTTTTGAATTTTTCTTGTTATAACTTTGGTTATAAGGAAAAAATCTCAGTTTTCCACCTTCCTACCTAGGGGAAAACCCACTTCTTCCCTGCTATGAGACCCTTCCTTGTGTGTCTCCTTTACCCCTCATATAAAACACACTTCTGCCACTTCTGGTGAACAAATGTTTGGAGGTTTTTCTCCACAACAGGCAGTTTCTGCCACACCAGCCTGGTGTCCTACAATTTATCTCACTTCTGACACTATCTATCTAGAGATAGCATCAGATCCCACAGGCTAAGGGCTCAGTCCCACAGGACTGTCCCATTCCCCCCAGACCCTAACCCTAACCCCTCACCTCGCTCCACACACATACTTCAGACACCAGTAGAAAGCTCACGTGCTTTCACCTGTGCTTCTGACCAAACTCTACAGATGCGAGGTTCTAAAAACTCCCTCCTTGGGTTAATTTGCTAGAGCAGCTCACAGAACCCAGGGAAACACTCACGTTCACCAGTTTATTAAAGGATACGATACAGATGAACAGCCAGCTGAAGAGATACACAGGGTGAGGTCTGGGAGGGTCCCGAGCGTAGGAGCTTCTGTCCCCGTGGAGTTGGGGTGTGTCACCCTCCCAGTGATATGTTCACCAGCCTGGAAGCTCTCTGAACCACCTACTACTGGGATTTTTATGGAGGCTTCCTCACGTAGGCACGATCAATTAATTCCATTTCCAGCCCCCTGTCCCCTCTCTGGAGGATGAGGAGGGTGTGGGGGTGTGGAGCTGAAAATTCCAAGCTTTTAATCCTGGCTTGGTCTTCCAGCTGACCAGCCTCCACCCATGAGTCATCTGGGAACTCACCTAGAGTCACCTCATTAAAACAAAAGATTTTCCTTGTGCTCTCATTACTTAGGAATTTGCAAGGGTTTTAAGAGCCCTGTGTCACGGATGGGGTCAAGGACAAATACTAGAACAATAGATGCGCCTAGTTTTCTCATCACTTAGGAAATTACAAGGGTTTTAGGAGCTCTGTGCCAGGAGTTGGGGGCACAGACCAATATATATATTTTCTATTATCTCACACTTTCCTCCCCAAAGGAGTTGTTAGGCTTTCCCAAGAAAGAAAAGTATGGTCAGTGTTTCCTGGGCACTGGTGCTATCCTGAGCTCTTTGCATCTACTATCTAACAATCCTGTGAGCTGAATAATTTTATTATCTTCAGCTTAGAGATGAGTCAGCAGCCAGAGCAGCTGAGTAACTAACCCAAGATCACCCAGCTAGTAATGCCTGGGGCAGGATTTTAAACACAGGTTCAACGACTGGGGCAGGATTTGAACCTAGAGCCTATAAAATTGTACTCCATTGCCTCCTAGGTCGGCTCGGTGTCCAAACTTAAGGAGTTGCAAAGGCTTTACTTTGGGGTGTTTATAAGTTATTGTACATTTCTTTACTTATAGGTTTCTTTAAAGAGGAAATTCCAAAATAACACTGGAATTACTTTAAAACTGTGTCCTTTCTGTGACCCTGAAAGAGTCTAACACATGTACATTTTTTGTGAGCTGATTTCTTTTCTCCACTTCTGTGGGAGCTGATACTTGTTCTTTGGTTCACGTGCATGTAAAAGAAAAAGACGGCAAGATTCAGTGGTAGACCGGGCACCCTGGTGGAGGCAGGGTTAGGGTGACAACTATATTGATTTACTCCTGCTGCTGTAATCAATTATCACAAACTTTTTGGCTTAAAGAAACAGAAATTTATTATCTTGTGGTCTGGAAGTCCTAAAATCAAGATGTGTTCTTCCTGGAAGCTCGGAGGGAGATCTGCTCCCTCGCCTTTCCCAGCTTCCAGAGGCCGCCTGCATCCCTGGTCCCATGGCTCCTTCCTCCATCTTCAAATCTCCCTCTGATTCTGTTGTTACATCTCCTCTGAGTCTGATCCTCCTGCCTTCCCTCTGTGATTTCATGGGACTCACCTGGATAATACAGGAAAATCTTCCTGTCTCAAGATCCTTAATTTAAGTCACATCTGCACAGTCCCTTTTGCTATGTTTAAGGTAACATATTTTCGGGTTCCAGGGATTAGGACACGGACATCTTTCGAGGGCCGTTTTTTATTTGTTTGTTTGTTTTTGCGGTATGCGGGCCTCTCACTGCTGTGGCCTCTCCCGTTGCGGAGCACAGGCTCCGGACGCGCAGGCTCAGCGGCCATGGCTCACGGGCCCAGCCGCTCCGCGGCATGTGGCATCTTCCCGGACCGGGGCACGAACCCGTGTCCCCTGCATGGGCAGGCGGACTCTCAACCACTGCGCCACCAGGGAAGCCCTCGAGGGCCGTTATTTAGCATAACACACCAACCGTCTCAGTTTGCTGGGGACTGAACGGTCTTCCCGATCATAGAACTTTTAGTGCTAAAACTAGGAAAGTTTTGGGCAAAACTGGGCAGTCAGTTGCCCTAGCTAAGGGGGCCCTTATTTCCAGAAGATATTTCTACTGACTCTTGGGGAAGCAGAGAGGAAAGATGAACACAAATAAGAAAGCTGTGAAGAAAACAGCGTTTTTCCAATAGCGTTCTGTAGGAGAAAAGCAACTTTTAACCTTTAAGAAATCCTACCCTGCACTACAGCCTCAGGAGGACCACATCCTTACAAAAAAGGAAACTTCTTGGCCTCATGTTCTCCACTTGTTTTACTTAATAAAGGCAAAGCTATTTCCTCAATAAATCCTACTGCAAAGCCTGAATTATCCCTAAATAAGAAGCCATTCAAAAAGGTTAATGGTTAATGAAGTGTGGAGTAACAGACTTGTAGTTAAAAATAGAGCCTGATTCCATGCAAATGACAGAGACTCGTCTCCTTAATGTGAAGCTACGGTGGGTTTTCTACATCATGTGTCCTCCTCCTGCCTTTATTCCTTCCCCCTCACCTTCCACTCTAGCCACGCCTCCCTCCCCAATCCACCCACCCACCCAGTTATATTTAGTATTACAGTCTGCGGGGTTCTGAAATAATTCTCTCATGTGTTTGTGAGTCTCACTGAAGGGTTCATGTATATATTTAGCTCTCTATTTCTGAGGCAATAAATAGAAAAAAGCTTTTTCAACAGTGGGTGAATTCCAAGAAGCTTGTAGCCTGGTTTGAAAGGGGTGACGGCTGGAGATCGGGGGGGGGGGGTGCGGAGGGGGGCTTTTCAAGTGGAACGGATTTGAATGGAGACTTCTGGGGTGGCACATGGCAGCTGGGACGTATGAGAGGTTCACCCCAGCACTGCCTGTCAGAAGTGAGAGTTGAGGAAATGAGGGTCATAAATCATTTCCCAGCTGTGAAGACAAAGGGACTCCAATCCTCCCAAGCTAGAGGTAGTGGAGCAAATAAGATCGGCGGTAAAGGGGGAGTGACTGTGCCACACTGTTTCTCCCTGACAACCAGTTCAGGGCTGCAAAAGCCAGACAAATGGTTAAAAATCCAGGAACTAGAGGAAAGCCAAGCATGCAAGGGGTTCTGGGAAGCACTGATTACTTTCCTGGGTCAGTTCAGACAGCCTGAGGCATGCGCAGTGGGGGTGGGGGGGCAGCTGGTGAGAGTTGACAGATGGTCAATAGGAGACTGGATTCTGTGTCCAGGGGAGCTTCTCAAGGTTTTCAGGGCTGCTCTGCACATGACTGTGTTCAGGGACCTCAGCCTGATCCCCACGTGCATCCAAGCTCAGACCGCCTCTTCTGCTGGTCAGCCGCTAGCCACAGACACTGGGCAGAAGAATGCACAGGATCTGGGCATGCTGTCACCTCCTCGGGAAACGTAGCTTCCATCACGTGCCTTCCCGAGTCAGATAGGCGGGGCTAAGACGCTTTCACTGTGAAGAAAAATCTGTGCTCTCATGACCTCAAGGGACTTCATATTTCATTGCTTCTCCTAGAGTTGCAGGTAAAGTGTTTGAGGAAGGGGAGAGGCCACTGGGTGAATCCAGTGAGGGGTGAATCCACATCCTCTCCCCCAGTTCCACTGAGGCACAATGGCATGCACTTGTAGATGGCTAGCAAGGGCAGGGCTGATTCATGAAGAGCTCAGCTAACTGCTCCCTGGGGTAAGTCTGTAAATCCCTGGGGGGGAGTAAGCCTGCTGCACTTATTTTAGGGGGCTCTTAGCCCACTCAGCTAATGATGTCCAAGGGGTGGCATGGTGGGCTCCCATAGTCCCACCCATGGATCAACGTCAGAGAAAATACCACTCTTTCATACTCATTTCAGACTCAAATAGGAATCTCACTTGACAACTGTCTTATGCCTTAGGCTGGACAACTCAGAGAGGCTGGTATGACTGACTGTTTCACCCAGCCAGGGGCGTGTGATCGCCCGGCTCCCTGCTTCCCAAAAGGATTGAGACTGGAGGATTTGAGACCAGAGGAAGATCCAGAAAGATGCTCAAGTTGTTTGGGGGACACCCTCAGTGACAGTGGCTGAAAATGGTATCATTGCTTTTCAAAGAAGCCAAGCCATAGAGCCTGGAGACTCCACTCATGACTCAGTTCATCTGCTCACATCGCCTTGTCCCCCTGGAATGAGTGTCTTTCTTCTGTTTCAAAATGTAGGCTTTGCTATTATTTAGGTGTGGCAAGGCCAACAGATCAGGAGATGATTGCCATTGAAAAGATACGTATACTCACAGATCCCAAGAGGAGAGAGGACATGACAGGTTTCAGGGGTGGGGGGCCACATGGGGAAGCACCAGGGCCAGTCAGGAGGCAGAGAGATGGGGTGAGACATGGGGAAGAGCCTTTGTTGTGGTTTCTGTAGGAAGGGGGAGAGGCAGGGTAAGCAGGCTTAGGATTGGCTAGTGTGAATGATTTCAACAGGCTCTGTGACATAGGAGCTGTCTCTAGTATGGTACCTGGCTCTGGGGTGATTAGGGCAGGGGAATAGTGGCCCTAAGTGTGAGAGCCAGATGGAGGAGGTGGTACGGGAAGGGTGCATTCTAGAGTGAGTTGTTTTCCATCTCTAGGAACTGGCAAACTCTTGGAGGGTGGCCCTTCCAGGGTCAGCAAGGGCCCAGATGTTAAAGCATCAGAAAACAGAAAATTAAAAGACAGAGTGAATATACCTTCCTCTTCTCTGCTGTCAGGACCCAGCTCAAGTCTCATCTGTTCTAGGAAAGCTTCCCAGGCCACCCCATTCCACTGGGATTGCTCCCTCCCCTGAAGTCCTATAGCACTTAAGGTCTCTGCTGTTCATTTTGGTATTGATTAAGCAGAGGATGCCATGTCCTTGCATTGAAAACCTAAGCTCCCTAGAGATAGGGATTGTGTCTTTTACTTCTCTATGTCCCCTACAGCACCTGGCAGAGAGCCTTGAACATAATAAACACTCATTAAATTTTTGTTAGGGAATGCCCGAGGTTCAGTTTGCTAGGCCACGAGGATGGTTCCCTTAAAAATATTTTTTTTTTTAGCCCCTGAGCAGGAATAACTCTGCCTAGAGGGACTCACAGTTTGTTTTCTTCCTTTATTAGCAAGTGCTTTCTGAGATTTAGAATGTTTACAAATCCAAACTGCCTTTGTGAAATTCACAAACAAGGAAAATGCAGGCAGCTCTAGCTGTGAATACAACTCAGAAAAGATCATTTCTAATTGCAGCTGAAAAGGAAAAATCAAGTTAGTATTGATGTCCTGACCACAGTGTTTCCTCCATTAACTGCCTGGAAGAGGAGAGTAGATTACGCATCAGCCAGGTTCACTGAGTAGCCAGGAGGCAGACGAGACATGTCTGTCTCATGTCTCATGAACTATTATTAATGGACAAATCACCTGTGTTGTGTCTATCCTCAGCTGGTGGGTCCAGCACAGCCTGTCGGGAAGGTAGATTTACCTGGTTCCAAGTGGCCTGGGATGAGTTGTGAGACACAGTGGATCCTTGGGTACCAAGGACAGGACATGACGATGCCACTGGGAGCCTCGGGCTCCTCCTCTGTGAGACTAGGAGCAAGGAAAGTAGACCAAATGGAGGGTGGGTCAGACCAGCATGTAAAATGTGAGAGTGATTTGGTTCTGTCCCCGGGACAGAGCTGACGGACAACAATAGACCACAACTTGGGAAGCTTGGCATGAAATTAAATTCCAGGGCCCTAGCTACGGCTTTGCCAGTGGGTTACCTGCCAGTGTTGAGAAATGCCCTTGTCATGCAAAGTGGTGGTAGTGGTGGAGTCGACGAGGGAGGAGAACTTCTTTTGTGGGTACCCTACCATTGCAGGGGCTGCCCCAACTGGCTGTAGTCCCTTGCTATTCAAAATATAGCCTACACACCAGCAGCACTGGTCTCATTTGGGAGCTTATTAGAAATGCTGCATCTCAGGCAGGGCCAGGAGTGGGGTGAGGCCAAGGGGGATGGCCCCCTCCAGTGCAAAATTTAAGGGGGCACCCCAAAACTCAGTAATCAAAATAAATAATATTTTAAAAAATCAAAATTAATGCAAAAACCCGTGATGAAGAAAATATCTTTTTTTTTTTTTTTTTCGGTACACTGGCCTCTCGCTGTTGTGGCCTCTCCCGTTGAGGAGCACAGGCTCCGGACGCGCAGGCTCAGCGGCCATGGCTCACGGGCCCAGCCGCTCCGCGGCATGTGGGATCTTCCCAGACCGGGGCACGAACCCGTGTCCCCTGCATCGGCAGGCAGACTCTCAACCACTGCACCACCAGGGAAGCCCGAAAATACCATAATTTTAAATGAAGACAGGATCTGACCCAGCACTTGAATGATCCTGCCCCTCTCACCTCACCCTAATCAAGGCCCTGCAGGCCCCACTCAGACCCTTGAAATCAGAATCTACATCCTAAAAAGATCCGCAGAGGATTTACATGGACATCAGCTTGAGAAGCACTGCTTTCAATGACACCTCCCGGCCTTAACAACCCAAAATCTTGGAATCCAGATAGTAACAAAACTGCAAAGGGATGAGGAGAGATAAATTTCCAGAAGCATCTAACCCCCGAGTTTTCTAGCCATTTGCTTGGATGTGCACACTGCCACCTTAAAATTATACATTGTTTGGTGGTTTAGTGTGAATTCTTTAAAAACATTTTCTTTTGAAACAAATATAGATTCATAGGGAGTTGCAAAGATAGTAGCGAGAGATCCCATGTGCCCTTCACCCAGTTTCCTGAAATGCTTACATTTTATGTAACTACAGTACAATACTAAAATGAGGAAATTGACATTGGTATAAAGTGTATGTGTAGTTATATGTGATTTTATCACATGTGTAGATTCATGTAACCAACGCAATTAAGATACAAAACGAGTCCACCACCACAAAGGTATCCCTAGAGCTACAGTTTTATAGTCACTCCCACTTCCTTTTCCCGTACCCCCATCCCTAACCTTTGGCAACCACTAATCTGTATAATTTCTGAGAATGTTATGTAAATGGAATCATACAGTGTGCAACCTTTTGAGATTGGCTTTTTTTCACTCAGTGTGATGAACTGGTGATCTATCTCAGTTGTTGCATTTATCCTTTTTCCTTTTTGTTTGTTCCAAATCAGCTTGTTCCTTTTTTGTTGCTAAGTAGTATTCCATGGTATGGATGTACCACAGTCTAACCATTTAGCTCTTGTAGGCCATTTTATTTGTTTGCTGTATTTGGTTGTTACAAATAAAGCTAATATGAGCAATCATGTACAGGTTTTTATGTAGACATGGTTTGATTTCTTTGGGATAAATACCCAGGAGTGCAACTGCTGAGTAATATGGTAAATGTATGTTTAGTTTTTTAAGAAACTGCAAAACTAGTTTTCAGAGTAGCTTGCCATTTCACATTTCCACCAGCAATGCACAAGGAACCCAGTTTCTCTACGTCCTTGACAGCACTTGGCATTGTCATTCCTTTTTCTTATAGCCATTCTATTAGTGAATAGGTATATCTCCTCATGGTCTTAATTTACATTTCCTCATGCTTAGAGGTACTAAACATCCTTTCATGTGTTTATTTGCCATCCATCTGTCCTCTTCAGTAAAATGTCTTTTCACGTCTTCTGCCCATTTTCTAATTGGATTGTTAGTTTTTTTACTGTTAAGTTTTGAGGGTCCTTTCTATGCTCTAAATATGAATCCTAAGACATGTGGATTGCAAATATTTTCTCCCAGCTTATAAATTGTTTTTTTAATCCTCTTAATAGGGTCTTTTGTAGAAAAAAAAAGTTGTTTATTAAAGTCCAATTTATTGCTTTTTTTTTCTTTTATACATCTTGTTTTTGGTGTCATGTCTTAAGAGTCTTCACCAAGCCCTGGACCCAAAGATTTTCTTGCATGTTTTCATCTAAAAGTTTTATAGTTTTACATAATTTAAATCTATGATTCATTTTGAATTAACTTTTGTATAGAGTGTTTTTGTTTTTATTTTGTTTTTGGTCTATGGCTGTCCAGTTGCTCCAGCACCATTTATTGAAAAGACTACCCTTCCTCCATTGTATTGTTTTTGCACCTTTGTCAAAATTCAGTTGGCCATCCTTGTATGGGGCTGTTTCTGGACTCTCTGTTCTAGTTTATTGATCTATGTGTCTACCTCTCTGCCAATACCTCACACTCTTGATTACTATAGTTGTATAATAAGGTTTAAAATTTAGACGGATCAATTTTCTCACTTTATTCCTCTTTTTTAAAAAACAGTATTAACTATTTCAGCTCCTTTACCTTTCCATATAAATTTTAGAATTATTTTGTCTTCATTTATGCAAAAAAGAAATTTTGCTGAGATTTTGATAGGAAGTGCATTAAATTTATATATTAATTTGGGAAGAATTAATATCTTTGCTATGTTGAGTCTTTTAATCCATAAACACAGTATGTCTCAACATTTTGTTAGATCTTCTTTGATTCTTTCATCAGCATTTTGTAGTTTTTAGCATATAAGTTCTGTATAAGTTTTATTATATTTATTCCTAAGTATTTTATTTTTGAAAGGTTATAAGTCATCCTGTATTTTATTTTATTTTTTTTATTTTTAATAAATTTATTTATTTATTTCTGGCTGTGTTGGGTTTTCGTTTCTGTGCGAGGGCTTTCTCTAGTTGCGGCGAGCGGGGGCCACTCTTCATCGGCGAGCGGGGGCCACTCTTCATCGCGGTACGTGGGCCTCTCACTATCGCGGCCTCTCTTGTTGCAGAGCACAGGCTCCAGACGCGCAGGCTCAGTAGCTCTGGCGCACGGGCTTAGTTGCTCTGCGGCATGTGGGATCTTCCCAGACCAGGGCTCGAACCCATGTCCCCTGCATTGGCAGGCAGATTCTCAACCACTGCGCCACCAGGGAAGCCCCCATCCTGTATTTTAAATTTCAGTTTCCATGTGTTTTTTCGCTAGCATATAGAAATACAATTGATTTTCTTATGTTGATCTTATATCTTATGATCTTACTGAACTCACTTATTAGTTCTTGGAGTTTCCTTGTAGATTTCGTGGGATTTCTAAGTAAACTTTCATGCCATATGCAACAGAGATAGGTTTTTTGTTTTTTTTTTTTTTTTCTTTTTGATCTCTTTGTCTTTGATTTCTTTTTCTTGCTTTGCTGAGCTAGCTAGAACTTCCAGTACCATGTTGAATAGCAGTGGTAAGAGCAGCTGTCCTTGCCTTGTTCCTGATCTCAGGGAGAAAGCATTCAGTCTTTCGTCATTAAGTATGATGTTTGCTGTAGGTTTTCATGGATGTTCTTTATCATGTTGAAGAAGTTCCCTTCCATTCCTACTTCTCTGAGTTTTTATCATGAATGAATGTTGAATTTTGTCAACTGTTTTTTCTGCATCAATTGATATAATCATGTGATTTTTCTTCTTTAGCCTGTTAATGTGATGAATTACACTGAATGATTTTTCAAATATTGAAACAGCCTTCCATCACTGGATTACATGCCACTTGGTCATGGTGTATAATTCTTTCTATATATAGCCAGATTCTATTTGCTAATACTTTGCTAATGATTTTTGCATGTTTTGTACTCTGCCTGGTTTTGATGTCAGAGCAATAGTGGCTTCATAAAATGAATTGGAAAGGGTCCCCTTCTTTTCTATTTTTTAGAAGAGACTCTAGAATTTTTCTTAAGTTTCAGTTTTATTAAGGTATAATTGACATATACAATTTTAAGATAAATGTACATCGTGTTAATTTAAGTATACATTGTCAAAGGATTCCTCTCATGTAGTTAATTAACACATCCATCACCTCACATATTTACATTTTTTTGGTGAGAACATTTAAGTTGTACTCTCTTAGCAAATTTAAATTAGATAATACAGTGTTATTGCAATACTGTGATTTATAAGAAATATAGATGTGGTCATTCAGATGTCCACATATATGTTTCTCATGTATATTTGGTCTTTGTGCACAGTTTCTGGCTCACAGCTCCCAAAACCCTTGGAATTTCCTGAGCAATAAGAACAATGGAGGCATCTTTTGTTATAATACTTCGTCTCTTGCTTCAGTTCCTTTCCACCACAACTAGGCTAATGTTAATGAGGTGACTTTTGGAAAGCAACTAAGAGAAGAAGGTAGGAACTTTCAGCACCACCATCTGATTTCTGGGGAAGAAGTGGGGATGTAGGTTGAATCAGTCACCAATAGCCAAAGATTTAATCATTCATGCCTAAATAATGAAGCCTCCATTAAAAACTCAAAAAGCAAGGGGTTTGAAGACCTTCTAGGTTGGGGAACCAGAATGCTTCCACATACCACTGTGCCATGCCCCAAATTCCATGAGACCCCAAACTCCACGAGTACAGAGACTCCTTTGTTCTGGACCCCACCATATGTATCTCTTCTTCTGGCTGTTGATTTGTATGTATCCTTTAATACCCTTTGTAATAAATTGATAATCTGGTAAGTAAACGGGTTTCCTGAGTTCTGTGAGTTGCTCTAGTAAATTAATCAGATAAACGAGGTGGTCGTGGGAGCCTCTGATTTATAGCCAGTTGGTCAGAAATACAGGTAACAACCTGGACTTGTGACTGGCATATGAAGTCCAAGGAGTGGGTCATGGGAAACTCCAGTTTGTAACCGCGTGGTCAGTCAGAAGCACAGTAACAACATGAGCTTGGAATTTGTCATCCGAAGGGGAGGAGGCAGTCTTGTAAGACTGAGCCCTTAATCTGTGGGATCCAAAGCTCTCTCCAGGTAGATGAGTCAGAATTGGGTTGAATTGTAGGACACCCCACTGGTGTCCAAGAATTGCCTGGTGGTATGGGAAACACACACACACATGCACACACACACACGCACACACATTGGAATTGGGTGTTAGAATCATTTTACTTATCAATCAATTATAGTCACCATGTTTTACATTAGATCCTTCTGTGGCATTGGTTTTAATTCTTCTTTAAATGTTTGGTGAAATTCTCCAGTAAAACCACATGGGCATTATGCATTTTTATATTCAGAATTTGACTTGATCCTCATAACAACCTTGGAAAGAAGGCATTTAACAGATATGGTAACTTAACGCTCAGAGAAATTAAGTGACTTACCCAAGATCCAGAAGTCTTATGATCCCAAGTTCAGTGTTGTTTCCACAGTACCACAGTTCCTGAGTTAGATATCACTAGACTTTTCAAGCATTTAGAATCTCTATGGGAAACAAAGAAAGAGTAATTGTATGTGCTCCTTGGCCACTTATGTTTAGCTGGGTTCCAGTTTCTTTCTTTTTTTTTTAATAGATCTTTATTGGAGTATAATTGCTTCACAATACTGTGTTAGTTTCTGTTGTACAACAAAGTGAATCAGCCATATGCATACATATGTCCCCATATCCCCTCCCTCTTCAGCCTCCCTCCCTCCCTCCCTATCCCACATCTCTAGGTCATCACAAAACACCGAGCTGATCTCCCTGTGCTATGCTGCTGCTTCCCACTAGCTATCTATTTTACATTTGGCAGTGTATATAGGTCCATGCCACTCTCTCACTTCGCCCCAGCTTCCCCCTCCCCCACGCCGTGTCCTCAAGTCCATTCTCTACGTCTGCGTCTTTATTCCTGCCCTGCCACTAGGTTCATCAGTACCATTTTTTTTTTTTAGGATTCCATATATATGTGTTAGCATATGGTATTTGTTTTTCTCTTTCTGACTTACTTCACTCTGTATGACAGAATCTAGGTCCATCCACCTCACTACAAATAACTCAATTTCGTTTCTTTTTATGGCTGAGTAATATTCCATTGTATATAGGTGCCACATCTTCTTTATCCATTCATGGACATTTAGACTGGTTCCACGTCCTGGATATTGTAAATAGTGCTGCAATGAACGTTGTGGTACATGTCTCTTTTTGAATTATGGTTTTCTCAGGGTATATGCTCAGTAGTGGGATTGCTGGGTCATACAATAGTTCTCTTTTTAGATTTTAAAGAACCTCAATACTGTTCTCCATAGTGGTTGTATCAATTTACATTCCCATCAACAGTGCAGGAGGGTTCCTTTTTCTCCACACCCTTTCCAGCATTTATTGTTTCTAGCTTTTTTGATAATGGCCATTCTGACCGGCATGAGGTGATACCTCATTGCAGTTTTGATTTCCATTTCTCTAATAATTAGTGATGCTGAGCATGTTTTCATGTGCCTCTTGGCCACCTGTATGTCTTCTTTGGTGATATGTCTATTTAGGTCTTCCACCCATTTTTTAATTGAATTGTTTGGTTTTTTTGATATTGAGCTCCATGAGCTGTTTGTATATTTTGGAGATTAATCCTTTGTCCACTGTTTCATTTGCAAATACTTTCTCCCATTGTCTTTTCATCTTGTTTATGGTTTCCTTTGCTGTGCAAAAGCTTTGAAGTTTAATTAGGTCCCATTTGTTTATTTTTGTTTTTATTTCCATTACTCTAGAAGGTGGGTCAAAAAAGATCTTGCTATGGTTTATGTCAAAGTGTGCTTTTCATGTTTTCCTCTAAGAGCCTTATACTGTCCGGTCTTACATTTAGGTCTTTAATCCATTTGGAGTTTATCTTTGTGTATGGTGTTATATAGTGTTCTAATTTCATTCCTTTATATGTAGCTCTCCAGTTTTTCCAGCACGACTCATTGAAGAGGCTGTCTTTTCTCCATTGTATAGTCTTGCCTCCTTTGTCATAAATTAGGTGATCATATGTGTATGGATTTATCTCTGGGCTTTCTATCCTGTATCATTGATCTATATTTATGTTTTTGTGACAGTACCATACTGTCTTGATTACTGTAGCTTTGTAGTATAGTTTGAAGTCAGGGGTCCTGATTCCTCCAGCTCCGTTTTTCTTTCTCAAGATTGCTTTGGCTATTCGGGGTCTTCTGTGTTTCCATACGAATTGTAAAATTTTTTGTTCTAATTCTGTGAAGAATGCCACTGGTAATTTGATAGGAATTGCATTGAATCTGTAGATTGCCTTGGGTAATATAGTCATTTTCTCAATATTGATTCTTCCAATCCAAGAACATGGTATATTTCTCCATCTGTTTATGTCATCTTTGAATTCTTCCATTAGTGTTTTATAGTTTTCTGAGTACAAGTCTTTTGCCTCCTTAGGTAGATTCATTCCTAGGTATTTTATTCTTTTTGTTGCAATGGTAAATGGGATTGTTTCCTTAATTTCTCTTTCTGATTTTTCATTGTTAGTGTATAGGAATGCCAGAGATTTCTGTGCATTAATTTTGTATCCTACAACCTTACCAAATTCATTGATTAGTTCTAGTAGTTTTCTGGTGGCATCTTTAGGATTTTCTATGCATAGTATCATGTCATCTGCAAACAGTGACAGTTTTACTCCTTCTTTTCCAATTTGTATTCGTTTTATTTCTTTTTCTTCTCTGATTGCTGTGGCTAGGACTTCCAATACCATATTGAATAAGAGTAGCGAGAGTGGACATCCTTGTCTTGTTCCTGATCTTAGAGGAAATGCTTTCAGGTTTTCACCATTGAGTATGATGCTTGCTGTGGGTTTGTCATATGTGGCCTTTTTATGTTGAGGTAGGTTCCTTCTGTGCCCATTTTCTGGAGAGTTTTTATCATAAATGGGTGTTGAATTTTGTCAAAAGCTTTCTCTGCATCTATTGACATAATCATATGGTTTTTATTCATCAGTTTGTTAATATGGTGTATCACATTGATTGATTTGTGTATATTGAAGAATCCATGTATCCCTGGGATAAATCCCTCTTGATCATGGTGTATGATCCTTTTAATATGCTGTTGGATTCTGTTTGCTAGTATTTTGTTCAGGATTTTGCATCTATGTTCATCAGTCATATTGGTCTATAGTTTTCTTTTTTTGTGATATCTTTTTCTGGTTTTGGTATCAGGGTGATGGTGGCTTCGTAGAATGAATTTGGGAGTGTTCCTCCCTCTGCAATTTTTTGGAAGAGTTTGAGAAGGATCAGTGTTAGCTCTTCTCTAAATGTTTGATAGAATTCACCTGTGAAGCCATCTGGTCCTGAACTTTTGTTTGTTGGAAGATTTTAAATTATGGTTTCAATTTCATTATTTATGATAGGTCTGTTTACATTTTCTAATTATTCCTGGTTCAGTCTTGGAAAATTGTACATTTCCAAGAATTTGTCCATTTCTTCGTGGTTGTCCATTTTATTGGCATATAGTTGTTTGTAGTACTCTCTTATAATCCTTTGTATTTCTGTGGTGTCAGTTGTGATTTCTCCTTTTTCATTTCTAATTATTGGATGTGCGTCCTCTCCCATTTTTTCTTGATGATTCTGGCTAAGGATTTATCAATTTTGTTTATCTTCTCAAAGAACCAGCTTTTAGTTTTATTGATCTTTGCTATTGTTTTCTTCGTTTCTATTTCATTTATTTCCGCTCTGATCTTTATGATTTCTTTCCTTCTACTGACTTTGGGTTTTCTTTGTTCTTCTTTCTCTAGTTGCTTTAGGTGTATGGTTAAATTGTTTGAGGTTTTTCTTGTTTCTTGAGGTGAGATTGAATTGCTATAAACTTCCCTCTTTCTTAGAACTGCTTTTGCTGCATTGCAGAGGTTTGGGGTCATCGTGTTTTCATTGTCCTTTGTTTCTATGTATTTTTTTATTTCTTCTTTGATTTCTTCAGTGATCTCTTGGTTATTTAGTAGCGCACTGTTTAACCTCCATGTATTTGCGTTTTTTACAGTTTTTTTCCTGTAGTTGATTTCCAATCTCGTACTGTTGTGGTCGGAAAAGATGCTTGATATGATTTCAATTTTCTTAAATTTTCCGAGGCTTGATTTGTGACCCAAGATGTGATCTATTCTGGAGAATGTTCCATGTGCACTTGAGAAGAAAGTGTATTTTGCCACTTTTGGGTGGAATGTTCTACAAATATCAATTAGATCTATTGGGTCTACTGTGTCATTTAAAGCTTGCGTTTCCGTATTTATTTTCTGTCTGGTTGTAAGTGAGTTGTTAAAGTCCCCCACTATCATTGTATTACTGTCAATTTCCCCTTTCATGGTTGTTAGCCTTTGCCTTTTGTATTGAGGTGCTCCTATGTTGGGTGCATAAACATTTATAATTATTATATCTTCTTCTTGGATTGATCCTTTGATCATTATATAGTGTCCTTCCTTATCTCTTATAGCAATCTTTATTTTAAAGTCTATTTTATCTGATATGAGTATTGCTACTCCAGCTTTCTTTTGATTTCCATTTGCATGGAATATCTTTTTCCATCCCCTCACTTTCAGTCTGTATGTGTCCCTAGGTCTGAAGTGGGTCTCTTGTAGACAGCATATATATGCATCTTGTTTTTGTATCCATTCAGCCAGTCTGTGTCTTTTGGTTGAGGCATTTAATCCATTTACATTCAAGGTTATTATTGATATGTATGTTCCTATTACCATTTTCTTAATTGTTTTGGGTTTGTTTTTGTGGATCTTTGTCTTCTCTTGTGTTTCCTGCCTAGAGAAGTTTCTTTAGCATTTGTTGTAATGCTGGTTTGGTCGTGCTGAATTCTCTTAGCTTTTGTTTGTCTGAAAAGCTTTTGACTTCTCCGTTGAATCTGAATGAGATCCTTCCTGGGTAATCTTGGTTGTAGGTTTTTCTCTTTCATCACTTTAAGTATATCCTGCCACTCCCTTCTGTCCTGCAGAGTTTCCACTGAAAAATTAGCTGATAACATTATGGGAATTCCTTTGTATGTTATTTTTTGTTTTTTCCCTTGCTGCTTTTAATATTTTTCTTTGCATTTAATTTTTGTTAGCTTGATTAATATGTGTCTTGGTGTGTTTTTCCTAGGGTTTATCCTCTATGGGACTCTCTGTGCTTCCTGGACTTGGGTGGCTATTTCCTTTCCCATGTTAAGGAAGTTTTCCACTGTAATCTCTTCAAATATTTTCTCAGTCCCTTTTTTTTTCTCGTGTTTCTCTGGGACCCCTATAATTTGAATCTTGGTGCATTTAGTATTGTCCCAGAGGTCTCTGAGATTGTCTTCAATTCTTTTCATTCTTTTTCTTTATTCCGCTCCTTGGCAGATATTTCCACCATTTTGTCTTCCAACCCACTTATTCATTCATCTGCCTCAGTTATTCTGTTATTGATTCTTTCGAGTGTATTTTTCATTTCAGTTATTGTGTTGTTCACCTCTGTTTGTTTTTTCTTCAGTTCTTCTAGATCTTCTAGAAATGTTAAACATTTCTAGTACCTCCATTTCCGTACCTCCATTGTATTTCTGAGTTTCTGGATCATCTTTACTATCATTACTCTGAATTCTTTTTCAGGTAGATTGCCTATTTCCTCTTCATTTATTTGGTCTTGTAGGTTTTTACCTTGCTCCTTCATCTGTGACATAGTTTTTTTGCCATCTCATTTTTTTCCTTTTTTTTATGAGTGGGATTGTGTTGCTGTCTTACTGGTTGTTTGGCCTGAGGCTTCCAACACTGTAGTTTGTAGGCTGTTGGGTAGAGCTGGGTCTTGGTGCTGAGAAGAGGACCTCCAGGAGACCTCACTCTGAACAATATTCCCTGGTGTCTGAGGTTCTCTGTTAGTCCAGTGGTTCGGACTTGGAGCTCCCATCTCAGGAACTTCAGCCTGACCCCTGGCTCATGAACCAAGATCCTGCAAGCTGGGCATGGCAGCAAAAAAATAAAAAGGTTAACAATGTAAAAAATAAAATTAGACTAGGAAAGTAACCACTATGTTAGAAAAAAATATAAAAATAAAAGTATAGCTGAAACGACAACCAGAAGGTAAAACAGAACCACCATAGTAAAAAGGAGGAGGAGAAAAAAGGTGGAAAAGGCCTTGGCTGTGGAGGGCGGGGCCTAAGCAGTGGCGAGGTTTCGGCACTGGGTGGGGCCTATGCTTAGTAGCCACAGGGCTGGAAAAGGCAGGGGTGGGGTGGGGTAGGGATTAGGTTCAACAGAACAGAAGGGGCCCAGGCGTGCCTCCCACCTCTGGTCTCAGAGGGGGGGGCACCCCACCTGGCAGCCCAGCACGCTTCCTGGGCTCTAGTGGGCAGGACAAATGCCCTCCATTCCTCTCCTGCTCCTCCTGTCCTGGAGGGTTCCTCCCACCTGCCTCTCCTGATCTCTCCCAGCCTCTAAGCCCCCAGGACCAACCCAGCCTGGAAGGGACCTCTGAGGGCATAGGACCCAGCCAGAGAGAGCCAGGCAGACTTCCCTGGCCGATTGCGCAGTGGAAATGCTGGGCCCCCTCCCCGCTGATCCAAGCCCCCGAGGGTCCCTCCAGGCATGGGAAGCCCTCCCCCATCTCAGCCACCCCTCAGGGACGCTGGTCCTGTCCGGACTCCACTTCTCTTCCACCCTCAGTCCCCCCATGTCCTACCGGTTTGCTTGGGGGTTCTTCCCACTTCCTTGGGTGTTGGGGTCTCCCACTAGTGTCCGGCAGGCACCCTACTTGTGGGGAGACACGAACTCTGCGTCTTCCCACACCACCGTCTCGACTCCTCCAAGATTAAGTCCCTCCAGTTTCTTACTTGCCTGACATTCCATTCAAATTAGAGGATACAAAGGCAACAAGTGACTTGCAGAATATAAAACCTAGCGCTATTGGTACAGGCATAAAGGTATGGCCTGAAATATTGACGACATGGCATTGCATTGACACATCCAACTGCAAAGCCCCAGAGGCAAAGCAAACAGAATGTCTGGAGAGAGGAGGAAATCCATTGTCCCTGAACATTCTCTGGGAAGTTTTGATGGGTCATCTTCTTCCTTTATCCCTCATCACCTGGCCCAAAACTTCCTGCCAGGAATGATTGTCTCCTTTAAGGCAGGATTTTTCACCATCTTCACTACCCCTCTGTGAGTTTTTCTTCAAGCTCAGAGCATGTCACTCCCCATGTTCAATAGCCTTCAATGATTCCCTATTATCTATACTTTTCATCTTTATGGTTATTGTCAATGCATGTCTATTGTTCTCAAACTTTAGAGAGCAAAAGAATCACCTGGGGAAACTAATTTTAAAAGTAGACTAAGTCCCAATCCCAGAGATTTCGACTCAGTAACTCTGGACGAGGACCTAAAAATCTGCATTTTAATAGCCTCTCCCTGGTAATTCCAACGCAAGTGGTCCATAGGATGCATGTTGACCAAACAGTGGCATAAAGTCACACTCCTTGCCTGGCTTTCAGGACCCTTTGAAGTTTGATTCCCACTTGCTTAGCCAACAGTACCCCTCCCTCACCCTCACCCCACCCCTACCAGGTCCCCTACAGCCTAACCCTAGTGGTTAAGACTAAACCAGTTGATAAGCATACTTTAAACTGTGCAATTTCTGAATATTTGCTGGAACTCCTCTCACTCCTTGGAAAGACAAAATTACCTCTCTTGTCCCTTTTCCCACGTGCCCTAGTATCTCACAGAGTTGTTCAAACTATAGGTTGCCACGCATGACTAGGGAATGACCAGCTTTTTATTTAAATTTGTAATTAGTAGGACAGAATGTACTAGAAAATATTGTAACATGTGTTTCAGTTAATTATACATAAACATACATATGTATGTATTATGCCAGGATATAAAATGTATTTCTTACTGTGGGTTGTAGTAAAACACCACCACCGACAACAACAACATTGAAAGCCACAGCTATAGCATTCACCCAATTTGCCTCTCATTAGAGCTTTCTGGTTCTCCATTATTGTGAACCTTTGGAGAATAATAAATAAAGCCACTCTTATCCCTCTAGGATCCATCATGGTATTTTGTGCTCAATAAATGTTAACTGAATTGATTTGACTGCATGATCACAATCATGACTCTTTTGTGTTTAACTATTTCAGATCAGGAATCCTTTTTTAGGGTGTAGGGTTGGGGCTATCCCTTTCAAAAATTGCTTCTTTGTGAGACAGAGAGCTTTGGAGCATTGCCAGGGGAAGTGCCCCCTCATCTTGGCCAGAGGGAAAGGATAACATTTTCTAAGGCAATGAGGTTGCTTGGTGCAACCTGTTTCCCTTGGAAATTCTGGAGTGTGGTCTGAGGAATGGAGTGGGTGGCTCTCCTGACAGACATGGCCCAGTGGAAGGAAACCCTAAGGGAAGGTGGCTACATGAGCTTCTAGGTATGAGCATTTGTTGAACAAGCATTACTCAATAGACAAGCCACTGTGCTGAGTGCTTAAGAGCGCAAGAAGTCTTTGGCATGGGTGACAGACTGAACTACTTGTGGATTGCTTTTCTTAAGCCTGTACAGTGTGTCAAGTGGCAACAGAACAAGCCAAGGTTGTTTGAATGTAAATCGTCTTACACTCTCCTTGCTTCTCACGTGCATGTTAACTGCACATCTCCTTTAGCTGTGCATTTGGGACCTCTTCTCTACAGCAAAGTCCCTGGCTTTGAAGAATTCAGTACAGAAGAGGAGTAAAGACACAAACTTTCAGAAACAATTTCCAGATCATATCCCTTGAACAGGATGCACAGGGAGGTAGTAGGTCAGTAAGTCCAGCAAAGGGGGATGTTGCCAGGGTAGGCATACTGGATAAGGGGTGGAGCTGAGCTTCAAATGAAAAGCTTGGGTAAGTGGAGAGTAAAGAGAGGACACTTTTTCTAAGATAGGGAGATGAAGGAAGGTCTGGCTTATTGCAGCAGAGGGTATGTGACAGCCAAAGCCCATATGGAAATGATCTTAAGGAAGACTGGGGTATAAAGGGCAAAGGGAAGAGAGGAGGGGCTATAGAATTCATTCAGATATCCAAAAGGTTTTGCTACAAGGCCTTCAATTTATTCTTGACCTCAGAATAAGATTTGGAAACTAGTGAAGCAATGTCACTCTTTTAAAAAGCAAAGATGACACACGTTATAATGTTAGAAACTGACAATACTGAATGCTGGTGAGGATGTGGAGCAACAGGAACGCTCATTCACTGCTGGCAGGAATGCAAAATTGTACACCCACTTTGGAAGATAGTTAGACAGTTTCTTACAAAATTAAACATACTTTTACTGCATGTTCCAGCAATCACACTCCTTGATATTTACCTGAGTTGAAAATTTATGTCCACTCAAAAACCTGCACATGAGTGTTATATCAGCTTTATTCATAGTCAGTGAAAACTGGAAGCAACCAAGATGACCCTCCATTCGTGAATGAATAAACAAACTGTGGTACGTCCAGACAATGGACTATGATTCAGCAATAAAAAGAAATGAGTTATCAGGCCAGGAAAAGACATGGAGGAACCTTAAATATGAATTGTTAAGTGAAAGAAGCCAGTCTGAAGAGGCTACATAGTGTGTGATTCCAACTGTTTGGCATTTTGAGAGAGACAAAACTATAGAGATAGTAAAAAGATCAGTGGTTACCAGCGGTTGGAAGGAGGGAGAGAGATGAATAGGTAGAGAGCACAGTGGATTTTGAGCGTGGAGAAACTATTCTCTATGAAACCAATGTGGACACATATCATTACGTATTTGTCAAAACCCGCAGAACCATACAACACGAAGAGTGAATCTCAATGTAAACTTTGTCCTATAGTTAATAATAATGCGTCAATACGGGCCTATCAAATGTAAAAATTATACCCCACTAATGCAAGATAGTAATAACAGGGGAAATGGGGTGTGGGGGGGGAGGTTGGAAGATGGGGGGACTGAATACATAGAACTCTATGTACTATCTGCTTAATTATTCTGTAAATCTAAAACTGTACTAAAAAAATAAAGTTTATTAATTACTTTTTTAAAAAAACTTTAAGAGATTTCACATTGAAAGAAAAAAAAGAGGCAAATGTGGTGAGAATTAAAATTTTTAAGAGAGCAAGCAGGGTGATCCTGGAAGCTTGCTTGTAAACTATACAGCCAGTTTTGCTACCCAAGCCCCTGTTCCCTTACAGAATCCCTCACCTACACAGTAAATCCACACCACCTTCCCTCAGCTGTGGTAGCTCAGGACCTGTTGGATTTGTACAACGAACCACCTTAGAAGAAAGACAGAACCAAAATCTTCATCACTTCTTAGTTTGCTAAATTGTCTCATGAAAATGAAATTGGGCTTGTCTGGTAAATTTGAAAAAGCAACATCATGACTTTTTTCAGCAGAAAAAAAAGGCTTTTCTCTGGCCGAACTTTTCTCAACCAACTGTAATGTTGGTTTTCTGGTCTGATTGTTAATTCTCCCTAATTATGTAGAAGGCCCTTTAAGTTTGCTTTGGTGATTTTCCTCTTCTGAGTAACTCCATGAGGCAGTCAGCCCACCTTTCATATCATAAGAAAGCTTCTTCTTTTTTCTTTTTAAAAAATGACTCCTTCACTTCGGAATAATTTCCGCTTGTGATCATAATGGTTAATTCCAATCAGTTGCTCCTTTGGCTTTGAGTGAGGTGCTTGTTTTAAATCTCTCTGAGCTAGTCCAGCACTGGACCTTTAAACCTGGATTAATCCCCTTGACTTCTAGATCCTTTTGCTTTGGGGGCTGAAATCTGGTTCCATAACCTCTTGAATCACCAGTGTTTGCTTTGAAAGTCCGCACTTTCTATTTAAATGGCAAGAAAGATGGGAAATGAGCCTTACAGAGCTGAACGTACTGATTTCAATGATCACCTCTAATCCACACCTTTCCTCTTTAATAATGTGAGGTTTTCTTCTCTTAATTAGAAAGAGCCAGAGATTATCTACACAAAACTGGAAGGTTTATTGTCATTGGTGGGATTGTGTCTCCTGTCCATGACTCCTATGGAAAACAGGTGGGTTCCTCCTTTGCCCCTCTCCCCCCTAACCCCCCTTCCTGACCCGATGCTTCCTCTGATGTAAAACTGCTCCACTGCCATCTACGATTCCTGGAAACGCAAAACACCCATTAGCAGGTGTCCTGCTTCCCATCTCTGGACCACAGTCAGACCTGAGCGAATGGGGGTTGGGCAGCAGCTGGGAGGAACAGCTGCTGGCGACCAGGCCCAGTCAGAACTCATCCATGCCATGTGACTCGGCACGGATGCCAAACTGGGGGCTGGTTATGGGCTGGGCAATCTTTCCTGGGATTTTAGGAGAAAAAGGCCTGTGCCTCCTATGTCGGATTTAAAATTCATTTCCCTGCCCCTCCCTCCCTGTCACACATCCCAGAAAATCTAGAAGCCCTCCCAGACCTCAACCCCCTCCCCCAGATACAACTTGGTGGGCTCTGGGGAAGTGACCCAGCCAGATGGACCCGGGAAACAAGGCAACACTCACCACGTTAAGTCTCCTCTCTGTGCTGGGTACACACTGGCTTCTTCCTCAGTGGAGGCTCACCTCTGACCCTGATGGGGGAGGAGAGTATACTGCACACACCCTCCATTCTTTCCCTCCCACCCACCCTGCCACTCTACGCTTGTGTGTAGCAGGGGGACATGTGGAGGGGTCACACCTTCATTCTCTGTCAGCACTGAAAAATGCTGCACTTTTATAATGGGCTGGCTTGGGATGGAGTCTTAGGGAGTCTGTGGGGAGCAGAGTGAGCCTCCTAACAACTGCTCTGTTGCTTCCCAGGGCCTTGTGTCGAGCCGGCACCGTCTCATCATGTGTCAGCTGGCCGTCCAGAATTCCGACTGGATCAGGTAGGGCTGGCCTGATGATGCCAGAGGTGGGTGGCCCAGGGACACCCTGGGAATGGGTGGAGAAAAGGAAGAGTCCCCACAGGAGTGGGGAGGCCAGGGGAGAGATTAACCGCATGCAGGCGATAATAACGTAAGCATTCTGGGGTGGCCTGATGACTTTATTTTTTAACCAATTTATACAGCCTGGGGAACTGAAGAGGGAGCTTTTGGTGTTTCATCTGCTCTGGCACGTTTGGATTCAGGAGTATGCTCAGAGCTTCCACAAACATCATTGGGACTGGGGTGAGGCAGGGCCAGAAAATCCGAGATGCCTCTCCACTTCCATCCGTACTCACTTCCATGAGCTGTCACTACCTTTCAGGGAAGGTCCCCCGGCTTTGGCTATTTTCCATTCCTGTTCAGGCTTCCTAGGGTCCCACGATGACAGTGGGACAGAGGTGTGGGGCGGGGGGGGGGGGGGGCAGGTCCAAGCGCTCACAGCCTTTCCCTCAGACGGTCCCTGCACAGTTCTAAGATGGCAGACACCAATATCCACTGTGCTTGCAGTGTAATTAAAGCAAACCTCCACTAATTATGCTAATTATGCCCCCCAAAGCTCCTACAGTTATAATTTGCATGAGAAGATGATGTTTTTTAAAAAAATAACAATACACCATTTGTATTGTGTTCCCCCCCACCCCAGCCCGTGGAAAAATAAGCAGCACCTAGAGGTTTCCAGGAAAGGGGAGAAATGAAGGGCCGCTGACCTCAGAATGAGGGATGCAGAGAGTTAGCGGAGAAGAGATGGGGTGGGTGGAAATGGGAGCAGTGAAGGAAAGCAACAATAACAATTGAATAGTGATCCGTGCCATTTGTGCGCAGTGATTTGTGTGAGCAGTGCATGCCCTTTACAGACTTTCTCATCCCCTCCCTCCCCCCCGAGACAGAGGTGAGGTTGGGAGACAGCTCAGGAGAAGTCAAGGAGTTTGAGAGGGAACAGCACATCTGTGGTCAAGTCAGGGTAGAAACGGAGCCTCTTAGCACGGCACCTCATGATCTCCGGGGAAAATGGGGTCCAGTGGGGGAAATACTGAACAGGAGACTGTTACTGCTTGTATGTGATTAGAAGATTCTGAAATAACTCCCTCATTCATTCAACAAATATTCACTGAGCACTTACTGCCTGCCCTGCACTGCTCCAGGCCCTGGGAAAATCAGAATTCCGCGAATTGAGGTCACCAGAGAGGCTTGGAGATAGCTCTAGAGATGGGGCATGGGTGCGCAGAGTCCCTGGACATGGGGGAGGCTGTTTAGCCAGGTCAGGTGTCTGCCCATCTCAGGGGGGAGGGTGGTCAGGGATCTGGGGGCTCAGGGCAAGCTGGGTCGCTAAGTGTTTTCAGTTCACGAGATCTCATCTCTGGGAACCTTAGGTGGGCTGTGAGGTGGGGCTAGGGAGGGAATGCTCAACTGCTAAGGACGTGTTTAAGGAACGTCCCAATTTAGCAGCTCATTAAGTTGGTAATTAAGTCCGAGTGCTGCATCCGTCAGGGGCTGGGTCCCTGCTCACTTCACATCCCATGTGCAGCAGGGGTTGGCCAGTCTGCGGGGCTGTACGTTCTGGTCTGGCTGCCGTGCCCACCTCCAAGCCCACAGGGCACCCCGCTGCACAGGGAGTCAGACATGGGCAGAGTCCCCAGTTCAGGTAACTGCAGTCGCCACTTGATGAGGGCCTGGCTCATTTCATTCTTATCACAGTCCTATAAGGTCCAGAGGAGAATTCCCATTTTGCAGGTAAGAATAAGAGCAAGACACTATACTAAGCACTTTGCATAGAAAACTCATTGACCCCTTCTAATAACCCCGCAGAGAGTTATTATTGTTATTCCCATTTTACAGATGGGAAAGTGAGCACCAAAAAATCACATAACTTTCCCAAAGCCCCACAGTTGGGAAGGTCTGGTGCTGATATTAAACCTGGCCAGACCAGCACCAGCAACTGTTCATGTAAGCCTGTGTCAAACTCCTCTCATTTCACAGTGGGGAAACTGAGGCTCAGGAAGGTGTTTCAAGCCCATGTTTTACCTGATTCGAGGTCTAAGTACTTGGTATGACCAGGTCTGCTAAGCTTTTTGAGCCATGTCATTGGAAGGAACCAATAAGCAAAGAGTGTGAGAATGGAAACCAAGGGAAACATCTTTCCTATTGTCAGGGTGGACCCGTGGGAGTGCTATCAGGACACCTGGCAGACAACCTGCAGCGTCCTCGAACACCATCGGGACCTCATGAAGGTAAGCTGGGCCAGGCTTAGGGTTGGGTGGACCACGGAAGCCGGGCAGACCAAGGAAAGGATGCTGCTGGCCTACTGACCTGTTGTTTCCTGCTTCTCCGCCAGCGGTGGGGGTGACCAGGCTCTGAGCAGCACCACGGAGGGCAGTGAATTAGGGACCCAGAGCAGCGCCAGAGGCTGCTTCCTGCCTTGTCCCCCTCCTCGATATGACTTGGGGCAGTTTTCATCTTCTGGCAGTAAGTTCAAGGTGGGATTCAGGAGACCACAGCTGGAAAGCTTCAGAAAGTGAGGAGAGAAAGAGAAGCGAGCAAAGAAAGGAGGAGAGAAGGGCACTGGGCAAAGTTACAAGCAGCCAGGTCCTCCTGCCACACCTCCTGGGGACCCATTGGTCCTCTTACCCCAGTGTAGGTTGCCGCTACTGCCGTACTTCATACCCGCAGGCGTCGTACTGTCATGCACACTCATTCCTCCTCACAGGAGTCCACGGGCAGACAGTGTTCTCATCTGTTTTTTTTTTTTGGTTTTTTTTGCGGTACACGGGCCTCTCACTGTTGTGGCCTCTCCCGTTGCGGAGCACAGGCTCTGGACGCGCAGGCTCAGCGGCCATGGCTCACGGGCCCAGCCGCTCCGCGGCATGTGGGATCTTCCCAGACCGGGGCACGAACCCGCGTCTCCCGCATCGGCAGGCGGACTCCCAACCACTGCGCCACCAGGGAAGCCCTCATCTCTGTTTTATTTGTGGGTAAAAGGGAGCACAGAGAGGTGAACCAGGGTATCTGAGGACACACAGTGACTGCCTAACCCACACAGATGGCTGCCTAGGGCTTGTGGCCGTGTGCAGTGACGAGGAGCTGGTTGCTAGGTAAGCACAGGTTCCTCGCCAGCCAGCAGCACCAGTCAGCGTGTGCAGAAAGCGCCCTTCACAGATCGATAGCAACCCATCGACTCCCACCGTGCGGGGGTGAAAAGCGGTGCCGTCAATAGCAAGAAGCCTGACCCACCAAGACGAGCCGCAATCCATCCTCCTTGCCTCCGCTGACCCTGATGCACAGCCCTCCCCAGCCCCAAACAAGGATCAGAAGGGTATCATCCTGACACAGGGGCCGCCGCCTTCGCATCTGTGTTTGCTGTCAGAGGGGCCTTTCAGAATCTTCTCCTTGGGGAGCTGCCAGCAGCCCCAATGCCCCCGCTCTCCACCTGCTGTGCACAGTGCTTTGTTTGAACAGATGTGGAATTCTGGGGCTGCAGACCATCCGGGATGTCAAGAGCAAGAGAAGTGGAGAGGACTAGCTGGCTGTTGCTTCATCTAATAAGCTTTTCCCCCATGGAATTGAAGAAAACCCATCTCCTTGCTTTCTGCTTTCAGAACCCTTCACACACATTCCGAGTCTTCCCTGGTCCCTTTGGAAGGACTCTGATGTAGGGTGGCCCTCGCTTGCTCCTCTGGGCTTGTCTCAACAACAGCAGTAATAAAAGACATCCCATCTTACTGTATAAGGATGTATCCGTCAGGAGACGCTAAGATTCGCAGACATCCTTTAAATCTCAGTGGCTTCACACTGGGGGCCTGTGCACCTTCTCTTCACCCAGGAGCCTCAGGCTGCATGATGGAAGGGAGGAGTCAGGGGCCCTGCAGGCATGCCTGAGCCCTGGCTCTACCGGCCAGAAAGCCTGGCTGCTGTTTTGCTGTCTAAATGTCTGGGCTTCCCGAGCCCTCCCTCTGTTACTCAGGCCCGGAAGCATGAGTCTGGGCCCGAGATGCTTGGCCAACGACCCACAGCTGTTGCAGTGATGCTCACAGGCCGGCAAAGAATGCCAGTCCTGATGGCCCCCCGCCTTGGAGTGGGAGCTTGGAGCTGCTTGTTAACTCCCAGTCTCCCCGGTCCCAGCATCAGGCCGGTGTTCCTGGCATGGAGAGTGGACCTGTTGGAGAGAGAGACATGGGGCTTCATAGGTGATGCAAGGCTTTGAGAATGTGGGAGCCTGTGGAGGGCAGAGCGGGGCAGGTGGCCAGCACTTTTCTTCTCCAGCATAGAGCAAGTCGAATGGGACAAATGATGCATGCGGCAAGAAGAAGAAAATCCTCAGCTACCAGACCGGTTACTTAATGAGAATGTGGCGTGTTCTTTTCTGGATGTGAAATCATAATAAAAAGGAGGCAGACTGTCCCTTCCACCCCACCAGCCGCAGCCGGACGGAGAATCCCACAAAGCAGGCTGAGAAGATGCTGTGGTCCCCAACCTCAGCCGGCTCCCAGCTGTGGCTGCTTGCTGTCGTGACCATCTCCTGTCAGGAACATCGCAGAAGTGACAGGTCACCCCACAAGACAAACGCCTGCCCTTCCAGGGCTCGGAAGGACTCACGTTCTGCTCTGCCTGCACGGTGATGTGCGGAAGACGCCTTTGGAGGGTCACCCCAGTCCTGGGACTTGGTGTCCTCTGGCAGCTGGACTCAATAATCCAGAAAGGGTGGTGGGCCAGGGATTGAGGGGAAGCTGGCTTTCAGGGAAGGGACCTTGAATAAGCAACAGCCCTACGAAGCTAAACAGATTGAAAATTCACGCTTTGTTCCTCTGTTGCCCAATAGTTCCACTCCCCGCGGGCAAGGGGGGTTGCTTCTGGGTCAGCTGTGAAGAATGCTGCGTTATCAGCTCTGTGTTTTCTGTAGCACTAGAGAGGAGCAGCAGGCCAGATAACACAGGACAATGGATAATACACATAGAATTTCCGATTGGCTCTGGAATGTGTATTCACCCTCTGAGCAGGCGCAAGAGTTCCCAGAACGCCGCCCTCCTCCTGCAGCACAAACACACCCTGCTCCGCCTGGCACTGCTCCCCAGCTTGGCCCTGTCATTGGCGTCTCTGGCCTGGAGAGGCGGCAGGTGGTGATAGCGCCTGGTGTTTGCACGACCTTTCCCAAGCTTGCACAGCCCTTTTGCAGACATGACCTCATTTGAGCCCCACGAAGCAGGCAGGGAGGGCAGGCATGCATGTTCCACAGAAGGTCACAGCATGTACAAAGTTCCTGCCAGGAGCCAGATGCTCTAAAGGCGCTCTGTGTCTGCTCGCTCGTGTAGTCCTGCTGCAGCCCAGAAGGGTGGCTCTTTTGCCTCTCTATGTTAGGCTCTTGAGCTGAGGTTCCAGAGCAGGTAACTATCCAAGGTCTCACAGCCAGAAGGGGGCAGAGCTCAAACTTGACCCCAGGTCTGTGAAACAACACATCCCACGCGTTTCTCACCTCCTGCTAGCCTAGTGTGGCTACAGGGTGTGGCTGGATCTAGAACCCACCTCCAGTCCTCTTTCTCAGTTCCAGGACACCTCACCACGATGCACAAGCAGATGAGCGTTTGGAGATAACTGGGAAAGGCTTTCATAAGTCTCCTGGGCTAACGACACTGACTCTGCCCTTCTTCCTTCCCCCAGCGGGTGACTGGCTGCATCCTCTCCAATGTCAACACACCCTCCATGACGCCTGTGATTGGACAGCCCCAAAATGAGACCTCCCAGCCCATTTACCAGAACAGCAATGTGCCCACCAAGCCCACTGCAGGTAGGGGAACATTGGTGTAGAGCAGTGGCTCTCAAACTTCAGAATCGCCCGGAGGGCTCGTTAAAATCCAGATCGCTACGCGCTGCCCCAGAATTTGATTCAGTGGGTCTGGAAGAAGGAAGAGAATTTGCATTTTTAAAAAGTCAATGCTGATGCTCTGGTCCAGGGACCATACTTTGAGAACTCTTAATGTAGGACATCAGAGAGAAATAGTCACAATAATAGAGACAGGAGCAGAGACAGAGAGAGACAGGGGTGATGGTGTGCATTTTAATATAAATATGATTGCCTTAAGTGGGAATTAAAGACAAAAGGCAGCATTTTTCTCTGCCTTTTCTAAGGAGGTTGAGGATCTTGCCAAGGTCACACAGTAAGGAAGTAGCAGGGCCAGGAGTCAAACCCAGACAGTCTGCAGCCAGAGTCCCACACTCTTAGCCGTCCCTTCACTGACAAAGAGCAGGGGTCCCCCAACATTTACCCAGCACCTAGTACTATATGCTTGCACGGTGCTCAGTGCTTTACACGGGTTCTCATTTCATGCGGTAATTCTGTGATATAGATATTATATTCCCATTTACAAAGAGAAAACTGAGCTTCAGAGAAGGTGAGTGATTTGCCTAAGGTCACACAGCTCAAAAGTGGAAGAGCCAGAATTCATATTCAGGACTGTCTGATTCCAAGGTCCATGTTCTTCCTAATATTTTCTTCCAGGCCAATTGCAAGAGACAGATCCTGGTATTACTTTTCAAGCCTAGAGACCATAATCTATTTGGTTATCAGTCTATCATAAATAGGGTAATTCACAAGGATGAGCCAGAATTTCATAGTTTGCATATAGCTACGTCTGGGGGCTCAGAAAACTTCTCTGGATTAGAGCTCAGAAAGATCACTGAAAACCGGATCCTTCTCAGCCAAAGTAGGATGTCTGATTATTCTAAACACCATCTGAAAGGGAAGGAAGGCCTTTGCCCAGCAGAAATTACTCCAAATGAGTTCTTCGCCACAGGCTGAATCTCTGTGGATTTGGGTGTTACTGTTTAGTGTTGCGGGTGGCTGAGGAAATGCACATGATATTAAAAAACGAAAAATGCAAACAGGGCACAGGCCCTCTAAATGTAGACTGTGATCCAATTTATGTTACGTAGACATATCTGCATTAATACACATAATAAAAATGGAAGAAAATAAAAAATATATGCATACTTTAGTGGTGGTTATGTCTAGCAGTGGAATTACGGGTGCTTTCTATTTTCCTTTTTATATATATTCCTCTTCCATATTTTCCAATTTTTCAACAGTGTAATAAACACGACCAGAAAATAGATTCCCATCTAGGGCTCAGAACGCTTGTGCCTTGGACTGGGAATGAGAAGAGGGAATTTGGGCTGTCATATTTCTGTTCTTTCTTTCCACCCTCCTACTGCCTCCATGACCCAACCCCTGCCCCTCCAGTGCAGCCCCACTGTTTACAGTGGCCCAAATGTGGGACTGACGTGAGTGTGAGTTGTGAGTGGTTCTCTCCGTCTGTCCCTGTCTGTCTTGCTCTCTCTCCCATAGCCAAGATCCTGGGAAAGGTGGGAGAAAGCCTAAGCCGGATCTGCTGTGTCCGCCCACCGGTGGAGCGCTTCACCTTTGTGGGTAAGGGAGCAAGGACCTTCTTTACCAATCCCGCCTCTTTTCTTTCCCTCCTCCCTTTGTTCATTCACCGGACAAGCCCCAGCACCTGCTGTAGGATGAGCATCTATAGAGCAAGAATTGGGAGAGAAGAGAGGATGTTACCAGGCCTGCGGGCCAAGGTGTGATGGGAGCCCAGAGGCGTGATCATCCTGGCTCAGGGATCCTGGAGACCTTTTCCACTCCTCTCCCCTCCTTGGGCTGTTCTGGCCCTTCCCTCTAGAGAAGGTGTCCATCCGCCTGAGAGTTCTCAGAGGCCCAGCATCCTCCCTCAGGTCCTCCCAGCTCTGGCAGTGTCAACACTCCTGCTGAGACGCTAAGAACACACAAGCCCTTTCCTTAATTTTCTCCATTTTTTTGCTGCTCCCCTAAGGACTCAGCATAGATAAGAATAGCTGTCTCTGGGGCTCTTTCTCCTACAAACCCCAAATTCGGCTCTGCAGAGGAGCTGAAGGTCTAGCCCCCATTCCTTTGACTCTTTGGGGCTGACTTCTGCCATTTCTCAGATTTCCAATTTCCAACCTGGAATAGGAACTAAGAGGGATGGTTGAGGAGGCAGGGGGCCAGGATGGCGTCTCCACGGTGCTCTGCACGCCGTGTGCCCCGTGTGGGCGTGCACACTCAGAGCACATGGTAAAGCCTCTGTCCTTCACTTCTTTCCCGGGCTCTCCATTCTGCCACGTGAAAAATCTCAGCGTACTCAAGTTTGCTTGTTCTTTGAACCAGAACACTGAACGGGAGAGGGCCGCCTCCGTGTGACACTACAGGCTATCACCCTAGGTTCAAGGAAGTTGCTCTTGTGGCCAGCCTCCCCTAAATACAGAAGGAAACAAAAGGCGCTCAGCAAGAGCACGTGTGTGTCCGTCATTGGCAACCCAGCCAGGCTGTCCAATACTGAAAGTCCCAGAACAGTGAATCCTGCCTCTGGAACCTGAAGAGATGCTCCCTCTCCATTTTAAGCTGGACGGTGCTCTCCATTTATGCTACTCAGATGTCCCTACTCCCACCCAATCACCCCATCCCGGGTTCTCCCTCTGCGGAGTCTCTTGTACAGAACGCGCATCAGGTACCCGGAAGTTGGTTCCCTGATGCTTCTGCATTTCCTCTTTCCTCCCTAGATGAGAATGCCAATCTGGGCACAGTGATGCGGTACGAGGAGATTGGTGAGTGGGGCTGGGCAAGTGGGAACATTTGGAGCCACCGGCCTCCACCACGGGCAAAGTGGGGGAGGGGAGAGCCTTGCGAACCCTGGGTGGTGTTTGCAGCAGGGTCTGCTCTTACAGGGATAATTGGTTGTTCCCAAGCTAAGATCATATTCTTAGTTATCTCTCCTTTAACATCTCCATACTAGATTCAGGCAGGTCCCCAGGAGGTAGGATGGGACCAGTTGGCAATTTTCCCTTCAGAGCCTCTTCTCCCTCATTCAGAAGTCATGGAAGTTGAGTTCATTGCCAGCCAGAGAGACTCTTCTCTTGCCCAGAGCACCGTGCCTGCGGCAGAAGAGCTCCCCTACCTTCCTCAGCAGAGGATTCCGGCATTTGGAGGATGAGGAGAGACGGGGCAGAAAGCCACACCTGTGACCTCCCCCGCAGCCTTGAGTAGAGACTAAGGCCCCGACTGTGTGTGAGGGCAGTGAAGGCCCCGGGCCAGAGCAGGTGGAGGGTGGTTACACGGAGCTGTAAGGATGGGAAGGAGCTAACCCCCCATAGAAGTGAGCTGAGTCCTGGGCAACCCTAGGAAACAAACCAGGAAACAGATCTTTCCAAGGTTCCAGAATAAGTTAGAGACACAAGTATCTGAAGCCGGGTAAAGGGCAGACAGCAAGAGTGGAGCTGGAGCTGATGCAGCTGCCAGGTGACAAGGAGGGTCAGTGACAGTTGGAATGCTTGAAATTCTAGGATGAGGGGCAGCCTGGTGTCCAGCTGACACGCTTAATCTTCCACTCGAGCTGCAGAGATGCTCCAGGCACCCCCTCCTAGAGGTGGAGGTTTGGGGCTGCATCTGGGCACTGGGTTCTCCCAGGAGGCCCAGCAGATGTGATGTCATTTCAAGGAACTTCTCTAGGGCCTGTCCCCTGATCCCAGGCAGTGGTGCACCTGAGTTGGTTCGTATTTATTCGCTAGGGCCATTTGTAAAATTTTCAGGGATCTTACCAACCAGTGGTTAAACGCAGTCTATACTAAAAATTAAATTACATTAAGCAACAGTTAAATACATTGTATTCAAAACAAGTATTAAGTACTCAAAACTCCTCACTGCCCAGTTCTTTTATCAAGTTTTAATAGGCTTCATTTACCAGCACATGGCTGTCTGAGGACCACAGGAAAGGGCGCCTGCCTTTCTGGATGCTTCCCAAAGCCAGCAGGAAGAAGCATGCAACCCCAGGTTCCACAGCCCCAAACACCCAAAAGCCCTGCACTCCCCCTTCCCTGCGGTTCCACACCTGGCCAGGAACTACCTTCCCGGGGAGGAAGTCTTCTCGACCAGCCCAGCCGAGCTCAGAGCAGTCTTCAGACTTTCAGCTCTATTCCAATGTATATTTTCCTCCTCCGACACCTTGTTCCAGGAAGAATGCATTGTGGCCCAGCTTCAGCTGGGATCTCTGTACCTTGCCAGCACCCAGGGCCCGTGTATCAGGCTGTCCCGCCCTGGGGAGTTCCCCCTCCTACCGAGAGGCGATGCAACGGGTGTTTGTTTACCCGGCCACGCTCCTAGCTCCTAGCACTCCACCTTTACCATCTCACTGCAGCCTTGCGAGGCGCAGGGCTAGTCTTAGCCCCATCTTACTCCTCTTTCAGAGAAAGGAAAGCGGAGTGGCCACAGCAGTCTGGATGGATTTGTGGCCTCGTGTGGTACAGGTGGCAGCTGCCTCAGTGCGCAGTGGGGAGTGGAAGGGGCTGCAGGGCCTGGGGCTTTGCATAACCCGGATTCCCGGGAGGAGAGTGTGGCAGGAGAGTGCTGATTCTGGCCCGCTGGATCCTGAACTGGGGAAGAAAGTTGGACCCAGAGGAGGTCCCAGGAAGGGAGCTTGCCTGTCCTCTAGACCACTGTGCTGTGAGGCCCTCTGGCTCACATGTCCCCTTTTTGAAATCCCCTTGCACGCTTCACGAGAAGGGAGAAGCCATTTCTCCTAGCTCAGTTAGCACCTATGGCTCCATTTCCACTTTCTTAACAAGCTGACTGCTCCCGGGGCCTGCCCCAGACCCAAGGCTTAGGGGCTGAAAACACGCACCTTAGTCTCAGATGATAAACCTGAGAAACCACTGCTGCCCTCCAGCGGCCACACGTGGGATCCCAAGCCCTGCCAGGGCCTCTGGCCTGTGACACATCCATCTGTTCCAGTGCTGCAAGCAAAGGTGGAAACCCCGCGCTTTAACTTGATCTGCTCTGGCTTTAAAAGTAATCCTACATTATTTTCAAGTGAGAAAGTGAGTCTCTGGCTTGGGAATAGAAAAGAGATTCATTTCCATGGCTGTAGAGCAGGGTTTCTCAACCGTGGCACTGTTGACACTGGGGACCAGATGATCCTGTGTCATGCGGGCTGCTGTGTGCTGTGGAGACAGTTGAGTGGCATTCCTGCCCTCTAAGCACAGTGGCACACCCCTCTCTCCGGTCTTGACAACCAGAAAAGTCTCCAGACATCGCCAAATTCTGGAGACAAAATCGCCCCCAGTTGAGAATCACTGATGTAGAAGAAGCTGAGGACCAGCACGTCGTGCGGAGACCGCCAGCTAACTGGACTCTTAGGCCCACGGTTACAGAGCTTCAGCCTTTCAACAGAGAGCTGACCTGGAATTCTGGGTGGCTCCAAGCTGGAGACAGGGAACAACGGGATCCCAGAACGAGCCCAGTCTGGCTCCTCTCAGCCATCCGAAGGCTGGTGGCCTAACACAGAGGGAGGCACCATTGACCAGGGCCTCCATGCTGCAAGAGACAAGGCCACGATCGCCATCCCAGACTGCCATCCCAGAGCGCCCAGAAGGCTCTTAGACAGCCTGCCCACATGGCCTCTGCGGTCAGCCTGTCTGTTGTTCACTCAGTCAACACATCCTGAGCACCTACTGTGCACAGGTCGCTCTGCCAGGCCCTGGAGATATAAAGATCAACTAAGGTCCCTGCACATAAACAGACCATGAGACTACAGTGTGACGTGGAGGAGAGGGGAGAGGGGAGAGGGGAGGCTGCAGGAATATTTAAGAGTTAAGACCCCAGGGCTCCATGGGGCTCCCTGAGTATGAGCTGCACTGACCTGGGACCGTGAGGTGCTCTCACTGTCTGTCGCCAGCCCAGCAGCCTTCCACTCAGCCTGCAGCCAGGGCGAGCTCAGCACCTGAAAGTTCTCGTCAGGTCCCTGAGCTAGCTACAGGGTCTGAGGTGGACAGAGCTGCCGCCCATCTCTCGGCCTCAGGGTCCAGGGTGGCAGCGTTCTCTGGAAGGCTCAGAGCGGGGCTGTCTCACTGTTTCAGGCAAGATACCCACAGCCACAGCCTTTTGATGGAAAGGCCTGGGATGCCAGGGAACCAGACGCACCACCTGAATCCCAGCCCAGGTGGAAGTCTCTCCCCACGTGGTTCTGAGAATCCCAGGATTCTTTTTCCCCCTGTTGCTCAGTGTTCATGCCCCGGTCAGTTTGCTGCCTGTTTTAAATGACAGTGGCCTCACTGGGGTAATTCAGAGTGAGCTTAATGAGGGAAGAAAAACAAATGACAAGCAAGAAGTAAGCCTGGGAGTCAGGAAAGTGGGGGGCAGCCTCACTTCTCAAGCCCTTTGCTGAGGACACTGGCCATGTAAAGAGAGGACGTCCGATGAGCTGAGCTAGCTGATGAATTGAGGGTGCACTCGGTGTCCCCTGCCCCCCATCACATCGGGTGCTTGTGACGAGACAAACCCCAGATAATGCACAGCAGCGGAGGAACCAAACTCCACGGGCACTTCGGTTTGATACGGAGCAAAGGAGAGACCTTAGACCTCACACTAGGCATGTAGCTGGCTCAGTCTCTGTTTGGGTGACCAGCCATCCTGGCTTAGCATGGAAACCCATCCTGGAAACCCCTCAGTACCAGCAAACTACGACAATTAGTCTCCCTCTCTGCTGCATTCGTCCTGCAGGGAATGAGGGTGGTCTGTAAATGAGCCTGGGGGAGGGGTGAGCAGAGGTGCCTGGAAGAACTGGGCTCTGGAGCCCCAAGGATGGGACACTTCTGTGTTCAGCAGGGGAAGAAGGCTGAGACTTGAATGTTTCCCGGGCCTCCACTCACTCCCTTTTCTAACTTTGTTCCCCCTCCTCAGAGCTGCGGATCTTGCTGCTGTGTGGCAGTGACCTTCTGGAGTCCTTCTGCATCCCAGGGCTCTGGAATGAGGCAGATGTGAGTAGCAAGGTTATGGCCTGTGCACAGCTGGCGTGGGGATGGATGGGGAGGGACCACTCGGCTTTGACCTGTAGACTTCCCTCCTCACACAGGAGGGCAATGGACAACCCATTCACATCATGATGGAATAAAATTCTCAAAGCAGCTCTACTCCAGTAAAAATTAGTTTAAAAAATTAAATTAGGGCTTCCCTGGTGGCGCAGTGGTTGAGAGTCCGCCTGCTGATGCAGGGGACGCGGGTTCGTGCCCTGGTCCGGGAAGATCCCACATGCCACGGAGCGGCTGGGCCCGTGAGCCATGGCTGCTGGCCCTGCGCGTCCGGAGCCTGTGCTCCGCAACGGGAGAGGCCACAACAGTGAGAGGCCCGCGTATCGCAAAAAAAAAAAAAAATTAAATTAAAAAAAAGAAAATTCTCACCTACCCCCAGCTTTATCTCGTCCTGTATTTTTATACTCACTCCTCCTCAGGCTTGCTCCTGGAAAGCCCCTGGGAAAAAAAGCAATCTGAGTCATAGAATACCTTCTCCATGTAGTGCTTGGAGGGTATGTGCTGGTGGGGAAAGATGGGGGAGGGAAGAATTTTTTTTAAAAGACTTTGCCTTTTTGAAATTATTGTGTGTTTTGTTTTCCTTTGATTCTTTTGAAGAGGTGGTAAATACCACCCTAGAATTCCCTTAACAAGAGAAAAGGGTCAAGAGGGGAGAAGTTAATAGCAAAAGGTCAGTAGGATCCTTCTGGCAATTGACTTGGGATAGCGGGAACTAGGAAGTTAAACTTATACCATTCAGAAGCTCATTGGACATCTTTTGTACCAGATCTGACAGAGATGGTCTTAAACTAGCTAATTCATGAGTTACTCACCCTTCAGACGTACATTCATTTTTGTTCTTTCATTAATTCATTCATCTGATAGCCAGAGCTAATGCTAGCTCCCAAACCCATAGCCCTTTGAAAGTTGGATTCTCAGGGCAGATATTCTAGACCTAGTACTTTTTCATTACTTACTGTGTGACCCCATGCAAATCACTCAACTCCTTTGGGCCTTGGTTGTTTTTCAAAAATCGATAGAATGTTATCTATAGCATTCTGAGATTTTTAAAGAAATAACCAATACAGTCCCTGCCCCCAAGTATCAGGTACCACCTGGTACCAAGTGTTACCACCTGGTAAGATGTCTGCATATGAAAATTTTTCATGTACATATATGTCTCTGAAGAGAGAGAGAAATAGAGAACCTTCAGAGTTAAACTCAAGATTCTAGTTCTGCTCCAACACAGCTCATGACAAAATATATTCTGAGCATCAGTTTTTCCCATCTGTAAAATGGGCATCATGATAGTACCCATCTCATAGGGTTTGGGGAGAATTAAGTGAGATTATCCATGTAAAGTGCCCAGCCTAGCACCTGACACACAGTGACATACAACAACTGTTAATAAGTGAATTTACCTAAATAGACACATAGATAAACATAAATATTCAAGGTGAAGGGCACAGATGCTAACCTGCTGTGGGATAACCAAGAGGGGAGGCATAGTTTCAGGGAAGCAGATTATACTGTGTAGTCCTTTCCTCTCTACCCCTGCACAATTTCCTGCAGGTGAAATTTGAAACCTCTTTTCGGTTCTGGATTAAGTGGCTTAATTAAGTTTTACTTTCCTCTCTACTTTACAAGTTGCTTTTAAAGGAAAAAGTAATGCGGGAGAAATTCTGTACAAGATTTCAGCAAAGCTCTTTCAAGAATCCAGGCAAATCCGGGCAGTTGCCTGAGGCCCCATCCCATGGGGAGGCCCTGGCAGCTGGGGAGCGATTTTAGAGGGATGAAATTGACAGGGGCAGCAGCCTGAAAGGCCACTGCCTGAACAGGACGTCTCTAGGGCCTCTTTGCTAAGTGTGACTCTCAAGGGCAGACCCCGCTTTCTGGAGCCTGAAATTGACACAACTGGGGGCCCTTGAAGTACGACCAGTTCCTCTGTGTTCCTCCCAGAGAGAAGGCTGACTGCAGGGCCTCTAATTTCTCTCTGACATGGCTGCTCCTGACGTTGTCAGATCCCACATTCAGAGAACCAGGAAAAAGAGCCCCAGGTCACTCCTCTTCCAGTTGGTCCCTGATGTTGAAATGACATGTTGGTTACAAGAAAAGAATTGAAAAACTGGTAGCTGTGGATTTAACTGGGGCTGTGGTAGTGGAGATGGAGTGAGACCCTCATCTGTTCAACCATGTTCCCACCTGACGGGTCATCCTGGAGATGGGAGCACCCAGCCTGGCTGCTCCCAGAGGCACAGCAATTCCAAACCAGCAGGGACCCCACATCTGTCCTGTTCAGGGTGCTGAGAATTTCAGTCCACAGCACAGGCAGAAGGGGGACTGGGTGAAGCAGACCCTCGGGGCTCACTCCAGATGGTTTTCTAGAGCCTAGAGCTCTACCTCCCCACCCCCACCCAACCAATTGCTCAGTTCCCTGATTCAACCGACAGTGAATCTGTGGGGTCCTTAGAATCATGACAGCCGAGGTAGAGGCAAAAAAAAAAATCAAAATCAAGGAGCTGTTTCCTTATGTAAAAGTGTGAATTTCAGGCCACAACAGAAGTGTGCCAGAAATATCACAATTTATTTAAATCACATGAAAATTCAACTCCAAATCGCCATCCCACAGGGATGATGGAAAGTTAATCTCATTCATTACTGGCTAGCAGAACCTGAAAGGCTCTCGTGGGCTCTCAACGTGAACATCAGTTCATCAGGGTCGCCGCAGACATCTTCCCTATTGGGGCCTTCGCGGTCCAGTGAGGTGGATGGCAACCTGCTCCAGGCCCACCTGGGCCGTGCGACTCCTGGCTGAGTCTGGAAGGCCCCGTTCTGGGCCCAACCCACCTATGATCCTGGCGCTATTTTCTTCTGAGGCTTTGCCCTTAGGGTGCTGTCTGGGAGGGAGGAGGGGGTGGGCTTCCCAGCTCTCTAACTTCTTTCTAGTGTGGGAGGGGGGCAGCTGAACCTCTTCTTTCTATTCTGAAGCTATCTCCCCTATTTTCTCTCCCCTCCTCTGGACATCTAGGGAAATCTCTTCAGTGGTTTAAAGCCATTGACTTCAAAACGTACTATTTTCTGCCCTGAAAAGTCCTCTCATAAAGGGTCTGGTTCTCTGCTAGAAATAGGGTGGGGATTGGGCAAAGGCATATATAGGGAACATGAAACTAGTTAGTAACTCAGTGAATTATCCCACTGTCCGTATTTGGGGAAAGTTGGAGCTCAGGGTCTAGAAAAGGAAGGTCTTTCTTTCAAGACTGGTACAGGGTGAGCCCTGCTTATTCTGATAGAAAGTTCTAGCCTCTGGAGTTTGCCTGGAAGCGGCCCGTTTCAGGGATCTCTGTTCCTAACCATGAGATTACCAGGGATCAGGTATGTGAGACCCACTTCTGTCCCAGGTTTCATTCATTTATTCAACCCTTTATCAGAACACATTTCTTTTTATCACCTGGTGTCCCGAGTGATACTTGCTGGCCACAGACCTGTGCTCAGTGACCATGAACCTGAAGCCTTGTGATGGGACAGGAGGGTGGGGAAGAGAACCAAGTTTCTTGGAAAAGTCCTAGACCCTTGCTCTGCATTCCAGTCTCTCCAGAATCCTCAGGAACAAACCAAGAGAGAAGCCACTAGTTCAGACAGGTCTGGGAGACATAGAAGCCCCACCATCCTTCTGTAAAGAAAGCTCAGTGGGGACCGTGGAGCAGCAATGCCCCACCCAGGCTGGAAAGCAGCTGGGACAGTCTGTTCTACAGTAGGGCTGCCAAGCCCTCTTTCGGCACAATCACAAACTCTCCGTTGAGTCAGTCTTGCTTTCTTTTGCTTTGGATTCCTGAAACTATGCTCTCCATCCAGAAATCTAATTACACAACTAAAGGAACAACCATCCCCACCCAAACACATCCCTTGGGCATTTCCCAACAGACACAAAAATCCATCAGCCCATAGTGAATTCTGACCTTCTCTGACCAATGACACACCCCTTCCCCTTACATTCTGTGGGGAGAAAATTCCATACATATTCATCATGTTTCTTTCTATGGAATACAAAAGAGTTACTTGTGTGGCCTGGCAGTTGGCATTTTCATTCTTGATTCCTGAGAGAGAGCAAGATCCAGTTTCCTGGACCAGCCTTTGGAGTTTGGGACCCAGTCCCTCTATCCCATCCCATTCTCAGACTTTTTATTAGAACTAGTTTCCCCCAGCAGACCTGATCTTTGCTATGCCGCATCCTGACACCAGCACCAAAGCACATATCCAGGCATGGACCGGGATCTATGGGAAGTCAAGCCTAAAGGGTCAGCCACGGACAGATTTGTGAAACAGGAAACTCTTATCCTCACTCCCCTCCCCCAGACAAAACCCATCGTCTAGGGAATCTGATGCTGCCAGCTGCTTTGTCCATCATATTATAATGGAAGGCAGTCGGGCAATTAATTCTGATTGAAGCATTCTTTCGTTCAATCAATCTTTCAGCTGATACTGAGTGCCCAGTATGAATATAAGCACACTGTTTGTCCTTGCAGCACGTGCAATCTAAAAATATCTTACAGTTTTTATTCTATTCGTTCTTTATATTACATGAAATAAAACATATAAAAAGTTTAGAAGAGTTCTTGAACCTAGTAAGCAGTCAATAAATGTTGGCTGTTATTTATTCATTGGTTTTAAAATATTTATTGAGTACCTGCCATGGGCCAGACACTGTTCTAGGGCTGGAGGAACGGAGAAAACAGAATAGACAAAGTTCCCCACCATTGTGCACTGTGCTTTCTAATGGGGAGACACAATAAACGCTTTGCTTGTTTCTCCTGGATTATCTGTTAACCACCGGCACACTCCTGAAAGTGGAATCTCGGTTCCCATTTATAGGTATGGAAACCAGGGCTCACATGGGTTGTGACTTGTCCAAGGCCACTTAGCTATTAGCAGCAGAGCAGAACTTGGCATACATTCAAATCCCTAATCCAGATAAGACAGATAAGTGGGAAGAACAATGTGTAATTCATAGCAGGCCACAAGGGAGGGGGTAGCGCTTGAGCTGGGCTTTGAATAATGGGCAGGATTGGGTTAAGTGCCTGCAAGAAGAAGGGCTTTTGAGGTTGAGAGAAGGCTGTGAAAGGTCCAGTGGTGGGCATAAGACCTTTTGGGGAGTTGGTTCTGGCTGGTTGAAATAGAAGGTTTATCTTGGTCCTTATCTGGGAGACTTGACTTTTCAGCAAGCAGGCAAAATCATTCAGTTTAATGATTAAATGTATTCCCTGCTTGAAAATGGTATTTGCATTTTAAATGAGCAAGGGTCAATATTTAACTCAAAGGAATGAAAACCCAAAGGTGGAACATCAAGCACCAGAGATGGGCCAATGAGGAAACTTTTTTCTTTTTCTTTCTTTTTGCACTTCTCCAAGCCCAACATTCCACAGGCTGGCTCTAATTGGCTGTGTTCTACGTTTTTCCAGCCAACCAGGCATGGGCTAACTGCTTCCTGCATCCACCAGCTATGGGAAAACAACCAAAGAAAATAAACAAAGGAAGAGCCTGGGGCACTAGCCACTCCAGAAGAAATCCCAGGGCTCCAGGATAAATGGAGCAAAGACAAACATTTGGTTTTTCAGGCTCAGATGGTTTTTATCAGACAGTCCAGCCCCAGCCAGGAAGCCCAATGGACACTTCCACCCCGGGGATTAGGTCTCCACACTGATAAGCCTGAGGCCGTGTTTCCAGCTCTGGGGAAGGTGGCTTCGGCCCTACCATGGGAGATAGGGTTCTCGTGTGAAAGGCACTGTTGGTTTGGTTTTCACGCTTTTGACTTGAGTCTGGAATTCCTTGCCTTCCCACACCCCCAGGCAGATTGGAAATGGGAGTGGGAATGATTTCCTCTGCGAAACCCCTCTAAAGGATCGTTCATTGATTTGCACTAACAGAGCCACCCTGGAAATGCGTTCCCGCTCGGCCTTCCTCCAGAGAGGAGCAGGGGTCAGAAGAAGGGTGGAGGATTCTTTCCCGAAATGGCTGGAGCATGTTTCAGAAGCTCCTCACCTACTGTTGTGTGGTTTCTGTTGGATGCCCTCTCCTTGCATCTTGTTTAACCTACTCAGAAGCACACAAAATTATATACTTTAGGGGGCGATGTAGAGTAATGAGCTGAGGACTTAGCTCGGGATAAGCCTGGAGAAAAAATAAGATAGACTATATTTTCACACCAAGGAATTTCAAGTCACTAAAATGGGAGTCTTAAAAATGGATCTAGAAGAGGCATACTGTGGTGGAAAGAGCCTTTAAAGCAGACCAGAGTGGGTCCAAATTCACTCACTTGCTGTGCAGCTTGGACTAGTTACTACATCTCACTGAGTCTTGGTCTCCCCATCCATGAAATGAGAGCTGAAGCACACATCTCAGAAGATGGTTGCTTCAAGGATTAAATGTATTAAGAAATAAAGCTGCTAGTACTGTGCCTGGTGCATAGCAGGTCCTCTAATAAATGGTGCTTCCGCTTCCTACTGGTAGTCCCCTGTTCATCCCTGAATATCCTCATCTGGAGAAGAAGTACGAGTTGGCCTGAGTAACTCAGGTACTGTGCCTTGAGAAGAGAGGACTGTTTGAGGGAGATGGTCAGGATCCTGAACCCTGATCTCAGAATGATTCCATAGAGGGTCTTACCAGTTAGACTTGCCTGGGTAAGTCAGTGTAAATTGGATTCTGTCGCTAATGGAAGTCAAGCCTCTGTTTAAAGCACTCTAATGGCTTCTCTTCACATTTGGAATGAAACCCCATCTTTATCGTGATCTGGTCCTTCTCTACTTCTCCCGCCTCTCTGTGCCCCAGTTCCACCTAGTTTCTTTATTTGAACACTTTTTCCCACCTCAGGGCCTTTGCACTAGCTGTGGCCACACTGGGAATGCTCTTTTCCCAGGTATCCCTATGTCTGGCCGGTTCCTGTCATTTAGGTTTTGGCTTAAAAGTCATTTTGTTTTATATTCAATATTGTACCAAGCTCCACCTGATGTTTTCTTATTTATGTATTTATTTGTTTACGATCTCTCCCTACTAGAGGTAAGCTCTGTGAGCACACTGCACTTGTCTGTCTCATTGGGCAACACCAGGACAGTGCCTGGTTCACCATATACACTCAGTAAAAGTTTGTTGAATGAAAGAATGTAAGAGTACCTGGGAACAGCTTGGTTGGAGAAATTCAGCCTCCACCGTGAGATATGGCCCCACCTTTTGCCAGTTACCCAGAAGACATTAGCCACTACAAGAGATTAGCCACTTAAGTAGTAACCTGCCCTTATCCTTAAGAGCAATACAGTTGAAATAATTAGTCATTTGTTTAATGTCTCCCACTAGATAGTGATTGAGCCAAGAGATGAAGCCGTATCTGTCTTGCTCAGCCCTGGTGCCCAGGAAAGTGCCTGGCTAAGACCACAGGGCATCCTCCCACCCAAAGTATTCCTGAAACCCAGCAGGGCCGGTCTTGAAATTCCGCCTCCTGGAAGGATGATGATGATTCCACATTCCTTCCAAGAGATCTGCCGCCTGGCTGCCACGAGTGTTCTCACTCCCAAGGCCAAGTTGCTTCCTGCCTCAACATGTCTCATATCCTTTCCTCAGATTCCCCACACTGGGGGGAGCAGAGTCTGCCCCCTCCCACTTCCTGTCCCCATCCCCACCCCTGCCGCCCCTGGGGAGCCTTTGACCAGAAGATGAAAAGATATGATCAAAGCTGTGCTTGTGAGCAGGAAGTTGAAGCAGGATGAATGTCACAGACCCCCACCTCTGAGACACGACCCAGGCCAGAGCTACAGTGAGAGGCCACTGTCTGCTGCGGGGGGACAAGATTGTACCCTGATCCTGCTGGCTGCCGTGTGGCAGAATGAGGTCACGTCAGTCACCATCGGGAGAGGGAATTGCCAATCAGGACGGCTCTGCTGCTCTGACCACCCACTCACCCACCTCCCCAGCCCCACGGCAAGACCTGCAGAGAACACTTCATGAAGACACGGGAGGTGTTGGGCCCCTCGTGCTGGAACAGGAGCTCCATCCCAGGGGCCTGGGCACATTCCTGTGGGCTCCGTGGGCAGGGAAAGCTTGAGAAACCCTCGGTTTCCTGGGATCAGACGTCTGTCCGCATCTCCCCAGAGCCGGGGGTGGGGCGGGGGAGGGGGGAGGAAATGTCCTCATTTTTGCTGGAATCCCCAGAGAGGTGCTCGTCCCACAAGTATCTCATGTTGACTTCATCCCAAACCAAGCCAGAGTATTAGCTTAGGCAACTGCCTCTATTATTAAAAGTGACAATTTTCCAAAGGTGGGTGCACATCAGGAGGATTAGGAAACATTGTAAAGAGGGAGGCTCCACCCCATTGTAGACATGTTGTATCAAAATCCCTGGGGTGAGGTCTGGAGGGGCTGTTGCTGTTGTTATTATTGTTTTTAAAGCTCCGGGGTGATTCTGCTGACCAATCAGACGAAGTTTGGGAACTTACAGAAGTAAGATCACCCGTGCATTTCATGGGGACCTGAAAGTCTGTCTCGAGTCACTTCCTTGGGTCTCCCAGAGTTTCCATTAGGTACATCGGGCTTCCTTCCATGTCCTGAGGTGAGAGAGTTTATCAGCTAACTCAAGGACAACTGCCAGAGAGGACTCTGCAGGAATCCACTTGCTCAACAGCATATGTCGAGCACGGATGATGTGCCAGGTCCCTTTCACCCAGGAACAAGGCAGTGAATGAAACACACAGAATTGCCTGCCCTCATGAAGCTTACCTTTATAGGGAAGAGAGAAGGAGAGCAAAAAAAGGTTAAATAAAGAAAATATACAAGGTGTTAGAGATAAATGCTATAGAGGAATATGAAACACAGTAGGAAGTGGGGACTGTGAGGGCGTGGGATGGGTGTGGGTCTACGTGCACAGGGATGCAGGCTGAGATAGCATGGCCAGAGGAGGTCTCACTGAGAAGGTGGGTTTTTTTTTTTTTTTTGGTTTCTATTGATACTTTTTCTTTTTTTAAATACATCTTTATTGGAGTATAATTGCTTCAACATACCGTGTTAGTTTCTCTTGCACAACAAAGCGAATCAGCCACATGCATACACATGTCCCCTTATCCCCTCCCTCTTGAGCCTCCCTCCCCTGCTCCCTATCCTATCCCTCTAGGTCATCACAAAGCACCGAGCCGATCTCCCTGTGCTATGCTGCTGCTTCCCACCAGCCAACTATTTTACATTCGGTAGTGTATATATGTTGATGCTACTCTCACTTCGCCCCAGCTTTGCCCTCCCACGCCATGTCCTCAAGTCCATTCTCTATGACTACCTCTTTATTCCTGCCCTACAAGTAAGTTCATCAGTACCTTTTTTTTTTTTTTTTAGATTCCATATATATGCGTTAGCATACGGTATTTGTCTTTCTCTTTCTGACTTACTTCACTCTGTATGACAGACCCTAGGTCCATCCACCTCAGTACAAATGACTCAATTTCGTTTCTTTTTATGGCTGAGTAATATTCCATTGTACATATGTCACACATCTTCTTTATCCATTCATCTGTTGATGGACATTTAGGTTGGTTCCATGTCCTGGCTATTGTAAATAGTGCTGCAATGAACATTGGGTTGCATGTGTCTTTTTGGATTATGGTTTTCTCAGGCTATATGCCCAGTAGTGGGATTGCTGGGTCGTATGGTAGTTTTTTTTAGTTTTTTAAGGAACCTCCATACTGTTATCCAAAGTGGCTGTATCAATTTACATTCCCACCAACAGTGCAGGTGGGTTCCCTTTTCACCACACCCTCTCCAGCATTTATTGTTTCCAGCTTTTTTCATAATGGCCATTCTGACCGGCATGAGGTGATACCTCATTGCAGTTTTGATTTCCATCTCTAATAATTAGTGATGCTGAGCATCTTTTCATGTGCCTCTTGGCCATCTGTATGTCTTCCTTGGTGAAATGTCTATTTAGGTCTTCCGCCCATTTTTAAACTACATTGTCTGTTTTTTTGACATTGAGCTCCATGAGCTGTTTGTATATTTTGGAGATTAATCCTTTGTTGTTTCATTTGCAAATATTTTCTCCCATTCTGAGGGTTGTCTTTTGTCTTGTTTATGGTTTCCTTTGCTGTGCAAAAGCTTTTAAGTTTAATTAAGTCCCATATGTTTATTTTTGTTTTTATTTCTGTTACTCTAGGAGGTGGGTCAAAAATGATCTTGCTGTGGTTTATGTCAAAGAGTGTTTTTCCTATGTTTTCCTCTAAAAGTTTGATAGTGTCTGGTCTTACATTTAAGTCTTTAATCCATTTCGAGTTTATTTTTATGTATGCTGTTAGGGAGTGTTCTAATTTCATTCTTTTTTTTTTTTTTTTTGTGGTACGCGGGCCTCTCACTGTTGTGGCCTCTCCCGTTGTGGCTCACAGGCTCTGGACGCGCAGGCTCAGTGGCCATGGCTCACGGGCCCAGCCGCTTCACGGCATGTGGGATCCTCCCGGACCGGGGCACGAACCCGTTTCCCCTGCATCGGCAGGCGGACTCTCAACCACTGCACCACCAGGGAAGCCCTAATTTCATTCTTTTACATGCAGCTGTCCAGTTTTCCCAGCACCACTTATTGAAGAGGCTGTCTTTCTCCCCTGTATCTTCTTGACTCCTTTGTTGTAAATTTGGTGCTCATATGTGCGTGGGTTTATCTCTGGGCATTCTATCCTGTAGCATTGATCTATATTTCTGTTTTTGTGCCAGTACCATACTGTCTTGATTACTGTAGCTTTGTAGTATAGATTGAAGTCAGGGAGCCTGATTCCTCCAGCTTCGCTTTTCTTTCTCAAGATAGCTTTGGCTATTCGGGGTCTTTTGTGTTTCCATACGAATTGTAAGATTTTTTTGTTTTAATTCCGTGAAGAATGCCATTGGTAGTTTGAGAGGGATTGCATTGAATCTGTAGATTGCTTTGGACAGTATAGTCATTTTCACAATATTGATTCTTCCAATCCAAGAACATGGTATATTTCTCCATCTGTTTCTGTCATCTTTGATTTCTTCCATCAGTGTTTTATAGTTTTCTGAGTACAAGTCTTTCGCCTCCTTAGGCAGGTTTATTCCTAGGTATTTTATTCTTTTTGTTGCAATGGTGAATGGGAGCGTTTCCTTAATTTCTCTTTCTGATTTTTCATTGTTGGTGTATAGGAATGCCAGAGATTTCTGTGCATTAATTTTGTATCCTGCAACCTTACCAAATTCATTGATTAGTTCTAGTAGTTTTCTGGTGGCATCTTTAGGATTTTCTATGTATAGTATCATGTCATCTGCAAACAGTGACAGTTTGACTTCTTCTTTTCCAATTTGTATTCCTTTTATTTCTTTTTCTTCTCTGATTGCCCCAGCTAGGACTTCCAAAACTATGTTGAATGAGAGTGGGGAGAGTGGACATCCTTGTCTTGTTCCTTATCCTAGTGGAAGTGCTTTCAGTTTTTCACCATTGAGTATGATGTTTGCCGTGAGTTTGTCATATATGGCCTTTATTATGTTGAGGTAGTTTCCCTCTATGCCCATTTTCTGGACAGTTTTTATCATAAATGGGTGTTGAGTTTTGTCAAAAGCTTTTTCTGCATCTATTGAGATGATCATATGGTTTTTATTCCTTAATTTGTTAATGTGGTGTATCACATTGATTGATTTGCATATATTGAAGAATCCTTGCATCCCTGGGATAAATCCCGCTTGATCATGGTGTATGATCCTTTTAATGTGCTGTTGGAATCTGTTTGCTAGTATTTTGTTCAGGATTTTTGCATCTATGTTTATCAGTGATATTGGTCTATAACTTTCTTTTTTTGTGATAGCTTTTTCTGGTTTTGGTATCAGGGTGATGGTGGCTTCGTAGAATGAATTTGGGAGTGTTCCTCCCTCTGCAATTTTTTGGAAGAGTTTGAGAAGGATTGGTGTTAGCTCGTCTCTAAATGTTTGATAGAATTCACCTGTGAAGCCATCTGGTCCCGGACGTTTGTTTGTTGGAAGATTTTTAATTATGGTTTCAATTTCATTACTTGTGATAGGTCTGTTTATATTTTCTAATTCTTCCTGGTTCAGTCTCAGAAAATACCTTCCTGGTTCAGTCTCAGAAAATACCTTTCCAAGAATTTGTCCATTTCTTCATGGTTGTCCATTTTATTGGCATATAGTTGTTTGTAGTAGTCTCTTATAATCCTTTGTATTTCTGCAGTGTCAGTTGTGATTTCTCCTTTTTCATTTCTAATGTTATTGATTTGTGTCCTCTCCCTTTTTTTCTTGATGAGTCTAAGGGTTTATCAGTTTTGTTTATCTTCTCAAAGAACCAGCTTTTAGTTTTATTGATCTTTGCTATTGTTTTCTTCGTTTCTATTTCATTTATTTCTGCTCTGATCTTTATGGTTTCTTTCCTTCTACTGACTTTGGGTTTTCTTTGTTCTTCTTTCCCTAGTTGTTTTAAGTGTAGAGTTAGATTGTTTACTTGAGATTTTTCTTGTTTCTTGAGGTGAGATCTTTTTATTTCTTCTTTGATTTCTTCAGTGATCTCTTGGTTATTCAGTAGCGCACTGTTTAGCCTCCATGTATTTGTGTTTTTTACAGTTTTTTTCCTGTAATTGATTTCCAATCTCATAGCATTGTGGTCAGAAAAGATGCTTGATATGATTTCAATTTTCTTAAATTTTCTGAGGCTTGATTTGTGACCCAAGATGTGATCTATTCTGGAGAATGTTGCATGTGCACTTGAGAAGAAAGTGTATTCTGCCACTTTTGGGTGGAATGTTTATAAATATCAACTAGATCTATCTGGTCTATTGTGTCATTTAAAGCTTGTGTTTCCTTATTTATTTTCTGTCTGGATGTAAGTGGGGTGTTAAAGTCTCCCACTATTATTGTATTACTGTCGATTTCCCCTTTCATGGTTGTTAGCCTTTGCCTTGTGTATTGAGTGCTCCTATGTTGGGTGCATAAACAATTATAATTGTTATATCTTCTTGGATTGATCCCTTGATCATTATGTAGTGTCCTTCCTTATCTCTTGTAAAAATCTTTATTTTGTTTTTTTTGTTTTTTTTTTTTTTTTTTGGGGTTTTTTTGCGGTACGCGGGCCTCTCATCGCTGCGGCCTCTCCCCCTGCAGAGCACAGGCTCCGGACGCGCAGGCCCAGCGGCCATGCCCCACAGGCCCAGCCGCTCCGCGGCATATGGGATCTTCCCAGACCGGGGCACGAACCCGTGTCCCCTGCATCGGCAGGCGGACTCTCAACCACTGCGCCACCAGGGAAGCCCAAAATCTTTATTTTGAAGTCTATTTTATCTGACATGAGTATTGCTACTCCAGCTTTCTTTTGATTTCTATTTGCATGGAATATCTTTTTCCATTCCTTCACTTTCAGTCTGTGTGTGTCCCTAGGTCTGAAGTGGGTCTCTTGTAGACAGCATATATATGGGTCTTGTTTTTGTATCCATTCAGCCAGTCTGAGTCTTTTGGTTGGGGCATTTAATCCATTTACATTCAAGGTTATTATTGATATGTATGTTCCTATTACCATTTTCTTAATTGTTTGGGGTTTGTTTTTGTGGGTCTTTTTCTTCTCCTGTGTTTCCCGCCTAGAGAAGTTTCTTTAGCTTTTGTTGTAAAGCTGGTTTGGTGGTGCTGAATTCTCTTAGCTTTTGTTTGTCTGAAAAGCTTTTGACTTCTCCGTTGAATCTGAATGAGATCCTTACTGGGTAATCTTGGTTGTAGGTTTTTCTCTCTCGTCACTAAGTATATCCTACCACTCCCTTCTGGCCTGCAGAGGTTTTGCTGAAAAATCAGCTTATAAACTTATGGGGATTCCTTTGTATGTTATTTTTTGTTTTTTCCCTTGCTGCTTTTAATATTTTTTCTAGCATTTAATTTTTGTTAGCTTGATTAATATGTGTCTTGGTGTGTTTTTCCTAGGGTTTATCCTCTATGGGACTCTTTATGCTTCCTGGACTTGGGTGACTATTTCCTTTCCCACGTTAGGGAAGTTTTCCACTATAACCTCTTCAAATATTTTCTCAGACCCTTTCTTTTTCTATTCTTCTTCTGGGACCTCTATAATTGGAATGCTGGTGCATTTAGTGTTGTCCCAGAGGTCTCTGAGATTGTCTTCAATTCTTTTCATTCTCTTTTCTTTATTCTGCTCCTTGACATTTATTTCCACCATTTTGTCTTCCAGCTCACTTATTCGTTCTTCTGCCTCCATTATTGTTATTGATTCCTTCTAGTGTATTTTTCATTACAGTTATTGTGTTGTTTACCTCTGTTTGTTTGTTTTTTAGTTCTTCTAGATCTTTGTTAAACATTTTTTGTATTTTCTCAATCCGTGCTTCCATTCTATTTCCAAGATTCTGGATCTTCCTTACTCTCATTACTCTGAATTCTTTTTCAGGTAGATTGCCTATTTCCTCCTCATTTATTTGGTCTTGTAGGTTTTTACCTTGCTCCTTCGTCTGTGACATATTTTTTTGCCATCTCTTTTTTTTTTTTTTATAAGTGGGATTGTGTTCCTGTTTTACTGGTTGTTTGACCTGAGGTTTCCAACACTGGAGTTTGTAGGCTATTGGGTATAGCTGGGTCTTGGTGCTGAGATGAAGACCTCCAGGAGACCTCACTCTGATGAATATTCCCTGGGGTCTGAGGTTCTCTGTTAGTCCAATGGTACAGACTCAGAGCTCCCACTGCAGGAGCTCCCATCTGACCATGGGCTTGCAAATCAAGATCCCGCAAGCCACATGGGCAGCAAAAAAAAAAAAAAGGTGGGGTGGGGGTGGGGAAGGCCTTGGCTGTGGAGGGCAGGGCCTAATCAAGGGCGACGTTTGGGTGGTGGGTGGGGCCAATGCTCAGGACTCACAGGGCTGGAAAAGGCCCTGGGCTGTGGGGGGTGAGCCTTAGGCTCAAGGAACAGAAGGGGCCCAGGCATGCCCCCCACCCCTGGTCTCAGAGGGCAGGGGACCTCACCTGGGAGCCCAGCAGGCTTCCTGGGCTCGAGTGGGTGGGGCAAACGCCCTCCTCTCCTCTCCTGCTCCTCTGGTCTGGGGTCTGGGAGGCCCCCTCCCACCTGCCTCTGCTGATCTCCCAGGCCTCCCTCCTGTGCCCCCAGGATCAGTGCAGTTGGAGGGGGAAGGGGGGTCCTTGGAGGGCAGGGGACCGGCCTGGGAGCTCAGCAGGTTCCCCATGCCCAAGTGGGTGGGGCAATTGCCCTCCACTTCTCTCCCACTCCTTCCCAAGGGCCCCTCCCACCTGCCTCTCCTGATCCCCCTGGCCTCCCTCCTATACTCCCAAGGACCCATGCAGCCTGGAGGGGCCTTGGAGGTTGGAGGATCAGCCTGGGAGCTCAGCAGGCTCCCCGTGCCCAAGTGGGCAGGGCAATCGCCCTCTGCTCCTCTCCCGCTCTTCCTGGAGAGTCCCTCCCACCTGCCTCTCCTGATATCCCTGGCCTCAGGGGTGCAGATCTCGTCTGACCTGCACTTCTCCTCCCCCTCGGTCCCCCTACATCCTACCGGTTCACTCTGGGGTTCCTCCCGTCTTCTTGGGGGTCAGAGTTCCCCACCAGCAGCCGGCAGGCACCCTAGTTGTGGGGAGACCTAACTCTGTGTCTTCCCACACCGCCATCTTGACTCCTTCCCACACCGCCATCTTGGTATTTAAGTGAAGGGTTTTGAGCCAAGGAGCAACATAATTTGGTATATTCACATTATCAGTCTGGATGTTGGGAATAGACTGAAAAAGGCAAGAGAAAAACAAACCAGAGCAAGCCAAGTGAGAGCTAATGGGGATGAATTCGTTTTCTTTTTTTTTAATTAAAAAAATTCTTTTTTATTAATTTTTATTGGAGTATAGGTGCTTTACAATGTTGTGTTAGTTTCTGCTGTACAGCAAAGTGAATCAGCTATACGTATACATATATCCCCTCTTTTTTGGATTTCCTTCCCACTTAGGTCACCACAGAGCATTGAGTAGAGGTCCCTATGCTATACAGTAGGTTCTCATTAGTTATCTATTTTATACATAGTATCAATAGTGTACATATGTCAATCCCAATCTCCCAATTCATCCCACACACCTCCCCCCCTTTCCCCTTTGTATCCATACATTTGTCCTCTGTGTCTTTGTCCTTTGCAAATAAGATCGTATATGAATTAGTTTTCTGTTGCTGCAAACTTGGTGGCTTAAAACTACACACATTTTTTATCTTTCACTTCTGGAAGCCAGAAGTGTGAAACAGGTTTCACTGGGCCAATATTAAGTTGTAGTCAGAGCCGTAGTCCTTCCAGAGGCTCTTGGGGAGAATCTGTTTCCTCGCCTTTTCCAGCTTCTAGAGCTGCATTTGTTGCATGGCTTGGTCCCTTCTTCCATCTTCAAGGCCAACAGTGTAGCATCTTCTCTGCTCCCTCTTCACATCATCTTCTCTCTCCTGTGTTAAATCTCCCTCTGCCTTCTTTTTTAAGGACACTTGTTATTACATTAGGGCCCACCTAAGTCATCCAGAATAATCTCAAGATCCTTACTTTAATCACATCTGCAAAGTCTCTTTTGCCACATAAATAACATTCACAGGTTCCAGGGATTAGGACCTCGGTGTTTTGGGGGCCCATTATTTAACCTACCAAAGGAGGCTTGGACCAGGGTAGAAGTGATGGAGATGGTGAGAAATGAGCAGATTCTGGGATTTGTTTTGAAGGCCAAACCAATTGGGTTGCTTTATAGATTGAATGTGGGATGTGAGAGAAAGAGAGGAATCAAGGAAAGCACCAAGGCTTTGGCCCGAGCAGTTGTAGGAAGAGAGTTTCCATTTACTAAAATGAGAAAGACTACAGGAAAAGAATCTTGGTGCCTGTAGGATGATGGTGGACGGGATTGACTGATTGATTGATTGATGTCAGGGAGTTCAGGGGCTCGTGGACATATTATTTAGGTTTGAGATGCCTCATCCAAGTGGGCATGTTGAAGAGACTGCTGGATGTATGAGTCTGAAGTTCAGGAGAGGAGTCTACGCTGGAGATATAAATTTGGGAGCCTTCCATGTGTCTTTAAAGCTTTGAAATTGAATGAAATCATTAAAGGTGCAAGTGTAGATAGAAAACAAAAGAGCTCCAAGGACTGAGCCTGGGGGACTCCAGTCATTCGAAATCGGGGAGATGAGAAGGAACAGCACAGGGAGACCACAAAAGAGCAGCCAGCGAGGTAGAGGGACGACCAGGAGAGGGTGGATCTTGGAGGCCACATGAAGACAGGAGACAAGGATAGGGGTGGGGGTGGGCAGGGCAGCTAAGCTCCCAGAGGGAGATCGGTACCTGTGGCATGAGGGCACACCTCACCAACTCTAGCACCCGGCACCTCCTAGCACCCCAAAACACACACACACAAACACCTTCTGGCATGAAAATCAAGCCCATGTCCTCAGGTCTGGCCAAAAGAGCAGAAAAGGTCTGCATTCTCTGGTCCAAACCCCTGCAGAGATGCCACTTGGATGTGGTAAAGCTGTGTGTCTTGTCTGGTAGACCCATCTCGTTCACCCCATCTGTGATTCCCAGAGGGCAAATCTGTCACCTGTTTCTGGAAGAGGAATTCCATCTCAAGCATCAAGGTCTCCATCTGCTTGCCACCCATTGAGCAGCCTGCATTGTTACTGATTGGGTGCTCAGATCATTAGTTCCTGAGTAGAAAGCAGCAGCTGCACTAATGCCACAGGTAGGGCTGTTCCCGTGAGGCCTGACTGCCATTCTGAACCGTTGTTTTAATGCTTTAAACTAGAATGCTCACTATATATATATATATATATATATATATATATATATATATATGCGCTTTATTTATTTATTTTTATTTTTGGCTGCGTTGGGTCTTTGCTGTTGCGTGCAAGCTTTCTCTAGTTGCGGTGAGCGGGGGCTACTCTTCGTTGCGGTGCGTGGGCTTCTCATTGCAGTGGCTTCTCTTGTTGCGGAGCATGGGCTCTAGGTGCATGGGCTTCAGTAGTTGTGGCTCGTGGGCTCAGTAGTTGTGACTCACGGGCTGTAGAGCTCAAGCTCAGTAATTGTGGCACACGGGCTCAGTTGCTCGACGGCATGTGGGATCTTCCTGAACCAGGGCTCGAACCCGTGTCGCCTGCATTAGCAGGCGGACTCTTAACCTCTGCACCGCCAGGGAAGTCCTAGAATGCTCACTTTTAAATAGCCCTGTTATTTCACGCATCATACATGAAACGTCCATCAGATCCTCAGAATCAAATTGAATTCAAATCCTATGTTATACAATCAACACCAGATATCTTGAAACACCTACCTACATAGCCAGGCAGTTGAGGAATCTCCATGTGTACCAGCTTGGATGGATTCTCTTCTCTTCCCTTCCTTTCCCCTCCCCTTCCCTTTCCGTCTCTTCTCTTTTCTCCTCCCTTCTCTTTTCTATCTCTTTCTCTACCCTAATAATTCCCCTCACGTTTTAATTCAGTACTTAGATCACTGGTTCTCAAACTTGGTTGCATATTGGAATTAAAACCTAGAGAATTAAAAAAAAAAAAAAAAAACTAATGCCTGGGCCCCATTCCCAGAGATTCTGATTTAGTTGATCTTGGGTGTTAGCTGGGCTTTGAGGGTTTTTTAAGGTCCTCAGGTGATTCTAATGTGCAGCCAAGTTTGAGAACCAGCGTCTTCAATTACCTTCTAGGTAGTGAGTCCCAGTGCAATATTTTAAATGCTATGGCAGGAGAGGCTGGTCTACCTCCAACTCCCTGCCCTGCCTCTCCCTAGCATTCCTGGTTTATGGGACAAAGACTCGGGGCCAGTTTACCAGATCTGAACATCACCAGTAGATGCAGTATGTTGTGTAATGCTCCGTATCTTCCAAATAGCACGATCCAATGTGGGCTCAGATATTGTACACCCAGCTTTTAATTTCTCTCCACAACTTCCCTCCTATGGCACCTTCAGCCAAGTTTTCATTGCAGCTCTAGCTCCAGGTGTAAGCGATGGGAGAAATAGGGTGAAGGTGGATGGAAATAGCCAAGGGCACACAGGTGCACACAGGGCAGGCACACACACGCATAATCGGTGAATCAGACTTAGAAGTGGAATTCTGCTGGTACAGAAGTCCTCTGATAGAGAAGCAGCGGCTGTAGTGCTCTATAATGTCTGTTTTTGTGGCACTCGGTTGGAGAATTATGAGAAAAAACCTGGGTTTTTTTGCCCCAAAGCAGGTCTTGCCCAATGAGCTGCATGCTCGGAAGAAACCTGCCTGTCCCCTTCTCCCTCCATCTGGATCCTTAACTGGCAAGATCTAAACCGTAATGTGCCCAGGCTAGATCCAAGTCTATTAAATGCCATAACTCTCAGGCTCTTTGAAAAGAAAAATTCCACGGCCTTCAAGAAAGCAGCTTGGTAATAAGTCTCAAGAACTTGAAATATGTCCAGTTCATATCCTTACATCCAATGATTTTACTTCCTATCCTAAGAAAATAATCAAAGATGTGGAAAAAGGTTTATGTATACAGATCTTCAACAAAGTGTTATTATAACTGCAAAAATCAGAAGTAACTGTACACTGTCTATAACACAAATTCCATTTAATATATCATGCTATATCACAGTATAGTCAGGCAATGAAATATACAGACTGTCAAAACACATTTTCAATTTTTTTTTTTTTTTTTTGGCTGAGTTGGGTCTTTGTTGCTGCACGCAGGCTTTCTTTGGTTGCAGCGAGCAGATGCTACTCTTTGTTGAGGTGTGCAGGCTTCTCATTGCAGTGGTTTCTCTTGTTGCAGAGCACGGGCCCTAGGCGCGTGGTCTTCAGTAGTTGTGGCTCACGGGCTTAGTTGTTCTGCGGCATGTGGGATCTTCTCAGACCAGGGATCAAACCTGGGTCCCCTGCATTGGCAGGCGGATTCTTAACCACTGTGCCACCAGGGAAGTCCTCAAATACTTATAACCATATGAAAAAATGCTCACAATATAATGCTAAAAGAAAATAAAATGTATAGGTAAAATGATTAATTTTGCAGTTCAGTCCAGTTGTGGATGTACACATCGATTTGTAGAGAAAAGCACCCTGAACATAAATACTAACTTGTTAACAGTGGTTCTCTGGATTGTGTGGTGATGATTGATTTCTTATATATATTTTTTTCTTTTTCTGAGTTTCCCAAGCTTGTATCTATAATCAGGAAAAAGAATTATTTTTTAAATGAAAAGGTTTCATTTCTCATGATGGGAGCCAGCTTCTGTCGGAGGCTGATTTCAGAAGTGACCCCATAGTTATCCTCCTTATCACTGCCTGTGTGCACACTGATGCTTTCCAAGCCCTTCCCTGCTTTTCGCTGCCCTGAGTCCCACAGCATCTTTGACATGGGTGAGCCAGGGGAGCATTCCAGCCCCTCTCAGGAGACCAGCCGGGGGCTGGGGTATGCTTGCTGGGCAACCGAAGAGGGTACTTACCAGGTAAGGACCACGTGTCATGCTGCTCTTCAGTATTAGGAGCTCAGCGGGAGCCTCAGGAATTGGAGAGATCTTGCCTAGACACGAGGAGCACACTTATTAATTAATTCTGTCTAGAGGTGTTCATTAAGGACGCCAGGTGAAGTTCCCACTCATTCCACGAACACTGTTACAGGTTGTAAGTTGAAGGAGCTGACTGATGGGGCTGAGAAGGCAAGTTTGGGACTAAGGCTTGGGGTTCTGAGAGAAGATAGCTCCACCTTGCTAGGTAGTTGCTTGGTAGGGGTTGGTAGTCAAGGTCTCACTAAAGGGCACTTCCTCTCTCTCTCTCTCTCTCTCCCTCCCTCCCCCCTCACCGTTTCTTCAGATGGAGGTGATTGTCGGGGACTTTGGGATCGTGGTGGTCCCCCGGGACGCAGCCGACACAGACCGGATCATGAATCACTCCTCAATACTCCGCAAATACAAAGTGAGTCCCCCATTCTCCCTGCTGGTGTAGTAATGTGACGTGGCCCTTCTCTGAGAAGCCTGCGGGCTGGAGAAGTGAGGATACAAAAGGAGTTTAGTGTGAGAGACTGGCTACCTACTGTCTCTGCTTTGTCCCCAGAACAACATCATGGTGGTAAAGGATGACATCAACCATCCCATGTCTGTCGTCAGCTCAACCAAGAGCAGGTACGTTTGACAAATGACCAGAGAGACCTTGGTCAGACTGGCTTACAAGTTCCCATACAACTCTCCTCAGTCCAGGCTGACCGTTAGGTTGGCTGACACCTGCTGCCCCAGTATGCAGCCTTCTTTTTAGAGCTCGTTTATTTGTCCCCAGTCATTGACTTTTAAAAGGGCGACAGGCCATTTATTAGTTTTAGCTGGTTTGAAGGGGGAAAAGGAGGTTTTTAGTTTGGACTCTAGTTTGAGGTACGCATGGAATTTGTAAGGGTTTAGGTTAAGCTGCCATAACAAAAAGACCCCCAATAGTTAGCGTTTTAAATAAGAGAAATGTTTATATCCCTCTAACTGAAGTCAGAAGAAACTGAATCTCTGTTCTTTTCAATGTGAAGCTTCCCTCTCAGGGTCCACAGCTGCTACAGTGACTCTTCTCAGCCAGTGGGAAAGGGCAAGGGGCTTTGTCCTTAAGAAGCTGACCCGAAGTTGCACATATCCCTTCCCCTTCATCCCCCTGGCTCAGTTTCAGTCCTGTGGCCATGCCTAGCCTCCAGGGAGGCTGGGAGTAGACTTTGTAACTTGTAACTGGGAGTAGACTTTGTAACTGGCAGCCCTGTGTCCAACTAAATCTTGGGAGGTTGTAGTACTAAGCAGAAGAAAGAATGGATACTAGGGGCCAGTTAACAGTCTTCACCACAACCCCCAAGTGGGAATGTCCAGTGGAATAATAAGATGTGTGGAATATAGAGGTCTGGAAGTGTAATAAAACTGAAAGCCATGAGTACCTAAGTGTAAATTAAAGTTCAGGGCTGTGGCTACGCTCACAGGGAGAGTCAGCAAGAAGAGAAGAAGGCTATGGGGAATACTTAAAACACATTAACATTTAAAAGAAGGCTGAGGGGGCTTCCCTGGTGGCGCAGTGGTCGAGAGTCCGCCTGCCCATACAGGGGACACGGGTTCGTGCCCTAGTCCGGGAGGATCCCACATGTCGCAGAGGGGCGGGGCCGGTGAGCCATGGCCGCTGAGCCTGCGCATCCGGAGCCTGTGCTCCGCAGCGGGAGAGGCTACAGCAGCGAGAGGCCCGCGTACCGCAAAAAAAAAAAAAAAAAAAAAAAGGCTGAGGAGTAAATTAGAAGTTTGGGGTTAAGATATACACACTACTATGTATAAAATAGATAACCAACAAGGATCTACTGTATAGCACAGGGAACTATACTAAATATTTTGTAATAGCCTACAAAGGAAAAGAACCTGAAAAAGAATAGATAGATAGATATGTATGACTGAATCACTTCACTCTACACCTGAAGCTAACACAACATTGTAAATCAACTATACTTCAATTTTTAAAAAGTAATAAAAAAAAAATAAAAGAGACGAAGGAGCAGTCAGAAACCACCAGCATTGGTGGCCCTGGAACAAAGGCAGCAGAGGGTACAAAGATGGAGAGTCCTGTCAATTGTCATCTGTGTCGCATGTTTCAGAGAAATCAAATGAGCCCAGGATTTTAAAAGATCCACTGGACTTCTTCCCTGGAAGGTGATTATGTAGACACTTGAAATAGTAGCATCAACTGTGAGGTGAGAGCAGAAACCCAGTGACAACAACCAGTGAGGGGAAAGGGGAAGGCTGTGGTTCCAGCCACGGCTGCACAATAGAATTACCGTGAGAACTTACACAGCACAGATTCCCGTGTCCCACTGAGTCCCACTGAATCAGAATTTCTGGGTGTTGGGCCTGGCTATCTGCTTCCTGGGTGATTCTCGTGAAGCTGGGATTGGCATTTGGAAACCACAGTTATAGACCACTTTTTCAAGAAGGCTCCCTGTAAACTGTGCAGGGAGGCACTTGGGAACCTAGCTTGCTGGAAGGTCAGGACACTATGCATTGAAAAGGCACTGAGCCAGCCTCTGGGGAGATCTCACAACGCAGAGCACAGATGCCTTTTAGAATCTAGATATGCGGAGGAGTATATGAGTTCTTACAAATAGCTCCTTGGGGCCTGACATCCCCAAGACCATCATGCGCATAGAAAATGGGGAGCAGCCAGACCAAGTCTGGAGCAAAACCATGCGGAAACCAGACTGTATGACCAGACCCCTTCTGTACTTGGTAGTCCACCCGCCCCCCAGGGCTGGTGAGAAGGGCCTCAGAGAAGGGCAACTTCTTCTCTATCAGGGCTTCCATAGGAAGGAAAAGAAGGGGTCAATCATAAGGTTCATTTTCATGAGACCATGGTGTAGAGAAACACAAAGAAATGAAATAAGAATAGCTAACACTTGCATTGAAATGCCTACTGTGTGCTTGGGCTTTTCTAAGTGCTTTGTGTAATGACTCATTTAATCATTTTAATAACTGAGATCGGCCCAAATACTACCCCCATTTTATAAACGAGAAAATGGAAGAATAGATGGGCTTAAACAACTTGCCCAAGGTTCCTCAGTTAGGAAGTGGCAGAGTTAGGATGGGGGAGGAATGATGGGGGCAGGAGGGCTTTTCCTGTTAGGGATGTCGTGTATTTAGCCTAAGCAAAGACTGGTAATGGGGTGTTGGGTAAACCCTTTCCCCGAAAGGGAATGGGCTGGCCTGTCCTCTGGCCTTGCTTCAGGAAAGGATGTCATCTGATTACTGTCTCTTCTCATCCAGGTTGGCCCTGCAGCATGGGGACGGCCATGTCGTGGATTACCTGTCCCAGCCGGTCATCGACTACATTCTGAAGAGCCAGCTGTACATCAACACCTCGGGCTAGCAGCCCCAGGGCCCTCTGCTCCAGTCTCCCCTCGTCCTCCACCAACACACTGGCCCCTGCAGCCTCTGTCCGTCCCATTTCTCTCCTGCCTCTCTGTTCCTCCATCTCATCTTGACTGTTGTCCCCACTTGCTGACTCAACCCCCCCACAGTGTGGAGGACCTGCAGAGAACCACGGCATACCCCACTCCGCAGTCATCTTCGGACAAACTTTCCTCTAGTCTCCGGGTTGGGGGTGGGTGAGGGGGTAGGGATAGGGGAAGTGCGGTCCTCGGAGATGCGCGGGTGTCCGTCTCCCAGCATGCTCTGGGGAGGTGGCTCCGGCCCTCGCCTTCCCAGCATGCCCTTTACCACAAAGGGCTATTTTTCTTTCTTTCTTTCTTTTCTTTCGTTTTTTTATGTTTTGTGTCGTTGTTGTTCACTCCTCAGAGAACTTGGATCCAATCAGTGTCCGTGGTTCTTTATGTTTGTAGTCTTGTTGCATTCCTGTGGTATTCCTTCCATTTTGATAGGATACCGCAGCCAGCCTCAGCTCTCAGAAGGTGCGTGTGGGCTACACCCGGTGAACGAGGCCGAGCCACCTCCACTTTCCCAACACCCTCACCCACCTACCCGCTTTCTCCCCTCTGCTGCCCACATACACCGCAGTCTGGGGTCGAGATGGAGACATTCATGTTCTGAAACCTGGGATGCAAGTCTGGGAATAGTAGGGTTTCTCAGAAGGATTTCAGCCCATTTCCCTAGTTTCAGAAGACCACGTTCCTGATGGGCCTGTGATCACACAGAGCCAGTCCCTTCTCCTTTCTTGGTGGCATCTGTGCGGTTCCTTATTTGGGCTGTAACTTGTGACAGAATGTGGGTTGTTCTCTGCCAGCCCGGGCATTACCAAGGGACCTTCAGATCACCATCAAAGCCCTTGGAGGCCATACTCAGCCTCATTCTTGCATTTGAGAAGAATTACGCATTCTTGCATTTGAGAAGAATTACCTACGCAAGGCCAAATCCTAATAATGCAGTCATTTCTGAAATAAAATATGCTAGGAATTCACTCAACCATAGAGATCTTTGCTCACTGGAATTACTTATTGCCTGTTTGGCTGGGAAATGCTTCTGTCATAATGTAAGTCCAGGATGACCTAGGAGAAAGCAGTCAGTTTCCCTGATGGGAACCGGTGATTCTCACCCACTCTAGCTTGGTAACACAGGCGGCGCCTGAGGTTAGTTCCTTTTAGAGAAGCAGAGCCTCAGCCTTGTTCCTGGGTTAGGATTACATCTTGTGCTGAGCCCAGCAGCCACAGTCATCGCCTCCTGGTGAGCGTGGGCTCCCAGAACAGAGATCTCGGGGGAGTGTCAAGAGCCGCTAAAGTGTTTCACCCCTTTTCTCCCTAATTTCCCACCTTCCTCTGCTGCCCTGGAAATAGTTTTGACAGACTCTGTTCTAGTTGTTCAGGCCTCGTTCACGACCTGCTTAAAAAACCAAAAGGAAATTACCGTCTTGTACTCTGTGTCCCTCATCTAGTCTCTGGCTCTTGGGTTTTTGGTTCTTTGAGGAATGGTCCCTGAACGGTAGGATAATTTTTTCGAAATCTAGTACCAACCCTGGCCCAGAAGGGGCCAGGTAGGATCTGACACCAGAAACAATGTTCTTCACCACACATTTCACATCTGTAACATCCTTCAATAGCCTCCAGGGAAAGAAACTAAATTCAACAGAAGACTAGCAAGGTGGGGTGGGGGAGGTGCTGTTCCTCTTGCATTATGGAAATAATCTCCAAAGGACAGAAGTGAGATCCTATTCTCAGGTCTCAGTGTTTGGATAAGGATCATGGAATCATAAACTGGAAAGATCTTTAGAGATTTGTTGATCCAACCTTTCCTTTAAAGGATGAGGGAGCAGAGATCCACTGGATTAAATGGCTGGTCCAAGGTCACACAGCAAGTGTAGAGTCTGACAAAAGGCTAACGTCTCCCTGACCCCTTAGGTCATCACACCACATGGTCTCTGATCCTCTGGTTTCCCATGATACTGACCAGGTAAGATGTAGTTTTCAGCCTTTACCTGGCATCTTTCTCTTAAGTTATGTTTGTCTCAGGTGCTCCCTGTATATGGCCTTGTGTTTGCTAGTCCTGGGGGAGGGTGTGATGGTGAGGAAGGCCGTAGCTAGGTTTCCCTTAGAAACCGATAGCTGGAGATGGCAACGGCTTGGAGGAAATCTGAATCCAAGAAAGGATTGCTTTGTGGAAGACAAAGACCCAGAAAGTGCTCAAGATTGCATTAGTGCTGGAGAGAGAGTGACAGAAGTATCTTTGTCTAGGCAAGACAGTTGCAAGCCAGGAAACGAAACAAAGGAAATCAGGGAGCTGGATTCCCTGGGGGAACACGCATTTTCAAGGATATGGAGTTTATGGATAGAGTTTATTCTGAAGATCCACGTGAGCAGATCTGAGAAAGACCAGCTGTCTTTTGTCTCTTTGGCCCACTTTTCCTTTGCTGGGCTCTGTGGTCAAGCCCCATTTAGTCCACGACCCATGAGAGGAAACAGGGCTGGCTCTCGGCATTCAGTGGGGGAGGGGGGGAGGGGGAGGCAGAAGGCATGCTTGTAGGGAGAGTGAGATGAGCTGAAGAAAAGAATGGGAGCATAGAAGTAGATTTCTAGGAATGAAATGGGGCAGATTCTATCTTGATGAATCATAAGGATCATGTTAAAATAGCTTTTCTTTAATACCAGGAAAAGTGACTCCCCTTTTGGATGGAATTGTCCATTTCCTGCCCTGCCCCATTCTTCACTTGCTAGGGGGAGGTCAGAGCCCCTCTCTCAGTCCAGGGCAGGACACGATGACTGTGACCCAGCCAAGGCCAACACCAGAGAGATGATTCAGAGTTTGAAGTAGTGCCCCAGGTGCCAACAGGATGACCTCGAGACCCCAACTTGCACTCGGGCCCTGCTCCTTCCCAAAAAGGCCAACCCAAAGGCTCAGAGATCCTGAGAAGGGCATGGGCTAGAAAGATTGTGTCAAGAGGAGTCTGGAGCCTCATTTCCTGCCTACCAATAAAAAGGTCCCTCCCACTTTTATGAAAGTGGCTGATAGGTAAGAACAGGCAGGAGGGAAACCCTTTGTGTCAATGACTCTCTTCTCAAGGAATGGCCCTTTGGGGGCAGGGGTCTGTGCTGCTAGCTGGTACCTCATTTGCCAACCCCCTTCCCTAACCCCAGGCAGCCTCTGGGGCCATCTTGCTTTCACTTTCCTTGAATGTACATGGGAACAGGGGAGGAAAGTCTCTTACTGAAGTGCCTGAAACCCAGAACTAGAGCTTCTAGAGACGCTGTTCTTCCTGTCCCGGCTTGGTCAACCTTCCCCCAACGTTCCCTAGTCTCATGCTTCAGCTTCTCAGAAAGAATAAAAGAACATGATGTTGTAATTAAATTGAAAGCAAGACTCCATAACCAAACTACAGCAAAAGGCAGAGAATTACAGGGAGAAATGACTTGTATTTTAATAGCCCAAATCTATTCCCCCAAACAGACTCTCTCTCTCTCTCTCTCTCTCTCTCTCTCTCTAGAGGACTAAGAGAGAGAAGCATGTTATATTTTATTCATCAAAAGAGTAATGCAAAAATAAATCAGTAGAATATGAAAAGCTCAGGATCTCTCCCAAGGCTACGGCAGGAAAGCGGGCAGGTGAGATGGGAAGGATGGAAACAGGGATCGATTTTGTAGTTCATCCAGTTTGGACACCTTAGGAATAGCATCGTGGTAAAGATGATGAACGTGCTCTGTCCACTTCATTTGGTCTGCGCCTTCCTATAGCTGCCCAGTAAACGCGATTCTTCACGTGGTTTCTTTGTTGTGTATGTTTGGAATGTCCTATTAGCCTGTAACAGTCAGTTAGGAATGAGTTACACTCTTTCCCTCCGCCTTCAGTCTAGGTCTGGGGCCCAGACCTCAGCTTGATCCAAGCAGTCTCAAGGATTGGCATGGGGAGGGGGAAGCTTTTTTGAATCACTTTTTGGTCCCTGAATCTGCCATTTTGAGAATAAGATTTGCTTTGGAAATCAACACATTAATAAAAACTACATTCAAGTTGCAACACCATCTCACAGTGAAATATTTTGAGTAAAATTTTGTTGCTAGAATAGTCACAGACAAAAGTTTTATCGGCAAAATGTTTCAATTACGTTAATAAATAAGATGATGCTACTAGTCTCGTGTCTTGGCCTAGAATCTTCTCTGTGATTTGCAGAATTAACCACTTTTTCTTCACAGTCTTACTTGACAGAAGCCAACGGTTGTTAAGCACGCTCTTAGAGCAGGAGATTCTCTGGCTGGTATAGCTGATGCAGCATGTGTAATATGAAAGTATATACAACCACACCCATAAGCAGGGAAGAATAATTAGCAAATATGTCAGTTGTGCCTAAGTTTTCTCAGTTTTTTTAAAAAATCAAATCTTAGGTTCTACCTAATCTGCATAGTCTGGTCTTGGTTAGCTTTGGATCCTTAATGAAATCAGTGCTTTGTGACTTAAAAATGTATTTGTGAAAATTAAAAACTTGGATAACTTGCTTCTTGACATAAAAGATCTCAAGTAAGACAGAAATTGTTAAACTCACAATTGGTTTTGTTTGGTAAAGTAAACAAGCAAAAACCGAATAAGTTAATTGTTCAATCCTGCTGTGACTGTTAGTTTGTATTTAATTTTTAGTCGTGACATACATTATGCACAGGTTTAGGTGTAAATAGTGATAGTCCTTAGCTAATATCAGTCATGATTCAGTAGGTCAGATAACAATTCCCCATTCGGCCACCTCATTTAAGGCTCAGCTACTCGTTTGTCAGATGAGTTGTGTGAGGTTTTTAAAAATTATTTTGGTTCTTAGTATCTTTTTCTGTTTAAGACTGAGACTAGTCAGCTTTGTGTGTATCCATGTGGGTTTGTTGGCATATCACGACGGCGCTTGATGTGCCTTATAAATTGATGGCTTGTATTTATGTTTGCTATTTTACTCGCAAAGCGAAACACTTTTTGCCTTCTCTCCTGAGACTACGTAATGATGTGCTCTTGTTTAAAATTGGGTATAAACACTGGTTTATTTTGCTTACTTATACTAACTTATAAAATACATACACTACCTATGAATTAACATACATGTACATAGCACATTTTTTCCCTTATGACCCATAAGTAAGCTTCAGATCTTGGAATTTCCTAGAAAGTTCCATGTAGCCCATTGTATAAGGAAAGCAGAGAGAGAGAAAAAAAAATCTAATCTCTGCTTTCCAGGTGGGAAAATTGAACCACAGCAAGAATTCACAACATTCCCATGACCATATAAAACATTAAAAAAAGAAAGAGAAACATATTCCTGGTCCTTGAGACTTGGTCCAAACATTGGACATTACTGAGTATCATCTCACCCTTTTGTCCAGCCTCCTAAGAGTACTGAAAAAAAGGAATCACATCCTGGGATCAGATCAGAAATACATCTGCTAAAGAAATTAAAGATGATACAAACAGATGGAGAGAAATACCATGTTCTTGGATTGGAAGAATCAACAGTGTGAAAATGACTGTACTACCCAAAGCAATCTACAGATTCAATGCAATCCCTATCAAACCACCAATGGCATTTTTCACAGAACTAGAGCAAAAAATTGCACAATTTGTATGGAAACACAAAAGATCCAGAATAGCCAAAGCAATCTTAAGAAAAATGGAGCTGGAGGAATCAGGCTCCTGGACTTCAGACTATACTACAAAGCTACAGTAATCAAGACAGTATGGTACTGGCACAAAAGCAGAAATATAGGAACAGGATAGAAGGCCCAGAGATAAACCCATACACATATTGTCACCTTATCTTTGATAAAGATGGCAAGAGTATACAATGGAGAAAAGACAGCCTCTTCAATAATTGGTGCTGGGAAAACTGGAGAGCTACATGTAAAAGAATGAAATTAGAACACTTCCTAACACCATACACAAAAACAAACTCAAAATGGATTAAAGGCCTAAATATAAAGCCAGACACTATAAAACTCTTAGAGGAAAATGTAGGAAGAGCACTCTTTGACGTAAATCACAGCAAGATCCTTTTTGACCCACCTCCTAGAGAAATGGAAGTAAAACAAAAACTAACAAATGCGACCTAAAGAAAGTTAAAACCTTTTGCACAGCAAAGGAAACCATAAACAAGATGAAAAGACAACACTCAGAATGGGAGAAAATATTTGCAAATGAAGCAACTGACAAAGGATTAATCTCCAAATTATACAAGCAGCTTGTTCAGCTCAATATCAAAAAAACAAACAACCCAATCCAAAAATGAGCAGAAGACCTAAATAGACATTTCTCCAAAGAAGATATACAGATTGCTAACAAACACATGAAAAGATGCTCAACATCACTAATCATTAGAGAAATGCAAATCAAAACTACAATGAGGCATCACCTCACATCAGTCAGAATAGCCATCATCAAAAAATCGACAAACAAAATGAATGCTGGAGAGGGTGTGGAGAAAGGGAACCCTCTTGCACTGTTGGTAGGAATGTAAATTGATACAACCACTATGGAGAACAGTATGGAAGTTCCTTAAAAAACTACAAATAGAACCACCATATGACCCAGCAATCCCACTACTGGGCATATACGCTGAGAAAACCGTAATTCAAAAAGGGACATGTACCACAATGTTCATTGCAGCACTATTTACAATAGCCAGGAAGTGGAAGCAACCTAAGTGTCCATCGACAGATGAATGGATAAAGAAGATGTGGCACATATATACAATGGAATATTACTCAGCCATAAAAAGAAACGAAATTGAGTTATTTGTAGCAAGGTGGATGGACCTAGAGATTGTCATACAGAGTGAAGTAAGTCAGAAAGAGAAAAACAAATACCGTATGCTAACACATATATATGGACTCTAAAAAAAAAGGTTCTGATGAACCTAGGGGCAGGACAGGAATAAAGACATAGACAGAGAATGGACTTGAGGACATGGGGAGGGGGATGGGTAAGCTGGGTGAAGTGAGAGAGTAACACTGACATATATACACTACCAAATGTAAAATCGATAGCTAGTGGGAAACAGCTGTATAGCACAGGGAGATCAGCTCTGTGCTTTCACCACGTAGAGGTGAAAGATAAGGAGGGTGGCAGGGAGATGCAAGAGGGAGGGGATATGGGGATATACGTATGCACATAGCTGGTTCACTTTGTTATATACAGCAGAAACTAACACACCATTGTAAAGAAATTATACTCCAATAAAGGTGTTAAAAAAAAATGAAAGAAATACATCTGCTAAGATGTTACAGTCTATGAGCAGTTTCATTTCTACCCACCTCTCCAAACAGAGATCCCCATGAGCCAAAGTAGATGATGATATGTGTGATAGCTTACCAGTGGCATAGTTAATCAGGCAACTCTCAGAGGAGAAGCACAAGAGAGTTGCCACTACAAATGATAAACACTGATAGAAACAGGAAGGAAAGTACCCTTAACTTGGCAGGTTCAGCTCAGGACTGGTAACAGAGTCTAAGTCCTGGGTAGGCTATTTCTAAGTCACACACCCCTTCTTTCTTCTTAGGGACAGTCTGCCACATCCTCAGAAATGAGGGAATCATTATTATACTAAGAGAGTCACGTGAGTCACTTTTCCACTCCCCATCCCTACTTGGGGATCATTTCCTGTTTGTCAGGGAAGACATTTTTATGACTTCCTTAACAGTCTAACCCACTGATGAATCCTTTTATGATTACATGCATCTTGGTTATTAACTAATGGGATCCCCCACCAAGTTCTCTAAAGTCGCTACTACCTAATCCTACACTTGGCAGCAACAGATAGCCAGTGACTCATGATGCATGCTCCCCTTTCACAGTATAGAATTGTCAGAGAAGTGGCTTCCTGCCAAGGGACTGTATTTCCTAGACCCCTTGCCAGTAAGATGTGGTCATAATAATACTGGGTTCTGGACCACAGAATGTGAGAGAAAGTGATGTGCAGCCCCTCCCAGGCCTGGCCCACAAAGACCTTCCATGTGTCTCCGTCTTCCATGTCTTTTTTCCCCTCCACCCCCTGGGATGGAGACGGTGCAGAGGGCAACCTGAGAAGTCACATGGTGGTAGGGCCTCTGGAAATGACTATGTGGTGGGCTACTGTGCCAACTTTCTCCACATCCAGTACGCCATGAGGGCAAGAAGAAAGTCTGTCGTGAGGGAGTTACGCATATTTTTAGGTCTGTGTGAGATAGTAGTTAATGTAAGCGAATTTGTAACATATGTGATTGTGTATTCCAAGACAGGATTAAAAATGCACTTTCAGAGAAGGTAAAGCATAGTGATCAGATCGGTCAGAATTTGGGGGGGCGGGTCAGTGTAGGCAGAAGCAGAATCCTTTTCTCCGCCACTTGGGTAGATGGCCAATTCAGGATCTTAATTGATTAAATTTTAGTTTATTAAAACGCAGGATAATGTACCACAAACTATTGATTTTACCTTTATTTTAGAGCTGATGCAAAAAAAGACAAAAATATTGATTATCAGCCCCGCCCTGCTCAGGTTGTTCTAGAAATAAATCCTCCTTTATGCTTAGAAGACAGCACCAGTTAAATCTCATAAAGTGTGTGCATGGTTAGAAAGGGCAAAACAAGATGCTCAGAAAAAGGAATTAGAGATGTTAATTCTAGGGCTCATTGCTCTTTCTGAAGCATTCTTTGTTGTCATTGCTTTGGTACCTACACCTTAAGCTTAGAGTTTAACAAATTAGAAACTGGCCACGGGCATCTAAGAATTGTTCTTTATTTAAAAACATGTCCATGAAAAGCCAAGGAAATACAGAGGTGAGGCAGCACCAAAGCCTTCTGAGCCGCGGTTGGAAGTGCTTCTGGTTTTTCCAGAAATTCCCACTGGTGTTATGACTCAACAATGTGTCGCAATCAGCGGAGGAAAGGGACAGAGCGACAGCTGAAATGCAAAGAAGTGTGCACAACCCAGAGCCGTTTCAGCTATTTACCGAAATCCAAGTCCCCCATGGGATGTCTTGCAACACATGTTCTGTTGAGAAAAAGAGGTTGCAAACCATGGGGTTATTGCAATAAACACCACTTGTGATGAACAGGATTTGTAAGTTTACATTTTTTTCAAGGTTTGTTTTCCTCACTATTCAATCAACTCTATGAGGACAGAGAATATGACACCACTGTACCCCAGCCCCCGGCACACAATAGGTACAATAAATATATGTTGTAAGGATAGATGGATGGAAGGATGGACTCTACCCAGCTCAAGTATAAGTAGGAACATCGTCTGGTATCAGAAGAGAGAACAAAACACACAGAAGCATATAATTTTTAGTGTTTGAAAAATGGCATTGAATTAGGACTAATAAATCTTGGATAACTGCACCTCTTTCAGTGCCCAAGCTGCATTTTTACATCACTTTGAAACCCCAAAGTAAATACTTTCCCAATGTTTGCTTGGCCGGTAGGAAATGCTTTAATAAAAACGTCGTCTCTAAGTTGCCTGCCATCATCAGGGGAAAGGAGGTCACTTCCAGGCCCAGAAGAAGTCGAAGGCAGGGTACCAATGCTCCAAAGGGGCCAGCCTTACAGCTCCTCACTCCGTCACTGCTCACTTCTTCCAGTTTGAAAGTGGAGTATGTGTGTATGGACCGGGTGATAAGTGGGAAGAACTCTGATCAACAAGAACACGTTGGACACCATGAGGCAATAGTATTTTACTGACCACAGCATGACTGGAATTCACTCTCTGTTGTGACGTTAGGAAGAATTTTAGGTGTGCGCAAAGTCAAAAAGTTTTCCCTTTGATCACATTACTCAAAGGATAAGCTGTCTACAACCCAGCAGCACTTGTCCATACTCCAGGACTCAGTTTCTGACTACTCTGAGACAAACACCTGCCTGTGTGGTTTGTCCTTCCACCCAGTCTACACTTTGGGGTCCAGGCCCTTGATGAGTCTCATACCCAGTGCCATTTGCCTCATTACCCTGAATCAGGAAGCAAAGAGCATCCCACTGATACAATAAGACATTTATCTGGCCAAGGTCTCAAGGACGGGACCAGGTTCAGTTGACCTGAGCGCACCCATTCAACAGGTTCAAATGTCCCCATCCCACCCCACCCACATGAGACGGCTCCTGCGCCTGAGGTCTCTATCCCAAGAACCTCAGTTGAGAAATCGCAAAGGCAGCTTCAGTGCTGCTCAAGAGCCTGGGTATTGTAGCAGCCTGGGGGCAGGTTGTCCCTAATGTTCTCCAGGTTCTTCACATCAGCCAGAATCCCATCTATGCTCGTCTCCAGTGAACGGAGGTGGCCCCTCTGACAGCTTGCCCTCTCTTCCAGCTTTGACATCAACGGCCGCAGCTGACTGTTGATCTGGGCCTTGGCTTGGAAAAGCTTCTGCTCCAATAAGATCAGCCCCTCTTCAACCATACTGCCAGGCTGGTCTGCTTTAGGAAACAAGAAAGGAGTTAACAGAGGAAAAAGCTGTGGTTAGATCTCCTTGAACATATGCAGGCCCTTCTGTAACTTTAGCTAATTTCCGTTTTCACCGGCCCAGAGCAAATAGTATGCTGTGCATTTGAAGGCTTATTTTAAATTATAAATAATCTAGAAGAAATTCTGAGAGCACGAGCCTCATTACTGGGTTTTGAACAGCCCAGTTTAAGCCTCTGGACTCTTTAGTTCAGCAAGATGAAGCTTGGATTTCTGTTTTCATGTTAGAGGTAACAGCTCCTGCTCTGAAAGGATGAAGCCTGAAGGTCACAGGGACCTTATACTGCTCAAGGTGTCTGCCCAGCACAGCTCATCCCTAACATCAGAATCAACTCCAAATTCTGCTTTCTGAACCACCCTTAGGAAATCTCTTGCTGTTTTCCATTAGAAGACCTTTAGAAACTGGCTGGGCCTCAGGGTTTAGAGAGGCCAAGGTGTGCTTTGCTATTTGAGGGATGAATTCCAGCTGTTATGAAATGACGTAAGACGTCATTCTGGCCCGAAACAGTGGGAATCTGTCTAGATATTAGTTTATTTCCAACATGAAATGTGGTCACATTTGTTCAGATATGTTTCACCCATAAACAATCTGATACTAATGTCAGCATGAAGGGCACCTGGCCAGACCCATTTGGTTTGAAAAGGTCTGAGTGGTCCTTAGTCAATTCAAACTCAAGGTCAGGTGCAGTGATAGCATTTGACTGCAGAAGTTTATCACAATTAGAGAGATTAAGCTGTTATTGCTCCGGGACTCAGGAGAGCAAACAGAGTAGAAACAGCACTACAACAAAAATGTTGATCCAGTGGATCAGTCCTTCACCTGCGGACAGGGGAGAATTCCAGAATTTAGGGTTCTACAACACGCAGGGAAAGTGAAGCAAGCTTGGGGATAAAATGTCCATGCGGAGGCAGCATGAGCTTCTCAAAAACAGCAGGAACACTGGAGACAGAGACCTCGGTTAGAATCCTGCCTCCAAAACTTACTATGTGATCGGTGGGACAGTATTAAACTCCCTGAGCTTCCGTTTACTCCTTTGTGAAATAAAATAATAAAAATAATAAAACTTGAGGCTTCCCTAGTGGTGCAGTGGTTAAGAATCTGCCTGCCAATGCAGGGGACACAGGTTCAATCCCTGGTTCAGGAAGATCCCACATGCCACGGAGCAACTAAGCCTGTGCACCACAACTACTGAGCCTGCGCTCTAGAGCCCACGAGCCACAACTACTGAGCCTGTGCGCCACAACTACTGAGCCTGCGCTCTAGAGCCCGTGAGCCACAACTACTGAAGCCCGTGCACCTACAGCCCGTGCTCTGCAACAAGAGAAGCCACCGCAACGAGAAGCCCGCACACCACCATGAAGAGTAGCTCCCGCTCGCCACAACTAGAGAAAGCCCACGTGCAGCAACAAAGACCCAATGCAGCCAAAAATAAATAAAGTAAAATAAATAAATTTTAAAAATAATAATAATAATAAAACTTACTTTATAGGATCTTTAAAAGACTTAAATGATCTTCCACCACGAAAAACCTGGCATAGTGCCTGTCACACAGTAAATGTTTGACAGTTCCCATCCAGCCTCTCTCCCCACGCTCTCACTTTCCCTTTAAAGGCCCTGTTAGTTTCATTGCCTTTTTCAGAACGCTAAGCAAAATCACTAAACTCTTCACTGGGGAGGGTTTATTTGTTTATTTATTTTTTACCCTTAGAGGGTCTTTTACTCTTTGGGGCTCATTGGATCACAAAGCAAAGCTGTCAGGATAACAACACAGACAATATTGGTCTCTTGGGGTGATGATGACACTCCACAGAAAAATCCGGTTTTAAAGAGGTTCTCCTGAATGTTGCTGGAATCTCTGACTGAATCCCTAGTTCCATATATGCTGCAGTCCAGGCTCGATGAAACAGGCCAGTAAGTGTTTGATATCAGTTCTACCCAAGCCCATAATTTTAATTTATGTGAGTTTTCTTTTGGATGGGATTCTGTGAGGAAACCTGAGCTGCTGCCACACGGTGTCATCAAATCTATTTTATCCTAAGATTTTGCAGTATCTCATGGACCTACCACCTTGACATTTCTTTCGGGTCATCTACCTGGCAGCTCAAGTTTCCACAACCCGTTACAGCAAGGTGTAACTGTGGTTGGAAGGGACAAACAGCAGAATTGGCGGGTGATTCTTGACCTCACAGACTGGGAGAATCTTCCCCCCCCACCACTCCTACTTCCTCAGAGCTCTATGACTTCCCCTCAGTTATTTCAACTGTCTCCTGAACCATCTCGTCCTGCCTCTTGTCTAACCCACCTTCATACTCTCCTGCACTCAGCTGCCCCAGTGATCTTTCCAAAATATACAGCAACAATGTCATCCCTCTGCTTGACACTGTCTACTAAGTTCTCAGGATCAAGGTCAGAATCCTTAGCAGGACTGTCAAACTGTCCAGTATTCTTTTTCACTGTGAAGCTCGAATCCTGCCTCCACAATTCACTGTGTGATCTGCAGGACATTATTAACCTCCCTGAGCCTCAATATACCTTCCCTACATACACCCAGTTCTTTGAACTACAGACTTTCACCTCCAAGGGCAACAGGTAGGTTCTCAGTGACCCATTTTAGAGATGGTAAAATAGTCCCACAGATGTAAAGAAGTTTCCAGGCCCTGAAGTATCTGGGCCTGGAAACAAAGCAAATTTCCTGATACCCTTAAGGAAAGTTAGACTCCCACTCATTGGGAGAAGCCCTGGAACATGGACTGGAAGGTTGTGGATACTCCACATACCTATTAGGTGTAGGATGTCGTCCAACATGTTAAGCGTGTCTTGGATCGTAACTCCAGCATTCCTGGCTCTGTTATCAACTCTTTGGGCTTCTGTGATTACCTGAGGAAAACAGAAACACAAGCCCATTTTGCAAGGGTGTTCCCACACTGGCAAGGTTAAAGTGCTCTCTGCTGGAAAGTCACGGGAACTTACCGTCTGCACTGCATCCGTAGACGTGCCGAACTCCCGCTCCTTCCTTGCCAGCTCTCCTTCCACTTCCCTCATCTCACTCTTGAGAGTGGCCAGTCCCTTCTCCATGGCCAAGGCTCCATCTGCTGTCACGTTGGCCTCCAAGTTCAGGCTCCCCATCTCCTGGGAGAAGAAAAGGAGCCAGGGACGGAAGGAGAGAGAGGGGTAAGGCACAAAAACATCCCAAAGACAACTGCAGAAAAAATACAGCTGCAGCCAGGCCCTGATGGAGTGAGATGAACAATGAGAGAGTTAGACTTGGGGACACACCCTTCCCCAAGCTCTGCCTCAAACAAGTTAATTCGGGGGTATGTCTCCAGGGGCTAGGACGATCAGCTCTGAGACTCTGCTTCCCTCTCAGGTTAAGCTCACCAAATGGTGAGTGAAACAGGAACCAGTCGGGAAAACCCAGAGGGTGAGAAACTCATCTCACTCTCTGTCATGTTTCTTTGCTGCTGCCATCTTTTGAATGGCTTTACTCCCCAAGACAGTAGACTTTGGGGGCAGAGAATGAATGGGCTATAGCTTTGAGTTTTGTTTTTATTAGGATGAACGAATCTTAACAATATCTTTACCAATAAGCTACCATTAGGCATCAAGTTACACAGACGCCTCTGTACTAGAAGCCACGTAAAGAGAAGCACAGGAAATTGGTCTCTACCCTCAAGGGACCTAAGATTCGAGATGATTTTTGGAAGTTACCAAGTGGTCCAAGGGTGAGGCCACACAGTCTAGATATCAAGAGTTCCCTCTGGGCTTTCTAGAGTTGCTTAAGCTTTCTAGAAGTCATACTTAAATAAGAACGACGAAGCTCTCGTCCAGCTGAGAAGCACTCTTTCTACTGTAGCACTTAACATATGGGTTGTAAGTGTAACTAGCCTGCCCTTGCCCATTACACTGAATGCTCTCTGAAGAGAAGGACTGGGTCTTTCCCATGTCCGTATCCCCAGCACCAAGCACAGTGCTGGCACAGGATGGAAGGAAAGAGAAAAATGAGTAAGTGGAGCTTAGACATAGAACATAGGGTCAAGGGATCCAGAACTCCAGAATTTCATAATCTTGACTCAAAACACTGGTATAGTTGCTACAAGTTGAATTGTGTCCCCCAAAAGGATATGTTGAAATTCTAAACCCCAGTACCTCAGAATGTGACCTAATTCAGAAATAGGGCTGTTGCATATGTAATTAGTTAAGATAAAGTCATATTGGAGTAGAGTGGGCCCCTAAGCCCACACGACTAGTGTCCTTATAAGAAGAGTTGGAGACACCCAGGAAGGAGAGCTCCATGTGATGACAGAGGCAGGGACTGGAGGGAAGTTGCTGCAAACCAAGGAACACAAAGGATTGACAGCCACCACGGGAAGCTAGGAAGAGGCAAGGGAAGTTTCCACCCAGAGTCTTGGAGAGAGTGTGGCTCTGCTGACACCTTGGTCTCAGACTTCTAGCCTCCAGAACTGTGAGAGAAGAAATTCCTGTTGTTTTAAGCCACCCAGTCCGTGGTACTTTGTGAGAGCAGCTCCGGGAAACTAATGCAATAGTCTATATAAACAACAGTCTTGGCTGGCTCTTCTCATGGTGTTGTCCAAAAAGGGAGCTGAAAATGGTGCGCACGGGGCAGCAGTACTCAGCCAATGATAGCCCTGTGAACCAATCAGCAAGAGGGCCAGCCGAGTGGCTCTGGGGCCGCCGTGGACCGTAACAGAACCCGACGGGTCAACATGAGCCCAGCGCTCTTTGCTCACTGAACATGACCCTTGCGTTTGGCGCTGCTCTCACCAACCTGCACCTCGATGTCCCTTTACCTGTTCTATGCTGCCGGTGATCTCCAGGGCTTCCCCGGCTGCGTTCTTTGCCCTCTGGGCGTCGGCAGCAGCATCGCCCAGGGCTGTTTCCGCTTGCTTGGTCTTGTCGCTGGCATCTGCAACCTTCTGGCTGATGTAGGAGAGTCTCTTCATGGCCTCTTCAGCTTCTGCTTTTCTGTCTTCAACCTGCAGGTCAAACTCTGAAATGCAGATAAGTAAACATTGCCGTAAAGTTGAAAATTAGCTTCCAACGGAAGACAAAAGTGGCTGAGGTTTTTACGAACAATTACAGAAAGAGTGTTAATACTGCCCAGGGGTGAGAGTGTGGAAAGTTGTGGCTATTACTCTTTCTTGTCCAGGAGAAAGCATTTTAAAGGAGGCACTGAGCTAACCATCAACAGTCAGCCTGCCCTGGGTCCCCATCATTGCAAAAGTGAACCCCAAAGTGAATCAGAGGCAGGTGGAATCTTTGAAGCCCAAAGTTTCAAGCCAGAGCCTTAAACCCTAAGCTGCCAATGGCAATAGCTGGGGACTGGACAGAATGGGTAGAGAGGGACTTTCTGTGAAGAAAATTCTAAGAATTAGGAATGTTTATTTTTTGTTTTTAGTGAAGAAGACTGAAACTTTAACCAAATCTCTACAAGGTGTAAACCCAGATTACCTGGAATCCAGATGCTATGACAAAGCTTGCTTTATTATTACCACAAGGCAACCTCACTGGTCCTGTCAATACATTGGAACCAACCAGGCAAAAGAAAGAGAAAGAGAAAGAAGAAAGAAACAAAGAAAGAAAGAAAAGAAAGAAAGAAAGAAAGAAAGAAAGAAAGAAAGAAAGAAAGAAAGAAAGAAAGAAAGAAAGGGAGAAAGAGAGAAAGAGAGAAAGAGAGAGAGAAAGAAAGAAAGAAAGAAAGAAAGAAAGAAAGAAAGAAGAAAGAAAAAGAAAGAAAGAAATTAAGAAAGAAAGAAAGAAGGAAGGAAGGAAGAAAGAAGAAAGAAAGAAAAAAGAAAGGGGGGAGGACGGAAGAAAGACAGGGAAAGGAAGAAAGAAAGGAAAAGAAAGAAAGAAAGGGAGAGAGGGAGGGAGGAAAAGAAAGAGAATTATCTGTATGGTAGCGGGATATTGAATCTGTGAGGAACCTTAGAGGTCATTTAGTTCAAATTTCTCCAGAGGGGAACATTAGAATCTAGAAAGGCATGGAACCTGCCTATGGTCACACAGCCAGCTCAGCGCGGTCATGTGGCTGAGCAGAGATCAGAACTCAAGCCTTTTGACATTTAGTTCAATTCTCTCTACTACATCAAATATTTTAAAATGTTTTTCTTTAGAAAGATATTTATTAAGTGTCTATTAATAGCCCAATGTACCTGTCACTTAGATTTATAAAGATTCAAAATAAACCAAAGTCGTGGTTATAACTTTAAAATACTCAAGTGACCTGAACCACGAAATACTCACCTCTGAGGTTCTTTAAGATGTTCTCAACTTCATAAAAAGTGGCATTGCCCATACTTAGTGCTTCTTGGGCTCTGCTTTTAGCAAGGTTGGCACGGGAAAGCAGTTGATCTGATTTCTGTAAATAGGCAGGCAGAACAAGATTAGAGTAAAGGTATCACACACCCAGGGAGTGCCCTCCTGCCGGCATATTCACTCTGACACACTTCTCTTCATGACAACAGAGCTGTGATTCGCCAAAGAGTCTAGGGGTGCTGTAGCAAACCCCTCCACAGCCTGGGGCAGCACAAACTTTATAACCCAATGACCCGATAGGAGCCCACATTGAGAACAGTCTCAAGCTCTGGTCCACTATCAGGTACAAGAACAGTTTGCACATCCTAATTTTAAACTCTAGATACTTCCTGAAACCAAGCTAGTAGACAGAGCCAGACCAAAATTAGACCCAGTAGGCCTGAGTCCTATTCCTAGATTTGAGGGCTGACTCAGTGGGTGGAGCTGAGCTAATTACATTAAGGTCTCTATAAGCAGCAGTATCATGACCTTTCGAGAGTTTTTAATGGTTCTTCTTACAGCATTAATTCACATGGTAGCCCTTCAATACATGTTTGTTGAATGAACAAACTAACAAACGATACCTGTCTCCCATTCTTCCCATTCTGTAAGAGCTTCCGGGTTTCTTCTTCCCAGTTTCCCAGATTGCTTTGCACACGCTTGAACTCATCCACACGCTTAGTCACCAGGCTTGAGACAGAGTCAGCTTTTTGTCTGATCCTCTTCGTTTCTACCTGTGAGCCCCCAAAAATGAATGAGCCTTACTTTCTGCTCACCAGTTGTCACACCAGCCTTCCTAGGACCTGCCATCATTGTTCGTAAACAATTATCCAGGCCCAAAGTCTAGCAGAAATGAGACAATATTCCTCATGAAAGTCAGGCAACAGGTCTCCCAAACATCAAACAGGTTTTAGGCCTGCTTTATTTTTTTTACTATTATTTTATGTGTTAGTTTATATATACATGGGAAAATTTTTGTGGAAATCATTGTGAGTACTTTTTGCCATAGGTAGAAAGCTTAATCTAATAAATTTGAAATAATTAAAGGAAGATAACAGAAACAATGCAAAACTTTTGAGAAAAACAAAAGCCTTCTGAGTGGCCGTACGTGGAGATACACTATAGGTTGGACCCAAATGTAAATATCAAACTTTATCTATAATAATTTCCCACAGGTTGCAACAGTCCCCAGAACTAGGAAAGAGAGAGAAAACTTTTCACCACTAATAGGAATAGGTTCAGGATGTGAGCCATGGCCTTATCAGGGACCACGATTGGGGTTTAAGAACAAGGATAATGAGGAGAATAAATACTCTTTCTAATCTAAAGCAAGAAAAGTCAATAGGGAGAAAAAAAACTGAATGATTGAACGATTCAGTGGAACCCCCAGAGAAGAAAGCATTATGGCCCTTCTGTACATCAGTGCATAGGTTAGGTGCCCTTACCTGAAAGGACTGATCATTGACCCCCTGAAGCTGAGATGCTGAATTGAGAAGGCGGAGACTATGCTGATAAGACGTATCTGCTTCCATGTCAGTTTGAGTGGCCTCCCTTGACAACTGCTGGGCCAGAGACTTGGTTTTCTCCAATCTGCAGGGAGTGAAGAAAGAGGACTTTGAGAATTCACTCTTTTTTATTAAAAGCAAAACTTCATCCTGTTAAAAGTATGTAGTCGGGATTATTGGAAGAACCAGACGAGATGTGTTCCTTTCCACAGTTTAAACATAGATCTTAAAGTTTATACAGGTTGGGCCAGAAAAATTCAACCCAAGTTCCCTAATTTATTTTCCCAATTCTTGATCATATGAATATATTATGTTTATCTGTGCCATGCCATCAGATGAGTGTACTCACATCCTTTAAACACCACAGACGGTGACCGTATCTCCAAATATACAACCTCTCAATCAAAACACAAACTTTACTGAGATTAATCAACCTTTTCTTCCAGCCTTAAAAGCGTCTGTTTTCCTCCAAAGTAATACCCTCATCCTCTCGTCCCTCTTAGTATTGATGTACTTCTAAAGAAACACAGCACCCCTCAGACGTGGTTGGCATTGAACCCTGGGAGAGAGCGGATTATATTGGCCCGTGTGAGTACCCGTTGAAACGTACTTTCCCACAAGCCCTTGCACCACAGAGCCGTCCAGCGTGCCGCTTCCGCCTCCTTCACTCAGAGCCTTGCGCGCCAAGGATAGGGCTTGTTCGGAGTAGTCCTCGGTTTCCCTGGCCAGTTGCTCCATGTTATTGGCTGACTCAACGTGGCTGAAAGGATCAAAAACCAAGAATTTGAGTTTTCACGGCAAAGAGCTTCCTTTAGGGCTTTTATTTAAATGAAAGGAGAGGAGTAAGGGAACTGGTTGGACTAGAAAAACCAAACAGAATTGACCCAGATGAGATGGAGCTCCTCTAATAGAGGAGCTATCTAGAAGCAGAGGGTGTTCTGAGAAGTAGCCTCATGTCCTAGACTTTTTTGGCCATCTACTCCATTTATGGCATAATCAGTGGAAGCTATGGAGATGGGTGGGAGAAGTCTCAGAGTGATAAAATATTGCATTTGTAAATTGTTTTCTGCAGGAGAAACCCCTAGGTTTTATTCCATTCAGGAGCCAACTCCCTATTTAGTTTTGCTGCATCTCTAAACTGAGCCCGCCACTAAGGGGGACAAAGCCTGTCAATAAAAGTCCCCCAGTTGCTTTTGTCCTCCTGGTTCTAGAAAGTGATGGAAACGAGCTCAGGAGGCAGCGTGCGCTGCAAGAACACAAGCCAGCCCCCTTCTGCTAACAATTTCATTTGTGATTAGCAGAGCCTGCCACCTTGCTGAGCCCTCCGCCAAGAGCAAACCTCTTCTACATGGTAGGATTTATAGTCAGGCAAGAACTAAGGAGCCGCCCGTTATCACTGGGGGCCTGCAGAGCCGGTTTTCAGGAGGACGTTCCCCCTCTGCAGACTTGGCCCCCACAGGCCAGCAAACAGCTCGCAGCTACTCGTTCCCAGGCTTGGTGTGGGAGCCTGGGATCCCTCAAAGGTGCAAAGCATGCTTTTCCAAGGGCTGATTCATTTGATGGGGCCCAAGGAATTATATCTGACATACACCAAAGCCATGCTGTTGAGTCATAGAGAAATCTGCGAAAGAAACACCCTCGCCCCCAACTCCTGCCAAGTGACCTTGCCCAGTGGCCACCTATATACACTAAAAGCCAAGGGGTTAAAAAAATGGCTTCAGGGCGGGGGGATGGCTGCAAAGGAGCCTGGAGATAATGAATATGCTTTGGTCCTGAATACCCTGCAGTGCTGTTCAAGGCTGGCCTTGCAGAGGTGGTCTGAAGCAGAGGTGCCCTCCAGGACTGCTCACCTGTCGGCCAGTCTCGCGGCCTCCTGAGCTAGACTTTTAAAGCCGTTTGGCCCCATATAGTCCTCTGAGGGAGGAACGTCCTGTGGAAAAAGGACAATTGGTTAAGGCTTTGCCGTGAGCCTACATATGAGCCATGGAGCCTAAGCAGGTTCTGCACCTGTTCTGTCAGAGCCACTTGTCATTAGTCACACAGCATTCTACAACGTGACATGTCGAGTCCCTGGTCACGATGGCCATTACATTAAAAAATGTATAGACAAGAATAAAATAGAAATCCAAGTTTAAAGGAAGTCTGTATATAGATATAGATGCATTTTAAAATATATACATGTTTATATTTGCATATGTATTCAAAGTCCAGTAGAACATAGACCAAGTTTTAATGGTAGTTATTTCTTAGTAATGAGATCATAGGGAATTTTATGTATTTTCTGAATTTTTTACAAAAGGAAAATCAATACACACTATTTTTAAATCCTTCATTTTCTCATCATAATATCTGATTATCTTCCAGTTTTCTTTATCCACCTCCTATCCACCCACTTACATTATTATCACCACTGCCTTCTTTATTTAGAACGAGAAGAGTGCTCATTCAAACCTCTCCCTCCGACCACACTACAAACTACGTCATTAAGAAAATCATACTGGCAACATTTTTTCCCCTATTTTAAGAACCATGTCGTTATTGGCCTCCTTCCTTCCTTTCTTCTTCCTTCCCTTTCTTCCTTTTTCATCTGTTCTTTATTTCTTTCTTCCTCTCTCTCTCCCTCTCTCTTTCTTTTTTACAGCAAACATTTATCACAACCACACATTGTGCTACAGGCTGAGAATGTAAACATGAACAAAATTGAACCCTGCCCTCTGGGAACTAACAACCTAGAAGAGTTGCAGAAAGAAGGGAGAAGAGACGGCCAAGATGAGGCTATGGGTAGCAAGAAATGAACTAGGAGAGGACATAACACAGTAAAATGGGAAACTGCAGGAAGCCAAGGAAGATAAACAAAGGTGCAGCTGCTGCAAGGAAGAGAAGTCTAACTGTCTGCCAGAGAGACCAGAAAACCAGAGAGACAAGGTGAGCCTGTGACATGGGCAGTCTTCCATCTCAGCAATGACTCCCAGTCCCCTAACCCAGCGCCACCTACGGTGTTTCGCAGGGCAGCTTCACTTTCCTCCAGGCTCAGGCGCATCTGAGTGATGAGCCTGTGAGTATCCTGAACTCGGTTCTGATGCTGGCTGCCCAGGGCCCGAACTCTTTCCACAGTCATCTTGAGGTCATCCAGGCGGTTCCGGTAGCTATTCTCTTGGCTCCTGGCCTTGGCCAACTGGAGATTGAGGGATCTAATAGCACCTGAACACCAACAAGGAAAGGGAAGATAAGCACGTTGGGGGGCCAAGTCGTCAAATATAACAGAGGGTTGAAAAAGTGACTTTAACTGGCTTATGGCAAAATAGTAAAAACCCAACATATGAATGCATGCAACTGCTCTTTTATCTCCATCATTCAGATCCCAGGAGAACATCACAGACAGTCCTTCCACCTCCGCAAGGGCTAGGCAGAGACATCTGCTGAACTGTTACCACCGAAGATTCTGTGACCCAGTGTATTGCTTTCTAGGACTCCGAATTCTCTCCTTTGTGAAGGGAAATTGGCCTTCATCACCTTCTGAAATCTGGGCTTCTCTCAGAATGTCCTGAAGGGTCTGCTCAACCCACTGCATCCTGCCCTCCAGCTCTGTGTTAGCTACTGCTCCACCGTCACCCTGAGCCTTTGAAATCAGGGTCTCCAGGTTCTGGAGCTGCTGCATAAACTGATCCATCTGAAACCACACAGGGAAGAGGATTAGAACAGGTGACAGAGTTCATGGTCAAATAGCAGGTACCCAGGGGCTAGTAGCTAAAAGCCCAGAAATGCTTGGCATGTCATGTTAAAGTTCAGATTCTAGCGCCTAGACTTTGAGTCTGAATCCTGGCCCCACTATTCACTAGCTGTGTGACCTTGGGTAAGTCATTTTCTTTATCCATAGGATGGGGATAATAATAATAATATCTCACAGACTTATTACTTGGACTAAATGAGTTAGTATTTGTATAGTACTTAGAACAGTGCCTGGAATAAAGTGCTACAGAGGGCTGGTTAAATAGATAAATTTTAAAAAATAGGTTAAGTTTGCTCTACATTTGGGTTCTGTTTGGGCCCTTTCCTCCCCCACCCTTCACCCCAGTAAAATATTAATAATTAACAACAAAAACATCAATTTCATTCTTCTCTGGAATTTGAATGAGAAACTTCTGGAGGCTATTCCTGCCTTGACAGACTTGACACCTCCTCATATGTTTTATACATTTATGTCTCCTTCATTTGTTTTATAAGGACATCGCTTGGGAAAAAATCCAGCTAGAAAGTGGCATATTATAATGGAAAGAGCACTGAATTTAGAATCAGGGGACATGGATGGTATTCTCGGTTCCACCTGGCCATGTGACTTTGAAAAATTACACATTTTTCAAAACGTTGTTTGCTCAGTGAAAGCTGAGATCAGAATGCTTTTCCTTCCAATTTGACTAAGTTACCATGAGTACCGAATGCGGCAGTATCTGCAAAAGGGGTTTTGAAAATGGTAAATATAAGAACATAAACCTGAAGTATTTTTACTAGTATATGGAAATTTTTTTAACATAGCAATTTTTAAAGGAAGAAATAGTAATCCCCGCCCCCGTCCCCAGGAGTCTAGGAGAGTCCTGGATTTGTGACAGAACCACCCAGGAGACACTTCAGGATTTTACTTCTGCGGGTGAGGTCTGGCTAGCATGCACACCTGAATCTTCACTTGATTATAGCAAGCTGGACAGATGGTTAATGCTGCATGCTCACAGTTGAGGCCGCCAAATCCTGGCTTGCAAACACAGCTGCCATCACTTCTACACTCCACGGGCTCCGAGCCCACTGGGTTGCAGTTGCAAGCTAGAGAAAAAAGACGGACAAACAGGAAGCTTTCATGTCAAGCTAATTCCAGAAACTGGAGGTATAGCAAAGAGAAAAGGAAGATTGAGTCACCAAGGGCAAAGAATCTTTCTTTGCCCTTGTTGATTCATATTGTGTTAGATTCATTTCTTGGCTATGCCTCCAAGCACATTCCCACAATACACAGAGGTCTTCGGAATCATCTGGCAAGTGTGTTTGGGGTGTGTGTCTGGATGAAGACACTATAACAGTTCATCCTTCCTAGTGGCACTTATTTACTTCCTCCCATTAAGTCATAAGCCTGCTGGATATTCTGCAGACACTCTGGCTTTGCTCACAGGGAAAATAACATTTCTTCTGGGCCTATATGTGCCAGAAGTAGACATCTCTCTGTATATACACAGATGAGGAATATGAGCTCAGAGAAGCTGAGTAATTTGACCTAGGACACACAGCAAGAAGATGGCAAGCTGGAATGAGAACCTGGCAAGAGCCAGTGATATTTTCCTTCTGCGGTAAAGCGGTACCTTTATTCAATCAAATTGATTCAGTACCACTATGTGTCATGTTCTGTTCTAGGAGCTGAGGATGTAACAGTGGGTGAGACACTACTCTACCGGAGTGATTCTTTGGGTTACTCCACCTTCAGTGCTCACAGAACACTTGGTAGTATGATCATATGTCTAAGCGTACTGTCATTATTTGCTTACATATTTGTGTGTCTTCCTTATTAGCATATGAGCTCTTTGGGAGCTGGAGCTGACTTATTCATTATTATAACCTCGGTATCTAGCTCCACACTGGGTACATGGTAAGTTCTTGATAAAAGATAGTTGAGTGAAAAAATGTATGGTCTAAAGGCAGTGAAATCTCTATTAATAGCACCTTATAGATGGAATTATATAGTTTATAGTATGCTTTCTCATATGCTATTTTATCTTTGCAAACCACTTTGAGTAAAATATTAATCACCCATATGAGGAAACTGAGGCTCAGAGAGATTAACTGGCATGATCAGCGTAATACAACAGGTATGTTAAAAAAACTGGACTTGAACTCAGTACCGCTGATGTCATGTGGATGCTTCCTATCATAGGACATCACACCTAACCCACAGGCTGGGGTCAGGGCAGGTGGAATGCGTGCCCCTGGGTAGAAGCCCCAAGTTGCACAGAGGTCCTCAGCATTTCTGGGGCTGGGGACTCTGGTGTGAGTCGGGGGGTGGCTCTGGGCTCCCTGCAGACCTCCTGGGGGACCAGGAGTCCTCCAATCTCGGTCCCCAAAGGCACTCTGAACCTTAAAATGAGGAAGCTCCTGAGTTCTGGGCACCAGGGCTGGTCTGGGACCTTTGTGACCTAGGGGTGAGTCTGTAGGGCAGGCCAGCTCCCTAGAACGGAATTTGCCTCTAGAACAGAACGTGTTCGAAGGCTTGAAAGAAGGGCTGAGCAAGAGGCCTGATCGGCACATTCATGCTTTGATCTGAAGCGGCCCCCAGGAATGCTCCACGGGAGCTACTGCTTTGAAGCCCAGTCTCCTTAGGAGACGTTTGGACTGTTACCTTTCTGTACATCAATCGCACTGACTTCCTGAGAGGGTCTCTTCAGCTGCTTTACCACCCACTCCCCTCCCACTTCAGTGCGTTCAGGCTTCGTCTCAGCCCTTTATCACCTTCCGATTCAAGGTCCGGCAGCCCCTCCCTGCCTACCAGCCTCGGGACTGGGCGCTGGAAGCAGCCCCATTTCATCTCCTCTTCCACTCTGGAGCATAAACCTGACCTTTTGCACTTCTCCCGCCCAGCTTTAACCCTTTCAACACCCTCCAGCTCTGACTCCAGAGCCCTGATGCAGGGGACACGGGTCTTAAGACCTCTGACAGGTGAAAGGCCCAGGCTGTTCACGAGCCAGTTGGTCAGAGAAACCAGAGTAGCACCGCGATATTACCTGCTGTGGGCCTTGCTGATCTGTATGTTCTGACACATGTACACACACAGGCGTGCACGCACGCACACACACGCACACACAGGCTGTCCAATCCGTCTAGGGGTGCAGTCCTACCTCGACACTTGTCCATTGGGTTGGGAGCCAAGGGGTCCCCGAAGTAGCCTGCTTTGCACTGGTCACAGTGGGCACCGGCTGTGCCGTGGAGGCATTTCAGACACCTGCCCGTCAGGCGGTCACAGTTCCCAGAGGCACTGGGGTCCACGTTGTTGTTGCACTGACAGGGTTGACAAGGCCTCACTGGGCCGTGTTCCCCAGAGGGGTCCCCAAAGTAGCCATCGGCACAGAGCTCACAGCGGGCACCTGGAAGGAGCAAAGAACCAAGCCCGAGCGATCACTCACTGGCAGCAAAAGCAGACGCAGAGGACGAAAGTGTAAATAGCCCTCTAGAGGAGCTTTCCCCGTGGACCCCAGAACAGTACTTCAGGAACAGGAGCCCACGGCCAGGGCCTGGCTCTTCCACTCCACGGTGGTCACAGATCTTAGAACCCAAGCGCCACTAGGAGCCTTCCTGCCGGTTAACTAGCTGACTGGGAAAAAGTCAGCTTGAGACCCATACCACTGAGACTGCTGCTGAAGAGAAACTCTTCTTTCAGACTGACCAGCAGAGAGATGCGACATTTATAAGGCCACTACGTTTTCCTTCTTCACCTTGGTTCATTTTTAAAAACTTAGTTAAACCCTGTATTTCATCTGAAAACTTCATCTCCTAATTACAAACCTCCTAAAACAGCTTTAGATGTTTCCTCCGCGTAACTGTACACTCTGCCCTTCCTCCATCCACTTGAGCTCTCGGGCATCGACGAGCTATCCTTATCTTTAAAATGAGCCCATTTAGACTAACCCTGAGTAATGAAAACTCCCTGGGAATCCCTTGGAATAGAAGCTATCCTTGCAGATTCACGGCATCAGGACAGGGCAGGCAGCTGGCCTCACCAGTGACACCGTGGGGACAGTTATTGCACACCACCTCCTCTGTCTCTGGCATCACGGAGCAGCTGAACCCATTGCGACAGGGGCAGGGCTTGCAGCTGCGGGGGTCACGCGGGTCGTTGTAGAAACCAATGGGGCAGTCGGCACACTCGATGTCAGGGTTTTCATCCCCTGAATAACAATCTCCTGGGGGGGCAGAGGAAGAATGGAGGAGCAGAGAAATGAGCAGGGTAAAACTGTACACTTGCTTTAATACGCATGACATGTGCAAGTCAGAGCTTAGTAACTCACAGCCTGCCTTTCTGAAGCTTTCCCCAGAGTGCCTGAGCGCGGGTACTCTCCTCTGCCCTAGTACCAACTCTAAACATGGCCACGACCCTGAGTCTCACCCTCACTCTCCCAGGCTAAGCAGAAATACACTTCCTCTACCAGCCATGACTTAACACTGCTCCCCTGTCCCCCAAGGCCTGACACCATTTGTCCGCACATTCATTCCAGTCCTGACATTGCCTTTGATCTCCCCGTACAATGCTTGCAACTCGACACCAATTCCCCCACCCCGCACTGAACCATGACAGCCATTTCCTGTAACCTAGCACCTTTCTCACAACCCTGTGGCATTTCCATAATGAAAAGGATTGTGTGTAATAAAGCGCCATGTCCATCTTCCCTGACTCCAGCCCTGCTTCCCTTAATCCTTTCCCATCTCTGAAATGAGTTCAGGCATGGTCTTTCCTACACAGCTCTCTCTTCCGCGAGAGACCTCAGTCGCCTGGCTGTGCCCCCAACCATCTGGTCCAGGTGTCATTTCACTCACCTGTGTCTGGATCACAAGCCCCTCCTCCTTGGCAGTTACATGGAATACAGGTGCCAAAAGGTCCCAGTCTGGCTGAATCTCTTTTGTAGCCAGAAGCACATTCCTGGCAGAACTGTCCCTTGTACCCGACAGGACACACACATTGTTCAACCCATGGTGCTGGGGCTCCAGAGATGGGGCGAGCTGAGATCAGGGTCACATTGTCAAGGTACCCAGTACCTGCAAGAGAGGGAACACGTTAGAAGCAGCAAGGGGTAAGGTCCAAGGATCTAAAGTCAGGCCTCTCATTGGATTTTATTTCTCTTAACTCCCTGATGAAATGAAAATTCACGGTTTTAAGGCAAGACAAGAAAAATTTAAACATAAAATTTTTCTCTGGGCTTCCCTGGTGGCACAGTGGTTGAGGGTCTGCCTGCCCATGCAGGGGACACGGGTTCATGCCCTGGTCCCAGAGGATCCCACATGCCGCAGAGCGGCTGGGCCTGTGAGCCATGGCCACTGAGCCTGCACATCCGGAGCCTGTGCTCCGCAACGGGAGAGGCCACAACAGTGAGAGGCCCGCGTACCGCAAAAAAAAACCCAACTTTTTCTCTGCCCTTTGACCTCCTCATTCCCCTCTAGTTGCATTGTACATCTGCATTATGTGTTAACCAGACCTCCCCTGTGGCAGAAATACCTGCTCAACTATAAAGATCAATTTTTCTCCTTCTGGCGCCAGCCATGTAACTCCTTAGACGATAACATTCCTTTGTCAATCCTTTAAGGGGTCATGATGACCCACTACTCGCCTTGTACGTGCAGACATCTTTGGTGAACTTTATGTACAATGCCAATATTTCATTTTCCCTTAAAGATAGCAATTAGTGCAGAACAGACTGGTCAGATGACCTGGGGAGACACTGGGCCGCACCTAATGGAAGTTCTTAGCTTAAATACTTGCTTATGACCTATTAATGTTACTAGCTATATTATATGCTACCTATTTTACAAAGATTATTGTTTCTTGCATTACCAAATGTGTGATTGATCCTCAGATGAAATTAATGATGATTAAGCAACTTGAAACAATTTGATCAAATATATCGTTCTACAAGATTGTAATCATGCATAATAACTCTAGATACGGGAAGAAGCAACAAGAGGGAACTATTTCCTGGACCATAACAGAGTAGAAAGACAGGAGGTCCAGAGGCTTTTGGCTACTGTTAACTGAACCTAGTCCAGTAATAGCACGTTCTGTGGCCTGTCAACGACATTCTCAACTGACCTGGGAATGTGCGCTCCTAGCAATTGCTCACGAAATGCCTCCCAGACCTTGGTTGAACTTAAGACCGAAAGGGAAGGGATTGTAAAATAAAGAATGTTGCCCACTATCCAGATCTACAAGAATGAAGTCTTTAGCCACTGCAGTCGCTGACCTAAAGTACATCCTGAAAGGACTTCAGGGCGAAGATCAGGGTGTGGTACCTTGTGCTCTAGGAAACCTGACAGAACTGGCCCTCAGAGAGTTAGATATTTTCAGGAGAAAATTTTATGAGCCCAGTTTCTTGCATCTTCCCGTACTTAGAAAAGCACTTAAACCATCAACTAAGGTATCTGTTCCTTGCAAATAGCAGTAACCTACCAAGATGTGTGCTTGATTGAACGTAGCTTCTCCCCAAATCACATATATACTGGTTTCCCCTTTACCTGTTTGGAACAGTCTTCAGAACTCTCCGAGAGACTGTCTTCTGGGTTATAATTCTCATATTGGCTCAAATAAGATTTTCCATTTCTTTCTTAGATTGACAATTTTTTAAAATTTATTTATTTTATTTTTGGCTGCGTTGGGTCTTCGTTGCTGCACGCGGGCTTTCTCTAGTTGCTGCGAGCGGGGTCTACTCTTCATTGCGGTGTGCGGGCTTCTCATTGTGGTGGCTTCTCTTGTGGAGCACGGGCTCTAGACGTGCGGGCTTCAGTAGATGTGGCTCGTGGGATCTAGAGCGCAGGCTCAGTAGCTGTGGCGCACGGGCTTAGTTGCTCCGCGACATGTGGGATCTTCCCGGACCAGGGCTCGAACCCGTGTCCCCTGAATTGGCAGGCGGATTCTTAACCACTGTGCCACCAGAGAAGCCCTCTTAGATTGACTATTGATGAATTTTTTTCATTGATAGCCCTATCAAAGACAGTTCGTATTCACTCACTATGCCATGCATAAAGATATAGCAGTTCATATGACTGACTGCATAGGCTCTGGTGTCAGAAAAATCAGGGTTTAAATTCTGGCTCAATCCTCACTATCTGTGTGAATTGGGCAAATCACAAAACACCTCGATGACTGTGTTTCCTCAACAGTAGAAAAGAAATGACAGTGGTATCTACCTCCTATGTTTCTTGTGAAATTAAATGAGACAATGCATGTATTGTAGTGTGCTTGGCACATAGTAAAGATTCAATAAATTGTCAGTAAGCACCTTTTCTACTTCCTGCTTTATTCACTATATCAGTGACATGGAAATGGTGCATGCCGGCCATGCTTCCTTTTCACATGTGTGCTAAAAAGCTTAAGGAGGTCTCATTTAAATAATCCCAATCGAGATTAGGAGTACCCAACATAGTACATAGTATATAGAAGTTCAATAATAGGAATTAACAGAATACGTGGTGATATCCGAACGTGGTAGCACCGAGTATAATTCCAAAGGAAAGTTACTCAAGAAATAAAGAGAACAGTGTTGTAGATGCGATTTCCGAGCTAAGGGAACGTGCCTTTTGCTGTAGGTTATCTTCTTCAAATAATCAGCTTTAATCTAAATTCAGAGGCTCTTTAGCAAGGAAGCATCATTCATTCTTCATTGGTGCTGACCTCTTTTTAAGAAACGTTCTTTCTTAACAACTTCTTCTAGAATGTACAAATCTAGACCCAATCAGAGACTCGACATCAAAACCATTAAGTCGTTTGTTTAATTGTTTGGAGACTGTCACCACCTTAGAGAGCTGAAGCAAATTAAACTAAAACCTAAGAAGAGAGAAATTCATTTCTTTTAGCCACTTACTGTATTCTCCATAGGTAGCTCGGATCCGCAGGGCTGTGAGGTTCCGCAGTAACCTGCGATACTCAAAGTAACTCAGCTGGGGGCTCCAATTACTGCTTGGATTTTCATTTAATCTGCATGATTTAAAAGCAAAAGCTGAAAATCCAACTCTTATCAAATCTTATAATGCGTATACCCGATACAAATTATGCCTGAGAATGGGGGAATAGCTAAGCCCCTTCACAGCCCTGCTTGTACGGGGATGAAGGACTGGTAGCCACATCCTCATAGGCACAAGCCTGGAACTTTCTCACTCCATGGGGAGTGCAAGCCCCACAGGATTTGCTGGAGGGCATCCCAGTGCAGGAAGCCGAGCTCCCGGGGTCACAGCATCCAGGGCTGGTCCAAACCCTCAGAGACCACTTTCTATTCTTGGTCACACAAAACCTAACAGCAGGAACATCTCTGAGTTCCAGAAGCTCTGATCCTCGAGAGCCATCATTCATTTTTGGTTTTGTTGTTTAAATGATTTGTTATCTGAGCACATTTCACCTCCTATTTTCAAAAGTCAGTTTCCACCTTCTACACTGTCCACATGTAATACTTCCTAGTTTGGCATCATGTTGCCTCAACGCATCACATCACCAGCCCCTGTACTATTCTTCTTTATGTTGTTTTGATTTCTACTGGAATAGCCCTTCCAGGAACCATACTAACCCTTTTGTTTCATCCACTGATTCGTGAAATAACTGTTTACTGTGCACTTGGTTTGAGCCAGAAGCTGTTTCAGGACGGAGGATACAAAGGCAAGTAGAGTGAGGTGATCAGTGTCTCCCAGGGGTGGCGGGTAAACAAATAATTATGATACAATGCAGAAAGGGCTATAACAAAGGCATAAACAGGATGCCATAGAAACTCAGGATGGACTGTAACTTTACCTAGGATTCTGAGAAGGCTAATATAAAGGAAAAACCTGCAAGCTGAATCTTAAAGAGTAAGTTCACCAAGCTGAGAAGGTGGGAATGGGTATTCCAGCGTGGAGAGCTGGGTGTTTGTATCGTTAGAATAAGTTGCACTCAGTTATTTAAGAACACATTGTGTGTGTGCTGTGGGTCTTCTATTCTCTATTACCTTTACCTCTGCCCTGGGGTAGGTCCCCAACAACCCTCACTTGAACCACTGTGAATGTGTCCTGGTGGTTCAATTAAAGACCCTACCCAAACTGTCCTTCACACAGTATTTGCACCCAGGCTTCACATCTGATCACGCCAATTCTCGACTTCCAATCTCTCAATAGCTTTCCATCATCTTGTAGGCATGGGCAAGATCTCAGCACCTTGACATGACATCCAAGAACCACCATGCTGGGTCTTTTTCCAGCGTTTTCAATCTTATCTGCCCATCTCCCCTATACACGCTGTGTTCCAGCCATAAATACTGCTTACCAATCCCCTGTATTATGCCTTTCCACGTTCCCACATATACTCACATGTACAGGTTGTCCTGATTTTGTCCCTGGGAAAGCCCTGTGCTTCTTCCTGTTCTCAGTCCACACACTGCGTCCTTAGTAATGCTTTTCCTGGCTCCTCCCAACTCCCCATGAGCATGCACCACCACTGAAGAGATTTTGTATTGTGTTATGTTTGCTTTTTGACATGTTACATATCCTACTAGACAAGAGCTCTTGAAGGACAAACACCACGTTTCTTCATCTTGAATTCTCAGTCTCTGACACAGTACTAAGCACTTAATAGGCACGTCCCCCTCCCCTGAACTCTCTGTACCCACCATTCAAAATCCCCATTCTAGAGAGAAAATATTTGCAAATGATATATTTGATAAGGGATTAATATCCAAAATATACAAATAAATTATACAACTCAACATCAAAAAAACAAACAGCTTAATTAAAAAGTGGACAGAGGACCTCAATGAACAGTTTTCCAAAGAAGGCATACAGATGGCCAGCAGACACATGAAAAGATGCTCAACATCACTAATCATCAAAGAAATGCAAATCAAAACCACAATGCATACCACCTCACACCTGTCAGAATGGCTCTTATCAGAAAGACAACAGATAACAAGTGTTAGTGAGGATGTGGAGAAAGGGGAATGTTTGTGCACTGTTGATGGGAATGTAAATTGGTGCAGGCACTATGAAAAACAGTATGGAGGTTCCTCAAAAGAGTAAAAATAGAACTACCATATGATCCAGCAAGTCTACTTCTGGGTATTCTTCTGAAGAAACAAGAATACCAATTCAAAAAGCTATATGCACCCCTATGTTCACTGCAGCATTATTTACAATAGCCAAGATATGGAAAGTATCCATCAATAGTGGATAAAGAAGATGTGGTATATTTGCATGTGTGTGTGTGTGTGTGTGTGTGTGTGTGTGTGTGTGTGTGTGTGTGTGTGTGTATGCAATGGAATATTACTCAACCATAAAAAAAGAATGAAATCTTGCTATTTGCAGCAGCATGGATGGACCTAGAGGGTATTATGCTAAGTGGAATAATTCAGACAAAGAAAGACAAATACCATATGGCTTCATTTATATGTGAAATCTAGAAAACAAACAAACAGAACAGAACAAAAACAGACTCATAGATACAGAGAACAAACAGGTATTTGCCAGAAGGGAGGGTGTGGGAGGATGAGTGAAATAGGTGAGGGAGATTAAGAGGTACAAACTTCCAGTTATAAAATACATGAGCCACGGGGATGAAATGTACATCCTGGGGAATATAGTCAATAATGTGATAACACTGTATGGTGACAGGTGGTAACTAGAATTATCAGGGTGATCGTTTTGTAATGTATAGAAATATCAAATCACTATGTTTTAGACCTGGAACTAACATAGTGTTGTAGGTCAATTATACTTCAAAAAATATCCCATTCCACAGGATAACATGTAACCTCCTTAGACACACATGGGGCCATCCATGATCTTACCTCAGCCTCTTTCTCCGACCTCACTTCTCACGGTATTCCTCTCCCTGACCCCATGCTCCACTCATGCTTAACCACTTAGAATTTCCTAAATGTACGAAACTTCCTCAAACATACTTCTTCTGCCATGTTAACCTTCCCCCCTTTTCTTTCCTTAAAGAGCGGCTCTTCATTTGTCACATCTTCTTGGGAAGCTTTCCTTGATCACTCCAGTGTGAGTTACTGATATCTCCTGTGTGTGTTCAAAGCACCTGTGTCCACCTTGTCCCTTACAAGCTGCACTATAATCATCTGTTTATTTTTCTCCCCCATTAGCTTGTCCGGGGCTTGTGGGCAGCAATCATGACCTGTCTCAGCACATAACACCATGTTTGGTACATAAAAGGTGCTCAGAAAAGCTTGTTGAACCAATGAATGATGACTGGATGAACAAAGGAATCAGACTTCAGTCACAGTTTGCTCTCTTTGACCCACTTGTAGTCTCTCTCTTTACCTGAAAGTGTAAGTCTTGGTGACCCCACAAGGCAGTGTCTTGCCAGGTGGAATCAAGGGAGCTGTGATCCGTAGACCAGCACCTTCCAGGATCACGTCATGGGCGGATGGGTGTCTGCCTCCCCTGTCCACACGGTAGTCAAAAGACAGGCTCTGCCCATAGCTCACCTGTTGATTCCCAAGAAATTTGGCTGTGAAATAGAATTCGAAAAGACTGAGGTCAGTTCTGAGACTGGAGAAGCAAAGGAGTGAGTAAGTTTTCATCAATGTTGGCAATTTCTCCTGGGGTCCTACGTTACCCACCCATCACCCCTCCCCAGCCACCCTGCCAGAAGAGCCAGTTCATGGCAGCGGACATGGCCTTGCAACTCTTGGCCACGAAGAAGGGTTAGTTACTGAAACGCTAAAAGGGCCTCATTATAAGACAATTCCATCCGTTACATGATTCATAGCCTGGCCCCTGTGACAGACCAATATGTAAAGATCCCAGGTGTATCAGCAATAATACCATTTGTTACATAATGCTTTCTAGTTTACAGGATACTTTCGCCGACATCATCACATTTGATGGCAATAATTCGTGGAGGTTGTCATTATTCAACAGCTGAGGGAACTGAAGTTTGGAAAGGTTAAGAGGCCACCTTGCCCAGGAGTCACATATTAGCTAAGGATATGAACTAGGATTAAAATTCTAGCCAGAGGGGCTTCACTGGTGGCTCAGTGGTTGAGAATCTGCCTGCCAATGTAGGGGACATGGGTTCGAGCCCTGGTCCGGGAAGATCCCACATGCCACAGATCAACTAAGCTCGTGCGCCACAACTACCGAGCCTGCGCTCTAGATCTCATGAGCCACAACTACGGAAGCCTGTGAGCCAAGACTACTGAAGCCCGCGCGCCTAGAGCCCGTGCCCCGCAACAAGAGAAGCCACTGCGATGAGAAGCCCGTGCACCTCAACGAAGAGTAGGCCCCACTCGCCGCAACTAGAGAAAGCCTGCACGCAGCAACGAAGACCCAACGCAGCCAAAAATAAATAAATTAATTAATTAATTAAAAAAAAATTCTAGCCAGAGCTTTTCCATCCAGCTTCTCTGACTACTGTATATTTTTAAAATTTACAAGCAGTTTAAAGCTTTGAGAAATGGTTTCTTTTCACTTTTCCATCTGTTTCTCAGTAGACCCACAGATTTGACCACTGTCCTTATTTCTTGTCTTGATGGGAAACCTAGAAACTTCCCATTTGACGGAAGTAGGGACCTGAACCAGGGTCTGACCACCTGGACAGCCAGTTCTGCTGTACTGTGCCATGACCATGACTTTGTCAAAAAGGGCTGAAGCCCCACTTGTCTCCTGGAGATACTACTGCCCAGAACACGAAGTGATAAGATGTCCACATTTTCTAACCCCATTTTTCTATCCTGACTTCTTAGTGTTCTAAGTTGGCTTCTACAGGAAAAATACCGTACATACCAGGAGCTATAAAATAGACAGGGTCTGACTGTCGTGCTGAGCTAAACACATCTCGATGGCGCTGTGACCATTGGAGTTTTGCAGGAGACCCATTTCTTTGGACAGCCTTCCAGCCATCAACATCTGAAACACAAATAAAACCACTCTGCATTTGGACAACATCTACTGAGTTAAACAAGGCAAGACTTGCTTGCTACTCACTAGCAGTGAGTAACAAGTGGGGATTTCTTAATGTTTCCACATTCGTGTACCATCCTCAAAATCCCCTATGCACCTCTCTACTTTGTATTCACCTTCACCCACTCCTGCCCTACAGCTGCTGTGACTTCTTGTCTCCGAGTCTGACTCTTGGAATAAGAGAGCATGTTTTCATCTGCCTATAATTTGTGTTTTTATTTTATTTACATAAACAGGGTCTGGCCTTAGTGAGGTAAGAGGGTCTAGTATGTTCAAAGAGAAACTCAGAGTTGAAATCATATTAATCTCCCATAGTTTTAGAGTGCTTTGTAGCTTGGTAACTAATTTCACATAAATCAACTCGTTTGGCCTATGTGAAAGCAGTATTATGAGTGAATGTGAATTCCAGGAAGACTCATGTTAAGCCCTTCAATCCAAAAGAATGATTCTTTTGTGGTTTTAAAATAGATGAGATGGGAAATGCAGGGAGATGAAAATCTGGTCTCTTTTTAGTTATTTTTTTAAGTTATTCATAAGCTGGTCTGAGTAAACTATTCAGCTATAACTTTTACAAGACATTAGGCTCTTCCTTATTGCCTCAAAAGTAATATACATTTAAAGCGAGAAGAGAGCTGCTAAAGATGACTCAAGGACCCCATGCTGTGGACGGAAGTCTATAAGCACAAAACCCTATACAACATTAAAAGCAAAAAACCTAGAAAACAGATCGCTTTACCTTGATGGAAGGTAGAGGTGATTTTATGGACACTGTAGTCTCCAGAGCTTCGGCAGCTGGCTGAATGCCCGTAGCAAAAACACTGGGTACAGCCCTCAGGGTTTCCCCCATCCAGGTGATAGTAACCTGGTCGGCACCTGCAGTGATGTTTTAGAAATCAGGACAATATTATAGGTTATTTCTGTCCCTATAGAGAATATGATCATTTCTACTTTCTCTTCCACCCGGCCCATTAATTCCCAAAGGTGAGGAATACTAAGTTGCACATACCACCCCCCACTCCCAGACCCCCCAATGGACAAATCACAGCTCCTCATTAAGAAAGCACAAAAGGGCTTCCCTGGTGGCGCAGTGCTTAAGAATCCACCTGCCAATGGAGGGGACATGGGTTCAATCCCTGGTCCAGGAAGATCCCACATGCCGCGGAGCAGCTAAGCCCATGCGCCACAGCTACTGAGCCTGCGCTCTAGAGCCCGCGAGCCACAACTACTGAGCCTGCGAGCCACAACTACTGAGCCTGCACGCCTAGAGCCTGTGCTCCGCAACAAGAGAAGCCAACACAATGCGAAGCCCGTGCGCCGCAACAAAGAGTAGCCCCGCTCGCCGCAACTAGAGAAAGTCCGCGCGCAGCAACAAAGACCCAACACAGTCAATTAATTAATTAATTGATTGATTGATTAATTTAAAAAGAAAGCATGAAGAATATTCACTTTCTCTTGCTCTGGTAAAGCAGTATCATGTTTGATGTGATGGTCTGGAAACAGTGATTTTTCCCATCCTTGGTGAGGAATTGAGTGGGCAAGATGGGGAGGGGTCAGGTAGGGATATGCAGAGCTGGCCCTGTCCTGGAGTAAGTATTTAACGGGGGCAAAAGGGTGGGAAGTGGGGGCCAGCAAAAGAAAGGCAAATGCTCCCGCCCCAGCACCCACTCAGCTGTACTGACCCCTCCCAGACCACCCTCCCTGGCATTGCCCACCATCCCTGCCCCTTGTACCTAGGCTCTGACCCCAGGGGAGGGGGCAGGTGAGGTTATGCCAAAAAAGGATGGCTAGAGGCTCCTACAAAAGCAAAATGTAAGCTGGCCTCCCCTCTGCTCCCAGCTCAAGCCCTCCGGTGACTTCTCTGGGGACCGCAGCTGGCAGACAAGTCCCGGAGGCTGGGGTCATAGAGAAGAGGGCAGGGGAAGCCGGGAAGGATTTGTTTTCTTCTCTGTTCAAGTTAACGACATCCTTCTACATGAAATAATGGTAGTTTCAATTATCATTTATTTAGCACTTGTGATATGCCAGGCACCTTACTTATGCTCCCTCATTTAATCCTCACTACAACCTTTTGAGATAGGAATTGTTATTTCCAATTTTCTTAGATGATAAAACCAAGACCAGAGAGGTTAAGAAACTTGTTCAAGGTCATACAACTGGTAAGTGGCTGAGACAAAATTCAAACTCAGGTATATCTGCTGATAAATTACGTGGTCTAATCCACTGGACTATATGTCAAGAATATGTTCATTGTGCAAAATCATGGAAAAGCAGTTTAGCCGTGAACAACAGATGCTTCAGAGACCAGCTGTAAATAAATAAGTTGGGGTTTTTTTTCCTATAGAGAAAGGGTTTAAAAAATCATTATAGTTTCTGTGGAGGAAACCTTCAGATTAAAAGAGATTAAAAACCAAGGAAGGGGGCTTCCCTAGTGGCTCAGTGGTTGAGAGTCCGCCTGCCGATGCAGGGGATGCGGGTTCGTGCCCCGGTCCGGGAAGATCCCACGTGCCGCGGAGCGGCTGTGCCTGTGAGCCATGGCCGCTGAGCCTACGCGTCCGGAGCCTGTGCTCCGCAGCGGGAGAGGCCACAGCAGTGAGAGGCCTGCGTACAGCAAAAAAACAAAACAAAACAAAACAAAAAACAAGGAAGGAAGGAAAGAAGGAGGGAGGAGGGGAGGAAAGAAGTGGGGAGGCACAGAAAGGGTGGAGAGGGAATGATAAAGGAAGGGAGGTGGGGGGAGGGAAGTGAAGGGAATCAGGCAAAACTAAACCACAGTGTTTAAGGATGTACTTGGGTAATTAATTATGAAGAAAAGTAAGTGAGTCAGAATAGTGGTGACCTCTAGGAAGGAGAGAGGGTGTTACGAGGCCGGCATAGTTTTAGCAAAGGTCTATTTCATATAATTGGTGCTGCTGGCAACATTTTACATGACTTTCTATTTCTGTGTTCTATTTTGAAATTTAAAATGCTTTCAAAAAGAGACTCCTTTTTTAACACTTAAATGTATGTTTCCTCACCCCCCCACCTCAGCAGCAAAGAACCCCCTGAAAACAAAAGCCAGGAATGTACCTGGCATTTCCTCTGCCCAGGTATACGAGACTGGCAGGATGCCAAAGAACTGCTTTCTTTCATTAAGGAAATAAGAGGGAAGCCTTTACCTCTGGGGCCTACCTCGCAGCCCTCTGCTCACAACAGTATCAGGAGAGGGAAGAGTTTTTAAGTCTGGGCACAGTTTGTACTTAAGGAATTTCCTGCAGCAGCAACTAAAGGTGGATAGACCTGGTTGCACCACCTGTCCCAACGTGGTTTGGGACCCAAAGGGCTCTTACATCTCCCCCCCTATTTCATGTGTGTGCATATAACCACCATCCCATCCCCGGTCCTTTTCAGCACGAGACGGTTATCTGTGGCCGTACACTGCGATATTCCCACTTACTAAGATTTTCCCAACATGTTTAATTAGACCAGGCCTTTCCTGGGACCAGGTTGAGTCATGTGACCTCATCGCAGCGTACCACCTTGCATAGAGCACCTGGGATTTAGAGCCAGCTGGCCAGGGACTCACTGGGGCCCTGTGCCTCTGTCACAGCATAAACAGAGAAGGGACCCAGAGCAAAAGCTTGGAGTCCAGTGAGATTTGGGGCCTTGTTGCACTTTTTTTAAGGTCTAGTTTTTGAGGGAAGTCCCAGTGGTTAAGGCTCTGCGCTTCCAATGCAGGGGGCACGGGTTTGATCCCTGATCGGGGAACTAAGATCCTCCACGCCATGCACTGCGGCCAAAAAGTAAAATTAAACATAAATAAATAAAGCCTAGTTTTTGAGGACAGGGGGCAGGAAGAAGGTCATCTACATTTGTTAAGTGTCCGTTTTCCGTAATTGCACTCAGAGGATGAATTCTCATGCTAGTTGCCGAGGGACACCCTGCTGTGCCTGTAGGGTCACAGTTCACACAGACCTATCACAGCGCCCTCCGGTGACAGCTGACTTGCAGACACAGCGGCCTGTGTCACAGGGCCCCGAGATGCCAGCCGGATCACAGTCACACTTGGAGTCTCTGAGAAAGAAGAAAAAGAAAATTAGGGATGTGTTTCCAAATACTTTGCAAATATACACGTGAAGATCAAGCACTCATAAGCAAATGTCACCAACTTGAGTCAATCTTTCATCTTCAGTGAGGCCTCTCTTAGCTATTCTTGTCCATGCTAATCTCTCTCAGACCCTTTAAGAATTCGTTTGTCCATGCTCGTGCTACTCAAAGTGTGGTCTGTGGCCGGCAGCCAGTCCAGCAATTGTTTGCTACCCAATCCTATAAAGAGGAGGGGGGCTTCCCTGGTGGCGCAGTGGTTGAGAGTCCGCCTGTCGATGCAGGGGATGCGGGTTCGTGCCCCGGTCCGGGAAGATCCCACGTGCCGCAGAGCGGCTGGGCCCGTGAGCCATGGCTGCTGAGCCTGCGCGTCCGGAGCCTGTGCTCCGCAACGGGAGAGGCCGCAGCAGTGAGAGGCCCGCGTACCGCAAAAAAAAAAAAAAAAAAAAAAAAAAAAGAGGAGGGGTTTGCCGCAGAATGTAAACCACATTCATCACAAAACTGTTTAGTTTAGTTTGGTTGACTGTTTGGGTCAGTTGACATTAAAAAAAAAAAGTTATCATTTGTTTACCTATTGTTTAATTCAATGGTGTCTGCTTTCATCGTGATTGATTCCATCTACTTGCTTTTGGTTCATTTAGTTCTTTCTTCTGGTGACACTTCTATTGACATATAATTCATACCATGTAATTCACCCATTTAAAGTATACAATTCATTGGGTTTTAGTTGACCCTCAGAGTTGTGCAACCAGCACCACAACCAAGTTGAGAACACTTTTATTACTCCAGAAAGATACCCCGTGTCCTCTAGGAATCACCCCCATTCCCTCCCTCCAGCCCTAAACAACCACTGACCAACTTTTGTCTCTGTAGATTTGCCTGTTCTGAACATTTCCTATCAATGGAATGGTACAACCTGTGGCCTTTTGTGTTTGGCTTCTTTCACTTAATATGTTTCCAAGATTCATCCATGTTGTACCATGTATCAGTAGTTCCTTCTTTTTATGGCTGAATGAAGTCCTGTCTCGTGAACATGCTACAGATTGTTCATCCATTCATTGGAATGGACATTTGGGTTGTTTCCACCTTTTAGCTATTATGAATAATGCTAATGTGAACACCTGTGTACAAGTTTCTGTGCAGATACGTATGTTTTCATATCTCTTGAATGTATACCTAGGAGTTAAATTGCTACTAGTTTCGTTGACTTTTTTTTTTTTTTGGTCGCGAGACTTTCTCGATGAAAAAAAATCAGTATTTTCCTCATTTAAGTTTAGCACAATCTCCCTGACTTGTGCAGACCAGAGCTTTGACTAATGACTGACTCATCAAAGCACCGGTCTCTGTCACTGCGTTCGGCACATAAGCACATGTGTTTATCTCATGCATCTAAAACCAAGTCTGTTGTCTTTTCCCTACCGACCTGCTCCCCCTCTGACTGCCCCGTGACCCCAGCAAATCCTGCCAAGCCTGCATCTGACTCCTCGTCCTTCACATTCCTCATCCAGTCAGATGCCAAGTCCCAACCAGCTTCCTGAAGATTTCTTTCCCAATCTTCATCTTCCCACAGTCTCCTCCCCATCTTGGTCCCTCTGTACCATTATCAGGATCCTCTGAGAAACATGTGTTCAGCATCTGCTGGTTGCTAAGCACCAGGGATAGTAAGAAATAGGAAATAGCCCTGTTCTCTAGGAGTAAAACAAAAGTCAGAACACGGAGGGGTGGAGACTGGTCTGGAAGGTCTCTGTGAGGAGATAGACAAGGTGCGGATGGAGCCAGTGAAGGTCTGCATGGCTCTGAGGGAGGGAAGAGTGCTCTAGGCCAAGGCTGACGTCACATAGCTTGGCTCCTTTGAAGAAGCAAAGGAAGGCTGGGAGGGGGCGAGAAATGGAGCAGTAGCCTAAGGCCGAGGGTGGAGGAGGCAGGAAGGTCTTGCAGGGCCCTACCTGCCTAGATAAGAAGTTTGGATCTCATTCTAGGTGGGAAAGGAGCTAATGGAGATTTGGAGCAGAGCTGTGATAGAACACACTTCATATTTTACAAGGGTTTACAAAAGAGAGACAGGGCCCAGGGAGGGGTCAGGGAAGTCTGGGAGAGAACAATCTACATAAAGGCCCAGATGGTAAGAGAACTTGGGCCAGTGGTAATGGGGATGGTGCAGGCATACCTGGTGGGTGGGTCTCATATGGGCAAAGGGTTGGAAACATGGGCGATGGGGAGGCAATGCCTCTGTGGGTGGCCTTCTAGCCAATGGCTTCCCAGCCAAGCTCCCCCTCCTCTAAGCCAGCCCAACACCCTGCCAGGCTCTGCATCTCTGTGGGTTGGTCATGTGATTTCTATTGTATGCTCCACCTTCTTCCAAAAAGGAAGTTGAGGAGGGATAGAGAATGCTTCAAGCTAAAGGGGATTAAAATTATGCAGAAAGGTCTTCTACTCTGAGTCTATTTATTTGAAACGAGTTCCAGGTTAAAATTTGAAGGACTCTTTACTTCCATCCTAGTTCATCTAAAGGAGGGGCAGTTGTCAGGGTGAAGACCCTAGGTTCCAGAGACAGAACTCTGAGCCTGAATTTTAAGTCCACCCTCACCAGCAACACAGGGCATCTTATTTATCCTCTCACGATTTCAGTTTCTTATCTTTAACACAAGCATAAGGCTAATCCCAATGTTTTAGGATTACTGTGAGGAGTCAATGAGATGGCCCACGTGAGGTCCTCGAAACGGTGTTTCAGTAACTCAGTTACTCAGTAAATGTTAAGCGGTCCCTAATGTTGATACAATTGCGGAAGCCACAGTGATGGGACAGGCACTTACAGGAGCCTCTGGTCTTGGGTGCACCCAGCCTCAGTGAGGGTATGGAAGCCTGGCAGACAGCGGTCACACCTGTCTCCTGTCACACCTGGCTTACAGCTGCATCGTCCAGCATTGTCACATCGAGCGCTAAGAGAACCTGTGACCACAAGGTAGGGAAAAGGAAAGAAGAAAAGGAAATATTGAATTTATGCAACATTAGGAAGAAAACGTCACCCTATGGGAGCTCAATAAATACTAAGTAATAACCACCACCTGCTGCTTCTAGTAATTCTTTCACATTATCTGGGTATGCATCCACCCGCTAGGGAACGTCCTGACGGCCAAGGATAGCTTCTTCAGGGAAAGGAACAGAGATGACTCCTGAAAGCATTATTACTTATATATCTACTCTGGTTTCAACATGAAGTAGCTTGTCAAATCCTTGAGATCTCAAGAAGGAACATTGGTGAATGAGCACTTCGGCCTCCACAAAGACAGGATGAGAAAGTGAGCCACGTTCTCCCTTATCTCTGGCAGGCAAACGCCATCTTTCAAGGGGCAGTGCTTGCATGGTATGATTTTAAGAGTACAAAAAGCCTCTTAACCAGAAACATCTCTACCTACCTGGAGTGGAGCATCACCCCTTGTAAGGAGTGAAGACCCTGTGCGTTTTACCTGGTTTGGGGCACTAGAGTACTTGTCCTATGATTCATTTTTTATAGACATGCTCTGTAAAATGGGACCTTGCAGACTGCGTATTGATGAAAGGCAAGAGGTGCTCAGGATAACAAAATGTGCCACTCTGGAATCCAGCCACCCCTCACCGCACCCCCTTCCACACCCCAGTTCCAGCCTCCATCTTCTCTCACCTGGACCCCGCCTCACACTCTTCTTCCCACCTCCATCCTTGCCTCCCTATGCTCCATTCTCTCTACAGAAGCCAGAGTGTTCCTTTTCAAATGGAATTCAGATCATATGACTCGTCTGTTTAATAAGTCTTCCAGTGGGTCCCCACTCTGAGCAGAATAAAGTGCAAACCCTGTACCACGGCCTACAAACTCGACCTCTCTTGCTTCATCTCCCGCTCTCCTTCACTGAGGTCCAGCTCCCCAGCTCCCCTCCCTGTTCCTGGAATGTGCCAACTGCTTCTCTCCTCTGGGCATTTGCACCTGCTTCTCCCTCAGCCTGGAATGCTCCTTCCCCAGAACCTCCCCTCCTTGGCCCATTCTCAGCACTTACATCTTGATTAGATATTACTTCCCTAGAGAAACCTTCTCTGACTCTCATATCTAAAATATCCATCCCACTGCTCCCCCAGTCCTTAGACCTGCTTACCCATGACTACCTCAGCTTATGTTCTCTGCTGTATCCCCCGCACCCAACACAAAGAAGAGGCTCAGAAATCTGTTGGATTAATTAACCCTTAAGAAAGAGGATGTGGCTATTGTGAAATGAGTTAGGAAAAAGCCAAAAGATGAGGTGGAAGGTGGCTCACCTACCTGATAACTTCCCAGCAGCTGGCAAAATTATAAAGTAATCCTTATATTCCAACTAACTGTGATAATTAGGCTATTCATAATCTATAAAGTCAACAGAACTCTAACCATTAGCTCTTTTTCTTTCTAATTTCTTACCAGTCTGTGAACTTTTAATTTACTTGTGGATACAATTCTAATCAATAAAAGTATTGGCTCTGTATCTATAGCCGCAGGTGAAACATGAAATAAATTAGTCACATTCACAGAGTCTGTGAAAGTCTCCATGTCAACTTTGCAACACTTGAAAGGGCCCTCAGTGATAATAACATAAACTACATTTTTTGAGCACCTGCTACGTGTGAGACACTGAATTGGGCACTTTATGTTAGCTCACCGTGTCTACTGGTGAATTAAGAACTGATGGAAGGATAACAAATCCATTTGTGGATAATAGGGAGCTCTCGGAGGATCAGGCAGGTGGCGACGAGATCAGATGTGCAGTTTAGAAGGTCAACTCTAGAGCAACTGCAGGATGGCTTGGGGACAGGAGAGCAGCAGGCTCTCAGGGCAGAAATCCTCCCCTGACACGATGGCCCAGATGAGAGGAATCTGGATGAAAAGTGGATCAACACAGACGACAGCAGGTCCCCAGAGGCCACTGCTAGATATGAGGCTCCTGACAAACCAGAGAAGGCCAGAGGAGGAACAGAGCCTCACGCTGAATCATCAAGAGCAGATAACCAGTTTAGTTTGGGACACAATGAACTTTGGTGAAACTGTTCATCTGGAGCTCAAGAAAGAGGCTGCAGATGAAGACTTAGGAGCCTTCAGCCCACAGGCAGAACAGGAAGCCATAACAAGTGTAAGGTCACTCCGGGAGCAGATAGACAGAGGAGGGGAAGGTGCCTTGGACGGAAATGGAACCTCACTGATTAAGGAAAAAGTGATGGGAGCAGGGAGAAGTCTCACGGAGGAGAATTCTGGGAAGAGTTAAGGGAGAAGGAAGAGGGGATGGTTTTCAGGATCTAAGGCAAGAGAGCATTTAACAAGATGAGAGTGAGGAAAGACCACTGGGGTTGGCACTTAGAGACAAACAGCAGACAGGGCTAAGAAGGTAAATTCTTTTTTTTTTTTTTTTTTTTTAACAGTACGCGGGCCTCCCACTGTTGTGGCCTTTCCCATTGCAGAACACAGGCTCCGGACACGCAGGCCCAGCGGCCACGGCTCACGGGCCCAGCCGCTCCGCGGCATGTGGGATCTTCCCAGACCGGGGCACGAACCTGTGTCCCCTGCATCAGCAGGCGGACTCTCAACCACTGCACCACCAGGGAAGCCCCAGAAGGTAAATTCTTGTTTGAATTTATGCTCTGATGAGTAACAATAAATGTTCCTCCTTTAATACCATTTAATTATTTTTAACATAAATGGGTATTAATCTGGGACCCAGAAACACATTGTTTTTCTCCATTCAAATTAATGGAAACTATGCTTTCAATTTAAGAAAACTCTCCCTACAGTAGTTTTTCAGAAACAAATTACTCTATTTTATTTTTTTAATTTATTTTTGGCTGCGTTGGGTCTTCGTTGCTGAGCTCAGGCTTTCTCTGGTTGTGGCGAGAAGGGGCTACACTTCATTGCAGCGTGAGTGCTTCTCATTGCAGTGGCTTCTCTTGCTGCAGAGCACAGGCTAGGTGCAGGGGCTTCAGAAGTCGCAGCACACAGACTCAGTAGTTGTGGCGCACGGGCTTAGTTGCTCCACGGCATGTGGGATCTTCCTGGACCAGGGATCGAACTTATATACTCTGCATTGGCAGGCGGATTCTTAACTACTGTGCCGCCAGGGAAGTCCCAACAAATTATTCTTATAAGGTGGAGAAGACTGTACTTTATTTTGGGGTTTTTCCCAAATAGCCCTAAACAGTACTGTACAAAACAGTCTTCTGATGGAACAGTCATCGCATGGAAATAGGCATTCTGTGTTCAAAAGAGTTTGGGAAATGGTATGTCCTAAATCTTTCAGAGATTTACAACATAACAGCACATTCAGTAGGCATGAATCTTGTTTAACTTTCTAATGCCAGTGTTTCCAAACATTATTTGACATTCTTACAGGCAACGCCTATTATTATCTTGGGAAACATAATATTCCATAGGACATTATGTAGAGAATACAGTTCTAGAAGCTGGTGGACATGAAAAGAGCCCAGGCTTTGGGGTCCAACAGTTCTCACCTCAAATACCAGCTCTGCCACTGATTAGCTGTGTGTCCTTGGGCAAAGGGACACACATTCCTTCTTTAAGTGGGGACAACCATACCTTGTAGAGCTGTTGCAAAACTTTGAACTAAAATATATGAAGGGCCTTGGACCTAGAGACTGTCATACAGAGTGAAGTAAGTCAGAAAGAGAAAGACAAATACCGTATGCTAACACATATATATGGAATCTAAAAAAAAGAAGAAAGAAAAGAAAAGAAAACAGTCAGAAGAACCTAGGGGCAAGACGGGGATAAAGATGCAGACCTACTAGAGAATGCACTTGAGGATATGGGGAGGGAGATGGGTAAGCTGGGACAAAGTGAGAGAGTGGCATGGACATATATTCACCACCAAACGTAAAATAGCTAGCTAGTGGGAAGCAGCCGCATAGCACAGGGAGATCAGCTCGGTGCTTTGTGACCACCTAGAGGGGTGGGATAGGGAGGGGAGGGAGATGCAAGAGGGAAGAGATATGGGGACATATGTATATGTATAACTGATTCACTTTGTTATAAAACAGAAACTGACACACCATTGTAAAGCAATTATACTCTAATAAAGATGTTAAAATAAATAAATAAAATATATGAAGGGCCTAATTCAACATCTCACACATAGTAGGTGCTCAAAAAAGTAGTTTATACTCGTATCTTCTAGGCCTCCTTCAAGCCTTGCAAAGTTGACGTGGAAACGTACACAGGTTCTTACTGTGAATAGGATTGACTTATTTCATGTTCCCAAACTTCCAAAATAATAGCATTGGGTTTTCAGAGTATCTCATTAAAATAAAAATACCTGTCCCAATTCCTACATCATGAGCTACTCTTAGGGACTGTGAACAACTGGGTTTAAAGGACAGATGAAGAACAGCTTACTGTTTCAATAAGCACTTTCAGGACTTATGTACATGCATCTGAGGACTCAGGAAGGTATTCTAAAATGACTAATATTTAAAATTTAAACCAAGAGAGCTTGCTTCCTTTTGAGAACCCTTTAAAAATATATACACTTGCATTTTTAAATAGCACTATTATTATTATTATTTAATCATTATATTTAATAATAATTAAATTATTATCTAAGACATGTCTTAAATAATAACTCAAACGTTTTAGTCTTGAGTAATCCACTGCCTGGGTCATATATACGTAAAAAATATAAAATTAAGAGAACAAGCCTAATATCATTGATGTCTACATAGATCTCATAGGTATCGGGGAGGAAAACACACACACACACACACACACACACACACACAGTGAATTTCAAAGTATCCACAAAACGTTGTCAGGGTTATAAGAATTGAGGATAATTCAGCCCTGTTGCTGAGCCCACAAAATCATCACTTAAAAATAAGCCTAGGGCTTCCCTGGTGGCGCAGTGGTTGAGCGTCCGCCTGCCGATGCAGGGGACACGGGTTCATGCCCCGGTCCTGGAAGATCCCACATGCCACGGAGCGGCTGGGCCCGTGAGCCATGGCCGCTGATCCTACGCGTCCGGAGCCTGTGCTCCGCAACGGGAGAGGCCACAGCAGTGAGAGGCCTGCGTACAGCAAAATAAATAAATAATAAAATAAAATAAATTAAATAAAATAAGCCTAGTTGCTATATTTAGGAGAAATTGATGTGACGTCCAAAATCTGTGACCACTTTGGGGATTATGAATGCTGTTGGCTTCGTTTGCCATGCATGGAATGGTAGCTTTTGGTAAGATGAATTCTGCATTTGAAATTGAATATACAACAAATTCCCCTGGGAAGTTACTATTTGAAAGTGAAAAATACCTCCTGGCTGGTTGGGCAACTGAGAAATCACATAAGAAATTAAATTTGTGCCACTGATTTAGTGACCTGTGCAGCTAACATGTAGCCAGAGATGGCGCATGGTGGGTACAGTCCCTGCCACCAACATGCCACTCAGCCCTCAAGTTTCATAACTTCCCTCTCTAAGCCGCTGATACCTCATTTGTAAAATGAAAATCATAATAGCACCCTCTTCATAGGGTTATTTGTGAAGATTCAATTAATTACTGGATGAAAGCATTTAGAAAAGTGCCTGGCATAGAGTAAATGTGTAATGCATGGTAGCTATCATACAAGATATAAATCATCGCTGGGCTCCACTGCTTCCTACTAGGCTGTTCACCCTGAGTGTGAGATATCTATTCCCCCAAAGAAAAGAAAGAGCCAGGTTCCCTGTTGCTGGGTGGGCAATGGACTACACAGTGTAAAAGAAATGATGGCGTGGTAAAGCTTCATTACCATCTCTCTTTGCTAGGCTTCACGCTCCTTGTCTATTCTGAGACTAATAACCTTGTCTTCAGGCCAGGCTTTCCAGCTGAGCCAGTTATATTTCTCATCACATTCTCGCTGATTATTTTGCTGGGATGACCCAACTCCAGTGACTCACAACAAAGCTGCATAACCTAAGGGGATACAGGGTCTTCAGAGAGGTTAAATGCCCATTAAAGTAGAATCATTTTTCTTTACGACGTTCTTTGATTCAGAGGGAGAACTGCTAAACCCAAAGGATGCTGGATGCTGAGTCAAAGCCACAAAGCTGACTTAAACCACATAATAGCAGCAGGTCTGAAGAATCTGGGAATGATTGCTGGTATATGGGTCTGTATCAACACAGGGTCACCCCAGTTTTCTATAAGGCTCCCTGACACACTCTACCAGCAAGTCATGGCTAGGCCACAATCTGCCCATTTTTAGACTCTTTCAGCTGCTGCTAAGAAACGGCTCCACAAAACTACACTAAGTCACAGCCCTGCACTAAGGCTATACCTTTTTGGTAGACTAATATTGATCATATTATGCTATTAAACACTTTCTGGCAAAGAGGAGAAACAGATACTACCAAGGGAGATAAAAGACAGATAAGGTAGTCTTAAAAAGTCCCAACTTATTTACCTCTCTTTCCCTGTTTACATTTACTAACTTGTCTTTACTGTCTGCCCACGATGAATATAGCAGGATGTGTGCGTCTGCGTACACAAAAACTACCTATAGTTCTGAGAATACAGCAGTGGGTGATACATTTTAAAAAAACAAACAAAAAAACAGGCTCGCCTATGAACCAGCCACCCTGTTAGGTGCTTCCTATTTGTTGTTCTGTTTTCTCTTGTTCACAACCCTGTGAATGACTCTAATCTGCCTATTTATTTGTCTGTCTCTTCTATTAGTATCACTTCATATTGCTAGCACCCAGCACACCACCAGAAACAAATCTTTCTAATCTCTTATTTTTTGAGAGGTCGGTCAAAGGGACAGTTATGGATATGAAGAACTATCACTGGAAGAGTGCAAGCTTCTTTGTTCCCAGGTCACAGACTGTTATCTGCCAGGAAAGTACTCGCGTGTCTCTCTTGGGACTAGAATTCAAACTAATGTACCCTAAAGACCACAGCTGGTTCCTATAACCCAGACTTAAGAAAAACATATTTCCTTTCAGATTGAACTTGCTAAAAAGAACAGTATCTTCCCAATTGTTCTAGAAATTTAACATCTCCTTCTTGGCCTGCTCTGTCTCTCTCCCTGCCTCCCTCCCTCCCCATTCTCTCCCCTCCCCCTCCCTCCCTCCCCATTCTCTCCCCTCCCCCTCACACCCTCCTCTTTCTCTCCCCTCCCCCTTCCCTCTTTCTTTCCCCCTTTATCCAGCTACCTTTGGAGTTACAATTGCAGGGTAAACAGCGGTCTCTGTCTCTCTGGCGGTAAAATCCTTCCTTGCACCTCTGGCAGTGAACGCCACCCGTGTTGTCACTGCAGTGCAGGCAGCGGAATCCATTTCCTGTCAGTCTGTGAAGTTCCTCATCAAACACGCATTGCCTGGACTTCCCACTGCAATCACAGACTAGGGTCAGGGCAAAAAAAGACATCGTCAGCAGGAAAAAAGTCGGGGGCAATCCTCCCGGGCGTTTTACTATTATGAATACAAATGATGCCCAGGGTACTACATATGAATTCAAACTGCTCAACGGCAGAAGGTAAGGGGGTCAAATGCGCCACCTGATGATGGAGAGAGTTCTCGCTTTACCTAAGGAAGCAGTGCTGGTCAGGTGTTGCCTGGGAGAACACGAGAGAACATGAGGTCAGTGTTGCCAGACGGTGTTACCGACTCCTCCAGAGAAACCCCAAATCTTTATTATGTGTTTCTACGTGAAAAGTCCTGATTTAAATATTTGCAAGGAATTCATTTTTAAAATTCTGTGCAACCCCATAGTACAAGTCTATGAGCTGGAGAAGACCTGAGAACTGCCAGCTTGTGCGCTCCGGCACGACGGTGTAAGAGCCGGTGGTGTCATCTGTTCAGGACCCTTAGCATCCGTCCCTCCAGGGATGATCAAGGCTGAGGAGCAAATATTTTTTTAAAATTTATTTTATTGAAGTATAGTTGATTTACAATGCTCTGTTATTTTCTGGTGTTCAGCAAAGTGATTCAGTTATACATACATATATAGGTATTCTTTTTCATATTCTTTTCCATTATGGTTGGTTTATTGCAGGATATTGAATATAGTTCCCTGTGTTCTGCAGTAGGCCCTTGTTATTTACCCATTCTATATATAATAGTTTGCATCTGCTAATCCCAAACTCAGTTTATCCCTCCCCACCCACCTTGGCAACCACAGTCTGTTCTCTATGTCTGTGAGTAGTTTTCTGTTTTGTAGATATGTTCATTTGTGTCATATTTTAGATTCCACATACAAATGATATCATATGGTATTTGTCTTTCTCTGTCTGACTTACTTCACTTAGTATGGTAATCTCTAGGTCCATCCATGTTGCTGCAAATGGCATTATTTCATTCTTTTTCATGGTGGAGTAATATTCCATTGTGTATATGTACTGCATCTTCTTTATCCATTCATCTGTCCATGGACATTTAGGTTGCTTCCACATCTTGGTTATTGTAAATAGTGTTGCTATGAACATAGGGGTGCATGTATCTTTTCAAATTATAGTTTTGTCCAGATATACTCCCAGGAGTGGGATTGCTGACTCATATGGCAATTCTATTTTTAGTTTTTTGAGGAACCTCCGTACTGTTTTCCATAGTGGCTGCACCAATTTACACTCCCACCAACAGTGTAGGAGGGTTCCCTTTTCTTGAGCCGCTAATATGACTGTCTGGACAGGTATTTCCTCCCCTCTCACTGCCATAAGTGTCTCTCCCAAAGCCAGGTGTCAAAAAGAACCATAGTCCCATTAAGAATGACTTTCCCCAAGTGTCTAGGAAAGTTTACCCTGTGCACGTTCCAAAGAGATTCATGGAGTGACTAACATCTCCATGTGGGACTGAAACCACCAATGAGGTAACAGGGGAAATCCTTAGTATTGTACCTGGCACACAGCAGATGCTCAAAAAACGTGTCAGCCATGGTTTGGAAAAGGTGATGAGCCTTGAGGTTAAAAGAATGGTATCAAATACCAGTTCTACTAATTGCTTAGGCAAATCACTTCAACTCTCTGAATCTTATTTCTTCGTTCAGAAATGCAGTCTCCATTATGTGCCTCCCTGGATTGTTGAAAGGACCCCACTGAGAAAAGAACATCAAGTCCTTCGTCTGTGCTATCTCACCCCTAACTCACAAGAGATAGGCATTGCCTTAGATGAGAAAAATGCAGCTTGGAAAGGTTAAGTAACTTGAGCCAGTGGCGAGTTGGGATTTGAACCTCTGTCTGATGCCAAAACCCACTTTCTTTCCCCCAGACACACTGTCTCCATTGGCCACGCAGCCCCAGTGATAGCCTGTCTCTGGCAGTGCCCAGGGCCATGACTTACCCAGAGTACTGACTTTAAAAAGCCAGCAAATGTACCAACATGTATGGAACAGCTGCCCTGTGCAGCTGGGTCAGCTCTGAAGGCACAAAGGTGGCAAGGGTGACTAAGTATATCTGATGAACTTCCCTAAGTGGCTTCCTTGCAAGAGCTCCTAAAACACTCTCTTACGCCTTTGGATGCCACCTAATCTAGGCAAAGTCAAGAACATCTATCCAGAGCCCACTCTATAGCCAGGACTTTATATCCAGCAGCTCAGTTCATTCTCACAGTAACACTTTAACATGGGTTTAATTATTCCCAGTCAACAGATGAAGAAATGAATGCTTAGAGGGGGTAGGTGTCTGACCTAAGGTCACACAGCTAAGTGGCAAGGATGTAATTGCTCCCAGGTCTGTCCAATTGCAATGCCCTCACCTTTCTATGTTATCCCTATGCCTCCAAGAGCTGGCTTGCCACTGCATGTAGGTATTCTTTCTATAACTCCCTCATAGAGAGTTACTCAGACCCTTCTAGAATTCTTCCTAATCTAGTAAGATGTCCCATCCCTTCTTAAACAGTACTGGTTATCACAAATTATTTTTATGCAATTTTAAATCTGCCTCCCTTCCTGTAATTTTTACCATGTGTTCTGTTCTTCCCTGGAAAACAACACACACACATGCGCGTGTGCGCGCACACACACACACACACACACACACAGGCACACACGCTGGCATACCTACTCTCTTCTCCATTTATTTATGTACTCATCAGACGTTTCTTTCAGGCACTGTTTTACAAGGTACTGCATCAGCCAAGTCCTTGAGTATTAGAAGATAGTTAGACTAACAAATGTAAGGTAGATAGCTAGTGGGAAGCAGCTGCATGGCACAGGGAGATCCGCTCGGTGCTTTGTGACCGCCTGGAGGGGTGGGATAGGGAGGGTGGGAGGGAGGGAGACGCAAGAGGGAAGAGATATGGGAACATATGTATATGTATAACTGATTCACTTTGTTATAAAGCAGAAACTAACACACCATTGTAAAGCAATTATAACCCAATAAAGATGTTAAAAAATATATATAAAAAAGAAGAAGATAGTTAGAGCATCTCCCTCTTTAGTCTTTTCTTCTTCAGGTTAAACTGGAGACCTGTCACCTCCAAGACTTTCAACCATTTCCCAGGTCATGATTTCTTCTTGATGCCCCTCCTAGGAACAAACTCTAATTTTCACTATCTTTCTTTAAATGACCAGAATTTATTACAGTTCAAGTGTGGTTTGCACAGCTCAGCTTACAACAGGACCAGATATTATAATTCCATGGGTGAGCCTAACATTTTCATTAAATTCAAAGCATATGAAGTTTTCATTCAATTCAGACTCCCAGGGCTTTTTCACAGAACTGGTTCTAAGCTGAAATCTTTCCCAAAGAATGTTTGTGTAACCAATTTGTTTTTTGGATTTCTAACAGATGTGCCACACAGCTGTCACGTGCTGTGAAATTTCTACCAGGTACCTCATTAGGCACAATTAGGAGCTAAATTCACCAGCCAGAGATACTTGTGAGGTTGCCCAGCGGGATCACACACTGAGCCAATGCCCTCGCTACCCCGGATGACTTTTGGGAGCAATCTCAAAATAATTACGAACTTTTCATTGTGTCTTTGTTTTTTTTTCCTCACAGATCGGGGCACGAACCCGTGTCCCCTGCATCGTCAGGCGGACTCTCAACCACTGCGCCACCAGGGAAGCCCTATTGTGTCTTTTTTTATTCAGAACAAATTTTTGCTGGTAGTAGTTAATTTCATAAGGAAATGATATATTTTTAGAGCACTATTTTAAAAATAGATAACCTTGTTATAATCTTTTTTTTAACCATTTCCCTCTCCTTCTGTCCTTTCTCCTTTAAAGCTCTACTATGCAAGAATTGATGTTCCTCTTTTAAATTCACAGCCTTCAATGGAGATGCAGTATAGTTCCAGTAAGGGAGGCCTTCAGCCAGCATCGCCACTCTGGAACTCAGCTACAAACCTATTGCTAAGCTACCCTCCTCTTCTCAAATGGGTTTCCCTTTAAGCCCAGGGTTATGCAGGCTGGAGTGAGGGGACCTGTGGGCCTCAGGCCTAGGGAATGTATTGGCCGCCTGTATCTGCAGTATGTGAAAATGCCAGGAAGAAACTCTCTCCAGCCTTGCCTGTGGGACTCTGAAGTTACCAGGCTGCGCTGAGCTCAACACTTAGCTGCACTGCTCTTGGCTCACTGTCGAATCTTCCAAACATTCACACCCAGAGACTGAGGAGAGAGAGTTTGCTCCTTTGGCATGCAATAATCCTTTCTGTCCTTGATGCATGTGAAACATGGCCTCTCTCAAAGCATCTCCCAAATTTAGACTAACTTTTCTAAGAGCAATTATTATTCATTCTCACTGCTGGGAAAAAAAACTCTCTATTTTTCAAATTCCAGAATATTCTCGCAACTGTGCTTAATAAATTGGGCCTCCTACAGCTTGTGCCTGGCCTTTTTTATTCTGTGACTGATTTCTGCCCAGTCACTACCAGGACACGTTGGTTGCCAAAGGGCACTGTCAGGCCAGGAGCAAGGCAACAGGGAGCAGTGGGGACGCTGACAAAAGGGCTAAAGGAAGAAGCAGCACTTCAGCCCCAGCCAATGGTAGCCCCATGGGAATGATGCCTATTGTAATCAGCATTTCCACTTATGTTTTTTAAAGACAGAAGTCTGGCTTTGGGTATGAAATCTACTGATTTTTAAAGGTTGGCCAAAAAATATTTTTAAATTTTTTTAAAAATAAAGCTGTGTCCAAGGGCAAATCTTTGCACTGGACTCTGCTATTCTAACAGGCTGAAAACACATCTCATGCTTTAGAGAAGGAAATATAAAGCCCTACTGTATGGCACAGTGCCCGGTCCATGGTAGGTATTTGACGTATTTTTAATGAACAAATGAATGAACGTTCTCTTGAACTTCAGGAAACCCCTAGATGTGTTTCTACCATCTTCAGGACTCCACGTGGCCCCATATGTATGGACATGCTTTAAAAATACACATACCAGGGGCTTCCCTGGTGGCGCAGTGGTTGAGAGTCCGCCTGCCGATGCAGGGGACACGGGTTTGTGCCCCCGTCCGGGAGGATCCCACACACCGCGGAGCGGCTGGGCCCGTGGGCCATGGCCGCTGGGCCTGCGTGTCCGGAGCCTGTGCTCCGCAGCGGGAGAGGCCACAGCGGTGAGAGGCACGCGTACCGCAAAAAAAAAAAAAAACAAAACAAAAAACTACACATATCAGACTTCACTGGTGGCACAGTGGTTAAGAATCCGACTGCCAAGGCAGGGGACATGGGTTTGACCCCTGGTCCGGGAATATCCTACATGCCGCGGAGCAAATAAGCCCCTGCGCCAACACTACTGAGCCTGCGGTCTAGAGCCCACAAGCCACAACTACTGAAGCCCGTGTGCCTAGAGCCCGTGCTCCGCAACAAGAGAAGCCACCAATGAGAAGCCCATGCACTGTAGCCCCTGCTCGCCGCAACTAGAGAAAGCCCGTGTGCAGCAACGAAGACCCAATGCAGCCAAAAAATTAAAAGATTTTTTAAAAAGAAAAAAAAAAATACCAGGGACTTCATTAGCGGTCCAGTGGTTAAGACTCCATGCTTCCACTGCAGGGGGCACGGGTTCAATCCCTGCTGGGGGAACTAAGGATCTTGCATGCTGTGAGGCAGCAGCCAAAAAAAAAAAAAAAAAGTTAAAAAAAAATACAAATACCAATATTTAGCAGTTACTCTCTTCCCAGTTAATTGAGGGGACACTTTTCTCCATATGACTCCAATCCAGAAAATAGCCTTTCTTGGTAACTTATATTATGATTTATTTAGATTCACAGACCTAAATACACACCTATAATACACTTTCAAACAAGAGGATATGCTAAAAATGCTTTTGATTATACTTTCCTTCCCTTATGTTTAGCCTTGTTCAATTTTATGTCTAGAATTTTTTTTCATGTTTATTTTATAATCTACTTGCTATTCTTCCAAATTTGGGGTCAGCTGTAAACTTCATAAATATGTTGTCTAGTTTCCATCAGGGAGCCTTGACACAAAAGCAAGTGATGGAAGTATAAAGATGGGGGTCTTGGACATGTCCTGGGTCTGCTGGGAATCATTTGTCAAGGTCCATTCATCCAATAAATAAAGATTGAGCATCTATATGCCAGGCAGTGTTCTAGGCACTGGGGATTTAGAGGTAGACAAAACAAATAGATGTTCCAGTCTTCATGGAGTTTTCATGCGAATTGGAGGAAAAGAAAATAAACAAGTCAACTAGTATAGGGAGAATATGTGGATAGCAATATTTGTTAAGGAGAAATACATAAAGCAGTGAAAGGAAATAGGTAGCTGGAGGTGGGTAAAGTGAGTAGGAAGGGAGGGTTGAAAAGCGCCATATGCTGCTTTACTATTTTATCTCTACTTTGATATCTGTCTGTTCATGATCTTTGGCTATTTGTCTATCAGGCACGATGTTTTCAACTGTAAAGCAATTATACTCCAATAAAGATGTAAAAAAAAAAATAGCCTGTGAAAAACCATAATGGAAATAAATAAATAAATATATATATATATATATATATATATATATATATATATACACACACATATAACTGAGTCACTTTGCTGTACCGTAGAAATTAACACAACACTGTAAATCAAGTATACTTCAATAGATTTTAAAAAAAATAAATTATCATGAATTATTTCTATAACAAATGTATCAAACTATTCACCTGTCATTTTGTTGCAGATTTTCCTTTCCCTCTCTGGATAAATCCCCTTTCTCTCCAAAGGACCTCACTGATAGATTTTGTTTAACTGATTCTTCCTCCTTTTTTTCCTTCCTTCTGTTCTCAATGAGATGTACATTTATTTCATTCATTTTGGACACTGGGACTTCGTGAGCCAGTGAGATTTCTTTCTTTTTTTATTTTATTTTTATTTTTGGCTGTGTTGGGTCTTCATTGCTGCACGCGGGCTTTCTCTAGTGGCGGCGAGCCGGGGCTACTCTTCATGGTGGTGTGCGGGCTTCTCATTGTAGCAGCTTCTCTTGCTGTGGAGCACGGGCTCTAGGTGAGCGAGCCTCAGCAGTTGTGACTCGCGGGCTCTAGAGTGCAAGCTCAGTAGTTGTGGCGCACGGGCTTAGCTGCTCCACGGCATGTGGGATTTTCCCAGACCAGGGCTCAAACCTGTGTCCCCTGCATTGGCAGGTGGATTCTTAACCACTGTGCTACCAGGGAAGCCCTGAGCCGGCAAGATTTCTATAGCCCTGAGCCAGCAAGATTTCAATAAAGGGAGTTGTAATGTTTTATTTCGTCAAATAAGACATTAAATATATACTTATTTGGCATTTACTGGGCTTTGTCATATATTCATCACGTTACCCTTGTTTTCCTCACTTCACCATGGACAGGCACGGGTCCAGGACCTGGCATGAAGCTATCACTGTACCAGAAAATATAGAAACAGATCAGACTCAGACCCTGAATAGACCTGAAGCCTTACAGGGTCTAGGAATTAAAAGCAGCAGGATCTTTCTCCCTGTTTCACTGAACTCTGTATCATAGGAGCCAGGTCCTACCCACTACTCTTACTTGACTATTCATTTGTATGGTACTCTTTCCAAATTAGGGACATCTCTTCAAGGTTTTGTCTTATCCTCTCTCCACTCCCTCACTCTCCTTCATTAAATCCTTGCCCTGTCAGCGGGGATGATCTCCACAGCTAAAGGAGCGAGATTCATCAAGTTCACCTCAAGCCCTGCAGAAACCGAATCCTTTTACTGATTTTCATGTATTTCTTTCAGTCTAGTAAAGCTTGGGCGGTAATTGTGTCTGACTCCAATGTATACTGCTTCTTTGGCACTTAAGCATTTATTATCATAATAACTATAATAGCATACCATCACCGACCCTCAAGGTGCTTCTTAGAAAAGACTGCGGGGCAGCCAGACACAGGCCGATCTGCCCACCACCACCCACGCTCGCCACCAGCAGGAAGATCCAGGAGTTGGAAACTCTACAAACAATGCAGCAACATGTGTGGACTGCTTCAGGCTCACCTAACACTCCCACCCTCGCTCAAACACACCACTCTAACGGGTCAGGACAGGAAGCTCCGGGGCAAAGGCTGTTTCCAAGCTGTATCCTTCGGAGAATGAAAGGAAACTGAAAATATTTCCTAGGGTTGTGCTCGGGGCAAGGTCTTGGTATGATCAGCATCGGTGGCTGCAGTTCATCAAGACCTCATTTTAAATTCCCCAGAGGAAACATTACAAGCAATTACGAGAACACTTCAACAATCTGGCATTCGTATGGTCAATTGTGTACAAGCAGGTCCTCTTTCTATTGTTCTACATGTAGAAAAGCACAGCTCTGCTTTTCACCAAGCTGATCTAATTTCCACCTTCGTGTGATGGAACGTCAATGTTTTTAGTGTTCTAACAGTAACGACAAAATTTCAAATCCAAACTCCTCTCAGAAACCCTGAAGGTTTGGCCCTGCTGACCTCTCCAACTGGACCTCGGTCCTCTTTCTAGCTCTTGTTCACTGCACTCCAACACATAGACCCTCGCACCCACGAATCCCGGGACGCACCAAGCTCTTTCCCTCCTCGGGCCTTTAGGCTCGCTGTTTTCTTTGCCTGGGCGCTCCCTGCTCACACCCTCCCTAAATGTTAGGAACGAAAATTAGATGGTGTTCGGTCTCTACTGATAACCCTTTAAGAGCGTCTCCCTCTGGATGCCCACAGGTCTTCATCCCCACCTCTCTCTTGGCACTTATCACTTTAGAGCCTGAGTCATCACTATTTGTGTACATGACTTACTTCCTCTATAGCATTTCTCACTTTTGTACCCCATGGTACCTAGTACAGGGCTTGAGACTGTAACTGGTGGATAAATGGCTGGCTGGAAGGATTGGTTAGCTAGAAGGATAGATGGAAGAACGGACAGAAGGAGGAAAGAAGGGAGGGAGGGAGGACGGGAGGGAGGGAGGACGGAAGGAAGGAAAGAAGGAAGGAAAGCAGGCAGTCTGACTCTAAGAAAAGCCAAACAAGAACTGGAACTTACAGAAATCTCCCAGGACCCTAGGGACCCAATATGAAATTTTCTCAACACAATACATAAAGTTTTCATTGTCTACATATATGGTATTCAGTGTAAAATAACTAATGTCTGTACCCAAAAAAATACATGGTGAGATGAGAACAGAAAGAATTGTGAGAGGGATGTGATACTTTTGTTAGAAGGAGTTGTCTGAGACTTTCGGGTTGCTGCTCTCACCGGATGAACTATTTCTGTGCCAGGACTGCCTGTCCTCTGTGTGTGAGCCCGGGGCTGCCATCTCAAAGGGCAGCACGCCTAGGGCTGCGCGGGAGGAGGGGCGAGGGGAGGAGGCAGGCGTGAGACCATGAGATCAGTTTGCCGTGATCAGGCAGCCTTGACAGGTAGTGTACTTGGCTGCTGTGTGGGACTATCTCAGGAGCTAGGAATCTGATCATCATGTTTGAACCTGACAGCGTGTGCTGGCTGCCGTTACGTTGAGCTTTGCTGTTCTTGCCGCCATGTCAGCTGCTCAGTGCACTAATACTGATTTAGTGAAACAGCAGCGAGTTGATAATAAGTTGCCCGTAATCTCCTGTGGACGAGTCCACGTAGAAACCACTTAGAAACAGTGCTCAATTCTCTTCCTTATTTAGGGGAAAGGTGTTCCATTTCTGGTATTTTGTGCCCTGCATCCCCTTTCTGAGACATTGAATGTTTTTCTCTCTCCTTCCTTTTTGAAACTCTTCCCTTGGATACTACGATGCTGTCCTGTACTGTACTTCCCCCTGGCTTATGACCCTCACCCCCTGCGCCATCCAAGCCTTTGCGGGATCCTCTCCTTGCCCCAACTCGAAGTGTTGGTGCTCCTCAAGGCTCAGTCCTGAATCTCCATGCCTCTCACTGAAGAACTCTCTCATCCAAACCAAGGGCTTCAATAACCACGACGGGTATTGACATACCAAGATACTTCCCCGGCCCAGAATTCATTCTCAACTCTAGACCCTGATGCCCAGTCATCCACTTTACATTTCCAGCTGATTGTCTCAAAAGCTGTTTACACAAAACATGTTTAAAACCAAACTTGTGATTGTCAGCCCTTCAAGTCAGAAAGCTGGGAACTATCCTTCTAGGGTCTCCATCTTTCTCGCTTGCCTCTATTCTATTCAACTTCCAACTTTATTGACATAACTGTCTACATAGCTCAAGTCCACCCAACTCTATCTCCACTACGGCCACTCTACACCAAACCCCAGCCACCGCTTGCCTGCGGATCCCCCGCAACTTCTCTTGCCTCCCTCCGCTCAGTAGTCAGAAAAACCTTTCCAAATACAAATTTTACCAATACCTCCCTGCTTCAAATTCTCTGACGCCTTTCCTTTACTTTTAGGATAAAGACCAGAACTCCTTAACATTGCCTACAAAGACTTTCACGGCCTAATCCTATCTACTTTTCCAGCCTAATTTCACAAAACACTCCCCACTGGGACCTCCTCATCTCTCTGCCATTCATTTCACTTATATTTCATTTTAGGTCTTGACTTCCTCTGTTTCTTAAAATTCTTGCTGCAGAGGACAAGCGTCATGGTGGGGAGATGTGGATTGGGGCTACCCAACCTCAACCATTCTCTTACCTTTGGTTTGTTCAAAGAAGTTATGCTAAAAATTCAATGTTAATTTATTATTATTTAGATCTCATTCCCTTCCTCTGAGTCAAAGAACTGGCCTCATGTACACTGACAACCTTTTCTGCTCAAAGATAGCAAACTTCCCCTCCAGGAAGTCAGCTACAATGAGGCCCTTCATTAGGAAGTCCAAATGTAAATAACTAGATAGAAAATGGTGACTAAAAGTAAAGGTGAGAATAGTATACTCAAAAAAAACCTGACAGATGCTCATTTTCAGAAGAAAAGCAATTGTTGAAATTACCTCCAAATCAGAGATACTCAGGATGACAAGATGAGTATTTTTCTTAAATTATAATAAAAAGATGAAAATGCTCATACTTTTTAAGATTTAAAACCTCCTCCATGGGATTTTTCTTTCCAAAGCTTAATATGTTTCTCAGCTTGGGTAAATAATTTTTTTTTTTTTCCTGTGGTACGCGGGCCTCTCACTGCTGTGGCCTCTCCCGCCGCGGAGCACAGGCTCCAGATGCGCAGGCTCAGCGGCCATGGCTCACGGGCCCAGCTGCTCCACGGCATGTGGGATCTTCCCGGACCGGGGCACGAACCCGTGTCCCCTGCATCGGCAGGCGGACTCTCAACCACTGCGCCACCAGGGAAGCCCAAGGGGGCCACTCTTCATCACGGTGAGCGGGCCTCTCACTATTGCGGTCTCTCTTGTTGCAGAGCACAGGCTCCAGACACGCAGGCTCAGCAGCCATGGCTCACGGGCCCAGTTGCTCCGCGGCATGTGGGATCCTCCCGGACCGGGGCACGTACCCGCGTCCCCTGCATCGGCAGGCGGACTCCCAACCACTGCGCCACCAGGGAAGCCCCTGGGTAAATAATTTAAAACAAAATCTGAACATTTCATCATTTAAAGTGATCTAGAATTTTATGGTTTGATGTGTGACTGCTTCCAGTTTCAGATTCTTCAGGTCTGTCACAATATGTTTTCTAAATAGAATAAGAAAACTGAAATGGCACGTTCCTCGCTAAGAGTTTTTTAACTGAATTCCTTTCTCTGCCTCACATTTTTCACAGCTGTCTTTTAGGGCAGCACAGCCAGGACCACCGGTGCCCTATCCTGCCTGATGGTTTGTTTCCCTGGACATGTAAATGTCCAAGCATTGCAAGTTAGCCTGCGACGTGAAGTGCTCTAAGGAGAGGAACAACAGAGGTCAGTGTTCTAATCGCATGGGCAATTTTGAAGGCTAGAACACGGACAAATCTTTTCAACTCTAAGTCATCAAGAGTCAATGAAACTCAGATCACCACATTTTCCTTTTGAATGACTATGGCTTAAAAGCCATCACCTATTTTCATCAAGAGTTCATAGCACATTTTATTATAACCTAGACTTAGAAATGGCACACGTGGACTGTGGATGACTCAGCCTGGTGGGGACTAGACCAGGAGACCACACCTGGAGATGTCTTCCCTAACACCCCACCGGGGCCCAGGCAGACAGTGGGGAGAGGGAAAGAAGCCCCAGTTAACAGAGAGGTTGGGGATGCCAATTTTTGTCTGAGTAGCAAAGGTGAGAGGGAAGAGAAGGTTAGGACACAAGGGACACAGGAGAGGCTCCCTTCTCTTACACCCGGCGTCTTTAAGGGCTCGACTCCAAGACAGCTGGTGTCAGCTACAGGGTGTGATCGCGGTGAGGATTCTATCACCGCATGTAACCCTACACCCTTCTGACCACAGAAACTACTGTAGAAATTTCTATATCTCCATGAGATCATCTGTAAAGAAAAGCATCCCAATACAGAAAGCACATCTGACTGTTAATCAAAGAGCATAGTGTTCTTTGAGCACTTGCTACATGGCCCAGGAAAAGGTGTCATATGCCCCTTTAAGAAGCAGCTGAAGTAAAGGACATTAGAGAGTCCAGGACAGCTAGAGGTGGCCCCTGAAGCAATGAGGACCAAAAGGAAAGAAATCATGTATGACGAGTCTGAATAAAGAAAAGTTTAAAAGGCAATTCTGATTTGTCCTGAAATGCTTTTCGGAGTATACATTAAATGTGGTTTTTCAATTGCTTCAATTTGTGTTTTGTTGGCTCCTTAAAAAAAAAGTTACCTAATGATTCTTCCTCTTTAAGCCTTTCACTGCTTTTATGAACAAGACATTTTTGTACAAGGAGACTAGCCACAGATTTTTTGCTATCACTACATTCCTTCACAAAGACACACACATTTAGGTATGTGCGTGCTTACCACGCACCTCTAGAGTTCTTAGTTTTGCCAAAAGAACGTGGTAATCCATGTACATTACAATGTTGGAAAAAGTATGGAATGCATTTATAAGACCTTCCTTAAAGATTCATTGCTGAAAAAAGATCCATTTGAAAATAATAAATTAAAATTGTATTGCTTAAAGACAGAAGAATGAATTAAATGGTCTTTAGGAGCCCAGCCATTTTCATCTAACCATAAAGAGAAGTAACAAATATTCTAAGAAGAGTTTGGACCATGAAGCCTCCAGCAGGGAGTGGGAGCAACGTGTCCTGCATCCCAGTCGGACAAATGGGCTGCTGCTCTGCTGTCATTTCCCACGCTAGGTCATCTGTGGCCTGGGTTCTGTCCCCTCAGACCTCAGCACATGAAGACCCCCTCCTACCACGTCCCACGTACAATGCCCTGGATGAGGCAAGAGCGGCAGCTTTGGGATGCTGTTGGATCCGCTGCTCTCACAAAGTAGACCAGCCTATTGAAATGAGAAATTATCTTTAAACATTAGGAGTTTCCTTTATTCAAGAGCAAAACGGGCAGTGATTTGAAAGAGCAGTAAATATGTATGAAGCTTAATGGTCAATGCTCTGGCCGTGAAACTGAAAGACTTCAAAATATACACCAATAGTCTCCAGCAGAGAGAGAAAATACCTCTGGACACAACGATGCTTAAATAAATTCAGGGGTTTCCCTGGTGGCGCAGTGGTTAAGAATCTGCCTGACAATGCAGGGGACACGGGTTCGAGCTCTGGTCTGGGAAGATCCCACATGCCATGGAGCAACTAAACTTGTGCACCACAGCTACTGAGCCCATGAGCCACAACTACTGAAGCCCGTGTGCCTAGAGTCCATGCTCCGCAACAAGAGAAGCCACCGCAATGAGAAGCCTGTGCACCGCAACGAAGAGTAGCCCCCGCTCACCGCAACTAGAGAAAGACCGCACACAGCAACAAAGCCCAACAGAGCCATAAATAAATAAATAAATAAATAAATAAATTCAAAACATTGACAGGTGAAGCAGAAAGGCTTATTGCTGTCCCTCAACTGTCCTGAGCCACTTGGTCAATTCCAAGCTGTGTGATGATCCATAAACAGAGTTGAACAAAGAGAAGAGGAAACTTGGTAGTCTGAAATCTGTTCTCTTATCAGGGCCCCAGGGACTGGAGTTTGTGCTTGGTTCTAACCTGCTGTTCGCTGACAGTTTTAAAGGAAAGGCCACTCTATTGACTCACACAAATAGAGATGTCTGAAGAGATGTCCCATCTAGAAGCATAAGGGATGTTCTTATAATACATCAAGATTCCATCAGGTCTGAAAATTGATTTCAATGAAAATTCTTTAAAAGAATGAGAAACAAGCCAAGGGGATATCTTGTTAAAGAAAATTAAACTAGCAATTGAAATCTGATCCTGTTATTAACTGCCTGGCTCTGGTCAAGGCAATCATTTTCCTGTGCCTCAATTTTCCAGTCTATAAATGAGGGTCATGCATGCCGGAGCCCAGCTCTGTTATAACCAACCATGAGAATTTGGACAGTTGCTTTGCCTCTCTGAGTGTCATTTTCCTTAACTATAAAAGGAGAAGCTCCTGTAGAGAACCCTTAAGGGCCATTCTCATTTAGTTCCATGATGTTGTAATAAGAGAAGAAAGTGGTGAAACATGCAAAGCTTTTTGTAAGAAACACCCCATATAAGTGCAGCTGAAGATTTCATCATTTTTCTAATGTTTAAGTTAGTGTGGGAAATTATTTGGTTGCCGTTTAATTTTTTTTTTAGAATATGAATATCCATATTCACACGGTGAATTAAAAATAAAACCTGGAAAAGAAACAGTTGGGTTTCTGTAAGTGGTCAACAAGCCTGAAGAAGTCCAGGATATGTGTATATTTGCCCAATTGATCTCCACCTTCCTCTGATACTGCAGGAGTCCTCACATGATCAATGTTAGAGAAAGAACCAGTCTTTTCTCCTTTCATGACATAAGGAAGCACATGTTAGTTGGGGAGGCACATATACAGACATACAGTCACCCAGAGACACAGAAGAGACTCAGCTTTTGGGTTTGGGTGTGATTCAAAGATTACATCATGTACCTGGGGGTTATATTAGAACACAGCCCAGTAATGATTCAGTAATCTGCTAGGTCTAATTTGTGACTAAATTAGAGTATTCCAGAATCTATGGAGCTCCTATTTCTACACTGGTCTGTAATAGATGGTTCAAATCTTGTCCTTGCAAATTTCTCTAGGAAAAAAAAAATGTCAATATAGTTGAGCCAGTAAGAACTTAAATGGGAAAAATATTCCCAGGATGGCCTCAACATCTTAATTTCATGCTCCTGACTTTCCCATAAACACTGATCACAAATCAACATTCATCCTCAGCTTCTTGGATCAGTGGAGCTAAACCAGTGGCTGCCCCCAGTTCAGGGCACTCACAATTTAAGCTTACATAGGAATCTCCAGCTTACACTCCAACCCAATTCTATACTCCCATTTACTATACATACTAGAATATAAGGTGAATATAAGGCCACATTTAAGTCTTTTCAAAATCTCTCATATTACATGAGAGCAGTTCGTTATATAATACTTTAAAAATAAAGTATAATTTGGGGAAGCCATGTTAACCTGAAATGACCTCAATCAATGCTTTAGGTATTTATTAGCAAGAAGGAGGCCAAGCTATCAAACATAATTCTCATAATTGTTCATCATCCCACAGTTGTGGGTGCTGAAAGCCGCCATAAGTAAGACTTTCAAGATGATTATGCTGTGACGATCACAGTGTGTGCTTCGGGATAATTTTAAAATCTTTTTCATGTTCTGAAATGGTGTACTTTCCAGCGACAGCAGCAAAAGCAAACTCGATAGAGCTGTGTCTCAAGTCACCTGGTCTGAAGTAGAGAAAAAACTGCATTAAAGTGGCTTTAGGAATATTAAAGATGGAATTTGAATATAATTACTACATGAAATGTAAGTGAACAAATGAATACTTCTAAGTTATTATTTTACAGATTATGTGACTTTAAATATGTTTGTAAAACTAATTTACTAAGTTAAATGGAAAGAGACACACGACCACTGCATCTATATTGCTCAATGTTTCATACTCAAGTTAGCCAAACTGGGAATTCCCTGGCGGTCCAGTGGTTAAGATTCCCTGCTTGCACTGCAGAGGGCATGGGTTTGATCCCTGGTCTGGGAACTGAGATCCTGCGTGCCGTGCAGTGTGGCAAAAGAAAAAAAGGTTAACCAACCCCTTTCTTTTTTTTTTGATGGTGTGAGAGGGAGATCTTCCCATTGAGAAGCGAGAGATCATCTTATGTCAGGGTCATCTTATACATGGGCATGTTCTAGAGAGTAACAGATGTGTTTAATCTATATGTGCTGAGGTCTGGCTGACAAAAGGCAAAATGATATGAAACCCAATCTTGAAATTCCAATCTGCTTTGGGTTCCTTGTCAGGAATTCCATTTGTTTCATTGGGCAAAACTTAGGGTTCATTTCAGCCTGAGCCAAAGGGCTCCTCATCACCTTTCCTGGACTAATGAAAGGAGCCTCTTCCAAAACTTTACCACTTAAAACACAAAAGGCATTATACTGACATTCAGCACTGGCAGAGCAGTTAGTTATATAACAATAATATCGAACACAGTGAGTGTTTACTAGGCACTGTGCAAAATGCTTTACATATAATAATCACCATCATTTATTACCCTCATCTCAGAGATGAGGAAACCGAGTAACACGTGAGGTAGCTTACCTCAATCCCTTAAGTGGTAAAGGACAGTGCTAGGATTTGAACCCAGGCAGTCTTACTACAGAGCCTGCACCCCTACACATGATGCTGTACCACTTCAACAATTTAATAACAGAATCTAGGAGAGTGTAAACCTTTCCAGGGGTCCTTTCCACTCTCCACAGCACTTCTTTTCTAGCATCAGGACATGGGAGAAACTAAATTAGTGATTTAAATAATCTTCGATTCTGAGCTCACCATTCTCGAACAATTGCTTCAAAACTTACCTGGTGAGGCTTCCCTGGTGGCGCAGTGGTTGAGAGTCCGCCTGCCGATGCAGGGGACACAGGTTTGTGCCCCGGTCCGGGAAGATCCCGCATGCCGCGGAGCGGCTGGGCCCGTGAGCCATGGCCGCTGAGCCTGCGCGTCTGGAGCCTGTGCTCCGCAACAGTGAGAGACCCACGTACCGCAAAAAAAAAAAAAGAAAAACCTATCTGGCTGAATCCAACACTGTCTCTTAGTCCTCACTCTTTGTGTATTCATATTTCTACCTCTGAGTACCATTTATGACTCCTACATTGGGGAAACTCTTCCTTGGGCTAACAAAACTCTCCTCTTTCCTGATTCTCCTCTAGCCTCAATGCCCCTTCCTCCTGTTCTCCTTCACTGTCCTTCCATCTCCTTGGGAGCTCCTTTGGGCTCCCAACTTTATGTTGTTTGAATTTCTTCTAAATTTCAAAATCATAGCTCCAGCTGTTCACTGGACATCCCCACTTGCATCTCAAATACAACAGATCCCCACAGAAACTCACTTCCTTCACTTCATCCATTGCCCAGCCTCGTTCCCAAATCTGATCGTCTCTATAGTCCTCATTTCCTTTAACGGCATCACTGTCTAACCAACTACACAAGCCTGAAGCCTCGGACCCATCTTGGACTCTTCCTCATTTCTCACAATTTTCCCTTACTATTATCCCTAACACACGCACACACTCATTGGATCACCAAATTCTTCCAATTTTACCTTCTAAATGTCTCTGTGATCTGTTTCCTCTTTACTATTCCACCACCATGAGGTAAGCCCTCATCATCTCTCATTTGGATTATTGCAATGGCCGTTTGTTTGCCTCTCCTAGCTCAACTCCATCCTCTAAGCCCTTAAGTGAGTGATCTTTTAAACATGAATCTGACCACACCCACCCCACTTACAAAACATCTGCAACCGCAACCCTTCTTTGCCTACAGGGTACCAACCTAATGGCACAGACTGGTACGTAAGGCTCTCCACCACCAGATTCTTGGCTACATTTCTAGTCTCATTCCTATCTCCCTTCTCCAGTCGCACCTCCCCAAGTGAACTATGATCCAGACCATTGGAGCTACACCTACATTCACACCAACTGTGAACTCCTGAAGGGGAGTCTCTATCTTTCTTAATGACCTCTAAGCATCTGAGTTCACTATATCAGGCTTTGGCATCAGACTTTTTTTTTTAATTAATTTATTTTATTTATTCAGTTCTGGCTGCATTGGGTCTTTGTTGCTGCGCGCGGGCTTTCTCTAGTTGCGGCTAGCGGGGGCTACTCTTCATTGTGGTGCACGGGCTTCTCACTGCGGTGGCTTCTGTTGTGGTGGAGCACAGGCTCTAGGAGTGCGGACTTCAGTAGTTGTGGCACGTGGGCTCAGTAGTTGTGGCGCGTGGGCTTAATTGCTCTGTGGCATGTGAGATCTTCCCAGACCAGGGCTTGAACCCATGTCCCCTGCGTTGGCAGGTGGATTCTTAACCACTGCGCCACCAGGGAAGCCCAGCATCAGACCTTTTGAAGAAACGTGGTTCTAGGCATTTTAAGGCACTTTACAGTAACATCTCATCCTTTCAACAGACCTGCAAGGATACACAGCACTACGGCCTCCACTTAACAGGAAAAGAGCAGACTCCAAGCAGCTGAGGAACCTGAATGGTTACGAATAAGGGACTAGTAAGTGAATCAGCCAAATTTTGAAGCCAGGTCAGGCTGACTCTAAAACCTGTGCTTTAGCTGAGACCAACTCTGATTATATCTAACACCATAATTTCACCTGCACGGGAACACCCAGGAAGAAATATCACTGCTTTAGGCTCGCAGAGGTGCACAGATGCAGGTCGCTTCGGGAGGTGGCAAGCACCATACTTTCGGTCCAACTCCCACCACATCACAGCATCCCATAAATGGGAAAGCATGTGTGCTCTAGCCTAACACAAATTGTTCACATTCTCATTGAGCCCCAAATGAAGCCCTTTGAGGAGGCAGCCTAGTTTTTTAAGTGGCCTGTCTTTAAGGAAGGGGAAAGTCTGGAAATGAGCTTAAACACTGCTTCTGACTTAATGATGTAGATGGAATACTCAGAGCTTGTCCATCCTTGAGAAGTTAGAGTCCAAACTCTGTCCTCCTGAGTCTGATTTTATTAAACAGTTTATTAAACAGTTATTTTATTAAACAATTCATCACCCTACATATTTGTTTCTGTTATCTAATGCTAACACACACACATACACTCAGCTACAGCCAAAAAAGGAAATTGCTTCAATAGTTACTCATTATATAAAACATATGTAACTTGTTCCCTTATTACTTTTTTTTTTTTTTTTTTTTTTTTGCGGTACGCGGGCGTCTCACTGTTGTGACCTCTCCCGTTGCGGAGCACAGGCTCCGGACGCGCAGGCTCAGGGGCCATGGCTCACGGGCCCAGCCGCTCCGCGGCACGTGGGATCTTCCCGGACCGGGGCACGAACCCGTGTCCCCTGCATCAGCAGGCAGACTCTCAACCACTGTGCCACCAGGGAAGCCCCCCTTGTTAATTCTATAATGTGGTCCCTAATGTTCCAGTCTAAGAACCACTGGATCAAGTGCCAGTAGTTGTTTATGTAGCTTTTGCAAATCCATTTCCATATTTTCTTTTTTTAAACCAAGGAATTCTAGTAGTTGATCCATAAGCAGTTCCTCTGAATTCTAATAGTCAAAGACTGTTCTTACTTTTAGGATGTTTCTCACTAGGTTAAAGTTATTTATTCTGAGGGATTCTAACCCACATGAACATTTTCATAAGTCGTTTTTAAATGGTAGTCAAGGATGATGGGTTGTAAGATAATTCCAATATTATCTTAGGAAAAAAACAAAAGACTATCAAATGCATTCAAACACATGCTAAAACATTCATGCCATTCAAATACAATTCAGGCAGCATCACCCAGACTGCAAAGTAATAATCGAAATATCTAAGATAATTCCATGTACCCATGAACCTGGTCTCATGTTCACACATGCACATGTGTGAAGATGGCTCTTGGACCTATTGAGATAGTTATTGAAATGCCATCGGATACAAGAAGCAAAAATAAACCTGAGAATTTGGGGTCATTACACAGGCAAATATCATTGGTAAAACTAAGTGACCACTAAGTAAAACTTAAGGAAAACACCCTTTATGTGTTGTCATAGCTGACACACGCATACAGGAAACCGTTGTTAGGTGCCCAGAAAGTTTTGTTTATAGGAGTTGAACTTCTCATGAAGTGACAGCTACTGGTGCCCTAGATAAGATCAAATGACCTATGACATAGGTACCCAATAAATGCCTGTTGAATGAATATTATGTGAAAATACTATAAAAAGTAATGTTATGCAAAAGTAAAGCATTGTTAAGACTCTTAACTCATTTTCCATCCCAAAGAAACGGGAATACCAGAAGGATGACTGAAGAGATTCCTTTTCAATCTTTGTGGGGTTCACAGTCACAGAAAGCATTCTCACCAAAATCCCATCAGTGAAAACACACATTGGGAATAGAATTTATATACCAACGTGTTTTGCTCTTACTGATCAAACAGAAGCCCTTTGATCAAAAAAGCAACCAAGAAGGAACAATTTTAAAGCCAGGAAAACCCTGGTTTGGCACGACCTATTGGCTTCCTATTTTAAAATCAGACAGCTTTATATAGTATTAGTAAATAATATATATTATTGTAAACAGATCTCTGGAGGAGCCCCAGATGGGGCGGGAGGAGGGAGCTCTAAAGAGATTCTCACAAAGTGGGGCTCCTCGGAGGTGAGTGCAGCCATCACGGTCTGCAGGGAAAGGCCAGTCCCCAGCCCAGGGCTGCGCCGTTCCTCCTGGAAGGGACTCACCTGGCGTCCTGGAGTTGGCCCGGGCCGCAGGCAGGAGGAGCGAGAAGCAGAGGCAGCAGCTCAGCCAGAGCGCAGGCATGGCCGGGCCGGGCCGCGCGATCAGCCGCTGCAGGGGTGCTGCCCTGCGCCTCGCGGCTGGGAGCTTTCGCTCTGCGCTCCTCTGTGCCTTCCTTTTCCTTGATCAGGTGGTTTTATCGACTCTTCTACCTGACTCAGTCCTGACAGGAAGAGAGCGTGTGTTTCAGGGTGTGACTCACCTGTGAATAAGGAGAACCCAGCCCTCGGGAAGCAAACACGCAGCACACACGCAGCTGTAGAAGCGCTCACCCCAGCTGCCAGGCTCCCCCCTCGCCGCAAGAAGGGCGCACACCTGACCTGGGCCGAGGGTGTGGTGCAGAGGCCTCAGCCCAGGGATCCTTCTGGAGGAATGTGCCGGATCCCCTGAGCCCTCCTTCTCTCCCAGGGTGATCCAGGGCAGAATTCGGAGGTAGCTAGCAGCCTGCCCCTTCCTCAAACTGGGAGGCCCAGTCTCAGGAGTGCAAATTCAGAAATAAATCAGCAGCTGTGATCAGCTCTGGTCTGAAAGACATCAGGGAAAACAGGCCAGTCCAACAGTCACAACAGGGTCCCCTTTACCCTCCAGCCTAGGCTCAACCTCTCTCTGAACTACAGTAGCCCTACCCCAGCCTATCTACTCTGGTGACACCTCATTCTATGCCTCACCATCACCTGGCTGGACCAAAGTTCCTCTCCTGGGTCCCCATCACCTCTTGCTCACCAGGCCTAGTAACTCATTAAGTCATCTGTTGACTGGTGGGCCTGCCACCAGTCGGTACTAGGCTAGGTACCATTCTGTATCACTAACAACTAGTATAGTATCCAGCGTGCACTTGGTGCTCAATTAGTGTTCTGTTGGATTGAATAAGAAAGAGGATCCAGATTTTATATTCTTTTTACATCGTAGAGCATGTTTCTCATGCCATTCTCTATGGGCCCTTTAGAAAATATCTGTAGAGTCCAACTGTGGGTATCAACCAAGTCCATTGTCTTAGGTGAGTAAGAAACTGCAAGTGGTATATCCTACATTGTCCCTTTCCCTAGGGAGGCTGGTGGCACTAATTCAAAGAGGTGGCTGCCATCTTCTCTCCCCAAACTCATTGTGTCTGATTACTGCTGAAGTTTCAGGTCACAGAGACCAGGTATTTAGAATTTTCCCTTCTAGTATCTGGTGCATTGTAGAGGCTGAAATCATGTCCCTGAGTTGTCTGTTCCTTGCACGCCTACCCATCAGTGATGGGCAATGCCCCCCAGCCCTGCAGGAACAAGAAGCAGAGCCCTGCAAAGTAAAGTCTTGAAGGGAATTTCATTTTAGTACAGATTACTATAGTTTATTATATTTCAAAAGTTGGAACAGGTCATTTCCAGCTACCATCATTTTTGGAGAGTCATAATAATAGCTAAAAAAATATCCAGTACCTATTTGCCATCACTGTTGTAAATCTTTTGTACATAACCCTTCAGTCTTCAAAACAATGCTATGAAACAGATGTACTATTAATTTCCCCATTTCACAGATGAGAAAAAGAAAGATGCATGGAAAGACATGGAAAGATCGGCAACATGCTCAAAGTCACACTGCTTGTAAATGGCAAAACCAAGCTTCAAAATCAGGCAATCTAGTTTCAAGTCCATAAGCTCTTTGTTAGGTCAGATTAAAAAGCACCATAAAAGGGAATCCGCTGGAGGTCCAGTGGTTAGGACTCCGTGCTCTCACTGCCGAGGGCCTGGGTTCAATCCCTGGCTGGGGAACTAAGATCCCACAAGCCAAAGGGTTTGGCCTAAATAAATAAATATATATATACGTTCCCCCCACCAAAAAAAAAAGCGCCATGGATATTGCCCTCTGCCGTGCAGTCTGATTAAAAGAAAAAAAAAAAAGGCACCATAAAAAAGACAAATTCACAATATTGAATGAATTCAATATGTAGTCAATGGTTATTTATCAACATCTCTGTTATAACCCCACCAGGCTGTGGACTCTTGGCCCACATCAGTAAAGCTAAGTCACAATGAACTTTGAACAAATACTTCTGATTTTCCTAACATGTTAGCTCTGCAAGGAGTCCCAGGGGTCATCTGGACCTGGGGTAGAAAACGGGTTGCAGGCCCCTGGATACCAGGCCAATAGTAGCCTCTTTTATGTGAACAGAATGCTCCAGTGTTTCTCAGTTCCTACCTCCTCTCCTTGCCTTATTCTGGGCCTCTTCACATACCTGAACAACCTGTCTGGCTCAGGCTTGCAACCTCTGCTCTGGCTTAATTTCCTACCTCCCTCAGGGACAGTATCAACTCCCTTTGCCAATCTGAACATTTCGTTAGTGCATTTCTGTGGTTAAGAATGCTCTAGAGGTCAAAAGTCAAGGCTCTGGAGCTGATAGATTCCCAGAGCCAAATCCTGGCTGCTTCATCACTCATCAAGGCAGGTTATTTAGTTTTCTCTATGCCTCAGTTTCTTCACCTGTAAAATGGCAATAATAATAGAATACTTACCTAGTAGATTTGTTGGGAAAATTAAATGAGTTAATGACCTATATAGTGCTTAGAGCAGAACCAGGCATATAATATGCATTATACAAGTAAGCTATAATAATACTAGTAATAATAATAATAACAGTTGTTGCTATTATTATCACTGAGCACCATCAGTTTTTCCTTGTTATAATTACTAACAAATATCATAGAGAAAGATGGGATTTTTTTTTTTTTTGCTTTAACTCTTCTACTAATTGATTATTCCATCAGAATTTTAAACGTCTGTGAAACACTTGGTCTAATCCAGGTTCATGTCCTGATTACAAACATTTACTCAGAAGTTAATTAATTTGTATTTTTGCTACATATCTGGAAATTTCCTTCACATTCAGATTCACCTGCCTAATGTTTCAAAAGTTTTCCATTTAGAACTTCATTTTAAGTAAGTCATGGGTAGGGGTGGGGATGGACTCTTATATTTCAGAGAAAATATAAAGGTAAGATGGATTTGAATATATCCTTATGATTAACTTCAATTAACACATGCTTTTCAAAAAGGCAACAAAGGATTTCCCTGGTGGCGCAGTGGTTGAGAATCTACCTGCTAATGCAGGGGACACGGGTTCGAGCCCTGGTCTGGGAGGATCCCACATGGCGCGGAGCAGCTAGGCCCGTGAGCCACAACTACTGAGCCTGCGCGTCTGGAACCTGTGCTCCGCAACGGAGAGGCCACCATAGTGAGAGGCCCGCGCACCGCGATGAAGATTGGCCCCCGCTTGCCACAACTAGAGAAAGCCCTCTCACAGAAACGACACAGCAAAAATAAATAAATTAATTAATAAACTCCTACCCCCAACATCTTTAAAAAACAAAAAAAAACGCATACGCCCTTTGTGAAAACAAAAAAGAAAAGGCAACAAAAATCTATTTGCTTTTCCATATGACCCAAATAAATCTTTTTTTTCAAATTCAGACAAAAATCAGTCAATTTTATGTTATGTGTATTTTTACACAAAAAAAGTAAAATAAAATCTTGATACTATTCATCAATAAAAAGGAATGGTCTACTAATACTTACAGAACATGAATATATTTCAACGCATTGTGCTAAGTGAAAGAAGCCAGACACAAAAGACCAGATTCTATATGATTCCATCTATATGAAATTCTAGAAAAAGTAAAACTACAAGGAAAAAAAACAGATCAGTGGTTACCAGGAGTAGGGAACTGATTGCAATGCGGTGTGAGGATAATTTTGAGGGCATGAAGGAAATATTCTGAAATATGAATGTGGTCAAAAGTAATCAAATTGTACACTTAAAACAGGTAAAATTGATTGTCTATAAATTATACCTCAATAAAACTAGTATTAAAAAATAAGAGAAAGGGCTTCCCTGGTGGCACAGTGGTTGACAGTCCACAACAGTGAGAGGCCCGTGTACCACAAAAAGAAAAAATAAGAGAAAATCTCAGGACTTCCCTGGTGGCGCTGTGGTTAAGAATCCGCCTGACAAGTTAGGGGACACGGGTTCAAACCCTGGTCCGGGAAGATCCCACATGCCGCGGAGCAACTAAGCCCGTGCACCACAACTACTGAAACCCGTGCACCTAGAGCCCGTGCTCCGCAACAAGAGAAGCCACCGCAATGAGAAGCCCACGTACCGCAACGCTCGACACAACTAGAGAAAGCCTTCGTGCAGCAACGAAGACCCCACGTAGCCAAAAATAATAAATTTATTTTTAAAAAATCAAGAAAAAAATCTCAAAAAAAGCTATTTTATAATTAAGATAATACTTTAATTCAAATGTGCAAACTCAAGCACAGAACTAGAAACACAACAGTGACTGCATAAATTGTAACAAGCCAGAGCACAGATTCCAGACCCGACGTCTTGCTGTTTCTATTAAGCTCCAAAGAGCTTCGAGCAGAAGGCCATCTCAGGCCTTCAGGCAGAAATACCACCCAAGAATTGCAGGGAGACCCCTCTTCCACTTTTTGTTTTTGTGTTTTAATTTATTTTACTGAAGTGTAGTTGATTTAGGGATCCCTCTTCTGCAGGTCCGTTTCAGCAATTTACAAAAGGAAAGAGATGCCTTTCTGAACTGTTTGCTTAGGAGCATGAATTTTAAACCCATCTTGGACTTCTGTCCTAGGAAGTCAGCACTTAGAATTTCCTCTTATCTTTTCCAAAGTAGTCACGTTCATCTAGAGTGTAACCCCTGGTATCAGTGGGGATAAGGTTCTATGCAGAAGTTCTCTGAACAGAGATGGAAAGGTATGGAGCATTTCCCCAGGGCATGACCGGGAAGGCTGAGGCCTTGGAAGTCCACTTTGTCCATTGTTTCTTTTGCAGTTCCGTCATCCTCCAGGGGACTTTTTTTTTTGCATGCTGTGTAAATCACCTCACAGAACTGTCATCTCTCCACCCCAACCTACCAAATAGAATTGCTTTCAGAAGGAATGTCTGGCATGTCACCCGCTTTCAAACTCACTTATGATAAAAACTGAAGCACTGGCTGTTAACATGCCAGCAGGAGACAGGGCTGCTGGTCTTGATCCCAAGCCTTTAATCTCCTCAGATAATTCTAATTACGTCAGCATTTGCATAAAAATTTTAAACCCAAAATAATGCAATCAGGGGGAAGAAACCAACAACTCCCCCTTTGTTCTTAATTGGTAAAGGAAAATGTCCATAAATGGAAATGGTTTGGTGTTTCCTGGATCGTCTGGGTAAATTCTCTGAGGTTGGCCAGACTCCAGAAAAACAGTGTTCTCTGAAGCAAGCATCCTGGCTGAAGTGGCAAGCTTCCATCTTATGCAGAAATGTATATGGTGTTCCCACAGCTAGTTTTCAGGGAGCAGTGGAAGCCAGACCAGAGTTCAAGTAATACCTTTTACTTTAAAAAAATTTTTTTTAATTTAATTTTTATTTTATATTGGAGTATAGTTGATTTACAATGTTGTGTTAGTTTCAGGTGTACAGCAAAGTGATTAAATTATACGTACATATACATATTATATATTCATTTTCAGATTCTTTTCCACTATAGGTTATTACAAGATATTGAATATTGTCCCCTGTGCTATACAGTAGGTACTTGTTGTTTATCTGTTTTGTATAGTGGTATGTATCTGTTAATCCCAAACTCCTAATTTATCCCTCCCCCTCCCCACCTTTTACTTTTTAAGGGGAGATATTCCTTTTTCTATGGTCGGCTGGTGATGCACCTGGGACCCGGGAAGTGATGGGAAATCAGCAGCTAACCACAAAGAGCAACTTCATTTGCATATTTTTTGGATATAGCTATTATAGACAGAAATATTCGCACTGATTATTTGTTTAACCAATACAACAAATGGAGAGGAGTGGAGAGAAGAAGGACACATGCTCAAAAAAAGGCAAAATAGAAAAAACAAAAAGCGAGGGTGAAAGATTCTGCGAGGGAACTCTAGTGGATTCAGGGGGGTGCCAGCTGTTGTGTTGTGGACAAAATTTGGTCATCCACTCAGGTGTGAAATGTCCGTTAGTAGATTAACCGCCACCCTTGGTTCCTTACCCACTCTAATACGTGGACCATAGGTATTCAGATTTGAATGAGAGGTAAGGAGCCCACCGCAGTGAACTTCTTCCCTGGACTGCAGCGTTGGGGGTCAGGGCTGCAGGCATGACAAGGTAAGTCCAAAGAAGCAGGCAGCCACCTTAGCTCAAAGGTCCCCACCCCTGCCTTTCGGAAGTAAGAAACAAGTTCACGAAACAATGTTTCTAAACGTGACTCAGTTTCAATCTGGTACTTTCCACCTTTAATAATTTAAAAAATTAGCATTTAGAGTCTAACCCTCTGCCTTTAGATAGGAAACTTTGGATGTATTTTAAACATCTAATAAGAGTTTTGACAATTACAATACTGACGGCAAAACCGTACTGAATATTCTGCGGGTGCCCAGCTCAGTGCTGGGAGCCTTGCTGGGGTTTTGGATTTCATTCCTCACCACCGCCCTCTGAAGCAGGTGCTATTATTATCCTCATTTTGAGGTTACCCAGGCTCCTTCACAAATCCATGCCAATGTCTTGCTCTACAGTTATTATTCAACTAGAGTATAAAAACAAATTAAGCCTCTCACTTGGATAAACACGCCCTTCTCCAACTAAAAAAAAAAAAAACAACTGAGTTGGATCTTCAAATAAAAATAAAATGGCTAATCTTTTTATTTATTTTTACTTTTGCTGAGGGAATTTTTTCCCAGTTTTATTGAGATAGAATTGACATACAGCACTGTAAAAGTTTGAGGTGTACAATGCTTTGTCCCAGGTGTTAATGCTTTGATCTACATATGTCATGAAATGATTACCACAATAAGTTTAATGAACATCTATCATCTTGTACAGATGCAAAATTAAAGAAATAGAAAAAGATTTTTCTTCCTTTGATGAGAACTCTTAGGATTTATTCTCTTAACAACTTTCATACATAACATAGAGCAGTGTTACTTATATTTATCATGTTGTACATTACATCCCTAGTACTTACTTATCTTACTACTGGGAGTTTGTACCTCTTGACTACCTTCATCCAATTCACCCTTCCCTCAGCCCCCGCCTCTGGTAACTACAAATCTGATCTCTTTTTCTATGAATTTGTTTATTTGTTTGTTTGTTTTTGAAGTATAACTGAACTACCAAATGCCTAACCTTTATAAGATATACTATATTCTACAGAGACTCCCCTCCTGCAGATAGCAATGAAGGTTTGGTTATTAGGAGTACATTTGCCTTTTCACATTACCTTTTGTAACTCTTCAGTGTACGATGTCTTTGAATTCTTATGCAAAATCCTTTTATGTCATCTAATCAGGTCTTTATGGTTTTCTCTTGGTCTGATACCTTAATCCAGGTATAAGAGCTCTTTATTAAATAACTCAACTCTTGAACTCCTTAGGATAATTGGAAATTAGTTTCAGCATGGTGTAATGAGTCTGAGCAGTCTGAAAGAGCTCCAGAATTTAGTGGCTGTCTCCCTGGGGTCAGCTTTTCTAGGGCCTGGTTGCACAGAAATCCCCAAACATTCCTGGGTGGTTCTTTTGCAGGAAGCCAGAAGATTGGATTAGACTTCGGTTAAAAGGTAAAACTGTGAGATCACTGCAATTATGGAAAGAGCTTCAAATAATCTCAGAAAAATCTAGAGACATTTCTCGCTGACCTAAAAATTTCTCACAGCTTCAGTATGTCTACTTAGATTAAATAGCAGAATTAACGCAGTGATTCAGACAACTAAAACCAAAATGACACACTTAACTCCCTGGATATTTTAGGTGAATACATTTCAGGCCTGAATTATTTGGACAATTGTTTCAATGTCCTATCTTTTATTGTATGAAGACACAGCAAAGCAAGATTTAATTGCTTTATCAAAGCTGCTAATACCTTTGCTATTTTCTGATCTCAGGGTGCTCTATTAAAGCAATCCTGGGAAGTAACTTAGAAAAACACAGCAAAGCAGAATATGACTACTTGGTTTTGCAGCAGAATTGTTTATTTGGAATTAATATATTTTACATGCCTTGGTAAACTTAGAACGGATTATACCTATGTTAAAAATTCTATACACACACGCACACACACACACACACACACACACACAGATATGTATTACTTGAGCTCTAGGTAGAAAATCTCCTTTTGAGTAAAATGTGTGGGCTTTTGTTTGGTTGGTTTGGTTTTTAGGTTTTAATCTTACATTCAATATTTTCTAAGAAAAGGGCAATTCCAAATCTTCTACCCTTCAGGGCCTGATGGAAAACCCATCTTCGAGTTAACTGTCCTAATATTATCTACATTCTAATCTTTCTTGTTAAAATTTTCTGAAGAATTCTTACAAATTTATAAATAAATTATATTAATAAAAATTAATTTAATGAGCTTCCTTTCAGAACCAGATCATTTCTAACCAGTCAACCACGATGTTGATTTTCCCTCTGGAACACAGACAAAGCCAAGAGTGATAACACATAAAAGGCTATGCTGGGCTTCCCTGGTGGTGCAGTGGTTGAGAGTCTGCCTGCCGATGCAGGGGACACGGGTTCGTACCCTGGTCCGGGAAGATCCCACATGCCGCGGAGCGGCTGGGCCCGTGAGCCATGGCCGCTGAGCCTGCGCGTCCAGAGCCTGTGCTCCGCAGCGGGAGAGGCCACAACAGTGAGAGGCCCGCGTACCACAAAAAAAAAAAAAAAAAAAGCCATGCTGATTCAGGTCACTGTCCCCTCACACAGTGGACCTCACAGGAGCACCAGTGGATGTTTTGAGGGTGGGTTGCCTCTGTGATTCTAACCTCAAATGTTTAGGAAAACAGTTCAAAATTTCCTCAAATTTACTTATTAGCATACTATGGAATTACCATCTGTACATTTAACCAACCCTCTCTTTTAAATATCTATATTTTCTAGAAGTTTTTGATCTGCTGTATTAAATCAACTTGCTTTTATTTTATTAAAAGACCTCTTAATTGTTCCTGGTTTTAGTACTTTAGGATTTGCTAAACAAGAGTATGTTACAGCCATTTCCCAATCCCTTATGACGTTGTAAGCTTTACCGACATGTTCTTTGCTTTCCTGGATGAAAAACCCCATTTTTAGACTCATCTAGTAATCTGCTCTACTGCTGATTTTGGTTAGCTTTTTAAGGCTATTTCCAAGCTTTCCCATGTATATGTTGACAAAGAGAGGCCAGACTGTAAAGCGCCTTACATTTGGACGCATCGCAGCTTGCAAACTGGCAGCATAACAGTTTCGGATGGAGGGCCTCATGCGGGTCACCTTGTATGGTTATGGTCAGCGCAAGAGCATGTGGCAGAGGAGGTATGCAGGGGTGGCGGGGATAGAGTACTAAAACCCAGCACGGAGCCTCTCTTGCCAAGCCACATACTCTGGCACGGGCCTGCATGTATCCAAAGGGAGGAAAACTTTTCTCTGCTTGGTCTCCCCAGAGGGGCTCCTTTTAGCCATCAGCAAGAAATGGGAACCAAAGGATTAGTCCACATGATTTCTTGATTTTGTCTTTGATATGAAGCTGGATTCAGATACCATCATTTAGTTAATCTAATTTGGATTATTTTCCCTTAAATACAATAATTAACACCAGTTTTCTTTGAATTTCACATCTCACCTTCCTACTAACTCCAGTTCTTGTGAGCTTTTCCGAAAACTTTTCTCTTCTCTGCATCAATTTGATATTTAGCATCAACTTGGGCAAAATACCATCTGGAAGATTAAACCATGTATTATGTCTTCCAGGTAATTTACAGTCATTTTAGAAAACACTGTTTACCACACCAATCTTTGGAGGATATTGTTTTTAGCACATTTTCCTCCATCCAAAAAACCACCGTTTCTTCTCTCTAAGTTCCCGAAGTATAACAAAACATTGTCTCTGGTTCTAGGGTAATGAAAGTTGTAAAATAATTTCTGGTGTGGAATTTTAGTAACCTTTTTGAACATCCGAACAGCAACTGTTGTTTCTATCTTGTCTTGAAACTCATTTGTGTTCCCAAAGAGCCATTCTAGTGTGATCAGATGTCTTTTCCCCAGAATCCATGCTTCCCTTTCCAGAGTAATTTGCTTGCCTGCCTTTATTAAAGATTTTATCAGCTTGACTCCCCTACCTGTACTTTCTAAGGTGGTGCTGTCCAGTGGAAATTCCTGCAATGGTCAAAATGTTCTGTATGTGAATTTTCTAACAAGGTAACCACTAATCACATGTGTCTATTGAGCATTTTACACGTGGCTAGTGCAAATGAGGGGCTAATTTTTTTCATTAATTGTATTTAAATTTAAATAGCCACATGTAGCTAGTGGCTACCATATTGCATACACAGCACAGGTCCAAGACCTTCTCTGACATCTTTTTATAAATGAATGTCTCACTAAACCTCTCCTTCACGGTGGTCACTTGTAACTAAATGTTGTCTCTGTGGTCAGTAGTCCCATAATTTGAGTTCTTGCAAAATCAGTGAGTGTATAGGATCACTTCTGATGGAAAAAAAAAAATTATTTGAAAGTAAATACTTAGTAATTTTTGGTTTGACTATTAAAATTGTACCCAGCAGAAATTTTGTCTTATGTGTTACCTAAATTTTTCTAACCCTACATTTCTACTGGAAAATATCACTTTTATATTAATAAAATCCTATAAACCAGATGCCTGGAAATGGGGTATAGGTTTCATGCTCATTTAGTTTTGCCTTCTTGAGTCTAAAGTTTGGAAAGTTCCACATATTTTTGTTTTCACAATTGTAAAGTAAGGTATTCACATTGCTATATTTGAAGGGTGTTCTATGAGAAATGAAAGAAGTAGCAGATCAAAAAATGTATTTTAAATTGCTTTGTAGAACACTCTTGAAAACTTGGGTGTTGTCTTCACCTACAAATGGAATTTACCTACAAAAACTGTCACCACAATGCAGATTTTGATTTTATGATTTGATATTTTTAAGGAAAATAATATGATGTAAAAAAAAGGAAAAAATTTCTTATAATCTGTCTTTTTCAGTGACCCTAGGCTAAATTCTTCTTATTAAAGTCTGAGATTTATTTTATAGAGGTAATTTATATAGAGAATCCTTTATCACAGTAAAATATTTTGCTATGCCAATTCTTTCATTTACTTGTTAAATGATTTTTTGTTTTTGAGCATCTACTATGAACCAGGCAGGGTGGTAGATGCTTGATCAATAATACAGCTCATTCTATATAATCTATGGGAAAAGGATGAAAAGACAAGTGCAACAAAAACACAATTTACTAGGCATGAAGGGAACCAAAGGGAAAAATATTATAGAGTTTCAAAGACTTACCCTGCTAGAATGAATTAATCCCTTTAATTTATCTAATAAATGGCTACTCAACTGCTTGTTAAGACTATAAATCAGCTTGGTGAACAGTAAGAATTCAAAAACTGTACTGTGTTTTGCATTGCTGGGGACATTTAGGCTAGTCAGAGAGAGAGTCTGTAGCCAGTGACTGTCCCAATGATTCCCATCTTTCTCAGAATAAAACCCAAAGTCGTTATGCAGCCTCTAAGGTCATACACGCTACACTCCACCTCACCCCTCCAACCCATCCGCTATAGTCCTCTTTCTCCTTCATTCTGCTCCAGCCACCCTGGCCCCTCTGCTGTTTCTCAAACTAGGAGCCCATCTACCTCAGAGACATCCCACTTGAGGATGACCACGATCAGATGCCACCTCCCTCCCCTGCCCAGTCATTCTCTATTTCTTCCTTTGTTTTATGTTTCTTCTTACCACTTCTTACCACCTGCCATAAGATTTACATGTTTTTTCATCTGTCTCTTCTCAAATAAGAGGGATTTTGTGTTGTAAAAAACAAAAAAAGCAGGGATTTTGTGTTGCAACAAGCTCTAGAACAGTGCCTGGTTCTTAGTAGGCTCTCAGTAATATCTTTTTGAAAGAGTAATACATGTTTAGTACTTATTTTGAAAGACTGAACTCGCTCAATTTTCTATATCTCAGTTTAAATATTAATATGATGAGGGAAATTATATCTTATCTAAATTACCCCTTAAGAACGTTAGAAAGATGACAAGTTAATACTACACAGATTTGACCTGCTTGGAAGAAAAACAATTCTAAAACTCAAGTTCTCTTACTTTATTAAGATAATTTCACAGATTACCAAAGCTATAAATTCATACAAATAAAAGAGACTAAAATGAATATACAAGAATTGCAAATAACTCTAACAAAAATGGTGTAAGTAACATAAACTTTAAACTGAGATGTTGCTTATGAAAAGTACTTTCTTATGTTTAGAGCTTGAAGATGAAGGAGGGAAGAGACCTACACTTAAGACCAAGGGTATGAATGGAAGACAGAGAGAAAGCCCGTATCCTCGGGTACCTCTTTGCAACCATCTTCTCGGTCTCATCACAGAGAAAGCGTCCTCCAACACAGATATTCCACAGTTCCGTAAATTAAAGGTCATTTAATCAAACCTCCTCAACCCCCTGGAAGACACACACTCACTAATCTAGGCAGTTAAAAAAAAAGCTACAATAGGGCTTCCCTGGTGGCGCAGTGGTTAAAAGTCCACCTGCCGATGCAAGAGACGCGGGTTCGTGCCCCGGTCCGGGAAGATCCCACATGCCGCGGAGCGGCTGGGCCCGTGAGCCATGGCCGCCGAGCCTGCGCGTCCGGAGCCTGTGCTCCGCAATGGGAGAGGCCACAAGAGTGAGAGGCCCGTGCACCGGAAAAAAAAAAAAAAAAGAGCTATAGTAGTTTTATATCCTATTTTTCTACATTTATTTTTAAAGACAGAAAGGAAATTTTATAGAAACAGGGTCAACTCTTTATCTAGAGTTTGCAAACTTTTGAGAGCCATACACTTATTTTTAAATTTCTCATCAGCTAGGATGCATTTAGCTACAAGTAATTGAAATCCCAACTCAAAGTGGTTTTTATAATAAGCAAATTTTATAGAGGCTCACATCTCTGAAAATTCAGAGGTCAGGTGGGAAATAGGGTTAAATTACCCTATGGTCTAATGATACCATCAAGGATCCAAGTTCCATCTTTCTCTTTTGTTGTCCAGGGTCCACTTCATCTCAAGTCTGGCTCCCCGCGTCGTTGTAGAATCATAGTTGTTATTGCCAGTAACAATCAGGGTTGTATGCTTCCTTATTCACATGGGGGGTTAGAGGCTCAAACCCCTCTCTCCTCTCCCAAATTTCAAACAAAAATCTTTCCCCTTCCTGATTGGACCAATTTAGATCATATGTCTCTCTCTGAACCAGGAACTATCCCCAGGAAAATGCTTTTTGTTGATTGGTTTAAGCTTGGGTACCCTAACGACTGGCTAGAGAGATGGATAACTATGATTGGCTTAGGCCAGAGGTTGGCAAACAATGGTTGTGGGTCAAATCCTGCCCACCAGCTGTTTATCTGAAAGTTTTATTAGAACATAGTCACTCTCTTCTTCTGCATATTATCCATGGCTACTTTTCCATAAAACAGCAGTGTTCAGTAGTTGCTAACAGAGACCATAAGGCCCAGAAATCCTCAGACATTTACTATCTGGCCTTTTACAGAAAAATTTTGCCAACCCCTGGCTTGGATAACATGGGCCCACTTTGGAGCTGAGTCCAATCCCCTAAATCATGATGCAACTACACGATGAGAGAAAACTGGACACAGTGGGATCGATATAAGGTCCTCACATGTCAACCTAAGTTAATTTTTTTCTCTTGTTCTTTTCTGAGCAGCAGAGCTGAAAAAGAAAGAACACACCAGCATAGAAGGAAAGCCTTCGTTTTTGAAGTCCATTGACTTAACCTCATTCTTCTCTTCCAGTTGGATTATCATCAGTTCCTTACATTGATCTGTGTTCCAAGCTTAGCCGTGTGTCATCTTGTTTGTTTGTTTCATTTTGTTTTCTGAACTGTCTTCAAGTTATTTGTTCATGCCATGGATCTGGACTATTTGAACTCTCTACCAAATCTTCGATCTGCCAACAGTGTTTGATGGAATTCCCCAGAGTCCTGCTGCAGCCGTAGAAGACACCTCCGTCAAACCAGGGCACAGCGTTACAATGCCTGCTCAGTCACAGGAAGAACCCCACCTGTGTACCCTTCGCATCATGATTTTCCAGGTAAGCCCTTTCCTGCCAAAACAGCAGTCTGCCCTTTTTTTAAAATAGCTTTTCTTGTTTAATTCTGTTGTGACAGGAGCAATACATGTCCACTGTAGAAACATTAGAAAACATAGATAACTAAAAGGAAAAAAAAAAGACAAGAAAAGAAAAGAAAACTTGTCACCATCCCACACCCCAGGGAACTTTTAAAACAAACAGCATTTTCTAGAGGTGAGGTCTTCCCTCCAAGTGATCTGAACTAGCTTTGAGTTTTCCAACAGGAAGTCGCGATGGAATATTTTATTTTTTTAGCTGCCTATACTTATGAAGTAACTGAATGGGTCTATTCTTTGACTAGCCTTTCTAAGGGTCTTCATTGAGTTGTGAACTTTCTGACCATTTAAGGAAATTTATGGAAAAGGGCAGAGTTTGAGAAGTTGCTGTTTAAATTACTGTCTCAAAGTCTTATGCATATCTTTTGCAAACATGAAAGAGCACCTAGCTGTCTTCATTTGGGCTGGTATATACGATTTCACCTTATTTGGTAAATAAGAGGGAATGAACCTTTCTGAAATACAGGGTTGGGAAAGTATGCTCAGCCTCACAAATCTTCACTTAGGCACACCTGTGGGTTCACTAATGCTCATTACAGAAACCACTTGAAAATGTCCCAAGGTTGGGTTGCTTCCAAGACAATCAGATGGGCACAATGTTAGGTTTAGGGCTAGAATCAACTATAGGATGGGATTCAGTATCACCGCACATCCCTGAGGGGATCTGAGTGTGGGATCAGGGCCAATGTTGTAATTAAAATCCAGGCGTTACCTCAGAGAGTGATGCTTTCCCACCCTGCTCACAGCACCCGCCCCTCCTCCATTAATCCTCTATAGAATCCACACAGTACATCTGACCCCATGGGTCATAACAAATTCGGCCATTCATATCCCAAGGATAATTCCTGTTGAAGAAAGTATGAGCCTTTGAGTCTCTGGAAGAGAAGGAGTGAATGGGGGAGGGAAGTCCACAAATAAGAGAGGTTAAAAGAACACTCACTCTACATTAAAAAGATGAAATATTGCCATTTGCAGCAATATGGATGGACCTAGAGAATATTATACTTAGTGAAGTAAGTCAGACAAAGACAAATATTATGATATTATTTATATGTGGAATCTAAAAAATAATACATATGAATATACAAAATATATGAATATACAAAACAGAAACAGACTCATAGACATAAAAAAAAAACTTATGGTTACCAAAGGGGTGGGTGCAGAGCTAAACTAGGAGTATGGGATTAACAGATAAACACTACATAAAATAGATAAGCAACAAGGATTTACTATATAGTACAGGGAACTATATTCAATATCTTATAGTAACCTACAATGGAAAATAATCTGAACAAAATATATATAACTGAATCATTTTGCTGTATACCTGAAACTAACACAATATTGTAAATTAACTATATTTCAATAAAACAAAAAACTCTGGCTCTAGGGCTCAGACTAACCTGGATTTTTTTTTTTTTTTTTTTTTTTTTTTTTTGCGGTACGCGGGCCTCTCACTGCTGTGGCCTCTCCCGCCGCGGAGCACAGGCTCCAGACGCACAGGCTCAGCGGCCATGGCTCACGGGCCCAGCCGCTCTGTGGCATGTGGGATCTTCCCGGACCGGGACACGAACCCGTGTCCCATGCATCAGCAGGCGGACCCTCAACCACTGTGCCACCAGGGAAGACCTGTCAGACAATTTTTTTTTTTAATTTCATTTTTTAGAAAAGTTATAGATTTATAGGAAAATTGAGTATATAGTTCTCTCTGAATTCTCTATTAACATATAGCCCACATCTAGTTTCCCCATTACATCTTACTTTAGGAGGGTACATTTGTTACAACTGATGAACCAATGCTGATACATTGTTTTCAACTAGCAGCCATATTTTATTCAAATGTCCTTAGTTTTTACCTAATGTCCTTTTTCTGTTCCTGGAGTGCATCCAGGATACCACGTTACATTTACTTGTCACGTCTCCTTCAGCTCCTCTTGGCTGTGACAGTTTCTCAGACCATCTGTGTTTTCGATGACCTTGACAGTTTTGAGGAGTACTGGCTCCATGTTTTGTAGAATGTCCCTCCACTGGGATGTGTCTGTTTTTCTCATCATTAGACTGGGGTTGTGGATTTTTAGGAGGAAGACCACAAAGGTCAGTGTCATTTAATTGTATCGAGGATACACATTGTCAACATCACTTATCACTGTCGGTGTTGACCTTGAGGACCTGGCTGAGGTAGTGTTTGTCATGTTTCTCCACTGTAAAGTCACTATCCCCCCCTTTTTCCACACAGTTCTCTCTGGAAGGAAGTCACTACGTGTTGCCCACACGTAAGTGCTAGGGAGTTACCCTCCACCTCTTTGAGTGCAGAGTGTTTAGATAAATTATTTGGGATTCTTCTCTGTGGGGGATTTGTCTTTTCTCCTCAACTAATTTTTCTAGTCTAGTCTTTGTTCGAATGAATTTTCTTTTTTTTTTTCCCCAAACGTCACTGAAGAAAGTCTAAGGCCAACGTCCCTCAAATTGATATCCTGCAAACTCACCACTTTCTGTAATTAAGTATTACTATTTGGAGTGTTCTTAAGCTGGGCATGGGGGAAATTTGATAAAACCAAGATTTCTAAAACCTGACAATCTTCTAGTTGAGCGTCACAAAGGGCAGCTATGAAATTAGCAATTCCTCAGTAACCCTATATGGAAAGATCTGAAAATGAATAAGGAATTAAAAATAAAATGAGTGGGATGGTCAGAACCAATATAAATGAATAGCTGTGAGCCAAGTGGAAAAGCATCCCTTGGCAAGTTTAAACTGGTTACCTCAGCATGTCCTCAAAATGTGCTCTCAGTGTTCCAGGCTATTAGGCTCCCTTTGTAGGCATGAATCCTGCCCCTCCTCAGAAAGGAAGCTCTCTCTATGCCTCTCTCTTTCGATTGATCTAGTATTAACATGCTCTTAAAAATCACACACACACACACACACACACACACACACACACACCTCACCACATACCACACACAACCAAACAACTTGAGAATAAATTCCATGTCTTAGAATAATTACAATTAGAATAATTGGCTGGGTAGCTGAAAATCCACTTGAACTTCTCCTTGGAAAGACTTCTTATAAAACTAAAAAGTATATGTTTGGGGTTAATTTGAAAGAAAATGGGGGAAGATTATTGTTGGTTCAGCTTATAAGGTTTCTATATCCCTTTGGTCAGCTCAAACTTCAGCCGCCCCTGTCTTCATTCTATCAGAATACTTTTTCTCTTAAAGCAATTCAAAATTTGCTTCCAAAGCACAGGCTGACAGAAATAGGTGAGGGTTTCTTTCTCCAGAATTTACTCCAAGACAGAGAGATCTCTAACATGCTCATGTCCGGCACAGACTTAGTCACAGCATTCCACGGCTCTGACACATTTCTTTGGAAACCCACCCACCGCATGGTGTATGGAAGCATCCAGTTCCCAGAGGTGGAGGCTTTGGTTCCTGTCTTATCCTGTTCTGGTGTGCTTTCACAAATACCTAAATACAGGCCTGCATTTTGATCTAGTATCCCAGGCCGTTAAAATGAGCAGAAGGAAAAAAGCCCTTGAACAGTGTTACTGTAATCGTGGTGACGATTTTTTAAAAGAATTATCCTGGTCAGTTCAGAGCCTTCTCAATTTTTCACTTCCTATACACACAGCAAATGGAGAATCCTTGATTAAATAGAAAGCTCAGGAAAGGAGATGGTGTGGCTGAATATGGTTTATTGCTAACTAAACGTCAGCGAACAGTTTTTTCTTAAATATAGCACTTTCGCTTTGCGGACTAAGGCATTCACGCCTTTAACAAATCAGGTGCCCTCTCTGTGTCATCCGCATTGGCTAAAGCATGATTATTATAATCTTTCTGGAAGATTTTGGATCTTGTTAATTCTTAATCATTCTTTTTACTCTTCAGCACTATAGTTAATATAAACCGTGTAAGGCAAATTTTTGCCCATCCTCTGACTTCACTTGGAAATTTTAGGTAGTTCTTTGTCTTTCTTTTTTAGTGAGATAATTGATATGAGCTTATATTCTTGAGATATTTTTCTTTTCAGTTAAATCAATTGCCGAAAAAACTTCGGTCCAATTAAGTGTTCTGATTAAGGATTTCTGGGTAAGTGGTTTTCAAATTCTTTGCCTAGAGGAGAACACTTCAAAGAAGGCCAATTTGCAGAATGCACATGGCAACCGCAAGAGGAAATACAGTAATCTGATATTTGGTTAGAGCAAATCAAATATCCCTACTTAAACCACTGACTTTACAGAAATTACTCAAGTATACTTCATCAACACCAGGTATGTATGCTAATGTTCATTCGAGATTCAAACCCATCCGTTTCCACCAAATGTCCCAGTCATGTGTATGGGTGCAGGACGCAGATAGTCAGGGCATCTATGAATCACAGTGGTTTACTCATGGCCTATGTGCTGCCAGTAAACAAAGATTTCATTCAGCTTCATTTGAAAAATAAAACTTTTGGACAATTTACTGAGGTAGCTTCCACTGGGACAGGATTGAAAGAAAGAGAAGATTGTGATGCTTAACCAAGCAAACTCTCTAGTAAAACATACCCTACTCAGCTGCTCAGTCTTGCAATCACATCTAGACCTTGCCATTCCAAGTCACTGTTCTAGAACCTCAGTTTCAAGCACCCAATCTCTAATCACAACCTCTGATTTTTGGAGGTCAGGCTCTCTAGTGCCCAGACTTTAAAAATACCACCGAACCTACCACATTTACACTCCTCCCACACCTTCTTGCCATCTCAGCCCCCTTCACCCATGTTAAATGCCATGGTCAGTCATTAGAATCCCTCCCTTAGAGTCCCACTAACATCCCACGTACAACTTACTGTCACATTTTGAATTCATACTTATTAACCTCAAGGGGTTGTGAGCGATCAGGCTCCATTTCCCTAGGCTGCCTTTCTTCCATTCCCCTCAAAGACTATTTCTCTTCCTCCCTTTCTCCAAACCTCTCACACCTCCTCCCCATGTCACTGTCTGCTGACCTATTTCCCAAGACTCTGAGAAAGTGGAAGCCCTTGGAAGAGAGCCTCTACCACACACTTTTACTGCCGCATCCAATAACCTGCCCTCCTTTCACCTGTCCTGCTGTCACATCCCTCATCCCAGGCCAACAGGAGGGCTCCCCCCTACCTTTGTCAAGGATAGCACCCCACCCCCTGGAAAGGGATTCTTCACCTTTGCTCCTGTGTCATCAGTTTTTCTTTCTCTTCTGGATTTTTCCCATCTTAAAAATAACTCCCGGGGCTTCTCTGGTGGTGCAGTGGTTAAGAATCTGCCTGCCAGTGCAGGGGTCATGGGTTCAAGCCCTGGTCTGGGAAGATCCCACATGCTGCAGAGCAACTAAGAATGTGCGCCACAACTACTGAATCTGCGCTCTAGAGCCTGTGAGCCACAACTACTGAACCCTGCGAGCCACAAGTACAGAGCCCGTGAGCCACAACTACTGAATGCTGTGCGCCTGGAGCCTGTGCTCCACAACAAGAGAAGCCACGGCAATGAGAACCTGTGCAACGCAACGAAGAGTAGCCCCCGCTCGCTGCAACTAGAGAAAGCCCGTGTGCAGGAACGAAGCCCCAATGCAGCCAAAAATAAAAATAAACAAAATAAATAAATTGATATAAAAAAAATAACTCCCTGAACCTGTGCTACACTTCAGCTTCCGCCCTATTTTTCTGCCCCTTCTACAGTTGTCCCCCTTGCGGACAACAAAAGAGTTGTCTATCCATGCCTTCCCCAGGGTTCTTTCTTCCCAGTACCTTCTGAAACTGCTACAGTTAGATTTCAAGAAACCCCTCCAACCACTGCGATTAGGCCTCAGCCTTCACCATTCCACCATTCCACTGAAACAGCCCCTGCTACGGCCCTCCAGGCCCTCCATGGTGTAAAGTTCAATGGCCAATTCTCAGCCTTCGTTTCTTGCATCTTTCAGCATCCTTTAACATAGCTGACCATTCCTTTCTTTCTCCTTAAAACACTTTTCTTTGTTTCTAGGACACTGTATGCTCATGTGCCTTTTCTTCTGCCTCACCGATCACCCCTTCTTGGTCAATTCCTCCTCATCTCTCTGACCCCTTAACACAGAAGTGCCCTCCTAATGGAGAAGAAACCACCCAAGGCTCAGGTCTTGGACCTCGTCTCTTTTCTGTCTATACTCACTCCTTGATTTTCTCAGCTAGTCTCAACTCTAAGCACATCTGCTAACGACTTTTACCTTGGTATTTTTAGCCTCCTTGCATAGCCCCCCACCGAACTCTTAAGATCAGATTCAACTTCCTAATTGAAATTTCCATTTGGACGGAGAGTTCACATCCCCGGTGTAACACAAAGCTGAGCTCCTCGTATTCTGCCTCCTGCTCCTCTTATGCCTCAGTTTTCCCATCATTTTGGACTTCAGTCCAAGCACCTTAAAGTCATTCTTGACTCCTCCCATTCTCACGGTAGATCTTGCTGCCCTGCTCTACCTTCAGAGCATAATCAGAATTGGATCACTTCTCATCACCTCCACTGAAGTCACCTTAATACAGGCCCCCTCATCTTTTGCACAGATTATTGTGATCTCCTCCTGTCTCGCCTCCCTGCTTTTGCTGTTGTCCCCCTCTAGTCTACCTTAACACCACTGCCAGAATCCTCCTATTACAGTATAGCTCAGACCACATTACTCCTGGTTACAAAAGCTTCCGATGGCATTCCATCTCACTCTCAAAGCCAAAGTCCTTGTAATGGCCTCAAGGTCCTACACTGTGCATCCTGGCCCACCTCCAATCCCCTTTCCCTCAGTGTCCTCCTTCTTGTTCACCTCTAGTCACAGAGTCACTTCCTCTTTGTGGACTCTGCACTCTCTCATGCCTCTATCAGGAAGGTGCTTTCTCCAGTCATGTGGTTCAGCTCTTTATTCAAATGCCATCTTAGTGAGGCTGTGTGGACCATCTTGTATAAAACTGCAAGCTCCGTCATACCCCCTAAACATTTTCTTTCCCCCTTTCCCTGCTTTATTTTTCTCCATAGAGAATCATTTTCCTTTCCACCCTACTAGACGTCGGTGTGCCACTTAGAGTCAGTATGATGTGGTGGTCGAGATGCAGGTATGTCGTGGAGTCCGTGTGCCGGAGTTCAAGGTCCTGCTATGTTACTTACCAGGTAGTCAAGATAGAATCTCTCTATTGTTCATTTTTCTCATTTATAAGATGGGAATAATAATAGTCCTCACCTCATCAGGTTGTAGGTTTCATATCTGTAAAGTTCTTAGAAAGGTATCTGGAACATATGAAGTGCTACCTGGTTAGCGAACACATATTTCATCCATCTTTTGTTTATTATGCCTCCCCCACTAGAATGTGAGTTCCATAAGGGTGGGGTTTTGTCTGTTTTGTACACAGCTTGATCCCCACCACATAGTCAGGGCCTCACCCAGAGCTGAGTCTCAGTACACAGCTGTAGAATGACAAGTCATTAAAGTTTCTGAGATACTCAAGAGTCAGTAAGGAAAACTTGAGAAAACTTTCCGTGATATAATGACGTCACATGAACAAAAACTAAAGTTCCTGATTGCTGGCGTTGACATAGGCCTGGATAAATTTGTGTTCATCATTCCCAGGTGGCAAGCCTCTCTCCTAGGTTATTTCAGAAAGTCACAGAATAGACTCTCAGCATGCTAGGTGAGCATGCATTGGTTCTGTTTTAGTACTAGATCTATAACTACCAAAAATCATTTTCCTTTGGTAAATGGGAACTAACTGAGGTGTTCGAGTCCTACATTGAAGCTCTACTCAGTGTTTTCTGACTGGAATATTCTTCACAATGCCACTTAAGTGCGCAGATACCCACAGGGTACTCTGGGGTCCCCAGTGAAATGGGCTCCCTAAATAATTTGGACACTATTATTATCCTATACCAGCGGTCCCCAATCTTTTTGGCACCAGGGGCCGGTTTCATGGAAGACAATTTTTCCAAGGGGTGGGGGGGTGAGGGGGGATGGTGCAGGCCGTAATGGGGGCGATGGGGAGAGGCAGATGAGTCTTCACTCGCTGGCCTTCCGCTCACCTCTTGCTGTGTGGCCTGGTTCCTAACAGGCCGAGGACCGGGGGTTGAGGACCTCTGTCCTACACCCCTGTCCTCTACCATCTCACCAGAAAAATAGACTCAGAAGGGTAAGGGTAAATAGACTCCAGAAAAATAGACTCAGAAGGGTAAGCTTAAGAGTTTAGATCTTTCAACTCATTAAAATAGCATTGTTTTTGTTATGTTTGCTATCTTGTTTTGTTTTAATAAAAATAACCTGGCACTAAGTCCTGGCTGAAACATCAGGGTCTGAGTCCTTGCTGTCCAGAGTTTATGTTCTGTTCTGTATGGTGAACGCTTAGAGCGGGCTTGGGCCTGAACGCACCTAAGAATGACTCCAGTATTGGATTGTCTTTGGTATTATATATATAATTCCCTGAGGAGAGAATTGGATGGAATTCTATTTTAAGAAGTGATCTTTAAGAATTGAGTCTGCCTCTTTCACGTCTGAGATTAAAAGGTTTAGTGAAGTAGATAGTGTGCGCTCTCCCCAGTCAAGTCATCCACCGTTGCTCCAACGAATGCCTGCCCTGGGGCGCTCTTTCTTCCTTTGGCAGAAGTCTGATTCTGCAGCCTCTGGGCACATTCTGGAGACCAGGCACTCCCTTCCCAGCCGCACCCACTGTCGTCATGCAGTGAGCACACCAAACAGGTTCTCCTGGACAGACTGCCGCTGAGGTGTCTGCAGTGGAAGGGAAGTACAGTCATGCACACGCCCGATGACACAGTGACATAAAGGAAGCAGCTGCTCTGCCTTCCCCTGGCTTACAATAAATATAGTAACCACGCAGACGTGGATTTCCCATGTGGAGGTAACGGAGCTTATGGGCCTCTTTCCAGCTCTATCCGTACTTTTGCATTTGTGATTGTATATATTTTTTTAAAGGAAGGCCCCAAATTGTACAAGCTTCAGGCCCCACAAAAACTTAGTTTACCTATCCTGTGTTTTGTGTAATGTCACATACTTACCCACTTATGCGAAGAACTCTGTAAGGTTGTGCTAGCCCCACTTATAGGAAACACTGGCAGGTGGAGAGGCTTACTTAGCTAAGAGCACACAGCTAAGTTGGTCATGAAATGTGGCCACTCAGCGAGGCCTGAGGTTTAAACTGAGCTTCTTTTGATGTCTTTAGGTGTATTTGTTGGTTATCCTAATTTCAAATGCATCACCCACATTAAATGATTTGGCTCTTTTATTTTATACTTCAGAACAAGCTCAGCGCACTCACAGCATCGGATGGTAATGATGAATCATAAAATGTCTAGTCTATCCTGTAATCCTTTGGCCTGTTCATACCTAGTGGATAGAAATTACTATTTAGAAGATCTTATGAAAAGTGGAGAAATCAATTGGGAGATAAAATACTTATATTAAAAGATTTTAAAAACAGATACATCAGTCTCTGTCTACTTTTTAAGAAGGTCTTTGTACTCCATAGGAGGAAAGTCTTGATTAATCAACCAATTCAGTGTTATAGAATACTTAGAGTTTCTCAGTAGTTTTAAGAAGCACAGAAAAGAGTTGACATTGTCTCTAACACTGTAATTAGCATAGACACATTCTGAACGTCTCTCTCCCCAATTACAACCTGTTTCCTAGCAAGGGGAGCTGAAAGTAAAGATGATGCTTGGTTGAGTCCAACATGCAGACACACAGGATATACCAGTAACAAAGATTAACACAAGGGGGAAAATTGCGAGAACAGTACATAGCACTCTCTGATGCTCTAGGCAGCATCAGAATCCCCTAGGAGGGGCTTGTTAAAACACAGATTATCCCCCTCCCCTCTACCCCTGAATTTCTGATTTGGTAGGTCTGGGGTGGGGTCTGAGGATGGGCATTTCTAAGAAGTTACCAGGCAACGTAGATGTTGCTGGTCTCAGGGCCTCTCTTTGAAAACCATTGCTCAAGGAAACGTTCTGAGTCCACAATTCTACTTGAGTACAAACCTCATTATACTACTTATTTAACCCTCATAACACTCAGCAAAAGAGCATAATTAGGCCCACAATAGTTTTTGCCAGCCCTTTCTTAGAATCTAATAAAACATCAATAGACTACTAATAGTTCGATAACTACATTTTTTGATCTCAACATGGCAAGATCTTTCTAGTTTGGGCCCTGACTAATGACTAGGCACTTCTTCAGACCCTCAAATAATAAGTGAGAGTTTGAAATAACCAAATAATTTGCCATGACGTCATTGGTCTTATGAAATGACAGCACCACACATTAAGAGTAGCCAACAGGGCTTCCCTGGTGGCGCAGTGGTTGAGAGTCCGCCTGCCGATGCAGGGGACATGGGTTCGTGCCCTGGTCCGGGAAGATCCCACGTGCCGCGGAGCGGCTAGGCCCGTGAGCCATGGCCGCTGAGCCTGCGCGTCCGGAGCCTGTGCTCCACAACGGGAGAGGCCACAACAGTGAAAGGCCCGCGTACCGCAAAAATAAATAAAAAAAAAAAAAAAAAAAAAAAAAGAGTAGCCAACAATAACCAATCAAGAACTGGAACATGGAAAATGCCCATACAGGGCATGAGTGTTCCTTGGGGCTAGAGACCACAGGGCTGGGTTGCCAGAACATCTTCAAGACATAGAGAGGAATGGATGGGAAGAAAACTCAACTATGCAATTGCATATCATTGAATTCTCTGTCCGTGCATTGTCGTATTTGGGTCAGGGTTTCCAAGCTCATTTCCCAGATTATATTCTCTCCAACACAGCTAAAAAATACACACCTTTTCATATAATTTGTCCTTCTAAGACTTCCCATAATAAACAGTCCTGAGCATTCACTGATCTCACACACACGCACACGCACACGCACACAAATATATATATAATGTCCCTATGCATCTGTTTACCAACATCCTCACATATTCCTACTTTATAAAAATATGTCGTTCTCTATTTTTGTTTGTATTGTTTTGTTTTCTGCTGCCTCCTTGACTTAAATAAATTTCCCAAAGTAGAAATAATTGCTTTTGTCACACCGTAAAACCCATGAGTACCAGTACTAGGTAGGCTATATGAGCAATGAGTACTCCAAAAATATTTGTTGATAACGCATAACCTGGGCAATCATCTATGGGGAGAGAACAGGCCATGTCCCCTAAAATCAAGTAGCCTAATGAACAATTTGCTTAAAATTCAGCACCATTTTCAAGAGTTTTTGCATTCATTTGAGCAACCTATTTTTGCTGTCATTGTTGTTGTTTGCTATTGGCATTTTGAGAATTGACAAAACCTAATTTTGCTCCCTGGAAAAGTGCCGGATTCCAAGATCAGGGCAGGGGAAGTACAAGATGAGCCTGTAATGTCTTGATGTGTCAGAAGTAAGATAATGCTCAAAGAATGATGGGGATGTATCAAAAGGTCACAGAGGCCAGCTTTAGAGTATTCCCATCGGCCAAATAAGGGACATTTAAGATCAAAACAAATATCAAGAACAAAATATTAAATAAAATAGGAATCCATGAATCTAAAATAATAGCAATCAGGAATTCCCTGGTGGCCCAGTGGTTAGGACTTGGTGTTTTCACTGCCGTGCCCAGGTTCAATTGGGGAACTATGATCCCACAAGCCATGTGGTGTGGCCAAAAAAAAAAAAAAAAGTAATAGAAATATATATTATATAGATATAGATAAATGGGAGAGATGGAAAACCTCTACCTCACAGCATTAATGCCAATTAATAAATATAGAAAGAATGATGGAATTAGAAAATCTCCATTTGGCAGCCGCCATCATTGGGTAAAGGTATAAGGAGTAACAGGATATTTATATAGTCTCAAAGCATCTCCCCGTGAGATACTTAGTAATTACAAAGGATAACAGAGTAACTTTACAATGGAGAAACCTAGAAGGTACCAGCCCAATCAAATGGCAAAGTTAACATTGCCGGTAATTAGTTATGTGCCTCCTGATTTAATGTGCTGAAAAAACTTCAGCATCACTTCTACGATCACCCTGCTGAAAGTGCACAACCTGAATCCAATCAAAAGAAAACAAGACAAACCAAATTGAGGAACATTCTACAAAATAAGGGTCTGTATTTTTTTAAAATGTCAATGTCATGAAATACGAAGAAAGACTCAAGAATCGTTCCAGATGAAAGGAAATGAAAGAGATGTGACAACTGAACACAACACACGATTTCAGATTTTCTTTTGCTGTGAAGGACATTTTTTTTTTTTTTTTTTTTTTGCGGTACGCGGGCCTCTCACTGTTGTGGCCTCTCCCGTTGCGGAGCGCAGGCTCCGGACGCGCAGGCTCAGCGGCCATGGCTCACGGGCCCAGCCGCTCTGCGGCATGCGGGATCCTCCCAGACCGGGGCATGAACCCGCGTCCCCTGCATCGGCAGGCGGACTCTCAACCACTGCGCCATCAGGGAAGCCCTGTGAAGGACATTTTTGAGACAGATAGTGTATTCGTTTCCTATGCTGTGTAACAAATTACCCCAAACTTAGTGGCTTAAAACAATGCAAATTTCTTATTTTATAGTTCTGTAGAAGTCTGATAGGGGTCTCCCTGGGATAAAATCAAGGTGTCAGCAGGGCTTTGTCCCCTTCTGGAGGCTCTAGGGAAGAATCATTCCCTTGTCTTTCTTTCTGAGCTTCTAGAGGCCACCCATGTTCCCTGGCTCCTGCCCCCTCCTCCATCTTCAAGCCGACAGTGGTGGCCTTAACACATTGCATCATTCTGACCTCCTTTTCTGCCTCCCTCTTCCAATTATAAGAATCCTTATGGTTGTACTGGCCCAACTAGATAATCCAAGATAATCTCTCAATTTTAAGATCAGCTGATTGACAACCTAATTACATCAGAAAGCTTAATGCCCCTTTGCCTTGTGTAACCTAACACATTCATAGGTTCTAGGAATTAGGATGTGGACATCTTTGGGGGGCCGTTATTCTGCCTACCACAAATGGTACAATCTGTATAAGGGCTGTAGATTATAGTACTGCATCAATGGGAATTTCCTAATTTTGACAATTGTACTGTCGATATGTAAGAAAGTTTCCTGTCTTTGGGAAATAACACATTGAAGTATTTATGGGTAAATGGGCATTGTGTCTGCAACTTAAAACACTTCTTTCTCTCCCTCTCTCCATGGAGAGCAAGAGTGAGAGCAGTGAAAAAGCAAGTGTACCATTGGTGGAATCTGAATAAAGAGTACTAGAGAATTTTTTGACTACTCTTGAAAATTTTTCTCTAAGTCTGAAATTATGTCATAAGAGCAAAAAATTTTAATGCAGTCTTTGTGAGTAAATTTCCTATTTCTAATAAATACTTAAATTTGTGTCATATTATGAATGACATGTTCATTCTGATGGGTCTTTAAAAATCTCTTTTGAAACATTGACATTTTAGCAAGTTGTTTAATGACTTATTTGCAATTAACTATGAATAAGTTATGTATTGGGCAGTTTTGAGTGTATCATGAAGGTAAAATCAATTATTTTGGACTCCACACTCCCGTTGTCCCATAGCTTGGGTATTAATGTTGAGTATTTTCATTTTCTGTCTTAAAATTCAGTAATTACTTTTAAAATGGGGTCTTGAAAAGGTATTTAAAAGTAGGCAAAAACTGTTTAGTTAGTAGTATTCTTCCAATATTAATCTCTTAGTTTTGGTAAGTGTACCGTAGATATATCAGATGTTAACATTAGGAAGCTAGGTAAAGCTAGGTGACCCAGCTTCATGCTCCTTAACCCTGAGCCTATGTAGGGGGAAGAGACAAGGGAAAGAGCAAGAGCAGAGAGAGAGGTGTGAGCCATGAGGTGTATATGGCCCAGGTTGTTCGAGGACAATCAGGGTCCAAGTAACAGTTCTGCCGCTAACTGGTTCCTTAATATTGGGCAAGTTACTAATATATTTAAATCCTGCCTTGATCACTCTAAACAAGGGATTTGAGGAAGCTTTTCATAAAATACATGTACATAATCGAGGACCTTAAAAGGAAAGTGGATCAAAATCATGACAGAAAATGAGGCAACAGCTAACATAGTGGCTAGGGTGATGGGGAAGCAAAACGTGGCTTCGATTTTCTCAATGGTCAAATGGAGAGTGTCATCACGAGAGGCAAATGAAAGAAACCAATTATGAAAGTGCCTGTGAAAACACGGCATGGGTGTGAGTTACTCTGATAGTGTTAGTCTTGCCTGAGCCCTCAGAAACATATAGAGGGCAGGCAGCCCATCTGAAATCTACGTGGCAAAACTCATCTCTCTGGCCAGGTGTGCGCCTCTGTATCCGCCTAACAGAGACAGCACAGAGAGCAGAGAGTCTGAGCCAAGAGGGATCAGCAAGTTGTAACACACACCTCTCTGACCACGCTGAACACGTAATTACCCAAATCACAGCTGTTTCTCCTGAGCCTTTATCTTGGACGCTGGCTCAGCAGCCCAGGAACGTGTAATCCACACTAGGACAGCACATCTTCCCCAGACGTTTCTGCTCCTGGCTGGACTTGTGCTTACTCTGCACTAATCTCACCTTGGAAACCATGCTCAGGAGGAAAGAAAGGTCCATGGAAGAAGAGTCTGGGATCAATGAACAGAGAAGATTAAGGAAAATTAGGATCATATACATCCTAGAAACCAAGCACTGAATATCCAGGATGAAATCACGCTATGTTAACACAAGTTGCCATGGCACAAAATTTGATGATTGCCTTAAAGTTACCAAGATGACAAAGGATCTCAGTTATTAGGGCAGACGCCATGGCACGGGCCCCCAAAGCATCAGTCTAAGGCTCACGTAGAATTTTTGGTTACTAGCTATGGTGAAAAAGCATTATGGGAGGATGGAAGGGTGGCCCTCAAAGGTATGACCAGGGACCTTTCACAGAGAAGCACTTACACTGACTTGGACAAACTCACGGGAACAGTGATGTAACAGAGGGTTACATTCTGATTTGATCAAAGGCCTGAAGCTCAACTTTTTACAGAAATAAATACAAACTGAATTAATCATACGCAATACCTCTGCTTATGAATTAATACTGAATTAATCATACTGAATTAATCATAAGCAATACCTCTATGGCCTAAGTTATACGGCTTTCCAAGGTAGGAAGCAAACAATAAAACACCAACCAGTCTGTTGAAATTTACTGGGACCATTCCCAGGAGTTACAGAAAAAGAAAGGGAATTAATATTATAACTTGGGCCAGGAGCCAGAGATGCCTACAGAAGGGGCTGTGGGTAAAACTCGCAGACAACACATACACAGCGTTGAGAACGGCTAGTGTGAGGCTGGGAGCGCAGAGGCCCAGGCCTTGTAGACCGCATCACACCAGCTGGTTGCTGACTGCATAGCCCGGTGAGGTCTGTGCTATGCCATTTGGTGAAAGACAGTGGTTTTGGTTATTTTTCTACAAATCCATCCTTAGGTAAGAGCGCTGAGTGAACAGAATGCTGTTGGAAGGAGAGGGGGAGAGATAGAGACACAGAGAGAAAGAGAGAGAGAGAGAAATTAACAAGTATCCATAAACCTCTCTCTGCTCACAGCAGGGAAAAAGTAACAGGAGTGGGAGAACAGGATGAGAAGGGCTGATTTGGTCGCATCTTTAAGACAACGTGACTACTGTCTGCCTCCTAGCCCTGAGGATGTGAAAGGGAGTAGCCAAGACCCTGATCTTAGAGGTAAGGAGAGAGCGGGGAGGGAGAGTGGGTGAGACACACCGGACCAATAAACACATGCCCAAGGGCCATGCCGGAAGCCAGTACCAGGCTGAGAGGGGTGGTGAACAAAGAAAGGACTGGCCAGTTTCAACAGAGTAGGGAACACCTTGACCTTAGATTTTCCTGTACTGGGGAAGGGAAAGCAAGCACGTTCTGGGCAGAGAAGAGTTAAAGCCAAGACATGGAGGTCTTAACACTTGAAATGTTAAGGTTTCTCTTAATTGAATTCTTATTTGAGATTTTCTTTGGTCTTCTGCTAAATATTTTCCTTTCTCAAGCATACGATTTTTACTTAGAATTTCATTGATCGGTATAGAGCAGGTAGAATCATTCTAGGAGACTCCACAAGAATAGAAGACACTCTGGTTGACTCCTGAATGAGTGCAGCCTCTGAGAGATACATAGATTCCTTACAGAAAGTTATTTTTCACTCCAACTATTAATATTTTCAATTAAACCTGCTTAGTGTGAACAGGCAAAACTACCTGACATTTACAGCCATCTCATTTCTGTTCCCGTAAACTATTGGCCTGAAGAGATCTGATCTTTCCTCGGGTGGGTCCTTCCTCACCTTAGGTGGAAGGTGCCACCTGCTTTTCTACTTCATGACTCTCCTGGGCACCAGGAGTCCTGTCTTCTCCAGACATTCTATTTTGAACGTAACTGAAGTGGGTCTGGTGAGTTCAGATTTATTAAGGGGCTAGAATGCTTATTGAAGGGGTAAACCTTTGGAGATATTTTGAATCAGATTATGCTGATACCAACTTCAGAGAAATTGCTGACTCTGAAATAACAAAAGGAATAGGAACACATTTTTAGAATTCCACTCATCACTCTGACACAGTAACTATTGAGGCATATTTGCACCTGAGTCATATCCTACAAATGGGTTAAGAACACGGTATGTAAGAAAGCTAGTAACTAGTGCCCTCTGAAGCTCTCTTCGAGGAAGTTTAAAGAGAAGAGTTCAGGTTCTGCTTTACAGGTGTCACAGCTGTAACGATTGTGTTGTTTGTTTGTTTTTGCGGTACACGGGCCTCTCACTGTCGTGGCCTCTCCCGTTGCGGAGCACAGGCTCCGGACGCGCAGGCTCAGCGGCCATGGCTCACGGGCCCAGCCGCTCCGTGGCACGTGGGATCTTCCCGGACCGGGGCACAAACCCGTGTCCCCTGCATCGGCAGGCGGACTCTCAACCACTGCGCCACCAGGGAAGCCCAACAGCTGTAATGATTTACATGACTGGGGAGGTGGCATGTCACCCCCAGGGCCTCAGGGCTATAAACAGAGGCAAAGAGTAGAGGAAAGCCTTACTGCTGTCTCTGTAGTTCCAAACATCTTCATCTGGTCTTAAGTTACTCCAGTTGGGTCAGCCCTCCAGATGGCCTGCTGGTCCAGCACATTACTTACTTTTTCTTCCATTATGTTTGAGAGTGTTTCTCATCGTATAAAAAAGTATGAAAGTACCTTTAGTTTAGCTGAAGATGTGTGTATTTAAAAGGTGGAAAGACAACTCTTTACATACATCTGCTAATTTAGAAAGCCCAAATAATTTGAAAATAGTCCTCCGTAGTCACTAATCAAATATGGAGACTACACCAGGGGGTCTGGCAAACTCCAGCCCGCAAGCCCAGGCCTGTTCCTGTAAATAGTTGTACTGGACCACAGCCCTGTTCATTTGTTTACAGACTGTCCACAGCTGCTTTCCTGCTACAACAGCAGACAGAGCAGTTGTAACAGAGACTGTATGGCCTGCAAAACGTAAAACATTTACTATCTAGAGCTTAACAGGAAGAATTTGCCATCATCTGGACCACAACCAAAGTATTCCAATCTGGGAAGGGTTAAAATACATAAATATATACATAAATAAATTTATATACTCACACACACGCACGTACACACACTGGATTGTTCTCAGGAAAAGAAACAACCCAAAGAATACATTACGAGACGCTTCCCCTTCATCATACCTTTTTTTTTTCATCATACCTTTCAAAACATCTTACATCCCCAGTACCACACTCAGGCCACACCAAGTATAAAGGGTTACAAATATTCAGATTTTATTATAAATAAAATACTGTTTTTTTTTTTAACATAAAAAATGCCAAGTGTTGCATTTTATTTACTACCCTGGAGAGCAAGACCGTAGAGATTAAGGCAAACAGCTAAAGTGAAGGCACATGGAAAAGGGCCACGGTTGGAATTAAGAGGGAAAATTCCAGGGAACAGCTGTGTATGTTCCCTGTGACACCCAGCATTCTGCAGCAGCCATCCTGTCGATTTTATTACATAAAATACAGATAACTGGAACTATACAATAAAATAATGGCTATATTGCAGGTGTGTAATTAAGGTATTGTCTTATAAGGAACTTTTATTTTAAAAATAAAATTCTGTTTAAAAATATACCACACAGATGGAAAAGGAGAAAAGAAACAACAACAAATCCCCCAAATTTCACTGTGGCCTAAGACTTACTGGAGTGAACCTGACCCACAGGCTAGAGGGTAAACTACCTTAGCAGTCTATCTTCAGTCCTTTCCCTGAAACCTTGACCAAAATGTCTCATAGGATGTGGCCACTTAAAAAAGAGGAACTAGCTAGGAAACACTGATGTGAACACTTGGCAAGAAAGAGCCAGGCCTCCTGCGATAGGAGAAGAGGCCTGAGAAGAGGAATGGAGTGGAAGCTTAGGAGGATGCCAGGTCAAAACACCAGTAAGTCAACTCTGGGATGCAAGGAGGAGATGGAAAGGGGAAGAACTAAGGCAGACCACCTCTCCCACTCTATGCAGCATGATCCCTGATGCACTACGGGCACTCAAGTAATTATGCACCCCTTATAAAAATGACCCCATCCAGCTCCAACAACTGCCAGAGGGCATTTCTCACTCACTCCTGGCTCGGCTCACACTGATGGTAAAGATGCCCTTCAGCAGACTTTCCTAATTCCATCCTTCCCTGTGGAGCTGGCGTTCCTGCTCTGGGGCAGCCACTAAGAACAACATCGTGCTGTGGTTGAGGACCACCAGGACTGCAACGGAAGAGGGGTCGAGGTACCTCTTTATCGTGGCTGTGTGTGGAGGAAAGCAGGTGGATGTGAATGTCAGAAAACGGACATGCTGCAAACACAAGGCGAAGGGCAAAGCAACAGGGAACAAATCCAATCCAAAGAACCGCAGATGGAAGGGAAGGAGGTATACAGACACGTTGTGCTGGTGAAGAGGAAAAATGAAGTGAAGAAGTGAACGGACAGTGCCATTCTAGAAACAGGACCAAGTATATTTACATAAACTCCTTACTCTATAATCATGATAAACAAAAAAACATTCACACAAAAATATAAATTTGAAATAATTAATAGCACCAGTGTGTCAGATAATAGTTTCTTTCCCCTGCTACGCAAAGTACAAAGTTGCATAGTGTTAAAGGCTATATATGAATCTCGAAAGCGGGTTGGTAGGAGGAAGGGGTTTGTGGCAGAGAATCGTCACGCTGTGACCTTAGAAGAAAACCACAGAGCTGAGGGTCAGAAGTTGAGAAGCTCACTAGGAAACTCCATGTAAGGGTCTTCCCTCTACGCTTAGAGGGAAGGTTTAGAGGTGGGTTTAAATCACAAAGTGCAGGAACGAGATGGTGTTGGCAGCTGTGTGAAATACTGAGTGCAAGTATTTGTCACCAGGATTTGGCAAACAATGTGTTTTGAGGGGTTCTACAAGATGGGAACATCAGGAGAAAACTGAGGCTAAGGGTCAAATGTTTCATCTCTCCCCAATGGAAGAAAAATGGATATGTGGGATCCTGACGGTACAAGTTGCATCTAAGTTCTATCCCTTTGCTAGAAAAGACTCTAGGACAAGGAGGCTTTTGTTTTGTTTTGTCAAGATCGTAAGGACCACCCGTTCTCTGCCAGGTAACAACACTAGTTCCAAGACTAATATTCTAAAAAAGCTCTAAGAATTAGTGTGATTTTGGAAAAAACTTTAGTGGTTATCATATCCCTGTTTCTTCTGCATAAATTCCATCTATAGGAATAGAAGACGTCTGTTGGTGAGTGCAAGCTGCCCATCCACATTTAAATTGTCAGCTGCCCAAAGATCTGAAAACAGTTTATCTTCCTAGTCAGTTATTAACATCTGAGAAAACGTGCGGCCACTTCTGCAGTCTCACATCGTCCTGGAGACTGTCATAAATCATTGCATCCTTACCCGTGGGATGGCTCAGTGTCCTAAACTCAAAATAGCTAAAACAACAGATGATGGCTCTCGACATTCTAAATGACCAATACCTTTGGCACAGGATGTGTATTTCCTTTTGCTTAAAAGGAGGAGGGGCAGGAGATGTGGATGCATTTTCTTTACCTATAGACTGGATATACTGGCCATCACAATGCTACTGTCAATAGCCAAACTTCTCCTTCATAGAAACAAGAGTACTGAGACTGAGGAGGTTCTGTTGGCATCAGAGAGAAAGGGAGGGCTACTGGCTCAGCCCTGGCCCACAACGGTTCCCACGAAGGGTTTAAGCCACTGTACAGCAACGCAGGATGCCACGTCCTTAGGCGACTCAGAAGGGAAAGGTGGGTCTAAGGGACCACCATTAAGTGGAAGAGAGACTTTATTAGATAAAACCCTTTGTTCCTGATTCACGATGTTTAATTTGCTTCTCTTTAAACTTTGTGACTTCTCCTGGCTCAAAAGGACAGTGGTGGAGAGCAGCAGAGAGTGGGGGTCTGAAAAATGTAATCTTTGTGTTAAGGCACTCTGTGGCCTCACAGTGGCTCCCTAAAGGAAGACGCTAGGGCTTTTCAATGGACGGGGTGTTGAAGCAGCCGGAGGGTAAGGTCTTCTTGATGTCTTCCAGGTTGCGGATGTCCTTCAGGATCTCCTCAATGTCTCTGTTATAGTCCATGATGGCAGCCTCCTGCCTCCTGGCTTCATTCTCCAGGTTAGACACTTTCCTGTCTAGATCACTGACTTTCATTTCATCTTTGGCTTTGTTCAGGGTACCTTCAATCTCATTTAGCTTGTTCAGGTCCACTGTGTCCAGCTGCCCTGTTGAGTCAGAAAGGACACAGAAGAGGACAGACACATTCAGTGAGAATTATAACATCACTCCGCAAGTATCCCCACCAGCGTTTTTCTAAAGGAAGCCCAGCCCCAGCAGCTGTCGCCATGAAAAAGTGGCCTGAGAACTTGATGCCTGTCATACAAGGGCATTAACAATGCAAACCAGGTACAATCACTGACCTAATCTAGCAGGGATGGGTCAGAGCTTATAATGAACATTGGGGCTGGATTTTTTTTCCTGAGAAGACGGTTTTTGTGCAATGTTTTCTAAATGTGTAACGACCATGTCCTAGACCTTAAGCCTCACTTGTGGTTTTGAAGGTCATCTGGTAACGTGTAATACCTTTTCCACGTTTATATATGTAATCCTTGTGTCTTTTTAGTGTCCTCTAATGAACATAAACATCTTTACGCTAGAACCCTAAGCCCTCAGCTGTTCGATTCCAGGGAAACCGGGTTGTTCTGGGAGTCATGTCCTGCTCGCAAGAGTTAGACACTATTATCGGAGCCCTCCTATGGAAAATGGCCAGGGTTGAAATGCTGAAATAATTTCACCAAAGCTTTGCTTTTTTAAAAAATTAATTAATTAATTAATTTATTTTTATTTTTGGCTGTGTTGGGTCTTCGTTTCTGTGCGAGGGCTTTCTCTAGATGCGGCGAGCGGGGGCCGCTCTTCATCGCGGGGTGCAGGCCTCTCACTAGCGCGGCCTCTCTTGTTGCAGAGCACAGGCTCCAGACACGCAGGCTCAGTAGTTGTGGCTCACGGGCCTAGCTGCTCCGCGGCATGTGGGATCTTCCCAGACCAGGGCTCGAACTCGTGTCCCTGCATTAGCAGGCAGATTCTCAACCACTGCGCCACCAGGGAAGCCCCAAACCTTCGCTTTAAAATTAGCAAGAGGGCTTCCCTGGTGGCCCAGTGGTTGGGAGTCCGCCTGCCGATGCAGGGGACGTGGGTTCGTGCCCCGGTCCGGGAAGATCCCACGTGCCACGGAGCGGCTGGGCCCGTGAGCCATGGCTACTGAGCCTGCGCGTCCAGAGCCTGTACTCCACAACGGCAGAGGCCACAACCGTGAGAGGCCCACATACCGCAGGAATAAATAAATAAATAAAATTAGCAAGAAAAAGAGGTCCTTTTGCAAGGAACTACTTCTATATTAGATGAAAGCAGACAGCCAGCTGCACAACGACCAGCACTTTATGCATACTGAACTTGATTAAATTCTCACCAGATCATTTGACATCAATGATTCTCAGCTGTTACGTAATTTGCCCAAATTTGCACAGCTTACAGGCCACAAAGCAAAGATTCCAACCCAAGTCTGACTAACTTTAAAATACAACCTTTTCTGTCACAAAACCTACCTCTTCCAGCTTACTTTCATTTTAAAGTCCATCTGCTGGCACATAATTTATTATTCTTGAAAATTGAGACAGATAAAAATATCACACACACCTCCCAAAAAAACCCCCCCACAAAACAAAACACTGACCAAAACCAAACTTTAAAGGCTATCACATTAAAATAGAGTGCCTTGCTTACAAAGCTGTACTGGCTAGAGTATTACAACTTTATAATAGAGGCTGGTGACAAAAGTACATCTGCCCTATAATGAGGCCTGCTCCCTGTATCAAACTGGATTAAAGGAACATTTTAATATGCTTATATTTCCTTCAAAAAGAAAGCCTTCTCTCTTTTGGCATAAAAACTGTCACCTCATCCAATTAGCCTTTAATCGATTATCCTTTAAAGTGTTCTTTTATTCTGTCATTGAAATCCTTCACTTTAAATCCTTTAAAGACATTCTGCCAGCAGGATGAACTAAGAATAATCACTGTTCGATTGTAACATAAACCTTGACCATAAATGAGCCACCCTAGCTGGAAGCATATCTTCAAAATTTTATTAAGTCCTCAGACCACGGTCAGATTCCAATACTGAGTCAGATTCCATGGAAGGACCTAGCAAGTACATGTTGAATTAATACAACTTAAAGTCACGATTCAGTTCATACGGTCTTTGCACTGTAGTATCTACTTTTGAGTCAACTATCTCAGATCCCAAGAACAGTACCAAGAATTCAAAGGCTGCCTAACAAGACTCTATGGTTACTTACCCAGCTGCTCCAGGAGGTCATTAATAAGGTTGAGGAGGCTGGTGACAGAGTTTTTGGCCTTTCTGGCATTGATCTCAGCTTCCTGAGCAGCCTGTGAAGCCTGTACAGGGAAAAAAGGATAAATGATACAGTAGTCTTGATGATACATTTTTATCTTCTTGAAGTATCTTTTCCCCAATGAGTCAACAAATCTAATTTTCAGATGGTTTCCCTTCTTCTAACTCGTGAAACTATTAGCTCCTACTGTGGAGATGTTCTTTTTTGGTCATATCTTCATGTTGAGGATGTGGCTATTTTTAATTCACTTCATAGTCATGAGGAGGCAGTCAGTATGCCTACAATGACTGTATCTGTCTTTCAAAGATCAAGGTTCCCTCCTTTTCTCACTTTCTCACTCAGGAACACATGGAGGTGTATTCATAATAAAACCCATCAAGCAGAAACACGTTACTTTTTAAGGACGAGTATAAAAACTACCGTTTTAGAACCAAAACATGCCCTCTGGGATGATCTTAGAGACTTGATTGTCAGAAATGTCCTATTCTCAGAAATTTTTCATAATTAAGTGACATTCTTCTAAAACTCCCTCTCCCCAGGCAGTCACACAAATACACACATACAAACTGGGGCAATACAATTTACATTTAAAAAATCAACCGAAGGTAAATATATTGGGGAAAATTCCATGAAACCTGAACAAATACACTTGTGCATGAGTCACAGGAAATGGCAATGGAAGAGGAAGTGTCTAAGTATCAGAAAACAGATGCTCTCACAAATAAATCTGGTCAGGATATACATGAGTAGCTTTGAGCTTCCTACCACAGAACTGTTTTTCCTAGCTTTTCTGGGTCAAGAGAATACAAAAGTTTTGGATAGAAACAATGTGAAAATTTTAAAAAGAAAAATAAAGCAACGGAAAAAACCTTCACAAATAAACGATTAACCTCCGTTCAAACTGCAGCCATTCTCACTGCACCTTCCCAGGCTGTCTGCGAGTGTTCTAGCAGAGCTGTAAAGGACTCTGCTACGGCCATACCATTACATTTAACCTGCTTTCTGCAGCCTCCTCTTCCAAGAACAACTGTGAGCCTTCACTCTTTCCCTTAAAAAACAGGTTATGGACTGCAACAATACTGATGCAATGTTGGCCTCTCAGGATTGATACTTAAATATAAATGGCATAGTATATATGAGGGTGCCTTGTACTCCTTAGAAGTTACTTACCAAAAGGAACAAAAGGTGGATCTTCTTTCTACCCTTTTAATTGAATTCATACACTTTTTTGAAGCTTATAGAGAATATATATCTTTTCCTTTCCTTCAACAGGCTCTAAATCTAATGTTTCTATAACTGTATTAAAACATAAAATCCAGAGACCCTCAGCACGTATGAAATATACACATTTTTACTATATGGGAATTTCCACTTGAGCCATACCTTGCTATAGAAAATGAGGACAATTCAAAACAACAAAAAAATGCATAGTAAAATAAGGTATTTGCACAGCGATGCTTCCTGTTATCACTTCCCTAGGGACTTCTTTACCTAGATTAACAGGCTTAGCAGTTCTTCTTTCCAACCCAAAGTGAAAATGATCTACAGTGAAGGGTGTGATTTTTAGCAGGAGTGGAAGAAGGGTCCCTTCCTTGCACTGAAAGTCCACAATTAAACAAGTTCATGTCTATCATTACTGTGGTTATAATCAGATTGAACTGTAAAGGAATATTTCCATTGTGACTCCATCAAAGTCTTTCAAAAGCAAAATACAGCACAAAACAGAACCTAGTCCTTTGTTGGGCCATGCATTCACAAGTCGATTTTGTTACAAACAGGGCTATGTATACACATCATCACAAAAAGTGAAAAATCAAATTGGATGTAAGTTTGATATGTTTTGTCATCTTCAAAAATGTCCTTTTACACAAGAAACTGGTTTTTGTCTTTAGGCAGCAAGTTGCTGGGAGAATAAGAGGAGGACGGAAATTAACTTTTCATTGCATGCCTTTTTTGATTTTATACCACCTATGATTTACCCATACAAAAATATAAAGACATACTTTTAAATGTCCTAAAACCTCAAATGTGTAAAACAATGTTTTTCTTTTAACTGAGAGTAGCTTTGGGAAGGAACAATTGTGCAACAATCTGGCAGAAGATCCAAATTCTTTGTCTTCTATGTAAGTTACTAACCCGATTCTTGACCAGAAAACACAATTAAAAACAGAAGTCAATATGCAAAAGACTCTTCTCAACAAGTTAGGGATCTTTATTATTAAACACCCTTCACTTTCTGCCCATTAGCAAACATCTGCCAAAATCACTTACCATCCCTGCCATCATCATATCCTGGTCAGCATCATCTTGTTTTTTCTTCAGCTCCTTTTCTGCTTCCTGTAGCTGTTTCAACATATTATTCACCTCGTTATCCAGATCTGTAACTTCTGCAAAAGTCCTCTCAGCTTCTGCCTTGGTGCTGGTAGCGTTCTAGGCACAAAGTAAACAATTCCTAATGAAAAAAAGTTTTCCTTTTTCTAAAGTAGGCTGCCACTCCTTTTATAATCTGTAAAATGGTTCAAAAATATGATCCAGAAAGAACAGGGCAATAATTTGTACTATATGTTGAATTACGTTTAGTTGGGCTACAAATTTAATGAAAAAATAACATTACCACCTAACGTAACATTTTATATTTTATAAAGCACTTTAATTTGTATCCTCTAGTTTAATCCTGTTAATAAGAATTCCTGTTCTGTCGTTGCCATTTTCAGTTGGGGTCACATAGTTGCAACATTTCAATGGTGTATACTTGCCACCACATTGTACTGATTAGACTCTTTCGCTTGGATAATCTTCTATTCAAAGCTAGCCTTATTCTATTGATACTTGGCAGTTCATCATAATGTACAAGAAGTCCATAATTCTGAAATATATTTTATAAAATATAATTAATACAAGAAACTAAAAAATGTGTGTGATTTTCAAACACATAAGTTTAGAATCAGCTCCAATTTCTCCTTTAAATGAAAGAGATTTATCTTTAAGTAGGAGAAAGCCGGCCTAGAGAAATTATTCTTTAAGATGAGTAGAAAGAATCCTAGTACTGGTAACTTCAAAAATTCTAAATAGGTGGGTCTTAGATATGGCAATATGCTTGAAAGGGGGTCTTAAAAACTGTACTGACTTGGCACTGTATATAAGATGGAAAAAATATCAATTGTTCATGTCAAGGAATTGTGTTTACTTAGAAAGAATCTGATTTTTTGTGGGCAGGAGCTGGATGGGTCACTGAAGCCAACTCCCCTCCTCAGCAACTCAGACCCTGCCACTGAGACACAGCAGAAATTTTAGAGTAAAGGACCCTTTCAATGACTCTCCCTCTTCAATCAATGTGGTTACCTGCTCTAATGCCTAGTAAAAAAAAATGAACGACAAGGACGGTTTAATATAACTTTACTGGAGTTGAGGAAAAAATTTGCAAGAGCTTTTGGGGGTCTGGAAAGAAACCGGAAAATGATTAGAGAATAGATGAGCAAAGGCTTCGTTTCGGACAAGAGGGGAGAGCACACCTTTTGGACAGCGCTGGCGATCCTCTCCGCCTCGTGGGCCTTGTTCTTGGCCTCGGTGGCATCTGCGGCAGCATTGCCCAGAGCCAGCTGTGCTTCCCTGGTCTTTTCATTGGCTTCGATTATAGTCTGGTTGATGGCAGGGATTCTCCTTAGTGCCTCCTCTGCAGCCGTCTTGTTATCATTTACTCGTCTATCAAAATCTAAAACAGGTTCAAGGAATGCAATTAAACTAAACTCTCAACAAGCCAAAAGGGAACTTTTCAGGGAGCTGCCACTGGATTTTGTTTTATGAACAATGAAAGTCAGGGGAAAAGACTGAAAAACAGCATGGACTGAAATGTGAGAACAAAGCACACAGATCTACATGGAAGATTCATGTGAATGAACACCTGTTTCTGGAAGGCAAATTCTCACTTGAAACATTTATTGTCATGCAGAGCTGAGTATGCCATCACCTCCACCTCAACCAATATCGAAAGCTGCAGTTTATTTAGTGTTTACTAAGTGTTAGGTACTGAGTTAATAAGAGCTTTATGTGCTTGTGACACAGGCATTGAATCATTTTTATATGAGAAAACTGAGGATTAAAGAGGTAATTTTTTTCAAGGATTCACACTAAGTAAGAGGTGGATCAGGGATCCTACACCAAACCCACTGACACAAAGCCCATACATTCAACCATTATTCTATAAAGCTTCTGCACATATAGAGCTTATGTTTATCAGAGGTGAGTCCAAGGCTACACAGTGAATTGAGCACAGTTCGTTTTTATCTTGGGTGAGGAAAGAAAACATGAAGACTGAGATGCAATTGTCAGAGAAAATTAAAGATAACCTCCATTTACCAACACAAGTCAGCTAAATAGGCATATCTTGGTTACAGGAAATATCTTTTTTTGGCTTCCATACTGAAGAATGCTGGCATAAGATGACATGAGCGCTGGGATTTTTCTTTGAAATACTTTACCATAAAAAAAGGTAGGGTAGGGACTTCCCTGGTGGCACAGTGGTTAAGAATCCACCTGCCAATGTAGGGGACACGGGTTTGATCCCTGGTCCGGGAAGATCCCACAGGCTGCGGAGCAACTAAGACCGTGCACCACAACTACTGAGGCTGTGCTCTAGAGCCCGCGAGCCACAACTACTGAGCCCAAGTGCCACAACTACTGAAACCCATGCGCCTAGAGCCCGTGCTCCGCAACAAGAGAAGCCACCGCGATGAGAAGCCTGCACACCGCAACGAAGAGTAGCCCCCGCTCACTGCAACTAGAGAAAGCCCGTACACAGCAACAAAGACCCAACGCAGCCAAAAATCAATTAAAAATTAAAGCACTATCAGGTGATGCGTAAAGCAGTAATTGTTGGCTTTAATTATATGCATTAACTGATAAAAATTTTTTTTAAAAAAAGGTAGGGTAGGTGTTGGGGGATGAAGTAAGTGCAGTAAAAATCTTAACTGCTGAATCTGAATGACAGGTATATGGGATGTTTTATACTATTATCTCTTGTGCTGTATGTGTTCAGAAAGTCTCATAGTAAAAACTTCTTTACAAAAGAGAGAGAATCACCCTAATGAAGGAGACACACAAATTTACCCTGTTACCTGACCCTCTCATACCTTTCAGGTTGCTGAGAATGTCATTGGCTTCTTGTAAGGTATTTCGTCCCTTTTTAGCAGCTTCTTCCGCAAGAGCCTTGGCAGCATCCGCTCGGGCTAGGAGCTGGTCGGCAGTCTGCAAACACGTGGCAGATAAGAGGACAAACCCTCCAAGGTAAAGCCCTTCTCTCTCCTAACAGACCAGGCACCTACAAGCCACCACCCTGACACTGGCCAGTATACAGCAGGTTAGGCCTGGGCATCAGCATAAGGCCCTCCTCTGAATACTCTTTCATGTGTTTCGTTGCTTCTGCAATTGCGGTAACATCACAGACACAGCCTACAGTCAGGCAGTTTCAATTTTTGCCTCGAGAAACGAAGCAACTCGCAAAGCAAACCAACCTGCTGTTCGGTCTTTCCTTTTTCCAGAAGGTTCTTTACTTCAAATTCCTTCCCTCTCATGTCCTGTCTGAGGTCCTCATAATCTTTTAACTTCTGGTCAATCAGACGATCCAGATCCTCAGCTTCCTTCTTTATTTTATTTGCCTCATTCTATGAGAAGCAAGTAAGATCATTATATTTTAGGCAAAACAACTAAACTGACGAAAAGGTAGGCTTAGTAATTCTATACTTAGTGGACATTTTCTAAAGAATAGCACAGGTCAAGATTTTATGGACCTCTTTAAAAAACTGAGGTATACTTACACATACTGAAATGCACAGCACTTAGTCTGATGAGTTTTGACAAATATATTCACCTGTGTAACCAACACCCCAAACAAGATACAGAATATTTCCACCCAGGAAATTCCCTTGTATCTCTTTCCAGTCAATTTCCACACCCACCTTTCCAACAATGCAGCTGCCACTGGTCTGGTTTTTATCATCATAGATTAGTTTTGCCTATTGTCAAATTCCACATATATGGAATCATACAGTATGTACACGTCTGAGGAGACCTAAAACTTTATGGTAAAAACGAAGTCAACACCTCAGATGTAAAAAGTGAAACTTAATAAATTGCAAGTTTAATGTAAAAAATACACCACTTATATAGAACTTGGTATGAAGATTCATGATTAGAGTACAGATGAAATAAAACACTACCAATCCCTAAATATTTTACCTGCCCCAAAGCATCCTGATATAGTTCTTTCATTTAAACCATTCTTTTATTTCTCTCTTGTTCAAAACCAGGGTAACGACCTAGGTGTAGTCTGTTTTAATTAATCCAAAAATATTATAATTTGGATTTATATCCAAGATTTAGGAGTGATTATTCCTATCACTAAAGGAGTCTTTGCTATTTAATGTTTATAACCACAGGATTTTTTTTTACCTCAATAAGTTCTATTAACGTATCTAAACTAGAACTCAACTTTACCAGTGAGCTGTTGGGAGGACAGAGGAGGTAGGTACTGATGACAGCTGCTGGGCAGTCAGAAGAGCTCTCACCCAGACTGAGGGGGCACGTGGCTGTGTGTTTGGTGGGAAGAGGGTAGGAGCTGTGAATGGGGGACGGCAGTGACAACCAAAGCCTGTGCGTGCAGGCTGTCAGCGCCATACCTCCATGGCTTCTGAGTCCACGGGAGTCAGCTGGGCAACACTGGCATAGATCTCCACGGCTTTCTCACCAGCCCTCTTGGCCTCCTCATGTACTCGGGCAGCTTGCTTCTCTAGATCCTGTGAGATGTTCTTCGCTTGTTCATACCTAAGGAACAAAAGATGTGATGTGCTGAAAACCCTAGTTGCTTTTAGCATCTTAATGTTCACCAAATTCATTCCAGTTTAAATCACCGTGATAGTATTTCCAAAACCTCAAAGAAATGTTATATTAAAATGCTATTATTTAATACCAACATAGCTTAAATTTAGATTTCATCTCATCACTTCTATTTAAGGCATATGGTTTACCATATGCTTTCTTATTTCAGACACCTTTTAAATATTTGTAGCTCAAATATATTTTCTCTGCTCACTCTGTGATATTTTTTCTCTTCTCCTTTATGCAGAATTTTAAGCATCATGGCTAGTCGTTACCATTCTCTGCTGATACAGTAACTGGATCAAATAAAATCTCTGTGGCTCTACATCCCCTGCTCTAATTACGGCATCATTTCAAAAGCATGATTAACAAAAGAAATCTTACTGCATGAATACATGGCCTGAATTCACCGGCATTTAATTTTTCCTTGAACTGGTGTTACTTACAAGAACAACTGAAGGGCTATAAGCCACTTTTAAATTACACTCACTTTCTATTAAGCTCTTCAATCTCAAATGCTGTTTGATTTTCTCCTGCCAGTGTCCTCAGAAGCAGATTATATGCCTCAGTTGATGTATCATTGGCTGCCTTTGCCACTCGTACAATGTCATCAGCTTCTTGTTTATGGCTGTATAACATAAGAGGAAAAACAAGCCATGAAACACAACCGTCTAAAAGGGAAAGAAGTAGAATTTAGGTAATGCTTACCTTATTAATATACATAAACTAATGTGGGCAGAGGTCCACAAATACTGAAAAAATCTTATAAATTTGGAATTTTGTTATCATTTCAGAGGGGCTGAGTTTATAAATAGCGTTCTGTAATCTGAGAAAATGATATTTCCCAAGGATATTAATGATATAAAATGTGTAGGGGCAAATGCTTATATTTCTTAAAAATTACTTTTAAATATAATTATTAAGGGTATTTATGTATGAAACTGTGGATACCAGCAAGAACTCATTTCTCTAGTCATGAACACAAATCCCAGACCTCATCTTTAATTGCTACTCTGGTTCTGTTACTGCATAGTCTTGAAACAACTTTGACTATTCAGATTTCTCACATGCAACCTAGTTACTGGCCAGGAAGAGCAACTCAACAAGGAACATGTCAACAGGGACTCCAGACAAATAACGCACGTTAGCTGGGTAAATGCTAAGGTTTTTTCAACTCTAAAATTTCATATTACATTGTCACACTGCAATACATGGCCATTCTTTTTGATATGATAAACTTTCCTTCAAAATTCATGCATGAAGTACACCACAATTAATTTCCAAGATCTAATTTTCTCGGGAGTTTTCTATAATGTTTTCAGCTGTCTTCTTTTAATCAGAAAATTCAGCTCTAAAACCATGAATGTTCTATGAGCTAAATGACAACAGTTCACACACATTTACAAAGGACAGAAAGAGAGCACATATGGTAAAGCAAGAAGCCAATATAACTGCTTAGACATTGAGGCTAAAATTCTAACATGAGGCTTATTTAAGCACCCTGTACCTATGAGGTCTACTAGCTGTTCTGCAATGCATTCGATAAACATTTATTGAGTACCTACTATATGCCAGACATTGTTTTAAGCATTGGGATTTCAACAGTGAATAAAGCACACAAAAACACCTGCCCTCGTGGAGCCTACATTTTAGCAATTTTATTTTTAAAAAAATGTTTTCACTTGATGCCCTCTACAATTTAAAGTCTTCTTAAGAAATTACCTTACATTTAATCAGGAATGAAATGGTCTGTTTCTGATTTTCACATGTACTATGGGTTAGTAAATATTCTCTATTGAAACTTGAAAATTAAACATTTTTGTTGAAAATTTAAAAATTTTTAAAAATAACTAAATTCTATTGAGCTTAATTATCTATTAACTTTAAGGTTTCAAAATTAAAAATCTAAAAAATGTTAAGGTTTTCCTTAGATGTGCAAATATAATTTCCCTCCAAACCATCACATTCTAATATTCAAAGTAAATATTCTAATTTCAAAGTAAAGGGAAGCAAAGAGTACATGTAGCTAATCGCATTTCAGAAACGAGAGCAAACTTTGCAAAAGTGCGTTACATGGGAAGTGTGTGTGGGGATAGGATGAAAGGACGTGTGCACACCGCAATGAAAGCCATAACTTAACCATTAAAGAGGGAGCTGGAGGTTACCGTTCAGCAAGCTTTCGTGCCTCATCCGCCAAAAGAGTCATGTTGTTTGGGTCCCCTGTAGATTCTGGCTGAGTGATTGACTAGAGAGGAAATAAACAAAGCACTAATCTCAAAGGAATGAATTATTTAAATTTAATAAAGCAAGTGTCAAAACTAAATTTTCACTAGTGTTATTTCGAGAAAGAAGGTCTCTTCTTAATTTCAGAGATCTTCAGGTAACATCAGCATCCTTGATTGCGGATTATTATTTCTAGTTTCAGCAGAGAATAAAGGAAGCTTAGGGACTTCCCTGGTGGCCCAGTGGTTAAGATTCCATGCTCCCAATGCAGGGGGCCTGGATGCGATCCCTGGTTAGGGAACTAGATCCCGCATGCTGCCACTAAGAGCCCACACGCTGCAACCAAAAGATCCCGCGTGCGGCAGCGAAGATCCTGCGTGCTGCAGCTAAGACCTGGCACAACCAAATAAATAAATAAATATTAAAAAAAAAAAGGAAGATTAAATTGCCTAGTGCCATAGAAGGAACAAAACTAGAGAAAGGACCCAGATGTCCTTTGGTTTTAATCCAGTTTGTGATAACTATTTCATGGCAACTATGAGCAATGTGGCTTTCTTGCTCCATGTTTGAAGACAAATAAAAAGATACAAGGAGTCAATTTAGCTGAAGAAGCATTCCACTACCAGTAAAAGCCAAGGGACTCCCTCAGCCCCACCTCAGACCTTCCCAGTCACTCACCACATTGGCAATGGCGACTTTTGCTTTCTCAAGTTCTCTGGATGCGATTTCAATCAACTGCTCTGTGCTTTCTACCCGGGCACAGGCTTGCTCAGCCAAGTTCCCAGTCTCTTCGATGGTATTCCGGATATTCTGCAAACGGCTAATTTGGCTGAATAAGGTGTTATTCACTCTCTGGAGGCGATCCATCAGATTCTGGTCTACATCTGCAATCACAGTGCAGAAGGAAGTCCATAAATTATCTGAGGCGGGGTCGGGCGGGGCGGAACACATATCATCTCACGTGAAATCTGAGGCGCTGCTTATCCTTACTCTTCCAAACATAGCATCTTTCTGACAAGTTTCCCTAAGTCCATTGGCAGAGCTGGTCAGTCTTCACTGTGCCCAGCAGTAGCACCACTGTTACATTCATCTACGGTCTCCAAGTGGGTTAACTGGAGATTAACACACTGTCTCTCTCCCACTTGACTATGAGTCCCTCATTCTTACTCAACACTGTATCCCCAGTATCACACAGTGATTGGCAAAGAGAAGACACTCAAAAAATGTCTGCTGAGGGAAAGATTTTGATATTCTAGCATATGCAAGATTGAATCATAAAAATACAATGTTGTTAAAAGTACTACCAGCCCTGAGAGCTGGACATTTTTCTAAACTAGGAAAAAACTCGGTTCAAAACTGATGTTGAGGGACTTCCCTGGTGGCGCAGTGGTTAAGCATCTGCCTGCTAAGGCAGGGAACACGGGTTCGAGCCCTGGTCCAGGAAGACCCCACATGCTGCGGACTAAGCCCGTGCGCCACAACTACTGAGCCTGCGCTCTAGAGCCCATGAGCCACAACTACTGAGCCCACATGCCACAACTACTGAAGCCCGCGTGCCTAGAGCCCGTGCTCCACAACAAGAGAAGCCACTGCAATGAGAAGCCCGTGCACGGCAACAAAGAGTAGCCCCTGCTCGCCGCAACTAGAGAAAGCCCGTGCGCAGCAGCGAAGACCCAACACAGCCAAAAATAAATAAATAACATAAATAATAAGAATTCTTTCTGGGAAAAAAAAAACTGATGTTGAAATATGGCACGTTAAAATTATTTTGTATTTTAAACTAAATAGACTCTTGCTGCCACCTCCCACTGCCTGGCACATCCATGTAATTGCTTTCAAATTGATCTCTGCTTTTGAAAAGTTCTTCAAATTGTTCTCTATTAATTATGCACATTCAGTTTAAACCTCATACCTGTGTCCTAATCAATCAATCAATATAAGCCCATGCAAAGATAATTCTGACATTATTACAATTCTCACATGTCATGAAGTTATATTATAATATACAGGAACCATTAAGTCAATCCTATTCAAAATTGACCAGTTCTTATTTCTGCATGGTGTTAGTGCTGGCATCTAAATTTTCCAAGGAATGTAAAAGAGATGAGAAGTCAAAGTTAAGATCAACAAAGATGAATACAGGTTTGGAAAAATAGCAACTTACAAGCAGGGCCACCCAATCAATACACATGCGAAGCTGGTGGCCTGCAAAACATCTCATCCAACTATACAAAATGGCCCTGCGCGGATGATTCCTTAAAACAATCCTTTGATAATCCAAAGATTTTTAAGAAAATACAAAATATAAAAACAAGCTGAAATCATAGAAAATCATTCAGATTTAGGAAGCATAAGCATTGGCTTCATTGGCTAATGAAGTTACAGAAGCCCCCTTCCCTTTAGAACTTCAAAAAGGTAACAAATACCGATCTCTCTGGCCAGTTCTTTACAGAAACAATAGTATCCCAAAAAGGGAACAAATAACCTAAGTGGATCACTTCAAAGCCCTCTAATTCCAAGTGTCCAATTGCAAGACCTAATTGCACCACATAATCTCCCTTCAAACTGCAGAATAAACACAAGTTTAACTACAAATGAACACTTAGGGAGAGTCTGAAAGGGTAAATCATTTTGAAGATATTTTTATTCTTGGCTAGTTTGAACCTAAGTAGGAAAGGTCAGCCAGGAACTCCATGAATCAGGATTTAGTGGGAGTGGATTTTAACTCCAGCCTCACTGTGGTGCTCCCAAAGCTACCAGAAGCAGCCCGTTATGCTCCCCACCTTGCAGGTGGCTCAAGGAAAGGTACGGTGGCCATGGCTCCTATCAGAGCTTCTGTCCCACAGAATCACCAGCTTGGGCGGAGGAAAGTACGTAGCCATTGTGGCCCAAAAGAGCCAGATGTAACTGGGGCTGCGCCAAGGTGTGGAGCCTGGATGAGTGGCGGTGCTGGCTCACCTCCCCTTCCTGCCCCGTGACCGTGCCCATGTGCTGGTGCTGCTGGCACCAGAGCTGCCTGCCACACCCCACCTCTCAGGTTGACTGATTGGCACCTAAGAACGATCACCCCACGTTCAGTTCTTCAACGGATATGGCAGGACAGATGCGAATTTGCTGTTACAAGAGAATACATTAATGAAAAAAAACGTGTGTCCAAATTTGAAAATGAGCAGCCTAAAAAAGCCACCATTGTTTATACAGAACAGGAAACATATATATTCTTCTTAATCTATGTTTAAGACTTAAAATGTAACAACAACTGAAACAAAACACATAAGTTTTGACCTCTCATTTTTCCATTTCTAAAAATTTACCTCATAGAACAATTTTTGGACTGTCCTAATAAAAATTAAACAAACTGGCCCAAACCAGATACATCCAATTTCTTCCTTCTCTACTTCAGTAATTTTATAAAATCTTAGGGACATTTACAACAAGAAATAAGCAATATATTTAGCTTTTGTTGACCCGTACTCTGACAAGAGGACTTCTCTAACTCCAGATGGAAACATCATCAGTAGGGAAGTTGATCACTGTGGTCCCGGGTGTTATCAACGTTAATGCACATTTCCTATGAGTATCTGATGAGCATATGTGTCTCAGTGATGGAAAACTCCAAAACAAAGTGACTTCAGCCCAGTGGTGAGCACCTTGATAGAAGGATTCATAAAATGCTTGGATTTTAACATCTAACAGTTTTTGATGTGTTGGGAGAAGTATTTCTGCTTAGTGTATCTTAAAACATTGACAGGTTCTTTTCTACATGTTTAAAAAATAAAATAATTCATATTCTAAACAGAGTTTAAAAATTGATGGGCTTCCCTGGTGGCGCAGTGGTTGAGAGTCCGCCTGCCGATGCAGGGGACATGGGTTCGTGCCCCGGATCAGGAAGATCCCACGTGCCGCGGAGCGGCTGGGCCCGTGAGCCGCCATGGCCGCTGAGTCTGTGCGTCCGGAGCCTGTGCTCCGCAACGGGAGAGGCCACAACAGTGAGAGGCCCGCGTACCGCAAAAAAAAAAAAAAAATTAATTTTATAAAACCATACTACTTAACCTTGCATTAGGAGCTACATCTAAAGACGGACCATCTTATAGAAATTACCCACTTGTTTAATCGTGTGTACCTTTGACATCCTGGGCCTCACGAAGGAGGTCAGTCACCTCTCTCTCTGCTTCCTTTAGTCTATCCTCAAAGGCTTGATCCGTCACCATCTCATCCCCAGTTCCAAGGTTTGCAATGAGATTCTCTAATTCCTGGAGTTTTGCTCGATGCTCAGCAACCTAAGCATAATGGAGGAAGAAAAGGGAAAGGTAGGGTGTACAGACATTCCTGAAGAACTCAACTGTACTTCCTGTAGGAACAATAATCAAAGTGGGTACTCTAGAACAGGGGTGCCCAACCCCCAGGCTGTAGACCGGCAACAGTCCATGGTCTGCTCGGAACCGGGCCGCACAGCAAGAGGCGAGTAGCGGGCGAGCGAGCAAAGCTTCATCTGCTGCCCCCCATCGCTCTCCACGGCCCGCATTACCGCCTGCACCATCACCGCCCCCCACACACCCTGTCCACGGAAAAACTGTCTTCCACGAAACCGGTCCCTGGTGCCAAAAAGGTTGGGGACCGCTGCTCTATAAATATGAAGGTCTATACACTCCATGTATGTATACTTTTAAGTAGATAACATGGGTAGTTTTTCCTCATTCCTCTGGCTTCAAAAGAAAATCTGGTTGATTCCTTTGACGTTAAACCCTACATGCTGATGATTCTCCAGTTCTGACCTCTCCCTTGCGTTTGAGATTACCTATCTGATACCCCCACTTGGCTCTCTGATAGGTATTCTCAACCTAATATCCAAAATTCTATCCTTGATTCTTTCTCTTAAATATGTATTCTCTGAGTCATCACCATCTCAGTAAGTAATGCCTACAACTACCTTAAGCAAAAAACCCAAGATCCATCCTTGATTCTTCTCTTTCCCTAACTTTACCCTCTCTCACACCCTGCCCTGCCGAACACACATATAATATTTGTCCAATTCAATCTAGGCTTCCCCTTTTGCCCCACACCTAACCATCAATCTTCACACAGCAGAGTGCTGTTCTTAAAATATAAACTGGATTTCCCAGCTTACAACTCATTAGTGCATTCCCACTGGATTTGGAATAAAATCTGAATTCCTTACTCTGGTCAACATGGTGCAACGTAAGCTGTCTCTACCAACCTTTCCAGTCTTATCACAAACCACTCCCCCCTCACTCAGCAGGCTCCAGACACCCTCCAGCTTTGAGGCCTTTGTACCCCACGTTCCCTCTGCCTGGAACAGCCTACCCACCACTTCTCCTTTGGTTTGCTCTTTCCTATCCTTAAGATCGCACCTTAAGTGAGTTTCCACAGACGCTCTATATAAAGTAGTTCTCCCCAGTTATTCTCTGTTTGTATTCTTTCTTGCACTTATCTCAGTTAGTATTTCTTTAATTTTTATTATTTGTCTCCCAACTAGAACTTGAGTCTTTGAGAACAGGGACTGTGTCTATTTTGTTCACCATTTTTTCTCTAGAGCTTAGAGCATAGGAAGTGCCCATTCAACATCTGCTGAATGAATGAACGCATGCACTGTTGACAGCTGACCTTCTCCTTTACCAGCCGGTAACAAGCTGGACATTCCTGGCAGCCAGGCCAAGACCGATTGTAGAAATAGTTCTCTTCACACTGGTCACAGCGATTCCCCACAAAGCCTTCTTTGCATGCACAGAGACCATCATCTTTGCACTGGAGGGAAAGAGACCCCTCAGGATGACAGTCACAGGCTGCAGAATAAAGGGAAAAGGTACATAATAAGGAAAAAAAGGAAGAGTGCATTTTCTTTTAACTCACATTGATATCAATAAGCCAACTGTATTATCATTATAATTAGATGCTTTGTGAAAAACAGGCTGATTTAGGAGAATTTAAATGGTTAAGCCTGCTTAGCAGAGAAGCCAGACATTTTTAAAACAGGAGTAAATTTTAGAGTGAGCACCTTTTGGAGGGGGCACATTTCACGTGACTGAATAATTACAGAAATTAGTCTATTACAGAAAGTGCCCTTTTTGTGCACTTCGAGAATTTATCTCTACCTTCATCTCTCCACTGTTTTTCTCTCACTAAGGAACTAGAAAACCCAAATGCTAATGCTTATTTTCCATTATTTTATAGTTTGTTTACTCATTTTGTTCTCTGAACGGAGTCAATGACTTATGCTACATTCCACAGGAGAAATGAAGGAATTCAGAAAGCAAAAACCCAAACTGTTCCGCGGCCTAATTCCAAGCAAGTGTTTATGCCAAGGAGCAGCAGATGTGGACATGTAACCGCACCAAAAGGGCCCCAAGGGTGGGAAGCAACTGAGCCAGTAAGTCAACAAACACGTTTGAGCAGAATCCCTCACTGTTTCATTTTCTGCGCTAAGGTGATCAATTAAAAAGTTTCATTAAGCACGGGGAAGGCTCGGTAACCAAAGGGTAATCATCTGGAAAAATTAAAGACTAGAAAAAGGAAGAATCAGAAACACTGTAAAAAAAAAAAGACATAAATAGGGTGGTTGCAAAGAAACTAGAGAGGCTTTCGGTCCTCTGAGTTTTAAAAAAATGGATAATATTTCTTGAATAAAGCATCTGCGATGATCTGGGCACAGCCCTGACTGTGAGCCATGTGGCTACACCGAGGCTGTCAAAGTCCTTTCTGGACTAACAGTTCTAACTGGAATGAGACGAGACTTTGCCACCAACGCCCCTTACGTTTACAGCCTTCAGGTCCAAACCCAAAGTGGTTGACCTCGCAGTGCTCGCAGTGCTGACCGGTGATGCCAGGCTGGCACTCACACTGGCCAGTGTGGATGTCACACTGTCCATTGGTGGAACCCAAAGCATGGCAGTCACACCTGAAAATGAACACATGACATTTCTCAGGTAAGTAAAACAGACTTTAAGCAAACCTTTCTTTTTTGTTCCTTTCAGCATAGGACTGATGTAATTTGTATTAGAAGACAGAATGTTAAGGGCTATTATGACAGACGTTAAGGGTTGTTAAAACCTGAGGTTCAAGTGATTTTCATGAGTTCTATTCAGAACTTCTTTTTCTAGCCTAACCCACACGAATACTTTTATTTCACTACTAAAACTACTACCCACGGCTCTCCAATCTGGCACCACGTGGGCGCTGAACAGGTTTGAAAACAGGAATTCCCAGGCAACTGCAATCCTTGAAGGTCTGATTCTAAGCATCTCAGAAAGGACCATATAATCTGTATTCTTAAAAAAATGTTGCTCAGGTGACACTGACACAGCTGGGGCCACTGCATTCCACTCTTTTCTCTCATTACTTAATTACAACTCTCCAGTATTGCCTCGAAAGGGTGCCTTGCCTATTTTAGGCACTCAAATAATTCCTGAACAAAGCCAAGCCAACTATGAACCATAACTTATAAAAATTCATCTCTGACAATAAAAGAGCAAAGGTCACTTGAACCAAAGGCAGCCGCCATCTTACCTTTCACAGCCCTGCCCGCTCTGCAGGTTGTAGAATCCAGGGTCACAAGCTCCACAGTCCCGGCCGGTCACATGAGGCAGACACTCACACTGCCCGGTCACAGGGTTACAGCTGCTCTGCTGCTTCACGGTCCCGTAGGGGTTGCAGTCGCAGGCTAAGGCAGGAAGACAGAGACAGCAAAAGATGCAGATCATCTGAGAGAAGTACTGAAGTATAAACAACGCAAATAGATTCTTTAGATTTGAGTTATCCAGTACAGTAGCCACTGGTCACTGGTGGCTACTGAGTACTTGAAATGTGGCTGGTCTGAATTGAGATGTGCTGTCAGTGTGAAACACACACTGGACTTCGGAGACTTGGTGTGGAAAAGAACATACATCGCAAAAATGTTTTACTGATTTCTTGTTGAGATGATAATACATTAGATAGGTTAGGTTAAATAAAATATAGTGTTAAAATTAATTTCACCCATTTCTCTTTACTGTACTGTGTCTACTAGAGAAATTTAAATTACGTAAGTGGTTTGCACTATATTTCTATTGAACAATGCTGCATTCAACCAAACAACTGTGAATATTTAAAGAGACCGTGCAATGATTCTCAGAACGAATGAATATAACTGTGACGGAATCTGGCCGATGGCCGATTACCTTTGCACTTGTCTGCTGGATTGGGAGCCAGGGGATTTCCAAAAAATCCGTCTTTGCACCGGTCACAGTAGAAGCCTGCCGTGTTATAGATACACTTCAGGCATTCTCCCGTCAAGCGATTGCAATTTCCAACTGCATTGGGATCGATGTTGTCATTGCACTGGCACAGGCGACAAAGCCTCACAGGGCCGTTTCTACCCAGAGGGTCTCCAAAGTAGCCGTCATCACAGAGCTCACATCTTTTACCTGCGCAGGAGACAATCTGATGTTATGAAAGAAAAGGCCTTAGATGTTTCTAGTGCTACTGGTTACAAACAGTCTGGAGTAAACATCAGATGCAAGGCAACATGGGGCAGTGGACATGGCACCAGCCTAGGAGAGCAGAGGACCTGGGCTGCAGTCCTGGCATGGTGAGTGACCTTGGACACATCTCCATTTCCTTATTAGAAAGATAGCACCTGTTTTGCCTCCTTTGCTTCAGTTGTTTTGAGGATTAATTGAAATCATGCACTAGGAGTGCTCTGTAAATGAGTCCAGCTCAGGTTGATTAACCTTTCCAGTCCCAAGGGCTGGTACATTCATCTATGTTTGTTTTTTCCGATAATATTGAGAAAAATGAAAGATGACTCTTGATACCATACATTTCTCATACCACAGGGTGGGCAGGATCATTCTCTTAAAAAATAAACGGCATGTGCTAATCCTTGTTTGAGCAGTGTCAGCTGGCATAGGAGAGAACTTGGACAGCATCATTTGCCACTCACTTCTATTACAACTAAGGGAACAGCCAGGTTGAGAAACTTGCCCACAACCAAACAGCCGATAGTAAAAGAGACAGAGGTAGAATTCAGGGCTCTTTCCACTGTGTTAAACTCACTGCTCCTCATCCTTCTTTTTCCACTTCCCCACTATTATTAGCTCAAGTTGTGTTCTTGGTATCTTTGTAGGCAACTGGGCCTGAATTACCTAAACTTTTTGGAGAAACAGAGGTTTCTTCATTTACTCATCCCACAAATACTAACTGAGCATCTACAGACACTGCTCTAGGTTATCAGGGTGATGTGGTGAACAGGGCGGATGAGGTCTCTGCTCTCACAAAGCTTATGCAGCAACTGAGGGAGACCAGTTCACAGACATATAAATAAACAAGATCACTTCAGAGAGCGACACACATAAAAAAGTTAAACAAAACAGAAACCATGACAGAGAGACAGGGCGAGGGCGACTTTATATTGGGTGGTTAGAGAAAAGCCTCTGTAAGAGGAGACATTTGGGATGACAATGGAAAGACACAAGAAACAAACCATGATAATATCCAAGAGAAGAATGTTCCAGAAAAGCAAGATGAGCTTGTGGAAGCAGTAAGAGACAACCATGTAGGTCACAGTAAGGAAAATGGGTTTAAAGTACAGTGAGATGCTATTAGGGTTTTTTTAAGTGATGAGATCTGATTTACATTTTAAAAGTATTATTCTGGCTGCTCTATGGAGAATGGGTTGTAGGAGATCAGAGTGAAGCATGGAGACAAATTAGGAGGCTATTTCAGGTGAGAGATGACAGTGGAGTAGACCAGGGTGGTGGCGGTGAGAGTGGTAAAGAGTGCTCAGATTTGAGAACCAGCAACACCTGCTGACTGATTGCTCCTACGAAATGAGAGACAGAAGAATCAAGGACAAGCCTCGGATTTTTAGCTTAAGCAATTAGGTAGATGGTAGTGTTTTTACTGAGATGAACAAGACTGGGGAAGGAACAGGTTAGGGTTGGAGAAAATCAAAGATCTAGCTTGAATTTGCTTAAATTTGACATTCCTTTAGCCATCTGATTCAAGATCACACCAGAAAATATTTGGTACATTCAAACTAGTGAGATTTGAGGAGAGACATTCACAGAAAAACAGATTGGATGAAAAGGCAGAGGGCTATGTACCAGATGAAGGAACAAGATAAAACCCCAGAAAAACAACTAAATGAAATGGAGATAGGCAACCTTCCAGAAAAAGAATTCAGAATAATGATAGTGAAGATGATCCAGGACCTCGGAAAAAGAATGGAGGCAAAGATCAAGAAGATGCAAGAAATGTTTAACAAAGATCTAGAATTAAAGAACAAACAAACAGAGATGAACAATAACTGAAATGAAAAATACACTAGAAGGAATCAACTGCAGAATAACTGAGGCAGAGGAACGGATAAGTGACCTGGAAGACAGAATGGTGGAATTCACTGCTGTGGAACAGAATAAAGAAAAAAGAATGAAAAGAAATGAAGACAGCCTAAGAGACCTCTGGGACAACATTAAACGCTACAACATTCGCATTATAGGGGTCCCAGAAGGAGAAGAGAGAGAGAGAAAGGACCAGAGAAAGTATTTGAAGAGATTATAGTCGAAAACTTCCCTAACATGGGAAAGGAAATAGCCACCCCAGTTCAGGAAGCGCAGAGAGTCCCACACAGGATAAACCCAAGGAGAAACACACCGAGACACACAGTAATCAAATTGGCAAAAATTAAAGACAAAGAAAAATTAATGAAAGCAGCAATGGAAAAACGACAAATAACATACAAGGGAACTCCCATAAGGTTAACATTAACAGCTGATTTCTCAGCAGAAACTCTACAAGCCAGAAGGGAGTGGCATGATATACTTAAAGTGATGAAAGGGAAGAACCTACAACCAAGATTACTCTACCCGGCAAGGATCTCATTCAGATTCGATGGAGAAATCAAAAGCTTTACAAACAAGCAAAAGCTAAGAGAATTCAGAACCACCAAACAAGCTCTACAACAAATGCTACAGGAAGTGCCCTAAGTGGGAAACACAAGAGAAGAAAAGGACCTGCAAAAACAAACCCCCCAAAATTAAGAAAATGGTAATAGGAACATACATATCGATAATTACCTTAAATGTGAATGGATTAAATGTTCCAACCAAAAGACACAGGCTCGTTGAATGGATACAAAAGCAAGACCCATCTATACGCAGTCTACAAGAGACCCACTTCAGACGTAGGGACACATACAGACTGAAAGTGAGGGGATGGAATAAGATATTCCATGCAAATGGAAATCAAAAGAAAGCTGGAATAGCAATACTCATATCAGATAAAATAGACTTTAAAATAAAGAATGTTACAAGAGACAAGGAAGGACACTACGTAATGATCAAGGGATCAATCCAAGAAGATATAACAATTATAAATATATATGCACCCAACATAGGAGCACCTCATTACATAAGGCAACTGCTAACAGCTCTAAAAGAGGAAATCGACAGTAACACAATAATAGTGGGAGACCTTAACACCTCACTTACACCAATGGACAGATCATCCAAACAGAAAATAAGGAAACACAAGCTTTAAATGACACAACAGACCAGACAGATTTAATTGATATTTATAGGACATTCCATCCAAAAACAGCAGATTACACTTTCTTCTCAAGTGTGCACGGAACATTCTCCAGGATAGACCACATCTTGGGTCACAAATCAAGCCTCAGTAAATTTAAGAAAACTGAAATCATATCAAGCATCTTTTCTGACCACAATGCTATGAGATTAGAAATGAATTACAGGGAAAAAAAAGTAAAAAACACAAACACATGGAGGCTAACAATACTAAATAACCAAGAAATCATTAAAGAAATCAAAGAGGAAATCAAAAAATACCTAGAGACAAATGACAATGAAAACACGACAATCCAAAACCTATGGGATGCAGCAAAAGCAGTTCTAAGAGGGAAGTTTAGAGCTATACAAGCCTACCTCAAGAAACAAGAAAAATTTCAAATAAACAATCTAACCTTACACCTAAAGGAACGAGAGAAAGAAGAACAAACAAAACCCAAAGTTAGCAGAAGGAAAGAAATCATAAAGATCAGAGCAGAAATAAATAAAATAGAAACAAAGAAAACAAGAGCAAAGATCAATAAAACTAAAAGCTGGTTCTTTAAGAAGATAAACAAAATTGATAAACCTTTAGCCAGACTCATCAAGAAAAAAAGGGAGAGGACTCAAATCAATAAAATGAAAAATGAAAAAGGAGAAGTTACAACAGACACCGCAGAAATACAAAGCATCCTAAGAGACTACTACAAGCAACTCTATGCCAATAAAATGGACAACCTGGAAGAAATGGACAAATTCTTAGAAAGGTATAACCTTCCAAGACTGAACCAGGAAGAAATAGAAAATAAGAACAGACCAATCACAAGAAATGAAATTGAAACTGTGATTAAGAATCTTACAACAAACAAAAGCCCAGGACCAGATGGCTTCAAAGGTGAATTCTATCAAACATTTAGAGAAGAGCTAACATGCATCTTTCTCAAACTCTTCAAAAAACTGCAGAGGAAGGAACACTCCCAAACTCATTCTATGAGGCCACCATCACCCTGACACCAAAACCAGACAAAGATACTACAAAAAAAGAAAATTACAGACCATTATCACTGATGAATATAGATGCAAAAATCCTCAACAAAATACTAGCAAACAGATTCCAACAACAAATTAAAAGGATCATATACCAAGATCAAGTGGGATCTATCCCAGAGCTGCAAGGATTCTTCAAATATATGCAAATCAATCAATGTGATACACCATATTAACAAGTTGAATAATAAAAACCATATGATCATCTCAATAGATGCAGAAAAAGCTTTTGACAAAATTCAACACCGATTTATGATAAAAACTCTCCAGAACGTGGGCACAGAGGGAACCTACTTCAACATAATAAAGGCCATATATGACAAACCCACAGCAAACATCATTCTCAATGGTGAAAAACTGAAAGCATTTCCTCTAAGATCAGGAACAAGACAAGGATGTTCACTCTCACCACTATTATTCAACATAGTTTTGGAAGTCCTAGCCATGGTAATCAGAGAAGAAAAAGAAATAAAAGGAATCCAAATTGGAAAAGAAGAAATAAAACTGTCACTGTTTGCAGATGACATGATACTATACATAGAAAATCCTAAAGATGCCACCAGAAAACCACTACAGCTAATCAATGAATTTGGTAAAGTTGCAGGATACAAAATTAATGCTCAGAAATTGCTTGAATTCCTATAAACTGATGATGAAAAATCTGAAAGAGAAATTAAGGAAACACTCCCGTTTACCATTGCAACAAAAAGAATAAAATACCTAGGAATAAACCTACCTAGGGAGACAAAAGACCTGTATGCAGAAAACTATAAGACACTGATGAAAGAAATTAAACATGATACCAACAGATGGAGAGATATATACCATGCTCTTGGACTGGAAAAATCAATATTGTGAAAATGACTATACCACCCAAAGCAATCTACAGATTCAATGCAATCCCTATCAAATTACCAATGTCATTTTTTACAGAACTAGAACAAAAAATCTTAAAATTTGTATGGAGACACAAAAGACCCTGAATAGCCAAAGCAGTCTTGAGGGAACAAAACAGAGCTGGAGGAATCAGGCTCCCTGACTTCAGACTATACTACAAAGCTCCAGTAATCAAGACAATATGGTACTGGCACAAAAACAGAAATATAGATCAATGGAACAGGATAGAAAGCCCAGAGATACACCCACATACCTATGGTCAACTAATCTATGACAAGGGAGGCAAGGATATACAGTGGAGAAAAGACAGTCTCTTCAATAAGTGGTGCTGGGAAAACCAGACAGCTACATGTAAAAGAATGAAATTAGAACACTCCCTAAACACCATACACAAAAATAAACTCAAAATGGATTAGAGACCTAAATGTAAGACTGGGCACTATAAAACTCTTAGAGGAAAACATAGGAAGAACATTCTTTGACATAAATCATAGCAAGATATTTTTTGATCCACCTCCTAGAGTAATGGAAATTAAAAAAAAATAAACACAAAAATAAACAAATAGGACCTAATGAAACTTAAAAGCTTTTGCACAGCAAAGGAAACGAAAAACAAGACGAAAAAGCAATCCTCAGAATGGGAGAAAATATTTGCAAATGAATCATCGGACAAAGGATTAATCTCCAAAATATATAAACAGCTCATGCAGCTCAGTATTAAAAAAACAAACAACCCAATCCAAAAATAGGCAGAGGACCTAAATAGACATTTCTCCAAAGAAGACATACAGATGGCCAAGAAACACATGAAAGGATGCTCAACATCACTAATTATTAGAGAAATGCAAATCAAAACTACAATGAGGTATCACCTCACACTGCTTAGAATGGGCATCATTAGAAAATCTGCAAACAACAAATGTTGGAGAGGGTGTGGAGAAAAGAGAACCCTCTTGCACTGTTGGTGGGAATGTAAATTGATACAGCCACTATGGAGAACAGTATGGAGGTTCCTTAAAAAACTAAAAATAAAACTACCATATGACTCAGCAATCCCAGTACTGGGCATATACCCAGAGAAAACCATAATTCAAAAAGACATGTGCAGGGGCTTCCCTGGTGGCACAGTGGTTGAGAGTCCGCCTGCCGATACAGGGGACACAGGTTTGTGCCCTGGTCCGGGAATATCCCACATGCCGCAGAGTGGCTAGGCCTGTGAGACATGGCCGCTGAGCCTGCGCGTCCGGAGCCTGTGCTCCACAACGGGAGAGGCCACAACAGTGAGAGGCCCACGTACCACAAAAAAAAAAAAAAAGACACATGCACCCCAATGTTCACTGCAGCACTATTTACAATAGCCAGGTCATGGAAGCAACCTAAATTCCCATCAACAGACAAATGGATAAAGAAGATGTGGTACATATATACAATGGAATATTACTCAGCCATAAAAAGGAACGAAATTGGGTCATTTGTAGAGACGTGGATGCATCTAGAGACTGTCATACAGAGTGTAGGAAGTCAGGAAGAGAAAAACAAATATCATATATTGACGCATATATGTGGAACCTAGAAAATGGTACAGATGATCCAGTTTGCAAAGCAGAAGTTGAGACACAGATGTAGAGAACAAACGTATGGACACCAAGGGGGGAAAGTGGTGGTGGTGGTGGTGTGATGAATTGGGAGATTAGGACTGACATGTATACACTCATGTGTATAAAATGGATGACTAATAAGAAAATAAATAAATAAACATAAATAAACAAAAAATAACAAAAAAATGAAAATTATGTCCCTATTAATATTTAGTTTAACTTCCTTATATCAAACTATTCTCTTTTGAGAAATGGTAGGGAACTCTGACTAAAATGTTTATATACAGCACCATCCTATGCAGTGTCACACACTGGTGAGCATTTTTCCAAGAATAACTTTCCAGTGATTAAAAATTCATGGGATATTAGTATATTAAGAAATTAGAACATGATAAAAATGGCATTTCAAAACATCAAAGAAAAGACAGATAATTAAAAAAAAGACTTGAGGAGAGTTAATAAAACATACTACCCATAGAAGGAAGGGGATAGTGTTGAGAAACCACAAGTAGAGCATAGCACCTGGGGTAGTAACTGCAGGGCTCCAGAACCTTGGCCTCAGAGCGGGGGTGGAGGGAGCAGTTACCAGAACCTAATAGTTTCTAACTTTCTTAAAAAGGGCTGTTTGGAGAAGGTCACCTGCCAAGAGCTGGTAAGTTTGATTAAGGTCACCAAACCACAAGGACCCTACAGAGAGGGGGCCTTGGAGTACATACTCTGCCCTCACTCTCCTTCCTCTCTCTCTCTGATCTCCTACGTGCTTCCCACCACCTGCACTCAAATGGAGGTGGCCATGTGATGTAGTACATGCAGGCCTCATCAGGGTGGAGAAGGATAAAGAATGGATATGGAGGGGCAGATGGAAGGCTTCCAGCCCACCATCCAAGTGGAGACAGCAAGTAGGTAGCTGGTACTCAAGAGAGCGAGGTCAGGGCTGAAGACATGGATTTTGCAGTTGTAGGCACAGAGGGGCTTTTGAAGCCTAAAGATGAGATTTGTTCACCTAAGGAGAGAATATAGATAAAGCTAACATGAAAGCCCTAGGTTGAGAAACAGAAGTGATCAAAGGAGATCCAAGAGAAGAGAAGAAAAGTAGAAGAAAACCAAGGTGAGGGAAGTATCACAAAAAGCAACAGGAGAAAATGTGTGGAGCAAAGTGAGTAGTGAACAGTGTCCAGTGCTGCTGAGAGACCAGGTCAGATAAGGACTGAAAACTGACCACTGCATCTGGCAAACAGAGACCACTGATGAGGTAACAGAAAATGTGGCTGGGGGAGGAGGAGGACACGAAGAAACAGGATGTTAAGAGAGGACAGGAAGCTAGGGGCCCTTCTTGCCTCTGAGGCAAATATTCAATAGTTGCCAGACCCACACCCAAGATCCTTCTCCAGATTAGGATTAAGACACCATTTCAGTTCTGCTTTTTCATCAGGTAGTTTAGCTAGTCTAGATACGATCCATATTTAAAATGTCTTAAAACCTGTTCTGAATAAAACTCAATTAAAAAATCTGCTAGAAAACGTAAAACAGAGCTACATGATAGCCCATGAAAAGCTCTCATTGCAAAATATCTTCCACAGCTACAGCTAGTCTACCCCTCTGTCTCAGAGCCTAGGATGTAGGTTCAAGTCCAGGCTGTACTACTTATATGACTTCGGGCAAATTATAGACTTCTCTTAGTCTTGGTTTTCCTTATTATCCCTCCCACACTGGGAGTGGCGTCTTCCTTTCTTCTCCTTTAGCACTCTTGTGTGTGTTCCTTTATCTGAACTAACCACACTGTATTAAAATGATCTGTGCTTTGCTCCACAGTTTTAGACCCTGAAGATTAGGGACCCTCCTTTATTCATCTTCATGTTCCAAAGCCATGCACTTAAAAAATTTTGTTGAAAAAATGATTATTATTTTTAATTTACCTAAAAAGATTGTTTAAAGTATTAAATTAAATGCAGAAGCATTTCACACATGAAGATTTCAGTGACTATCAGCTGTTATTCATATTCTTCAACAATTTTCTAAACGAGGAACATCTTACTTTGTATCTGCAACCTCTATTCATTTATTCAATAGATACTTGCATTCATTCAACAAACACACGTGCCAAACACTATTCTGGGTGTTAGGGACACAAAAGTGAATTAAACAGACAAAAGTTCCTGCTCTCAAGGAGCTTAAACTGGAGGTGGAGGGGGAAGATAGGTAATCAACAAATGAATACACATAAAAATATCAAGTGGCTAAAAAGTGCTATGAAAAGAAGTAAAGCAGGATATAGGAAAATAAAGAGTGATGGCATTGGACTTCCCTGGTGGCTCAGTGGTTAAGAATCCACCTGCCAATGCAGGGAACACAGGTTCGATCCCTGGTCTGGGAAGATCCCACATGCTGCGGAGCAACTAAGCCCGTGCGCCGCAACTACTGAGCCTGCGCTCTAGAGCCCGCGAGCCACAACTACTGAAGCCCACGCGCCCTTAGAGCCCACATGCTGCAACTACTGAAGCCTGCGCACCTAGAGCCCGTGCTCTGCAACAAGAGAAGCCACTGCAATGAGAAGCCCGCGCACCGCAACTAGAGAAAGCCTGCACGCAGCGAAGACCCAACACAGCTAAAAAAAAAAAAAAAAAAAAAGACTGATGGCATTATTTTTCACAGGGTCTGTGCTGTTTTCATGCAGACTTCTACATCCTAATTAACATCCTCAAGAACTGCTATAGATCATTTCCTTCAATCCAGGTGATAACTAACAAAACAAATACAGCTGACCCTTGAACAATGCGAGGGTGGACGATCCCTCTGCACAGTCAGAAATCCTTATACAACTTATAGTCATCCAGCCCCCACCTTCTGCGGCTCCTCTGAATTTGCAATTCCACATCCAGGGGTTCAACCAACTGTGGATTGTAGTACTGTAGTATTTACTATTGAAAAAATCTCATACAAGTGGACCCATTCAGTTCAAACCTGTGTTGTTCAAGGGTCAACTGTGTATTTCACAAATCTGATTAGTGACTAATATGTGTATAACATTTCCTAAAATCTCCTATATGATACTCCATCTCTCTATAAGCATCCCGAATAATTTTACTTCACCATTTGTACTATTTAGTATAGATATGAGAACGACTCCACAATGCCTAACTGTTTAGTTTACTGTCCAGTGAAACAACAGAATCAGTAGAGGGATCTCTTATCAAAATGCTCTATTAAGTACCTCTGAGAGTAGACACTGAACGAGGGATACTTACTATACTCTGTGGCAGCAGAGTAAAAGGTCCTAAGAACCTGGGTACAGCAGGGAGGGTTCATTGAGGAAAACCATCCTGGGGAAGTGACGTTTCAACTCAACCCACAGAACAGACAGGAGTTGGCTAAGAAAAGTGAGAGAGTCGGGTAAGCACTCTAAAGAAAGAGAACAGCACGTGGCAGGCCAGAGTCGGGCACACCTGAGCCCAGGAGGGCAGGAGCAGAGGGTACAAGTGCAGCGGTGGGTGGTGGGGAATGAGGCTGGAGAAGTCTACCTCTAAGAGACTCTGTTGGGCCACTGTTTTCTTAAAAAAAAAGGAGAAAAGGGTCAAAAATATGAAATTCTACACTAACTTCTACTCCTTATTTTTTCAACTACCTTAAGCAAATGATTGGCTCTCCCTGTGTGGCACTGCCCTTGTGCTCGATGTGCGGTCAGGGGAGAAGTGGAAGGAAGGTGGAGTGTTTTAATGCTTCCCAATGATTAAAGAATGTTTTGATGAGACATGAGAGATACAGAGTATGAGCTCAGTGTTTTGGTTTTTCTACTTATGTTCATGCTCTCTAGCAGTATCTTTTGAACAAAGAGCTTGTAACGGAGTCAAAGTCTGTATCAGAAGCCTGGCCAGAACCTCTCCATTACGTGGAGGCTAAAGTCAATGGAAGAAAGGGCAACGGTCAACAGTGAGCCCCCGTCTCCTCTGTGAATCAGCACAGGCAACTCCTTGAGTAGCCAGGAAAGATCTAGTTTTATGTTCTTATCAAAAAGAAAGAATCTCAGAGAATGGGAACAGAGGTCTTATCCAAAGCTCTACAAATATTTTTTTCCCCAACTAAATGCGATGGGCCCTGATACACTGAAAGGACTATTTAGATAAAGAATTTAAAGAATTTTAAAATTACCACTTTACACCAAGAATCCCAGGGCAGCCTCACAAACTAAAACTCAAGTTTTGATTCGCGTCTTGTAAGGGAGAGTATATTGTAGTGATCCTCCTCTTTGGAGCCAGAATGCCTGGGTTGAAATTCCAGCTGCTCCAATGACTATAGCCATGTAGCCTTGGACATGTAACTTAATGTCTCTGTGCCTCAGTTTTCTTAGCTGTAACCTGAGGATAATGCAAGAAGCTATCTCAGAGGGTTGTGAGGATTAATGAGGCAGTATATGTTAAAGTGCTTAGAAAAGCACCTGGCCATAAATATGTTAGCTACTATTAGTAATTGATATGCATTTTACAAATCCATAATAAACCTGTTTCCTACAAAACTTTTGCCTACTAGGAAAACTAACCATGGAACCAAACAAGAAAATCCAAAAACCTCCAAAGTCCTTCTTCCCAAGGTGTTTCTGTGGATAGAGCAGACTTACCAGTGGTGCCAGTAGGACAGTTGGTGCACACCACCTCCTGTGTCTTAGGGACAACAGCACAACTGGAGCCCCCAGGACACGGACAGGGCTGGCAATCAGAGGAGGTGCCCACGGTGGAATCGCCATAGTACCCGTCACTGCATTTCTCACAGTGGGGCCCGGCTGTATTCTCTCTGCAGTTACAAACACCTATTTGGAGAGCAGGTGTGAGAAAACAGGTGAGTGTATAAGCAAATAAGACAATGAGCATTTCCAACCACCTGCTAAAGAGAATTTAGGTCTAGCAGCCCCCAAAGGTCATCTTCTCACCTGTCTCAGGGTCACAGGTCTCACTGTGCCCATTGCAGGTACAAAGCACACATGGACTGTATGGTCCAAGACTCGGAGTTTCTCTTCTGTAACCGGAGAGGCACATCTCACAAAACTGCCCTCCGTATCCCACAGGACAGGTGCAGGACTCCACCCAAGTCGCAGGGACCCCAGGCCCGGGACGAGCGCTTGCCAGGGTGACATCATCCAAATATCCAGCACCTGTGTATGATGTGGAGAAGAGGATCACTGAACTGGCTTTCGTATGCCAAAACTTCTTGCAAAGTCAATAATGCTAAGGGGTAACCACACCCAAAATTTCAGAGACAATCAACCATCAGTTTAATTCATCTGTTGGAGAAGATAACCAGAAAATAGCATGTAGAACAATTATGTGCTACCTGGTGCTAAGTATCTGGAATGGTGGTAGAGCAAAATTCATTTTTTAAACACACACACACACACACACACACACACACAGATTTGTTGGATTTTACAGTTCTCCCAATCACCAATGTGAAAAATGAAAAGCACTGGGCAATAATCTGGGGCAGGAAAAGATGAAAGGAAGAATGTGGAAATAACAAGAGTTTAAGGCGACAGCCATTAAGCCGTGTTTTTGTTCTTTTCCCACAAAATCAGGCACTGATCATAGAGCTCAAGGATAAGAAAGCAGGGGAAGCACCTGTCGACAAGTACCACTCAAATTATATTTTTTGCCCTGCATAAAACAGAAAAAATAAGTAAACAAGTTCTAATAATCAGGGCTACTTTGACAAATATGTAATTATTCCAAAGCTGTTATGCCGTATATCATAATGCTTTCCCATTTCCAGAAGAAAATAAAAATAGAGGAAGCCTTATATTGGCTTAGCCCAATGGTTCATCCAACCTAACAGTGCACATGACAGACTCAGCAGGAACACCCTATGGAAGAGGCAGGTTTTGATTGTATCATCATATTTCCCTTTAATTTCCATTCCACTCCTGTCTCTTGCACTCTTATCTTTCAAGTGTATTTCCCCATGTTATGAAATATCACTTGCTGTTTATATAATCCTTAGAAACTGATTACCTGAGGCTAAAGGACAGCTCTTCTATTTCTGCCTTGAATTTAGTTAACTTTTACTACATTTATGGGTTTTTTCAACATTAGATCATGAGAGACATCTCCACTGTTAATGTGCTTCCAACTTCAAACATTCTTAAGCCTCCCCATCCTAAAAGTACTCTTTCTTCGATCTGTCCCTACTCCCTAATTAGAGTCCAGTCCCTGTCTTTTCCTTCCCTCACAGCCGAACTTCTTAAAAGAATAATCTGTATTTTACTTCTTCACCTTTGAATTTACTTAATTCGTGATCTAATTTACTTAATTAAATAACTGCAATCTAACTTCAGTTTCAACACTTTTTTTTTTTTTTTTTTCCTGCGGTACGCAGGCCTCTCACTGTCGTGGCCTCTCCCGTTGCGGAGCACAGGCTCCGGACGCGCAGGCTCAGCAGCCATGGCTCACAGGCCTCGCCGCTCCGCGGCATGTGGGATCTTCCCGGACTGGGGCACGAACCCATGTCCCCTGCATCGGCAGGCGGACTCTCAAACCACTGCGCCACCAGGGAAGCCCAACACTTCTTAAAAAAACAAACAAACAAAAAAAACCCCTCACCAATGATTCTTCAGTTACCCAATACCAAAATCCAATTGTACTATCTTCCTAAACCTGTTAATCGTTCCTCTTCCTTGAAATTCTTTTTCTCTCAAGTCTCAGGTCATGGTCCTTAAATAACTGTTTCCAGGATTGCATCTTCTTTTCTCTTTCTGTATTTTTTTGTTATATTTCCAAGTTTAAAAATGATTACCCATACGGTGACAACCCTTTGATTCTAGATCTCCAGTCTCAACTTCTTCGTAAGCCCCATCCATATGTCTAACTACTTATAAGACATTTTCATCTGGATATTCATGCAGGCATCTCAAAAATCAACACATCCAAGCTGCTGATGCCACTTTCAATGCCACACCACCACTCTGATTCCTCTTCCCCCAGACAGCTTTACCTTTCTATAGAAATAGGTCCTCATTAAAAAAAAAAAAAAAAAAATTATAGGAAAAAAATTTAAAGAAATGCTTAAAAACAGCTTTTTAAATTTAAAATTATAACAAATGTTCATTCAGTAATTTTTAATTTTTCATAATTTAGCCAATTTAGTTAAAAGGGCTTGATAGTTACATAAGCAAGAAATAAAAAGAAACAAAGGTTAAGCAATGTGAGCCAGCAGAATTATATTTGGGATTCTTAGAAGATTCTAATTATAGATAATGTAACCTCAATAGGCTTATTTATTATAAAACAATACTATTTACTAACTTTGGCTAATTTTCTCCAGGTCCTTAAAAGTAGTTTTAAAATGCATTATTTTTATACATAATTCATGTATGATGAGGCAGTTTATACCACTTCTCTAGGATCAGTGTTATAGTATTAGGACTTTAGAGATAAACTTTTGATTATGGATCCTTTTATCTAATCATCTTAAATGATTCTCTTAAATTATATCATAACTTACTTCTCTCACTATATGTCCCACGGATCTTGATAGAGGTCAAATTGTTTAGGAGTTTCTGAAATTCAAAAGGGGTAAGAGTAGGCCTCCAAGGGTAATCTGTTGCTTCATGGAGCCTAGAGAAAAAGGAAGGGCCACATTAACCTCTGTAAGGACAATTCTGGGTGCTGAGAAAGCATTTCTTACTCATTTATGCCACCAACAATGCACTGCTCTGCCAATCTAACCAGGTCAGAGATGAGTCTGTTGGTTTGACAGTACAACTGGAAAAGGTACACGTCAACAAAGGGAAAGTTCCCTTTTACAAAGCCACCTTGAGAAGCCAGAAGTTTTTCTTCGACACACATCTTGAGGCCTGGTGAGCTTTGACAAAGAAACCACTTTTATAATTCTGGTCAAGTCAGATTTTAAAAACAGAACTGTCTTACCTGAAGACATATTTCACAGTGGTCTCACTCGGATAGGAATTGCCCTGAGCGATCAAGGGCACAGACACTCTTAGGCCAGCTCCCTCAAGCACCAGGTCTTCTGCAGAGAGGCGAGTGTCTCGCCTGTCCACTCGAAAGGAGAAGGAGAAGTTCTGACCATAACTCAACACCTGCTTGCCCAAGAACTTTGCTGGAAGGCAGACACAATGGTGAGCAAGAATGTGAGCGTAAGAATAAACGGGCATACGCCAAGCCAGACCGCTTCCTAGCCTTACTTACCGGGGGCAATGAAGTACCTAGGAAAGTAGCTATCTGAAATGACAGCGATATCTTGCCTCTCAGAGGACCACTCAAATGATGCTTCAGAGCCATCCCTTTGTTCCACACGCCACCCATCCTCATCTGCAAGCAGAGGATGGAACACAAATGCCGTTACTTTGTAAATGTCCTGAATTCAGGTCCTCTATATACCACAAAATATATAGCAAGTCATCAATGAAAGTTTTTTAATAAATGGAGGCTATAACAGTACCTATATATGCTATACCCCTCAAGCTAAACTATCTTATATAATAGTTTATACTTAATTTGGTAAATTCTAAAACCATTTATATATACTTTCATTAAATTAAAAAGCCAAACAAAAATCACATACATTAAAAAACAAAGTGCTGATACCGTCAAAAGGTGCTCAAAGAGCTACTGACTTTTTAACACTGTAAGTCTAGTCTCACGATTCTAGAGGACAGAAGGAAAGGTCTACTTTACCTGTCTGAAAGGTAGAGGTTATAGAATAAACGCTGTAGCCGACAGCATTTGTACAGACAGAAGAATGCCCAAAGCAGAAGCAAGGTGTGCAACCCATAGGATTAGATGATTCCAGATTAAAAAATCCAGGTTTGCATCTGAAAGAGATTAAGATACAATCAGGTATTCATTGTACTTGAAATATGATAACAGAGAAAATACAATACGGCTAGAGAAAAAATGAGCTACCTCTCACAATTGAAGCCTTCGACATTGTCTTTGCAAACACATCTTCCTGTTTCAAAATTACATTCGTCTGTGCTGCCAGAAGGATTACAAGAGCATGGCCTATTGGATGGAAAATGGAGGAAAACAATGAAATAAGAGAAAAGATAAAGAAATTCCACTCAAAGTCAATCTTTTGTTTTATATGTTAACAGATTTTTAAAGAAGGAATTCCTTTTTTAAAAAGGAATAGAAAGAGCAAAATGAATCCTAAAGTCGTCTTTATATTTGGATTTGATTTCAGTCAAGGATAACCATCACATTTAGACACTGAAAACTCTGCTTCACCTCTGTACAGAACAATCCTGGATCATCATTACAGCGAGAAGACAGCGAGAAGCCTTAAATCTTGGTTTACAAGTATCATGGGGGGAAAATGTTTATATGGCTGCAGATTAGCTACAACATCTATTATTAAGAATCAGCTACATTTGGGCTTCCCTGGTGGCGCAGCGTTCGAGAGTCTGCCTGCCGATGCAGGGGACACGGGTTTGTGCCCTGGTCCGGGAGGATCCCATATGCCGCGGAGCGGCTGGGCCCCTGAGCCATGGCTGCTGAGCCTGCGTGTCCAGAGCCTGTGCTCCGCAACGGGAGAGGCCACAGCAGTGAGAGGCCCGCGTTCCACAAAAAAAAAAAAAAAAAAAAAAAAAAAGAATCAGCTACATTTGGATTCTGCCCCCTTGAAAAATCTTACCTGCATCCAGCCTCAGTAAGAGAATGGTACCCAGGCTGGCAACGGTCGCATTTGTCCCCCATCACTCCAGGCTTACAGCTACATCTGCCATAGCTATCACACTGTGTACTGAGAGAACCTGAAATTTAAAGTGCTCAGTGTCAACCACCAGTTAGGTAAGTAAAATGAATGTCTCAAAGAAAGAAGGTTGGTAACTAAAAACAATGCCTGAAAACCAGAATGCAGATTGTTTTTCAGTATCTAGATGGTAACCAAGAGAATAAAGATCAAATTTTAAATCAGATCACTCTCAAAATCATACCCCTTTAAGCCATGACTTTTAAACTTTCCAGACATACACCCTAAGATGAATCCACTCATAACTGCTGAAAAACACTAACGAATCACTCTGTACCCAATGGTAAACCGTACACAAAACCAGTCACTGCTCTGTGGACGAGCACAGGCTCCTTATGGCCTGTGTCTAGAATTTAAGTATATACAGGCATGAATAACAAAAATAAAGTTCAAACTCCTGAAAAAGCACAACAGACGAAGAGCACTCTGCTCCTCTGAACACACACCAATGTGCTGAAAGAGTTCAGCCCTCCAAGGAGGTTAGACTAAACAAAATCATTAACAAGGAAGAACTCACGAAGAAGCTAACCTTTTACAGTCAAAGTTCAAATGGTCTTGATGATCTCATTGCTAATTATTTACAGAACCATTACTCAGGCCAACCCCACATTTTTATACACACCAGAAAATCATCTGAAGGCCCAACCTGGTTAAAGAGAGTAGAGGCAGATCCTAAATCATTTACATGTTATAACAATGTCCACTCTCCTGTACTTAAGCTGTGCGAATCCCTAGGGAAAAAAGCTTTATGTTCTGGGGGTACAGGGAATGCTCATTTTGTCTTCCAACCATCACAATGAAGCAGACTCTGCCCGTCACTTACCAACAGGACTACAGTGGCAGGGAGAGCAGGCTTCTCTGTTCCCAAGGCGGAAGAAATTCTCCCGGCACCTCTCACAGTTGGCGCCGTCCGTGTTATCCTGGCAGTTGGTACAGTGGCCACCATGGCCCGTGGAGCGGTACAGTTCAGAGTCAAAGTAGCATTCCTGCGATCGGCCATTGCAGTCACAGGCTGTTGGCCAAAACGTTAAGTCAGATCCATGTTCCTTTACAAACAGCATTTTAAAAGACTCAGAGAAAACAAAACCATAATTCCCCACATCTCTGACAAACAGGTGGTGGCAGATTACGAACGACCGCCAGATGCACTGTTCATTCAAAAACAAAAACGAAAACTGTGTGTCTGTCTATAAAGGGTTCATACCGTCAGGTTAACAGCTTACTAAGTAATGTTCATCCTTATCAAAAATAGTACCATCATAAAATATAAGTAATCCTTGTACTTAGGAATCTCTGCATAGTTGTACACATACAAACAAAAGCCAAGTCAAATTACAATTTTTCTGAACCTTTATCCTTCATTCTAATACCAAGTCCAAGCACAAGGGGCCAATTTATATGTAGGCTTCAATTTATGTTAACTTTTCAGGGCTCAGACAATTCAAATATATTAGACACCAACTTCTAAAATGCCAGATTACTTGCATACCCAGACTGGAGTAATCTTGAGACACGTGGGTAAAAATTAGTGCCTCTTTCAAAAGAAGCAGGAAATCTGTAGATCCACAAGAAAGTAAATCCACAAGAAGAGAAATCTAGATCCATAGATGCCTCCATCTGCTGGGAAGCCACAGTGCCAAATGGGTCATCTGTTAAGTAGCTCTATTCCCTACATGACGAGTATCTGTAGTCACTGAAAATCTTTATTATATTTATACTAAGATGATTTTTTCCAAATTATTGACCCTGCTCCAAGTACAGACACTAAATAAAAATAAAATTTTATTTGATTACAGATAGAGCAGGAGATTGTTGTTTAAAAAAATTTGAATATATGTTTTTTTTCTCCTCCCTGCCTTTACAATCAGTTCTTTTATGGTACTATATTTGAAAACTTTTTAGAAACTTGAATCGCTGGCACCAAGAATTAGAGTTAAGTAACTCTGGAAGCTCCCATTCCCTTCTCCATCAGCTATTTCTCTTCCCTCAAGTCTCCCTAGATTCTCTCGCAATCAGCCCAGCTCACGGCACCTAAATGGTCTGGTGCTTAGAGACCGTGAGGCAGAACAATCCCCACGTCTATGCTGTCCTAACCCACTGCTAAAAGCAGATGCTGTGGCTCCCTCATCAGCAGCTGGTAAGAGAGAAGGCAGCTGTCATTCTCTCTTCCCTAGCTCCAGCACCCTGACAATACTGCAGTACTGTCACACCTCCAGAAACTTCTCTCTCTGACGGGCCATGGTGCCTGAAGGGACCAAAGAGGAAAGCCAATTGACTTAGCTCCTTATCAAAGTCTGTTAGCTACTGTATTCTGTTCACTTGCTAGTGAGAAGCTGGATATAATGTTACACTTGTTTTTTTCCCATAATGTTCCTGGATAGACTCAACATATGACATCATTAAGCAGATTACTTTTCAAACACATGTGTACATTTATTTAGATGTCACACCTTAGGAGTATTTCATTTTTTCTTTTATCAGCCTTTATCATGTAGTTTCCAACACTGGATATTACAGTTCAGTAAAAGAATGAAAGAAGTTAAAGTGCTTAGGAATGCTAGAGCAGGCTGTAAAATTTATCTGAAAATCAGGAATTTGTTGAGAAAAGAAAAGTTGAATAAGAAAATCTGCTGTAGGCAGCTAATGGAAACAGTCATGAGTCAAGATATTGGTCCTTTTTCAAGGTTTCTGCCAATAATTCCTGCAAGTTCAGAGTGCCTTCCCTCTTATTCCCTTTATTACCAAGAGGATACGATAAGGAATATTTATAAGGACATAAGAAAATGTTGCTGCTTTAAAAGTTTCTCACTTTCAAGTCCTTGGCAAATCATGACTACGTGGTTTCATGATTTTTCTCCTGAGATTCCTTTCTCTATCTCTTCAGAAGAAACCAAGACATTATGAAGGAATAAACAATGTGTAATCTTTTTCATTTTACCTCTTCCTAAGAATACCAGGCTCTACTCTTCTTCCCAGAGCCACCCACCTCTGCATGACGGAAGTAGGAAATCCTCCCCATTGTGCTCTTTAGTGAGATAAAGAAAAAATCATTTTGATAAATAATCCATCGAATAGCAGTCTTAGTCTAGAACTCATCACACCTGACCAATGTTCATCAACAATCCTGGCTGTTCGAATAAATGAGCATTGAAAGCAAGAAGAATATTTTAAAGGGCAACAAAGAAAAGACTGGAGAAACCATATTTTAGAGTAGGCAACCCCAGCCCAGTATTTAGAGCTAAGCAAAGGCCAAACCTTGAAGATGCTGCTCCCATTCTGTTATGTGTGTTCATGAAGGAAACATAAAACCAGCACAGTTTACGTTTGTGGCCAATTGCCCGCATCTATGATTTTCCTTTGACGTGCATGCAGGTTATTGTTCTACACTCTCAAATTAGGGAAGAAGCTCTGCCTTCCAGGCTTTTCCTTTCAAGGAGGAATCAAAGGAAGTCACCCATTCCTTCTCCCACCTCTGAAGTCCTCAAGACAATTCAGCAGACGAACACCAAGGGGCACTCACGCAGGCATTCGCTGGCACTCTCGGCAGTCGCCCTCCTCCACGGCCGGTCATTGAAGAAAGGAAGGCACTTCTCACAGTCTACGCCATAAGTATTATGTTTGCAATTACACACCAGCTTGTCAAATTCATTCTTCACGCACTCGCTTGCATGCCCGTTACATTTACACCTGGGGAGAGAAGAGACCCTTAAAAGAATGAAACACCTATGAAGCCCTGAAACGGATGCAGAAAAAGGATATACACAGAGAACTGAAAACATCTCAGGATGTTTTTGAGTTTACCACTCAAAACTGTAAACTGAGGAACTGAGCAAGATTAAGTAATGACTGTGTGTTTTCAGGTATGAAGAAAAATCAAACAAGACAAAAAAAAAAGGTAGCTTTATTTAACAGGGGATGGGGCATTAACCAGACATGAGAAGAAAGTCCCCAACAATTTCTGAGGACATCTGTAGGATCATTTCCTGAAGTGAAATGTGTGCATCTCAAGAGGCAGCCAAGTGTAGTGGTTGAGAAGAACATGGACTCCGAGGCCAGGCTGCCTGGGTTTGAAACCTTGCCCTGTGACTTACCAATGGAACTTAAACTCGGTGCCTTACCTGTAAAATAGGGAGGATGATAATACCTATTTCATAGAGTTATTGAGGAGATCAAGAGGTTGCTACATGTATGTGCCCAGGACTGTACAGGCATATAACAAGTCAATAAATTTCGGCAGTTATCTGCCATCATGATTTTAAAGTATTTGATCTGAAGACAGTGAGAGACAGATACCACACCACCATATGGCTCTCCGGTAGACTGACATTCCCTTGGGTTGTTTGGGGCAAGAATCCTTGAAGGAGCCTCTAGATGCAGGTATTACCATAAACTAAGGACTCATGGAAATCCCCATGAACACTAACACGCACTCTGGTGCAGAGCCGTTACCCTCACTCACTCTTTAAAGATGGCAGTCAGTTCCACAGCTTCAAGCACCACCTAGTAATACACTCAAACACTTCTGAAACACCTACAGTGCACCAGGATGAATCCCAAATGTATATCTCCAGGCCGCCTCTTTCTCCCAAGCTCCTGTCCTTGACTGCTGCACAAGTTTAGATGTCCTCCACGACTTAAAATTTTACATTCTACAACTAAACTCACCACCTTCCCAAATGGGCTCATCTTCTCCGTTTATTCTGTTGATACCACCATTCTCCTGGTCACTAAACCTTCAAAATCACCTTTGACTAAAATCCTGATAATTCTTCCTTCATAAAATGCACCTAAATGTTTCTTTCCATTCTGCTGTCACCACCTTAATGTCAGGTATTTGGTGTCACCTAACACCTAGATGACAGCATAATAACAGGAATATAAATTCTCTCGATCATATTCTACTGTTACCTTGCCTGCAGCTAATCTTCCTAATCTACTGTGTTGAAATCATAGCCCTAACACCAAAAAAGTACATGATTTCTCATTGGTTACAGTTTCCATCAGCTTTCACTGAGCATCAATCCCATACCAGGAACACTGCATACAAAAATAATGCTTCTGCTCTTGAGACTTCATAGTCTATTACAAGGGGAGGTAAGTCCAAGATTCTTGGCTCACTGTCTAAGGTCTCTGGCTACCAAACTCTCTGGTTTACAACTCCACAAATTCATATAAGATTTTCCTTAAGTCAAGGAGGTTTAAACGCTTCCAACTCTAAACTTTTGCTCATGACATGCACCCAACCCTTCTGCACCCAACCCAGACATCCTCTCTCCTTATCTAAACCCTACCTATTCTTCGACGCCCAGCTTAGATTCCATCTGTTTCTCTAGCCTGACAGTCCTGTAACTGTTCTCTGACATATGACATCTCTTTATCTAAAACGCTTGATGGTACCAGTATTTAACTTTTCGCATATTCATACATCGCCTGCCCCATTCACCTGTAGGATCCTAGAAGGTCAGGTCCTTCTCAGTAAGTGAATGTCAGACTTGCACTTCCTCAGTAGCGTCACAGTGCCTATCATAGAGCTTTGCGCTTAAATGCTCAATAAGAATTCACTAATGTGTTGATCTGACAAGGTTTTAGAAAACCTAATTACTTTGTTTCCAGGATAATGAGTCCAAAAAACATTACTAATACAGTTGTAAACAAGTTGCTACATTCACTTCTACACCAAAGCTCCAATCACTTTCAAGGTTATTTAATGGTTTACTTACCTACCACCCACAGCGAAATCAGAGATTGCATAATAATAGGATTTGAGAACTTTGGGGTCATTAAACACTTCATCCCCAAAAGTGTTCAGGCGATTGAGTGTTACTCTGATGTCAGTGGCAGTTACCCATTCCTGTCAGAAAACAAAAACACAGAAAAGATAGGTAAAGGCACTGAAGATAAGAGACATATATGTGACAAAATCTTCTACACAGTTAATGTATCATTTAACTCATGTCCTCTTCTGGCATTAAATCTATTATAACACTCAAGGACTCCTTTCATTTCTTCATACTTGAATTTCCTTCTTGACTCTTCCCTTCCTTGATCTAAGTTGTTACTTTACCACTCAGAGTCTCCCAAGGCAGGAATAATATTAGTTTCTTCACAAGGCTGTAGAGAGGCTTAAGTGAAATATGCTTTTCAACGCTCAGCATGCATTAGGTAGTCAACACACGTCTCGTCTCTCCATCCTGTACCCACACCCCAAAGCCAGTCAAGAGAAGCCAGCACAGAACTCACGAAGTACCACCACTGTATCAGATACACTGGTCACTGCCTCCTCCTGCCCATCTTGTACCATCTCCCTCTCCCTCCTACCCACTCCACTATGGACAGATCTGGGAGACACATCCAAGCACAAAGCAATCAATCATTACACTGGCCTGAACCAATCAGATGTACTCTTTGTCTTGACCCTTCCCAAATGTCACTTCTCATGAGGCCTTCCCTGGCCACCCTATCTAAAATCGCCACCCCCCAGCCCCCTGCAACTCCCTATTTCCCTTCCCTATTTTATGTAAACTGCCTGTCTCCATCACCACCACCTGCCCACCCCACCACTGCCACCACCAGATTATAAGCCCCTCAGGGCAGGAATTTGTTTTGTTTTGTTCACTGCATTTCACTAGTGCTTAGCATATAGTTGGTGCTCAAGTAACATCTACCGAGCAAATGAACAGATTTGAGGAAACTCCAACTGATCAAGTCGGTAGGTATATCATAATGGCAGAGGACAAGAATGAAGGTTATACGGTTTTCCCCCCGGTTTTATGAGATCTAAGCGCTTATAATAAATGCCCTTTCATTGAGCTAATTTTAGTCAGATGTTTACATCTGTAGTAGTTATAACAATTATCCCAATGAATCATGTCTGCCAGTGTCCACAACCTGTGTAGTCCCTGTATACGCTGATTTCTAGGCTTGGGCGTGTGACTTGCTTTGGCCAAGGAGACATCAGCAAATGTGACACAAGCAGAGGTTTAACAAGCATCTGTGCACTGGGATTTACCCTCTTGGAATACCTCCTCCAACACATGAAGAAGCCTAGCCTAGCCCCCTTGAGGATGTAAGATCACAGGGAGAGAAAAACCCAGCTCCCAGCTGACCTGCCAGGGAGTGAGCCCAGGCCAACACAAAATCATGAGAAATAATAAATCACGGTTGTTTAAAACCATTAAGTTTTAGAGTGGTATATTACATAAAACTACCCATATATACCATGGCCACTTACTTACTTATTTATTTTATTTTTTGGCCACACCCCATGGCATGTGGGATCTTAGTTCCCTGACCAGGGATCGAACCCACCACACCCGTGCAGTGAAAGCATGGAGTCTTAACCACTGGGCTGCCAGGGAAGTCCCCCATGTCCACTTTAAGTCCTCTTCTGGGACTGCATATCAGCATTACCTACGGAGACGTTAACAAGCACGTGCAGAGCTGCAGGCGTCTATGTTTTCAGAAGGCTTCACATGAGACTGGGAAGCACACCCCTGATTAAGAATCACTGCTTACACCAGGCCAAACACCTGGCATGTAGAACAACACAGAGAGCTCATCAAGGCTAATCTCCATGAAGCCTTCATGTATAATTAGAAAGGAGAAGAGATGATGATTTCACCATATCCAAACTTGGAACTCTAATAACAACGCCCACTCATGGCCACAATGTTAGGAATCTTTTAGTCGTCTGTAGTGTAAACAGCTAAACAGATCTCTGTGTTTAATGCTTATTATGTCTTCGACAGGCTTCATCTTTATCACAGCTCTCCTGGAATAAAAGCTTCTCAAGAGTTGAATCTAAGGTTTTTTGTTTTTTTTCTCCATAACAGGCATCTTAAAAAGAACAGACTCTAGAACTAGACTTTCTACATTTTGAATCCCAGTTCTGCCACTTAAAACTGTGTGATTATGTATATGTATAATTGATTCACTTTGTTATAAAGCAGAAACTAACACACCATTGTAAAGCAATTATACTCCAATAAAGATGTAAAAAAAATAAAAAACAAAAAACCTGTGTGATTTGGGGCAAGTGATTTTATCTTTTCTGGGCCTCTGATTCCTCATCTGTAAAATGGAGAAAATAAAAGTATCTACCTTACAGAGTTATTGGGAAGGTTAAATGTGCTAATACATTTAATATATCTAAAGTGTTTAGAAAAATGCTTGTCACACTGTGGCACATTATAGTAAGTGCTATAATAAATGCTAATTATTATTATAAATCACTGCATGCTTAGTAATATTCATACACATTAAAACCGGGAAGGTTTCTTCCGGGAGATCACAACTTTTAGAGGGAGGCACAGGGAGCAATGAGGGCAGAAGCCAACTGCCTCTCTGCTCACTGTCAGATCGGCTACAAGTCGTATCAGTCAACCCTCCTTGGCAACTGTATATCAGAGCCAGAGCTCTTACATCCAGAGACGCATAATTAATGTTTCTGCATAATGATACCAACCGACCAAATCTATTGCAGATGCCCACAGCCTTTTGCCACATTTAGTCTTACAAGTTTCTGTGGCATGAAGAGTTAAGAAACGTCAGAATTCCTATAGCTGGGGGAACTGCTTTCAAGACAGGCTGACAAGGCATACAGTTAGCAAAGGTGCCAGAAAACCACAGTCACATCATTACCTCACTGCTTTTCCCTACTGACTATACTATTCCCTCCCCAGGACAGTAAAATACAATAATTTGTGTAGGAAGAATCAAAGTTAGAAAATGTGTGCCAGTTGACCAACTTAAAGAGTATTTATAGATCACTTCTGCCCTAGGTAATCTGTCTCCTGCTTTTTCATCTATCGAAGTCGGTTATTCTTTCTGCCATGTATTTTGAACACACCTTACCGCCTTTGAGAGAAACATTTTTGAAAGACCTTTGCAAACACACTTATTGCTCACCAGAACCCTCAAAATCAAGATTTATGATCTCCCAGCAAACTACAGAAATACAATGGAAGGGAAGAACTGGACCCAGCGAGAATATATTCTCATCTTTCGCCACTGTCCAAAGCCACGTGGCCAAATTAGACAAAGGGTCCTTGTACATAAAAAGTTCCAAAGAGAAAGAATGAGGGAACACAAAGGCATAAGGCCCAGAAAAACAGGGAGGTTCCCTAGTTAGAAGTCACAACAGCTTTTCATAAAGTATACACAGCGTTTGCAAACCCACATCCAGTCTTTCTTGTCTCAGCGAATTAATACAGGCTGTCCCCATTTAGATGTTAACTCTAGCCATGTGACAGAAGCATCTCCAGTCTGTGTGAATGTGCTGAGTATGGCATGGCACGCATCTGTCTCTCCATAATCAAACAGCCAGAACATAAGAAAAGGTCACAGACATCTAAGCAATACAGAAAGATTCCAAATTATAGTGTATAAGGAATAAGCATACGGCATTTATGAAAAAAGAAACCTTTAATTCTTTCTATTGCCATATAGGGAAAAGTTTCTATCACCATTCTTAAGCAATATACCAGGGTTACCTAAATTTATATCTTGTCACAAAAACCAGTGCTTTTAGGTAATGAAGAGTTTTCATAGTGATTGGCAACAGTACCAGACAAACCCAACCAAAATTTCCTTGTACAATAACGAAGGAAGGTAGAGTTCTTAAACATCTTGCTTCAGTTGTTCCCTCTTCCTAATATTAAAAAATAGTTTTCTGGGCTTCCCTGGTGGCGCAGTGGTTGAGAGTCTGCCTGCCGATGCAGGGGATACGGGTTCGTGCCCCGGTCTGGGAAGATCCCACATGCCGCAGAGCAGCTGGGCCCGTGAGCCATGGCCGCTGAGCCTGCGCGTCCGGAGCCTGTGCTCCGCAACGGGAGAGGCCACAGCAGTGAGAGGCCCGCATACCGCAAAAAAAAAAAAAAAAAAAAAAAAATAGTTTTCTTGTTTTGTCAAATCAAAGAAGAGGTACGACAGGATACAAAAAATTTGGTAGATTCATTCAAATACCCTCCTTCAAAAGGAAGGCAGAAGCAAAATGTTTCCACTGCAAGTACAGAGACTCAAGTCAAAATTGTTCAACATTTTAAAAAATCTGTAAAATTTACATCCCAGAATACACGTGCATGAAAACTAAGAACAAACATCAACTGGGCAGCAGAAATAAAACTACTTTCCTTCACTTATTAAGAGTACACAGGAGAGCAGAATAAAATCCAGCTGTCTGTCCTGGTGGAGTAGGTGCTATTCCTACCCCTTAATTCAAAAGTGGGACCATGGTCCCCCACTACAATGATCTTCCTGCATCCTGCATATGGAAGAATTGACTGGCTACCAAGACAACCGCTAGGTGCCTACCTGCAGCACAGGGCTATTGTCAAAGTTGTAGGCACTGGGCCTTCCTTCCAGGGTTGAAAAGGCCACGTTGCCCCCGGTGAGAGGGGAAATGTCACTGAATTCATCTGTGCACAAGGCCTGCTGCTCGTCCCCTCCCGTCCTGATGAAGCCTCGGTTTGCCTTCGAGTAGGTGTTCTCGCAGGAGCCGCTGTAGTACTGGTAAGGGACCCAGGGCCCCTCTTCCCGCGTGCGCTTGTAAATGGCGAAGCTCTCCGGGCGGCTGGTGTGGAACTTGAGGCGCACGTATGTGATGTCAAACGCTTTTCCTGTGGGGCAAACACATCGATGTCCAGAAGTCATACGTACGAAGCAAAGAAACCCCCTCTATTCCCACTTTGCTTTGGAACTTGACAAAGAAAGAGGATACAAACCAACCTGTGCACACTACGCTAAGAGGGTTCCAGAACACAACACGTTGGCTGTGTCCCATAGGCTACTGAAAGCCTGGAAACAGTGCGTGTTTTCCCACAGAAATAAGTTATAGCTGCACTCGTAAGTTGGCTCATAAAAGTCCATTTATGATGTGTGTTGTTAAAATTTTGGTTGCCATGAAAAATGATAGCATGTATTATGTACTTATATTGTTAAACAAAAATAAAATTGAGTGAAAATGAGCATTTATCCTTAATGCCGGTGCTTCCACAAAAGCTTAATTAAAAGATAGAAAAGAAAATATTTGCTGGCTTTCTAAATGGGTCTTCTGGGCACTTTCAAGATTTTTAAAACTTCGTTCTGTATTAATTTTAATGTTACTTCTTGATGCAGGAAGAGTATCATCAGCACTATTCTACTTACTTACCAGGTTAAGAAAGAGAAATCTGAGAAAGAGTGAAGGACGGGGCTTCCCCGGTGGCGCAATGGTTGAGAATCTGCCTGCCAATGCAGGGGACACAGGTTCGAGCCCTGGTCTGGCAAGATCCCACATGCCGCAGAGCAACTAGGCCCGTGAGCCACAACTACTGAGCCTGCGCGTCTGGAGCCTGTGCTCCGCAACAAGAGAGGCCACGATAGTGAGAGGCCCGCGCACCACGATGAAGAGGGGCCCCCACTTGCCACAACTAGAGAAAGCCCTAGCACAGAAACAAAGACCCAACACAGCCATAAATAAATAAATTAAATTAAAAAAAAAAAAGAGTGAAGGACAGTGATTGAGATATGGGGGCAGGGACTACAGCAGGAAAGAAGAAAAAAAACTCCTCTAGTAGCTGACAAAGAGATGACAAAAAAAGAGAAAGAGAGAAGAGAAAGGCGGTTTAAAGAAGCTGTGTTCGTTCAAAAGAGAATATATGAGACATGAGTGCTGAGCAAGAAAGGACAGCAACAGGGAGGAGCGAACGGGCTGTCATCCCTCTGGAAGAAGAGTCACTGCATCAGGCAGCTCCCTGCAGCAGGCAGAACACAGCCTGACGGCTGGGGCAGCTTGGTTGCCAGCCAGCAGGATTTCAGGTGGGTAAAAAAGATAATGTGCAGCTGTTTTTAAACACCATTCATTCACAGATTGGTCTTTCTATCTCTGACAATATCTATATTTTGCTGCTTCTATGTTATAACGAAGATCACGGTTTGTCAACAAGTATTTATTGGGCACAAGTACATGCTCAGTCCCATGTTATATACTTTGGGGGACAGGATGCACTAGACATAAGTGGTCCTTGAACTCGAGAAGCTTACAGTCTCTTCTGTCCAAGTGAATCAACTTCACAGGAAGAACCACCCTACAAAGCCCACAGAAGAGGAATTCCTGCACTCTCAGAAGTGTTGAGGAGAGACTTCTGCCATTCTCTCACTTCCTCACACCCACTCATCCCCAGGGGAGAAGAAGTGTTGCTCACGTGTGGCCCAGAATCTCCTCAGCTCTCTCCTAGTTGCCACCCGAGTCCCTTTCTCTCCTCTCCCTCACTCCTCAGTGCAAGACAGCACCTCTGCCACTGTGCGGGGGAGGCCTGCTGCTGTCCTGCTACTCGATTCAGGACTAAGTGCATGAGTTCAGGTGGGGTGGGGCAAAAGGCCCATGTAAGCTATATGCCCAGGCTCTGTTCTTCAAGCCAGTTTTACCTGTAATAAAACTGATATGATGGGCCATATCTGACTCCATTTCCCAACTGGTTCAGATCTTAAAAGAGGGGTTTGATTAACTGTCCCCCATATAATGAAACATTCACACGCATGAGATCTTGAACATAAAGGTGTATGGTATGATGGAAAAAACACAGGACTGGGCATTATGAGACCTAAGTAGACATCCTGGCTCCTTCAATTACTAGCTGTGTGATTTCTGTTCCGTCATTTTCTCCTCTGTAAAAATGAGGGTGATACAGACATAGAGAACAGACTTGTGGTTGCCAAGGAGGAGGGGTGGGTAGGGGAGGGAAAGATTGGGAGTTTGGGATTAGTAGATGCAAACTATTATATATAGGATGGATAAACAACAAGGTCCTACTGTATATCACAGGGAACTATATTCAGTATCCTGTGATAAACCATAATGGAAAAGAAGATAAAAAACAATATATATGTATAAACTAAATCACTTTGCTGTACAGCAGAAATTAACACAACATTGTAAATCAACTATACTTCAATAAAATTAAAAAAAGAAAATGAGGGTGATAATCCCTGAGCCTCCTACCTCAAAGAGTTGTTGGAAGGTCAGACTAAGATCTTGCATATACCTGATTCATTATAAAACGCTATACAAATATAAGGCATTATTATAATACGGTACAGAAGAGAATTCGTGAACTAGGATCCTGGAGATGTTCACACACAAGAGCCTGATTGCACAAGGGCCTACCTGGTACAGTTGCCAAAGAATATTTTACAAATCCAGATCTTCTACCTAGGAGGCAGTATAACACTTTGTCTGGACACAGGTCATGCAAATACAGTTTACAACCTTCTTGTTCAAAGAATGCAAATTTAACCTGTATCTCTTTACTGTGTTAAAAATGTAAAGACGTCATCTTTGAATGAAGGCGAGGTTATAATACAGTATCTATGGCATTCCAGAGACTATCTAAAACATTCTGGAATGGTAAAACAATTTAGTTTTACTCATGAGTATGTGGCTTGGGATGTTCAAAGGCTTACTGACTAATCTGTGGATTACAGATTACCCTTGCTTTTCTATTTTCTCTGTCTACATTTCTGCCATCTCATTGTTCTTTAGCAACCCAACCTACAGGAGAATGGATCAAAGGAGAAGAGGTAAATGGATCAGGGTATCCTGTGTCCCAGACAAACATCTGCACCACAAAGCCACACACTGAAAGAAACAGGCATACGTGGTCACTCAGTGTCGGCACAAACACAGCGATGGGTGGCAGAACGTCAGAAAAGCAACTCCGCTAGCATTAAACTTTGAAGCACCCTAGCTTGCTGCTGCTGGCGCTGCCTCACCATGCCTCATTTTCAGAGCTGCTTTTTTCATTCTAACTTACAGCTACAGTTGAAAGAAGTAGAGGGCTCTGTGGCAATCTGTAAAGGAGGCTCACGCATTCCACACAACAAGATGGCCATGTGCGTGACCTTCGACATTGCAGCCAGCCCAGCAGTGGATACAGATCACCGCAATTCCATGTGATGAGTGCTATGACGGGGGAAGGACATGAGGTTTTGGGAGCATGGAGGAAAGTCACCTAACCCACATCTATAAGGTCAAGAAATTTTCTAGAGGAGGTGACATCTAAATCCAAGACCTGAGGAATGCAGAGGAATTAGCTAGGCCAACAGAGATCAGTCATCCAGGCAGATGGAATAGGACGTATGAAAGCCCAGAGAACACAGAGGAGTGGCCACTGGAGGAATCAGAGGTGTGCAGTACATCTAGAACTGGAGAGAGTGGCTGCAGGTGAGTCAGTTAGCAAGCACAGCACGCCAGGCCTGAGGCCATGCTAAAGAGCAACTTCAACTTCCTCAGGCTGATGGCAAGCCATTGAAAGATTTACGTCAGGAAATGTATGATCAGGTTTGATTTTCAGAAAGATCATTCTGGCCACTGTGTGGAGATTAGGTTAGAAGGGACAGGACTAAAGGTAGAGAGACTATTTAAGAAGATGTGGCGGTAATCCTGGCCGACAGTGGCTGAACTAAGAATAGGGACAGCTGGAATAGAGAAATGAACGGATTTGGGTGACATGTAGTTAGCAGACTTCAATAGTAATTTGTAACTGATGGAGGAGAGCAGGAATCATTTCGGAAAGCCTTCTTTACTTTTACCCTATTGACATTCTGTTTCATTGCCAAAGCTTCCTTTATGCGTTCTACAAAGTGGAAGGATTGAGAATAACATTCAGTTTTCTAGTTTAAAAACAGCCAAATGGGGCCTCCCTGGTGGCGCAGTGGTTGAGAGTCCGTCTGCCGATGCAGGGGACGTGGGTTCGTGCCCCAGTCTGGGAAGATCCCACATGCCGCGGAGCGGCTGGGCCCGTGAGCCGTGGCCACTGAGCCTGCGCTCCGCAACGGGAGAGGCCACAACAGTGAGAGGCCCGCGTACAAAAAAAAAAAAAAACAGCCAAATGGAGAGATGTACCATCCACTGAAATAGAGAAGAAAGGAGGTTAAAGCAAAATTGGAGGCAGAAGTGGAGGGCAGGATGGGGAGATGAGTTCTATTTTGGATACACAAGATTTAAGGTGTCTGTGGTCAACTAGACAAGAAAAAGTGTCTAGTAGGGAGCTGGATGTGAATAGTCTGATGGCCCAAGAGCGACATCTAAGTTAGAGATACAGATTTGGGATCCATTAGCCTGTGGATGGATAATGAAGATGTGGTATGGTTGAGACCAATGAGGTCAGAGTGTTGAGCGAGGAGGGAGCTGACTTTTAGGATCATGCTGAGGAGCAACAACATTTAAAGCACAGCCAGAAGACGAGGCAACAGAGGAGACTATGAAGACCAGAGGGAGGAGGGCAAGTAAAAGACAACACAGAATATCACAGAAGCCGAGAGGGTGAAGAAGGAAAGAATCAATGGTGTTTAAATCGGCTAAGCGAATAAAGTAAGATAATGACTAAGAAGCGTCCAATGGCTTCAAGCCACAAAGAGGTCATTGAGGTGCTTAGTGAGAGCAGTCCCACCGGCAGCGATCTTGCTGGGTTGGAACTGAGAATGTATGGTAGATAGGACGTGGGAAGGTAGACACAGTGAGTGTAGCCAACCTGGTATGACATCTGGCTAAAGGGTAGGAGAAAGAGAAGAGGACGGTAATTGGAGGGGATACAGGGCCAGGGGAAGATTTTTCCCTTTTTTTGTGAGAGAAGTTACAAGGCTGTATTACATGCTGTTGTGCTCCAGTCAGCAGAAAGAGAAAGAATGACTGTGGAAACAAGGCGGGGAAACAAGAATGTGATTCAGCACTGGTGAAAGGACTGGCTCCATAAAGGAGAAAACCTGCATCCTTGCTTTCTACCTGGGTGCAAATGTAAGTGATTTAGTAGGTTTTAGAGGATGGAAGTTGAAAGAGTTCTAACTGATGACTTTATTTTTTCTGTGCAGTGAAAATCAAGGGTACCTGCTAAGGGGCTGAGGGCAAAGCCAGTGGGGAATATCTGAAGGGAGTGTAGAGGCACGATAGAGACTAGCAGAAAGCTGACTAGAGAGAAAGGCTTGCTGGGCAGAGACAACGCTGCCAGGATGAGGGTACGGACATCTTCGTGGAGGCGTGATTTTCTACAGCAGCACTTAGCACCTCCTGTACAGGGTCAATGGAAGGACAATAAGGTAGCGGGATTGATGTAACTCCAAGGAACTTAGAATCTAACCTGAATAAATAAGGAAGCAAATACAGAAAACAGAGTGGAAGAGTCATGGCTTGAATATCCTGTGTTATCTGAAACTACCTGTAATCATGGATAATGAAGAACCGTAAACTGAAGGAGCTACTTTTTATTCCATTAAACGACTATAGTCGAGACCTTCCATGTGCTTGTTCACACACTCTCTCTCTCTGAATACACTTCTCTACTCTTTATCTGTCCATCCTACTCATTTCACAGTTGACAGAGTAAGAAGATCTAGTTAAATGGCAAATGAACAGAAAAGAGGACTAGGTCTCCGTTTTTCCAATGATAGCGACGACACTACCTTCATACTGTGGGGGCATGCAAAAGTAGACGAAGGACTTTAAAGGAAAGGAACCAAGCCAAACAATTAAGAAAACCAGTAAGTACACGTCTGGAAAGTATTCCAGCAGCTCTACAGCTAGAATGTCTTTCCCCTTCACCTCACGTTCATGCAAATGAAGACTAACCATGGGACTTCCCGGGTGGTGCAGTGGTTAAGAATCCGCCTGCCAACGCAGGGGACGCGGGTTCGAGCCCTGGTCCAGGAAGATCTCACATGCCGCGGAGCAACTAACCCCGTGCGCCATAATTACTGAGCCTGCACTCTAGAGCCTGTGTGCCACAACTACTGAAGCCCGTGCGCCACAACTACTGAAGCCCGTGTGCTCTGGGGCCTGCGTGCTGCAACTACTGAAGCCCACACGACTAGAGCCCATGCTCCGCAACAAGAAAAGCCACCACAATGAGAAGCCCGTGCACCGCAAAGAAGAGTAGCCCCCGCTTGCCGCAACTAGAGAAAGCCCACGCAGCAACGTCGACCCAACACAGCCAAAAATAAATAAATTAAAAAGTAAAAAAAATACTAACCATGGGTATACACACCCTCAAGAAAATATTTAGCTTCTGAAGGGTCTGCTGCCTCCCCCGCCTCCCCTTGCCACATTCCTTCCATAAACAAAAAGACTCAAGTGCAGATGTTTAGAACGAAGCACACAAAATTAACTAATACTTCCTGCTCTGAATCCTACAGTGAATCTGGCTGAGGGACTAAGAGCAGGGGAGGGGGCCACCTGGACAATGAGAATCCAGCCTTTGTGCACACAGGGCCAAGCCAAGGAATTCTGCTTAAGCCTCCTACGTGGTGAAGTATGTCTAATCTCTCTGAGTAGGGGAGAAACCCTTCCTGTCTTAGAATTGGATTCAAGTACTAACTGCTGGGGAACATAAATGCTTCTCTGTTATGTGCAGCTCAGAAGAATTCCATGAGGATGTTGTGAAACAGCCTCCTTTACAGTGAAGTAATGAGCGACAATGGCCGTACAGAATTTCACAAAACTTCCAAATGCCCTTCCATGGCCTGAATTAGAAGAGAACTGGCTCATTCTGAAATATCAAATTAGGAGTCACTGATTCACTATTGTTCTTACGTGCTCACTCCTCAGAATCAGAAAATGACTATTCTCTTTGCAGTCAGACTTGATCTGAGGAATACGAAACTTTAATGAGGCTGCAGCACAGAAAGTCAATTAGAGATGGTAGATGTTTAGGTTACTAAATGGGAGTCTCCAAACAGTTAACACAAACAGTAGTCACAGAAAGCAACTATTTGAAAATGTTTCCAATTTTGTTAGTATAACTGCTGGCCGAAATAGGAGTTCCCAGGACGAACTGTACAGCTGCGTACCAGCTGTTATTGTTCCACCTCAGCAGACAGATTGTACAAATACGGCCTCGCCAATCAAGATGACCCAGGGCCAGCTAATGCTGAATGTGGGATCCTCAAGTGGACACAGATGGGAGATCAGAAAGCGTGGAGAGGAACAGTCAAGCACAGACAGAATGTGTTGGGGTGATCTGGGTACATGGAGTTATTCCAACTGTTAGAAGACTCTTTCCTAACTGCCTGTTGAAGGGCTAGTTTTCTATGGCTCAAAACTTACCTGCAAAATAGATTGTTTTTAAAAACTTATTATCCCGCTCCTTTCCCTGAAATTTCGGTGCTCTTTTTTCAAGGCCCCTCTCTTGTCAGTCAGCTAAGTGCCAACAGTGTGAGGGGACAATCCCATAGGAACTGCATCTAAATCAGTCAGCACAACTTATGAACGAGGACAACTAACCTTTATAGCTTTCTATGAAACAGTCATTTTTTCATTGAACTTATTGAAACAAATGCAACAGCACTCACAGTTTGAGAAAGCATCCCTTTCAAATGAATAAAGAAAATGGTTCGAATTTCCTGAGTACATGCAATAAGCACATCCCATCACACATGAACCCCTGTCATGACAGAAGGACATGCCGAGACGAGTGGTGCTAGAATATGGACCGTTTCCATTCCAAGCTGCCACTGGGAAACACCACAAAGGAGGCAGGTAAAACAGACAAAGTGAAGAAAATCATTTTTAGAATTTTTTAAAAAGCTAATAAAATTCTATACCAAAGGCTATGTATAAAAATGATGGGGCTTCCCTGGTGGCGCAGTGGTTGAGAGTCCCCCTGCCGATGCAGGGGACGTGGGTTCGTGCCCCGGTCTGGGAAGATCCCACATGCCGCGGAGCGGCTGGGCCCGTGAGCCATGGCCGCTGAGCCTGTGCGTCCGGAGCCTGTGCTCCGCAACGGGAGAGGCCGCAACAGTGAGAGGCCCACATACCACAAAAAATAAAAAAAAAATAAAAATAAAATAAAATAAAATAAAAAAAAGATGGTATGGCTGTAACAATAAAGCTAAGGGGGAAAAAAAAAGTTTTATAATTGACTGGTATGATTTCAGAAAAGATAAACCCATAATCTCTTAGGGAAACTAGATGTGTCCATAACGTACCAAATTTAAAGTTTAAGCCAAAGAAAACAGTTCTACTCTCTCCCTATCACCTGCCAAACCTCCACTTGGTGCGTCTGCTGAATAAGACCATGGCACTAACCTAGTGTAGCAATCTTCAAAAAATAAAATCCTTCTGCTTGCGTTGCCCAACTGTAATATCCAAAAATGCTACATACTCTTCAGCAAATTGAAGGGTCAAAACTGATTTGGCTTTATACACTAAATATCAATAAATATGAGATCATCAGACAGTTGTTATGTGAACACGGAGGATTCTTAACTGAACACTAGAACATCAAACACTTTTGGAGGGTAATTTCAAATAGGTGCAAATTACTGTTAGAGGTTACAGATGTTTTCCATTATCAAAACATAAGACATATATATTCTAATTTGTATATCTTGCCATTTTATTTGAAACTGTCACCAGGAGAGACAAGATTCCCAAGTGAAATTCCAAGACAAGAACTGGGCCTATGCCTAACCCAAACCTCATGCTTGCAGACTCAATACCAGCCCTAATTCAGGCCAGTAGGTCACAAGCATGCCTGAAATCTTTGAGCCAAGCTGAAGGAATGTAGCCAGCATTTACTCCCACTCACCCAAGCTGAGGCGAAAAAATCCACTCTGCTGAGCGTCAGACTTCTAACTATGGGGGGCTGACTGATGTGTAAGACTTAATGGAGTCACATAAAGAAAGCAGTCAATTACAATACTAAGGAAATAAAATAAAGAAATCAACAGGCAAGGAAATGTAAGCTCCACAAGTAAAACCCACACTTGAAAAGTGTCGAATTGTTAAGACGTGAAAAGGAAAAAAGACACCACAATTTTACGGGAAGCTGTTTCTTGTTCTGTGACGTCCATACACTATGGAGATTTGACTCTTTTTTTGGCTGTCATCCGCAGCAGAAGAGTGAAGAATTGTAAAAGAAGAGAGAGAAAATCTGATTGGAAAAAACATGAGATTCTAATATATAGTCATAGTGGTACAATCACAGACTAAGATCAATTCTAATAAATCCTCCCCCCACACACACAGTCCCAAGAAGTTAACCAATAGTGCACTTTCATTCATTCAATAACTATTTGCTAAGTGAATTTAAGTGACAGTCCACCACGACAAGCTACTTAAAACACCCAGTCCTTCATTTTGCTAGAATGCCTTTTACTCTCCAGTTTGAGTCTTAATAAGCTCAGCCCGCTAGTCCCCTAGATCATAAACTATTTGAATCTGTCCTCAACAGAAGAAACAATTACAAACACCATAAAGTATCTTCAATACTCAAATGTCTTTCTCAGTTTTCACAACTGTGTAATTTCTTACCACAGCCACCCATTAGCCCAAGGTTAATAGCCATAACTGGTGTTGATAACTGCAAGTCGAAATGCTTCCACTCGTTCATCAAATATTTACTGAGCACCTATTATGTCACTGTCCCAAGCACTATTCTAGACACTATGGCTACAGAAGAAAAGACAGACAAGGTTCCAACTTCATGGGGCTTACAGTGTGGCAGGGAGTGGGGGGTGGGTAAGGGATAGATAAAAAGCAAAAATAAAAACAAAAATCTTGTGTGTCAGATGATAGATGACATGGTAAAGAACAAAGCGGGGATAGAAAGCATGGGAATGGAGTGCCACTTAATGTAATATGACAGATGGCCTCATCGATGTGGATAAGGTGACATTCGAGGAAAGCACTGAAGAAGTGAGACAGACATGGTGGGGGGAACATCTGGGGGAAGAGCATTCCAGGAAGGACACATGCAAACACCCTGAGGCAGGTATGCTGGCCAGCTCCAGGGAATGATGAAGAGGCCAGTGTGGCTGAATAAGAGTGAACGAGAAGGAAAGAACAGGGCTTCCCTGGTGGCGCAGAGGTTGAGAGTCCACCTGCCGATGCAGGGGACACGGGTTCGTGCCCCAGTCCGGGAAGATCCCACATGCCGCGGAGCGGCTGGGCCAGTGAGCCATGGCCGCTGAGCCTGCGCGTCCAGAGCCTGTGCTCCGCAACAGAAGAGGTCACAACAGTGAGAGGCCCACGTACAGAAGAAAAAAAAAAAAAAAAAAGAAGGAAAGAACAGCAGATGAGGTCAGGGAAGCTGAGGGGAGGGAGGGACTGCGGATCATGCCGGCCTTTAGGCCATTGTAAGACTTAGGCTTCTCCTCTGAATGAGATGAAAACCCACTGGAAGATTTTGTACCAGGGAGTAACATGATCTCACTAGTATTTTAAAAGGATCACTCTGGCTGCTTTATTGACAAAAGACTATGGAGGGGAGTACAGAGAGACAAGAAGGCTAGTCAGGATTTTTTTTTTTGCAATCTCCCAGGTAGGAGACAATGGTAGCTTGGTCCATGGTTGCGGAAGTGAGCAGTGATCAGATTTTGGCCATATTTTGAGGATAGACCAGACCAGTTTCTGATGGACTGGACATGGTATGTAAACTGTGGCAACTACAAAGCTCGAACTGTCGTTTATAATGGGATAGCGAAGTACATGGTAAGAATGAGTGTGGCGATGGAGATCAAGGAAACTGGGAGTTCAGTTCTGGATATTTTAAGTTTGAGATGCTTATGAAACATCCAAGTGGAGATTTCAAGTCAGCCATTAAGATATACAAGTCTGGATTTCAGGGAGAGGTCCAAGCAGGAGAGAGAAATCTGAAAGTCATGAGCAGACAGACAGTATTCAAAGTGATGAGATTAGATGAACATACCTAGAGAATGGACTGAGAGGTACAGAACTGCGTCTTGGGACATACCAACTTTTAGAGATGGGGGAGATAGGGAGGATCCAACAAAGGAGACTCAAGAGGGACAGTCGCTGAAGCAGAAAGAGAATCAACAGGGCAGAATTCCAGAAGCCAAGTTTTTTTGTTTTTTTTTTTTATGCGGTACGCGGGCCTCTCACTGTTGTGGCCTCTCCCGTTGCGGAGCACAGGCTCCGGACGCGCAGGCTCAGCGGCCATGGCTCACGGGCCCAGCCGCTTCATGGCATGTGGGATCTTCCCGGACCAGGGCACGAACCCGTGTCCCCTGCATCGGCAGGCGGACTCTCAACCACTGTACCACCAGGGAAGCCCCAGAAGCCAACTTTTAAAAAAACACTTTTCAAGAAGAAGAGAATGATCAACTGAGTCAAATGCTCCTGAAAAGGTGAGAAAGATGAAAACTGAGTGTTGGCCACTGGATATAACTGATTACTACAACCCTGACAGCAAATGGTTTGGTAGAATGACAGGGATGAAAGCCAGAGAATATTGAGGGGGTGGGGAGGACAGAGACTGGAGACAGCTAATAAAGACATTTTTCCAAGTAATTTTGCTATAAAGAAATGAGGTGGCAGATAGAGGGGAGAAGAAGGGGTTCAAGGAGAAATTACTTTCTAAGACTGGACGACAGCACGTGTTATGTTGATGGGAATGATCCAGTGCAGCAGCTGAATTTACACTGAACAATAAGGACCATCTCTGGTGTTGCAGGTGGATTAGAGTGGGTAAAAGAGACCCACTTTGGTACACTGTAAAGTTCTTTGAGCCTTTCCAAACATTTCCCTCAAGGAAGAAGAAATAACGGAATTAACAGGATCACTGTAAGTATCTAGATTAAAGAGAGTTATCTGGTGCAAGCTATCATATATAGCATGGATAAACAACAAGGTCCTACTCTACAGCACAGGGAACTATATTCAATGTCCTCTGATAAACCATAATGGAAAAGGATATGAAAAAGAATGTGTGTGTGTGTGTATATATATATATATATATATATATAACTGACTCACTCTGCTGTACAGCAGAAATTAACACAAGATTGTAAATCAACTATACTTCAATAAATTTTAAAAAATAAAATAAAATAAAACTTAAAAAAAAGGTATCTGGTACCCAAACAGTTTAAAACCCAAGGTGCTCTGGAAGGCCCTCCCCAGTAGAGCCAGCCCAGATCTAGGCTTTCCTGCTAGAAATAATCTGGCCCACAATAAGGTACCAGACTAGCTGTTAGAATCAACCAGAGAGCTTCTGAAAAAAAAGCAAATTGTTGAGCCTCCTCCCCAGAAGTTCCATTTTGGTGGGTTCTGGGTGAGTTCCCCAAATCTGTATTTTTAAATTACCCTAGGTAATTTTCAGGTACAATTACATTTGAAAAATACTGTCCTACTGTAAACTCTTCCTTATTCTGGTTCTCATCCTTTAAAGATTTAGGTAGGAAAGGCTCTGCCCTTGGTGCTGCACTGCAGAATGAACTCAGGCACTCATGAGTGGGGACTTCCACTTTCACATCATGTGTTTTAAGGTGAAATTTATTGCAAGTGTTAACTGTGCAGGCATGAACAGGGAACCAGAATAACAGTGGTCTATCTTCTTTAAGACACAGACAGATGTTAAACTACACAGGGGTTGTTCACTCCATACGCAAGGAGGCTTGGGATGACTGGACCAGCTGAACCCAAGCTCTCTGCAACATTTTTCTCCATGCCAATTTCCTCTGTCATTCAACTTGTATCCTCAAGGCCCTATTTCCCAGGCAAGTAGAAATAAACGTTTGATTTTGAGAAAACCCACCTACTGCTGGGGGTTTCACAGTGCTCTTCTTTTCATGCAGATATTGGTCAAGATTCCCTGTAATCCAAATTCCCCACCCCCTCTGGTTTCTATCCTTCCTTCCTCCTCCCAACAATTACTAATAGTTAATAAAATGACAGAACGCTACCAACAGTTCTCAATGGCAAGAACAAATCTGGAAGCAAAGAGTTAACATCTGCTTCAGTACACTCAAAAAGATAAGAAAACACTTTTTCTTCTTTGTCTAGAAGCCTAGACTTGTTTAATCCCAGTCTGTGTCGGGTAGTGTTGGCATTTTCAGGGAGAGTGTTACGTTCTGTTGGTTAAAGACCAATGTAGAAATATTTACTTTTCAGAGAAGAAATTTCAGGTATTTTTTTTTTAATATATATGCTTAAGAGCAAAGTACCAGACATTCATATCGATATTAAAGAGATGTGGGGTGGGGAGTGGGGCAGGGGGAGACTGAGATTGATTGAAGAATTATAAGAACACTTCAAAAATTCAGACTCGATATTCTGGTTTTTAAATTCTCTCCCAACATTCACATCTGATCTACAGGGCCGTGCTTTCTTTTCATTTTGAAAATACTTTGAGGTCACTGATCCCATCTCCGTCCAGAATCAAGCCTTAGGGCACACCTTGAGTAGTTCAGAAATCTAAGGTTGGCAAACTGTAGCCCACAAACGGAGTCTAGCCCATCACCTATTTTTTGTAAATAAAGTTTTAATGGAACAAAACCATGCCCATACATTGCACTTTGTCTATGGCTGCTTTCTGGCTACAAGGGCAGAGTCAAGCAGTTGTGAGAGAGACTGCACGCCTGAAATATTTACTGTGTGGCCCTTTATGGAAAACATCTGCTGATCCTCATCTAAGAAATCAAAGAATATAAAAACAAAAAAATTCTACTGAGACCTTGTCTACCTCTTTTCTGCAGGGCATACTATTTTAAAATTTGGCCCAAGGACATCTGAATTTTTCCTCTATGGTCACATAAAATATGGAAAGAGGAATTCTATTCAGAAATTTTACAAGATTGGTAACAATTCAAATCCATTTGATACCTAGATTTACTTATTTTATTACTTCGTAGGAAAATTATTATTTCAAATGAACAAGTAAAAAGCTTAGCAGTTGAGAGGAAATGGAGATTTAACTCATTTCAAAAATCAAATCTATAATAATAAGCTTTAGCTCTTTTACACAGCCCACAAACATGAACCAGTCAAGCAGAAAGACAAGGAAAAAAACACCACTGGAAAAAGTAGCACCATGTTTCCAGTGGTGCCCCCTCTCAGACCCACCCCAAACGGAGACTTTAATAAGCAATAGCAGTGAACGGAGGAAAACTGATGAATCAACTCCACAGCAACCGCTAGGATGGCAGGAAAGATGATGTTGAAAACTGCAAACAGTGGAAAATGCAAGTAGATCCCATTTAGATCTCTGCGAGAACCTCCCTCCCTTGTCCTCTGGGTAGGAATTCAGTCCTTCACACAGGCCTCCTTGTACTTCTGCTCTTCTGAGCGGATGGACAATTTACATCATGAAAATACTCTGCCAGCTGGCACTCTCTCCACAAGCGACTGATTGTGAGCAGATGCCTTCATAAGATAAGGGTAAACGGATACACCCCCTTCTTCATCTTTCATTCATCCCCCCTCTTGGCAGAGGAATGGAAATGCATGCTCTACACACTATCTTTTAGAGACCAAAGTTTGTGCTCTTCACATCCCTTCATCTCTCATGGGCCGTGCTTGGACTTGCCATTGCGTTTCTGATTATATTGTGGCCCCCACCAAATATCTAAGATGTATGCAATCTCCCTAGATTATCTGTAAAAAACCTTGTGCTCCCAGATACAAGCACCTGCTTATTTTTTCTAATAATTTAAACACTGAATACTCTCTAGCATAGCCTCAATTTAGAACATTTGATAATCTACCACAACAAAGAATCAAAACTTCCAGCCAGAAGTCAATCAAAATTACTGGTGTATTTAGTGTTACAGATTAGTCATGCTTAAATACACTTTTTCTAGTTAAACCATCTTCCCTTTAATGTACGGTATAATTTCAGAAGCTTCTTTGTTTTAAATTTCTCTCCAATTGGAAAGTAGTAGCGCGTTTTAATGATGCCTTTCAGGGAGGAGAAACGTTTTGTGATCGCTCCCAAAATTGTTTTATAAATTAGGTATATGCCACATTCAGTGAAGGTAAGAGAAGATCATCTGACAAATTATCTACATAACATGCTTCAGGTAGGCCAGTCAGATTCCCTGTACTTCAAAAACATAAGCCTTCCTTATCTGGTTTTCCTTCTACATTGAGAGCAAATATTTAGCAGTGATATCAGAAGAAATGTTCTTCTAACCCATCCTTCACCATATTTCAAACAGACAGTGCTGAGTTCTCATCCATGGGAGCATTTCACATGCACCACAATGGGACTTGTTCTACCTTTCTATTTACATTCTGGAGAACAGCCAAAGTCCTTTCTAGCTCTCTTTGATCTGGTGCCAGAGACTTGGAATCTAACACCCACCAGAAGAAATTCCCTCAGGAGCTCCATGACTAAAGAAGAGTCAGGAAGGAGCTGGAAAATATTCTATAAATCCACCCTACATCATATCGCTACCCATTTTATGAATCTGTGCAAGTTATCTAATCCAGTGCAAACTCTTTAGGCATGCTATTGAAAGGCATTCATAAATCTGAACAATTGTGCTTCACTGTACACCTCCAAACTATATCCTAAAACTCTGCAATGTAAGACTCCAGTCTTGCCATCTCTTTTATATATATACCATTTCTTACTTCTAAGTCATTCTCTAGCCTTCACTCCTTCCAAACCCTACCTATCTTCCTAGGTTTAGTTCACGTGCCACTGTCTCGACACTTCCAACCTGTGTTATCTTACTTATTGGAACACACAGCTCTTAGTATCTAAACCACATAATTCAGAACTTGAGTATTCACTCCTTTTATAAGTTTCTTTCCCCTAAAAGAGTTTAACTTTTTTTAAAAATTATAGTTGATTTCCGAAAATATATTAGTTTCAAAGTATAACTTATTCAAAAGCAAGTAATCTACCTATACTTTTTGGATATCCTCTACAATTGTATTTTTCAAGTTTTTCTGACCATGATGGACAGTAAAAAAGGCACTTTTTACATTGCAACTCTCAACACACACACACACACACACACACACACACACAAACTGAAAATCAAGTTTGATAAAATAATGAAATACCATCTATGCAATCTGATATTCTATTCCATTCTCTATTTCATTTGTTAGAAAAACGCTAGTCACAGCTCACAAAATTCATTTTATGACATTAGGAAGTTGTAACCTAATTTGGAAAACACTATTCTGTAATCCCTTGGGCACTGTCCTTGGCACAAAACAGGTGCTCAATAAATATTTGTTCACTATGGGTTGACTCATCTACTACACACAACAGGTCAGAACTCCACAATAAAATGACATTTTCTAGTTATTGACATAAAATTTAAGAAGACCTTCCAATTACTTAAAACACTGAACGATATTTTTAAAAGCCTTTGTATGTGGCAGCCTTTAACAAGATCAAAACAAAACAAAACGAAACAAAAACCTTTTCCTAAAGCTAAAAGGCAAAATCCCATTCATCAACATGGCATCCCTAACAGGACCAGAAGCCACCAGCCCCGCCTGAACTAATCCTTCCAAAGAAGTTCTTTTTAGCAGCTCTGGTTCCAGAAGTCCTTCAACCATGAGCCTTCAGGGTAGCAGCAAGGATGTCCTCTCTGTGGGGTAGATGGAGTGATGCCCAGCGCTGGGCGTTAGACTCTACTAAAGAGAAGACATTTTGATATCTATTGGGAAACTCAGTTCTCCATGTCTCATGTTCATGGCACTTTTCTCATTGGGTTATCAGTACTTGGAATTATCTCTTTTATTTTTTGCATGTCTGGTTTATATGTCACCACCCCCCACCCCCATACACACACATGAGAGTAAGCTTTTGAGGACAGGACTTTTGTCTTGTCCCCTGCTATCCCTTTACTTTGAGATATGTTTTTGTTCTTGCCTTTTAAAGAGAGAGAAATATCTGACTTATAAAATAAGCAGCAAGCTAATAGGAGAAAGTCAGTGACCTAGGTAAGTTGTTTGGTTCATTCGTTCACTGATTCATTCATTTTGCAAAGATATGCTAAAACTTAACTGTGTACCAGGCAGTTGGTTAGGCACTGAAGACACAAGGAGGAAAAAAGACTCAGTCCTTTCCCTAAAGGACTTCCATATGATACACAAGGGAAGAGAGAAATAATTAAAATGCAACGTGAGAGAAGTATTATACTAGGGAGTAAGGAGCAACCACATATGTTCTCATCCATAAAATAAAGAGCTTTGACAAGATGAATTTAACATTTAGATCCCAAAAGCTTGATTTTATAATCTATATGTCAGCAACATTTCTAAGGATCCTTCCCTCACCAGATCAATGCTTTCTTTTCTTATAGTAACATTCTAGAGAAATGTTAAAATGCCACAGGAACTGATTTTGCAAAGACAAATGACAAAAGCAGCTGGTTTCCAATTAACCTCAGTTCTTTAAAGACTTAAATAATTTTCTGAACCTATACAATGCTTTTGCCAATACTGTATCTGTCAAGTCCTATAATCCCAGGTGAGCTTATATTGAATAATCTGCAAAGGATAACAGAAATTCAGGTTCTACTTTTAAGGTTAAAACTTTTCTAATGACTGAACAAAGGGCTCTCAAATAGTTGCTTCCATCTTTGGATGAGAAAAAAATAACTCTTGGTTTCTAGGTCCATAAAATATGAAGCAGTTCAATCTCCAGGCTATAAGCAAATAATTAAACATCTTCTGTCCACATCTAGTCATGAGGGACAAATGACACAATGTTTTAGAAAAATTTCTTCAGTAGCAAGAAAGAATGGATTTTCTGCTCTCACTTGAAAAAGTAAATGTCTGCATCCCTTTGAAAATTAGCCCAATCTGCAAAACAGTGGAACTAAACTGAACTCCCACCAAGACTTGGCTCATGCATTCTTCCACAAGTTTGGAACAAAGACCCCATTGACTTACGCATGTAGGCGGATTAGAATTGCAATGCAGCCATGTAGCACATTACTGCTCAGTGATTCAACTGTGATAAGTCAAGGGAGCCTTCTCTAGATATTTCTCCCTGTTTTCCTTCTTTCCACAGCAATATAATTTCAAGTCTACCCTGTAACACAGATGTGCGATTTAGCATAAACCAGGCCTGTCTGCACATTTTAAAATAGAAAACAGGCATTACATTTTTTAATTTGCCTGCTCATATTCAGTACTATTTCCAACCCTTTTAAAAGCGCTCCTTCTTAAAAGGCCAGATAAGTGGACACATGCTAAGGGTCAAACACTCCAAGTTCTTAAATATCCAGTGAGAACCTAAAAAGAAAAATATTATTATGAAAAATGAAAGGAATATGAGAATGGGAAACGGGCTACTGGTAGAAAACAAGAGCAAAAGGATAGCATGAGCAGAAACCAATTTTCACCAGTTTGCTATATCTTTAGAATTGATAAAGCAAGTTTATAAACTTCTTTTAGTGGTCCCCACTTTCTAATTTAATTTCCAAGCACATACTGACTGCCTAAAGTAACAGATTATATAAGGATGGATATGCTCTCTGCCCTCAAAGAGTTTACGACCTAATAGAACCACAAATCCAAGTGCAACCCAGAGAAGAATGTGCTAAGTTTTAGCAAAAGCATAAACAGGGCAGACTGATTCCAAATGGATGATTTCATAAACTTTTATAAAGCAGTTATGGACAAATTTAGATTTCTTCTTCTGAATAACTGATCAAATACAAGTGGGTGGTTTTGACACAACAGACCAACATAATATATACTCTCAACAGCCTTTTCTTTCAGCGCTTCTCCTGATGTTTTAGTATGTGAGTTTTAAGAATACTCACTTGAATAGAATGCCTGGCATTGCCACCCTTACTGTCAGAATAAAAAAGGAAGCATTGTAAGGAACCCACAGAGAATTTATATGAATACACGTACAGATAAGGACAGAGACTGATTTTAAATACCACATTTGCCTGAATATAGTAAAAGAATTTCCCCCTAAATTATCCTTTCAGAAAAGGGAGAACTGCTCTGTATTTCAGTTCTTACAATCCCTCCCAATTATTTCATTTTAGACCACAAATTACTGTGAGGAAATCAAATTAGCTTGAAATGACCTCATATAATACAAGTTTTGGACACTTACATAAGACACATAATAGAAGGGTTTTTAGTTTTGTTTTGTTTTACAAGAGGCAAGAAATTAACTCAGATTTATGTAATTTCCCCTGAGAGGTATGGCTTTAAAAATTAAAAGTGCTGAATATTGTAAATAATAAAACTTTTAAAGAATACTTTATTAGGCAGGAGGGTAAATGGTTATACTATGAGGACTGCAAATACAAACCAAAATAAGTGGAAAAATACATATGCTAGCATTATGTTAATATAATCAGTGTGTATGGCTTAAGATAAAATTCCCAATGATAATCTTATACAAGTGTAAAAGCACTGTATCATAAACAATCTATTCATGGAAATGAATAGAATATGATCTGTAAAAATCTGTGCCGATGGCTAAAAAGTGACTTTAACAATCACTGATGTCAAAGATGTATGTAAAGAACTGGAATAAAACGGTTCCGTAAGATGTGAAAATGGGGAAAACAACGCTAATTTATAAATATATTATTTTAAATATGTAAATTAATAAACATTTTAAATAGACAGCTGATTATTCCACCTATATCCTTTAAATTTTTAATATATTCACGTTGGCAAATCCCTGTTTTTAAAATCTTCTAAAAGGGAAAATGAGAAACAGCTTAATATTTGAGGTTGTCTCTTATACATATCCATATGGTAAATTTCGTGTTGTGACTCAAAAGGGACAAGACAGTAGCTCAAAGGGGATTCTGTATGAGAACTGTCCAATATTTAACAGAGCAGTACCCATACCACAGCTTCGGTCCCAGAAGAAACCAGCACAAGTCAGGAAGTGTTTGGGTTGGCAGGCACATTACCCATCATCCTGGTATGATTCTTACTGTTTCCATGTAACAGATACAAGTTATCCAGGTGGATGCCCTGCTTGAGACTCTTCCATCCCTTCCCATTTTATTCTTACTTTAAAAAGGAAAATCAACTTTAAGGGCAGATCAATCACCATCAACACTAATACATGAAAGAGCATAAGTATAGGTATGATATACCCTTGATGGTAACAGAATAGCATGAGGAAAAAAAATTCTTTTTTTCTCTTATTTGCCTTCCACTAATTCAAAAAATTATCACCTTTCTTTCCTTCCTCCGAAGTCCTCCCACCTGCACAAGTCACTGTGAAGGGCAAAAATGTTAGAAGAGTCAGTAGCACAGACAGCAGGAAAGTGAGCACTCAACTAACTGCATGAGCTGTGCTAAGGCCGGTGCCCCTGCTCCACTGTATCACTAACAGGCCAAATGATGATATTGTCCACATCAAGGCTCAAGCTGGGGGAACCTCACCAGGAAACCACCCTGACTCTAAAGAACACTGTCCAAAGTCACAGTTCTCACTTCAATTCCCAGCACTAGGATATGGTTGGCACTGATCCTAATAAAACCCCACTTAAAAACCATCTTTAAAGATCCAGGCACATGCCTAAAATGCCACAGACATTTGCAGCATCAATACTAATACAGGCATGCCTTGTTTTATTGTGCTTCACTTCATCACTCTTTGCAAATGTTGCCTTTCTTACAAGTTGAAGGTTTGTGGCAACCCTGCATCGAGCAAGTGTATTGGTGCCACTTTTCCAACAGCATTTGCTCACTTTGTGCCTCTGTGTCACATTTTGGTAATTCTAGCAATATTTCAAATATTTTATTTATTATTATATTTGTTATGGTGATCTGAGATCTTTGATATGACTGCTTGCCGAAGACTCAGATGACAGATTTTTTAGCAATAAAGTATTTTTAAACTAAGGTACGTACATTTTTTTAGACAGATTACTGCACACTTAATAGGCTACAATACAGTGTAAACATAACTTTTATATGCACTGGGCAAACAAAGAATTTGTGTGACTTGCTTTAATGTGACATTCACTTTATTGCAGTGGTCTGAAACCGAACACACAGTATCTCCAAGGTATGCCTGTGTAATGAAAGAGCATCAGTGCTATAATCACATTAACAACATGGCTCGGGCTTCCCTGGTGGCGCAGTGGTTGAGAGTCCGCCTGCAGATGCAGGGGACACGGGTTCGTGCCCCGGTCCAGGAAGATGCCACGGAGCGGCTGGGCCCGTGAGCCATGGCCACTGAGCCTGCGCGTCCGGAGCCTGTGCTCCTCAGCAGGAGAGGCCACAACAGTGAGAGGCCCGCGTACCGCCAAAAAAAAAAAAGAAACATGGCTCTATTTCCAACAATGATTCCTAAAAGTAAGACACAGTTTCTGGATGAGCTGTGGTAATTTGGAAAAGGGAATATGATGGGAAGTCCTTGCCCTCCAACTCCCTTTGCTTAGGCACATGCACATACATTCACACACGTGTCAACCTGCCAACGCTTCAAACTCCACAGCCCTTCTTCACCAAAATGATATCCTCACAAGGAAGCCATCAGAAATATTTAGCATACCAATCTCTTTAGAATTAACAGCACCAGTACTCTCGTTCACTGCTGGTGGGAATGCAAAATGGTACAGTCACTTTGGAACACAGTTTGGCAGTTCCTTACAAAACTAAACATACTCTTACCATACGATCCAGCAGTTGTGCTCCTTGATATTGAATCAAATGAGATGAAAACTTACACACACACAAACACCTACACATGGATATTTATAGCAGCTTTATTCATAATTGCCAAAACTTGAAGCAACGAAGATGTCCTTCAACTGGTAAATTAACTGTGGTACATCCAGACAATGGAATATCACTCAGCAATAAAATGAAGAGAGCTCTCAAACCACAAAAAGATATGGAGGAAACTTAAAGGCATATTACTAAGTTAAATAAGCCAATCTGAAAAGGCTAATTCCAACTACATGATACTCTGGAAAAGAAAAACTATGGTGACAGTAAAAAGATCAGTGGTTGCCAGGAATTTGAGAGGAGAGAGGGATGAATAGGTGGAACACAAAGGATTTTTAGGCCAATGAAACTATTCTGTTTGATACTGCAGTGGTGGTCATAATGTCATTTAACACTGTCCAAACCCACAGAATGTACAACACCAAGAGTGAACCCTAGTGTAAACTACGGACTTTGGGGGATATTGATCACTGTTGTCTCATCAATTGTAACAAATGTCCACTCGGTTTAGGATGTTGACAGTGGGAGAGGCTGTGTGTATGAATGAGGGGAGGAAGTTTGCCACTGGACGTCTCTGTACTCTACTTTCAACTCAATTTTGCTGTTTAAACTACTCAAAAAATAAAGTCTATTAACTTTAAAAAGAACGTTACTAAATTTCATTTAAAAGGCTTGTTTTAGAAGCCAAATGAACTTTGTTATAGGCTTTCAAGGCAGTTTTCATTCAAAAATATTAAAAACTTAGAACATTAGTACTGCCAAAAAGTTGTCTAATGGCCAGTTTTTTAAGGCCAAAAAAGGATTGTGCTGGGAAAAAACAACTAAAAAATAAAATCTTACCAATCTAACAACATATATAAAATAACACAGTCTAACAATATGCATTTTTCTATTTAACGTAATATTAAAAAAAAACTAGCATCAAATTACAATGGTTAAGATTTAACATACTAGCTACTGAGTCTGGAAAGAAAAACAGGAAGAAACAAAATCTCTGATCCCCAAAAGGTCTGACTCAATCCACTGACCACTAAGTGTAGTTGGGGGTATTCTCAATGGTCCTAAGTCCCAAGGCTGAAGTCTGAGAAGATAAGGGAGGGAACAGGGAAGGCTTAGGTTCCATAAGTAGGACCAGGGCAAAATACCAAGGATGGAGGAAGGTGGGGCTAATCCCCTGAGAACTCCAAGCTTACTCTCCAACCTATCTGGCCCCCTCAGCTAAAACAACTGTCCACACTCTGACTTGTGCCCATGTATATTTCATCACTGTTCAGTGTAATGCTCTCTGGAAATGGATAACCAAAGATAAAGGATACTACCTAGAAACTGTAGAAACTATCTTGGTATCTTAAATATCATCTGTGGGGAAAAAATAGCCAATATAATATAACTTTCTATTTTTTTACATTTTCATAGCACTGTCATTACTCAATAAGACATCCCTTCATTATGCCTAGAGTAATGAAAAACATTTATGTTTCTATTCAACAGAATTCTATGGACTCTCTTATACAGACTGGTAATACTGGTTACCAGTCTGGTTAGTTATTTTATGCAAAATCATATGATCTTTAGCTGTTCAAATTCAGAAATTTAATTTTTATCAGTCCATTAAATGCTGATTAGGCTCTTGGAACTGACTTGTGCTAACCAAACTCAACCAAACTGATTTATCCATAAACAACCACAGGTTCATTTTGGATAAAAGCTATTTTTGTCAAAACAACAGGAGCAGATAGCTGCACAGGGCAAGTACGCACAGACCAAATTAGAGATCATAAAGTTGCTTGGTAAGCAGAGAACTAGAGCAAATGGGAGTTGAACATTCTTGGGCAAGAGTTCTATCAAATTATGGCAAACTGCCCTTCCCTATTCTAGAGATAGTTCTTTCTAAAAATAATCAGACTAGTCGTCTAAAGTTAGAGCACTCTCTCCCACAGAGAATGGGACACAGATTAATATTTTACTCTTTATTTCCCCCTTTTCAGTATTCCTTATATGTCACTAAAACTTCTGTTATTATAGTTTTTTACATTAATTATACATCATGATACCCTTAATCTCACAATGTTGCCTTTAACTACAACATAAAAATGAGTTAAAATTACTCCATCTATTAGGTTTCATTTTCTCACCTTGACTCCAGATTTGGGGATTTGAGGATCTTATCATTACTTGAGCTTTTAGATTTAAGTGCATTTAAAAAAGCAATTAACATTCCAATGTGATACCTATCTTTCCAGTTAGCACCTTATCTCCAGATGCAGAAATTCATAGGACCCATAACTAGTCAAAAATAAACAACCAATACGATAAATTCCTGTTAAGAATCATCTTTCTGAACTAGTATCTTTCATCATTTTAATCCATATCTAAAATATCAAAGGACAAAGTAAACACTAAAATACACACAAGCAAACCAACAAAAAGCAAAGCACAACTTTTAAAAGTTAAGGAAAAAAACCCACCAGAGTTGAATAAATTTTAAGAGAGAACTTTATTGCCCCAAACAAGGAAACTCCAAAGAGATGAGAGAGAAAGCTGGTAAGAACCAGTCAGCACAAACAACAGTACTGAGAAAAGACTTGACAGAACAGGAAAGAGGGAAAGGAAAAGGAATTCTTGCAAATAGTCAGTACTGTCCATACCATGAGTCTCCCCTCATGGAGTAATTTGTTTCGAAAGGACTCAACAGGATTATCTCTGGGATCACAGTGTAAAAAGAAAATGCTATAGAATTATTCGGCAAGGTACCTTCAAAGGAATCCCCACTTTCCCACACACTTTCAGCAAGCGTACCTGCTTTTCAAAAAAAAGGAGAAATGAGGGGTAATTTAGGTTTGAGACTGTTTGCATTTTTAGTTCCTTTGTTCTGTTCTCTTTAAATTAGAAAGAAGCAACCCAAACTGTCCTCCAGAGAACCTCTTAATTACACCAACTACCAAAAGGAACTCGTGAAGCACAACCTTGGCCTTTCAGGTTACTTCACAAAACTGCAGTGAAAAGGTCAGTCACTAGGTAACAAAATCAAAAGGCCCTTTTTTTTTTTTTTTTGGCGGTACATGGGCCTCTCACTGTTGTGGGCTCTCTCGTTGCGGAGCACAGGCTCCAGGCACGCAGGCTCAGCGGCCATGGCTCATGGGCCCAGCCGCTCCGCGGCATATGGGATCATCCCGGACTGGGGCACAAACCCGTGTCCCCTGCATCTGCAGATGGACTCTCAACCACTGCGCCACCAGGGAAGCCCCAAAAGGCCCTTCTTTAACTAGTTGGGCATGAAGTTAAAATATTTTTGTGCTTAAATATTTATGACAAGGCATTAGATGGTTGGTGGGGCCTGGGGTAGGGGGGACAAACCGGGATATCTTGGGGAGAAATAATTTATTTTTTGTTTGTGCAGAAATGTTTTGAATGCCAAGTGATTTTGCCAAAATTTATAACCAGCCTTCAATAACCAGTGATCAAACCTATAACATGAATTAGAGAGTACCTTCACAGGATGAGATGACAACTGAGACAGAGAAAAGCAAGAAAAACAAGTGGAGACTGACTTTGCTCTGACCTAGTATTAGAGGCAGTATTGTATGGTCCAAGTACTGTCTCAACCTAAAGGTCTCCAATGGTCCTGAGGTAGGGTTTGCTGATGCATGAAGGCTGGTTTTCAGCCATCGCAGAACAAGGGAAGAGAGAAAAGAGGTTAACCCCTTCTGCCTTACCACTCCAACCCCTAGCTTGGTTCCACTGTTCCTCCCAGGCTGTTGGACAAAGACGGCAAAGGATGATGAACAAATGAAGAGAGTCACTGGACTTGTTAATGGAATAAAATATAACTGCTGAGGCGTTTCTCATTTGACATCAAAAATCCCATGACAGCATTCTTTTGGTCCTTACTGCTAAAAAATAAAAATGATAAAGCTCAGTTAGACAAAATGTCCTTCTCTACTCAGGGATAAAGGCAAATGAAAGGGAGCTGAAAGCATTAACATGGAGCGTGCCTAGCAATCACAAAAAAGTCTGGTAAGCACAGAGCCTTTCGAAGGATGAACACAATAGATTCTTCGTTTCCATCCTTCTTTACTACGGTGGAGGCATACCTATAGATTCACTGTTGGAAACAACTTGCCAAGGAAAGTTAGTTCTCTCTTTATAATAGCTGTAAGATCTGGTAAAATGACAGAATGAGGTTTTGTGATACATTGCTTACGACAGCTGCAGAAGCATTTATAGAAACTGGCCAGACAACACAATGTTGAATCCACTGATTTCATGTGTCCCAGTGTGCCAAGAGATTAGTAAACTATTACTGTACTACCTCTGGCCCTTCCTCTCCACGCAGGAGAGAGTTGAGAGTCATAAGCCAAAACATGTTCAAGCACCCAGAATTTGAGGATTTGTTTGAAAGGAAATGAAATTTTTTAAAACTCTCCAAGGACATAAGAGCAATCTCTACCAAATGCTTGTAGCTATTCACTCAAATGTACTACACAAATTAACACCATACCTGAAATTGCTAACTGTAAAAGTTGTAAATTCCCTATCTCTGGGGAAAGACAGGGGAGGCCAGATCATCGCTATCCAAAATGAGCACACAAAACAAGATGGTCCATTAGGATGTGTGGAAAGAAAATATCAGAAACTCTATTTGTATTTAGTTTTGTCTTACCCTTCTAAACTTACCATTTACTGTATTTGTAATGTACATAATATATTACTACAGCCTACATGTGTATTATTTATAAATAAATCAACATACATATATTATGGGTGTATGCCAAGAAATATTTTACTACTAGTGTGCTTGATCCACAAAGTTTAGAGACCACAGGTCCAGATAGCCACTTAGAACCCATGCTTGTCAAGTGACTCAAACACTGGGTGAAACTTTGAGATAACCTGAGAATTTACTTCCTAACTTATGTAACATCCTTTCATTCTTGCTTAAATATATCTATAATCTTAATAATCTGTTTTGGAAAATATTTTCCATTAGACAAGAAAATTATAAGCACTGGACAAACTTTTATTTCAGGACAATTCTTTTAGACTTAAGTGGGATTGAGGCTGTGTTTGAATTTGGGAGGAAATAAGTGTTCTTTATAAAACTAAATGAGATAAAGGCCAATCTGTATATCCAAAGGCAGATAAATGAAAGAGATTTCAATTACTGCTATTCAGTTACCTCATATTTAGGTAAAGTTTCATCTTTCATTCTTGCAGCACTGAATAGAGAATTTCCAGGGTTTGTTCCTTATAGACTCCACTAAGATTATTGATTAAAACTATAAAACAACAGGCCAGAATGAAAAACATAATTTTTTCTAACTCATAAAGTGTCAAAAACCCTCTGTAATGAAGTAGATGGGAACAGTGTTCTACGTCCGGCTCTTCCTTAGGTAAGTACTCAGCCTCCTCTTCATTAATAAAACATGTGACTCAAGTTCAATATTATAAAATCATATCCATACAGAAAATACCCTATATTGTCAAGATCCCTATGGACTGGAGTCTTTTGCAACCTAACAGTTCCAGCTTTAAACCAGGACCCTGTGAAGACTGGGGGAATCCTTAATAAACCATGCTTTACATCCTTTTGCTTCCTATGCATGATCAAAGAGTGAACCACACACTATATGGTAAACTTGTATGGATGTACTTTTTCGACAACAGCACTTGTTTTCCACATGCAAATATCATTCTTAGACTCTGAACACTCAGCCTTTTCTAAGCTATAGGTTCATAGAGCTTAACAGGTAAGAGCATAAGAACAATTAAATTCATCACTTTATAAAAATACGATATGTATGAGGGAAATTTATGCATATCCAATAACACTAACTTATAAGTCTATATAAAAGACACATATGACTGATGTTACCATGTATCTGATTTGAATAATTTCATAATTAATCTCAATTAAATTTCTCTACAGAAATTAAATTTATCTTATTGTCTCTAATAATTTCAATATCTGAAATTTGTGTGTCTGCTTCTCTTGTCTATTATTTTGCTGGTTTTCTTTCTTTATATCTTGTTTTCTTATATGTCTTGTTATCTTTCACTATGTGTTGGACACTGTATTTAAAAAATACACATAGGTATAGGTAAGGTACATTCCTTAGGTAAGTACTTAGCCTCCTCTTCACTAATAAAACATGTAACTCATACATATATTGTACACACAAACAAACACACACACGAAAAAACTCAGAGCTAGTATCGTCCTACAAAAGAATGTTCAATTACTTATGCCAAACACTTGGGAGTGACACCGAACTGGCTCAACCTTAATCTAAGTTCAAGGCTCGAGTGTCTGAATTACCCAGGTGATGCAAAGCTGGCTCAAGTCTATCTGTGGAATGGTATATTTCTATTCTCCCCTTACTCAGAAGATGAAAGCCTTTTAGGGACCCAGATAAGTCCTAGACTTTGACTCTATTTCCCTTGCCCTGTGGGGCTGCCAAAACCTTTATTTTATAGCTATTTCTTTGATTAGAAAACACACTCAAGGCTCACCTCTGTGATTCCTGCCTTTTTCTAGGTTTATACTCAGGAATTCCTACCTTTTTTGTTAGCACTTTGAGGTGTTTTTTGCCCCTCACAAAGACTAGGCTGAAAATCCCAGCTGAATGTTACCAGAGGCAGAAGTAAGTCCTCTCTAGTAGCATATAAAAAAAGATATTGCATTACGTTCAAGCTGGGCTAATTTCAGGAGTGTAAGGTTGGTTAAAAACTTTTTAAAACATGTTAATGTAATCTATCATCTTGAGAAATTAAAATAATCTAATCATTTCAACAGGCAAAGAAAGCACATTTGATTAAATTCAATATTCTTTCATGATTAAAAAAAATCAGCCAGGGCTTCACTGGTGGCGCAGTGGTTGAGAGTCTGCCTGCCGATGCAGGGGACACGGGTTCATGCCCCGGGTCCGGGAGGATCCCACATGCCGCGGAGCGGCTGGGCCCGTGAGCCATGGCTGCTGAGCCTGCGCGTCCGGAGCCTGTGCTCCGCAACGGGAGAGGCCACAACAGTGAGAGGCCCGTGTAGCGCAAAAAAAAAAAAAAATCAGCCAACTATAAATAAAAGAGAATTTCCTTAACCTGATAAAGGGCATTAACCAAGAAAATACCCACCAAAAAACCTTTAGCAAAATCATACTCAATGGCAAAGTGAGTTCCACAAACACAAAGATTCCTAACTCTTTGACATCATACTAGAAACCTAGTCACCACAAAAGAAAAAGAAGGTAAAAGGATAAGAATTAGAGGAAGCACTTACAGCCAATAAATAAATTAAAAGGTGCTCAAGCTTTTTAATCAGGGACATAAAAAATAAAACCACAAGATACCATTTACACCCATTAGATTGACAGAAATGAAAAGATCTGTCAATATAAAGTGTTATAAAATACATGAGCTAGTAGTGAGCTTTCTCCACTATGTTAGACATAAATGTAGTGTCCCCTTTCCAGCCAACTGGGTGCACTGCAATACAGCTCTGACATCAACCACCTACAGTTAGCATTAGACTCCACAGGTTAAGGCTTGGTGCTCCACAGCACTTCTCTTACTTCATATGCCAGCTGCACTTCGGGATTCACTAGGTCACCCACACTTCTGAACAACTGGCTATAAATTCAGGGGTTCTCACAACCCCCTCAGGTTTGATAATTTGCTAGAATGACTCACATAACTCAGGAAAGTGCTACAGTTTCAATTACAGACTAGAAACAGCCAAATGGAGAGACACATAGACACATAGGGTGAGATGCGGGCAGAGGGGAATGCAGAGCTTCTGTGCACTCTCCTCAAGCAATCCAAGAATGTCATCCTTTTTGCACATCAATGTGTTTACCAACCAGGAAGCTCCACTGAGCCTCAGTGTCCAGAGTCTTATTGGGAGTCTCATTACATAAGCATGACTAATTAGATCATTGGCCACCTGACTGAGCTCAATCCCCAGTCCCCATGCCCTCCCTGGAGGTCAGGCTGGCCCAAAGTCCCAACCCTCTAACCACATGGTTGGGCTTTCTGGTGACCAGCCCCCTACCTGAAGCTATCTAGGGACCCACCATGAGTCACCTCAACAGCATAACAAACACTCCTGACACTCAGGAAATTCAAAGAGTGTTTGAGGCTATGTACCAAGGCCCAAGATAAGATGTACATGTACAGCACATGCCTGTCTTAAGCTCAGGCTGCTAAAACGCCATAGACTGCACAACTTAAACAACAGCCGTATTTCTTTCTTAAATTTCTGGAGGCTGGGAAGTAGAAGATCAAGGTGCTGGCAGATTTAGTTCCTGGTGGGAACCCTCTTCCTGACTTACAGAGGGATGGCTTCCCACCATTTCCTCACATGGCACAGAGAGGAAGAAAGAGCTTGTCTCTCTTCCCTTTTGTATGATGGCACCAATCCCACCATGAGGACCCCACCCTCATCACCTCATCAAAACCTAATTACCGGGCTTCCCTGGTGGCGCAGTGGTTGAGAGTCCGCCTGCCGATGCAGGGGACACGGGTTCGTGCCCCGGTCCGGGAAGATCCCACATGCTGCGGAGCGGCTGGGCCCGTGAGCCGTGGCCGCTGGGCCTGCGTGTCCGGAGCCTGTGCTCCGCAACGGGAGAGGCCACAACAGTGAGAGGCCCACGTACCGCAAAAAAAAAAAAAAAAAAAACCTAATTACCTCCCAGAGGCCCCACTTCCAAATACCATGATATTGAGGGTTAGGGCTTCAACATATGAAATGGGGGAGATGGGGCACAAACATTCAGCCCATAACAAGTATCATTTCAAACAGATTTTGGAAGCTGACTTACATTAAACAATTTCTATGGAAAAAAAGTTTTACAAAGCAAATCATGGTTGAACATTTGGCATATATCCAGCTCATGCAAAAGTCTGACTCCAAGATACTTGATTCATATAAAAAAAGGGTGGGTCTCCTTTAGGTTCCCGTTGTCATATGGTAAAAGAACATCTTCTAGATTAAACTATACAAATAGTATTTTTAGTTTGGCACTGCCTACCTAGTACTTTCTTCTTCTTTTAACTTCTCATATATATTTGATCTAAAGACTGGTTTAAGGAAGTCCTCTTCAGACAAGAGTAAATGAGGTCAAATAAAGAGGAAGGACACTAAATGTCATAGGTGAATTTAAAAAGCAAAACTTCAGTTTTAATGTTATTAAAAGAAAACACCAAGTAATGATGCTGCAGTAATGTCCAGCTGACTCTGTCCTCTAACCTGCTGTACCCAACAGTCATCCATTCACCACATCCAAGTACGTTCCTATAACAGTAATGTGGGGAAATTCTCCCCCACCATTTCCTAGATTCAAGTCAGGCATTTACTCTGGAAGGTCCATACCCATAAAGAATGGTCTCTGTAAAAGGAATACAGTGTTTGAAAACCAGTGGAATGAGGGGCTCCCTGACGGTCAACTCAGGACCTCTAATGAAGTAGAAATGTACACACAATCAGCCAGGACTTTTGGAGTCCAAGATATTCAAAGAGCTGTCTGCAGACTTTGCAGGGACCACTTGAATTAAATGTTCCCAAGCCTCAGTCTTTGGAATGTGTTGTAGCAAGATTTTATCTACACCCAGAAGTTTACCACAGTCACATTATCACAGATGGTGTCCCCCAAGTAACAGACTATAGAAAGTCAAACTTTACCTATATGCTATTATTTGTTCTTAGCTCCAAATTAAACAGTTCCTTTAATTCTCAGGAGATTTTTTTAAATCTTTTAAAAAGCATAAAAATTCCCCATGTTCAAACCCTCTTACACTGTTGGTAGGAATGTAATTGGTATAGCCACTATGGAGAACAGTATGGAGGTCCCTTAAAAAACTAAAAATGGAGCTACCATATGATCCAGCAATCCACTCCTGGGCATATACCCAGAAAAGAAAACTAATTCAAAAAGATACATGCACCCCATTGTTCAGAGCAGCACTATTTACGCTAACCAAGACACAGAAGCAACCTAAATTAAATGTCCATCGACAGATAAATGGATAAAGAAGATGTGATGTATACACACACACACACAGTGGAATATTACTCAGCCAAAAAAAGAATGAAATAATGCCATTTGCAGCAACATGGATGGACCTAGAGATTATCATACTAAGTGAAGTAAGTCAGAAAGACAAATATCATGTGATATCCCTTATATGTGGAATCTAAACAAGTGATACAAATGAACTTATTTACAAAACAGAAATAGACTCACAGACATAGATAACAAACTACAGTTACCAAGGGGAAAGGGGGGAGGGATAAATTAGGAGCTTGGAATTAGCAGATACAAACTACTATATATAAAATAGATAAAACAACAAAGACTACTATATAGCACAGGAAACTATATTCAATATCTTGTAATAAACCATAATGGAAAAGAATCTGAAAAGGATACATACACACATATATACATATATATGTATATATGTATACATCACTTTGCTGTATACCTGAAACTGACACAACACTGTAAATCAATAATACTTTAATTAAAAAAAAAAATTTCCCATGTTCATCCAGAGATCTGAACCACGAGAAGGGCCAATAAGCTTACATTAAATACAGTCAATTCTCATTATTCTGGTAGTTATGTTCTATAAGGTTGCTGTGAACACTAAATTAGCAAATACAGAAGCATTGCTCCCAGGGGAAATACAGGATTAGATTCTTGAAAACCTTTGGTCACAACATTTTGTCCACAGATCAATACATAACCTTGTTTCGTGTATATTTCTGTTTTAGGACACCTCATTTAACATATATTTTTGATTCATTAACATTGAACTCAGGCCAATAGCACTATAACTCACACCTGAACAAAGTTTATCTAACACATGTATTTTCTCCCTAAAGCACATAAAAGCCTTCTTGTACCAAGAAACACTAGACACTTGAGGGCCATTTCAGATAGCAAAATCACCAAGAAAAAAGCACCAAAGTGTGAAAAATGTGGCACTAAATGTTCACAGTATGAGAGCTGAAACAACAGGGCAGCGCATCACCTTCTCCAACGTCAGCCGAGAACACACGTCAGGTGACATTTTTCACCACTCTGAGCACGTTCCCAAATAACTGCAAAAGTACCATGAGTACTGTTTTTGCGTTACAAATGAAGTTTAGTAAGATGGTGAATTTGCAAATACCAAATCTGTGAATAATGATTATGGACTTACAGGGTCTACATATATACCTCAAACAGCAACAAAATTTTAGTCTGTCTTCCTGGTGTCCAAAAAAAGAAAAATAACAGACTTACTCTTTATTATTTATTTATTTATTTTTGGCTGCATTGGGTCTTCGTTGCTGCTTGAGGGCTTTTCTCTAGTTGCAGCGAGCGGGGGCTACTCTTTGTTGCAGTGTGTGAGCTTCTCATTGCGGTGGCTTCACTTGTTGCGGAGCAAGGGGTCTAGGCTCACGGGCTCTAGAGCGCTGGCTCAGTAATTGTGGCATGCAGGCTCAGTAGTTGTGGCGCACGGGCTTAGTTGCTCGGCAGCATGTGGGATCTTCCCGGACCAGGGCTCAAACCCATGTCCCCTGCATTGGCAGGTGGATTCTTAACCACTGCGCCACCAGGGAATTCTTTTATCATTATTTTAAATTACAGCTGTAACTGGATACAGTCTCAATGTTCAAGTGAGAAACCCCACAGGGTAACAGATACAGAACACAGTATAAAGTATTTTCCTCCACCCAAGTATAGACAAAACATCTATACACACACAATTCCAAGTTACTCATTATGTGTCTTCCTGCATCGATCACCAATTCCCTAACTTGACCACACACACACACACACACACACACACACACACACACACACACACACACACACAGAGCAGCTTTCAAATTTAGACCCTTGAAAGACATTTCCTGGATCAGCTTTTTGTGGAACAACAACAAAATCAGCTTCCTGACATATAAAACATGATTTCCTAAACAGCAATCTTGAAAAGCACTGTTACTTTGTATAGCGACACAGCAGGTGGCAGGGTGTGATGAAACAGGAAATGAGAACAAATGTCTCCCACACACAGACTTGCAGACCACCACAGGGAATACATCAGCACACAATTCCACATCTTTATCATCCAACCAGCCAACGTCTGTACAATTTCTCATCCTTTAACTCACCCTCACCCACTGTTCAGCTACCCTTTGCACCTATCTGACAATTCTTTAGATATTAACATAAGAAATTTGCCAAGGGGGACATTACTGTGATAATTACACTGAATTCAAGTAGAAAAAAGATTTCCTAATTCCTAAAAAAATAACAATTCCTAATTCTCTAAACTAATAGCAGATCTCCTTAAGCCACAGATTTTAAAATATAACATTGATATCTCAAGAAATTATTAAGCCCTTTACACCTGACCACCTCCAAAGACTAAGGTTTCCCTAATTACCAACTAGATATAGCATTTATTCCACTTACAGTTATAAAAACCTAATAGGAGCTTTTCCTTCACTACCCCAGAGATCAGAGTAGCCATATAGATACAAATGGCAGTATACTAGTGAGATCATGACCCAGACAACAGAGGAAGAACACACAGATGTTACCATCACCCACAAAACTGGAAGTATCCCAGGAACATCTGAGCACCCACAAAGCATCTCAGTCATCCAAACTGTATGACAGACCAGAGTGATGCTTAGAGAGCCAGGACATAGAACCCAACAGAAGGGACTCAGCTCTGAAGCCCCAACAAAAGCACTAGTCCCTGTACCTTTACTTAAAATCATAGATGTTCTAAGGTGGAAGGAATAGAAGAGTTCTCAAGTCTAACTGCCTCATTAATAGGTGAGAAAATAAGCCCAAAGATTAAATGATTTGCTAACAGAACTACTGAATCACAGACTGAACTGTGTAACTATGTATCTGCCTCATAAAAGGGCTATGATGATTCATTAGGCAATGATTCATTGATTCATTAGGCAATAATGATTCATTAGGCAATAAAAATACCCAAATTTTAGAAGATATAATCCAGTCATTTCATTCCCTTGTACAGATCTTTCAATAATTTCTCAAAGCATTCTGGACTTCACATATGGTATGAAAGATTTTTATGGCTAAGTCTACGTATCTCTTACCTAATTCTACATACACTCTGCAATCCAGCACATTCATTCATCTGTCCATTCACTCAATCATTCTTTGAGTAATTATTCGTGAACAGTCTACTGTGTGCCATCCCAAACTACTTAAAATTACTCAAGTAGTCCTTTCTCTTTTTGGACTCAGTGCCTTTGCCCATGATATTCTGTCTTTACCTGGAATGCCCTCTCTATCTTCTACTTCTAAGTATACAAACACAGTAAGACATTAAACTGCATTTTTTAATGATTAGGTTTTCTATATTTTGGTGGATAGCTCCCATCTGTCTTACTCTGAACAAGCATTAGCACAACAGGGATAATGAAACTCCATATTTATTGTTCCCAGATGCATACAAGGCTGTTTTGAAAATCTGGCAAGAAAAGCAAGCTAAAATGCCTATTTGCCAGTGGATAAAATGAACTAAAGCACTCTCTGACAATGAGCCTAAAGCTACTCACTGGGTTCTTCTGAAGCTGCTGTAATAAGTAGTATAGTAGGTACAGTACAGTTTATACTGTGAGGGTACATATTAAATTTTAAGATATACAAATCAGGCAGAGTTCAACCATGATTTTTAAAACTTTAAAAACAAGTAACAATACAAGAAAACTTACCATCAGGCCATTCCCTATTAAATCCCTCTAAAACAGGAATATTACTAAGATTTCCACTATTACTTCAGGGTAAAATTATTTTTCCTAAAGCTCAATCAATAAGTGATATGGTTTCTAGTAATCTGATTTATCACAATTTATAGGTACGGCCCACCACCTGGAAATCATTTCAAATACCCCAGGACCATAAGGTTAACTAATTACCAGATTCATGAAAGGTTACTTCTGGAAAGAACCTTGTTTGCGGGTTTAAAGAAAGGAATTCAAAAATGTTAAGAGCTCAAAATCGAAGTCATACCATCCTTAAGTGACACAGGAAAGATCTGAGTCGTTGCCAAACACCCCAGAGAAGCCTACTCGCTTCAGTTTTGGCCTATTACCAAAACCCGCGTTTAGAGTTTATGCTATAACTTCTGACAAACTCTCGAAATAGAATTTCAAAAACCTCTATACTTCAAACAGGCATCATCAAAGTAGGAAAAACATAATATTGATATCATTATTTCGCTCAAACATTTTTAGTCACCAAAATGGCTTGGAGACAGTATTTTCCAATTTCTGCCTTTAAGTGTATCTCTCACTTTAGGTAGGCTACGTTCCTAAAGCACCAGGTTGGCAAAACAGACAAAAAAGTAACAAATATCTGATAAGCACACTTCTTCTCCAGGGCCGACAGCACCTCAAAGTGGGAAGAGAAGATAACTTCTTTAACCTAATAGGGCATCTACAAAAAGCCTTCAGCCAGTATCATGACCACCTGTAAAACATTAAATCATTCTCATATTTAAAATTAAGAACAAGACAAAAAATGCCCACTTTATTACCTCCATTCAAGACTTCACTCATAACTCACCGCCTTTGCATCCAAGCCTCAGAAATCCTCTGGCAGAGCCTCCCTCATGGCTCATAATCACCTTCTTTCTCGTAGGTGGTCAAGGGAGGAAAAATGGAACGATCCCAGCATACTTAGGCTCTACCCCACAGCTGTGCTCCTACCCAGTGTGGGAACTCCAGCGTGTGCCCTCAACCTTCAGAGTCTTGATCTCCTCAACTAGAAAATGGGGATTAGTGATTCTAGTAGCAAAGCATTAACTGAGTTTCTACTAGCTGACAGACAAGATAAATAAGGCTTTACGAAGAACATGTAAACAGATACAGCTGGTATCATAGTAAAAGGTATGAAAAGGCTTTGGAAAACACAGATAAGAAACAAATTAATTCTGTCCTACTTAAATCACAAGACCGCAGTAAAAGATCAAAAGAGATAAGATATGTGAAAATAGTTTTATAAATGACAAATCCTTCCACAAATATGGGTTACGTTATGACTAGAATACATAAGATGGCATCTGTGTTTTCATGTGTCTCTTTATTCCCTAGAGCAGGGGTTCCCAACCCGTGGCTATGGGTCCGTGGCCTGTTAGGAACCCGGCCACGCAGCAGGAGGCGAGCGGCAGGCGAGCGGGTGAAGCTTCACCTGTGGCTCCCCATCGCCCGCATTACCGCCCGCACCATCCCCCCTTCCCCCCACCACTCAGTGGAAAAATTGTCTTCCACGAAACCGGTCCCTGGTGCCAAAAAGGTTGGGGACCACTGCCCTAGAGTACCTAGGAAACGGCAACTGAATTAATTCAACATTTATTATATAAATTTAAAAATGTGCAAAGCCCAAGAGATTTGGATTAAGATGCCAAGTACAATATATTGAATGAAAGCTCTCTGAGAACACTACTTTTTTAATTGAGACATAATTCACATACTGTAAAATTCACCTATTTAGCATTTGTAGCAAAATCTGACCTGAAATGACACGGGCTATATATTATATATAGTCATTATTCCACATACGCATGAATTTTTATTTCACTGCATTTGATTATAGGGTACTTGTCCAAAAAACTGCTGAGAGGAGGAGTACGTAATATAAAGTGTACACATTGTGTTACATTTCTAAAAATCATGAATTCTGAAACGTGTTTTGCCCCAAGGGTGTTGGAGTTGGGACTCCAGACCTGCATAATCTAGTACCTACTTCACAGAGTGGTTGTGAGGATGATGAACGAACGTCAAATGCTAGCACAGCGCCTGCACACAGCAGGTCTTCTTTAGGAGTCAGTGGCTACCGCTAGCCTTCTGCGACTACTTGGTGAGCACCAATACCCCTAAAACCTTTCTAATTTTGACCTCTCCATTCCCACCCCAATGGATGTACTTGCCCTTCCTTGTTTATGTACTATATATATATGAGTTCTGGCTTACAATTTCTTACTTTGTACTGTAACATCCCAGATGTTACTTCAATTTACATAAAAATAATTACCTTACACTTCAAGTTCACTTAAGCATCTGAGTTTGGGACAACTGTATCCACTGTCATTCTCCACAAAAAAAACCAACCACAAAACAAAATGGATAACCCACTAAAATGTAATATCACAATAAATAAATAGGCAATAAATAACAAACGTGGCTTTTTTTAAAAGTCCACTTTCAAGTAAGAAACTTAAGTATCACGAGGCACTTTCAGTATAGCCTTTAGCCTCTCAGTAGGTTACTAGGAAACACACCCTAAGTGCACCTTCCATATGCTATAGGAAACTCAGGTTAATGGACTCCAATCTACTCATTTTCCAGGAGATTGACCAGAAGCAACAGGTAGAAACAGTTAATCCCTTTTTGCCATTCATTTCAGTACAGAAGCACCCATGTGAGGCCCCCCAATAACAGATCTTTCCGAAGTTGCTTCTGCTATCATGATACTCCCAAGACTATTAATATCAAGGTCAATACTGACAAGCTACAGAACACTCAGCACAGAACTACAGCAACGAAGAAATGCACAAAACACATTTTGCAGTTGTGTGGTCAACTTTAAGAGGAGGCACCCTAATTTTTTCTTTTTTTAATTAAAATAAGAGTGCTTTCATAACTTTAAAAATACACTTACAAAAAAGAGAATTCCAAACAAAATTGAAAAACCTTATAATCAAAGATTACTTTTTATTTCTGAGCAAAATCCTAGAGCTGATCAGTAAATCATCATCAGTAGTTAAACAAGGTCCTAGGTATGAAATCTATAAGAATATGATCTGCTTTAAAGATTTTATAGAAAATATAGTTCCACTTCAATGAACACTAGTATCAAAACAAGAAATTAAGTTTCAACTGCCATTGTATGCCACACTCGAATTCCAGGGAAAGCCTAAACAAACCTGCACCCTGGTGCCTGCACCTGCCACAGTGTAAGAGTCAATTCTCAATAATAAAGATGTTACCCACTTTGCTTCATAATATCTTAATACATAAAGTGTCAGGTCTTACTGTCTTTTATACTTATAACCTGAGAATAAAAATGGAAGTACTTTGTCATTCAAAAATAAATTACCATATCACAGAATGAACTGTGTGGGAGGCAAACATTATCCAGAAAAAGAAAGGTAAAAAAAACAGTAACAAGTTTGATGTATGAAGCAGTTATATAAATAAATTTAATATCATTATCTCATAACCACCCAGGGAAGATTCCAAGCAAGAGCATCCTTTGTATATGATGAATTCATTCAATGTCTGAAATTGGCTCACCTCATGCTAACAATTCAGTTTGATGAGACAGATATGCCTCTGTCTTCTTTATTAACATGTTGCTGCAGAAAAAAAATATGAAGATTTACAAGACATTATGCTACACTGTTTAAAGCAATGATAGAAAAGACCTCAGGAATAGCATGGCCCCTACAAAAGCAACTCTATAATGTGTTCAATAATAAGCATCAGATGTCAGCATCTTCCAAACAGTACTGGACAATGACATAAAAGCTGCCAATTTCACTAAGCCATCTTTGAAATGCTCATTTTCCAGGGTATCAATACCCGTATACAGCAATTTCAACTTTTTTTTTATACCTAAGTTTGCTATTTGCTCTGGAGCAGTGTGCTGACTTAAATCTTTCTAATGAGATTTTTAAACTCACTTTTTGGTTGATAAATTCCATCAATTAACTATCTCTATAAATTCCATCAATTAACTATCTCTAAATAAAACATTTAATATATATTAATTTGCCTGTATTCCAGAACAAGCTCCAATCTTACTATACGTACTTAAGGCCTACAGACAAGTGTTGGTTCGGACTCAACATGTAAAACAAAATAAATTTGAATATCCTGAAACTTTGAGTGAAAAGCTGACAGTCTTTTGATTTTTTTAAGTAACCATGAACATCTTAAAATGTTACAGTGTACATTCAAAACCCATTTTCTGCCAAATAATGAATAATGAAACTGGATGTAGAGGTATTCACTAATTCCCTGTCTGTGCCCCAAAATGAATTTAACTGATATGAAATGTAGAAACCACTAGTAATTCAACTTTTTTTTTTTAACATCTTTACTGGAGTATAATTGCTTTACAATGGTGTGTCAGTTTCTGCTTTACAACAAAGTGTATCAGTTATACATATACATATGTCCCCATATCTCTTCCCTCTTGCATCTCCCTCCCTCCCACCCTCCCTATCCCACCCCTCTAGGTGGTCACAAAGCACCGAGTTGATCTCCCTGTGCTATGCAGCTGCTTCTCACCAGCTATCTATTTTACATTTGGTAGTGTATACATGTCCATGCCACTCTCACTTTGTCCCAGCTTACCCTTCCCCCTCCCCATATCCTCAAGTCCATTCTCTAGTAGCTCTGCGTCTTTATTCCCATCTTGCCCCTAGGTTCTTCATGACCTTTCTTTTTAGATTCCATATATATGTGTTAGCATACGGTATTTGTTTTTCTCTTTCTGACTTACTTCACTCTGTATAACAGGCTCTAGGTCCATCCACCTCACTACGAATAACTCAATTTAATTTCTTTTTATGGCTGAGTAATATTCCATTGTATATATGTGCCACATCTTCTTTATCCATTCGTCTGTCAATGGACACTTAGGTTGCTTCCGTGTCCTATCTATTGTAAATAGAGCTGCAATGAACATTGTGGTACATGACTCTTTTTGAATTATGGTTTTCTCAGTGTGTATGCCCAGTAGTGGGATTGCTGGGTTGTATGGTAGTTCTATTTTTAGTTTTTTAAGGAACCGCCACACTGTTCTCCATAGTGGCTGTATCAATTTACATTCCCACCAACAGTGCAAGAGGGTTCCCTTTTCTCCACACCCTCTCCAGCATTTATTCTTTGTAGATTTTTTGATGATGGCCATTCTGACCGGTGTGAGATGATATCTCATTGTAGTTTTGATTTACATTTCTCTAATGATTAATGATGTTGAGCATTCTTTCACGTGTCTGTTGGCAATCTGTCTATCTCCTTTGGAGAAATGTCTATTTAGGTCTTCTGCCCATTTTTGGATTGGGTTGTTTGTTTTTTTGACATTGAGCTGCATGAGCTGCTTGTAAATTTTGGAGATTAATCCTTTGTCAGTTGCTTCATTTGCAAATATTTTCTCCGATTCTGAGGGTTGTCTTTTCGTCTTGTTTGTGGTTTCCTTTGCTGTGCAAAAACTTTTAAGTTTCATTAGGTCCCATTTGTTTATTTTTGTTTTTATTTCCATTTCTCTAGGAGGTGGGTCAAAAAGGATCTTGCTGGGATTTATGTCATAGAGTGTTCTGCCTATGTTTTCCTCTAGGAGTTTGATAGTGTCTGGCCTTACATTTAGGTCTTTCATCCATTTTGAGTTTATTTTTGTGTATGGTGTTAGGGAGTGCTCTAATTTCATTCTTTTACATGTAGCTGTCCAGTTTTCCCAGCACCACTTACTGAAGAGGCTGTCTTTTCTCCACTGTATATTCTTGCCTCCTTTACCAAAGATAAGGTGACCATATGTGTGTGGGTTTATTACTGGGCTTTCTATCCTGTTCCATTGATCTGTATTTCTGTTTTTGTGCCAGTACCATACTGTCTTGATTACTGTAGCTTTGTAGTAGAAGTAATTCAACCTTAAAACAAAATTTCCTATTTCTCCTTCAAGTTTTCTGGATCAGTGTAATCAGACACTATCCTGAAATTGCATGACAAGCTATTTCAAAAGCTATTAAAGGTTCACATTGTAATTTTTAGCACTTTCTGACAAGAAAAACAATATTAAATAATATTAATCCAGCCCAAAAAGAGCTACTAGAATTATCTTATCCACATGACTTTGAACTCTTATTTTACAAACAAAATGTAGAATTAAGTTATAAGATAAAACTGGACTCAGGAGAACGGAGCCCACGTTTCTGCAGAGCTGGAACTCCCAGCTCGGGGTCTCTTCCCTCCACCGTCACGGAATTGCCCCGGAGCCCGAGGGGAGGGCGGCCTCACTGAGGCTGCCAGCTCTGGAGGGGCCCCGGCGGCCGAAGCCGCGACAATCCTGGGGACCGCAGGCAGGAATCATCATACCTAGGATTCTGGAGAAGATGGCGGAAGAGTAAGACGCGGAGATCACCTTCCTCCCCACTGATACCTCAGAAATACATCTACACGTGGAACTGTTCCTATAGAACACCCACTGATCGCTGGCAGAAGACCTCAGACCTCCCAAAAGGCAAGAAACTCCCCACGTACCTGGCCGTGTGGATGACAGGCTATTGGTGCTCCAGCCAGGCGTCAGGGCTGTGCCACTGAGGTGGGGCAGCCAACTTCAGGACACTGGTCCACAAGAGACCTCCCAGCTCCACGTGATATCAAACAGCGAAAATCTCCCAGAGATCTCCATCTCGACACCAAGACCCAGCTCCACTCAACGACCAGCAAGCTACAGTGCTGGACACCCTATGCCAAACAACTAGCAAGACAGGAACACAGCCCCATCCATTAGCAGAGAGGCTGCCTAAAATCATAATAAGGCTACAGACACCCCAAAACATACCACCAGACGTGGACCTGCCTACCAGAAAGACAAGATCCAGCCGCATCCACCAGAACACAGGCACTAGTCCCCTCCACCAGGAAACCTACACAGCCCACTGAACCAACCTTAGCCACTGGGAACAGACACCAAAAACAACAGGAACTACGAACCTGCAGCCTGTGAAAAGGAGACCCCAAACATAGTAAGATAAGCAAAATGAAAAGACAGAAAAACACACAGCAGATGAAGGAGCAAGGTAAAAACCCACCAGACCTAACAAATGAAGAGGAAATAGGCAGTCTACCTGAAAAACAAGTTATAAGATAAAACTGATTGAAGGTTGAAACCTAACTCTCAAACTGAAATTTAGTCTACCAAAGAAATTAAATGTATATAACTCAGCACTATTCTTATCCATTTTATGTATTGGGAGTTTGATTTCATTGGATAAAAGGTCCTGTTACTAAGAAAGTTTGAGAACTGCTATATGTAAATGTTCAGGGCCAACTGGGCATATTAAAAAAAATGCAGGCTTCCTTTTTCACTACTTCCCAATTATGCACAGATACAATTTAATTGCGCAAAGCTTTAGTTTCCTTAATAAAGTAAATTATTAATATTTACTTTATCAGATGGTGTGAGCATTCACTAAAATGTCCGTGAAGCAACTAGCTCCAAGAATGGGGAAAAGTTGGCACTCAGTTTTCCTGACCTTCTTATAAGGTCTGTGTCCATTTACCTCAATAGCAAATGAAAATGAGAGATAGTAGTTTATCAATTAGATCATGTATTTTTAAAATACATGTTCAGAAAGCAAAATTGACTTCTGATTAGAATTCTTTTTTATAATTTTCCATAATCCATAAAAAAGACCTTATAGGAATATCTTATAAAGACCTTATAGGAATATCTCAAAGAAACATAAAACTTAAAAAGGTATAGGAACCTTAAAAAAAGAAAGAAAAAGGATATAGGTGCTGTATCCCAAGAAGTACTTATCAACAGCAACCCTAACGAAATGTCAGGAAGCGATACTACAATAAGGAAGCCATAGGAACATCTTGTAAATGCCAAAAGGAACTGACAAATTATTTCCCAAGCTTCTTTCTAGGCCCACAGCCCAGGAGAGATGAGCCAAGAACAAACAGAAAACAAAAAAACAAAAACCAACAATTACAGAAAGAACTTCTGCTCCTCTTCGAAAAATCAGAGTAGAGAGTTTCAGATTTAGGTTGAGCTTTTAGACACTGATACCAAAAGACTGGAATGGAAAGGACTTTACTTTTGAAGGGAGGGAAAGGGGAGGAAAAGAAACCACCTTGGCAAACCAAAATGTGAGACATCTAAAAGGGAACTAGGTCTGCCAGAGTTTTGCGGTTTGTTGTTTTAAATGTCTCTCCTCTGGCCTTTCTGATTGGCACATCACCCTAGACTCAGTCATCATTAGCTCACATCTGGATTGCTACGATAATTTAAACTAGTAGCCCAGGATCCAAACTTTTCCTCACTCCAAACCATGCAGCCACTAGACTGATTTTCCAGTAACTGCTACGTAACCATGTCACTCCTCTGACAAAAACCTTAAAATGACCACCTTCCATAACGCACCTCAATTCTGCTTCATGTTCAAAACCTTCCAGATGAAGTGATCACATCTTCCTCTTTTACAGAAGCCTACTTCTCAACACAAATCCTTCTTTCCAATTAAACGGTTTCATTCTTCCCATCAAAATAATGCTAATTTTGCATCCTTTGCTTATGCTGTTATATCATCTCAGCATAACCTCTAATCAGGATTTCTGTTTTCATTCATTTATTCATACATACAACCATCTAATGAGCATCTACTATGTGTTTGGCAGTAGGGGTAGTGCTAGGGATACAAAGATAACTAAGGCCTGATCCTTGTCCTCAGGGGATGTAATGATTATTTAGTGAGTCAGACATGTAAACAAGTCATTAGGACACAGTTTAATAACTGTTGTAATATTGTGTACGAGGTACTATGGAAACACAACAGAAGTAGTGATTCACCACAGAAGAAGGTAAGAGATGGAGAAACCATGGTCCGAGAGCCTGCACAGAAGAAGTGGAATTCGAATTAAGTCATGAAGGATGACTCATGGGGAGTGGTGAGACAGGATAAAGGGGCAACTGCTATTTAAGAAAAAAATGAAAATATGTATCATGTTTCAGGAACTGCAAAAGATTCAGCGTTAAAAATACAAGAGGTTAAGCTGGAAAGTACATTTGCGTAGGCTTAACTTCTTGATACACGATGAGGAACCTAGGATGGTTTTTAAGCAGTGACATGCTCAGGTTTTTAAAGCTTGCTCTGAAGAAACTCTCCTTTCAGGATCGACAGTCTTCTTGTTGCGGTTAATTTTAGGCCAACCTGACTTGGCCAAGGGGTGCTCAGACTAAACATTATTTCTAGGTGTGCCTGTGAGGGTATTTCTGGATGAGATTAGCATTTGAACCAGTGGTCTCAGTAAAGTATTCTGCCCTCCCCAATGTGAGTGGGCATCATACAATGCATTGAAAGCCTGAATAGAAAAATGGGAAAGGGAAAAATTCACCCCTTTTTGCTTCCTGTCTGTCTGAGCTAAGACATCTGTCTTTTCCTGCCCTTGGACTGGGATTTACATCACTGACTCCCCTGGTTCTCAGGCCTCCGGATTCAGACTGGAATTACATCACTAGCTTTACTTGGTCTCCAGCCTGCAGGCAGCAGATAGTGGGACTTCTCAGCCTCCAAAACTGCATGAGCCAATTCCATATAATAAATGTCTTTATATAATAAGATATCTCTCCTATTGGTTCTGTTTCTCTGGAGAGCTCTGACTAATACATCTCCCTACTATGACAATGTTCACATTTCTCTCCTTGTTCCCCTCTCCCCTTGAAACAGAACAACAATAACTGTCATTATGGAACACTAGCTATGTCCCATGCACTATGCCAGACATTTAAAACCATCATTATATTTAATCCTTACAACATTTCTAGATAAAGGAACGTAAAGTCAGAAAAATTAAGTTTCTTGTCCAAATGTCACATAGCTTGTAAGTGGTAGATGCCATTCAAACCTCACTCCAGCTTCTGTGGTCTCCATCCATTACGCTGCACATAATCCTACACTGAACTGCACTCTCCTTGGCCTCTCCCTGTTCCATATCTATGTGTCATCTCTTTTACCTGTCTTGTAAATTGCTGCAGGACCTGGGTTCCACACCCAGGGCTGCCACAAATTACTTGTTGACTTGGGCAAGTCACTTACCTTAACTAGTTTCCTCGGCTGACATGGAGAATTAGACCAGGTGGTCTCTCAGATCACTTCCATTTTCTCCTGCCACACACTTGGGGTTAATACAAACTACAAGTGCTGATATATAACAGGGCAAACGGACTGTTAAAACCTGGGATGCCGTGGTCCACCATGATATAACTTACTAATAGTCCATCCACCAACATTTATGCAGAACACCTCACAAATCAGGAAGCCAAACCTGAGTTAACAAAATCATCAACAATGAAGCCTCCCCTCTTACACCTGAGCAGCTTTCTTATTCTGCTAACTCTGCCTCCACTAAGCATGGATGCTTTGCTTATGAAGGCTTGAATTAGAGACCACTTCACTACCAGGGGATTCTAAGTAAATCACAAGACAGGCAATAGCTACACATGGAACACAATGGAAGGAATTACCTACATTCAACTTCCAGTAAACTGAGACACATGGCAAAAACAGATGCTGCCACAGTACAGCTATCTTTCAAGAGAAATCTTTCGAGACTTTATTCCAGGAGAAGAAAAATTTACATGTTATAAAACAGAACAAAATATAGATTAATACCTTACCTGAAGAACCCTTGGCTACTGAGATTGCTGTTGATGGATTTTACCTTTAATAAACATGTAGGGAGCTTTTTGTTGGTGGCTTTTTGTGAGTTTTTCTCCTCCATTAATCATCTTTCACCCTCCAGGGAAACCAAGTAGGTGGGCAAAAATTCCTGGAGGTTTTCTGGGAGATACTGAGAACACCCACACCCAGAGACATAAAAACTACTTCAAGTCTAGATAAACAGTCTTAGGAGATAATTTGGTTAACAAGAAACATTAGTATGAGTAAAGATAAAATATTTACATGTTGAGACATAAGAAAATATTATAGGAAAATGGGAAAGATGTGTAAGAACAAAACTTAAATCTTTAAGATGTGTTTCCTAATGATTCATTCACACACAAAACTCCCAAATCACCAAATTCATCATTCTTCACTTCAATCAATGTCTTCTGGGGACAAAAAAACAATATGGATCTGTATTATCAAATAACTACAGAGATGAAACAGGACTAGACTTAAATTTATACCTACCAAGCAAATTAAAATAACCACAGAGGAATCTTCTCCACAAAAAGCAGTATATTTATTTCAAGAAGCAGAAAAACATAACGATGTATAAAATGGCAATGCACTGTAAAATTCCATCACCCCCAATATCCCTACGCTATCAACATGAAATACAGCAGTTGACCAAAACTCACGTCCACTAAACCACACAATCAGCAAGCTTGAGATAAAATCCTTAAATTGACCCTTTAAGTATACTTCCAAGAATTTACTAGATTTAGAACAGAAATGGAGCAGTCAATAGCAATGAACTTTTGGAAAACTACACCACAGGCAAAAAAAATAAACGTCCTCCCACGTTAGGGAGAATGAGAGAAAGCCTCTTTTCAGAAGCGTCAAATATACTCAGTGACATAAAGTGACAGTTTATTTTTAGGAAGAGATGAGGTCTGTTTTTGTTTGCTAAACAAAAGCAAATCCTGAAGATGACTTTTGATTATGACTTAGTTACTTCTTAGGTGTTAAGCATAATAAAATATCTGATATGTTTATAGTTAGGGCACATAATATTTATGTAAGGAAAGAAAAACTTCAATAGAGACTAAATGAGGGTGATATATGTTTATATTTTCAACTTCCCAACCCTACCAGCTTAGGCTATAGTTGACAGCTATTCGAAGTTTTAAATAAATTTCTACATGGTTTGGGATGGTCTAGGAAGTTTCCAGAAAGACAGGCAATCCATTCTCTCGGGAGATTGGCCTGTATCATGAAATCTGTTTACGCATCAAAGATGGCTAAGGGAGTGGCTGACCAAAGAAAGTCCCTGGCAGCATTAAGAAGTCTATGAGGTGGGTACAACTATGGCTTTGAAACAGAAACAAATGCACCTGTCACTACTAAATACCTTCTCTCTTGGAGAAGCTGAGGGCAGAGACCAGGTAAGTACCAATCTGTGTTTCTCTGAATCTGTATTGTGGGGAAACACTTTAGCAAACCTAAGAATACTTAGTCCTGCTCCAGAGTCTTCCTAATCCGCCTGTTTTTTAACAGCCCAGTAACCTGTGAGCCCTTCAAAGACACAGACTTTCTTATAAAGCTCACAGTCCTCAAAGCTTAGCACAAAATGCTTAGTAAATTTAGGATTATTGATGCTTGTGCTGTGATTTTAAATGAGAGGATTACTCAACTATTATGGCTGCCATGTAAATAAAGTGGGTATATAGACTGTGAGCAGGACGCACACTTGGAAGAGGCTCTCTGTCCCGTGAGGCGCAGTCTGCATACATAACCTATTTCTGCCTTTTTTTTTTTTTTTTTTTTAAGAAGCTCACAAACTGGGGTGGTGCATGGAATCGTGGAGAGAGAGCACTATTCTCGAAGCAGGAAACCTGATTGCTATCTTCCCTGGACTTCAGTTTCTTCATCTGTAAAAATGCGTGTGGTCAGTGAAATGACTTCTGAGGTCTCCGAGGTGCCTTCATGCTGCCTCACAAGGCTGGTTAAGTGCCAACCAATGGTACCCAAGAATTCAGGAGGGAGGGCAAAGCCACGGGGAGGGGAACGGGGAAATGTGAAGAAGCCCTCAAGGATGAAGAGGCTCAAGTCAGGCTTCAAAGACAGCGGTCCTTGTCCCGTGGACAACAAATACACCAGATTTGGCAAGCTCAAGTGTTCATACAAGGAGGAAATAGAGAGGAGCCAGAATACGAGGAGCCTTAAGTGTCACATAATTCTCTCAGGGAAGCTGACTAGTCTCAGAACCAGACCCTTACCATTCAAGCTTATTATTGAACTCAGTAGTTTTCAAACCATACATTGGTTTGAAATGAAAAAAACGCTGGTAGGTCAAGGTAAGCATTAAAAAATAATAATAATTAGAATAGAATGGAAATATCAGGGCAAGCCTTGTTTTAAGACGCCTGTCTCAGTTGTATGTACTAACTAGGTGGCTATGTAAAATATATTTCTTAAAATGGGCTACAGTCAAAAATATCTGGGAAAAACTCATCTATTAAAAATTGACAAGGAAACTAAGTTTTTCGAGTCTTTAAGCACGTTTTTCAAGTTTTTACATTTAATGCACTGTAAAACCCTAACAAGAGATTTGATTTACAGCATAACATAAATTCAAACAAATAAATTCAGAAAGGACTGCTCTTTACCCTCCCTGGACAGGAAGCAGAAGTACAGAGAACTCCAGCCAACACTAGGAAAAACAGAGAAATCATTGTGTAAGTCTCTTGCCTCATTTACCTGCGTTTGCATAAGGAAACCCACATGCTCTCAAGACAATAATTCCTTAAGTTCCCAGTCACTAAAACCCTCAAGAACTTTTATGTAGCTTCTTTGAGTATGAAAGAAAATGCAAATGTAGAAAAGGTTTCTAGTTAATCCAAATAATTTAATGAACACTATTATGTATCATGAACGAATAAGAACTTCTCTGTCCTCAAACTGCTTATAATCTATTATATGAAGGGATATAAGACAAACACCCAAAAAGCCAAGCTGACTGTGCTCAAGGTGAGGGAGGGGGAGGGACATGAGTAGGAAAAATGAAATGAAAGATGGGAATAAAAAGGAGGCAACTGAAATTGGCCTTTTAATATGAATAGAATATCAACCTGCAAAGTCTGGGAGAGACAGGATGAGGAGTGGAAACTAGGGTGCCTTTGAAGGAGGGGGGAACAGCAAAGACAAGGCATGAGAGCTGCATAAAAATGGATAGGTAGCTAGTTGGACACCTGTAAGGAAACAGTGATAGTTAAGGCTATGGTTAATGGCACCAGGAGATGTACATTTTCTTTGCCCGGAAATGAAAGGGAAGCTTTTTGGTCATGGGGAATGGCAGGAACCTATGGACACCAAGAATCTGAACACAGCTTGTCTTCTTAGTGTTGGCCACATTTATGGCTCTCCTTGAGACCATCTTAAAGATGGGTTCTTGCACCTGCCTCTCATTCAGCAGCCACAAAAGGATACTGACCATAAAAGCGTCTGCTCTCTCAGACACAAGATTCCCGTGATAGGAACTTGGTTTGAAACTTCTGCCAAGCTTCAGTTCTCACACAAAAATGCACAGCCTCGGGATACTTCTGGCTCCTCTCCCACTGCTCTCTAGTTGAAGCCAAGCAGAAGTGAAATTTCTGCTGGGAGTCCACAGGTTTTTTTTTTTTTAATGCAACAATTCCAAGAAAGAATAAAGGCTGACTCCCCTTGGGGGAAAAACAGCTTAGGCTTTCCAAGTCAATACCCCAGAGACTCAATAACCGGCCCAATTATCTATTGCTGACAGCAGGCTACTCCAATGCACAGTGCTTTACAGCAACCACCATCTTTATATCTCATGATTTTGAGAGTCAAGAATTTGGGAAGGGCTCGGTTGGGTAATTCTTGAGTCCACAGGGCACTGACTGTGAAGTCACTTGGTAGTATTCGGCTGGTCATGCCTGGTGCCTTGGTGGGGATGTATGGAAGGCTGGACACTGCTGAGACTACCCACCAGCGTGTCTACCCATGTCCTCTCAAGCCTAGCAGATTTAGTAGTCAGACTTCTCCATGGCGGAGCAGGATCCAGGAGACCAAGGTGGAAGCCGCCACTCTTCTTAAAGGCTTAGTCTGGAACTGGCATATCACCACATCTGCTATCCCACTGCTGGGTCACAGGCCAGCCCACATGCAGAGGGAGGAGTGTCAAAGCACTCATGCTCATCTTTAATCCATCCTAACCAACAAAATCAGAGCTGCATCTTAGGCAGCCATGATTTGCTAACTACTCAAGATAGGGAATTTTAAAACCCAGGTGAAGAAAAATTCATCTGACTACCTCACATTAAAAGGAGAGAAGGAAAGAGAATTTCCAGAGCAACAGACCCTACTACTCAGAGTTTAAGACTAAAAAGCTTAGATGGATGGAAACTAAATTTTTGATGGTGAGCATACTGTAGGGTATACAGAGGTGGAAACGTAATGCTGTATACATAAAACTTAAATAATGTTATAAAACAATGGTACCTCAATAAAAAAATTTTCTTGATTAAAAAAACCAAAATAACAACAACAACAAAAAAAAAGAGTAAGGAAGCATGGAGAACTTCCTCCAAATTCAGTTTCTATTATAACAGGGGAAAAGCAGATTAAAAATATCAGCAAACACTTCTGGATTATACACTAGGTACAAAGAGCTATATTAATGTTGGAGATGCAAAGAAATGTAAGATATAGTCCCTGCCTATCAATGTCTCCAAATGGTGAGACAATTACATATACCACAAAACAGTACAAGATAGCACTTGAGGAAGTAACAGCTGGTATTTTAAAAATGGGAGAGGGAATTGGAGGCAGGAGACCAGTTAGAAGACTAACTGTGTGAGGATGAATTGCTGTAAGATGATTCTCAAGCCTACAGACTCCAGCCCCACTTTATAACAAATATTTTATAATGCCTTCCCTTCAACAACCCAAAATGAAATCCATAGGTTATATAATCTACAACATGTAACTTCCAAGTTTGGGTGTGTGCGTGCGCGCACGCGCGTATGTGTGTGTGTGTGTGTGTGTGTGTGTGTGTGTGTATGTGTGTAGCCCTACCTATAATGTAAAGCAGAAACTAAAAGGAAACATATGCATTTCAATAGATAAAAGCTCGAAAACTACTAGAAGGCATAACAAAGCCATCAGACACTTTTATCAACTTATAACATGTAAGTCTGCATTTTTCATTTATTTATTTATTCATTTTTTGGCCATGCCACCCTGCAGCATACGGGATCTTAGTTCCCCAACCAGAGATCGAACCCATGTCCCCTGCAGTGGAAGCTCAGATTCTTAACCACTGGACCGCCAGGGAAGTCCCAAGTTTGCATTTTTAAAAATAGGACTGGATGGCATTCTGTACAAGACATACAGAAAATGAAGGGGCAGAGGTATAGGTGGACACTGCAATAAAAATTGGTGTTAGCAGGGCTTCCCTGGTGGCGCAGTGGTTGGAGGTCCGCCTGCCGATGCAGGGGACGCGGGTTCGTGCCCCGGTCCGGGAGGATCCCACGTGCCGCAGAGCGGCTGCGCCCGTGAGCCATGGCTGCTGAGCCTGCGCGTCCGGAGCCTGTGCTCCGCAAGCGGGAGGGGCCGCAGCAGTGAGAGGCCCGCGTACCGCAAAAAAAAAAAAAAAAAATTGGTGTTAGCAAAAGTAATAACACACCAGATTAACCTGTGTGTTTTAAGAAGAAGAGAAATATCACTTTAACTGAATAGGTATAACAAGTCAGGACAAATTACAGACTGTCAAAGTAGAGAACACGAGTTAGAATGATATATCTCAGCCAACTTTATCAGCATGTTTCCTTGTAAAATATTCACTTAATCTTAATGATTTGATTGCTCCAGAAGAAAAAACATGTTGGCAGGATAGGCATGTTGGTAACTATTCATGTGCAGGAAAAGCTGTAAAAGCAAATTCCAAAATTTCAACTGAATAAGATCAACACTTTTCTTGACATTTGATATTTTAGGAAAAAGAGGCTAAATATACAAATATGCACACAGAATCACTCTGACTGTGAGTGCTAGAACGTAGTGTGATCTACACATGTGCCGAACGGGCAACGTGAACACCATGAGAGGCACTCTTGGCAGAGAAATGACTTTCCTCTTGCTAAGCTCAAAAACTATTTATTTACATGGTGGCTGTATTCATGGAAAATTATGTGTAATAAAGTTATGTGGAAAAAAAACTGTGTTTATGTATAAAGGCAAAGTTACATTCTAGGCTCAGATATTTATGACTGGGTTTTTAATAGCATAAATGTCCCATGAGAAATCACAAAGCTGGGCAGGATTTGGGCACTTCTTTGCTTTGTGGGACAGCCTCCCCTCCCCACTTCACCCCCTCTGCCTGCTGTCTATTACATACCCCTAAAGGGACAGTACCACACTCTCCTCTGAGGGCCACCTCTCCGGGGTTTACAGCTGAATCCATGAGGCTTATCTATCCCAAGAACTTAAAAAAACTTCAGATTTATCACATTTTACATTGTACAAGACAATCTTTCTACAGATTCCCATAGATTCACCATTCCTTGTTCCAAAACCTCTAAATCCAATCCACCTCTCAGATTATAAATAAGGTTTCAAAGTGTATTAAGACAGTTTATTTATTTATTTATTTATTTATTTATTTGACTCATGAATTTGTTTTTATTTTTATTGGGCTATAGGGGATGGGCTGGCAAATATCTCTGTAAGTTATGCCCTACTAGGGAAATGTCCATTCTAATTTCCCTGGGATAGCTTTCGGAGCTTTTTCTTTTTCTTGGAGCTGCTGTTTAAAGAGGGGAAAAGAGCTTAAAGTATATGACCCACATTAATGATATAGCAAAACCATGACAACTGGCCTAACACATCTCAGGAGCTTGAGAAATTTATCAAACTCTGAAGTCAAGGGTGATTCAGTTAGGAAGACAAATTTAAAACCCAGGTCCCTTTATCAGTGCTTCCTGGAGGTGCCACTGAGACAGTCTGCTTTGTTTTTTAGAGAAACAAATGTTTTAATCAAGTCTTCAGTGTATTTTATAAGTAGCAATGTTTTCATTATCCAAAATACTACTTAGGCCAAACAGTATGAATAACAACTAATTTGGTGACTACTTTACCAAAGAGGTGAGTAATAACTGTATATTACTAAATTTGAGCTAATTTTTTTTTTTTTGGCCGCACTGCGTGGCTTGCGGGATCTTAGCTCCCTGACCAGGGATTGAACCTGGGCCCTCAGCAGTGAAAGCGCAGAGTCCTAACCACTGGGATGCCAGGGAATTCCCAAATTTGAACTATTTTAATTCACTGTAACCTGTAGCCAAAACATTCCTTAGAGTGGTTAAATACCAAAATAGAAACTAAGCTAAAAAGATTTTGTATTAATACCGTATCTCTTTACAAAAAAAGGAAGTGAGGTAGCTTATAGAAATAAATATTATGCAACAGAATAAAAAATAGCCTCAACAATTACAAAAGAAATGCAACCTAAAATAAAAACATTTCTCATCTATCAAATTAGCAAAGCTTTATAAAAATCATAGTACTTAAGGGGAATGTTTAAACAGGAACTTTGTATACTGCTGTAGACAGCAAAGAAAAGAAAAAATAAATAAAAGAATTAAGGGTCAGTAGGAAGAAACGAAACTGTTATTATTTACAGATGATGGCTGTCTACATATAAAACCGAAAGAGTCTAAAGACAAGTAATTAGAATTAAGAAGAGAATTAAGCAAAGGGTATAAGATCAATATATAAAAAACAGTTACATTTTTATATGCCAGCAACAAAGACATAGAAAATGTAATTTAGAAAAAAAAGTTAAAATAACAACAACAAAAATGTGCCCAGGAATAATTATAACAGAAAAAGGACAAGGTTCACATGGACAGAATTATAAAACATTACTGGAATTCATTAAAGAAGGCCTAAATTATACTATGCTCATGAACAGAAAGACTTGAAATTTTCAAGATGTCAATTCAACCCAAATGGATGCCTAAAGTCAATGCAATTTCAATCAAGATCTAAATAGAGGTTACTGGGGAACCTGACAACCTCATTCTAAAATTGATGTGTAAGAGCGAAGGCCCAAGGACAGCTAGAATATTTCTAAAATAGAAGAATAAGTTTGAAAGGGACTTGTCCTAGGAGATAAAGACAACACACAAATCAATTAACACATTAAAATGAAGAAATTCTGTCCAAAAGCTATCATAGAGAATATAAAAAGACAATCACACACTGGTAGAAGATATGGATAATACATAATTGATGAAGGATTAGTATCAAGAATACAGGAAGAACTCTACAAATCAATAAACAGGCAAATCAATAAATGAGCAAAAAACATGAAGAGACATTTTACAGGAGAGGAAATATGGAAGACCAATAAATACATGAAAAGCTATTAGCCCTGGGCTTCCCTGGTGGCGCAGTGGTTGAGAGTCCGCCTGCCGATGCAGGGGACGCGGGTTCGTGCCCCGGATCGGGAATATCCCACATGCCGCGGAGCGGCTGGGCCCGTGAGCCATGGCCACTGACCCTGCGCGTCCGGAGCCTGTGCTCCGCAACGGGAGAGGACACAACAGTGGGAGGCCCGCGTACCGCAAAAAAAAAAAAAAAAAAAGATTAGCCCTTATAAATAAAATGACTGAGATATAATTTTACACCATCAAATGGGCAAAATTTAAGAATTCTAACAATACGAAATGTGGATCAACGTTCCATTAACACTGCTGGTGAGCATCTAAACAGGCACAACCACTCTGGGAAACAATTTGCATTCTCTCATAAAAATGAAGACACTCATTATGATCCAGCAAGCCAGTTAAAGAGACTCCCACATAAGCAACAGGAGACACATGTGAGAATGTTCACAGAATACTTTTCATCATGACAACAACCAAAAAAATCCATCAGCAGAATAATCCTTAAATTATCTGTAGTATAATCACAATAGAATACTACACAGGAATGGAAATCAGGGAATTACAACTACACCTTAGAAATGTACTGAGTGAACAAAGCAAGGTACTGATGACTATACAAACCATTTTTATAAAGCTCAAAAGCAAGCAATACATTGTCTAGAGATGATAAACTACTCTCTTTTAAAAGCAAGGGAATAAAACATAAAACACAGGGTAGTGGATACCTAAGGGTGGGAGGGTGGGCAGAAATCCTCCTAGAGCTACTCAAATACTTCACAGAGAAGTGTTCACTTCTACTCCAGATTTCTGTACACTAAAACAGAGTATCTGCTGCACAAACAACGTAATTATCTATTTTATCTTGCATTTACCTGTAAGTGCAAAACAACATCTCACAGTAATCCACAGCTGACCATATGTATATCAAAACAAAATAAAACACACAAAAAAACTCCACAGATGATTCTATTTGTTATTGGTGAGTACTGGAGGACCACGAGCCTAGATGACAACAGGATTTCCTCCTTGAGGAATAATCCCCGGATTCACTGGCAATTAGTATTAAGAATTTATAAGTATTACACTGTAATAACCTTCAAACGATACGAAGAAGGAATTTAAACACCTACTTTAAAGTGCTCTATCTTTGGCGAAACAGAAACTCTTAAAAGTTTCAGTCTGAGAAACTCTGCTCTCCTAAAAAAAGAAAGGTATTTAACTTGGCATCGTGGATCCTGGAAAGGAGCACAAGGCTTCTCAAAAAGAAACAAATCCATGGTTGGTCTCAGCTATTCTTCAGTTCTGAAAAGAAAGTTCATCAGAACAAACAGACAGGCCTTCTATTTTTACTGTCCACAACAAGGATGATGTCTTAAATTTTGAGAAAGCAGCTCTGTGGACTTTCTCCAAAGATCAGTAAACACACCTCTTCCAAACACTTTTCCAAAAAGTCTGGACATATTTATTGAATTTAGCCCTATGCTTCTCATGAGTTCAGAACTGAGTTTTCTGATTCAAGACAATCGAAGAATATTCATATGCCTATGATTTCACAAGTCAAGTACCTAGCTCTAAGTTGCTGACCCATAGCTCCTGTCCTCAATGAGCTCATATGAAGAAACAAAATAAGTACACATTTAAAAGACTCCAGAACAAGATGATATGCTCAACTGACCAAGGAGGGACACAATAAGCGCTACTGTCTCACACTTCCAGAATGTGGAAAAGCATTTTTAGAGAAGGCAATTTCCTTCCAAAAGAAACTGGGGTGATAAAGCACAGAGGACAACATGATATATATTTAGGCAAAGGGTGATGGCAAAGGACTCTGAGCAAATAAAGACAATGAGTCTAAGAAAAATGATGTCCATTCAAGGAGACCACAATCTTTTAGAAAGCAAAATCCAAGCTGAGAGAACCCTAGAGGCAAAAGCAATCACTTATAACCATTTATATAGTCATTCTCAATACAAGTGATTCTTTAAAGATTCCTAGAGACACTGATTTATTGCTGATTTAAAGCAACTGGACAGAAAGAAAAAAAAGCTGTGATAAGTAGGTAGATAGGGAGGGAGATGCATAAAGTGTGGAGAGAGTAAGGACACAGACATCACTGAAATCATATGCTTCTAGGAACAAGAAGAAAATCAGAATTAACTTCCAATTCAAAAAGTATCTCAAATGAAATGGCTTTAATGCAGCCAGGTTCCTAACAGAGGCATTGGAGATGAAACTGCATTTCTACAAAAAACCATCAAACAAACAAAAAAATAAACTACTTCTTTGAAACATTTATCTAATGCTCTATTTGGAATTCTAAATACTCTTACCATAATTTAATAACCCATCCACTCAAATCGTCTTAAAATACAGCTGTTAAAATGCACCCTTTCAATGAAATATAAGTTCCTATTAAATGGACTTTTATTCAATCATTTAGATAATAACCAATTTATCAAATGCCTATTATGTGCCAAATTTTTACATAGTCTTTAGTAGTTCTATTATCACTATCTGTAAAAGTGGTATAACATATAATCAAATGTGATACAGTCCATAATCCTTTATCTGTGATTCTATATCCAAAAATTTCTAAACAGCAGAGGATTTTCATGATATCTGACAACAAAACGTGACTTAAACTAGTGTGAGGCCCTTATAGCCTTTAATCAGCCCTTAATTCATAAAAGTATGAATACATTTCACCGCAGAGATAGTGAGGACCTGGCTGTTAAGTCTCTGACCTAATTAATGTTTAAAATACAGCTCCTGCCCTCAATGAACTCAATTCATATTGAAGGAAAAGATAAATACACATTAAAAAAGATTCCAGAACAAGACTGTATGTTCAAGTGACCAGTAAGTGGTACAAACAATAGGCACTGTTTTACTACTTCTGGAGTTCTTGTTTCTGAAACACATCTGGATTTTAAAACAGCTTTGATTCATCCATCACAGTGGAAGGTAAACATGATCACTACTGTCAAGTAAATCAAGACTTAATGATTCTGCAAGGATGTGCTCCTCCGAGATGAATCTGATACAGAGCCGGTCGGTGTAAGTACCCAACACTAACATAGTGAGAGCTCAGTGTCAGGAGGGGATCATGGGAATGAAACCCGGTAGTCTCAGAATAAAATGAATTGTGCAAAGGAAGGGAGTGAATGGTGCACACTGAGAAGAGCAGGACGAGCGTGCACCCCTTTTCTTCAGAGGCTCTACTCCTGAAGTCCTAGGGTGTGAAGGTCTACAGAGAGCATGTTTGCTAGTTTTTCTAGATCCACTTCCTAAAACTGCTAGCCACAGAATGGGATCCTCTGAAGAAGGTACTTCAGGAAGACCAAAACTCAGGAAAGAGAGGATTCTCCAGCACAGGAACTGGCAGGCACAATACCACAGTAGAGGGTTGGCATGCCAGAGCCATCTGCCAAAACCAGTCCCCCTCCCCGCCACCCTCCATCACTGTAACAGATTTGTGGCTGGGCACAAGGTTGCCCAGCCAGACTACACTTCCCAGCCTCCACTGCATATATGAGTGGCCAGGTGACTAAATGCTCTCCAGTGGCAGATGATACAACGATGTGGACCTCTGTCGGGTCTCAGTCTTGAAAGTTAGGCATACACTCCTCAGCAGCATCTTCCCATTTGTAATACAGAGGTAGCTATCACTCAGCTTCAACCACACACAGGAGGACAGCACCCTAAGGGATGGCAAATCATGAAGATGAAAGGACCCTGGGCCCCAGAATGTCTGTGTGGATCAGAGCTACCTTGCTGCTCACTCAGGACTACCACATGAAAGAGAAACCTCTATGTTTCTTGAACTACTTTATCATTGGGGCTCTTTACTACTATGGCTTAGTTTTTACCTAACAACACTGGTGAGGAAGCTACATCATGGACTAGCCATCCCACTCCACCTGTCCAATTTCAATAACCCTATGTAATAGGCAAACTCCATCTTGGGAAAATCTAAACAAAACTGCCATTTCTCACCCTCATCTGCATTCTGGGGCTGTAGCCTCACAGAAATAGGAATTCATTCATTCAGCAAACTTTTGAGCACCCACTACTAAATGAAAGGTATTATGCTACACACTAGGAATATATAAGCCAACGTAAAAAAGAAAGCCAAGGGAACCCTCCTTGGGCAGGTCCTCTGTTCTGCATGCTTTTCACCCAGAAGTTAAGCTCTAGGTCTTCCTGTCTGTCCCATTTCCAGCACTTTGCAGTGCCTTTTACATAACAGGCACTAATAAATATTTGTTAGGTGAATGAATTAAGAAATCAATAAATTCATCTTATCCTCAATGAATTCAGTCTGGGGGGGAGAACAAAACAATACAATCTAGCACCTCTCACATCACAGGCATGTAATATGGTCAGTGATTTTTAGAAATGAATGAATGTATGGGCACTGAACAACATGACAGCAAATGCTATGGAGGGGCAGGAGGAATTAGATATCAAAATCTTCCCAGAGAAACTGAAATTTGCCATGAGTTCTGAAGGACAATTAGAAGGTAACCAAATAAACAAAGTAAGGAATCAAGAAGATGTAGCGCCCATGCTGTCTGAACATGTTTACTATGCCTGGAACTTAAGGGCAGAGTTCCAATCACACAATGAACATATCTAGTACTCCTCTGAATACCACTGCTTCCACTAATTAAGCCAAAAACTGACATCTTTTCTTTAGCATTTGCATCATCATATGAACTGCTGTCAATGCAGTGCTACACCCTTCTTTAACTTTCAGATGTAATTTTCATTTTTAAATCTAAAATCAGGATTTATTTGACCAGTTCTAACAAATCCTCCATCATATAATCAAAGAATCTCAAGGTTGGTAGAAATCTGAAAGGTCACCAGATAAATGTTCTGGGAAGTCATTTATCTTGACCAGCTACAATCAGTTCTTTGCAGTCACATGGAATTTTTATCCTTCTTTTACAGCACTTTATATTTTGTCTCAGAGTATATTTGTTGATATACACATGCTCGCTCTCCCACTAGACTACACGCTTTTTATGTACAACTCACATTCTTCTTTATCTCATATTCTTCCAGTGCTCAATAATCATAGGCTCTGTATAAAATCATCTTTTAATCCAACCCAACCACATCAGCTCCTGCAGTCCCTGTCAAATCCAACCCGTTTGCTTGCTCCTGTATACAGCCTCATTGTTACCTCTGGTAAAGATGAGTTGTTGCACCTTCTTTCCAAGACCCACAGAGCTTCCTTCCTGTTTTTAATGCCAATGATGCCACATTGCTTCTCTTTTCACCTCCATTTCTATGTCATGGATTAGGGCTTAAGACTCCAAATGTTTGGAAAAAATGAAACAAGTTCCAAATAAACCATCCCTTTTGTAAGCTGCAGAATGTCCATATCTCAGAAATTGTCAGATGTTTCCCTGCAGATGTTTTAAGCCTAAAATCATCAATGCCCTTTCCCGTTCCACCTTTTGTCCCTCTGACAAGGTTACTGTGCTTCCTCGAGACTTCCTGTTTGAATAACCACACACTTGGGTGTTCAAACCCCCATGTGTCCATTATTCACCATAAAAGGGACCTGAGGAAGTAACCAGGCAGTTGAACACAAAATGATCCATGAACAAAAACAGCTGTGCGTTAGCAGGATGGACAAAAAGACAGCAGGGATCTTGACACTGCTGTGAATTTCAAAAACAAGGTCTATTTAGTCAGGCATGGTTAAAAGGCTGCTGATTCAGAGCATTCGTGGTCCATTTCATAATTGAAAATCACTGGAGATGTGAAGAAGTCTTTTTAGTTACTTCCACAGAGTCTCGCCCCAACACCAGCCTTCCTAACAGTCTCCGTTATGGGAACAAAGCTGCCTCTCCTTTCTCTCACAGCAATGGCACTACCAACTCAAAGGTTTCACCCCAAAAATTTAATACTTATTTTATTTCCCAGTCCAAAAAGCAGATTCCCCCTTCCCCAAGAGGTTTTCCTATAAAAACACAGGGAAGCACAGATATAGATACACACAGAAGAACACACAAAAAGAGGCAAAGAAAACAAGCTTACATTCTCCAAACATCTGGAAAGTATGTTAATATCCAGAATCAGTCTATTTCTGATACCCTAGATTTACCATCCATGCCTTGTGCCAGGATATAAGAACTTTAAAGTGGGCATAAGTATAAAACCAAAGCTTTATCAGAATGGCCGCAAAACTGAATGATTCTTATTGCACCAGGAGTTGATGCTAACTTATTTCTTGCCAAGCAGCAAAAATGCTGAAAACAGTAGTAAAAAAAAACCAGCTTCAGCCCCTAAAGCAATCCTGATAAAGTAAACAAATTTTATTACAACTGCATTACAGATGGTCTCACAAACTTTCATAATCTGTAATAGAGTTGTAAGAATTTGGTATTCGATAGACTTTCTATCCCATGAACTTATCTAAAATACTCACTATAAATTCACAACTATGTATAGAGACACTCTGAAAGTTAATCCTAGACGCTCAACCCCACAGAACGTGACCCCTTTACCATGAAGGGGTAACCACATGACCAAAACAATTAAAGTAGACAATTGCTCTTCCGTTTCCAACTGTCTCTCCCACACAATATTCACCTTTAGCCTTGTGTTTCTTCCCACCTCCAAAAAGAACACAACTTCAGTGAAAATTTCAGGATGCTCATCTCTACCAGATCATGATCTGGCATTTAAATAATAGTAATAATCTAAAAACTTAGCACTTCCCTGGTGGTACAGTGGTTAAGAATCCACCTGCCAATGCAGGGGACACGGGTTCGAACCCTGGTCTGAGAAGATCCCACATGCCACAGAGCAACTAAGCCTGTGCACCGCAACTACTAAGCCTGCACTCTAGAGCCCGCGAGCCACAACTACTGAGCCCTCATGCCACAATTACTGAATCCCGCACGCCTAGAGCCCGTGCTCCACAACAAGAGAAGCCACGGCAATGAGAAGCCCGTGCACCGCAATGAAGATTAGCCCCTGCTCACCGCAACTAGAGAAAGCCTGCACGCAGCAACGAAAACCCAACGCAGCTAAAAATAAATAAATGTATTTAAAATTTTTTTAATGAAAAACAATTTTTTTCATTTAAAAAAATAAAAACTTAGTGACACCAAAACAACAGGACAAGTCACCAGTCCTATCAGGATAAGGTCCATAGGAGAAGGAACCACTAGGGGAGGAACAGCAACACTGAAGCACAGATAAACTGCTAAACCAAGGCAACTATACCCTAACTTCTTTGGTAAGAGATTAAGTAAATTAAACCAGGACCCATCCCTAAAACATATTTTTTACAGTTTAAACTTTCCTAAGTTTCCTTCCAACTCCAAAATTATTCTAGTTAGCCACATATTCAAAAGTCCAGAGATGCCAACATTCCAGAAAACTAAAGGTCTAAATGTTGTACAGGATAGGGTCAGAAAACAAAATCCATTCCTAGATCTAATCATTTTACATTGCCAAGCTACTATAACTTATTTCTTAATAGTTTCTGATAATAAGATGATCTCAGATTTTGAGAACATCTGTGCAGACCGTTCCTGCTTCTAATCAGGATTTGCTGCTGCCAGAGTCCCTGCCAATGAACAGAGAGCTCAAGAAAAGCTGTTCAACTCATTTTCATCAAGCTGTCATGACCCCCTTCTCAAAAACCGTGAAGCTCTTCTCTTGGAAAGACTTAAGATCCTTTTATTCTCTTTGAAGAAAGCTGATGGGAAAGCCCTTAGAAAATACTGATGCTTCTGTATTTTACCAACTGGCAAAAGGGGTGGGGGCATTTTAAGCCCAATACTCGGCCTCAAATGTAGCAGTGGGTGCCATTCTTCCCATAAGAAATAAAATTGAGCATGTGCATTTAAATACCATCAGTCACTAGGATGTGATGATGTAACCACATGTATCACAGAAATGCAATGTGGACAAAGCAGGTCTGTAAAGAAAGGAGGATTGTGATTCAATAATACTTAATATTGAGTGGTAGAAGCGGAGGTAGTATGCATTGGGGGAGAAACCCAAAATACAAAATCTAAGTGGGAACCCCCTTCTTCAGAGAGGAAGCAAAAAAAAATTTCTTTTTTAAAATTTTAAGATATCTAGGAGTCCGCTGATTGAACCTTGGCTCAGGAATGCTCTGGGGAAACTAAGGAGATAAAGAGTGAATGATAGATACACAGATAAGATAGATAGACAGAGTTGTAGATTTACAAACTAACATATACAGAAATCAAAGTGAAGGAAGTCACTTCCAAGCCTGAAAGCTGAAACAGTGACAAAGAAACCTCCTGGGACCACAGTAGTTATTTATCAATCAATAAAAGGTGGTTACACCTTTCAGTTAGCAAACCTGAACAACAAAAAGGCCACCAAGTAAGAGTCAGAATTTACTTGAAGCAGAGGAAACGAAGTAGAACCTGGAGATGGCCCTGACAGGCTTATCTTTAAGGATGTCAGATAAAGTAAGCAACTGAACTAACTCAGCCATTCTCAACAACCAGAAAGGAGTCATGGATAAGGCAGAAAGGAGATAAGGTGGCGTTCCCCTGACCACCCTTCAGGAAACAGGGTATGTGGTACACTTTTCCTATCATTAGACACTGACAAAACACAGAATCTCATTCTGAAATTCAATAAATTCCTTAGAAATTCCTAGAAGCGTTAACAGCTAAATATATAACTAGTATAAGTACCCAAAACCTAGTATTTTCCCATTGCTAACAATCCTCTGTTCTTCACAAATAAGTGCAAAGATCTTTTTAAAAGAAGCACTCCAAATCCAGAGCTCAAGCAGAGATCTGTCAGAGAAACCAGACTCAGTCCTTTGGTTTGGTATACTTTCATTTCACTTCCTAATTAAAGGTCCTCTACAGGTCTCCGTCACTTACCAGGCTTGTTCTAACATGGCAGAGTGGCAAGTGCATAACCTATCCACAACAGGTCTGAATTCCAACCTAAATTCAACCTGTTCTACCTCAGCAGTCACCAGTCATATTACTATCCATAGGGGTCACAGTAGTTCTCAAGATTGTTTTAAGGATTCAAAGAGGCAACCGAGGGGTGCTCAACGAAAGGAAATTTACTTTCTTTTGTTGCCCAGTTTTCACAATCCGCATCTCCTCAGAACCCATCCTCCAAGTCTCTACTACTCCATGGAAAGCAAACAATGCCTTCACCATTATCTGGTTACTCTTAGATCTTTATTCAAACAAATCACCCTTCCTGGAAAGTCCTCCATTCATGTCTACCACTCTTCAAGACCCAAGAAGCTTTTCCTGGGTGACTGCCATCGACACTCTTCAAAGTGCTTTACAGGTATTCCCTCAGCACTTTAAAAAGTTTCAACTGAATTATGTTTACTGTGCTTATATTCTCCCACTGATTGTCTGTACATGAGTGTTTTTGTCTTATCCCCTCAAAACACATTACAAATCACCTGAGGATAAAAAAAGTGTTTCAACAATATTACCTACACATTCCATATTACAATGCCCATAAGAGAAGAATTTTCTCAGCAAAGTAAGAATTTTATTTACAAAAGAACTTTGCCAACTAACTAATTAAAAATCACAATCAAACAGGCTCACCTCATTTTGAGTGGGTAGGTCTTTTCACTTAGTTGGAAATACTTCACAAAATTTCATACACTTCTCTAAGAAAGCCACACAACACACTTCAAGCTTCAGACTTATTTCTTTTTTTAAAATAAATTTATTTATTTATTTAATTTTGGCTGCATTGGGTCTCTGTTGTGGTGCATGGGCTTCTCATTGTGGTGGCTTCTCTTGTTGCAGAGCACAGGCTCTAGGTGCGCGGGTTTCAGCAGTTGTGGCGCACAGGCTTAGCTGCTCCGTGGTATGTGGGATCTTCCCAGACCAGGGATCGAACCCGTGTCCCCTGCATTGGCAGGCGGATTCTTAACCACTGCCACCAAGGAAGCCCCAGATGTATTATTTCTGAAAGGCTCAATGAGAAGAAGCCACTATCAATGAGAAGAAGCCACTAACATGTCAAAGGAAGGAAGATGGGGTCTTCACATTATACATTTTATGTAATATGTGGAATATTTTGTTTTCACTGTAGAATTTAAGTAACAAGTTTTACAAAAACCAGACATTGTAACAAAAGCACATGCCACAGGGACATTCTTAGAGAACTCTCTAAACCTGCCCCCCAAAACACAAACTTACCATTTATCACTTCAAACCACTAAGCACCAACCAAATCCATCACCTGGTTAAAGGCAGTCATGAGAAGAGCAAAGAGAACTTGCTCTTCCTGTACACCTGCCCACACTCCACTTCCTGAGACTTACCAGGAAGCTCACCTGAATGCTTTTCTGAAAGCACTCTGTAGGTACTTCAAGTAAAATCAGCTGATACCTCAATGAAAATCAGCTGGTTGGCTTGTTTTGTGTCCCTTCACTCAAAAAACATTTCTGAATGCCTACTGATGCCAGCAACTGCTGGTAGGGTAGAAAGACCGTACGAGAAATAGAACGTAGATGATTATGTCTTAGAGTCTGTGCTCTCCTATTTTAAACCAAAATCGTACCCCAAACTAACAAAATCACCTATTTATTCTTTGTATTTTAGTAGGTTGAAACTTTTCATTCTTTTTTTCTAATTTGAAGAATAATTTAGATACAACAAAGTACACAAATATTAAATGTACAGCTCTGAATCTGTACATATGTATACACCTTTGTAACCTCCATGCAGGTCAAGATGCAGAACGTAAAGTGGGAACTATAAAGGAGAAAAAAAAAAGACTGATTACTAGCTGTGTCTCTGAAAACACTGACAGGCATCTCTGTAGTCACTGCCTTGGGCAATCGCTCTGGTTAGCAGAAACCTTCACATACAATGTGATTTATCATCACGAACAAAATTCATTGAGTCCCTAACTCTATACTCTATACAATAGAGTAACTCTATACAATACCACTTGTATTTTTTATTTCAAGAAATTTTTTTAAAATGTGAAGGTTGATTCTGAATCCTTATTTCCAAAAACTTCCAAAACAAAAAGAAGATAAAATAACAAAAAAAAAACCACACAAAACAAGACGATACAGCAAAAATCCAATGTTGACTGCAATATAATAGGAAGCAGCCATGCAGTCGGAAACAAAGAGTAAAAGGAGGGAGCTGAGGGACTAAAACTCCTAAAGTTTTAAAAGAAATAATGTAAATCCCCTAATTCATCTCCCAGCCTTGCCACAAAAGATCTGAGAGCGCCATTGTCTAAGAAAGAGATAAGTCTGCTTTATTTTATTTCATGAATATGTAGCTGCATAGGGCACCAGGCTGACTGGACCCAGTTATTTTAGGCTGGCCTCCTGGAAGAGCCCATGGAAAGAAAAGCAGATGTACTTAATTAGTGTCACCACAGTCTGGCACAATACTCTAAAACCTCAGTGACATTTCTGTAAATGAGTTTTCTGCTAACCCCATTTAGCAAGCTGTCCGCTTTAGGCCCAAATGAGCCAACATCTAACTTTATCATTTTAGAAGAAAGGAGATGCTTGCAAATCTTAGCAAGGCCCTCTTACAAATCTTAGGGCAAGAAACAGGCAAAGTAATAGAACCGGCACACAGTCATCTTGAAATTTTATCCTTTGACAATTTAAGATAAGGGACAGATTAATCCCTTATTTTAAAAAATCCTCTCTGGAATTTTGGGCAGTAAAAATAAACAAACAGTTCTGCTCTAAACTTTGACACTTTTCCCTAAAACTCAAACAGACCAGCAGTAGAGCTGTCCATTAAGTATAGCTGGAAACAAGCAACAAGGAAAGAAGCATCTGTTGGTTCTGCTGCCTGTTAAATCTAGACAAATAAGTGGTTATTATTCATCTGTCTAACCACTTTAATGTGGTTCTTCACTATCCTGCAGAGAAGGCATACCTCAGTATGCCAGTCTCCTGAGTGTACCAATAATGAATTAAATAAACTAAAAATGATGCCACACACAATAAGCAAATAAGATGTTTCACTGCAACCCTTCTCCACAACTGCTTAATAATACCCTTTTAGAGTCTATTTCAACAACAAACATGTGAATATATATTTTAAAATAAAATTTATGTCCATTTCTAAAGAAAAACACACATTAACATTAAAATTTCAGAAACATATTCACATGTGAGATTCAAACCTGAGCAAGTAGTTTACTCATAAAATTTATCCAGCTGACTTCAAATCATATAAAAGCCTAATTTTTACACCAAAAAAGGACAGTCACAGATCTTTCAATTCCATATCAGTTCCATACCCAACTTAGTACTTTTTTATAAAGCTACAGAAATAAAACAACCAGGTACCACATTCACAGTGGCATAAATCTCAAAAAAATGGAGAGATGGCACTGATAAAAATAAACGCAAGTTCAAAAGTGTTACTGAGAAGAATATAAATTAATGTGCAGTGTTTTGGGACTTCTTATAATTCAGGCATTCATTTATTTACTCACTCTTCATATACTTACTGAACACTATGCCAGACACATTGTTAAGCAGTGGAGATACAAACCCTCCAGCCTCCCTCCAAACGGTAAGTTAAGTGAATGCTTTGTGTGTGTGCACCTTTTTTTTTTTTTTTTTTTTTTTGCGGTACGTGGGCCTCTCACTGTTGTGGCCTCTCCCGTTGTGGAGCACAGGCTCCGGACGCGCAGGCTCAGCGGCCATGGCTAACGGGCCCAGCCGCTCCGCAGCATGTGGGATCTTCCCGGACCGGGGCACGAACCCGTGTCCCCTGCATCATCAGGCGGACTCTCAACCACTGCGCCACCAGGGAAGCCCGTGTGTGCACCTTTTACCTAAAAACTTATTATATAACACTGAACGTATCGGTCTAGAGCAGAGGTCACCAAACTTGTCCTGTAGAGGGTCAGAGAGTAAACATTTTAGGCTTTGTGGGCCAGGACTTATTGTTACAATTACTCAACTCTGCCTTTCTAGTGCAAAATCAGCCAGAGACAATACGTTAATAAATTAACTTGACTGTGTTTCAATAAAACTTTATGGATACGAAAATTTGAATTTCATATAATTTTTACATGTCATAAAATATTTTTCTTCTTTTGATTTTTCAACCAATTAAACATGTAAAAACCATTCTTAGCTCATCGCCCATACAAAAATAGGTGGCAGCCCAGGGCTGGATTTAGTCTGTGGGCCATAATTTGCCTACCCCCAGGCTAGAGACCTAGGTCTCCACATCTAAGCCACAAGTTCCATGAGGTCAGGGCAATGTCCAAAGAATCATTATACACCCAGGAATCTGTATGGTGCTGAGGCATAGCAAGCAATTAACTAATGTTAGTTATATTCAACGAAACTAAAAAGATGACTAAGTCCCCGACCCTGCCTTCAAGGACCTCATGGTCTAGAAGTGGAGATAGACAAGCAAAGAAACAATACCATGTGATAAGTGCTGTGGTAGATACCTACAGGGTGGTGTGGGTGGGATACCTAATCCAGGCCAGGGGGAGAAGGAAACTGGGGAAGGATTCCTGAAGGTGATGACACCTGGAAGAAGTGTTCCAAACCAAAGAAACAGCCCTTCAAGCACATGAAATGACAAAAGATAAGCCTAGAGGTTATAAAGGTCCGGATCCTGAAGTACCTTATACACCATGCCAAGGCATCTGGACTTTATCCTAAAGGCTTGAGGAATCACCGCAGAATTTTTAGCTGGGAAACGGTATCATCAGATTTGCATTTTAGAACCATTGCTCGGTCCAAAGCGATGGCTGCCTGAATAGAAAGAGCAAAACTGGAGGCAGAAAGACCACCAATTCGTTAGCAAGTTGTTGCAGTAATCAAGGTGAAATTCCATGGGGGGTTACAGTAAAGCAGATATAAAGATAAGGATCCAAGAGACATATGGCTGGATACAGGAAGTGAAAGTGGAGTCTTGGGCAGATTGTAGCAAGGATGGGTGGGAAAGAAAGTGGTGGAGTTACAGCTGCCCAGAGACCCAGCAGCGGATGCTATCTGCTGGCCAAACAGAGTAATCTTTACTGATGAAAGCCTATGAAGCATGGTTCTTGGCCAAAGATTGGTTGAGAGCCTCAGGAATAAACAGTAGTGCTGTTCATTAAGATACAGCTTTGAACTGGATAAGACCATAAGGAATGAATTTAGTTTGGGACATGGCCTCTGGACATAGCAAACTGACCATGTCCCACATGGAGAAAAAGCTGTCCTGAAGATACAAATTTAGAATTTATTGATTTGCAAATAGTAATGGAAGCCTTGAGATTTAGAGGACTTCATTCAGGAAGAGTGAGTAGCATGAAAAAAAAAAAAAGGAATCGAGAAACATAAGTGAAAAGGAACAGAGGGAACAGCAGGAAAACCAAGGGAGTCTAATATCTCTGAATCAGTATGTACATGAACTTGTATTGATATTTTAAAGTTGTCCTGGAATAAACTAGTCATTCTTTTGAGAGATTTGTTAGAGAAACGAAGAACTGCAGGAGCTAGTATGTTAGACTGAGTCAAAAACCTACCTCCACTATAATTTTTGGCAAATCACAACCTCAGGACCCTCATCTTTGCCTTCCCTCACTGAGTTATGAAAATCTAATCAGTGATAAACTGGAGGCTTTATAAACTGTAAAGTATTATAAAGGAACTCCTGATTTATTATTGTAATGGCATTACATCTGGGTATGAAAATTCCATCTAACAGGGTATAAACTTCTGAAGAATGGACCGTCAATCTTCTACACCTTTCTATCAGGTACTGCACCACGTATTCAGTAGGTATTTAAAATATGTTTGCAGAATATCTGGGAGTAACGTGAGAATGTATGCACAGGGAAAGGAGTGCATAGCAAAAGGCATGTCCAACTTCCTAAAAGGATTTAGAACTGAAATAGTCAAACTTTATCCCTCCCACAAATGTGGCCAATGACAAAATAATGGGGGGAGGGGAGCTCACAGTTCCAAACTTTCTCCTAATGTGTAAACTGTTTTTCTGAATGCTTTAGAAACATGAAAAAGGTATTTACGGAAAAAGCAGTGAATTGTAGAACAGGAAAACAGCCAAGAGCAACTTTATAAAACTGTGTTCACCAACTGCTGGCCACTAAAGAAGAGCTCCTTAACTCCTCAAGTTGAAACCTGCAAAATGTAAATCAGGCCTTTGTAAGACAAACTAAAATAGTGTCCCCTCAGGGTGCACAAATACCACAGTGAAGTCACCAGAGTTCTAACAGAGTCAGAACCTACCTCGCAAAAATATTCCCGGGGAAAAAAATTTGCTGTTTGTTTCATGTTAAATACACACTAAGAGGACCAAACAGAATAAAATGTAATACCCTTATATAGCAATTATTGTGATTTAGACACACAAAAACAATATTTAGATACAGCTTAAAAGTGTCATTTAATCACTGCTTGTTCCTAAAGCTTATAAGGAGCTTGGACACCAATCTGGCAGACTGGACACCCAGTCTGCCAAGTTTTCATCTACAGTGACTATCAAGTTAATTAAAGGGGCTGTTTAATAAAAGGCAAATCCTCAGATGCAATCTTACTATCAACTACTCTGCTGATAAGGATAAAACTTATTATAAAACACAAAAGCCAGACTTTTAAAAAGCAGTTGAATAATTCATATAGGAGTTAGGAGAGAAGATCCAGAAGTGAAAGGCAAAAGAAAGACTTCTTTTTAGAAAAGGATGCCTTGCTGAGATTTCTCTCCACAATGGGCAGAAAATACAGTTCTGATGACCACAGCAACTTTAACTCATTATATCTAAGTATACATTGCACCCTGTACCCTGGATAACTGTAAATGGTGCTTAAGACATGGCTGCTTACAGAAACAATGCTGATTTTCCTGGCTTTTGTACAAGTGATGATAATGGTACAATCACCTAATTTGTACTTGCCATCTGTTAAAATATGCCTCACCCCCCAAAAAAGGTACCAGTTAAAATGATCGTGTAATTTTATACATACATGCGTATGCATGAAATGTTTCTGGAAGGTTACGTAAAAAATTGTGAGCGACAGTCTCTACGGCAACTTAGCAAATGGAGATGAAGAGACTCACTAGTCATTATACTGTTTTAATTCACTATGTCATGTTTTACTTTTACAATAAAAAAAGTCTTAGGATCACTGGCAAAATATGTATATTTCTTGTGACAACTTAACTGTGATCTGACTTTGCTTATTTTACAGTTTACTGTGCTTAAAGTTCAACATCAAAAGGAAGGCTACAAAAGTGGTGGCTAGACCTAGTTCTTTCACACTGCTCCCTTCCAGTTTCACATGCTCTGTAAGGGCAAAGCACAATATGCATCACTTGTTTAAGGGTATGTGAAATTTGAACTGGATGGGAGATTTAATAGATGCACAAACAGTCATGGTCCTTGAATTCATGGGAAATAATTAGTTAGCTAGAGCCCATGGAGTAACTGCAGTTAGGGAGTGAATGTGCTGAATATCAAAACACACAATAATACATAAAGCCCTGCCTATCTGTTGTTAAGTTATAGATCATAACATTCATGAATACATATATCCTTGTCATGAAAAAAGAGAGGGGAGAGAGAGAGAGATTGAGACATCAACGCCACTACACGCAAATCTCCCTCCCCTTCCCCATCTTCTCCACACAGTTTCCTCCAGGACAGCATTTCTGATGGCACAACAAGTACAATAACTTCTAGTCAAGTTTTTAGAAATTGTCTATCTAAAAATCTTCAAGTAAATGTTCTTACAGTATTTGTATGAAAACTATTTTAAATCACTTTTATTTACTTAGAAGTTTTAAATCTATAGTTTTATGAACTTCATTTAGCAAGAATGTTACCAAAAACTGAAGAATTTTTCAGCAAAACAAGTTCAAGCATATATAACATTTTCAGAGTAAAAAGTCTTTCGAGCTTTTTAATCACTAGGACCCAAAGCTCATATATCGGCCTCCCAGTAGTAGCAACCTAACTTGACGGATACTATCTTACCTAACACATTATCTTTGTAATAGAGAAGTAATCACCGAGTAATCTACCTTCCTCTACCATCACCTGAAGTAACCTTTTGCTACATAGTGCTCACAGCAGAAAATTCAGAGAAGGTCCAGATTGACAGCCCTATCTTTACCTAAATGAGAGATTCTTATTCAGAAATTTTCAGTTGAATCTCAGGCATTTGAGACATCAAGGCTGTGCTTTTGCTTTGAAATTTTTAATATTTCAAAACAGATAAAATAAATAAGACGCTGTAGGCATTCAAAATTCAACACAGAAGCTTTAAAAAGACAAAAAAAAAATTTTTAATAATTGGATACAAGTTTCAAAACTAATCTTGGCCAAGTTTAAAAATACAACACTTAGGAGAAAAGTGATAAAGAGCATCCCCACAAAGTCTTAGGAGGGCCTAGGTCTCTTGCAGAATCTTTAGAAAGGCACCTGTTCCAAGATACTGCTTAGTTCCATGTTTCCAATACCTTTGAAAAACTGAACTCAGTTTATTTCTTCCACCTCTGAAAAACAGGTGCCTTAGAGTTCCAGTTTATGAACTTACTTTTGAAAAGTTTCATCTTCCTAATAACTTGTCTACAAATAAAATGATATTTACTACAAAGGTGCTAAATACTGTTTTTCTAAAACTTGCTCCACACACAGTAATTTAACTCCACTTTTCAAAGTACTTTCTCTAGAATCTTGACGCTTTCATAAAATTTAATGTATCAGAGAGCAGTGGAAAGAAAAATACAAAAACCACGACCAAAAGAACCATGTGCCTACCAAACGTTCCTTTCGAAGATTCCCCAAATAATGTTACTAGCCTTATAGAATTATACTGCTTTGATAGAAGAATGGCTTGGCACGCTGTTCGCTCTGGAAGTTCATTACTACCAGCTACTGGTCTGCAACGGGACTGAAGCTCTGCCCGTCAAGGCCAGTTTCTCACGCATGTTACTCTGTTAAACACAATAATGAATCATTCTGCTCGTTTGTATATTTCAACGATGAAGAAAAATTGACCCAGATCAAACATGATTTTTAATACTCGGGGATAAACATGTCCATCCTCGTCCACCACTCAGCAATGAAGTTTTCTATACATCCCTTTCCTGATTGCTAAAAGGTCACTTACACATGCTTCTACACTTGCTTTGAATCAAAGCAAAAGGAAAGACAGTGAGGAGAGCCTTTTTTCTCAGGGACAAAACTGTACCCAACAATTACAGTGAGTGCAGATACTTCCTTTTGTTTTGTCTGTATCAGGATTATCAGTGAAATCGCTCTGTGGCCCTTAATTAAAGCTGAACAACTTTAAAGAACAATAACTTTAAAAGTGAACTTCTATTTTAATTACACATAGGCAACAGCAGTAGTAAAGTCATTTGCTCCCCTCAAACCCCCTTAACTTAGACCCTTTCCTCTCTAGCTTATTCAGCAAACAGCAATCACCCTCAACCCTGGAGAGAAAGTCTTTTAAACAAGATAAAAGTGCTAAAGGTTGACAAGTGAGGAGGGGGGGTTCTGATTAACGCTTCAGGAAAGAGGGACCAAAACAGCCGAAATGGCGAATAATCAAGGGGGCGAAAATCCGGCTAAGTTATTTATAGACTAGGAAAGCAAACAGAGAGAGATGCTGGCGGGAAGCATCTTGGCTCGCGGGATGTTAAGTGCTAGATCTAGTTTAGAAGTTGGAGAAGGGAATTTCTGTGTGGCCCATGCTGGGGAGCAGAGAGCCACCACGCGGCTGTTTGGTCCCCGCAGACTGGGTGAGGGGATGAGCAGTAGTAGGGGATGGGGCTGTCACCGCTTACCCAGATGCAGCGTGAGGTTGATGGAGTTGGGGTACTGCACCCCGGCCAGCATGGTCTGGCTCTGCCACCAGGTGGTGTCGGCCTGGTTGTTGTAGTCCGTCAGGAAGGCTGCCCCGTGCTGCAGGTGGGGCTGCCCGGCGTCGCACAGGTGACAGGACTTGGTGACCCCGGTCACCCCGGTCTGCACACAGTACTCCTCGGGCGGAGTCCCGCACGTGTTGGTGGCCACCACGGTCACGTTGAAGGCGGCGTTGACGAATTCGGGCATGCAGCGCTGCGACCGCCCGCCCTCGTCCGTGCACTCGTCCATGGCTGCCCGGGCGCAGCCGGCCGCAGCGGCCGCCAGCACAGCCAACACCCGCCAGAGGCCGCCCCGCGGCCGCAGCGCCGGCGCGGCCGGTTTGCTGCCCCTCATCCCGCCGCCCGCGCGCTGGGCCACGGCAAAGGCAAGAGCGCGGGCGCGTTCCTCTCGTGCAGCGGCGTCCCTCGGAGGCCGCTCAGCGGGCTGAGCCTCGGGGCCCAGTGGCCGGACTCTCCGGACGGGCGGTGGCGGCGGCTCGCGGCGGAGAGGAGGTCCGGAGGGCGCCCCTGGCGAGAACTGCGCGGCTCGCTAACCACTGCCCCGCACGCCGCCTCCGCGCCTCCCTCTCCCACCCGGGACACAGCCGGCACTCGCTACCGACCCCCAACTTCCGAGCGCGTACCCGAGCGCGCGCCCCCGGGGAGGAAGGAGCAGGGGGTGGGATCGGCAGGGTGGGGTGGGGTCTGCCGAGAAAGCCCAACCCCGGCGTCCTCTCAGTAGCTCCCGCGGCCCCCGTAGCCGCTCCCCGGCTCTCCACGCGCGGTGGACTGCGCGTCCGCCCCGGCAACTCGCGGCGGCGGCGGCGGCGGCGGCGGCGGCGGCGGGGGCGGTGACATCTCGCGCTCGAGCCCGCGGCGCGCAATCGGCGGGGGAGGGGCTTTGAGGGGCGCGAGGGGTGGGCGGGGAGCGGGAGGAGAGGGGAGGGAGGGGCGGCAGGGCGGTGCATGCCGGGAGGGAAAGGAAGGCAGCGGAGAGGCAGCTTCCAGCCGGGAGGTGGATGCCAGGGTTCCCTGGCGCCGAGTCCCCGGAAGACTCGGGATTAGGGGAGCGGGTAACGGAGGGGGCCTTAAAGGGGCGACGCCGGAGGGGTGAGGTCGCTCGGAGTCGGCCTTTGGGCCCCACGCCGGTCTGGGCCGCAAGAACGCGGATCCCCGCCCCGCCAGGTGTCAGTCCTTGCGTCCAGCCGGCAGCACCCCGGGCCAGGGACCAAAGGGACCCAATCGATGGTGGGGACTGCCCGCAGGCTCTTCGTCCCAGCCGGCCGCCCCGGGAATGCCCCCTGCCGCTCGGGGTCGGCTCCAGCGCTTTCCGAGGAGCGGTCCCGGGGTGTCAGGGGGCTGACATGGTGGTCCCCGGAGAATATAGGGCCTGGTCGCAGCATCATAATGTTTTCTGAAGCGATTTCCTGCCTCTGAATTAAAGTGTAACCAGTCGTTTAACAGGCGCAAGGAAGGAAGTGAAAAGGCTGGGAATGGAATGACATTTTTCCCCTGGGTACGCAGACCCACTGCGAAATTCTTCCACTGTGTTGTTTATGTTCCCCAGCTTGCCTTTAAAAGACTCGAAATTATCTGGATCTGACATCCTCCTTTTCGGGCCTGCTGAGTCACGGAATATTCTCCGTGCCAGGATGACTCAGTTCACAGAACCTGAGCCAGAAGATCATGAGGTTTAGTCCGAGATCCGAACCTGGGCACTTAACCAGTGCTGATAACGACAAGCAAAGACGCGAAGGGAGGGTGCCATAAAAGTGGATGGCCCGAGGCGGCGTTTTTTAAACCTTTGGAGTCCCCAGGCAAAGTGGTTGTACGTTGGGGATGCTCCTGAGGCAGTTTTTTTCTTTTTCTTGTTTTTTTTTTTTTAACTATTCAAGCTCGTTAACAGTAAAGTGAGAATGATAAATACACTGGGGGCGGAAGGCGGGGGTGGAAAATACCTAGTTTTGGACGCAGTAGTCCCGTCAAGAGAGGGATGGTGAGGATGTGAAATAATGAAATAAGTAAATGTTAGGTTACTATGGTTGGAGTCAGTGTTAACTCTAGGAGGACCTTAAGGATAATGGTTTGGGGGAGGGGAGCAGACTAGGGGCTTGTCAAATGGTGAGCTTGGTTAGCAAATACAAGGATCACTTATATTGGTAGTTTATTTGATGAGATGGGTGGAGATCATGCATGACTCAGAGTCTCTAACTCCTCGCCCCCTGGCATCTACTCTTTGGGAAAGTTATGGAGCTGTGGGTAACAATGTTTTAATCCTTTCACGTGTGAGTGGAAGCAAAAGAAATTTATTCATTTATACCTAGAGGGGATGCTATTCTCTCTCAGTCCTTGATTGTTCTTGGGAACAAACGAGGGCATACAGGACAAAGATAAGATGTTAGCTGTAAACAAAGCTACAGATATTTTAATAACTATATTTAAATGCATATATTAATACATTTGCCTGATAAATTTTCAGTATTTTATTAGGTATTGGCAAACCAAACAGCGGGTCTCCTTTCGTTTTCCACCAGGTCAATAGTTGGGTAAGGAGACCCCAAAGGCTGCGAATCAACATAAATGTTTCTTTGTCACTGCTCCCTTTTAGGTTCTAATGTCCAAGGGTTAACTACAAGCTCTTACTTATGCTTACCTACCCCACTGTTTCATTACCAGAACCTCATGTGGTATTTGTAAAGCACATAAAGAGACTTTGAATTGATTTCTGAATTGTATTGCTCATCATGAGAGTGTGACAAGGAGATATCTATTTTGAAGCGAGATAAGAATGTAACCAGCGTGCTTGATGATAAAAAATTTTGCTCCATTGTCTGAATCCTGATTCAAACAAACTAATGGTTAAAACAAAATTTTTAAGACAATTTGGGAAACTCAAACACTAATTAGATCTTGGATGATAACAAATTAAGTATTTACCTGGAGATGCCACTGTTGACTAAATAGCCTTGGGTGTGTTTTTTTTTTAAGTGAGAGTGTGTGAGATTTTCTTTACTTCAAGTTGCCCTGTTTTTTTCAAAAAATTCCGAAGCCCTTAATACATGTTCTTAGCTGCTGGAAGCTCCATTATTTGGTGAACAAATGTGGTGTTTAGAAGAAAAACGTGAAGGTGTGGGAGAAATGGGTTCAGATCCCTCAAAAGATGATCTTAGTGCCCAATCACCAGTGCCTCTATGCTGAAAGAAAGGTAGGATGAGGGAATGTAGTCGTTTATTGTACATACAAAAGACCTCCAAAAAAAATTTTTAATTCCACTTAGAATTTCAGAGAAAAGAGCTTTCCCCATCAGGATCTGTATACTCAATTTCAAGGAAGGATGCTGATTTCCCTGACTTGGGTCACTGCAAATTCCTGAGCATACCCATCCCTAGTGAGGGGAATAGAGTAATGTGATTAAGCAGCCCACCAGAAAACCATGGAGTTTAGGAAAAGCAGTTCTCCAAGGAAACACATTGCTGTTGCTAGAAGGGGGCAGGTTGCAAGACAGAAAAAAAAACACCAGATGCCCACTACATCAAGACTGAGACTATGTCATATAATTAGAAAAATAATTTAAAATGTTGTATTGACCTTTTCAGATTGCCACTTGGCCCTTTTTTATCCTTTTATAATTACCAGTGTGTTTATTTTTCCATTCCTTAGTCTTTTTGACCTCGTTTCCCCATATTCTTCCCAAGTCTAAACACCACTATACTATAAGCTTTATCTTTTATATTTAGCATGCAACTTAAAGATAACAGTTACAACTAATTATATAATGATGTTAGTCTATATTTACATTCTGTTTTATACTTTTCAAAATGTAATAACTCTGAAGCAAAGAATATTAATTGTGTAGAGTTGAGGAAACAGGATCAAAGAGAATAAGTTACAGCAAAGTCAAAACGGGGGCCTGCACTTTGTGGCTCCCTGTCTAGTGTTGTTTTCTTTTCTGTGTGTAAAGATCATTGTAGAGAAGAGGGAAAAGGAAGAGCTTTCCCAAACTTCCGAGGTTTTGAGGTTATCAAATAAGAATTTTTAATTAGGTGAAAATAAATATGATAGTAGAAGAGAATTACAATATCCCTCTTCAAAGTTACGCTAACTACCCATGATTCTTGGTGTTAGGTTTATAGATCCTGCTTGGGTCCTTGGTACAGGTCCAAGCATAACAAGATAATATATCATTGTGGCAAGGTTCAGGTGAAGACAGGATTCCTCTTATATGAGGTAAAGGCCATCCTTCCCATCTAGCCCCCCATACCCAATTTAAGCCATCTTTACATTGTGATACTAGTTTTAAAAGGAAGAGAGGAAAAAAAAAAGGACACATAATACATAAGGTTTAAACTAGAATTTTCTTATTATAAAGACAATTTTAAAAAGAAATATTTCCGGGGCTTCCCTGGTGGTGCAGTGGTTGAGAATCCTCCTGCCAATGCAGGGGGCACGGGCTCGAGGCCTGGTCCGGGAAGATCCCACATGCTGCGGAGCAACTAAGCCCGTGCGCCACAACTACTGAGCCTGCGCTCTAGAGCCCACAAGCCACAACTACTGAGCCTGTGTGCCACAACTACTGAAGCCTGTGCGCTTGGAGCCCATGCTCCACAAGAGAAGCCACTGCAATGAGAAGCCCACGCACCGCAATGAAGAGTAGCCCCCGCTCGCCACAACTAGAGAAACTCCGCACACAGCAACGAAGACCAACGCAGCCAAAAATAAATAAATAAAATAAACAAATTTATGAAAAAAAAATATTTCCAAAAGTTAGGAGCAAAGTCGAACCCCTCCCCCACCCAAAATCTTCCCATCAAAGGAACAGAACACTTCACATCTCAAAAATTGTATTATTCTGCTAACCAGATGTGGAACGTATCCTACTGTACAGAACAGAGGGATAAATAATCTTTTATACACAGATGAAATGGCTTTATTGTGGGAACTCAGAATGTCTTTAACAAGTTGTTGACCGATAGTGGTTAAATACTGCTAGAAAGGGTAATTCTTTCAAAACCAAAGTTATTATTGGTAGTTTTCTCCCAACATTTAATCGCATTATAGTTCATTACCTCATTCAATTACTTGGATATATAGCACAACAATTTTTTGGAGGATGTGCCTAGAAATTTTATTGTTCAAAATTAGAAGCTCACAGCTCTTTGAGCAAAACTCTCTTTGGGGTATGGTAATACCAACTTTAAATTTTTTTCTCATTGAATTTGTTATGGTCCTCATAAAGAGCTCAAGGGCCTCCCATCTCTAGTTTATATATGCATTTGAACAAATACTAAATTACTTTGTCCTTCCACCCAAGTTTTGTTTATTGTAACAACCAAATTAAAGCAAGATTTTTAAAACTTCATCCATAATTATACTACACTAAAATGACTTTTCTTTTATCAGAACTCCCTCTCCTGGTCCTAATCATTCTTTTATTTTAATGGACATCTTTTATTGAAGTACAGTTTACATGCAAAAAACACAAATTCGAGGGTATAGTTCAGTAGTTCATATCACGAAGTGCACACACTTCTGTAATCACTACCCAGGTCCAGAAATAGAATATTGCCCTAACCTAAAAGCTCCATCATGTCCCCTGACAATCAGTATCCCTCCCTTCTCCCCAAATGTAGCTTCTATCCTTACTTCTGTCACCATAGATTAGTTTTGCTTGTTTTCAAATGCTATTTAAATTAAATCACACAGTATGTGTTTTGTGTGGGGGTGGCTTCTTTGATCAATATTGTGTTCTTGATATGAATCCATCATGTATGTAGCAATAGTTCACTATTTTTCTTTGTTGTGTGATATTATATTGTATAAATAAACTGTAATTTGTTCATTCTATAATTGGTGGACATTTCAGTCATTTTCAATCAGGGGCTATTATGAATAATGTTACTATCAAAATTTTTGTACTTTGGAAATACACACACACATACACACAATTTTGTGAATACATACCTAGAAATGGAATTCCTGGGTCATAGGATTAGGCATATATTCAAATTTAGTAGATATCACCAAACTGTTTTCCAAACTAGTTGTGCCAATATTCCATCCCACCAACTGTGTATGAGGGTTGTAGTTGCACCATATCCTCAGGAATACTTGGTATTGTCAGTCTTTTTAATCTATTCTAGGCTAACATTATTATGGTATTGGTGCAGAGCTTGAGAGCCTCTCATTCTGGTTTGTATATGTATTTGAACAAATGATGGCTTACTTGTATCATTGGGTGTGTAGTATTGAACTGTGGCTTTAATTTCTAATTCCTGATTACTGATTAGACCAACACCTTTTTCATATATTTATTAGCCATTTGGGTATTCTTTTTTGTACGTTTTTTCTTTTTTTGCTCATTTTTCTGTTGAGTTGACTGTCTTCTTCCTATTGATATTCTTTATACATTTGAATATAGGCCCCTTTTCTGGTTCTATGTGTTGCAAATATCTTCCTTCACTTTGGTTTGTTAGTAGTGTCTCTCCTTTTTAAACTTTTATTATCAAAAATACAAATATAAATAAAAGTGGAGAGAATTACGCAGTGAAACCCCAGCTTCAAAAAAGATTTTTTGATTTAAGACCGATCTTATTTCAGCTATATTTCCTCATTTCTCCCCAACCCCACTTCCATCACCACTTAATTATTTTGAAGCAAAATCACAGATACTATACTATTTTTTCTTCCAGTTTTATTAAGATAAAAATGATATAGAGCACTGTATAAGTTTAAGGTGTACAGCGTAATGATTTGACTTATACCCACAATAAGTTGAGTGAATATCCAACATCTCATATAGATACAAAATGAAAAAAATAGAAAAAAAACCTGTTTTCTTTGTGATGAGAACTCAGGATTTTTCTCTTAACAACTTTCATTATAACATACAGCAGGGTTAATTATATTATTAATTATATATTAATTATATTGTATTTAGATGCTCTTATGATGGGTGCATATATACTTACAATTATTATATCTTCTTGGATTGATCTCTTTATTGTTTTGTAATGTCTTTCTTTGTCTCTTGTTACACTCTTTGTTTTAAAGTCTCTTTTGTCTTATGTAAGTATTGCTACCCCAGCTTTCTTCTTATTTCCATTTGCATGGAATGCCTTTTTCCATACTCTCACTTTCAGTCTGTGTGTGTCTTTAGATCTACAGTGAGTCTCTTATAGGCAGCACATATCTTGTGTTTGTATCTTGGTCTTATGTTTGTATCCATCCAGCCACTCTGTATTTGACTGGAGCATTTAGTCCTTTTCATCTAAAATATTGATAGGTATGTGCTTATTGCCATTTTGTTAATTATTTTGGGGATGTTTTGTAGTTCTTTGTTGTTCCTTTCTTCTTCTTTTGCTCTCTTCCCTTGTGATTGGATGACTATCTTTAGTTTATGTTTAGATTCATTTCTCTTTGTGTATCTAGTATAGATTTTTTGTTTTGTTTTGTTTTTTGCAGTACGCGGGCCTCTCACTGTTGTGGCCTCTCCTGTCGCAGAGCACAGGCTCCGGACACACAGGCTCAGCGGCCATGGCTCACGGGCCCAGCTGCTCTGCGGCATGTGGGATCTTCCCGGACCGGGGCACGAACCCGTGTCCCCTGCATCTGCAGGCGGACTCTCAACCACTGCGCCACCAGGGAAGCCCTAGTATAGATTTTTGTTTTGTGGTTACCAAGAAGTATATATATACTGACCTATGTACATATACATACATGATTATTTTTAGTTGCTGATCTCTTAAGTTTAATGCATTTTAACAACCGTGCATATTTACTCCCCTCCCCATGTTTTTCTGTGACATCATGTTCTACATCCTTTTATTTTAATATATCCCTCACCTACTTCTTGTGGATATAGATGATTTTACTACCTTTATCTTTTCATCTATTAACCTTGTACATTGTTGGTTTACTAACTTTATTGTATATTTGCCTTTACCAATGAGAATTTTCTTTTCATAATTTTCATATTTCTAGTTGTGGGCTTTTCTTTTCTGACTGGAGAATTCCCTTTAACATTTCTTCTTCATGGTGCTGAACTCTTTTAGCTTTTGCTTATCTGTAAAACTTTTGATCTCTCCTTCAAATCTGAATGAAAGCCTTGAGGGGTAGAGTATTTCTGGTCGTAGACTTTTCCATTTCATTCCTTTATATCATGCCACTCCCCTCTGGCCTACAGAGTTTTGGGTGAAAAGTCAGCTCATAGCCTTATGGGAGTTCCCTTGTATATAACTTGTTGCTTTTCCCTTGCTGCTTTTAATATTCTCTCTTTATTTTTAATTTTTGCCATGTATATATATATTATGTCCAATTTTTTGGACATACTGTCCTAGTGTGGTCCTCTTTGGGTTGATCCTGTTTAGGACTCTGTGCTTCCTGGACCTGAATATCTGTTTCCTTTCCCAGGTTAGGGAAGTTTTCAGTTATCATGTCTTCAAATATGCTCTCCACACCTTTCTCTCTCTCTTTTCCTTCTGGGACCCCTTTAATGCAAATGTTGGTATGTTTGATGTTGTCTCTGGGGTCTCTTAAATTGTCCTCATTAACAAATTTTTTTTTTTCTCTCTTCAGCTTCAGTGATTTCCACTACTCTATCTTACAGTTCGCTGATCCACTCCTCTGTATCATCTAATCTACTGTTGATTCCTTCTACTGTATTTCTTATTTCAATTATTGTATCCTTCAGCTCTGTTTGGTTCTTCTTTATATTTTCTAACTCTTTGTTAAAAACTTCTAACTTCTCACTTTATTCATCCATTCTTCTCCTGAGTTCTTTGTTTCTTTGAGCATCTTTGTGACCATTATCTTGAACTCTTTATCAGGTAGATTGCTTATCTTCATTTCACTTAGTTATTCTGGGATTTTATCTTGTTCCTTGTTTGGCACATACTCCTCTGTCACCTCATTTTGCCTAATTCACTGTTTTTATTTCTATGTGTTTAGTAGATTGGTTATGTTTCCTGACCTTGACGAAGTGACCTTTTGTAGAAAACATCCTGTGCTTCCCAGCAGCATACTCCCCTCTGGTCACCAGAGGTATATGCTCTAGGGGTGCCCCTGTGTGGGCTGCGTGGACCCTACTGTTGCAGGGCAGACTACTGTGGGTGGTAATGGTAGGTGTGACTGGCCCCTGGTTTGTTTGGTTGTCAGACTCTGCCTTATATGGAGACTGTCAGATGCTGGTAATCGGGGCCAGGTCTCAGCATGGATGGTTGAGGGGCTGAGGTTCCTAGATCTAGTATCAGCTGGCAGGTGGGTGAGGCTAGTTTCTCTTACAGCTGGCTGCAGGGTCCAGGGTGCCCCAAAGCTGGTGTCAGCTCACTGGTAAGTGGAGCCAGATACTGGGGCAACTAGCTGAGAGGCCCAAGGTGTCTTAGAGCTAGTGCCATCTCACTATTGGATAAAGCCAGGTCCTGGAATTTCTGCCTGCAGGGCCCTGGGGGTCCCAGGGCTAGTTCTGGTGCACTGGCAGACAGGGCTGGGTCCTGGGCCCTCTGTTGGACAGGACTGGGTCCTGGGGCTGCTGCAGGGTCAAGGGGGTCCTAAGGAAGCAGGGCTGCTGGGGGTGGGGCTGTGTTCCTGCCCAGCCAGCTGCTTGGCTTTAGGCCTGCTGGTGCTGGTGCCAACAGGCTGGTGGGGGGATGTGCCAGCCCCAGCACTAAGAAACTAGAGAGAGGATTCCAAAATGGTGCTTGCCAGTACCAGTGTCTTTGTAACAGAATGAGATCCCAAAAATGGCTGCTGCCAGTGTTTATGTCCCTAGGGTGAGCTCCAGTTGCCTCCTGCCTCTCCAGGTTGCTCTTCAGGATCAACACGTGGGTCTGAGTCAGGATCTTTTCAAATTACTGCTTCTGCCCTGAGTCTCAGAGTGTGAGATTTTTGTGTGCACCCTTTTTTTTGGGGGGTGGGGGCTACATTGGGTCTTTGTTGCTCTGCTGAAGCTTTCTCTAGCTGCGGCGATCGGGGGCTACTCACTGTAGTGGCTTCTCTTGTTGCGGAGCATGGGCTCTAGGAGAGTGGGCTTCAGTCGTTGTGGCACACAGACTCAGTAGTTGTGGCTCGTGGACTCTAGAGCACAGGCTCGGTAGTTGTGGTGCACGGGCTTAGTTGCTTCGCGGCATGTGGGATCTTCCTAGACCAGGGCTCGAATCCATGTCCACTGCATTGGCAGGTGGATTCTTAACCACTGCACCACCAGGGAAGCCCTGTGTGCACCCTTTAAGAGTGGATTCTCTATTTGCCACAGCCCTCTGGCTCTCCCGAAATTAAGTGCTTTCAAAGCCAAATGTTCTGTGGGCTATTCTTCCTGGTGCAGGACCCCCAGGCTGGGAAAGCCCAATGTGGGGCTCAGAACCCTCACTTCTTGGGGAGAACCTCTGCATTGTAATTATCCTCCCGTTTGTGGGTTGCCCATTCAGGGGTATGTGTTTTGACTATACTGTGTCTCCACCCCTCCTACCAGTCTTATTGTGGTTCCTTCTTTATATCTTCAGTTGTATAAGATCTTTTCTGCCAATCTTCAGGTCTTCCTCATCAATAGCTACTCTGTAAATAGGTGTAACTGTGGTACGCCCTTGCAGGGAGGTGAGCTCAGGGTCTTCCTATCCACCATCTTGGCCACTCCTCCCCTATACTATTTCATTTAATGCTGTCCTTTGATGAAAGAAATTCTTCATTTTAATGTAACCTAATTTTGAAGTTTAGGATTAGTGTTGTTTCGAGAATTCCCTAGCAGTTCAGTGGTTAGGACTTGGCGCTTTCACTGCTGTGGCCCAGGTTCAATCCCTGGTCAGGGAACTAAGATCCCTCAAGCAACACAGTGTGGCCAAAAAAAAAAAAAAAAGTGTTGTTTGTACACTCATTTAAAAAAATCTCTAACCATGAAATTTTTAAAAATAATTTAAAAATCTTTAAAGTTATTAACATATCTTCCTATGTTACGATCTGGAAATTTTGTTTTATCTTTCACATTTAAATCTTTAATGCATCTGGAATTGATTTTTGTATATGGTATGATATAGAGGTCAAGATATATTTTTTTCATATGGCTGCCCTATTGCTTAAACACTAATAATGGAAAGACTATTCTTTCCCACATTACTCTGCACCATGGCCTTTATCACTAATCAAGTGCCCAATAATCTGATTCAGGTTTCTGTAATCTGTTTTATTGTAGCTCTGTAGTAAGTCTTGATAACCAGAAGTGTAGGTTCTCCAGCACATTTTTTTTTTTTTTTTGGCCTCGTGGCATTTGGGATCTTAATTCCCTGACCAGGGATCTAACCCGTGACCCCTGCAGTGGAAGCATGGAGTCTTAACCACTGGACTGCCAAGAGAAGTCCTCACTTTTTTTTTTTCCTTCAAGACCATTATTTGATTATTCTTGTCCTTTACTTTTCCAAACAATTTAAAAATTGCTTGTCAATTTTCAACAAAACTTCTACCTAGAATTTTGCTTGTGATTGCATTCAATCTATATATTAATTTGGGAAGAAGTAACATCTATACATTATTGAGTCTTCCATCCCTTAATATGATATGTCCCTCTAATTAGTCCTTCTTTAGATTATCTTGGTAATTTTTGATAGTTTTCTTTGTAGAATCTTGTACATTTTTAAATTAAGTGTTTTGCTAAGTATTTTCTTTTTTTATCCTATTGTTTGTTACTCGAATATAAAAATATAATTGATAGCTTTATATTGGCCTTGTATCTAGCAATCCAAAAACCTTGCTAAATTCACTTATTATTTCTAATACTTTGAAATTTCTTTTAGATTTCCCATCTACACAATAAGGTCATTTGTGCACAAAAACAGTTTTTTTTTTGGGGTTTTTTTCCTTTTAAATAGCTTTCAGTTCTTTTTTTCTCAGCTTGCATTGCTTAGGACTTCTTGTTAAATGATAAATAGAAGTGGTGATAGTAGACATTGTTATCTTGTTCTTGATCTCAGAGGAACTCTTTTCAACATTTCACCATTAAGTATGTTTGTTGTACATTTTCTATGTTTACCTTTTATCAGATTAAGGAATTTCCTTTATACTCTTAGTTTGTTAAAAGTGTCTTTTTAAAATTATGAATAAATGTTGGAATTGGTCATGATTTTTCTGCATCTTTTGAAATGCTTATATGACTTTTCTATTTTGCACATCATATGATATTATTTTGTTAGTGTGCTGCATTACATTGATTAATTATTAAATACTAAACCAACCTTGCATTCATGGTATAAACTCAATTTGCTTGTGCTATTATCTTTTTATTTATCACTGAATTTAGTTTCTAATACTATATTTAGAATTTTTTCATCTATGTTAATGTTCTTTTTTTTTTTTTTCCTTTAACATCTTTTTCAGGATTTATTATCAAGAGCATACTGGATTTAGAAAACAACTTGGGAAGTATTTCTCTTTTTCTATTCTCTGGAGGAATTGTTCTAAGTGTTATTTCATCTTTACATGTTTGGAATAATTTACCATTGAAGCCATTTGGACCTGATATTTTTGGGGGGTGGAGGGGGTGGGTAGGATAGGAGAAGACATTTTAATAGCATACTCAATATCTAAAATAAATATAGAACTATTTAAATTTTCTGTTTCTTTTATAGTCAGGTTTGGCAACTTGTGTTTTTTTTGTTTTTTTTGTTTTTTTGCGGTACGCGGGCCTCTCACTGTTGTGGCCTCTCCCGTTGCGGAGCACAGGCTCCGGACGCGCAGGCTCAGCGGCCATGGCTCACGGGCCCAGCCGCTCCACGGCATGTGGGATCTTCCCAGACCGGGGCACGAACCCATATCCCCTGCATCGGCAGGCGGACTCTCAACCACTGCGCCACCAGGGAAGCCCGCAACTTGTGTTTTTTAAAGAACTTGTTGATTTCATCTAAATTTCAAATTTATTGGCATCGAGTTATTCATAATAACCTCTTATTCTCTTTTTAATGATTGCAGGAACTTTATTCATTCCTGAGACTTGTATTTTCTCTTTTTTTACTTACTAGGATCTATCAGTTTAATTGATTGTTACAAATTACCAGCTTTTGGCTTTGTAGTTTTTCTCTATTATTTGTTTATAATGTCATTTATTTCTGTTTTATTACTGTCTTCCTTCAACTTTGATATTCTCTTCCACTTTTTAATATAAAATCTTAGATAACTGATTTCAGCCATTTCCCCCCTAATATATATGTTTAAGGACATAAATTTCCCTCTAAACACCACCTTAGCTACAGCCTATGAATTTTGATGTGCCATGTCATTATTATTATTATTCAGCTCAAAATATTTTCTAATTTCTGTTGTAATTTCTACTTTGTCCCATAGGTTATTTACAAGTATGTGTTTAATTTCCAAAGATTTGGGGGTTTTGTAATGATGTTTGTCATTATACAGTTCTTTATTATAATGTTATTTAAAATGTAATTAATGGGACCTTAGGAAATATAATGTTTATTATTGTGATTGTTTTGCTTGGATCATGGAGTATGTCCATGGATGGAGGCGAGAAAGAGGACCCTGTGGTTTGATCAGTTTGGAAAGGGTTGGCTGACACCACAACCTCTCTAACCCAGTACCCTGAGGGTGTACTACAGGAGCACCAATAGCCTTTCAATAGCAGAGAACAGTCATCAGAACTGTCCCCTTTAGACTGAGTAACAACCCTTGGATTTCTGGACTTACCATGACATGGGGACCCAGAAAATGAAAAACATTCTCAAAATAAAGCAGGATAGATATTTGGTGTCATATTACTACTAAAATTATGTGACCTTAAGTTATTCTCCAAGCTGGAGAAACAGGATATAACATTTTTCACTTGATATCATATTTCACTTGATATTTAGGAGACATAAATATAACTCAGTCTCCCTACTGTGTTAATAATATCCATAGCTGATATTTACTATGTCTCAAGCACTTTTCTAAGCATTTTGCCTCTGTTACTTCAATTAGTCCTCATACCTGTTATCCCCATTTTCAAATGAAAAAAGTAAGGCACTGCAATAGTAGGTGACTTGTCCAAGGTTATTCAGCTGCTGGTGGAGCCTGGATTTAAACTCAGGATGTCTGGCACTAGAGCTGATGCCCCTAACCATTGTGTATACTATAATAAGTGCTAATTTGGAGTTTTCTAGGTTGCAGTGACATTTTAAGTGCTCAGTATATATTGACTCATTTAATCTTTATAATAACCCTATGAGGTATGTAGTTTTACTATCATTCTATCTTATAGGTGAGCACACAAAAGCACAGGGAGGTTCAGTTACTTACTTAAGATCTCACAGCTACTAAGTGGCAGAGCTGAGATTCAAACATGGGCAGTCTGGCTGCAGAGTCTTTGTCTTCACTATTATGTAATACTGCCCCTCAAACCATATTGACTTATCAAAGACATGGCCTGTCAAACACATCAGTCCATGCTGTATTATATTTTCAAATTAACATTCACCCAGACTTGATAATTATGTCAGTAATGGTGACGTTTATTTCTGAATGAATGCTTTGCTCATAAATAAAGTTCTTTCCAATTTTTAAAATTTAAAAACAATTTATAAGCCTAATAGAAATAACCTACAAATAATAGTGTTTAGGACAAATATAGTTACACAAATATACACATTATAGTCTTAGTTTGAATTCTATGACAAAAAGAAATGACTTATAGATAACATCAACTGAGGGAAAGAAAACTTCAATTTGCCCTAAGTTATGCACCTAGGTTATTTTTTCCATGGCTGCAACCTGAATTATTAAAGTTTAAAAGTTAAACTTTAATGTTAAACCACTCAAGGACTTCATAAATATGCTGTAGTGGCAAGGCTTATTCGGTGTTAGTTCCACATGAAGGGGAAAGGGTCCATTTTCATCCAAGTCCAGAGACAGGGTCACCTGTCTAATATTTAGGTAAACTTAGTGACTGCAAAGCTGAACAATCCTCTCCCCACACATCACATTTTTTTAGCTGTCCAGTAAATTATACAGAATTGAAGTCCTTAACTTGCTTTTAAGTGTTAGCATGCCACAATTTTAGGTATAGAGCTTTCAATGCTTTATCCAATCATATTTGACTGAAGTAATAATAGTTTTCTACTAACATTTCACTTTTGTTCTTTGGTGTGTGTTCACTATACCCATTTGTTAACCACAAAAGGTATGCTTTTCCAAAGCAAGAATTAATACTGACTCAAACTGATTTCATGGAAGTCATTCCAGGAAGTAATTTGACATCAGAGTATTCACTGAATACAAGAATGACATTTTCTTTCAAAGAGCTGGATGGTCTTTTAGATGTCCAGTTTTACATGTACATCAGTACAACTTCTTAGGCATAAGGCACCCTTGTTTTGTTTTTAATAGCATCTGAACATTTGTGCTAATGGAAGCATTGGTCACTTATTCTGGAATGAGTTGTGGAAAGGACAGTCTGAATACAAAGGACCTCTGTGACATAACTGAGGTCTTAGCAATGAAAGTACTTCAGGCTATAAAGCAGGAGTAGCAATACAATCACTGCATAAGGCAAATAAGTGAAAATATTCCACATGGCTTCCTAAGTAGAAAAAGAAAATAAGCACTTCTAAAGAATTCTTATCACTATGTCACAAAATGAAGGTCAAAGCAAACTGCTAAAGTTTGGGAAATAAAAAACAGCAAAATGTAAAAAAAAAAAAAAAGAAAGAAAGAAAGTAACATACTTTGGAAATTGGCACCATGGTAACTCCCAATAGCCAGAGTGCTTAAAGGCAAAAAAACCATTAAATTATTGTTATGGACTGAATGTTTGTGCTCTCCCCCGCCACCCACACACAAATTTTATATGTTGAAGCCTTAATTCCCAGTGTGATGGTTACTTGGCACTGTGGCTTTTAGGAGATGATTAGGGTTAGATCTGGTCATGCTGGTGGGGCCCTGGTCTGATGGGATTAGTGCCCTTATAGGAAGAGGCACTGGAGAGCAAGTGCTTCCACCCTTTTCTCTCCATATTTCTCTCTCTCTGGCTCCCTGTTTCTTTCTTCCATGTGAAGACACAATGAGAAGGTGCCTGGCTGCAAGCCAGTTTCTTTTTCTGGAACTTCTGTCTTAAGACAGCTCATTATAAAAACATCATATCAGTGTCTGTTGAGTGCATGAAAGAATCATTGTTATCAGGCTGCCATCCTGATCAATCTTATCCCTTCATCTGAGATATATAATTACATAGCAGCACTGGAGCTACAGAAAATAGAATGTTTCCCCCTGCTGAGTACAGCCAAGGAAAGAGTCCTTCTTATACAGGCAGGGTCAGTGACACACAAAGAATAAGTTCACATGTGTGTCTGATTTCATTCATAAGCGATGTATCTTTTATATTCCAGATCACCTGAAGTTAAAGACCAAGGTTTTTTGTTTTGATTTTGTTTTAAATATTGATACCAGGATGGGGGCTCCACTGGTTGTCAGTGGAGCTAGCCCTGTGATTGGAGGGTTAGAACTTACAGTCCCACCTTCCGCCCTCCCACCACCCCCAGCAGGGGTGAGGGAATGGAGATGGAGTTTAATCATCAGTAGTCAACGATTTCATCAGTCATGCCTATGTAATGAAGCCTCCAATAAAACTCAAAAGGAAGGGGTTCAGGGAGCTTTCCAGTTGGTGAACACATGGAGATGCTGGGAGAGTGGCGCTCAGGGAGAGGGCATGTAAACTCCATGCTCTTTCCCCATACCTGTATTATGCATCTCTCCTACCTGGCTGTTTCTGAGTTATATCCTTCTATGATAAACTGGTGATCTCATAAGTAAAATGTTTCTCTGAGTTCTGTGAGCCACTCTAGCAAAATTAATCAAACCTAGGAGGTGGTCCTGGGAACCTCTACTTTATAACCAGTTGGTCAGAAGTACAGGTAACACCTAGATTTGGGATGGAGTCTGAAGTCCAAGGAGGGAATCACTGGAACCTCCAATCTAGCTGCTTGATCAGAACCACAGGTAACAGCCTGGGTTTGTGACTGGTGTCTGAAGTGTGTGGTGTGTGTGTGTGTGTGTGTGTGTGTAAGGGGGTGGTAATCTTATAGGACTGAACCCTTAACCTGTGGAATCTGATGCTATCTCCTGATAGATAGTGACAGAATTGAGTTGAATTCTTGGACACACTCCTCTGGTGTCCAAGAATTGTTTGTTGGTGTGGGGAATTTACCCCCCTCACCACTATGTTGGAAATTGGGTCTCAGAACACCCAAAAGAGGAAGATAAAAATTTGAATAAATAATTACAATAAAGTAAGATGGGATATGAGATAAGAAATACAAAAGTAACTGGAAGTCATTGAAGGGAATATTAAATAACTGGATGTTATCTAAGCATGGAAGTAACATGATAATATTTGCAAATTTGAAAAATGAATCACAAATGGAAGAGAGCCATTTAGAAAGTTGGTGGCTATCATCCCAGTAGGAGATAGATAATGATGGATAAGGGGATGGAGAAACATGGCAAACTCAAGACATACATATGAGGTAGAATAAGTACCTCCTGGGTTTATTTCTTGAGTTTAGAAGATTACGAAGACAATAGGAAAGAAATCTCTAGATTCTAGATTGAGCGACTGGGTTAATGGTGATGTCATTTAAGGAAATGCTGGAAGAAGAATACATTTGGGGGTAAAATTTGAATATGCTGAGTTCAATTTTCAACAAGTTCAGTTTTGGTCATAATGACTGTGTTAGATGCAAAACAAAGCATAATGTCTGACCTTGAGGGTTCATACTATAAGAGGAAAATAATGAACACGTTATTGTATTCAGCATAATAAAAGACTAAATAGAGACACAGAATGTTGAAATAGGATACGTGAGGTTATGAATAAACTCTAAAGCTCGGTGACTTAACCAACAAAAATTTATTTCTTGCTTATATGAATTCTAATGCAGGTTCAAAGGGCTTTCCAGAGCAAAACCCCCCTCCCCAATACGTGGTATGTTTAGGCCATTTCCATCTTGTGGTTCTGCCATCTCATCACAAGACCTCCATAGTTACCAACAGAAGAGAGCATTAGAAGGTCATGTACCAGCTCTTAGGTGTTTTAGACCAGAAGTGGCACACCTCCCTTCCACTCATGGCTGTTTGACCAGAAGAAGTCACATGGCCCTACCTCATTAGAAGGGAGCTGGAAAATGTAGGGCATCAAAAGACTACTCAGTGAGGAACGAGAGTTTGAAATGAGAGTGGTTCAATAACTATATGGGAGAGCCAAGAAATCCTTCACAGGGAGGTCACATTTATGCTGAGATTTGAAGAAAGTCTACGAGTCAGCCATGTGATGAGTACAGAGGAAAGACTTTGTAGGCTAAGGGAACGACATGTGTGTGGATGAGCTCGAGACATTACAGATATCTGGGGAATGGCAAGAAGACATTTGTTAGAGTACAGGGTTTCAGGGAAGTAGAAGAAAATAAGGTGATGATAAAGATTGGGGAGGGCATGAATATCATACTAAGGAGGTTGTATTCTGATCTGTAGGCAAGGGTGAGCCATCGGTAGTTCTTAGCTAAATAAATAGCTATCAGATTAGTGAGGAAAGACGACTAGGAAGAGGAGAGACTGGAGGCAGGAAAACCATCTAGGAGACTGTCATATAGTCCACAAGGGAGAAGAAGAGATAAATCTACTTAGAAGGTAAAATGGGTAGGACTTGGAAAACCTTTGACATGTAAGGGTGAGGGAGAAGGAGCTGTGGAGAAGAAATTTGAGGTTTCTAGCTTGGTCACTTCAAAGGATAGTGAAGCCACGAATAGAGGTAGGGAAAACAGTCATTGGAACAGATGTAAGAGTAAAATAATTGTTTCTACAGTTAGACATTTGAGACTCCAGGATCATCTTTTGCTGGAGTTTGTTTACCAAGAATTTTTCTATAACTATGCTGTAATAACATTCTTCTTTAAAAAAAATTTTTTTTGCTTACGGAAACACTGAAGGAGGAGGCTTTGTTATTGACTAAAACCACCCCTCTTATTTGAGTCTTAGCCCAGTTTCTATTGCCTACTAGATCCCGGTGTGCTTGGAGCATGGAAGCATCTGGAGCCACCACATTTCCTTATTTAAGCCAAAACAATTTAACTCATCTGTGGCTTATCTCACATCCGCCCTGTAGATCTCATGGGAGGATATAGCCCTTATTATTAAAATAATGTGTAGAAAACAAAAATAGCATGGAAAGAAGTTTCAGAACACGATCTTTTTAGTTGCTTTTCAAAATAACTTACTCATATAAAGTTAATGTAAGTTAATGTTTTGTGGTTAAATATTGCTTGGTTTTGATAAAGTATCTTTGTTAAGCTTTTTTTTGTGTGTGTGTGCATTCATTTAAGTTGGGGGAAATCTTTTTTGTAATAAGAAGAGAAACACTTAGATGCTGTTTTTTCCTCTTAACTTGTCGTAAGGCATTTGACCTGTTGACAATTAAGCCCTTGACTGTGATACAGGATAATAGTGTTCAACTCTCCTATGAGAATATTTTTGAAAGTTATTCAAAGGTGTTAAAACACTGTTGTGCCCTTAAGTGAAATGTATTTGTAAATACTAAGTATGAATAATTACTGCTACTTATTTTGAATACAGTCATTTATTTAGTCCTGATATTTAGCCATCTTCTATTATATATTTGGTGCTGAGGATAAAAAGATAAATAACACATGGTTCCTACCTTCAAGGAATTCTTCCTTTTAGCAGAGAAGATAAACCATAACATCAAAGAGTCAACATAGATAAGTACAATTTCATGAATGGTCAAGTGAATCACTAGAGGGAAAAAAAAAAGTGAAAGCGAAAGAAAATCAATAGAAAAGTTACCTGAGCTAGTTGTTCTAAAAAACTTCAAGAATCTTGATTGACTCCCTTTTTTAACTAATAATAAGTTATAGTAATTTTCAAAGCTTCCACTTGTTGGCAAGTTATTTGAAGCAAGTCATATTTTTCAACGTAGTGTCCTATTTATCACAAGGAAGTAGTGAAGAGAATTGGTCCTGCATGTGAACCTCCTAAATTTAATTACTGGTGTGTGACTTTGAGTAAGCTTCTACTCCACTTAATGCCTCAGTTTCTTCATCTGTAAAATGGAGTAATAATAGCAAAACTTCATAGAGTGGTTGAGGACTGAACAAGTTATATATGCAAAGTACCTAAAAGTAATTGGCACTTATTAAGCATTCAGTAAGTGCTAGCTGTTATTATTAGCCACACCTCTTAGTATAATGTTTTGCATACAGTAGATATATCCTCTTTGGATTAAACTAGCAATCACTTAGGCATAATCCAGAATTAGGTAAAAGTATCCATTCAACTGTCACTGTTCTTGACAAAAACAAATATAAATTCTGGAAAGATTTCACCTCATGAAGAAATGAGGAAAGAGATGAAAACTAAATGTGGACCATGAAAAAGTTCTTCAGAACTTAGGAAGTAAAGTGAAGTATCTTTAACATGTCATGGGAGGGACTTCCCTGGTGGTCCAGTGGTTAAGACTCTGCTCTTCCACTGCAGTGGGCACGGGGTCGGTCCCTGGTCAGGGAATTAAGATCCTGCATGCTGTGCAGGTGCAGCCAAAAAAAGAAAAAGAAAAAAACAATAAACCACATGTCATGGGAGCAGGGACAATGCCAGTCTAATAGCCCTGATGCCTACCTACCTAATGTCCAGCACATAGTAGATTCCCCAAAAATATTTTTTAACTGACAGTCCAATGGGGGTTGGGGGCAAAACATAATTCTGAAATTATCTAGCATTATTCAGAAGAAAATTTCCATTTTGGGCCTCTTCCATAAAATACAAAAAGACATATTTTCTATGAAACAGTATCAAAAAACCATAATGAGGAAAAAATGGGGCATTGCTAGTCCAAGCACCAGCGATAAAACACTTGTTACCACCTGTGATGACTTTGAAAGTGTTTATTGAAGGCAAGGCCTTAGCAGATGTCGTATCTGCTGCAACAGATCTTAAGCAGGTGTGGGGTAGGAGTGGAGGGTACAAGGAGTCAAAAACTGTCAGGCAGACTGGCTGCTTCTAAATGTTCATTTATATTGTCCAAACCCTGGACAGTGAATATGTGTGGTAATGAATTCTAAGGATGTTAGATCAGAAGGCAGGAACATAATTTTAGATTGGGCTGAATTTATCACTTGGCATGTATCCAGGAGAGCTTCTGGATTCAGTGAGCTAACTCAGGCAGCTGAGAATAGTTCTAATTGTTGGCTTTGATTTAGTGGTATTCTATGCTGAGTTAAGCTGAGATAACAGAAATTCCTTGGTATATATGAAGCAGTGATTCTCAGCTCTGTTTGACCTCATGCCCCCTCTTTATGAGAATGTTTTTGTAATATCCCCTTTGTTCTCAAATGAAATTCATATTTAATTTAACCTACTTATACATATTATTTTCTTAAATCAATATAATATTCTAACTGTAACATGAACAAATAAAAGGAAAATATTATTATTTCAATGTATGAATGCTTAAGCACAACTCTACTAGAAGACACAGCAGCAAAGCAGTCCTATGTCTACATCTATATGTGGAATTGCCTTGAGTACAACAGCTCTAAATGCAGACTGATACAGATGTATTGTTTTGAAGATAAAAGTTCACAGGCAGTATTGTAGTTGGTGATATAATTTTTCCAAAATAATGAAACAAGTATTGGTGAAGTTCTGAGTAGTAGTAATAGCTTCAATGACATGATTCTTGCTTTCCAGAAAATTTAGTTTATATTAAAACCTCACAAAAGCTCCTGGATTTTTCCAAAAGACCCTGTGCCATTTACTGAGGTAACTGTACACTGGGGAAAGAGAAATATTCTCCATGGATTATTGGACGTGTAGCTCTGAGCTGCCATGAATCCCTGGGAACCCAGAACTTAACTATGGTCACTCAGTTGAGTTTGACTTATACAGGTCATGTCATAAACACGGTTGGGCTCAGGTCCATCTTACAGTGGGTCCTGACATTTACAAACCCACCCTATGTTTACTTCCACTATTCCAGAGTCTATAATTGGAATAGTATACTCAGCAGTTGGTAGAATTCTAGTATTGGTTCCCAATCCAAGTAGGCTATTACAATAGAAAAGATCAAGTAGGGGATTCCCTGGCGGTCCAGTGGTTAGGACTAGGTGCTTCGACAGCCGTGGCCCGGATTCAATCCCTGGTTGGGGAACTAAGATCTCCCAAGCAGCCAAAAAAAAAAAAAAAGAAAGAAAAAGAAAAGGCCAAGTAGAACATCCTTCCCAATCAAAACAGCAAATCTAAAGCACTACTGAATTTCAGGGAGAATCGTTGAAATTAGTGCTTGAAAGGGTTTAAAAGACTTGAAATAAACAACCAGTACAAGAATACTAGTCCTCAGCTTATCTCCATTGAATTTGACATTTGCCTGTGCAGAAGACAAATAGGTTCTGGCATCATAAGCTTAATCAGGAAGAGTATATAGTTGCAACTTTTATCTCTTTACTGAGCCAGATCAACAAAATACCACATCTTGTATGCAGCTATTGATTTGATAAATGCATTTTTTTCTGTCTTAATAAGCTGAGAACACTAGAAGCACCTTGCTTTCACTAATGTGGACAGCAGTACACCATCACTATCTTGGTAAGCAGATGTCACGTGTGCCAAAGGATGGAAGATAAGTCCCATAAAAGTGCATGGTCCTGCCACCTCAATAAAGTTTCTGAGACTCCAGTTGTTTTGTTTGTTTGTTTTAAAATATTTATTTATTATTATTATTTTTTTGGCTGCGTTGGATCTTAGAGGCAGTACTAGGGATCTTCGTTAAGGCATGCAGGATCTTTCGTTGAGGCACACGAGCTCAGTAGTTGTGGCACACGGGCTTAGTTGCTCTGCAGCATGTGGGATCTTAGTTCCCTGACCAGGGATCAAACCCACGTCCTCTGCATTGGAAGACGGATTCTTTACCACTGGACTACCAGGGAAGTCCCTGAGATTCCAGTTGTTTGAGTCACATGAGGATATTCTTTCCAAAAAGAAATATACAATCACGCACCTTGCAATTCTACTTTGAGAAAAAGGCACAGCACTCAGTGGCATGGTTTGCATTTTGTAGGTAATATGTGCCATAGTTGGGTGTACATCTCTGACCTTTCCTGAGTAACCTATAAAACCACTGACATTGAATAAATCTAGAGTAAGAGAAGGATGTCAGCTGCTCTGGGCTTCAATGCAAGCACCTGGTCCTTAATATACAGAAAATAAAGTGGCAATTGACATATCTGTGACTAATTTGGAGGGCTGTGTAGAAACCTGTGGCAGGCCTAAATAAGAGAATCATATCAAAGCTCCTTTGGATTTTATCACAAAGTCATTCTCTCTTCAGCAAATAACTACTCTCCTTTTCATATATATCCCTTAATTTGTTATTGGGTCCTGATAAAGATTAAACATCTGACCACAGGACATTAAATGATTAATTAGCCTGGTTACTCATCACAAACTGGGTGTTTTCTTATCTAATCCATCACAGTGAAAAGCTGGGCATGACCAGAGCACTCCATCATTAAGTGGAAGCAGCAGTTGAGTTTGGTCTGAAGCAGGTCCTTAAAGGACAGGTAAGTTGTGTGAACAGGTGGCTCACTCTTCCATTGCACTTATGCTATACACTGGCTCCTCTCCCTGAACCCACACATATGGCCTCATGGAAGTCTAGTATTGTCAGTTAACTGAGGAAGAAAAATTCAAGCCTGATCTAAATAGTTTTTGGAGTATGTGCTGGTACTGGCAAGAAGCAGACTGCCACAGAATTAGAACTCCAAGTGGGGGTGGGAATGGGAGGTATTGGATAAAGGTGGTCAAAAGGTACAAAACTTCAGTTGTAAGATAAATGTACTAGGGATGTAGGGACTTCCCTGGTGATGCAGTGGTTAAGAATCCACCTGCCAACACAGGGGATACGGGTTCAAGCCCTGGTCCGGGAAGATCCTACATGCCGTGGAGCAACTAAGTCTGTGCGCCACAACTACTGAGCCCACGAGCCACAACTACTGAAGCCTGCGTGCCTAGAGCCCGTGCTCCACAACAAGAGAAGCCATCGCAAGGAGAAGCCTGTGAACCGCAACAAAGAGTAGTCCCCGCTCGCCACAACTAGAGAAAGCCCGTGTGCAGCAACAAAGATCCGACGCAGCCAAAAAAAAAAAAGAAAAAGTACTAGGGATGTAAATGTACAACATGATGTCTATAGTTAGCATTGCTGTGTGATATGTTTGAATGTTGCTAAGAGAGTGGATCCTGAAAGTTCTTGTCACAAGGAAGAAAAATTTCTCTCTCTTTTTTTTGTATCTAAAGAAGATTATGGAAGTTAACTAAACTTATTGTGGTAATCATTTCACCATATATGTAAGTCAAGTTATCATGCTGTACACTTTAAACTCATACAGGGCTGTATGTCAATTATATCTCAATAAAACTGAAAAATATAGAAAAGAAAATTTTAAAAGAAAACACTGTTAAGCAGAAAAAAATAATAATAATAAATTTATAAATGCACCAAAAGAAAAAAAAAGAATTAGAACTCCACCCAGAAGTGGCCAGGGAAAAACAATTCCACTCCTGGTGGGAAGAGCTTTAGGCAGCAAGATGGGTTATCTGCTTTGCCTGGAAGGATAGGTGGCCAAAGGTTAAAATCAATAGTGATTTATGGCACTACCCTTTAGATGAATTGTCAGGGACTGGACAGAAGGCCCATTGGGAGAACTGATAACAAGGAGATTTGGTTAAGCTGTACATATGAAGCTCTCAGCCTAGATTCAGAATGTGAGGATATTTGTGTTCCATGTAAATGATCATCCAACTCTCCACCCCACCCCACATTAGAGAAAGCTCTAAATAATCAGAGCAATAATCAGTGGACAAATTGATCTGCTCTTTGGATATAATCAGTCCCTTTCTCCAGCCACTCTAATGAATATTTAATAGGCTCAAGTACAAGTTACCAATGATGGCAATAATGGAGATTATGTATGGGCTCATCAAAATGTACTTCCTCTTATCAAGGCTGATTTAGTGATTGCTATTCTTGAGTGACTGTACAGGTTAGATGACAGGTTAAGCTGAAAATACAGAGACTTAAGGCAAGAGTAATATGAATAAAGCATATTTTTCTTTCCTATAAAAATCCTGGTAGGTGATTCAGGCTAGTATGGCAGCTTAACAGTTTGGGTAATTCATTCTTTCCTGCTTGCTTTTCCCTCTTTTTTCTTCTGCTATTTTATATAGAGTGTGTCGGTAGTGGTGAATTTATTTAGTCCACACGTCACAGGTTCTCAAAAGAGGGTTGTGACTGAACTAGAGTAGGAAAGAGCATCACCCAGAGATGAATGCTGTGACTGAAAAGATTTTGGGTTTCCTCTTTTGGAAAGATGGTAAGGATGTTTTTATTAGTACAAAGTATATTTGCATTGTGTTAAGTGGGAATATGTGGTTGTTGGAAGTTTAAGTGTGGGAAGAAGGGTGTGTATAAACGTTGGGTAGCCAAGAGGACTTGCGCACACACTGTGGAACAGTTTGTACAACACCTATTTCACCCTTGTCCCAGAATGCCTTCATGAAACGCAGAGGTTGGAAAGCTGAAAGCTATTTATACCAGAATTTAGATTTAAGTTGCAGCTAAGTTTCCAGATTCAGGTTATTTGGATTGAGCCAAGCAGATACACTCTGAAAGAATTTTATTTGGAACTGAATTATGTGAGGGTAGAGACTGATACAGATGGTGGAGAAGAGAGATGTGCTAGAGCTGGCAGCTATGGCTCACTGATTCCCAGGGATCCTCCTGTTTTAACAGGAGGCTTTTAGATTCAGCAACTTTTGATGTGGCAAAGGTGGCCTGGTTCTGGTGCCAGCCACTGTGGAAGCATCTTCCTGATTCAGCAGCTTCCTGATCATGACAGAGTCAGCCACTACCTAGTTCTATGTATTACTTTGGGAGAGGTCCTGCAAGTTCAGACAAGAGATTCTTCCTTTAGCTCTTTCAGTGATTGTATAAATAAACTTCTTTGGACTTAAACTAGCTAGAGTACATTCTCTAGACTGTTAAGAATCTACAACAATACATGGGAGCTAGAAAACAGGAGATATGCTACTGGAGGATGATAAAGAAATGTTCCATCTTAATAATTATACACCAGGCCTAGAGGGCAATCAGTTCATATTAGAGTCAGGAGGACTTTGGGAAAAAGGTATCCAGCAAAATAAAAATGGAACTCATAGATTATCTGATGTGATTAAGCATTTGGAAAAATTATTGCAAGGTGTATTGGAAAAATAAATGGTAGGAGCATTTTGAAAAAAACTAAAGCTAGGTACGGAAAAAACGTAAGCAAATAAAAAAGGAGTCAATTATTAATTGCAGGAAAGCCAGAAAGGTGTACAGAAAGCATGCATGATCAAGGTACATTATTTGGCTCAATAGTGAACAATATTTATATAATCAGAAGAATATACACATTGGCTATTGCTTTAGCAAATTTCTTTGAGAATGGGAGAAAAGAGGTACAGCGGTAAATCCTCTACTACCATAATAGGTAATCTATAGGTTCCGTCTAAAACTGATAAGTTCATAGGTATAATTTTAAAAAGATGGGGCTTCCCTGGTGGCGCAGTGGTTGGGAGTCTGCCTGCTGATGCAGGGGACACGGGCTCGTGCCCCGGTCCGGGGGGATCCCGCATGCCGTGGAGCGGCTGGGCCCGTGAGCCATGGCCGCTGAGCCTGCGCGTCCGGAGCCTGTGCCCCGCAACAGGAGAGGCCGCGGCAGTGAGAGGCCCACGTACCGCAAAAAATAAATAAATAAATAAAAAGATGGAGTTAAGTAGCAGAAGACACAGCTAAAAGAATTGAAAATGAAAAAAAATAAAATAAAAATTGAAAATGGCTGCCCCTAGGGAGTTATATTTGGCGGTAGAAAGAGGAGACTAGTATTTCTTGATTTAAGCCTTTAGTACTACTTGATAATTTATCTATTTGCATATACTACTTTGATGAAAATTTTTTTTTTTTTTTTTTTTTGCGGTATGCGGGCCTCTCACTGTTGTGGCCTCTCCCATTGCGGAACACAGGCTCCGGATGCACAGGTCCAGCGGCCATGGCTCACAGGGCCTAGCCGCTCCGCGGCATGTGGGATCTTCCCAGACCGGGGCACGAACCCGTGTCCCCTGCATCGGCAGGCGGACTCTCAACCACTGCGTCACCAGGGAAGCCCTGATGAAAATTTTTAAATTAAAAATAAAATACAAGAACTAAATATTCCAGTCAAGAAGTTAGAGGAAAATATAACAAAAAATATCCCAATAAAGAAAGAAATAATTAAAAGAACAAAGAAATGAGCTGATAAACCAAAACTAAATATAAAATGTAATGTTAATTGAGAAAACTAAAAGCTGCTTTATTGAAAATATCAATAAAACATAAAAACCTTTGGTAAGACTAAGCAAGAAAAAAATGAGTAGAAATCTTTAAACACCATTAAAAGCAAGAAAGGGACAAAAATGCATATGGTGAGATTAAAGATTCTTAGATAATATTGTTAACTATTATGCAAAATTAATTTGACAAGCTATTTGAAATGAATGATTTTCTAGGAGAACGTAATATAAATGTTACTTCTGAGTCAAGAAGAGGTAAAAACAACAAATACATTAAAACTTTAGAAGACATTGTAATCTGTCAAAGAACCATTCTAAAAAAATTAACCAGTTTTATACAATTTCTTCATGTAGTTTCAATACTTTTTTTGTTGTAGAAACTAGGAACATGTGTTTAAAAAAATCTTTCCAACCCATTCTATGAATCAGACATAACCATGGTTTTCCTTCTAGAATACAATTATAGCACACCCAAAAAAATTATAGTCTCACTAATGAACAAAGATGCAAAAATGCTAAATAAATACTAGAAAATTAGCTCCTGCAGTATGTTAATAGTGAATACTTTGCTTAATTAGGTTTATCACAGGAATATAAATATGCACCAACTTTACAGAGTCTAAGCATGAAATTCACTATATTAACAGATTAAAGTTAAATAAAAGTGATCATACTAAAAGATGACAAAAAAAGAATTAAATAAAAATCTATAAACACATTTAGTACACTAGGAATATATCTTGAGAAAACTGACCTACCAGATTCTATGGCAAACATCTTACTTAATGGTCAAACATTAAATGCAATCCCATTCAAGTCAGAGAAAAGCAAAGATTGATAGTATCAACATTGTACTGGAGGTGCTAAGCACTGCAGTAAGATAAGAAAAAATAAAGTATACATTTTGAAATGGAACAGACAAATGGTCTTTATTTGTAGCCTTATGTACCAGTAACAGTCATTTACAAAATATAATGAAAAAAGATACAGTAGAAAAACAAATAAATACACAAAAATCCATATAATGCCAAAGATTAAATCTATTAAACATGAGCAAGGGACTTTCCTGGTGGCGCAGTGGTTAAGAATCCACCTGCCAATGCAGGGGACATGGGTTCGAGCCCTGGTCCGGGAAGATCCCACATGCCGCAGAGCAACTAAGCCCATGCGCCACAACTACTGAGCCTGCACTCTAGAGCCCGCGAGCCACAACTACTGAACCTACGTGCCACAACTACTGAAGCCTGCACACCTAGAGCCCATGCTCCACAACAAGAGAAGCCACTGCAATGAGAAGCCCGCGCACCACAATGAAGAGTAGTCCCCCCACCGCCGCCACAACTAGAGAAAGCCCGTGTGCAGCAACAAAGACCCAACGCAGCCAAAATTTAATTAATTAATTTAAAACAAACAGACAAACAAAAAACATGATCAAGACCCAAATGGAAAAAACTAAAAATTTTACTTAAAGACACAAAAGACAATCTGACACATGGAGGGATTGATCATGTTCCTGGATAGGAAGGCTAAATATTGTGAAGGTGTTCATTCCTTCAAAAGAGTAACCTGTTAATTCTATCAAGAAGTACTTAATTTGCTTCCAATATTTCAACCATCTTTGTGAACATCTGGAATAATCCAGTCTGAGTATCTTTACTTTGTAGAAAAGTTTTTTTCTTTCTTGTTGTATGTAACATTTCTTTATCTTTGAAATTTTATCAGAACATATCTAGGTGTACATCTTTTTCAGTGATCCTGATTACATATCTACTTATAAATGTCTTTTTGTTGTTTTCTCTTTTATTTCTCTGCCTTTATTGCTTTCTGCAATTCAGTAAAAACAACATCAGATTACTAACATCTACGTTCCATGTTCTTACCTTTTATCTAATAATCTCCGTCAGCCTTTTTGTTCTCCTTTATGGGATAACTGACCAAGACCTAATTCACACATTTAATTTTCCATAATTTGATGCTCATTCAGTTACAATCTATCTTAACTGGGTTTGTTTAAAATATATTTCGCTTATTCTCAGATTGCTTCCTTTGAGCAGGAGCTGAGTCTTGGCTACACTGATCGCAATCTCCCGGGGGCAGGTCTCCAAGCAGGCTTCCTCTTGGTTGAGTGGTTTAGAGAACAGGGCCAGGCAAGTCTTTCCCTGGGGGCAAACCTGTAAAGAGGCTTCCTCCAGGGTGGGAGGCTAATAAGTATTTGTGAACCAGCCAGTTCTCCTAGCAAGCAAAAAGGATGAATCAAAGCCATTCTCTACCTTGTCTTAGAGAAAATGGTTAAAAGAAACTGCCAACAGGTTTGTGCTCCTTTCCTGCTTTATGTTAGCTCTGTGAAAATTCCTTGAGTCTTGAGATATGTAAGCGAGATAGGTCTTTCCTTTCCAGGGTTAGGCAAAATATATCCATTTTATCTTTGCTAGACTATTTTAGTAGATGTTTGGAAAGTAAGGTCATCAAATGCATATGCTTATATTACTCTCAGCTTCATCCCAGGAAGAATTTGCCTACCACATGGTGTTCATTGGAAAGGTAAAAAAGGAGGATGTGCAATTAGAAAAACAGTAACCATAATTTATTTCTACTGTTTTTGTTGAAGTATATCCTATGTACTAGAAGGTGCACAAAATTTTAAGTATACAGCATGATTGTTGTTTTACAAAGCAAACACACCTATGCAACCACCAGCCAGGTGAAGAGGACTTTAAGAGGCCTCACTGTTTCTTCTGTTACTCTGGGAACCCTGCCATCATGCTGAATGAAGCTTGGGCTACACTCCTGAATGATGAGACACCATGTAGAGGCAGAGGGAGCCATGTGGAGAAGCACAGAGGAGCCAGACAGTGAGTGAAGCTTTCTTGGAACTTCTAGCCCAAGCTACAGCCGAATGCAGCTGAGTGAGTGACCGTAACCTTTGTTACGTGGAGCACAAAAAATGCCCAGCTGAGTCCTGCCTGAATCCCTAGCTGAAAGAATTGTGAGAGTTGCATTCTTTTTGTTTGCATACATCATATTATTTTGATGTCATCTCAAACTTAAAAGTTGCAAATACACTACAAAGAGCTTTTTCCCAAATCATTTGAGAGTTAAGTTGCGGACTTGTTGTCCTAATACTAGGAATACTTTATGAATTCATATCTACAATACAACCATTACAATCAGGAAATTAACACTTATGATCTCCTTTATAGGAGACAGAGTTAATCTGGAATCACCTACTACATTTACAGGTGATGTTTTCTTAGACTCTTTCAATACCAAACAGTTCCTCAGTCTTTCCTTGATTTTCATGACCTTGATTTTTTAAGTTATTTTATAGGCTGTCCTTCAACTTGGATTTGTCTGAGATTCCTAATGAGTTCAAGTAATGCACCTTTGTCAGGAACATCACAGATGTACTACTCTGTTCTTCTCATTCCATCTAATGCAAGTGTACAGAATTTTGATTTGTTCTGTTTAACTCTGGTCACTTGATTAAAGCGATGTCTGCCAAAATTCTCCACTTTACAGTTACTCTTTTTCCCTTTGTCACTAACAAGTAGTTTGTAAAGCAGTACTTTGAAACTAGGTAAAGTCTCACCAAACCTTCAATGTATTCATTTATTAATTTATGTTAATAAGGACTCATGGATTCATAACTTATTACAAACATTATTTTGTTGTTCAAACAGTCCCCGTTTTGGCCAATGAGAACTCTCTTTAAATTGACTTCTGTGTCCTTTTAACATGTCCCCATCATTCTTTGAGTATTTCCTTTCTGTCTGGCAGAATAAAATATTCCAGGCTCATCTTTCACTCTTGCTGCACCAACTCTGGAATCAGCCATTTTTATAAGGAGTCCTGATTCCTTTCAGTGGAGAATGGCATGTAGAAGTCAACTTCTGCACCATTGGTGCGCTTGTTGCTATTGGGTGTTGGGGAAAGGGGTGCTGCTCTCAGCCAGAATTAGGGAATGTATGTCTCCTGTATCTATATTTATTTCCATACCCATCTATATACACTGAAATCCACAAGTTCACACGAATACTTCTAATTCCAATCCATTACAGTGTTCTAGTTTACTCTTTTTCCATACCTGTAACTCCTTTCCCCCCAAAAATGGAAGAATCTGGCACCCATCATCAATAATATATTTCATTATTTTTATGTATTATATTTGTATTTTATGTATTATCTCCCATTGCCTCTGCTGCATGCTTAGCTTGTTCAGGGGATAGAAATAAATCCAGTAGAGCAGGAATGGGACAATAAAAGGCAAAATGGTAGAAGAAGAAATTAGCACTATATCACTAGTATCCTAATATTAAATTTTTGTTCTGATTCCATGATAAAACATAATAGGTATTATATAAAGTTAGTTAAATTTAAGTTAAGTGAAGAGAGATCTTATACATGGACTCACACATCATCAGACATGTACATTTTTTCCTTCCTGTATTTTATCTTTTAAATTATTTTTGTCTTGTCTTTGTATGCTTCATAATACTTACCTAGCTCAAAGCAGGTGCCCCATATATTTTTATTATTTAATTTAACATTTAAAACAATAAATTTAAATTTGTTTTTAAAAACATGATTGAATATTTTTATCTTCTAAATAGGTATTGACTGATTTTTTTTCATAAAGGAAATAATGATCTGCAGTATTTCAGAGGAAACCGGCTCATTTTTTTTTTCGGTATGTGGGCCTCTCACTGTTGTGGCCTCCCCCGTTGTGGAGCACAGGCTCAACGGCCATGGCTCACGGGCCCAGCCGCTCCGCGGCATGTGGGATCTTCCCGAACCGGGGCACGAACCCGTGTTCCCTGCATCGGCAAGCGGACTCTCAACCACTGCGCCACCAGGGGAGCCCGAAACTGGCTTATTCTTATATATTCTTAGCATTTTCTTTTTTAAGCATTCTATTGTTTTAACTTAAACTCTGAAAAATAAAATTTCCTTCCCCTAAATACCAATGTATTTAATTTTTTCCTATTTGGCAAACATTGATTTGGGGCTTCCAAATCAATTGGAATTGTTTATGTAGGTGATGGAGTCACTGATAAGCCTCACAGGGGTAAGGTGGCAGTGCAGGTATTAGCAGAGGCAATGGGATGAGGAGGGCTTACTAGGCCCTAGAGGCCTAGAGGCCAGGCCAGGACCCCAGAGGACCGGGTTGCTCCATAGGAGCTGCAGCTATAGGAAAGGCACAGTGACTGCTGGCGATACCACCTGAAGCACAGTGAAAAAGAGAAAAATACCTTGGCTTCTCCATTCCTCTTACCTTCCAATCTCTTACCAGTGCCAACCCTTTGAGTGAACCTAACAGGAGCAGTTAGCAAGGGACCTTGGGAAATGTAATTCCTTGTGATACAGAGCAGAGCAGGGGAGCAGAGAAAAATGGATATGAGAACAAACAGCAAATGTGGCACAGAGCACATTTCTTAGCTTTTATTTTCAGGAAAATAAATAGTGACTTTATGAAACAATAATAATGCTTCATGGGATTTAAAAATATAGCTAAAATTAAATTATATAATGATAGCAGCACCATAAGGCAGTAAGAGGGACAATGGAGATCAAGTATTCTAAGGTCCTTCCACTATTTGGGAAGAAGTAAAAGTTATGATTTGTATCAGATACTTTAAAAGGTCAACAATGGCTTAACATCACTAATCATTAGGGAAATGCAAATCAAAAACCGAAATAGGATACCACTTCACACCCATTAGGATGACTATTACCAAAACAAACAAACAGAAAATAACAAGTATTATGAAGAATATGGAGAAATTGGAACCCTGAGCATTGTTGGTAGGAATGTAAAATGGTGCGGCTGCTATGGAAGCAGTATAGTTTCCTCAAAGCATATATTGAAAATGAAGAAAAACTGAGTTAATTATTGGAGTAAACATCTCAAAAAAATTTAAGTACAGCAAATTAACATCCCCCCAAATTAGCAGAGATAAAATAATAAATATAAGAGAAATAAAAAATAACACAGAATAGAGAAGTATCAATAGAGCCAAAGTTGGTTCTTTAAACAATAAATAAAATTAATAAATCTCAGCAAGACTGACAAAGAAAAAAGACAAAATTTAAAAGTTACCAAGACTAGAAAACTAAAAAGGATACCGGTATATGCTATGGACATTAAAAAGGCAGTGAGAGAATATTAAGAATAATTTTATGACAATAAAATTTTAAATGTAGATGAACAAATTCCTAGAAAATCACCATGGAAATGCAAATTAAAACCATAATCAGATACCACTATCACCCATCAGAATGACTAAAATTAAAAGGACCAACAATACCGAGAGTTGAGTGAGGATGTGTTGCTGAGAGTAAATTGGTGCAACTACTTTGTAAAATTATTTTGCATTCTCTACTAAGGTTAAACATATGCATACCCCATGACCTAGCAAATCCACTCCTAGATATATAACCAATAGAAATAAATAGATATGTACAGTAAAAAGACAACTATAAGAAAATTTATAGGGCTTCCCTGGTGGCGCAGTGGTTAAGAATCTGCCTGCTAATTCAGGGGACACGGGTTCAAGCCCTGGCCCGGGAAGATCACACATGCCGCAGAGCAACTAAACTTGTGCACCACAGCTACTGAGCCTGCGCTCTAGAGTCCTTGAGCCACAACTTCTGAGCCCACGAACTACAACTACCGAAGCCCGAGTGCCTAGAGCCCGTGCTCCGCAACAAGAGAAGCCACCGCAATGAGAAGCCTGTGCACCACAACGAAGAGTAGCCTCCGCTCGTCGCAACTAGAGAAAGCCTGCACACAGCAACGAAGACCCAAAGCAGCCAAAATAAAATAAATAAAAATTTAAAAAAAGAAGACTTATAGCACCATTATTCTTATTAGCCCTAATCTGTAAACAATCCAGATGTCCACAAAGATAATAAATTATAATAATAATTATACATTACAACATATATATTAAATATATTTAATATACTAAATTATATTCATCACACAATAGAATATTATATAAATATAATATAAAGAACCAAGCAGTTAAAAAGAACCAACCATTTCTACATGCAGCAACATGGATGAAACAAATATAATATTGACTAAAAGAAACCAGAGACAAAAGAAAACTTACTGTTTAGTTACATTTACATAAAATTTAAAAACAGACAAACAATCTTTGGCTCTAGAAGGCAGGACAGTGATCCCATTTAGGAGAAAGAAGGCATTAGCAGTCAACGGTGGGGAGAGGAGGACACGTATATGTATTCTTGGGTGCTGTTACAGGATGTGTTCACTTTGTCGTAATTCATTTATATGTGCCTATGTATAATGTAATAAGAAGTTATTAGTAAAAATATATTCAGGTGAAAAATATACTGAAAATGTTCACTAAAATAATAGTAAAGTAGTGTTAGGGCACTGAAATTGTGGGTGATTTTTTGGCCCTAATTTTCCAAATTTTCCATACTACAGTTATCAGATTATAATATACTGATTTGTCACAAAACTGCCTCTATTGCTTAAAAAATTATGCTTATAAAAGTGATTTTTTTTTCAAGTAGAGATCAGATTTGAGATATTTGTGAGACAATTTTTAAAAGAACCACTAATGGAAGTCATTAGTTCTATTAAATTTTGAAATCTTTCAAAACAAAAATATCTGTTTCTCCTAATCATGGTTTGATATATACTTCATTGTAGCAAGTTGCACTTAAGCATTTAAGATAAAAAGTTAAGTAACTCATCCAGATCATTTACTCATAATATGTTTACTTCCTACAAAAATAAACAATTAGGTGCAAAAGGCAATTTCCCGTCTAGTATGAATTCTTTGTTCATTTTTAGTTGTAACACAAATTTCAGTTTGTTCCAGAACAAATTCTACTCTGCAAAAATTCATGTTGCTAATTCTCTAAAGACTAAAAATGACAATGAGACGTTATAAATGATTTAAAGTGTAGCATTTTATGGTCTTTCCCCCCCCTTCTCAATCTAATTCCGTTCTCTTCTAATAATGTTTTGATTTCACTTTAAAAAATAAAGCCTTCTTTTACTTCCCCAACTTATATCAAGATTCATTTTGATGCTATAGTAATTCAAACATAGGTATAGGTAAAAGAAGCATAGGCAAAGGGACAAATAGGTCAATGAAACAGAACAGAAAAAACAAAAACAGATTAATGAGTATTTGGGAACTTGGTATGTGATAGAAAAAGCTATGTAGACTAATGGGGAAATTATGAACTATTCAATAAATGATCTTGGGACAATTGGATAATTCACATTTTTCAAAAAGCTATTAGATCTCTACTTCAAATCTTATACAAAAATCAGTTCCAGATGGATCAAGGATTTAAATATGAAAGGTAAAATTTTTAGGAGAAAATATAGGAAAAATCTTTATGACCTCAGAAGGAGAAAGTTTTCTTAAACATGGTATAAAAATCATAAAGGAAAATATCTATAGATTTGACTACATAAAAATCAAAAATACCTATATGACAAAAGATATCATAAACAAAGTTAAAATACAAGTGACAGCCTCAGAGAAGATAGTTGCAGCATGTATGACCAGTAAAGGATTAGTTTTCAGAATATTTGAAAACAAGCTACCCAATAGAAAATTATGCAAAATATATGAGCAACCAAATCACAAAAAAAGAAACTAAGTGGTCAATAACAAAGATGATCAACTTCACGCTTAATTAAGGAAATACAAATTAAAGTGATGAAACCAACATTCCCCAAGCTGAATGGGCCAAGGAAGCTTTCACTTAAATCCCTTTTTTGGTATATCCCACACTTACATGGACCTTGTGTCCCCAAGTCCAAAATTCTGTTGTTATTTTTTTCCCTTTATCTTTTGTCCTTCTGGATTTAGGACTTTAAAGCTCATATATGTTTGTATACACTTTTCTGTCACTGTAGCTTGTTTGGGAGGAAATGGCTGTGAAACTACATTCAATCAGCTATGTTATCTATTTCTTTAACCTAATTTAGCTCTTTTTTATAATTAATTTTACCCCCAAACTAACCTCATTTCAGATGTAAAATTAATTTTCAAAAAATCGGGCTTCCCTGGTGGCGCAGTGGTTGAGAGTCCGCCTGTTGATGCAGGGGACACTGGTTCGTGCCCCGGTCTGGGAAGATCCCACATGCCGCGGAGCAGCTGGGCCCGTGAGCCATGGCCGCTGAGCCTACGCGCCCGGAGCCTGTGCTCCGCAACGGGAGAGGCCACAACAGTGAGAGGCCCGCGTACCGCAAAAATAAATAAATAAAATAAAATAAAATAAAATATTCCTTTGTCCTCTGCATTTCCTGAAAATTGGTAGTTGGATCTAGAGGTTTGATCAAAGTCAGGTTTGATTTCTTTTGGCTAGACATCACAGTTTGGGTTGTGTCCTTCCATCAAGAGGCACATATGTCTGATTCTCTTTTTTTTTTGCGATGTTAGCAGCAGTTGACAAGCAGTGCTACTAATTTATTACAAATCACAAAATCATTATATTTTCTTCTTTCTTTTTCATTTATTACCTGGAATACGATAAAGAGAAACCTCCCTTATTTACCATTTAGGTAACCAACAGCAGTAGTTTACATAAGAAAAGTAGGTAAACATATATATTTGATGTGCTTTTCAATCCAGTGCAGTATTTATCCTTATGGATGCCTAAACTTTCCTATCTTTGTCAGTGGGAGCCTCTTCAGATAGGCTTCTGCGTTCTTCTGACACAACCTTAGCAATCTCAAAACATTCCTTGCAGTCTAAGACAAGATTTTCAAGCCTGTCCTGTACATTCCCTGTCCTATACCCGAAATCAGTTCTTTTCCCAAAGTGTGCTTGTTACTTTTAGTACGAGATACTATTTGGAGATCACAGTCTGGGTGCTATCAGCGCTCATTGCTACTGGCTTGATAAATGCATTTAGGCCTATACAGTGGACAAAGCTAGGTAGCTATCTTTAGGCCACCAAAGTGTATATATAACACATATATAATCTTTGAGCATCCCTATATGTCCTATGTAACAGGATTTCTGAATTTTGTGTTATCATTTCCTTTTATATGTATCTTTAAACAAGGTATTATTTAGTTCTTCATTTTTGAAACTTTATATAAATGGAATTATACTGCAGATGTTTTGAGTCTTTCGGGAGTTTGTTTGGTCAACATTAAGTTTGTGAGATATACCCATGTTAAAGCAGTCACTTTCATTACTCTATACTATTCCATTCTATGAATATAGCACAATTTATCTATTCTCCTAAGGATGCAAGTTTGGGTCATTCCCAGTAGTTTGCTCCAGCAACAAACCAGTTATAACCATCTTGTGTATGAGTCTCTTGGTGCACTCATGCAAGAGTTTCTTGTTTCCAATAACTGAGAAGTGGAATTTCTGGGTTATAGGGTCCACTCTCGCTTTTGTTCCTTCAACTCAACTGAACACCCTTGTTAAGTTTACCAGAGACCTCCATAGGGCCAGATGGGTAATTTTCTGTTCTCATTATGCTTGGTTCCTGAACAGTTTTCAACTCAGCTTTTCCTACCTTGGAATCTCCACCCAGGTCAGGACAGCACAGTCTGCTGACATTGCTCACATTCCAATGGTAGCTCCTCCTTGATCTATTCTGCCTAATACCCTCTACCCCACCTCTCAGCACTCGAGTTCCTTGGAATCCTTCCGGAGCCCTTTCTTCTTTTCCTCTCTATCCATACTTTCTCTAGGTGAACTCATCCATTTTCATGATTCTAAATGCTATTTATTTGTTTTAGACCCTGATTTTATTGGTCCTCAGCTTTCTTCTCTGAACTCCAGTTGTATGATTAACTGCCTAGATTACTCAGTCATTTCAAATTTAATATGTTTAAGGGGGAATTTTTTCTTTTCCCATATATCCTATAATACTCCAGACTTCCTCATCCTAATAAATAGGTTACCAGTCTTTCAGTTATTACAACCAGAAGCATTGATGCCTATGAACTGCTGGTTCTACCTCTAAAATATATCCTGAATCTGAACATGTTTCTCTACCTTAATTGCCACCACCCTACCCAAGGTACTATCATCTTTCACCTGGGCCTCTGCAATAATACCATAACTGATCATAAACGTTTCCATTTTTGTAACCCTTCACTTCATTCTTCCTACAGCAGCTGGTCCTGATGCTTCAGTCACACAGACCTCTGTCAGTTTTTTTACAACATGTCAAGCCTTTTGACTTGTAGGGCCTTTGCACTTGCAGTACCTCTGCCTGTGTTGATCCTCTTGGGTTTCCTATGAATGGCTTCTTTTCATCATTTGGGTCTCGTTTTAAAAGTCTCCAACTCAGAATGGCTATCATCAAAAAGAACACAAATAACAAATATTGAGCAGGATGTGGAGAAAAGGGAACCCTTGTTCACTGTTGGTGGGAATGTAAATTGGTGCAGCCCCTGTGGAAAACAGTATGGAGGTTTCTCAAAAGACTAAAAATAGAACTACCATAAGACCCAGCAATTCCACTCCTGGGCATATATCTGAGAAAAATGAAAACACTAATTTGAAAAGATATATGCACCCACAAAGTTCACAATTGCCAAGATATGGAAGCAACCTAAGTGTCCATCAACAAATGAATGGATAAAGAAGTATGAATGGTAAATATATAACAGAATATTACTCAGTAGTAAAAAAGAATGAAATGTTGCCATTTGCAGCAGCATGGATGGACTTGGAGGGCATTATGCTAAGTTAAATAAGTCAGACAGAGAAACACAAATACTGTATAATAGCACTTACATGTGGAATCTAAAAAATACAACAAAGTAGTGAATGTAACAAAAAAGAAGCAGACTCACAGATATTGAGAGCGAACTAGTGGTTACCAGTATGGGGAGGGGCAAAACAGGGGTAGGGGATTAAGAGACACAAATTATTATGTATAAAGCAAGCTACAACGATATATTGTACAACACAGGGAATAGAGCCAATATTCTATGACTATAAATGGAGAATAATTTTTAAAAATTATGAACCACTATATTGTACACCTGTAACTTATATAATGTTGAACAGCAATTATACTTCAACTGAAAAAAATACAAGAAAAAAGAAAGTCCCCAACTCAGGACTTCTCTGACACCCTATTTAATTAGCTCCCCTCTGCTATTTTTTTTTTTTTTTTTTTTTCAGTACGCGGGCCTCTCACTGCTGTGGCCTCTCCCGTTGCGGCTCACGGGCCCAGCCGCTCCACGGCATGCGGGATCCTCGCGGACCGCGGCACGAACCCGCGTCCCCGGCACCGGCAGGCAGACTCTCAACCACTGCGCCACCAGGGAAGCCCTCCCCATCTGCTAGTTTCTTCTCAGTACCCTATTTCTTTCAAAACACTAATCACAGTTTGTAAAAATATATTGTAGAAAGATGTTTACAGTCTGTCTCCACCACTAGAATACAAGGTTCAGGAGAAAGGAAGCTTTGTCAGTCATTCTTCTGTTGTACCCCGGCATCTTGGAAACTCAACCCCATTCTAGATACTAAAAACTTGACAGTTGTGAATAAGACCTCTATCACATCCTCAGATTTGCCAAAGTGAATAATATTTTTGTAAAATTTTCATCAGCCATGACTGTAGATGCCAAAAGAATTCTATGCACATTGTAGTAACAGAGGTGAATTTCCTTAATAAATTCCCGTCTGGCTCCATCTAACTTGTTACTTTGCTTCCTTAGTGGAGGATATTTGGTGGTGGCTTCCGAAATGTCATTAAAGCCTTGTTTAAAATCCTATCAAACTTTTTAGCTTGGCCACACAGCACTGATCAAAAGTTCAATCTTGAGGAAATGAGCAGTCCTTTTTCTTGTCCTGGAGTCCACCTGAACAGCCACCCAAGAGTCTCTTTGTTTGGTTGGCTGGGTCCAGCTTGATGAATGAATAGCCCCTTTACCAAAGAACAATAGCATAGAGCTGGGCCACTAACTAGTTGAGAGGTGTTAATCTCCTTGCAGGTAATTATTTCCAGAAATCTAGCAACTCCTAGAATGTTTCAATTCCTACCATGGTCCTAGAAATTTAACCAATACACTTAAAATGTTTTTAAAACTTTTTAAAGATTTCGTAGTTTTATGCTTTTTAATTTCAGACATCATGCTTTTGTATTGAAATTGTAAAGTTATAAACATCTTTCTTGAAATTGTTATGAATTTATACTTTAGAATCTAAGAGATTGATTTCATTCATAAGTTTAATTCACTTTCAACTCTTACACACAGGGAACAGATACATTGATCAGATGTGTAGTTTGCCATTAATACCTTTACCTCTCCACCTGAAGTGATATGTAAAACCTACCAAGTCACTGCTGTGACCTGCAAATGTTTACTTCAAGAAGTTAAACATCAGACATTGTGCAGGGGTTAATCAACAGTCTATTTCTAATAGCTTGCTGACAAAGGCAACCTTATTCTATATGTTTCTAAAAACCACCAGAGTTAGTTACTGTAACTTTGCAGTGAAAACCAAAATATTCATGGCCTCAGTGCCCTGAGATGCATGAAGTCCTTAGAATCCAAAAGTAAACCTTAGACTTGATCTTCCTCTAAAATCTATGGTGGCAGGTAAACTGGGGCTTCTCCTCACACCTCCTTATGAATTGGAACATTTCATGCTGAGTAAATTGTGCTTGGTAACACACCACGCTGAATTTAGCTCATATCTGAAAAATACCACAACCATACTCCATTGTTTGGCCGTATTTACTTTCTGTCTAGAAAGAACTTCCAAAGAGTATTCATTTCCTCTATCTCTTTAGGCCCTGGACCTTTGTTTATTGTGGTATAGCTTTGTGTGGTGGGACATAGGTTGAGTTTCAAATGCTGAGAAGGGATGATTAGATTTAGCTTAAAAATACCTTTTGAAAATACTATCCATATCTTATTGTCTTACTGAATTCATCCCAGTCCATTTTTACACAAGATTTCCAGATAAACTGATTTAATGTTTAAGACCTGAGACCTCAGATTACCAAAAAAAAAACCAAAAAACAAAAACACAACAGAAAAACCCAGCAGCTTGTCATTTCTTATTTAATTTTGTTATCGTTTAGATACCAGACTCTTCTATTGGATGGGACTCTTCATTCCTCTGTTGTATTGATACCTTTCACTTTTTAATTAAAGGACTAAACTGCTTCAGGCTTCTAAGTTGGTCTTCAGTTTCCCTTTTGGTGATAAGCAAGGTATGTCCGTTGAGCAACCCAGCTTCCAACACAGATACAGGGACAGCCTTCGCTCTCTGATGAGGTATGCAGTACCTAATATATCACAAGGGCATTAGGCAGAAGCAGCCTCCAAGAATGGGTTTTTTGATTGGTAACATTTCATTCTGACATTTCCATTAGTGTTTAAGTACACAGTTTAATTTTTTAAGTTACCTAAATCAATAAAATATAATAAAGAATGAAAAGAAAGAAAATTGTTTCTGTGAAACGTAAATTGAACGCCTTGGAAACACGCAATAAGATCGAATCACTTAAACCTGTTTAGTTGTCAAATTAGATGTAGGTTAAACAATAAAAAGTATAACTGACATTAAAAGGTCTGAGAACAAACACCTCAAGCATAATAGAGCAGCCACCTCGCCATAAGAGTTAATGTTGTGAGCACCAGGTAAGTCAGTTAGGTGGAGGTCCTTAAAAGAGAATCTACTTAAATGTTGGCTTTTGCCATTTTTATGATATTCCTTATTTTTAAAATATATCATGGGTGTGATAAAGTGTGCCAAAGAAATGCTATTGGGGCTTCCCTGGTGGTGCAGTGGTTGAGAGTCCGCCTGCCGATGGAGGGGACGCAGGTTTGTGCCCCGGTCCGGGAAGATCCCACATGCCGCGGAGCAGCTGGGCCCGTGAGCCATGGCCGCTGAGCCTGCGCGTCTGGAGCCTGTGCTCCGCAACGGGAGGGGCCACAACAGTGAGAGGCCCACGTACAGGAAAAAAAAAAAAAAAAAGAAATGCAATTGAACAAAGAGAGACTCATGAATAACTTAAGAATTACGATAATAAAAGTGGCAATAAATCATCCCAAAGAAAATGCCATAATCATTTTATGATTATAGAAAACTCAATGACTTTTCAGTTACAAACAATAGAAACTGAATCTGGATATTTAAGCAGTTTATTAAAAGAAGTTTTGAAAAGATATTGGGTTAAAGCAGATGAATTTTATGGTATGCAAAGCATAGCCTGATAAAGCTGTAAAAGAGGATACTGAGTGTCTAATGTGTGTTTTTCGACACCACCAAGCAATTAACTCAATTCTGACACTGTCTACCTGGAGTTAACATCAGACCCCACAGGTTAAGGGCTCAGTCCTACAAGACTGTCTCATCCCCCGCCCCCCACTTCAGACAGCAATCACAAGTCCAGGCTGTCACCTGTGCTTCTGACCAACCAGCTATAGATCAGAGGTTCCCATGCTCCCAACCTTGGCTTCGACAGATTTGCTAGAATGGCTCACAGAACTCAGAGAAACAATTTCCTCACTAGATTATTATAAAAGAATATAACTCAGGCACAGCCAGGTGGAAGAGACACACGGGCAAGGTATGTGAGAAGTGACACAGAGCTTTCGTGCCCTCTGAGCATGCCGTTTCCCCCACAGCTCCAAGTATTCACCAACCCGGAAACTCTTCAAAGCTCATCCTTTTGTGTTTTTATGGAGGTTTCATTACGTAAGCATGATTGATTAACTCACTTGCTGTTGGTGATGGAACTCAGTCTCCAGCCCCTCTCCGCTCCCTGGAAGTAGAGAGGGGAATAGGAGGGCCACCAACCCTCTAATCACTTTTTTGGCTCCCCTAGCAACTAGCTCCCATCCTTAGGTTATCCTGGGGCTTTCCAAAAGTCACCTCATTAACATAATAAAAGGCATCTTTATTGCTGTCGTCACTGAGACAAAGACCAAATAGATATATTTCTTATTATAAATCACAGTATCACAGGTTGGCTCACAGAATCAGTAGGAGGACTGGAGAAAACAGACTTAAGGCTACACTTCCAGGAACAACCCTGAAAACCACGGTGCAGAACTGGTCTGATGAGGAACCTGCTGCTGCTGGCCCTGCTCTCCACACTGTGGGAGGGCACATCATGGCCCTTCTGCCAGGGATTGACCTTACTGTGCCCATACTGCTGGCAGCAAAGGCTAACTCCTGGGTCAGAACTCAACCTTACGACCACAGCCATCCCTCTGCTTCTGCGCTTGGAGACAGAGCCTGTCTCCTCATGCAGCTTCTGAAATAAAGTCTCAAATGCCTATGCGAAAGCTGCACAGGATCCTGAGGAATTGAGTTTTCTGGGTTTCTCTCTTGAGGAAGCAGGACTCCTAAAGCCAGACACTCTTCCTAGACATAGCAAGAGTGATCAAAAGATGCTGGCAGCCTGAAAATGTAAGAAATGTGTATTTCAACAGCTTCTAATTTTCAATGGATTTACTCATGTTCAGTCAAATTCTCCTAATCTAATACTTATGATATCAGACCTCTAGAATTCCACATACAATGTGTGGCTTATCAAAGTCTCTGACTTATCCAAAACAATACAATAATTAAGATTAAAGGTGATTATATGATTGCCACAATAAGTTTAGTTAACATTCATCATCCCAGATACAAAAGAAAAAAAAAGAATGTTCTCACCATAACAACAACAACTACCACAGAATGGTTATTTTGTGAGTTAAAGAATGTGTTCCCTGTTGGTGGGATTGTAAATTGGTGCAGCCACTATGGAAAACAGTATGGAGGTTCCTCAAAAACCTAAAAATATAGTTGCCATATGACCCAGAAATCCCAGTCCTGGGCATATATCTGGACAAAATTCTAATTCAAAAAGATACATGCACCCCTATGTTCATAGCAGCACTATTCACAACAGCCAAGACATGGAAACAATCTAAATGTCTATTGACAGATGAATGGATGAAGAAGATGTGAGATATATATATATATATAGATATATATATAGATATATATATATGGAATATTACTCAGCCACAAAAAAGAGGGAAATAATGCCATTTGCAGCAACATAGATGGGCCTAGAGATGATCATACTAAGTGAAGTAAATCAGAAAGAGAAAGACAAATACCATATGCTATCATTTATATGTGGAATCTCAAATGACACAAATGGGGCTTCCCTGGTGGCACAGTGGCTAAGAATCTGCCTGCCAATGCAGGGGACACGGGTTTGAGCCCTGGTCTGGGAAGATCCCAAATGCCATGGAGCAACTAAGCCTGTGCGCCACAACTACTGAGCCTGTGCTCCAGAGCCCGTGAGCCATAACTACTGAGCCCACGTGCCACAACTACTAAAGCCCACATGCCTAGAGCCGATGCTCTGCAACAAGAGAAGCCACTGCAATGAGAAGCCTGCGCACGGCAACAAAGAGTAGCCCCTGCTCACCGCAACTAGAGAAAGCCCACGCACAGCAACAAAGACCCAACGCAGCCAAAAATAAATAAATTTATTAAAAATAAATAAGTAAATAAAATGACACAAATGAACTTATCTACAAAACAGAAACAGACTTGCAGACATAGAGAACAGACTTATGGTTGCTGGGAGGCAAAGCGGGGGAGGGATGGCTTGGGAATATGGGATTAGCAGATGCAAAATATTATATATAGAAAGGATAAACAACAAGGTCCTACTATATAGCACAGGGAACTGTATTCAATATCCTGTGATAAACCGTAATGGAAAAGAATGAAAAAGAACGTAGATATAGGGCTTCCCTGGTGGCGCAGTGGTTGAGAGTCCGCCTGCCGATGCAGGGGACACGGGTTCGTGCCCCGGTTCGGGAATATCCCACTTGCCGCGGAGCGGCTGGCCCGTGAGCCATGGCCACTGAGCCTGCGCATCTGGAGCCTGTGCTCCACAACAGGAGAGGCCACAACAGTGAGAGGCCCGCGTACCGCAAAAAAAAAAAGAACGTAGATATGTGTATAACTGAATCACTTTGCTGTACAGCAGAAACTAACACAACATTGTAAATCAACTATACGTCAATAAAATAAGTTTTTTAAAAAAGAATGTGTTAACTAACCTTATTATGGTGATATGTAATATATATGTGTACCAAGTCATCACATTGTGCACCTTAAACTTACTCAATGTTGTATGTCAATTAATATCTCAACAAAGCTGGGAAAAATGTTGACTGTTGAATCTGGCTGATAGGTATACAGGGCCTCAGAAAAGTATTTACTGTTTGTGTGTGTGTGTGTGTTTGAAAATTTTTATGGTAAAATGTTTAACAAAAAACAATGAATTTATTTTTGAAATTTAAAAAAATGATTGTTAGGTCCACATGAAAGAATGAAATACTTGTGACATGGACAATTGAAAATGTAGATTAATGAAAGGTAATGGGCACCACCAGTCACTAAAATGTACTACAAAGCTACAATTACCAAAGCAATGATGGCATAAGAATAAAAAGTCAATGAAGAAGAACAGAAACCCCAAACACAGTCCCTGTTACATATAAAACTTGAGTTTTTATAAAGTTCTGATTTCAAAAAAAAGAAAAAGATTAAAGTTGATTATATATACGTCTCTTAGAGGCCAAGAGTATGACTGTGGATCCAGACTTACCTGGATTCAAATCCCAGTTTTGCAATCAGTGAGCTGTGTGACCTTGGGCAATTTATTGTAACATCTCAGTGTCTTCAACTGTATACTGCAGATGATAATGGTAACCTACCTCATAGCAGTGTTGTGTGTTTTAAATGAGTCAATATATGTAGAACTCTTAAAACAGTGCTTAAATGAGTACAAGTGAGTTATTATTATAGGTAGTACATATGTACTGTAAGGAAATAGGAAGGTACCGAGTCTAGGAGCTATACAATATGTGCAGAGCTCATAGATGGAGGCTCAAAGGTGAAAGGGACACATGGCCTTTGCATTCTGAGCTGGAAACCAAGTGTGGAAGATAAACACATAAATAAATGTGATACAAGACAGATGGCAATAAGTGTACAATATCGGTACATACAAAATACTATGGAAATATTAAGGACAGTGAGATTCTTTCCTGCTGGAAGACCCTGGCAAGGCACTTTGGAGCATGTCAGCTTTGAGCTATGCTTTAAATAAAGAGTTTAAATGTGATGGGCAGATACTCGGGGGAGGGAGAGGAAGAGAGCATTCCAAGCAGGAATGGAGCAACTTGAACAAAAGCACAAAGCTAAGAAATGGTATGAAAGGAGTCACCTGTGTTTGTATGGGTTAAATGAAGTTTAGCAGGAAACAAGGCTTGAAATAAGCACGGACCAATGTGTGGAGTGCTTTCAACTTTAGGCTAGGGAGATGCACTTGATTACGAACGCAATGGAACCTTCAATTGTTTTGTCTGGTGGGGCGGGGGGAGATGGGGTTCCCACCCCATGCCAAATCATTCTGGCCCAGACCATTCCATTTTCTTCCCCTTCATTAGTTACCCTCCGATTCCAAGTTCTTTAGAAAGATATTAACTTTTCAAGACTACAAGATAAAATGAATTACATTTACAAGTCAAACTGGAACCTGCTTTGAACTGGCCTTGCTTGGGGTTTTCTAAATCCCCATTACTGTATTCTTCCCTGGGCTGCCTGAATATGGTTTTTGTTATCTAAACAGGCAAAAGCCAGATAAAGGTATTCAGCGACTCAAGTCTTTCAGCATTTATAAGGTAAAAACACGACCGCTCTCCCATTCACCTCTTTACTCGCACATTATTTCCTTCTTACTCCCTTTGAGAGCAAAGAGAAGGAAATGGAGAAATTCTGCTTAGGTCAAGCAGTTCCTTATCTAAAACGTATTGATACCTCATTCCCCCTTGCCTCAGTGTTTGGTATGTTGCCTCCAGCAGCAAATCCAGAAGAAAGATGGATGAGTGACTCCCTGGAACAGTGCTTCTTCACACGCTTCCCTCGGGCCTCAAGTCGCTCAGTCAGCCCAGCACTCCAGCACCTCTTGCGCAGCAGCGATTCCTCCACTTGGTAAGCCTTCCCAATGTGCAAACAACAAGTTGATTTATGTAATGTGTTCCTCAGTAAAACACACTTATGGCTTAGACTTGCAATATATATGAGATGAATCTGAGTTTAAAAGTATTCCAAAAGAAATAGGATTTGGAATTCCTAGTGTTAGGGAACAAACATACTACTGTTAAAACGTTGGTGTGACTCTACGTAAGTCCATGCTCCATAAATTTGGTTCTATGACAGACGTAGGGGGTGTGTGTATATATATATATATACACACACAGTGGAATATTATTCAGCACAAAAAGGAATGAAATGTTGCCATTTGCAGCAACATGGATGAACATGGAGGACATTATGACAAGTGAAATGTCAGACAGAGAAAAACAAATACTGTATGATTTCACTTAGATGTGGAATCTAAAAAATAAAATGAATGAACAAACATAGCAAAATAGAAATAGAGTTACAGATACAGAGAACAAATAGGTGGTTGCCACAGTGGGGAGAGGAAAGAAATAGGTGTGGGAGATTAAGAGGGAGAAACTTCTAGTTGCAAAATAAATGAGTCATGAGTATGAAATGTACGATGTGGGGACTATAGTTAAAAACTATGCAATATCTTTGTATGGTGACATATCTTAACTAGACTTATCATGGTGATCATTTTGAAATGTACAGAAATATCAAAACATTATGTTGTGTAACGGGGACTAACATGGTGTTGTAGGTCAATTATACTTCAAAAACAAACAAACAAATATAGAAAAAGAGGTCAGATTTGTGGTTACCAGAGGCAGGGGGCAAGGGAGGGGGATTGGATGAAGGCAAAAGGTACAAACTTCCAGATGTAAGATAAATAAGGACTAGGGATATAATGTACAACATGATAAATATAATTTAACAGTGCTGTGTGTTATATATGAAAGCTGTTAAGAGAGTAAATCACGAGAATTTATTTAATTCAGTATCTATATGAGGTGATGGATGTTCACTAAATTTATTGTAATAATCATTTCATGATGTATGTAAGTCAAATCATTACGCTGTGCACCTGAAACTTATACAGGGCTGTATGTCAGTTATAGCTCAATAAAACTGGAAGAAAAAAAAAATTTGGTTCTATGACTCAAAACCAGAATAAAAAACTCACTTGTTTCACCACTATTTATCCATTATAGGTTATTTTTTTTAAAGCATGAGGATTTATTGGCCCATAGAATTGAAGAGTCCAGAGGTAGTTCCAAGCTTCAAGCATTGTGGATTCAGGGCTCTGGTTTTCTTTCTTTCTGTCCTTATTGGTGCTGGCTTCCTTCGTGGCTCTAAGAGGGATCTCAGCAGGAGGACTACATGTTGGAAAATGATCTTATGATTTCACTGTAGGCTTACTGAATTTTTTTACTTTCCTTCAAAATCTAGCAGGTGCTGGGGCTTCCCTGGTGGCGCAGTGGTTGAGAGTCCGCCTGCCGATGTAGGGGACACGGGTTCGTGCCCCGGTCCGGGAAGATCCCACATGCCGCAGAGCGGCTGGGCCCGTGAGCCATGGCCGCTGAGCCTGCGCGTCCGGAGCCTGTGCTCCGCAACGGGAGAGGCCACAACAGTGAGAGACCCGCATACCGCAAAAAAAAAAAAAAAAAAATCTAGCAGGTGCTGCATTATTACACAAATGGCATTTGTGTATTTGACAAATGGTTCTTCAAAGCATCAAAGTGCTGAAGCACCAACTTCTGGCTCTGGACAATGAATAAGGGTTAAGTCACCATGGGGGCTGTGGACATCCACATTGTCCAGGCGCATGTGGTCTCTTCAAGTTGGATAGCTCTGCTGGTCCCACGTCAGGAGAGCACCAAGCCTTTGTTTATTTGGGAGCTCTGGAATTCAGGGCTAAGCCGTCTTGCATTACCATATGGCCAGTTTTCTTCAGAGTCCTTTCATTACTGGTTATTTTTAAGGGACTTAGGGACTTCCCTGGTGGTGCAGTGGTTAAGAATCCACCTGCTCATGCAGGGGACACGGGTTCAAGCCTCGGTCTGGGAAGATCCCATGTGCTGCGGAGCAACTAAGCCTGTGCGCCACAACCTGTGCTCTAGAGCCCGTGAGCCACAACTACTGAAGCCCATGCATCTAGAGCCCGTGCTCCGCAGCAAGAGAAGCCACTGCAGTGAGAAGCCTGTGCAATGCAATGAAGAGAAGCCCCCGCTCGCTGCAACTAGAGAAAGCCCGCGCGCAGCAACCAAGACCCAACGTGGCCAAAAATAAAATAAATAAATAAATTTTAAAAATATATATGCTTAAAGAAAAAGAAAACATTATTTTTAAGGGACTTGGAAAATAAAGCAATGGATATTGTAAAATATTAAGACCTATTTCTATGGACATAGAGGAAGCTTAAACAATAATGTGAAAATTTTCTTCTAATGTATCATTCTCTAGTTATTATTATATTTTAATATTCAGGGCAATTCTCTTTCTAGTCCAATTGTTAAGTAGAGGAGCTGATTTGTATGACGGCCTAAAAGTGCACTAATGACATGTTCTCTATGGGTTAGCCTGTGTTTTTCAGTGTATGCGTCCATATATGTGTGTGGACTGTGTGTGGACGTCAGAGTCAGGGGGATGGTCAGGGAAGTGAGAATAAGCTCCTGCTGCTGAGTTTGGCAGCAGGTAACATAAACTAAGCACAATTATGTGACAATCATGGTTTTGAGCATTTTACAGACATTATCTCATTTAATTCTCATAACCACACAGTGATATAATTTCTCTCTTGTTCCCATTTACAGATGGAGAAACCGAAGTTCAGAAAGGCAAGTACATTTCTCAAAGTTGCATAGCTAGAAAGGGGCCGAGCTGAGTTGTCTTTCTCCAGAGCCTGAGGACTAAACTGCTAGCTTGAAGTGGTTCCCAGTGCTCTTTCTTCTGAAGTTTACGCTTGATGTTCCCTAGTAATGCGACAAAAGATGTCTCCCACCTCCATTCTGTGCCCTCTGAGAAGTCTGGGAATTCCATAGATTTACGGTTTAGAGTCAGGAATAGAAGAGCTAGCCCAAGCCTTTTTTCCCCCAGGAAACATTTGATTTCCTCTAGTACAATGGCCTTCTTCTCTTTTCATATAATTCAATATGTTTCAAAACTTAGCAAGGAGTTACTATTTGATTCTTTAATGTATATTTTTCCGATTGTGACAGAAATACATGCAAATCGAAAAATTTTAAGAAAAAGAAAACATGGAAATATGTAAAGAACCACATAACTCCTAAGATAACACTGTTAACATTTCTGTGCATTTTCTTCTAGAATATACAGCTTCACATTTCGTTTTCTTCATGTATGGTAATGTGGTAAACATTTTCTCATAATTCTTGAGGGCGACAACTATGTTTATTTGGATCAATGTTATATTTCCAGGGCCTAGCACCGTACCTGGCATATAGCAATTAGCATCTAATTAGTAATGTCTAATTATTTGATTTAACAAATATTAGTTGATTGAATGACTGACATTATATATCCTTCCAAAACTTTTTAAAGGCCACATAATTATGAATCTCTGAAATAAAGTGTAACTGTGAAATCACATTAAAATCGTACATAACTCATTTTCTAAAGTTTTACCGGGGAAAGACAAAATGATGTAACACAAAGAACCCTGAGGCAGGAGTCAGGCTGGCAGGCTCTAGCTTTGCTCAGTCATTGTACATATAACAGTACACACTCCATTTTACTTCTTCATACCTCGGTTTCCTCATTTGTGATATGAAGGGGTTGATTGGACTGCTTGCTAAGATTCACTTCTATTTTTACACTATGTCATTTTCTTTCTTTGAAAGGGTGTTACTGTAGTACATAAACATATATATATATTTTTTAAAATTTATTTATTTTTGGCTGCATTGGATCTCCGTTGCTGTGTGCAGGCTTTCTCTAGTTGAGGCGAGCGGGAGTTACTCTTCTTTGCGGTGCGCGGGCTTCTCATTGCAGTGGCTTCTCTTGTTGCAGAGCATGGGCTCTAGGCACGCAGGCTCAGTAGTTGTGGCTCGCGTGCTGCAGAGTGCAGGCTCAGTAGTTGTGGCACACGGGCTTAGTTGCTCCGCAGCATGTGGGATCTTCCCGGTCCAGGGCTCGAACCCATGTCCCCTGCATCAGCAGGCGGATTCTTAACCAGGGTGCCACCAGCGAAGTCCTATTTTATTTTTTTTAAACATTTAAGTAATACAGAATTATATAGAGTAAAACATGAAATTTCCATTTTACAACCACCCCCATCCCCAGTACCACTCTCCTCTCCAAAGGCTACAACTAGTATAGTTTGATGTCTGTAGGTCCTTCCATCCTTTTACTATGCTTTTATATATGTCCAAATACAAATTTGTAATTTAAAAACCCATAAATGGGATATTATATGTATTATTCTGAGAATTGCTTCTTTCCCCTTTTTCCCATTTCCCTACAATATATCTTTAGGGCTCTTTCAGAGTCTGCATATCTAAACTGAATTTATTTTGATAAAATGGTTGTTACCATCAGTTATTTAACAATTCCACCAGCAATAGTCACAGGTTGTTTCCAGTTTTACACTATTGTAAACAGTGCAACGGTAAATACCCTGTACTGCATGGCATAGTGGTTAAGAGCATGAACTTTGGACTCAGGCTACGTGCATTTGAATCCTGGCTCCACCACTTGATAGCTGTTACTTAACCTCTCTGTGCCTCAGTCTCCTCATTAATAAAGTGGGGATTATGGGCTTCCCTGGTGGTGCAGTGGTTGAGAGTCCGCCTGCCGATGCAGGGGACACGGGTTCGTGCCCCGGTCGGGGAAGATCCCACATGCCGCGGAGCGGCTGGGCCCGTGAGCCATGGCCGCTGCGCCTGCGCGTCCGGAGCCTGTGCTCCGCAACAGGAGAGGCCACAACAGTGAGAGGCCCGCGTACCGCAAAAAACAAGCAAAAAAAAACAAATAAAGTGGGGATTATGGGGCTACTTTTAGAATTAAATTAGTCAGCATATACAGAGTTCTTCAACTGTGTCTGGCACATAGTAAGAGCTAAACGCTATTATCATTATTATAATTATTATATATAACATCTTTGTGCACATATACAAGGGAACTGATTTCTAAAGGTGGAACTACTGGGTTGAAGTTAAGCACATTTAAAATTTTGAAAGGTTTTGCCAAATTGTCTTCCTAAAAGTCTTCAACGATTTCTACTTTAATCCACGGTAGTTAAGAGTGCCTATCTTACATTGGTCACTATCAATTTTAAATAAGTTTGCTCTACTATTAGACATCTGTGCACTTTTCAAAACTTAGGCTAATTAGCTATTGTCATTCTCAGTGTCCTTTACTGTCAAGACTGAAATGTAAGACTTCTGTTGGGTATCAAGGCAAGTTTAGGCCACCAGACTTTTACCAGAGGAGCTACAGTCAGCTGTTTTAGGCTGTACTTTGTCCATATCCGGTATTGCCTCTTTTTAGTGGGACGCATGTGCCCTGAAACATGTTTGGTGCTTCTTTTGTGTGGTTTATGTAAAATGAAATTAAAATCCTGTATTTACCTCAAAAAGAGCTAAAAACAAAAGCAGAACACAAAACAAGTATCAGGGGATAAGCACATATTGTCAGAGTCTGAAGATTTCGCAGAACGTCACGCTTGAGGTTAAAGAAGTGTTAGACGTTAAAGAATGTGTCTGAGCTTGTCCTTCAGAGAAGTGGTGGGTAGCCTGCTTCTGAGTCAGGGCTGGAGCTGGCGGGGCTAAAGGAATGCTTCAGGCTCCACCCAGCCCTTTGGGATTAAGCAGCCCAAAAGCTCTCTAGTGCCCTCTTCTGGCCAAAGTGAGGAGTTACATGCTAACCGGAAAATGTTTCCTGTATTGTCCCAACATTCAGAGTATTTGTTTACAAAGTTAACGTCAAAGAGTTAAAGAAGAGGGAAAATTCAGTGTTTTAAGAAAGAAAAATTGGGCTTCCCTGGTGACGCAGTGGTTGGGAGTCCGCCTGCCAATGCAGGGGACGCGGGTTCGTGCCCCATGCGCGGAGCGGCTAGGCCTGTGAGCCTGCGCGTCTGGAGCCTGTGCTCTGTAACGGGAGAGACCACATCAGTGAGAGGCCCGTGTACAGCAAAAAAAAAAAAAAAAATAGAGAGGAAAATTAAAGTATTTGGGAATAAATTGCTGACTGCCATGTTTATTAATATTTATTTTTTCAATTGAGAAAGGCAAAAGAAAAAAAATACAACTACATTTTACAGCATTCTACTGTGCGCACCTTCCAAACAATAAAAACCAAATCTCCACCATACAAAACTTCTAAAATTCCTAAATCTTCAGATGCACTCAGTGTTTTCTGACCAATACCGGCCTTATTTAAATGTTTAACATGTAGAAAAATGTGAAAATAATATGCTAGCAATATTAAGAACTTTATAAAACTGTAGTTACTCTTTATTTACTAGTGTTCGTTATATCTGAATTGCCCTCTGGGAATGACTGAGTGATGGAAAAAACTTTCCTTCCCTTGCAGCTGTCAGAATCGAAGGTTTTCCTCTGACCTCCTTTAGATCTTTACTCAAAAGTCACCAATGGGTGACTACCCTCCCAACTCTGTATAAAAATTGTATCCCAGCTCCACCCTCCGAAACTCCCCCATCCCTGCTCGGCCCATGCCCTTCCCCCTTATTTTTTTAACATTCTCCATAGTACTTACCACCACTGAATGTACTATAAATTTTACTTTTTCAAATTGAGGTATAATTCACATACCATGCAATTCATTCATTTAAAGCATACAATTCAATGGTTTTTAGTATTATTGTCAGAGCTGTACAACCAACGTAACAATCAATTATAGTGCATTCTCACTGTCCCCAAACGAACTCCTGAACCCATTAGCCGTCAGTCCCCATTTCCCCTCAAACCATCCCACTGTCCCTACTCCTAAGCAGCCACTAACTTTCTTTCTATCTCTACAGATGTGCCTGTTCTGGGCATTTCATATAAATGGAATCATATGTTATATGAACCTTAGTAACTGACTTTATTCACTTAGCATGTGTTCAAGGTTCTTCCATGTTGCAGCGTGCATCAGTACTTCATTTCTTTCAGTGGCCAAATAATGTTCCTTTGTATGGCCATATCACATTTTCCTTTTCTGTTAATCAGCTGATGGACACTTGGGTTCTTTCCACTTTTTGGCTATTGTAAATAACGCTGCTATGAACATTCATGTACAAGTTTTTGTGAGGATGTGTTTTCATTTCTCTTGGGAATTTTACTTCCTTTAAAAAAAAATCATGTTTGTTGTCTGTCTCCCCAACAAGAATGCAAGCTCAGAGATTTTTGAATATTTTGCTATATCCCCTGCACCTAATACCATGCCAACATAAGGTAGATGCTCAATACATACCTGTAAAAATGAATGAATTGTTTTCCTCTCTCCTTTTTGGAAGACAATATTTTGCAGCATGGGCTCCCTCAGTTCCTCTTAATTCTGGTTCCAACTTTTCGCCTAAAGTCAGGTGAGTCATCACTAGGAAGAAAGGAAGGTGACTCTGTAGACGTAAATTAACCTAGGAGGCAATAATCAAGCAAAAAGTGTTTATTTGGGATCAAAAAATTGCAAAGAATTGCACCCACTCGGTGTCCCACTAGGGAGTAAACGTCAGGGGCTTTTAAAGGCAAAGAAGGGAGTTTTGCATTACAAATACTTTAACTGGTTTGTTAAATCTGCAGATGCAGAACTGTAGAGACAGAGGGCCTACTGTAAAGTTAAAGGATTTTTGACTGTGTGGGAGTTGGTGCCCCTAACCCCCAACATTGTTCAGGGTCAAATGTATTTGTTGGTTGGCCCAGTTCAAGAGTTCATAGATCCACCAGGTGAGGACAGGCGTAAGATCCACCTCCTTAATGGCCTCCTGGCTCCATTTTAAAAATTCCCTCGACATAAGTGGCTTCATTTTATTTCACATTTCACATTTCCCCCTCTTGATCAAGATCTTTCTCTAAAACATTGCTAATCAACTTACAGATTTGCTTTGTCTCACATTGCTGGGATGGACCTGTCCCAGAAAGTCATGTCCTACATTGGGGGGAATTTTTAATCTTCCGTGGTTATTTCAAGGAGTCAGTATCTTAAGGGTTAGGCCACATTGGAGCAACAGGGAGATGTTTAGGAAGTGATTCTGAGGCAGTTTCCTTGTCTGGGAATTTCATCGAGTTACATGAAGGTTCAGGTGAATAAGATTTATCTATCATTTCAATCTGTTGAGCAACCATAATCTTGGTTTTCATAGATGTTTTGGAGCAGAACAGAGTGAGGAGTAGCATAAGAAGTTTAAATCAAGCGCCCAGAGCAAAATTCCAGTAATAAAAGAATGAGCAAAATTTGAAGTCCTGATGTTAGCCGAGAGCCTGAACCTGAAGGAAACCAGCTGAAAACATCAATAGGGAACCAGGGGATACTGGACCAGAGAGGTTTTCTGCTATTTTTCTAATTTTTTTGAGTTCTAATTCAACTTCACCAGAAGCATTGATTCCGGTGTAGCAGAAGGTGTTGTCTATGGCACAGATACCAACCTGTTCTGCAAGGAGATAACCGAGTGCTATTCGATTATCTAAATGTAATCCTTGCTAGGGAATCCAGGGATCATTGCCATTGAGCCAAGACTCGAGCGGTAGAATTTTCTAATTTAGCTATGCTTAGGGATAAATTCTTTATCAGCAGGTCGTTATGGACTGCACCAATCCAGGGAACAAGTCCTTTGGCAACGGTAATCAATGGAGAGTAGATTGGGTATAAAAAGGGGCTGCCGAGTCTCTCCTTGGATGTTTTTCTTTAACAAAAACTTGAAACTAAATTTATGGTATTCCCAAACGTATTGTCCTGTCATATGCCAGCTTCTAGATATTCATAAGCCCATGGTTCTCCTTTGTAACCACATACACAGGTGTATCCAGAAGAGGCACATAGTATGCTGCCAAGAGTGTGGTTACTCATGTTTTCAGTGACAGGTATGAACTTAGGGATCCGTCCTAGCCAAGGATCCATGCGGCCTTTACAGACCGTTAAGGGTCGGCTGACAACCATCTGATCCCAGTATGACAAAAGGCTTGGCGTACGCTGATGACATCACATTTCTTACAAATTTTGGTCCGTCATTTGCTTGATGCCAGAGGTAAAGGAAAAAGAGGGTACAGGTGGTAGGAACGTTAGAGGAATAGGGCTTTAGAGAAATGTTTTGTGTCAACTGAAAGCAAGGTGGAGACACCTTATCATATAGTTTTACTCTGCAGACAGTCTTAGGGGCTGGATGCTTAAAATCTACCAGATGCTTAAAATCTACCAGAGTGTTGGAAACCAAGGAGAAATTATTGGTGAAAAGTATAACTACAAAGCCCTTAGATCCGGATGATTGTGGTCTTTGGAGACATACCAAAGCACTCAGAGAGAGGTCCCCCAGTTGCTCTATTTTGGGAATAGTTCACTAGAATAATATCTTTCCCATTTTTCAAAAGAAGCACCCTCAGCGAAGGTAAAAACTTCAGCTAAGATTAAATAGATTCCAACAAAATGTCACCATCTTGGACATAATAAAGGAAGTCATTAAGTGATATTCCGAAACCACCAGCCAATTGAGTGGGCCTTCCTTAGCAACAATGTTGAATTAGTATCATTAAACTCAGTAAATTATTCAGTGTGATAGAGCAGATCTAATATGAAAAGGATCAGTAATGAGGTTAGAGCAGTGTGTATGTATATACTAGCCTGGTCCTGAACCTTGGGAAAGCCGTTAGCGTCAGATGTCGTCTGATGCTAGTAATTTTTTAAATTTTTAATTTAAAGTTTGCTATAACAGTTTCAGGTTGGTTGGCTTGTAAGGCAGCTGTCCTTGTGACCTAATCAGCCAAATTATTTCCTTTGGTTTCATCTGAATTTAGTTTTGAACGTACACGCACCTAAACGATGGCTAGAACAAATGGAAGTTGGATCATCCCAATTTCTATTCTTAATCTGGTTCTCCCCTGCCCCCCATACTTTCTAAAGCATGCCAAAGTCATGAACTACCCCAAAGACAGAGTGACTATCTGTATAGATACTCACAGTTTTGCCTTCTGCTAAGGTGCAAGCTCTAGTTAAAACATGGAGTTCTAGGTGTTGTTTTGAAGTAGCAGTCATCAGTAGAGCTGCCTCAAAATAGCTTCAAAAGATGAGGAGACTGCATACCCAGCACAATATTTTCCTTTGCCATTTTTCAAATAAGAACCATCAATAAATCATAAAATCTCTGCATTAGCAATAGTGCTTTCTTGTAAGTCAGCTCTTAGGATTAATAACTGATCAGTCAGGATCAGACATGAGGAGTTTCCTCAGTAGGTAGAGGGACACGGCTTGCAGTGTTAAGGTTGTTGCAGTGGGAAAGAGTTATGTGAGGAGAAGTTAGTCACAATACTTCGTATGAGGTAAGACAGCTTGCAGAAAGGTGTTTAGTGTGATGAGAATTGAGCAAGGCTTTTATTGCATGGGGAACATAGATGATGAGTGGACAGCCCATAACTATTTCTTCAGTTGATTTTGTAAGCGCTGCTGCAGCTGAAATAGCTCTCATTCATGGGGGAAGACCTCTGGCTACAGGGTCTAATTGTTGACTGCAATAGCTAAGGGGTCGGTGTTGATCTCTGTGCCTTTTAATAAGCACTCCTAAGGCATTCTCTTCCCTTTCCTACACAAAGAGAAAAAAAGGAAGCTGGTAATTAGGATGTCCTAAAGCAGGGGGACTGAGAAATCTGCTTTTCTGGTTCTGGAAAGCCATAAGGTGTTTTCTTCCCACTCTAAGGGATCTGGTCTTTCAGCTTTGAGCAACGCATAAAGAGACTGGGTAATTAAGAAAAAGTTAGGTATCCAGTTCCTACAGTATCTGGCCAGACCCCCAAATCCTTGAAGTCGTCTTTTGGTCTGTGGGAAATTTGAGACATTTTGAATCTTTTTAGGGTCTAAAAGGAGTCCTTGATCTGAGATCAAGTGTCTTGGGTATTTGATCTGGATTTGAGTAAGCAGTAATCTCTTTAGAGACCTAAAGACTTTAGTTACTAACAGCTTGAGGAGACGGATGCTATCTTGCTCACTTGCTTCCTTGCAAGAGGACCAGAAAAGAAGTTCATCAACATATTGAAAGACGGTAGACCCTTGTGGAAAAAACGACATCTGCTAAATCTGCTTTTAGGATCTGTGAAAAGTAGAAAAAGCTCTCAGTATAGTCAGGGGTATCGTTGTCCTTCCCACATGAAAGTGAATAAAAATTGACTTTCAGGATCCACAGGGTATGCTGAAAAATTCACTACAGAGATTTATTATGGTGAAAAATTTATTCTCTGTAGGTATTGCCGTTAAAATGGTATGAGGGTTGGAGACAACTGGATAACAAGAAGGAGATAACAATGTTATTAATAGCCCTCAAATCTTGGACAAATCTCTATCCTCTTCCTCGGGTTTCTTAATAGGGAGAATGGGTATAATACAAGGACTGGTGCAAGGGACTATGGGGCCTTGTGTCTTATATTCCTCTATGATTGGTTTAATCCCTGCTAAGGCCTCAAGATTTAAAGGATACTGTTCAATATTAGGAGAAGGCTTACCAGGGTCAATTTAAATTTGAATTGGGAGAGCTGAATGAATCCACCCAATGTTGGCTGTGGACTTTGCCCAGAGTTTCTCAGGGACTTCTTTAAGGAGTTTTAAGTTTATGTCATTTTAGAAGCTTGTCCTAAGGGCAAAAATTGCTAATAGGATTGAGGAGCTTGGAATGCCATTAGTTGTTGAGGGGGTTAAATCAATTTCGAGGATAATTTCTCTCTTTAGAGAAAAAAAGATGGCAGCATGATATTTTTCTAAAAAGTCTTTTCCTAGGAAGTTGACAGGAGCAGAATTGAGCAATAGGAAGGAATAGCTGTCCTGGAGGGAGCCCAGTTGGAAAGGAAAGTTAAGGGACTTGTAAGCTATCAGGGGTTTATTAGATGTTGTCACCATTTGAATTTTCTCAGTGCTCTGAGGAAGGGATTGTTTGAGGTTGGTGTGGTTGAGCGTGAATAGTGTGGCTCCAGTGTCAGTTAAGACAGTAAGAACTTCATTTCCAATCATAGGGAAGTTTCGTCCAGAAGACTGAAGGGAAGGATTGGAAAAACCCCTTGTTTGTCCTCGAGCAGGCTCAGTCCATAAGAGCTGAAGGTTTAACACGGGAGGATTGTTTAAAGTGTTTTAGTTTAAGGCAATCCTTTTTCCAACGGCCATGTTTCTTGCAAAAATGGCAGACATTTTTAAGAGTGTGAGGCTTTGATTTAGTTTGTGGAAGCCCCTAGAAAGAGGCCTATACCTGTTGGAGCTGTAAATTCACGATTTTAGTGGCTTTTCATTTATTTGAATTTTGAATAGTCCAGGTCAATTGGTTTGCCAGATTAACCAAATTGGAAGTTACCATGGTTTCCCAATTAAGTTGTGCTCATTTTACTAGAATTGTGAGATCTTCATCCGGGCTGTTTATGAACATGGAGTTACAGGCCACCTTAGTGACTCTGCATCCAAAGGGAGTCCAGAGTTTTCCTTGAAAACAATTTTATGTCGGTTGTAATAGTCACGCACAGGTTTGTCGGCCCTTGACTGCATGCTTGCATTTTATTCCTATCAACCGGTTTTTGGGAAGGCCTGGCAGATGGCTTCATATAAGGTTTTCGCTGCTTCTTGGGCTTTGGATCAGCTGCCATGATCCACTGAAGATACTCTAGAGGATGATTCCAGCTAGCATTAGCTATCTAGTGTTGGGCCTGACCTTCTCCCATGAGCATGTGGACTAATTATTAAAGATCAGGAAACAAGGCTCATAGGTTTGAATGACAATGATAAATTCCTTTGCAAAATGGTGAGGGTCTTCAGTAACCTTGGGAAATTCTTTGGCTATAACTCACAATTCTGCCTTCATCCAAAGTGTATAAATGACATTTAAAAGGGTGCCCTGGGAATCCCCTGGAGGTCCAGTAGTTGGGACTTCATGCTTTCACTGTTGTCGGCCAGGGTTCAATCCCTGGTCAGGAAGCTAATATCCCACAAGCCATGTGGCATGGCCACATAAATAAATGGGTGCCCTCATTATTGGGGTCCAATTTAAAGGGCAGAATTTGAAATGGTTTAAATAGAAGACGCTGGGGCTGGAAGATCAAGGGAGGCCTTGGGGGTCTTTGGAATAAAATGGGAGTTCAGCAAGGAAAGGGTAAAGGGAAGCAGGAGAGGTGGACGATGGGTGGGTGGAGGGCAGACTTGAGGAGCAGGAGCGGGTGACAGAGAAGAGTTATGAGTCTTTTGTAATTGAGAAACCACTTCAGAAAGTTTAGAATTTGTATCTTGGAGGGAAGTGATTTTGGAATCTTGGACTCATTTAGAGATTTCTAAATACCAATTAAAGTAAGTGCCCCATTCATTTTGCTTAGTTCTGCAGTTCTCAAGTTTATTGTGCAGAAAAATAAGTTTAGGGACTTCAAAAGAACCCCGTTGTAGCCAACTGTAATTTTAAATCATATTTGGTACTATCAGTCCATTGAAAGAGAAATTTATAAAATAAAGAACCATAGTTTTTTTGGGTTTTTTGTTGTTTTGTTTTGTTTTCTGTTTGGTTTTTTGGGGTTTTTTTGTGTGTGCAGTACGCGGGCCTCTCCCGTTGTGGAGCACAGGCTCCAGACGCGCAGGCTCAGCAGCCATGGCTCGCGGGCCCAGTGGCTCCGCGGCATGTGGGATCCTCCCGGACCGGGACACGAACCCACATCCCCTGCATCAGCAGGCGGACTCTCAACCACTGTACCACCAGGGAAGCCCTGTTTTCTGTTTTTTGTTTGTTTCTTTCTTTTTGGATTTTGGCCATGCTGTGTGGCATGTGGGATGGTTCCCCGACCAGGGATCAAACCTGGGCCTCTGCAGTGAAAGTGCCAAATCCTAACCACTAGGCCACCAGGGAACTCCCAGGACCATAGTTTTTAAACATAAAACCTGCTTGGGTCCCTGGGGGAAGATACTTGGGGGAACTTAAAAAAGTACAATCCCATAATTAAATAAGCATGCAAAGAGATCAGAACACTCAGCAGAAGGGAAACCCCTATAGCAGCACAGCAATGAACTGGCAGAGTGAGACAATCGTCCTCCAGGGCAACTGCCCACCTGATCCCAAAGAAAGGATCAACCTCAACTTAAAGAAGGGAGGTTGGAGCCTGAGATGACTCACCGTTGAAGGAAATGGCAATTTGTGGAAACAGTGAACACAAGACGGTCTGGATGTACCACACTGATTCCAGGAAATATCAGTCCTGTGGCATTGAGAGCACTTCAGATCCCACTTCTGACACCCCTCGACCTAAACAAAACTAGAAAGGGATAATCAGGCAAAAAACCTTTATTTGGGATCAAAGAATTGCAATTCAAGGCATGCAAATTCAGGTAGCAACCCGAACAGTGTCCTGCTAGGGAGAAAAAGTCAGGGGCTTTTAAAGGCAAAGAAGGGAGGTTTGCATTACAAAGACTTTTAATTGGAGTTGGAGGCAGAAGCTAGTCTTTGCTAAACATTACTGAATGCCAAGGTTATCACTAGAGGGAGGTAAAAGTCCATTACTCTGACAAGTTGCAGGTGTTTTTGCAGAATCTTTGGACTACTTGTGGTTTGGCTCAGTTCAGAATTTCATGGTTCCACCTGGTGAGGATATGTGTAACGTCCACTTCCTTAACAGCCCCCTGACTCCATTTTAAAACCGCTTGACATTAGTGACTCTATTTTATTTCACATTTCACAAATCCCCCAAGTCTCTGCTATCTCTCCAGTACATTCCTCCAATCCCAAAGTTGGTTTTATTACACTCCAGCCCCTATTACATCTCTGTATTTATGTCAAGTGGATCTGCACTGCTCCTGACTCCAAGCCCCTACTCTATATAATAATGAAATATCAAGAAAACTCTGAGTCTGGGTGGAACTCTGAAATGTCAGTGAGCCTTATCTATGCTTTGTTTTGCTTAGGGCTAGCTGTTATTACTCATCAGTCCTTTGTTCTTTCCCTCTAAGATCAAAAAAGAGAAAAGAAGGTCCCAAGGAATTAATGTTCAGGGGCTGCAGGATTGAAAGAATTTACAAGCCTACTTTTTCTACTTCACAGTGACCCAAGAAGAAAATAAGTTTTTATCAGAAATATTTTTCTAATAAAAAATAATGAGTTCTAAATTTTAAATAAAATTTTGTCATTTAGATGATTTGTATATTGGAAACAGTCTGTGGATTTAACCCAGAGCTCCCCAAGACAGCCCAACCCAAAGAGAATAACAGCGTACAAGTATTTACATTAGTCTAAAGAATTTAAGCACACATGCACTAAGAACTGGCAATGTGAGACCTCCGTGCTAAAAAAGTTCTGTAGTGAACATAAAGATGAGTAGAACCTGATCCCGAGCAGCATGGAGGTAATAACCTAAGGGAGACAGACACACACTTCACAATTCAGAAGTTGGAAAAATATTTATTGTACCCCTAGAGTGCTGTAATTCTTAAAACTTTTACTAGTTATGTGCCAAAACTGGGTTAAGTACTGGGGATAAAAACTATAAATGTCGTTGTCTTTCCACATGAAGTGTTTTCAGTGTATTATAATACTATGCAAAAAGTACTCTGAGAGCACAGAAGAGAGGAAGTTTAGTTCTGACAAGGGACATGTATTGGAACCTGGCTTAGAGGAATTTTGACAGGTAGAGGCAAGCAGGAAAGGCATTTCAGGTGAAGAAAAGAGCATGAGCAAGGTAGGACAATGGCTACTGATCAGATCCTTGGGAATGAGAGAGAAAGAACGATATCCAGGACCTTAAATTTCTCAAATTAAATTATGCTATAGTCAGGTATCCCCTTCAAGGTCCTTGTGACAAACAAGACAAACCAGGAGGTTTTTGCAACAAAACCCAATGTGGAAACTAGCCCATGTATGCAGGGTCCACAGACTCTCTCCTCATTTTTGGCAGACCTGAGCCCTAATCTCTGCACAGGCCTGGAAACATCCTTTCCACCTTGGGGCACCACTCAACTATCAAAATCATGCATCTTACCACTACAATGGCAAGGAATATCCAATTCCAGGAAAAGTCTCCGAAAAGAGAGGAAATATGCCCCTCCCCCCCCACACCCGTCTCCCATGCAAAGTATAGAATAGAGCTGGTCTCATTTAGCACACAAGGCCTTGCTAGTTAGAATTACTAATCAAACGCAAGAACTGTTTTAACTGCTGTAAGAAAGCACAGATTCCCACTTCCTTCATTCCCTTACAGATGTTGTTCTCAAAAACACTCCCTCAAATTCTCTTTATGCAAATCATTCTCTCAGATCCTGAATCCCAGGAGACCCAACCTAAGACAGTTGGTATGGAAGCAGATTATAAGATGATATTGTGGAGCTGGATCACCAGTTGTCAATGAGAACACTGTCATTGGTGGTAGGTGGAATACCAATAGCTCCCAGCAGGTGTAGGTGCAATGGTTAAAACTTTCACTGTGGGTGAAAGGGAAGGGCTTCACTGGTGGTACAATATCAGGAGTTTGAGAAGTTTGGTGGAAGAGGTAATTATAAGGACTCTTATGGCTCTTGCTGAGTCTTACTTATTCTATGCACTGGCATAAGACAAAGAAAGGCTAAGGTGATTAATCACCAATTTAAGGTGAGAGGCGAGAGGCCTCCACTGCAGCAAATAAAAAGACTCATTTTCTGCAGAAGGGCAGGAAAAAACTGAGCTCCAGGTTTTTACAAAAGCAATGAAGTTTCAGAGAAGGTTGAGTTCTCAGTCAGAGCAAGATTGCTAAATCAAAGTGAGGCTCTGATTGGGAAGGAGTGAGAACCTGAGACTTGGGGATATCTTGGTTGATACATTTGAAAATATTAAATCCCCAGGTTCCCCTGAACCTTCTGGGCATACATCTACCCATTAAAGGCTAGTCCCCCTGTGCTTGTAGATGAGGCATACGCTTCTGCCTTACATGCACGACTCCTGACGATCTACCCCATATTTCCTCCTGGCCACCAGTCCAATAAATAGGGTTAAGATACAACAAAACCCGACTCCCTCTTGCGAGAGCACCAGAATCACAACTAACTGCTGAACAATCATTGACAGGAAGACACTGGAACTCACCAAAAAAGATACCCCACATCTAAAGACAAAGGAGAAGCCACAATGAGACAGTAGGAGGGGCACAATCACAATAACATGAAATCCAATAACCACTGGGTGGGTGACTCACAAACTGGAGAACAATTATACCACAGAAGTCCACCCACTGAACTGAAGGCTCTGAGCCCCACATCAGGCTTCCCAACCTGGGGGCCCGGCAATGGGAGGAGGAATTCCCAGAGAATCAGACTTTGAAGGTTAGCAGGATTTGATTGCAGGACTTTGACAGGACTGGGGGAAAAAGAGACTCCACTCTTGGAGTGCACGTGGAAAGTAGTGTGTGCATCAGGACCCAGGAGGAAGGAGCAGTGACCTCATAGGAGACTGAACCAGACCTACCTGCTAGTGTTGGAGGGTCTCCTGAAGAGGCAGAGGTCGGCTGTGGCTCACGGTGGGGACAAGGACACTGGCAACAGAAGTTCTGGGAAGTACTCCTTGGCATGAGCCCTCCCGGAGTCTGCCATTAGTCCCATCAAAGAGCCTGTAGCCTCTAGTGCTGGGTGGCCTCAGGCCAAAAAACCAACAGGGAGGGAACTCAGCCCCACCCATCAGCAGACAAGTGGATTAAAGTTTTACTGAGCTCTGCCCACCAGAACAACACCCAGCTCTACCCACCACCAGTCTCTCCCGTCAGGAAGCTTCCACAAACCTCTTAGATAGGCTCATCCACCAGAGGGCAGACAGCAGAAGCAAGAAGAACTACAATCCTGCAGCCTGTGGAATGAAAACAACATTCACAGAAAGACAGACAAAATGAAAAGGCACAGGACTTTGTACCAGATGAAGGAACAAGATAAAACCCCAGAAAAACAACTAAATGAAGTGGAGACAGGCAACCTTCCAGAAAAAAAATTCAAAATAATGATAGTGAAGATGATCCAGGACCTCGCAAAAAGAATGGAGGCAAAGATGGAGAAGATGCAAGAAATGTTTAACAAAGACCTAGAAGAATTAAAGAACAAACACCTAAAAGAATTAAAGAACACCTAGAAGAATTAAAGAACAACAAACAGAGATGAACAATACAATAACCAATATGAAAAACACACTCGAAGGAATCAATAGCAGAATGACTGGGGCGGAAGAACGGATAAGAGACTTGGAAGACAAAATGGTGGAATTCACTGCCGTGGAACAGAAGAAATGAAGACAGCCTAAGAGGCCACTGGGACAACATTAAATGCATTAACATTCGCATTATAGGGGTCCCAGAAGGAGAAGGGAGAGAGAGAGGACCCGAGAAAATATTTAAGGAGATTTTAGTCAAAAACTTCCCTAACATGAGAAAGGAAATAGCCACCCAAGTCCAGGAAGTGCAGCGATTCCCAGGCAAGATAAACCCAAGGAGAAACACGCCTAGACACATAGTAATCAAATTGGGAAAAATTAAAGACAAAGCAAAATTATTAAAAGCAACAGGGGAAAAATGACAAATAACGTGCAAGGGAACTCCAATAAGGTTAACAGCTGATTTATCAGCAGAAACTCTACAAGCCAGAAGGGAGTAGCACAATATATTTAGAGTGATGAAAAGGAAGAACCTACAAACAAGATTACTCTATCAGGCAATGGTCTCATTCAGATTTGACGGAGAAATCAAAAGTTTACAGACAAGCAAAACCTAAGAGAATGCAGCACCACCAAACCAGCTCTACAACAAATGCTAAAGGAACTTCTCTAAGTGGGAAACACAAGAGGAGAAAAGGACCTACAAAAACAAACCCAAGACAATTAAGAAAATGGTAATAGGAACATACATATCAATAATTACCTTAAATGTGAATAGATTAAATGCTCCAACCAAAAGACACAGGCTCGCTGAATGGTTACAAAAACAAGACCCATCTATAAGCTATCTACAAGAGACTCACTTCAGACCTAGGGATACATACAGACTGAAAGTGAGGGGATGGAAAAAGATATTCCATGCAAATGGAAATCAAAAGAAAGCTGGAGTAGCAATACTCATATCAGATAAAATAGATTTTAAAATAAAGAATGTTACAAGAGACAAGGAAGGACACTACATAATGATCAAGGGATCAATCCAAGAAGAAGATATAACAATTATACATATATATGCACCTAACATAGGAGCACCTCAATACTTAAGGCAAATGCTAACAGCTATAAAAAAGGAAATCAACAGTAACGCAATAATAGTGGAGGACTTTAACACTTCACTTACACCAATGGACAGATCATCCAAACAGAAGATTAATAAGGAAACACAAGCTTTAAATGACACAACAGACCAGATAGATTTAATTGATATATATAGGACATTCCATGTGAAAACAGAAGATTACACTCCCTTCTCAAGTGCAAATGGAACATTCTCCAGGATAGATCACATCTTGGGTCACAAATCAAGCCCTGGTAAATTTAAAAGAATTGAAATCATACCAAGTGTCTTTTCCAACCACAACGCTATGAGATTAGAAATCAATTACAGGGGAAAAAAACGAAAAAAACACAAACACATAGAGGCTAAACTATATGTAACTAAATAACCAAGAGATCACTGAAGAAATCAAAGAGGAAATCAAAAAATACCTAGAGACAAATGACAATGCAAACATGACGATCCAAAACCTATGGGACGCAGCAAAGGCAGTTCTAAGAGGGAGGTTAAAGCAATACAATCCTACCTCAAGAAACAAGAAATATCTCAAATAAACAATCTAACCTTACACCTAAAGGAACTAGAGAAAGAAGAACAAACAAAACCCAAAGTTAGCAGAAGGAAAGAAATCATAAAGATCAGAGCAGAAATAAATGAATTAGAAACAAAGTACACAATAGCAAAGATCAATAAACCTAAAAGCTGGTTCTTTGAGAAGATAAACAAAATTGATAAACCTTTAGCCAGACTCATCAAGAAAAAGAGGGAGAGGACTCAAATCAATAAAATTAGAAATGAAAAAGGAGATGTTACAAGAGACACCTCAGAAATACAAAGCATCCTAAGAGACTACTACAAGCAACTCTATGCCAACAAAATGGACAACCTGGAAGAAATGGACAAATTCTTAGAAAGGTATAACCTTCCAAGACTGAACCAGGAAGAAATAGAAAATATGAACAGACCAATCACAAGTAATGAAATTGAAACTGGGATTAAAAATCTCCCAACAAACAAAAGTCCAGGACCAGATGGCTTCACAGGCAAATTCTGTCAACCATTTAGAGAAGAGCTAACACCCATCCTTCTCAAACTCTTCCAGAAAATTGCAGAGGAAGGAAAAGTGCCAAACTCATTCTACAAGGCCACAATTACCCTGACACCAAAACCAGACAAAAATACTACCAAAAAGGAAAATTACAGACCAATATCACTAATATAGATGCAAAAATCATCAACAAAATACTAACAAACAGAATCCAACAACACATTAAAAGGATCATACACCTTGATCAAGTGGGATTTATCCCAGGGATGCAAGGATTCTTCAATATATGCAAATCAATCAATGCAATACACCATATTAACAAACTGAAGAATAAAAACCATATGATCATCTCAATAGATGTAGAAAATGCTTTTGACAAAATTCAACACCCATTTATGATAAAAACTCTCCAGAAAGTGGACATAGGGGGAACCTACCTCAACGTAATAAAGGCCATATATGACTAACCCACAGCAAACATCATTCTCAATGGTGAAAAACTGAAAGCATTTCCTCTAAGATCACGTACAAAACAAGGATGTCCACTCTCACCACTATTATTCAACATAGTTTTGGAAGTCCTAGCCACGGCAATCAGAGAAGAAAAAGAAATAAAAGGAATACAAATTGGAAAAGAAGAAGTAGAGCTGTGACTGTTTGCCAATGACATGATACTAAAAATAGATAATCCTAAAGATGCCACCAGAAAACTACTAGAGCTCTTCAATGAATTTGGTAAAGTTGCAGGATACAAAATTAATGCACAGAAATCTCTTGCATTCCTATACACAAATAATGAAAGATCAGAAAGAGAAATTAAGGAAACAATCCTATTCACCATTGCAACAAAAGGAATAAAATACCCAGGAATAAACCTACCTAAGGAGGTAAAAGACCTGTACTCAGAAAATTATAAGACACTGATGAAAGAAATCAAAGATGACACAAACAGATGGAGAGACATACCATGTTCTTGGATTGGAAGAAACCATATTGTGAAAATGACTATACTACCCAAAGCAATCTACAGATTCAATGCAATCCCTATCAAGTTACCAGTGGTAGCTTTTACAGAACTAGAATGAAAACTCTTAAAATTTGTATGAAGGCACAAAAGACCCCGAATAGCCAAAGCAATCTTGAGAAAGAAAAACGGAGTTGGAGGAATTAGGCTCCCCGACTTCAAACTATACCACAAAGCTACAGTAATCAAGATAGTATGGTACTGGCACAAAAACAGAAATATAGATCAATGGAACAGGATAGAAAGCCCAGAGATAAACATACGCACCTATGGTCAACTAATCTATGACAAAGGAGGCGAGGAGATACAGTGGAGAAAAGACAGTCTCGTCAATAAGTGGTGCTGGGAAAACTGGACAATTACGTGTAAAAAATGAAATTAGAACACTCCCTAACACAATACACAAAAATAAACTCAAAATGGATTAAAGACCTAAATGTAAGACTGGACACAATAAAACTCTTAGAGGAAAACATAGAAAAACACTCTTTGACATAAATAACAGCAAGATCTTTTTCGACCCACCTCCCAGAGTAATGAAAATAAAAACAAAAATAAACAAATGGGATGTAATGAAACTTAAAAGTTTTTGCACAGCAAGGGAAACTATAAACACAATGAAAAGACAACCCTCAGAAAATATTTGCAAACAAATCAACTGACAAAGGATTAATCTCCAAAATATATAAACAGCTCATGCACCTCAACATTAAAAAAACAAAAAACCCAATCAAAACATGGGCAGAAGACCTAAATAGACATTTCTCCAAAGAAGACATACGGATGGCCAAGAGGCACATGAAAAGCTGCTCAACATCACTAATTATTAGAGAAATGCAAATCAAAACTACAATGAGTTCTCACCACACACCTGTTAGAATGGACATCATCAGAAAATCTACAAACAACAAATGCTGGGGAGGGTGTGGAGAAAAGGGAAACTTCTTGCACTGTTGGTGGGAATGCAAATTGATACAGCTACTATGGAGAACAGTATAGAGGTTGCTTAAAAAACTAAAAATAGAATTACCATATGACCCAGCAATCCCACTACTGGGCATATACCCTGAGAAAACCATAATTCAAAAAGACGCATGCATCCCAGTGTTCACTGCAGCACTATTTACAATAGGCAGGTCATGGAAGCAACCTAAATGCCCATCGACAGATGAATGGATAAAGAAGATGTGCTACATATATACAATGCACTATTACTCAGCCATGAAATTGGGTCATTTGTAGAGATGCGGGTGGACCTAGAAAATGTCACAGACAGTGAACTAAGTCAGAAAGAGAAAAACAAATATCGTATATTCATGCATACATGTGGAATCTAGAAAAATGGTATGGATGAACTGGTTTGCAAGGCAGAAATAGAGACACAGATGTAGAGAACAAAGGTATGGACACCAAGGGGGGAAAGCGGGGGTGGGGGGTGGTGGTGGGATGAATTGGGAGATTGGGATTGACGTGTATACACTAATATGTATAAAACAGATAACTAATAAGAACCTGCTGTATAAAAAAATTAAATTAAAAAAAAGACTTCTTATGTTAATTTCAGTATCTGGTTCATCTCTAGGTATACTCCTATTAACTGTTTTTTTAAATTAATTAATTAATTTTTATTTTTTTATTTTTGGCTGCGTTGGGTCTTCATTGCTGCACGTGGGCTTTCTCTAGTTGTGGCGAGCAGGGGCTACTCTTCATTGTGGTGCGTCTGCTTCTCATTGTGGTGGCTTCTCTTGTTGCAGAGCATGGGCTCTAGCCACACTGGCTTCAGTAGTCGTGGCACGTGTGCTCAGTAGTTGTAGCTCGCAGGCTCTAGAGCGCAGGCTCAGTAGTTGCAGCACACAGGCTTAGTTGCCCCGCGGCATGTGGGATCTTCCCAGACCAGGGCTCGAACACGTGTCCCCTGCATTGGCTGGTGGATTCTTAACCAGTGCACCACCAGGGAAGTCCCTAACTGTTTTTTCTATGATGTGTGTGTGTGTGTGTGTGTGTGTACTTTAATCATATTCTATCTCTTTGCCTAAGAATTTATTTTATAGGAGATCTTTTGGGTGATTAAAAAAAAAAAAATGATACAACATAACTCAGCCAGGGGAGTATTGGGTCTGTTAAGGGAAGACAAGGACACTGAAGGAGTGGCCCATATGTAATGGAAGGAGGTGGGAAAGTTTATATGGGAATGGATACTGAGGGTGCTGGATCAGAGAGTGGAATATAAAGTAGGATAAGGGACAGTTCATCAGTATGGTTAGAATTCAACTCCTTACAGACATCATATATGTGACCCTTTGTGATATGGCTTTTGTGTGTTTTCCAACCTGAGGTTTTATTCAATTTGTCCCCTCTATTCCAGCAATACCAACCTACTTAGGCCAAGTTATTTTACCCCTCTGTAAAACCATTAACAACTCTCTCTTCCTAGAATGTTCACCCTACTCCATCCCCCATTTTACCCCTGCCGTAGGCGCCTATAGTCTACTTCTATTTCATAACAGCCCATCTGGGAATCTTATCTGCTAAGTGAAGTAGAAATTAATGCATCCTTTTTTGGAAACAATTTTGCAATACTGAGAGCCTTAAATTGGTTCAGGAATCCCACTTTTCCCTGGGGGTGGTGTGAGGGGATCTGAAATTTTCAAAAATTTATGCACAAAGGTATTAAAAATGGCATATTTATTATTATAAAAATTAATATAACCCAAATATCTGAAAGTATAGGTTTAAGGAAATTACATCCATACAAAAAAATTGTATGTAGCTATTGAAAATGATGTGTTTAAATAATTTGTAATGATAAGAAAATGCTTATGATACACTAAATAAAAAACAAAATGAAGTTAATAGGACCAAAACTTTGTAATAATATGATAGGAAACAATACTGAAAGAAAATATTACCAAATTTAGCAGCTGTTGTTGCCAGGCATTGCAATAAGAAGAAAAAGTTATTTAAATTTTCTTCTTTCTTATGCTTTTCTGTACTGCAAAATTGGCTCAGGGAACAGATACTGCTTTCATAATCAAGATTTAGGTTAAGTATCCCTTCTGGGAAGAAAAGTCCCTTTTTCTCACAATGTGGAAAAACTATATATATATACATATATTTGTATATACATACATATGTGTATACTTATATATGTATATATATTTTTATCATGGTCCTTACCAAACACAATCATCTATTCACCTACCTGCACCCTTCACTACGATTATGAGGATAAGAATTTTGTCTTTTATTTCTATGACTTGGCATTTATGCATTGCCTGGCACGTAGCAGGTTCCTAACAAATATTTGTTTTCTTTCTCTTTTTTTGGTGGGAGGTTGTTGTTGTTTTCGAACTTCTGACTAAGACAAGTGGTCTCTATTATTCTGAACCTAAGAATAAAAAACCCAAATTTTATTAAAAACAAACTTTTTCAAGAGATGCTTGTGTAACTGATTTTACTTTTGGTGAGTAAAATCTACAGCGTGGGATCATTTTTTTTAAAAATCCAGGACTTCTGACAAAAGAAATAAACTTAGAGTTAAACATGATGAATGTTGTAATTATTCCCTGAACTATAGTTACACGATATTAATACTAATATTTACCTTAAAATAGACTCCAAATTTAACACAGGGTCCTTCCAGATCAGGGGTAAGGCAGGAAGGTGTTTTCCCAATGGTGTTCCTCTCCTTGGGTGCTGTCAGCCCCTATGCAGTATTTCACAGCTAGACTGTAAACAAAAGTTATTCCAGTTGGCTCAACGTACATTCAATAGTAAAATCACAGAAACGAATGGTCTCTGTTCTTCAAAGTATTATCTTGAGCAGACTTTTATTATTAAAGTGTTATAGTTTGCACACATTATTCCCAGCTGGAAATTTGCGTCCAGTTTAACAGTTACATAATATAATCTTTCACGTGAGAATTTTGAGCAACACAATAGGGGCATGAAAATAGACTAACCTATCCTTCTTGGCAGAAAATGTCTTGCTTAAAATGTAAAAGAAATTTTATTTGGGGAACCCTGTGAATATGTTGGAGGAAACCTACGTCGTTGGATTTGACACTGGAGTTAACTCTAGTAATAACCAGAAAGTTGTAGTTATCATCACCACCCAGTATAAAAATAAATTTTCCTCCAGGTTGTGTTTGTGCAGACACGCGTGTATAGAGGGTTAGGTACCACCTACATTCGTTAGGTCATGAGGACCTGGAGGGTGACGCACAATCACCCTGAAAACGTGTGAGGACCCCATGAAAACCCTCCATGGGGAGAGAAGTCTGTCTCTGGATGGTTCTGAGGTGAGTAGGGTGAGGTTAGAGCCAGCGCCCGCGGAGTGGGCATCATCTAGTGGCGCCCCTACCCCGCCCGCCAACAGCTGGCCCAGAACCTTCCTTCCCCCACGCCCCGTCGCGCCCCACAGTATCCCTACCTACCTCCAAGCCCCAGAACCACCCGCGACACCCGGACCCGCGCCCACCACCCCATCCCCTAACTCCCTCCAGGCGAGATCCCCTCGAGCCGCCGCGCTCGTTGCTCGCCCATTGGCCCGCGCGATCCGGGCCGTAAAGCGACTAACGGTTGCCGTTGGCCCGCAGGGTGCTGAGGAGATGGCGTCGGGATCCAGAGCCACGGTGCCTGAAGACTCGGTCCGAACCGTCAGCCCCGGGCAGCGAGGCGAGAAGGCTGTCTCCGCGCTCACCGGGGACTCGGTGGAGGCGGGGACCCTGAAGAGCGCCGCGTCTGCCGTGCGGTGGGTGGTGGCCTCCCCTCGCCCCGTGAAGCGGAAAGCCGTCCGGGAGGCGGCCCAGCGGCGGCTCCAGCTCCTGCCGGGCTCTCAGGCCGAGGGCCGGGGACCGGAGCCCGAGGAGGAGGAAGAGGAGCCCCTTCTGTCGGTGCCGGAGGAGGATGACGAGAAAGCGCAGCCACTGCCCCCAGTCTGCGTGTCCCCCATGAGGGGGATGTGGCGGGAGGAGAAGGTGGCGCTGTATTGCGACGAGGTGCTACAGGGCTGCAAGGTGAGAAGGAGAAGAAAACGGACGGGAATCCAGGGGGACTCGGGTCTTCCTCCTATGCTGATGGGGGTACAGAGGGCACAAAGAAACCCTGCATTTCAAAAAGTAAATTTACGGGGCTTCCCTGGTGGCGCAGTGGTTGAGAGTCCGCCTGCCAATGCAGGGGACACGGGTTCGTGCCCCGGTCCGGGAAGATCCCACATGCCGCGGAGCGGCTGGGCCCGTGAGCCATGGCCGTTGAGCCTGCGCGTCCGGAGCCTGTGCTCCGCAACGGGAGAGGCCACAACAGTGAGAGGCCCGCGTACCGCAAAAAAAAAAAAAAAAGTAAATTTACTCCAAACTTCCAGGGCTTCCACCTTGTTAGAGGTTCCCAGGCCCTGTTAAAAGAGTTCCAATTCGATTTTCCTTCAAACAGATCACATAGTGTTTTCTGGTTTTCTGAGAGGTTATCAGTGCCCAGGTATGCATCTTAGTGTTTTCGTTAACAATCTATGCCCAAGCGTAAGGATAAGGTTACTTAGCCTTGACTTTTACACTACAATAACTCAAAACGTTTACACTTTAAGAGTGGTTCCCAGCCATCAGTCTAGGATGTGGAATGAGGTTTTGTAAAGAAGATACATACTTGGTAATACTGAAGAGCAAATATTGTTTCTTCTAACCTGTTTTTTCTTTTTTTAAGTTATAGCAGAAGAATTTGTGTACAAGGATTTCATTGCACCGATGTTTATAAAATTTAAAAACTAGAAACTAAATTTCCAACTATGGGGGCTGTAAAGAACTTGTGGTGGCTTCATGTAATGGAAAATCATGCAGCTGTAAAAATTATGTTTTCAGAAACTATAGATATGCTTATGCTATAATGTTAAGGAAAAAAAAATCAGAAGACAAAACATATGCTTCATATGTATGGATGAATATATGCATAGAAAAAAGACTGGAAGGAAATGCACCAAAATATCAACAATGGTTATTCTGGCTGTCAGGATTAGGGGTGGTTTTTGTTTTCCTTATATTATCTGTATTTTGCAGATTTTCTGTAGGTTAACCATATTTTATAATCAGAAGAAAAATTTTAAAAATACTGTTACCATAAAACTAGAATGGTATTTAATGACCAATTTATATTTGATATTCGAGGTTGGAGAAGGCTAGACGTCTTAAAGGCAATTGAAAAACATTTATATAAATCACAGTGTCATTAATCAGTCAGGGTCTAATGACTGAGTTTCATAATAGTTTATGTTATTTATCATCCTGAGGTCGCTGAATTGAAATGTAGAAAATCAAATGGGCAGATATTTATTGAATGCTTAATATGCTCATTTGTTTTATAGAGTGGATTTCTATTTTAAATTTTTATGTACTGAATAAATTTTAAATAAAGTCAATAAATCTTTAAAGTTCAGAAAAAGTCATTACTGTTTTTTAACATGATAATAACTATGTTTTTATATGTATAATTACAGTATACTTTTTGCTCAGTGGATTAATAAAACCAGTTACTTAAAACATAATAAGTAGATGTCTCATCTCTGAATTACTCTATTGAGTGAATAGATCTCTTTTAAATTTATTTTAATTTTTTAATGTTTCTATTTTCCATTAAATATAGATTCAGTTAAAAATCTATTATTTCCCAGGTTTTTCATTATTTAAGGGTATATTGGTTTCATATTTAAATAGAAATCAGTAAAAAAATATATAAATCTATAATTTCATATATTTATATGTATCTATTTTTTCTTTTGCTAGGCAGAAGATGCTGATGATGCTATGTGTAGATACCTATCAGAAAAATTAAAGTTGAAAGGCAAATGGCTTGGAGTCTGGAAAACTAATCCTGAGTTATTCTTTGTGAAATATGAAGAAGCTTCTATTTCTTTTGTTGGTATACTGGTTGAGGTAAATAATTTTCACCTGATCCTTGTTCTTTGAGTGAAATTATCAGTTCTTTTTAAGACCAAAATGTAACCTTATTAATTTGAGGCTTTGATACTTAAACAAAGGTTGACAAAAGTTTACTTCTATTTTAAGTTTCTAAGCAAATTAATAGTGTAAAAAGAAGGTAAGGAGGGATATTAGCACCCATTTACCTATAAACAGTTGTCATTAAATCAAATCTAGTAGTATTACATAATATTTATTAGCCTAGTTTCAATTGCTCAAATAACATAAAAATAAAGTGCCTTTCTTAAAATTTAGTAACTTAGGCTTTAATTAACTTGGGCCTTTTTTCCCCATCATTTCTCTTTAATCTTCATTTATCTGAATTATGAGGTTTAGTTACATTAGGAAAGAAAAAAATAGATCAGAAAACTATTGGTAAAATTTGAAATACTTTCCTATGAAAAGTGCCCTTTTAGTGTAATACATCCACTTCCAAACCTTCAGCTGATACAATTTTGCTTTTATAGGTCTATATGTTAAATATTGTAGCATATTTGACATGATAAATTCAGTTCACTTAAAGGTTAATTATCCTTGTATAGAAATCAATATTTACAATCACAAATGGTACCCCTGTTTCAGATAGATATTTCAAATCTGTGGTTTCGGTGACAAGAAAAAATTGTGTTTGAAACTCATTACATTGCACACTGCCTGAAAACAATTCAATTCTGTGTTATATGGAAAAGTAAATTAGTGGTATTTTTACAGTAAAGGATGGCATATTTTCAGTCATAGCTGCTACAAAAGAATATGAAAGTCTTGGGATTAATTTTCCAATAATACTCTATTTTTAGTGGTTCTTTGAGGTTTGACCAACTTCAGATTTTGAGTTGATTTTGCCTAGAACTTTCATAACTTCTTTGGACTTTTTTCATGTGGATAAAATAAGAGGAGGTGGACTCTATAGTATCTGAAAAAAAATTTTTAACAGTGTAAGTTCGGGCTTTTTCAGTCAAGTTTTATGAGGAAGTCCCACATATACAACATATTAAAGTGGAACATTCCTGATTGAAATGAGGGATGGTAACATAGCAATTGCTTGGCTTCTCTCTCAACATCACATGATAGCCCCTACGTTCCATAAAACTTTTCAAGATCCCTAAAGTTACATGGAAACTCACTGGATTGGGTTATCCAAAAATTCTATCAAGTTCTAAGATTTTACATGCAATATATTTACTCTCTTCCTTATTCCAAAAATAACAAACAAGATTACACATAATTAGATTGCTTTAAAATCCTCTATGAAATGCTAACGTCCTTTAAACATTAGAAAGGTGGGAAGAAAAGCGAGAACAGAAGAAAAGCAGAATAACATATTGGCAGATTCTAATTTGCATTACAAGGCATTGAGACTAGCTCTTGGGACCTCTTAAGATTGTGCTGCACCATTCACATTTGGTGGTTTTGTCTGCCTCCACTTCTTTAGTCTTACTTGGATCGAAATATCAACAGTGCTATATAATGCTCCTTGTTCTGAAGTTACAATAATCTATTCCTATGGACCTCAATCTCTGGCTTTAGCTTTAGATGCTATATTAGTTTTTCTATTGCTGCTGCAACAAATTACCACAAATTTGGTGGCTTAATATAAATTTGTTCTTTTACAATTCTATAGGAAAGGAATCTGACATGGGACTAATTGGGCTAAAATCAAGGAGTAGACAGGGCTTATTCCTTTCTGGAAGCTCTAGGGGAAAATCTGTTTCCCTGTCTTTTCCAGCCTTTATAAGGTACCTGCATTCCATGACTTGTGGCCCCCTTTATCCATTTTCAAAGTCCTTCTCACACTCTCTCTCTGGTTCCCTACAGTCTAGAAAGGTGCTTCCATTTTAAAAGACTCATGATTAGAATGGGCCCAACTGGGTAATCCAAGAGAACTTCCCCATCTCAATTCCTTAACCATAATTACATCTGTAAAGTCCCTGTTGCCTTGTAAAGTAATATATTCACAAGTTCTAAGTATTAGGGGACCATTTGAGGGCCATTATTCTGCCTAATACAGATCCATACAACAAAGAGAAAAGGCTTGGAAATATAATATTTGATTGGAAGGAAATCTAGCATATCCTTCTTTGTTACAAAGTGGGCCAAATATTAAGGAAACTTTTTTATAACCTCTGTAGAAAGCAATTTGGTAAAATATATTAAGAACTTTAAAATAGTTTATTTGTTGTAAGTCAGTTATTTCTCAATAAAGCTGGAAGAAATAAAGATAGTAAGAAATAAATAGACCCCACTGCACAGAAAAATAAATAAAAATTAAAAATGTTCATTTTATTTCTAGAAATTCATTCTATAGAAATCATAAATGTAGAAAAAGATTTAATGTATTTAAGGTAATCAAGTCATATTTATAAAATAAAAAATTGGGAAGACCATAGAAGTTTAATAATAGGATATGGGTCAAATAAATGATAATTTATTCATAAGATAGAATATCATGTAGTTATAAAACTTATGATAACAAAAAAACTCTTAATGATTTGGAACATGCTCATTGTGTACATAAAGTAAAACAGAAGACACAAAACTAAATATACAGTATGATCCAACGAAGTACATAGGAATAAAACTGGAAGATAAAGAGCAAAAGGTTAACAGTGATTATCTCTGATGACAGAATTTTGGTTGATTTTTTAAAATTTTGTAAAAAAAGCATGTCTAGTCACCATCAGTAAGCTTTCTTGGACAACATGCTTTAAAATTTTGTTTATATCCCTTGATGAAGGCTTAGAGAATCTTTAATTTGCAGATGTTTAAGGGAATTCTCAGTGGATTCTGGAAATTGGTTATTTACCTGATTCTGCTATATCATAGTTGTAAAGACGAAATAGTAACTTTGGGCTGTGCTCAACATTCACAGCTTGCATCGCGGCTATTTCCACACACTCCCAACTCCAGTAATAGGCTCCTTGGTTTTAAAGCCTGTTTTAAAACTTGGTGATCTCTAGACCTGCTGGACAGCTTTTGGGATCTCCCTCCATCATCATCCTAGAAATTTCTTTCATCATTCTCTTGTGTAAATAACCTATTTCCCCAAATTGCTTTTTTCTTAGTTTATTCTCTCATTTTGGCCAAGGATCTTATCCTAATAGCTTCACGGGTAAGGGCACAAAGTAGATAAAATTTTTGTGATATTGTGTGCTTGAAAATATCTTTACAGATCTTCAAGTTTATTTGACAGATTAACTGGATACACAAATTCTAGGTTTGATTTCATGCCCAGAATTTGTAAAATTCTATTCCATTGTCTTCAAACTTCCAGTGTTGCTGGTTGAGAATCCAGTGTCACTGATTCTTTGATGATATATATATAGATATATAGATATAGATATATAGATATAGATATAAAATATATGTATATATTTTTGTGGCTGTGTTGAGCCTTCGTTGCTGCGCATGCGCTTTCTCTAGTTGCAGCGAGCAGGGGCTACTCTTCGTTATGGTGCGCAGGCTTCTCATTGCAGTGGCTTCTCTTGTTGCGGAGCAATAGGCTCTGGGCTTGCGAGCTTCAGTAGTTGGCGATGCGTGGGCTCAGTAGTTGTGGCTCGCGGGCTTAGGTGCTCTGTGGCATGTGGGATCTTCCTGGACCAGCACTCGAACCCATGTCCCCTGCATTGGCAGGCGGACTCTTAACCACTGTGCCACTAGGGAAGTCCAGCTGATATATTGTTTCCTGTCTGAAAACTTGTAGTATCTTCTCTTATAGTATTGTCCCCAGAGTCCTTCACCAAAATGATAGCAAAGGGATTTTTTAAAAGGTACCCAAGGACAAGAGATAGAAAAGGAGACAATAGCAACACAATTTAGAAGGTGTAAAACATATAAATAAATGACAACTGACTTAGTAGAGCTAAGAAAGTTGAATTCTGTTTACAGTAGGGAAAGCCGGAAAAAAAAACAACACTTAATTTACACTGCATAACCCCAAAGGCTTAGGAACTGACTGTACTGAGAACTTGAATTGGCTTGAAGATGGAGCTTGAATTCAAGAAGAATAGCTTGAAAGCTATTTAAGAAACAGAGACTTCCCTTCCAGGAAGATGGAGTAGACAAACTTTTCCCTATTCTTCCTATCAAGTACAGCTAAAAACCCTGGATTATATGTGTAAGTAAACATAAGACTCTGCAAGTTGGAGAGAAGGCAGATTGTCTAGGGACCTTGTGACACAAGGAATGACATGATGATGAGTTCCCTGGGCTTTACTTCATATATCCTAGACTGTGTACCAGAGGAGCTGGAAACCTGGAAACACCAACAGGTGTAGGAAAAAAAATAAAAAATGCCCCTCAAAAGCCTGCTTTCTCTAGTCAAAGTTAGGAAAGGGACAGCCAAACAATACAGAAAAAAAACTGCTGCTCTTCACTCCCATCTTGCAAGAAAAGACAAAGTGAAGAACCTACACTTCCACCCTTGCCAAGTTGTAACAAGGCACACTAACCCCACTCCCAGAGTGGTGTTAGAGAAGATCTAGTGGGAAGAAAATGGGGAGCTGGGTGATAAGGAACTTTCCCTGCCTTCCATGATGTCAGTGTAGACTACATGGGAAGCCCGGACTACCACCCCCACTGGTAAAGGGACTCCTTCCACTCCCTGCAAGGATGGTGTCAGAAAAGGTCTAGTGGAGAATCAGAACTTTCACTACCACCCCCATGATGTTAGTGGAGACAACGTAGGGAGCAGTAATGAGGTGCTCTCCTCTCTCTGAGCCAGGGTGGTATCAGTGGAGGCCTAATAGAGAACCTGAACTCCCACCCCTGAATAGCAGTAATGAACAACCCCCTCATCCTCCAGGATCAACAGAGGCTGAGCAGAGAATCTGAACTTCCATCCCCATCTGGCAGTAACAAAGCCCCTTTTCCATGCCGGATTGGTGTCAGAAGAGGACTGATAAAATAAAAGGTTTAAATAAAATCAATACTCTCACAATGTAATACACAAAATGTCCAGTTTTCAATAGAAAATTACTTGTCATCACTCTCAATTACTTCTAAGACCCAGGAAGATCTCAACTTGAATGAGATAAACCAATAGACATCAACACTGAGATGACACAAATGTTAGAATTATCTGATAAGGATTTTAAAGCAGCCATCATAAAAATGCATCAGTGAGCAATTATGAACACATGCAAAATGAAAAAATAGGTCTCAGCAAAGAAATAGAAAGTAAGTAAATGAAAGATATAAAGAAAATGAAATGATGTAAAGAAAAACCGAAACAAAGTTTTAGAACTAAAACTAAAAAATATATAGTAACTGCAATTAAAAACTCAGTGGATGTGCTCAACAACAGAATGAAGACAGAGGAAACAATCAGTAAACTTGAAGGTAGAATAATAGAAATGACCTAACTGAACATCTGAGAGAAAATAGATTAAAAAAACCCCCCAAACCAAAAAATAAGCAAACAAATAAAAAACGGAGCCTCAGGGCCATGTTAGACTGTAACAATTCATGTTTTCAGAGTCCTAGAAGAAAAGATTGGGCTGAAAAAAATATTCAAAGAAATAATGGCTGAAATTCCCCAAATTTGGCAAAAGACATAAACCTACAGATTTAAGAAGGGGGCTTGAGAAGCATGGTTAAAGATGGGAGTATCCCACTGAAAAAAAGATTGTGATACTTCATTGGTACTGAATGTTAGGATCCTCTGTCTTCTACCCTGATTCTCCTTCTAGAACACAGGCAGCTAAGGCATATCTCTCTAGGCATTAAAATTGAAAGATTCTTCTATGATCAGTTCAAAAGAAAAGATCTAAAGATACTGATACATGAAGTTCCCATGGAAAGAGCCTGGGCAGAACATCTTACAGTGGATCCATAGTAGACTTGTTCCACACAGACCTTCCAATTACTTTTATAGTACTCAACTCTTAAATATGAGCAGACAGCCAAGGGTCACCAGACATTTGAGGAAACTTAAATATCAAAACAGTGGTTAAAACAGCAGAAAAGAAGACATTTGGAAGAAACAGATGACAGGGAGAAGAAACACACACACACATATATAAAACTATTAATATTCTCAGAAAGAAGAGACAAGCTAAAGCATTCATGAAACAAGAACTGGATCCTGTATGATGGGAAAATTCCAAGAAAGAAAGAGAGCTTTTGGAAAATAAAAATACAACAGCAAGTGAAAAACTGAATAGAAGGATTAGAAGCATTAGAAGATAAAGTGGAGTAAAATCTCCCATAAAGTAGAGCTGAAGGACTAAGAAATGGAAAGGAAAGAGAGGAGAGTAGTTAGGGGATTGGGTCCAACATCCAATTAAATGTTCTAGAGAGAGAAAAGGAAGGAGGGAGGGAGGGAAGAAAAGAAGAGGAGAAGGAGAGAGAGAGAGAAATAGGAAGAGGAGAAAACAAGAACAACATACAGAGGAAAGAAAATTGTCAAGTTGTGAAAGTTTCCTAGAACAAAAGGACATGAATTTCTAAATTGAAAAGGCCCACTGATTGTCTAGCACATAGTGAAATTTGAGAACACGAGGGCCAAAGAGAAGGTTGAGCAGGATTACAGAGAGAAAAACAATAAGTTCATATAAATGATCAAGAGGCAGAATAGCATTGGACTTCTCAAAAGTAAGTTCTTAACTTTAAAAAGCTATGTAAGTATATTGTCAACAAAAGTGATATCCTAACCTAGAATTCTATACCCAGTCACACTATCAGTTAAGTAAAAGAGTAGAAAAAATTTTCTCTTTTCAAGGATATCATATAGCATATAGCCTTTTCAGGTTGGTTTCTTTCACTTAGTAATATGCATTTAAGGTTCCTCCATGTCCTTTCATGGCTTGATGGCTCATTCCTTTTTACCACTGAATAATATTCCATTGCCTGGATGTACCACAGTTTATTTATCCATTCATCTACTGAAGGGCATCTTGGTTGTTTCCAAGTTTTGGCAGTTATGAATAAAGCTGCTATAAGTAGCATTAGGTAAATAAAATCTACTTAAAAATAAACAATTTTATTGGAGATGTACTTGAAAATGTTTAAAATTCATTATTGGAAGTGTATTTTTTTCAGCTTTATTGAGGTTTAACTAACAAAATTGTAGGATAGGGTGTATAACATGATGATTTTATATATATATATATATATATATATATGTATATCCATATACATTGTGAAAGGATTCCCTTCATTAAGTTAATTAACATGTCCATCACCTCACGTATTTACCCCCCCCTTATTTGGTGAAAAGATTTAAGTTCTATCTTAGGAAATTTCAAATATATACTACAGTGTTATCAACTATAGTCACTATGCTATACATTAGATCCTCAGACCTTATTCACCTTATAGCTGAAAGTTTGTACCCTTTTACCAACTTCTGTAATTTTAAATTTTGTGTTAATACTTAGCATAATTTATTAATTTTTAAAGCTACTGTCAACTCAGTGGTTCTCAAGCACTGATTTTCAGACGTGCTGGAGGTTATCACTCTATTGTGGTGAAATGAGACAAGTAAGCACAATATAGTGTGCAGTTTATGAAGCTAAATTTATTCAACCTAAGGACTTTACCTTTTTTTAGGATTTCATTTTTTGATTATGTCCATTCTACTTTTTTTTGGTACTTTATTAGCCTTTCTTTTAAAAATAATGTAATATAGATAGTAGGATTTTTAAAAACATACTTTTATGGCAAAATTAGTCCAAAAACTTTTTTTAATACTACTATTTTATAAAATCCCAAAGTCTGGCAACTCAAACTTAGAATAATGTGGGAGATAGGCAATTCCTCTCATGAACCTTAAAATTAATGTTGTTTAAGAATTAGTTTGAAAAATTGTGTTTATATTTTATTCAATATTGATCTATTATTATTATGTATGTTGATTGTTAGAGAAGTCATAAAAATTTAAAAGAAGAAATTTTATAAGTAGGTCATATTTGAGAAAGAATTCTTGTGGTTTACTTTCATTTATAATTACAAATTTTATAATATTTATCTTAGGTAACTTGTAAACTACGCCAAAGCTCATCATCTTGTTTCAAAGTTACTGTTTCTGTTGCTGAGCCCTTTTCTTCTAACATCGCAAATATTCCAAGGGATTTGGTCGATGAGATTTTGGAAGAACTAGAGCATAGTGTGCCTCTCTTGGAAGTGTACCCTGTTGAAGGACAAGATTCTGATTCACATGATATTGCTTTGGCCTTGGAAGTTGTAAGGTATTAGAGGTTATTTCTTCTGAAAGTTCAATTCTCATATTCAAAAAGTTAATTTAATATGTAAGTTTTGTTCATATAGGCACTTTATTTAACTTTTACTCACTGCTGAATTCAATTTTTCTATTTTTAATGAACATACTTGTAACTTTTACTTAAAACATTCTCTCTTGTGGAAGTTTGCTGTTTTTTGATCTTGCATTTTACAAAAATTGAATTTTGAACAGTTCTAGAGATAAGTAATGCTAAATTCTAGGGAATTCCCTGGCAGTTCAGTGGTTAGGACTCAGCACTTTCATTGCTGGGGCCCAGGTTCAATCCCTAGTCGGGGAACTAAGTTCTGGGAAGCTGCACGGCACAGCCAAAAATACCCAAAATCCAAAAAACAAAACCACTAAATTCTGTTCATATTTAAGCATCTTAAATATATTAGATTTCATTTTTCACATTTAAAGGTATTACACATACCTGATGTCTTCATCCCCATTGTGATTGCTTCTTACAAGTTGATATCATTTGAGAGAAGCTATACGTAAGCATAATACAGAATACTGGGGGCATGTTTTTGTTTTCCTAATACTCCCCCAATATAAAAATATGATGATATCTCAAGTATTATTTCTTTGGTAAACAAAGCCATAGCCACAATCTATGAAATGTGGAACATGAATTTTACAATCCCACTTCAAGAAACATTATCTTATCTGTAGTAACTTGAAATAGAATGCAGATCATCTAATGTATAAAGTTTTACTTTTAATATTAGTTCACTGAAAGATCATTTTGAAATATTTTTCTTAACAATTAAGCTTCATATAAAGATTTCTGACATCAGAATGTCTTTTTAATTCTAAACATGTACTGGCTGATTTTGATCACTGTCATCTCAATTTGATTTATCATAGGTTTTTTTATGACTTTCTTTGGAGGGACTGGGATGATGAAGAAAGTTGTGAGAATTATACTGCTTTGATTGAAGAAAGAATTAATTTGTAAGTATAGTTAAAAGCATTCATCACAGTATGTAAGATAAACATTGTAACTATACTCATACTTTTCAGGTGGTGTGATATACAAGATGGAACAATACCTGGTCCTATTGCACAACGTTTCAAAAAGACTTTGGAGAAGTATAAAAACAAGCGAATCGAGCTCATTGAGTATCAGAGCAATATTAAAGAAGATCCATCTGCAGCAGAGGCTGTTGAATGCTGGAAAAAGTACTATGAGATAGTAATGCTCTGTGGATTATTGAAAATGTGGGAAGATTTACGCCTCAGGTAATAATTTGTTCTATTTTAAATGGAAACAAAAAGATTGCATGGTCATTCTTTTATCATATCACTTGTCATATATGTTACCCTAATTGAAATAGATTATAAAAGTAGATGTCCAATTTATAAGCACAGGTGCAACTACCAATATTGGAAAATTATTTTTATATTAGCTGAATTAACTGAAATCATTGTTTGGGGTTTTTTTGATGAAAAAAATCGCATAAATCTAGTCCTTTCCTTACCTTTCTCCTTTACCTTCTTAATTTTGGCCAAAGCATAGAAAAGAGTAAGTAGACGTCATCCACATATAAAATGAAAAGTAGAGAGAGAGTTGACTAATTTGGCTGCCTAATTTCTTTTCTAACCAAAATAAGTTGTTTTTTTGATGTTAAATAAAATAATGCAGATTTAACTGGCATCATTCTCCAGAATACTTCAAAATGTATTAAAATATTTTTACATTACTGTGCAGTAAAGTATATATTTCTGTCTTTGTTTGAAATAGAGGGGAAAGAGGAATTCTTGCTCATGACCCCAAAATTAATGGAAAATCTTGACTGGAGCCAAAGGACTTTTGGCTATTTCATACTAAGTTGTTAAGCTCCTTCCTTTGTGTTCCACCATTACTCATTCTTTGCCTTAGGAATTCTAAGCCATATTTTACTTGTCTAACAATTAATTATTAGCCTAAATATTTTCTTATTCTATTTTCTTTCAAGTTTGACCTTTTTAAATTTTTATTTATTTATTTATTTTTTGCGGTATGCGGGCCTCTCACTGTTGTGGCCTCTCCCGTTGCAGAGCACAGGACAGGCTCTGGATGCACAGGCTCAGTAGCCATGGCTCACGGGCCCAGCCGCTCCGCGGCATGTGGGATCTTCCCGGACCGGGGCACGAACCCGTGTCCCCTGCATCGGCAGGCAGACTCTCAACCACTGTGCCACCAGGGAAGCCCTCAAGTTTGACCTTTAAAAAAAAAAAAATTACTTATTTGTTTATTTATTTGGTTGTGCCGGGTCTTAGTTGCGGCATGCGAACTCTTAGTTGTGGTGCGCATGTGGGATCTAGTTCCCTGACCAGGGATTGAACCCAGGCCCCTGCATTGGGAGTGTGGAGTCTTAACCACTGCACCACCAGGGAAGTCCCCAAGTTTGCCCTTTTTAAAAATCACTAATAATCTCATTCTAGTGCCCATTTTTGATGTTTCATTGTTAGTGGGATTCCTGTGTAACAAAATCTTAGGATTACTTTGGGGAATCAGTATAGATAAGATTTTTGAAATCCACTTATCTAGAAATCCAGATTCAGTGAAAGTTGAATTTTAATACAAGTTATCGTTACTAGACTTTATATTCTAATGGTATAGGGCAACACAGAGTCCTCTCATCTTAAAAGTTATAATCACAGAGAATCTTATTCCAGGGGTGGTGGAGTGAGTTAATTGGTCAAACCTTTCCATAGGTAACAATTATAATATCTGGCAAAATATATTAAAAGTCTTCAAATATTTTAAGGCACTATGAAATGACCAAAAGCATCAGGAACAAGAAAAGTTTATCTTTGGAATGGGTAAGAAATGGGAACTTGTGGCATTCTGTTCTGAGGGTCATCACCAGTTCTCATAGCCCAGGCAACAAAAAAAATGGCATCTTACTGTTTCAAGGTGACAAAGGACAGTGCTGGCAGAGCAGCTGGAAATTTAGTTGGGATAGTCTGAAAGTGAGAGAGCTGCAAAAGGAGTGAGACCCAAAATTTGAGCATAAACTCTGCTCAGATCCTTGGCTGTCCACTAAACTTTGCTAGCAATGGCAGGGGAGAGAAATCTGGGAACTCTGCTAAATAAGGAAGTATAAGAGCGAAACATGGAAGGTGAGAGAACTGAGCAGAGATGTCAGCTGCTACATACCTCAAGGAAAACATTTTGCATTTTGAGGCCAGGCAAGTTAACTGCCTGCTAAAATACAGGACTAACAATCCTCAGAAGAACATAACACAGAGTTACCAGAGTATATTATCCAAAATCTCCAGTGTTCAACCCAAAATTAATAGGTATGCAAAGAAACCAGAAATTTAGATCTATCCTCAGGAAAAAAAGAAGTTAATAGAATCTGATTTTGGGTGGGCCCAGATGTTAGATTTGTCAGACAAAGACTTCAAAGCAGCTGTTATAACTATATCAGAGAACTAAAGGAAAGAGCATAAGTATACAGAGAATCTCAACAGAGAAATGAAAACTATAAAATAGAACCAAGGATTTCCAGATTCAGCTCTGACATGCAAAGAGCTTGTGAGTTATCAGTCCTATCCTTACAACAAGAAAAAAGCTGAACAAACTTGAAAATTACTTTCTTGGAACTATCAGAGAACTGAGGTCACAGGACAAACTGCCACCCTGAAATCTGGAGAAAGGTAAGAGTCACAGCTAAGATCTGCTTACCTCAAACAGAATCCACTAGAGCCATAAATTGTAAGACTTAAATGGTAATTTTGATAGATTGCTGGAGGCTGAATGTTAACGAGTATGAGAGAAACTCCTGGGGAGCTGCAGTTCTTAGGGAGACCTCATACCTTTGTGGGGTTTAACCTCCAGGAGTCTCACTAGGTTCTCAGGTGAAGAGCCAAGAAAGATCCCATTATGACTGTGGCAGGGTGAAGGGAAAAGTAACCACTGTGAAATATACCCCGAGCATTTTCCATAACAAAGATCTATTCTCCAGGGGAAAAGACTTTACCAGAGCTTTTTCCCACCTAGAGGAAGAGCATTTCCCTGACTCTAGCCCCATCTAGCCTTCTTGTCTGGGTAAAGAGCAGACTAAGAAACACTTGTGAAGGTCACAGTTTGGTGATACAGACTCAGTAAAATTCTGAAAATCAATCATAAGAATATAGAACATTTCCTCTCTGCCGAAACTTAAAACCACACCAACAGGATTCCAGTATAATAACTGGATTATAGTTAAAAGACCTGTAAGACGCAGACTCTTCCAAGAGTAGTTTTAAAGGAAGAGGAGGAGACAGAAATATGGAAAGGAGAGGAGACAGAAATATGGAAAGGAGAGGAGACAGAAATATGGAAACTACAGCAATTTGAAGCCTCTGACACCTAAAGCTACAACAAACAAACACAGGCTACCTCCTGGTTGGATTAATATAAAACCTCACACTAAAAGCCTATCTCCCTCACTTCCTATTAGCCAATACATCATGTGTGGGTTTCAACAAAAAATTATAAGATATGCTAAAAGGCAAGAAAAAACTAAGTCTGAAGAGGGAAAGCAAGCATCAGAACCAGACTCAAGTATGATTTTGGAATTAACCAAACAGGAAATTTAAAATAGCTGTGATTGGGACTTCCGTGGCAGTCCAGTGGTTAGGACTGCGTGCTTCCACTGCAGGGGGCACAGGTTCAATCCCTGGTCAAGGAACTAAGATCCTGCATGCCGTGCAGTACAGCCAAAAAGAAAAAAAAAAAAAAAAGCTATGATTAATACGTTAAGGACTTTAATGGGAAAAAGTACACAACCTGCAAGAACAGATGGCTAATGTAAGCAAAAGATGGAATCTGTAAGAACAAATTAAAAAATCATCCTAGAAATCAAAGACACTGTAAATAGAAATGAAGAATACCTTTGAAGGGCTCACCAGTAGATGGGACACAACTGAGGAAAGAATCAGAAAGCTTGAAGATATGTCAATTGCATTGTCTCAAACTGAAATGCAAAGAGAAAAAATAATGAAAAAACAACAAAACATACAAAAACTGTGGAACAGTTTCAAAGAATGTAGCATATGTGTAATTGGAATACCAGAAGAGAAAAAGGAAATGCAGCAGAAAAAAAATTTAAATTAATAATGGTGAAAGGGCTTCCCTGTTGGTGCAGTGGTTGAGAGTCCGCCTGCTGATGCAGGGGACACGGGTTCGTGCCGCGGTCCGGGAAGATCCCACATGCCACGGAGCGGCTAGGCCTGTGAGCCATGGCTGCTGAGCCTGTGCGTCCGGAGCCTGTGCTCCACAACGGGAGAGGCCACAACAGTGAGAGGCCCGCGTACCGCAGGAAAAAAAAAATAATAATAATGGTGAAGATTTTCCAAATTAAATGCAGACACCAAACCACAGATTCAGGAAGCTTAGAGAACTCCAAGCAGGATAAATACCCCAAAATTGTATAAATAGGCATATTATATTTAAACTGAAGAAAACCAAAGATAAAGAAAAAATCTTGAAAGAAGCCTAGGGGGGTAAGGAAACCCTACCTATAGGTGAACAAGAATGAGAAATTCAGTGGGCTCCTTATAAGAAATCATGTAAACAAGATGATAGTGGAGTGAAATATTCAGTGTTGAAAGAAAACCACCATCCTAGAATTCTATGTCTAGTGAAATTATCCTTCAAAAGTGAAGGGGAATAGCTTCCTTAGACCAAAAAAAAAAAAAAAAGAAGAGCAAACTAACAAAAACCAAAGGAATTTGTCACCAGTAGATTGGCCTTGCAAGAAAGGCTAACGGAAGTTCTTCAGGGAGAAGAAAAATTATTACAGGTCAGAAACTCAGATCTACTTATACAAAAGAAGAGCTTTGGAGGAGGAATAAATGAAGATAAAATCTTTTCTTTTTCTTATTCTTAATAGATCTCTATCAATCTAAAAGATAACTATTTAAAGTAATAGTAGTTATGATGGTATTGGGTGGTAATTGTTTATGGATTGGTTAAATAAGTGACAGTAATATCATAGGGATAGGAGGGGAGAAATGGGAAAACTCTGTTAAAAGGTACCTGTACTGTACATGAAGTAGTATAGTGTTATTTGATGGTGGACTTAGTTTAAAATGTATATTGCCATCTATAGGGCAAACACTAAAAAAACTTTTTAAAATAATTGATATGTTAAGAGGGAAGATAAAATGGAATTACTAAATGCTCAGCTAAAACTAGAGGAGACAAAAAGGAGGTACAACAAATAGAAAACTGTTGCAAGTGTAGTAGATATTAATTTAACGATATCAATAATTTATTTTTAAAAATTTTTATTTATTTGGCTGTGCTGCGTCCTAGTTGTGGCACGTGGGATCTTTTTAGTTGTGGCACGTGGGGTCTTTAGTTGCGGCATGCGACCTCTTAGTTGCGGCGTGTGGGATCTAGTTCCCCGACCTGGCATTGAACCCAGGCCCCTGGCATTGGGAGCACAGAGTCTTAGCCACTGGATCACCAGGGAAGTTCCTCAATAATTACTTTAAATGTGAATGATCTAAATACATAAATCAAAAGATAAGAGATTGTCAAAGTGGATAAAAAGACAAGATTCAACCATATGTCATCTACAAGAAACCCACTTTAAACATAAAGGCTTAGAAATGTTCAAAGGAAAAGGTTAGAGAAAGATACTTCATGCTAACACAACCATTAAAAAGCTGGAGTAGCTATATTAATTTCAGACAAAGTAGGCTTTCAGAATCAGTAAAATTATCAGGAATTGCATAATGATAAATGGTTTGATTTTCCAAGAAGACATGACAATCCTTAATGTGTGTATGCACCCAACAACAGAGAATCAAAGTATGTGAGGCAAAAACTGATAGAAATGCAAGGACAAATAGACAAATACACTATTATAGTTGGAGACTTCAGCATCCCTTTTTCAATAGTTGATAGATCAATCAATAATAATAATAGATCTAGAGGAGAATTCCTCTTCTTGAAAAAGAACATTACAAAAACTCTACAGCTAACATCATACTCACTGGTGAGAAACTATATGCTTTCCCTCTAGGAATAAGGCAAGAATATTTTCTCTAATCACTTCTATTCACCATCATACTAGAAGTCTTAGATAGCACAATAGGACAAGAAATAGAAATGAAAGGTATACAGGCTGGGAAGGAATAAATAAAACTCTTTACAGATGACATGACTGTCTACATAGAGAATCCTAAATAACCACCACAATAACAAAAAAGCCTGGAACAAAAAATGAGTATAGCCAGTTCACAGGATGCAAGGTTAATATTCAAAAGTCAATTTCTTCCACCCCAATGTTCATAGCAACATTATTTATAATAGCCAAGATATGTAAGCAACCTAAGTCCATATAGATTCAATGGAATAGTACTCAGCCATATAAAGAATGAAATTTTGCAATTTGCAACAATATGGATGGACCTGGAGGTATTATGCTTAGTGAAATAAGTCAGACAGAGAAAAATAAATACTGTCTGTATTCACTTGTGTGTGGAATATAAAAAATAAAACAAACTGGTGACTATAACAAAAAAGAAACAGACCTACAGATATAGAGAACAAACTAGTGGTTACCAGTGGGGAGAGGAAAAGGGGGAGACACAAGATAGGAGTAGGGGATTAAGAAGTACACACTACTATGTATAAAATAAATAAGCTACAAGGATATATTGTACAGCACAGGGAATATAGCCAATATCTTATAATAACTATAAGTGAAGTATAATCTATAAAAATTTTGAATCATTTTGTACACCTGAAACTAATATAATATTGTAAATCAGTAAACCTCAGTTAAAAAGTCAATTGCTTCCTTATAAACCAGGAACAATTTAGAATTCTAAAAAATACCACTTACAGTAGAGCCAAAAAAATGAAATACTTAGGTATAAATCTAACAAAATATGTATAGGATCTATATGTGAAAAATTATAAAACTATGATGACAGAAAAGAAAAGGGAATGTAAATAAATGAAGAGATAGTCCATGTTCATGGATTGGAAGACTCAATGTTGTTAAGATGTCAGTTCTTTCCAACTTGATCTATAGATTCAATGCAATCCTAATGAAAATCTCAGAAAGCTATTTTGTAGATACCACCTACTTCTAAAATTTGTATGGAAAGGCAATAGCCTAAGATAGCCAACACAGTACCAAAGAAGAATAATGGTATTGGTGAAGGAATAGACATATAGATCAATGGAACAGAATAGAGAGTCCATAAATGGATCTACACAAATATAGTTGACTGATTTTTGGCAAAGAAAATTAAATTAGAGAAAGGATATTCTTTTCAACAAATGGAGTTAGAATAATTGAATGTCCTTGTGTAAAAACATGAACTTAGACACAGACCTTACACCTTTCACAAAAAATTAACTCACAGTGATCCGTAGACCTAAATGTAAACAAACTAAGACTTCTAGAATAAAACAGAAGAAAATCTATGTGACTTTGGGTTTGGCAATGAGTTTTTATATACAACACCAAAAGTATGATCCATGAGAGAAAAAGATGATGAATTAGACTTCATTAAAATGAAAAACTTCTGCTCTGTGAAAGACACTGTTAAGGGAATGAGAAGATTAACCATAGATTTGGAGAAAATATTTGCAAAACACATATCTTATAAAGGATTTGTATCTAGGGGAATTCCCTGGCAGTCCAGTGGTTAGGACTCTGCGCTTCCACTGCAGTGGGCACGAGTTCAATACCTGGTCAGGAACTAAGATCCTGCATGGCATGTGGTGTGGCCAAAAAAAAAAGAGACATATCTAATATATAGATAGATAGATATAGATAGATCTCTTAAAATTCATTCATAAGTAGCAAATAACCCAATTAAAAATGGGAAAAGGACTTAAACAGACACCTTACCAAAGAAAATATATAGATGGTAAATATATAAAAAGATGCTCGAGGGACTTCCCTGGTGGCGCAGTGGTTAAGAATATGCCTGCAAATGCAGGGGACACAGGTTCAGTCCCTGGTCCGGGAAGATCCCACATGCCATGGAGCAACTAAGCCCGTGTGCCACAACTACTGGTCCTGCGCTCTAGAGCCTGTGAGCCACAAATACTGAGCCCGCGTGCCACAACTACTGAAGCTTGCATGCCCAGAGCCCATGCTCCACAACAAGAGAAGCCACCATGAGAAGCCCGCGCACCGCAGCAAAGAGTAGACTCCGCTCGCTGCAACTAGAGAAAGCCCACAAGCAGCAATGAAGACCCAACACAGCCAAAAATAAATAAATCAATAAATTTAAAAAAAGATGCTCAACATCATTTGTCATTAGGGAATTACAAATTAAAATGAGATCTCATTATAACCTATTAGAATGGCTAAACAAACAAAACAAAGCAAAAACCTGACAATACCAATTGCTGACAAGGATGTGGAGCAATAGGAACTCTCATTATTTATGGGAATACAGAGTAGTACAGCCTCTTTTGAAGACGGTTTGATAGTTTCTTAAAAGCTAAACTTATTCAAACCGTTGGTATTTACCCAAATAAGTTGAAAATATGAACAGAAATAAAAAGGATTATTAAGGAATAGTATGAGCAATTATATGCCAACAAATTAGATAACCTAGATCAAATGGACACAATCTACCAAAACTGACTCAAACAGAAACAGAAAATTTGAATGGACCTATAGCTAGTAGGGAGATTGAATTAGCAAATTTAAAAACTATCCACAAAGAAAAGCCAAGGACCAGATATCTTCACTGGTGAATTCTACCAAACATTTAAAGAATTAACACCAATTTTTTTTTTTTACAAACTCTTCCAGAAAATAAAAAGAGAAGGGAACACCTCCCCAACTCATTCTATGAGGCCACTATCAACCACCCTGATACTAAAACTATAGAAAGACATAACAAGAAAACTACATAAACTATACCGTATAAATATAGATGCAAAATCCTCAGTAATACTTTAACAAACTGAGTCTAGCAACATATAAAAAGGATCATACATTATGACAAATGGAGTTTATCCCAGGAATGCAAGGTTGGTTTAAAATATGAAAATAAATCAATGTAATACACAATACAGCCATATTATCATCTCAATTGTTATAGAAAAATCATTTGACAAAATTCAACACTCTTTCACAACAAAAATTCTCAAGAAGCTTGGAATAGCATGGATCTTTCCCAACCTGTTTGAGACCATCTATGAAAAACCTGTAATTAACATCACACTTACTGATGAAAGAATGGATATTTCCCTGCCTAAGATCAGGAACAAGACAAGTATGTCCATTCTTGTATTCAGTTGTACTAGAGTTTCTAGCCAGAGCAGTAGGCAAGAAAAAGAAATAAAAGTCATCCAGATCAGAAAGGGAAAAGTAAAATTATCTGTACTTGCAGATGACATGCTTGTATATAGAAAATCCTATAATGAAATACTGCTCTGCGCTATAAAGAAAGAAATTGCTGATACACAAAATAACATGATGGATCTCAAAATAGTCTGACTGAAAAAAGCCAGACACAAGAGAGTACATAGCATATTCCATTTTAAAATTCCATTTAAAAATTCCAAGAAAGGGGGCTTCCCTGGTGGCACAGTGGCTGAGAGTCTGCCTGCTGATGCAGGGGCCATGGGTTCGTGCCCCGGTCCGGGAAGATCCCACATGCCGCGGGGCGGCTGCGCCCGTGAGCCATGGCCGCTGAGCCTGTGCGTCCGGAGCCTGTGCTCCGCAAAGAGAGAGGCCACAACAGTGAGAGGCCCCCGTACCTCAAAAAAAAAAAACAAAAAAAAACTTCCAAGAAAGGGAAATCTATGACAGAAAGCAGATCAGTGGTTTTCTGGGAGTGGATGTGGAGGATTGACTGCAAAGATGCATGAAGGAACTTATCAGTATGATGGGAATGTTCTATATCTTGATTATTATGATTGAGTTAAATGGGTGTTTACATTTGTGAAACCTCATAGAATGGTTCATTTAAAATGAGTGTCTGTGATGTAAATTATACCTTAATAAAGGTATAATTTAAAAAATCACATATACCTTTAATTTCAAAACTAGGATTCTATGAGAAACTACTTATTTCCTGCATGTAAGATGCTTTACTCTTTGAGCAACTAGTAATTAGCTATACAGTGAAAAAAATGTATGAGTATTTCTCTCAAAATCAAAACCAATTGCTTAAATAGGTATAAAAATGCTGAATGGGTTTGATTTTGAAATGTTGAATGAAACTTTTGCTTTGGAGGACATTGCTGGTATCTTAAAATTCAAAATTTAATAATTGGTGTCATAAATTCTTAGAAACAGTTTTCTGAAATTTTAAGCTTTACAAAAATATTAACAATTGAAATATAAGCTGAAAAATATTGGTATTAATGCTGCATCCCATTAGCATCAAGCAATAATCAAAGTGCTGCAGAGAACCCAAAAGATTACACCTAAGGAGACTGCTGGTAAATATGTTGAAAAAGGAGTATCCCTTTTGGCTGACAGTAACGGTAAAAGTTATACTCAATTTTTTTTTTCCTTTCTTTCTTTTGATGACATTTAAATGATTGATAGGAAACAGGAACTGTAAAGAAAAGCAGAAAGAAGAGAAAGAGCACTGAACATCAAACAGTTAAGAAGCAATGAAGAGGGAAGCTATAATTGTTCTGCTGGGAGGCCAGCAGCCAACTATATCTATGGAGAACTTAACCTTTGAAACAAAAACAATCTGTTAAATGAACATAGTATCTCAAATTAGGCATGTCCCAAAACATTCTTATACCTAAGTATCAGAGACATAATCTATCGCTGCTTCAAGTGTCTACAATTCAGTGGATTATGAAAGTACAATCAAGAAAATTTCTACTGTATTGAAAAGTTGAGATGATTGTAGTGGGTTGCACACAGATTTTCATTAAAATGAAAAGATTTTAGAATTCAAAGCTTTAAACAGTTACCTAAAAGATTTCAATTGTTGCATTGCTCTCAAGTTGCTCATTGCTCTCAAGAAGCTTAAAATTAGTTAAACCTATTTCTCAAAGATGCTTAGTACCAAGTTTTAATTTTCTAAGTAAGTATATGTTGTCTTTTTCATGTTAATTTAATCATAAATAAATGTTTTCAACTTCAGAGTTCATGGGCCTTTCTTTCCAAGAATTCTGAGGCGTAGGAAAGGAAAAAGAGACTTTGGAAAGACTATAACACATATCGTAGCAAAAGTGATGACTACTGACATGGTAAGAAATACACTATTATTATTTGTTCATTTATATAGCTGCATATAATCAGAAAAGAAGCTCTTTGAAGGTTGGATTCTTATCTGACAGTAATGCCTTATTTCCTCCATTACGTCCAGCTCAGAGATTGGCAATTAATAGGTACTAAATAAATATATGTCAGCAACTATTTACAGAGTACCAGTCTTGTTGCCAGGTGCTATGCTAGTAGCTATGGGAGACAAATACGAAAACTACTGCATTTGAGGGAGATACAGTTTTGAACCAGACCCACAGTCTTGCTTCTTCCATACATTTGACAAGTTTGAATTATGGTGGAGATATGGACAAGTAAATAGGCTATTACAATTACAACACAAAATGATAAATGCTATGATAGGAGTATGTACAGAAGGCATATAAGATGGGTACATAAGCCAGAGTTAGGAATTCTGGCAGTGCTGGCTGGAAGAAATAACCAGATGAAACCTGAAGGATGAGTGTAAATTTAACCAGCCCAAGAGGGGAAAGTGTTCTAAGTCAGAGTAAATATTTCTATCTCGTTTGACCTCTCAGTAGCATTTCACAGCTCTCTCCTTGGAATACTCTTTTTCATTGTCTTCTGTTACAATACTTTGCTGGTTTCAGTCTGTCTAGTTTTTTTATCCTTCTGTCCTCTAAATGCTTGGAACTTATCTTTTTTCTGCACTATAATATCCCTAAGTGATTTATCTGATCTCTTCCCATGACTTCAGTTATATACACTGATAATCTAAAATATGTATCCACAGCCCACGTTTCCGTTCTGAGCCCCAGACCTATATGTTTAGCTGCCTATTACTCATCACCCCTTGATTACTTCAACTCAGATGTCCACAATTAAATTCATGATCTTATCCATTGACTTGTTTATATACTAGAGTTCTCTGTTTCAGTAAATGGCTCCACTATCTACCCAGTTGTTAATTACAATCTTCTGAGAGTTAGCCTAATCCTATCCCTCATCACCTTCATGTACCCTCTTTTATTCCTCATTAATACCATATCCTGGTGTACACCATGTTGTTTCAGAGAGCTACTGCACATCCTTTAGGTCTCAATTTAAATGTCATTTCCGTAGAAAAAGGCTTTCTCAACCTTCCAGAATACATTTTACTACATATTCCCATGTACCCTGCACTTTCTCTTATTGGCACTTTTCCTTATCATGACTGTATTAAATACTTTTGTGGCTATCTATTGCATGTCTGTCTCTTCTACTAGAATATGAGCTTCTTGAGAGCAAGGGGTGTATGTTTACCATTCATCCAATCACCTAGCATGATGCTTAGCACGAGGTAGGTGCTGAGCAGTTTTTGTTGAATTAGTAAATGAGTGCATGTTTGACAAGAGAGTATGGGGTATATGTGAAGAACTAAAAGAAGTCCAGCAAGGATGGTGTTTAATACCTAGGAGGAGAGTGGTTAGAGATAAAGCTGGACTATTAGACTGGTCTTATCTGCTATTCTACCCATTTTTATTATTTTCAACAAAATTTAACTTTCCTTTGATTTGCTTATTAGATCAGATTTTCAATAACAATTATTCCACCAATTATATTTGTAAACATCTTTTAAAACATCATTGTAAAGTAAGGTATAGATTTTGCTTTTATCTCCAGCCTTTTAAAATATTTTTATTTATCTTTCTTTTCTTTTTAAATCTGTTTTTGGCTTTATTTTCCTATATGGCAGTAAGAAATTTATTTGATTTTTATTCAGTGCTTTGCAACCCTTTCTTCATTTGTGTAAGTAAATATTCATGAACTTCAGAGGACAGGATAATGAGAGGAAGGCTACTCTGAGAAGGCAGTATCATCAACTTCCACTTTGCTTGGATCTTTGATTTTAGATTTACCTTTGAGGTTGACAAATTTTAATTTGACGGTAGTTGCAGCTATGTACATAAGCCTTTAACAATTTTCTCAACTTTGAAGATTCTTTACTTGGTGTTTTTCCTCCTCTATACTCTCTCCTTAAACAGTTTTATCCATGCCCATCATCTTTATGCTGGTGATCTTCACAAGTAGTATAGCGAAAAGGCATGGACTTTGTAGTCAGGTAAATAGCCTGTCTTGGGCAAGCTGCCTAACCTCTGAACCTCAATTTCTATTTGCAGAGTGCTTTAAAAAGAGAAAAAACTGTGTACTGTTCTGATGAGGATGATGATCTCTGGAGCCAAACTGCCTGGATTCAGATTCTGGCTTTGGCACTTACTACTTATGTGATTTTCAACAAGTTATTTGCCCATTTGTGCTTTAGTTCCTCATTTGTAAAATGGGGATAATACCTTATTTCCTTATTTATAGAGCTATGAGTGTTCCTTATTTATAGAGCTATGAAGATTAAATGAGTTCATATATGTGATGTGCTTAGAATAATGGCCAGCACATAGTAAGTACTAAATAAATATTTTATTACTACTATTACGGCTACCACCACCACTGACACCTTATAGGGTTTTTTGAGAATGAAATGAGATGCTATGTATAAAATACCTAGCAGTGTCTGGCAAACAGCGTTTTTTCAGTAATTTCATTCCCTTTTCTCTTTCCCTTCTTGCTTGTATTCTTTGCTGACCAACATTACTACAAGTTCTTCCCAGCACCTTTACCTTATGTCTCACTAACATACAACAATCCTAAATTTGAACTTATTAATTTAAAAAATTTTTTTTGAATTTTATTTTATTAATTTTTTTATACAGCAGGTTCTTATTAGTCATCAATTTTATACACATCAGTGTATACATGTCAATCCCAATCACCCAATTCAGCACACCACCATCCCCATCCCCCCATGGCTTTCCCCCCTTGGTGTCCATACGTATGTTCTCTACATCTGTGTCTCAACTTCTGCCCTGCAAACTGGTTCATCTGTACCATTTTTCTAGGTTCCACATACATGCGTTAATATACATTTGTTTTTCTCTTTCTGACTTACTTCACTCTGTATGACAGTCTCTCGATCCATCCACATCTCAACAAATGACTCAATTTCATTTCTTTTTATGGCTGAGTATTATTCCATTGTATATATGTACCACATCTTCTTCATCCATTCGTCTATCGATGGGCATTTAGGTTGTTTCCATGACCTGGCTATTGTAAATAGTGCTGCAGTGAACATTGCGGGGCATGTGTCTTTTTGAATTATGGTTTTCTCTGGGTATAGGCCCAGTAGTGGGATTGCTGGATCATATGGTAATTCTATATTTAGTTTTGTTTGTTTGTTTGTTTGTTTTTGCGGTACGCGGGCCTCTCCCTGCTGTGGCCTCTCCCGCTGCGGAGCACAGGCTCTGGACGCGCAGGCTCAGCGGCCATGGTTCACGGGCCTAGCCGCTCCGCGGCATGTGGGATCTTCCCGGAAAGGGGCACGAACCCGTGTCCCCTGCATCGGCAGGTGGATTCTCAACTGCTGTGCCACCAGGGAAGCCCTCTATATTTAGTTTTTTAAGGAACCTCCATACTGTTCTCCATAGTGGCTGTGTCAGTTTGCATTCCCACCAACAGTGCAAGAGGGTTCCCTTTTCTCCACACCCTCTCCAGCATTTGTTGTTTGTAGATTTTCTGTTGATGCCCATTCTAACTGGTGTGAGGTGATACCTCATTGTAGTTTTGATTTGCATTTCTCTAATGATTAGTGATGTTGAGCAGCTTTTCATGTGCTTCTTGGCCATCCGTATGTCTTCTTTGCAGAAATGTCTATGTAGGTCTTCTGGCCATTTTTGGATTGGGTTGTTTGTTTCTTTAATATTGAACTGTATGAGCTGTTTATATATTTTGGAGATTAATCCTTTGTCCGTTAATTCGTTTGCAAATATTTTCTCCCATTCTGAGAGCTGTCTTTTCATCTTGTTTATGGTTTCCTTTGCTGTGCAAAAGCTTTTAAGTTTAATTAGGTCCCATTTGTTTATTTTCGTTTTTATTTTCATTACTCTAGGAGGTGGGTCAAAAAAGATCTTGCTGTGATTTATGTCAAAGAGTGTTCTTCCTATGTTTTCCTCTAAGAGTTTTATAGTGTCCGGTCTTACATTTAGGTCTCGAATCCATTTTGAGTTTATTTTTGTGTATGGTGTTAGGGAGTGTTCTAATTTCATTCTTTTATATGTAGCTGTCCAGTTTTCCCAGCACCACTTACTGAAGGTACTGTCTTTTCTCCACTGTGTATCCTCGCCTCCTTTGTCATACATTAGTTGACCATAGGTCCGTGGGTTTATCTCTGGGCTTTCTATCTTGTTCCATTGATCTATATTTCTGTTTTTGTGCCAGTACCATATTGTCTTGATTACTGTAGCTTTGTAGTATAGTCTGAAGTCAGGGAGCCTAATTCCTCCAACTCTGTTTTTCTTTCTCAAGATTGCTTTGGCTATTCGGGGTCTTTTGTGCCTTCATACAAATTTTAAGAGTTTTCATTCTAGTTCTGTTAAAACTACCACTGGTAACTTGATAGGGATTGCATTGACTCTGTAGATTGCTTTGGGTAGTATAGTCATTTTCACAATATTGATTCTTCCAATCCAAGAGCATGGTATATCTCTCCATCTGTTTGTGTCATCTTTGATTTCTTTCATCAGTGTCTTATAATTTTCTGAGTACAGGTCTTTTACCTCCTTAGGTAGGTTTATTCCTGGGTATTTTATTCCTTTTGTTGCAATGGTGAATGGGATTGTTTCCTTAATTTCTCTTTCTGATCTTTCATTATTTGTGTATAGGAATGCAAGAGATTTCTGTGCATTAATTTTGTATCCTGCAACTTTACCAGATTCATTGAAGAGCTCTAGTAGTTTTCTTGTGGCATCTTTAGGATTATCTATGTTTAGTATCATGTCATTGGCAAACAGTCACAGCTCTACTTCTTCTTTTCCAATTTGTATTCCTTTCAAATCTTTTTTTTCTCTGATTGCCGTGGCTAGGACTTCCAAAACTATGTTGAATAATAGTGGTGAGAGTGGACTTCCTTGTTTTGTACGTGATCTTAGAGGAAATGCTTTCAGTTTTTCACCATTGAGAATGATGTTTGCTGTGGGTTAGTCATATATGGCCTTTATTACGTTGAGGTAGGTTCCCTCTATGCCCCCTTTTGGAGAGTTTTTATCATAAATGGGTGTTGAATTTTGTCAAAAGTATTTTCTACATCTATTGAGATGATCATATGGTTTTTATTCTTCAGTTTGTTAATATGGTATATCACATTGATTGATTTGCATATACTGAAGAATCCTTGCATCCCTGGGATAAATCCCACTTGATCAAGGTGTATGATCCTTTTAATGTGTTGTTGAATTCTGTTTGTTAGTATTTTGCTGATGATTTTTGCATCTATATTCATCAGTGATATTGGTCTGTAATTTTCTTTTTTTGTAGTATCTTTGTCTGGTTTTGGTGTCAGGGTAATTGTGGCCTTGTAGAATGAGTTTGAGAGTGTTCCTTCCTCCGCAATGTTTTGGAAGAGTTTGAGAAGGATGGGTGTTAGCTCTTCTCTAAGTGGTTGACAGAATTTGCCTGTGAAGCCATCTGGTCCTGGACTTTTGTTTGTTGGAAGATTTTTAATAACACTTTCAATTTCTTTACTTGTGATTGGTCTGTTCATATTTTCTATTTCTTCCTGGTTCAGTCTTGGAAGGTTATACCTTTCTAAGAATTTGTCCATTTCTTCCAGGTTGTCCATTTTGTTGGCATAGAGTTGCTTGTAGTAGTCTCTTAGGATGCTTTGTATTTCTGAGGTGTCTCTTGTAACATCTCCTTTTTCATTTCTAATTTTATGATTTGAGTCCTCTCCCTCTTTTTCTTGATGAGTCTGGCTAAAGGTTTATCAATTTTATTTATCTTCTCAAAGAACCAGCTTTTAGTTTTATTGATCTTTGCTATTGTGTTCTTTGTTTCTAATTCATTTATTTCTGCTCTGATCTTTATGATTTCTTTCCTTCTGCTAACTTTGGGTTTTGTTTGTTCTTCTTTCTCTCGTTCCTTTAGGTGTAAGGCTAGATTGTTTATTTGAGATTTTTCATGTTTCTTGGGATAGGCTTGTATAGCTATAAACTTCCCTCTTAGAACTGCTTTTGCTGCATCCCATAGGTTTTGGATTGTCATGTTTTCATTGTCATTTGTCTCTAGGTATTTTTTGATTTCTTCTTTGATTTCTTCAGTGATCTCTTGGTTATTTAGTAACGTATTGTTTAGCCTCCATGTGTTTGTGTTTCTTTCGGGTTTTTTCCCCTGTAATTGATTTCTAATCTCATAGCATTTTGGTCAGAAAAGATGCTTGATATGATTTCGATTTTCTTAATTTACTGAGGCTTGATTTGTGACCCAGGATGTGATCTATCCTGGAGAATGTTCTGTGCGCACTTGAGAAGAAAGTGTAATCTGCTGTTTTTGGATGGAATGTCCTATAAATATCAATTAAATCTATGTGGTCTATTGTGTCATTTAAAGCTTCTGTTTCCTTATTTATTTTCATTTTGGATGATCTGTCCATTGGTGTAAGTGAGGTGTTAAAGTCCCCCACTATTACTGTGTTACTGTTGATTTCCTCTTTTATAGCTGTTAGCAGTTGCCTTATGTATTGAGGTGCTCCTATGTTGGGTGCATATATATGTATAATTGTTATATCTTCTTCTTGGATTGATCCCTTGATCATTATGTAGTGTCCTTCCTTGTCTCTTGTAACGTTCTTTATTTTAAAGTATTTTATCTGATATGAGTATTGCTACTCCAGCTTTCTTTTGATTTCCGTTTGCATGGAATATCTTTTTCCATCCCCTCACTTTCAGTCTGTATGTGTCCCTAGGTCTGAAGTGGGTCTCTTGTAGACAGCATACAGATGGGTCTTGTTTTGTATCCATTCAGCAAGCCTGTGTCTTTTGGTTGGGGCATTTAATCCATTCACGTTTAAGGTAATATCGATATGTATGTTCCTATGACCACTCTCTTAATTGTTTTGGGTTTGTTTCTGTAGGTCCTTTTTTTCTCTTGTGTTTCTCACCTAGAGAAGTTCCTTTAGTATTTGTTGTAGAGCTAGTTTGGTGGTGCTGAATTCTCTTAGCTTTTGCTTGTCTGTAAAGCTTTTGATTTCTCCATCGAATCTGAATGAGATCCTTGCCGGGTATAGTAATCTTGGTTGTAGGTTCTTCCCTTTCATCACTTTAAGTATATCATGCCATTCCCTGCTCGCTTGTAGAGTTTCTGCTGAGAAATCAGCTTTTATCCTTATGGGAGTTCCCTTGTATGTTATTTGTCATTTTTCCCTTGCTGCTTTCAATAATTTTGCTTTGTCTTTAATTTTTCCCAATTTGATTACTATGTGTCTCGGTGTGTTTCTCCTTGGGTTTATCTTGCCTGGGACTCGCTGCACTTCCTGGACTTGGGTGGCTATTTCCTTTCCCATGTTAGGGAAGTTAATTTTTTTTTTTTTTTGCGGTACACGGGCCTCTCACCATTGTGGCCTCTCCCGCCGCGGAGCACAGGCTCTGGACGCGCTCCGGATGCGCAGGCTCAGTGGCCATGGCTCACAGGCCTAGCTGCTCTGTGGCATGTGGGATCTTCCCGGACTGGGGCACGAACCCGCGTCCCCTGCATCGGCAGGCGGACTCTCAACCAGTGCGCCACCAGGGAAGCCCCCCATGTTAGGGAAGTTTTCGACTATAATCTCTTCAAATATTTTCTCTGGTCCTTTCTCTCTCTTCTTCTTCTTCTGGGACCCCTATAACGCGAATGTTGTTGCGTTTAATGTTGTCCCAGAGGTCTCTTAGGCTGTCTTCATTTCTTTTCATTCTTTTTTCTTAATTCTGTTCCGCAGCAGTGAATTCCACCATTCTGTCTTTCACTTATCTGTTCTTCTGCCTCAGTTATTCTGCTATTGATTCCTTCTAGTGTAGTTTTCATTTCAATTATTGTATTATTCATCTGTGTTTGTTTGTTCTTTGATTCTTCTAGGTCTTTGTTAAACATTTCTTGCATCTTCTCAATCTCTGCCTCCATTCTTTTTCTGAGGTCCTGGATCATCTTCACTATCATTATTCTGAATTCTTTTTCTGGAAGGTTGCCTATCTCCACTTCATTTAGTTGTTTTTCTGGCATTTTATCTTGTTGCTTCATCTGGTACATAGCCCTCTGCCTTTTCGTCTTGTCTGTCTTTCTGTGAATGTGGTTTGTTTTGCAGGCTGCAGGATTGTAGTTCTTCTTGCTTCTGCTTTCTGCCCTCTGGTGGATAAGGCTATCTTAAGAGGCTTGTGTAAGTTTCCTGGTGGGAGGGACTGGTGGTGGGTAGCGCTGACTGTTGCTCTGGTGGGCAGAGCTCAGTAAAACTTTAATCCATTTGACTGTTGATGGGTGGGGCTGGGTTTCCTCCCTGTTGGTTTTTTGGCCTGAGGCAACCCAGCACTAGAGGCTACAGGCTCTTTGATGGGACTAATGGCAGACTCCGGGAGGGCTCATGCCAAGGAGTACTTCCCAGAACTTCTGTTGCCAGTGTCCTTGTCCCCACCGTGAGCCACAGCTGCCCTCTGCCTCTTCAGGAGACCCTCCAACACTAGCAGGTAGGTCTGGTTCAGTCTCCCCTGGGGTCACTGCTCCTTCCCCTGGGTCCTGATGTGCACACTACTTTGTGTGTGCCCTGCAAGAGTGGAGTCTCTGTTTTCCCCAGTCCTGTCGAAGTCCTGCAATCAATTCCCACTAGGCTTCAAAGTCTGGTTCTCTAGGAATTCCTCCTCCTGTTGCCAGACCCTCAGGTTGGGAAGCCTGACATGGGGCTCAGAACCTTCACTCCAGTGGGTGGACTTCTGTGGTATGTGTTCTCCAGTCTGTGAGTCACCCACCCAGCAGTTATGGGATTTGATTTTACTGTGATTGCGCCCCTCCTACCGTCTCATTGTGGCTTCTCCTTTGTCTTTGGATGTGGGGTATCTTTTTTGGTGAGTTCCAGTGTCTTCTTGTAGATGACTGTGCAGCAGCTAGTTGTGATTTTGGTGTTCTCACAAGAGGGAGTGAGAGCACATCCTTCTACTCCGCCATGGTGTTTCCTCGACCTGAACTTATTAATTTTTTTTAACTTATTAATTAATCCCATCCCTAGTCCTCCTGTATTCTCTATTGAATTAATGTCCTAAATATCCTTCCAGTCAACTACATATGTTAAACCATATATGTTTAACTTTTTAAAGAACCACTAAACTGTTTTCCACAGCGGCTGAACCATTTTACATTCCCACCAGCAATGTTTGAGGGTTCTGATTTCTCCACATCTTTATCAACACTTATCTGTCTCTTTCATTAAAGTCATCCTAGTGGTATATGAAGTGGTATCTCATTGTGATTTTGATTTTCATTTCGTCTTTTCATGTGCTTGTTGGCCATTTGTATCTCTGGTTTGGAGAGATATCTCTTCAAGTCCTATGCCCATTTTTGATTGGGCTGTTTGTCTTTTTGTTACTGATTATGAATTCCTTGTATATTCTGGATACTAGATTCATATTAGATGTATGTTTATGTATGTTTTCTCCCATTTCATAGTTGTCTTTTCACTTTCTTAATAATGTTCTTTGATGCACAGACGTTTTAAAGTTTGGTGAAGTTCAGTTTATCTATTTCTTCTTTTATTACTCATGCTTTTGGTATCATACCAAAGAATCCACTGCCAAATCCAAGGTCATAAAAATTTAACCTTATGTTTTCTCTTAAGAGTTTTATAGTTTTAGCTCTTATATTTAGGTCATCGATCCATTTTGAGTTAATTTTTGTATATGGTGTGAGTGAGGAGTCCAGTTCTATTTCTTTGCATGTAGATATCCCGTTGTCCCACCACCATTGTTGAAGAGACTGTTCTTTCCTCCACTGAATAGTCTTGGCACCCTTGTTGAAAATCAGTTGGCCTTGGTTGTATGGGTTTATTTCTGGGCTTTCAGTTCTGTTTCAGATACTGTCTATCCTTATGACAGTATCACACAGTTCAATTACCATAGCTTTGTAGTAAGTTTTGAAATCAGAGGTGTGAGTTCTCCAATTTTTTTTTCAGTACTGTCTTGGATATTCAGGGTCCCTTGCAATTCCATATAAATTTGAGGATAAGATCTTCCATTTCTGCTAAAAAGGCTATTGGAATTTTGACAGGAATTACGTTGAATCTGTAGATCAATTAGGGTATTATTGCCATCTTAGCAATATGAAAAGCTTCCAATCCATAAACATGGAGCCTTCCAATTTACTTAGGCATTCTTTAATTTCTTTCAGCAAAGTTTTGTAGTTTTTACATAAAGGCTTTCACCTTATATGTATGTAAAAATTATTCCTAGATATTTTATTATTTTGGATGCTCTTGTAAATAGAATTATTTCCTTAATTTTCTTTTCAGATTGTTCATTGCTGGTATATAGAAACAAAACTGACTTGTGTGTTGATCTTGTGTCCTGCAACTTGTGCTGAATTTAATAGCTATCATACTTTTTTGGTGAATTCTTTTGGGATTTTCTATGTATATGATATGTAGAATCATGTTGTCTGCAAATAGAAATAGTTTTACTTCTTCCTTTCTAGTCTAGATGCCTTTTATTTATTTTTACCTAGTTGCTCAGGCTAGAACTTCTTCTGGCTAGTACAGTGTTGAATAGCAGTGGTAAAAATGGGTGTCTTTGTTTTGTTCCTGATCGTAGGGAAGTGTTACAGGATGAACTGTGTCTCTCCAGAATTCGTATGTTGAAGTCTTAATCCCCATACCTCAAAATATAACTACATGTATTTGGAGATGGGTATTTAAAGAAATGATTAAGTTAAAATGAAGTCCTTATGGTGGGTCCTAATGCAAACTGCCTGATGTCCTTATAAGAAGACAAAATTTGGACACACAAAGAGGTACCAGGGTGCACATGCACAGAGGGACAACCATGTGAAGAGGAAGCAAGAGGGTGGCCATGTGCAAGCCAAGGAGAGAGGTCTTAAAAGAAACCAAACTTACTGACACCTTGATCTAGGATTTGCAGCCTCCAGAACTGTGAGAAAATAAATTTCTGTTGTTTAGCTAACTAAGTTTGTGATATTTTGTTACCCTAGGAAACTAATACAGGGAGAAAGTTTTCAGTCTTTTATGATTATGATGTTAACTGTGAGGTTTTTGTAAATTACATTTATTGTGTTGAGGAAGTTCCCCTCTATTCCTAATTTTTGAGTGGTTTTTATAATGAAAAGGTATTGGATTTTGTCAAATGCTTTTTTTTTTTCGGGACACGGGCCTCTCACTGCTGTGGCCTCTCCCATTGCAGAGCACAGGACAGGCTCTGGACGCACAGGCTCAGTAGCCATGGCTCATGGGCCCAGCCGCTCTGCGGCATGTGGGATCTTCCCGGACTGGGGCACGAACCCGTGTCCCCTGCATCGGCAGGTGGACTCTCAACCACTGCGCCACCAGGGAAGCCGTCAAATGCTTTTCATACATCAATTGAGATGATCCTGTAGTTTCTTTCCCCCCTTTATTTTATTAATGTAGCATTGATTGATTTTTATATGCTAAACTACCCCTGAATTCCTGGGATAAATCCCACTTGGTCATAGTGTATAACTCTTAAAATACTGTTGGGTTTGGCTTGCTAGAAAATGTTGAGGATTTTTGCATTTATATTCATAAGCGAAATTGGTCTGTAGTTTTCTTCTGGTTTCTTTGGCTTTGTTATCAGAGGATGCTGGCGTCATAGAAGGAGTTAGGAGTTGTTCTCTCCTGTTTTTGGAAGAATTGGAGAGAAGAATTGGTGTTAATTCTTTAAATGTTTTGTAGTAGTTACTAATGGAGCCATCTGGTCCTAGATTTTTCTTTGTTGGGAGGTTTTTGATTACCGATTCAATCTCTTTACTTGTTCTAGGTCTGTTCAGATTTTCTATTTCTTTTTGACTCAGTTTTGGTAATTTGTGTATTTCTAGAATTTTGTACACTTCATTTTGTTGTTCATTTTGTTGGAGCATTTGTTGGTGTACATTTGTTCATAATATTCTCTTATAATCCTTTTTATTTCTAGAAGTTCAGTAGTAGTGTCTCCACTTTCATTTCTGATGTTATTTTTTGCCTTCTCCCTTTTTTCTTAGTTTAGCTAAAGGTTTGTCAATTTCATAGATCATTTCAAAGAATCAATTTTTGATTTCATTAATTCTACTGTTTTTCTGTTCTCCATTTCATTTATCTCTGCTCTAATCTTTACTATTTTCTTTCTTCTGCTGACTTTGGATTCAGTTTGTTCTTCTTTTTCTAGTTCCATAAGATATAAAGTTAGGTTACTGATTTGAGATCTTTCTTTTTTTAAATTTATTTATTTTATTTTTGGCTGCATTGGGTCTTCATTGCTGCACGCAGGCTTTCTCTAGTTGTGGTGAGTGGGGGCTACTCTTCGTTGCAGTGCGCGGGCTTCTCATTGCGGTGGCTTCTCTTGCTGCAGAGCACGCGCTCTAGGCATGAGGCCTTCAGTAGTTGTGGCACACGGGCTCAGTAGTTGTGGCTCACAGGCTGTAGAGCGCAGGCTCAGCAGCTGTGGTGCACAGGCCTAGTTGGTCCACAGCACGTGGGATCTTCCCAGACCAGGGCTCGAACCTGTGTCCCCTGCATTGGCAGGTGGATTCCCAACCACTGCACCAACAGGGAAGTCCCCAAGATCTTTCTTTTTTCTTTTTTTCTTTTGTTTCTTGCGGTACGCGGGCCTCTCACCGTTGTGGCCTACTCCCGCTGCGGAGCACAGGCTCCGGACGCGCAGGCCCAGCGGCCATGGCTCACGGGCCCAGCCACTCCGCGGCACGTGGGATCCTCCCAGACCGGGGCACGAACCCGTGTCCCCTGCATCGGCAGGCAGACTCTCAACCGCTGCGCCACCAGGGAAGCCCCAAGATCTTTCTTTTTTAATGTAAGCATTTATAACTATAAATTTCACTCTGAACTCCACTCTGAGCATCCCATAAGTTTTGGTACGTTGTGATTTTGTTTTCATTAACCTCATTTTCTCATTTTTTCTTTGGGTTTTCTTTGACCCATTTGTTGTTTAAGAATGTTGTTTAATTTCCACATATTTGTGAATTTTCCAGTTTTTCCTGCTGTTATTCATTGCTAAATCAATTCCATTGTGGTCTGAGAGGATACATTTATTGAAATTTGTTTTGTAGCTTATCATATGGTGTATCCTGGAGAATGTTCCATGTGCAATTAAGAATATGTATTCTTCTGTATTGAGTTCTGTGTGTATTAGGTCTAGCTGAATTATAATGTTGTTCAAATCCTGTTTCATTATTGATCTTCTGTAGATGTACTAGTCATTATTGCAAATGGAGTATGGAAGTCTTCAACTATTATATTATTGTAGAACTGTCTAGTTCTCCCCTCAGCTCTGCCAGTGTTTGCTTCATATATTCTGGGGCCTCATTGTTTCCTGCATACGTGCTTATTATATCTTCTTGATGAATAAATTCTTTTTGGTCAATATATAATGTCCTTCTTTGTCTCTGGTAAAAACTTTTGACTTAAAGTCTATTTTATTTAATATTAGTATAGTCACTGCAGTTCTCTTCTGGTTACTATTTGTATGAAATGTTTTTTTCTATCCTTTTACTATTAATTTATTTGTGTCTTTGGACCTAAAGTGAGTCCCTTGTAGACATTATATAATTGGATCATGTTTATCCATTCTACCAGTCTCTATCTTTTAATTGGTGATCTTAATCCATTTATATTTGAAGTGATTACTGATAAGAAAGGACTTCTGCCATTTGATTTCTATATGTCATATTCTTTTGTATTTGATGAGTTTTTTCTAGTGTTTTGTTTGACTCACTCCTCATTTCCTTTCTGTATATTTTTAGTTATCGTCTTAGTGGTTACCGTGGAGATTACAATTAACATTCTAAATTTATAACAGTCTAGTCTGGATTGATACCAACTTAGCTTCAATAGCACACAAACACTCTGTTCTTTTACAGCTCCATTCCTACTTTATGTTGCTGTTGTCACAAATTACATCTTTATACATTGTCTGCCCATTAAACATGGATTTATAATTGTTTCATGCGTTGCTCTTTTAAATCATACAGGAAACAAAGAAAAGGAGTTACAAACAAAGATTATAATAATACCGGCTTTACATTTACCCATGTATTTGCTGCCTTTGCTGGAGTTACTGCTTCATATGGCTTTGAGTTACTATCTAGTGTTCTTTTCCTTCAGTCTGAAGGACTCCCTTTAGCACAGGGAAGATCCAGGCTTTGTTTATCTGGGAATGTCTTAAGTTTTTCTTTATTTTGAAGGATAGTTTTGCCAGATATAGAATTCTTGGTTGATAGTGTTTTTTTCCCCCCTTTCAGCACTTTAAATATGTCATCTCATTGGTTTCTGGCTTCCATAGTTTCTGATGAGAAATCATGTTAATCTTATTGCCAGTCCTTTGTTCATATTGAATTGCTTCTCTCTTGCTGCTTTCAAGATTCTCTGTTTTGGCTTTCAACAGTTTGATTATAATGTATGCTGGTGTGGATCTCTTTGTATTTATTCTGCATCCATTAAGCTTCTTGGATGTGTTGATTCACATCTTTCAACAGATTTGGAAAGTTTCCAACCATTATTTTTTCAAATATTCTTTCTGCTCTTTTCTTTCTCTCTTCTTCTGGGATTCCCATAATATCAGTGTTCTTGATGGGATACCACTGGTCCTTTCGACTTTGTTCATTTTTCTTCCTGCTCCTTAGATTCAATAATTGCAATTGTCCTATCTTCAAGTTTGTTATTCTTCTGCCTGCTCAGACCTGTTATTGAACCTCTCTAGTGAGTTTTTCATTTCAACTATTGTACTTTTTTGTACTTTTACTGTACAGCTATAGAATTTCTATTTGGTTCAATTTTATAAGTTTTATCCCTTTATGGATATTCTCTATTTATTCATCTGTTGTTCTCTTGGTTTCCTTTAATTATTTATCCATGGTTTCCTTGAGCTCTGTGAGGCTATTTAAGACAATTGATTTAAAGTTTTGTCTGGTAAGTCCAAAGTCTTTTCTGGACTTCCTCAGAGATGGTTTCTGTCAATTTCTTTTTTTTTTTTTTTTTTTCCTGTGAATGGGCCATAGCTTCCTGTTTCTTTGCATGTCTTATAATTTTTGTTGAAAACTGGGTATTTTTAATATTATAATGTGGTAACTCTGGAAATTGTATTCTACCCCATCCCCAGGGTTTGCTGTATTGGTTGTTTAGGACTGCAGTTGTCCATATGTTTAGTGAATTTTCCAAACTGTTTTTGCAAAGGCTCTATTCTTTTTTGTGTGTGGCTGCTGAAGTCTCTGTTATCTCAGCAGTTAGTCAGTGACCTGACAGAAATTTCCCTAAACACCTGCAGCTAAAAAGAAAAACAAAAAACTCCTTGTCTTTGCAGATTAGCTCTGAGTTGAGGCACTCCTTCAAACTAAGCCAGGCTGCCTACAACTTTGCCTTAGTTTTCACCTCCTGCTTGCACAGGGCCCAGTGATCAGCCAGAAGCACAAGCTTAAGGTCTTTACAGATCTCTTCTGAGTATGCATCCATCCCTGAGATTGTGCATTTTACTGTAGATTCCCCAGTATATAAGGTAGCTCTTATTTCCCCAAGAATCTTCCTCTTCAGCCTCCTCATTTGTAGGCTTTTCCTTGCCCTTCCTTCATCCTTTGTCCCAGGTAGCTTTGGGTAGAGTATGTCTTTAAATGCTTTCATCAGATGCTACTATAAAGCTGCTCCATCCTGGGGGAGGTGAAACAAAGGTCAGTTTCTTTGCCAGTCCCTCTCCTGAGATACTGATCATCAGACAGGTCAAAATGCAGTCACAATTTTTTTGAGAATAAGATCCCTATTTCCCCCACCCCTCACCCATCCCAGTGCCAGCAAGCCACATCAGAAATATGGGCTGTTGCTATTCACTCAACTGCTGTCAGTCTGGAGAATGGGATATGGTAGGCAAGTAAGTAAAAACACCAGAACACTTTCTTACTGAATTTTAACAACCTCTTCATCTAGCACTTCCTTGGCTGCTATGTTTAATTAGATTTCAGAGTTACAAAAAAACATTGATTCTGTCATTTTTTGCCAGTTTGTTTGCTTTAGAAGAACTAATTCTTGGAGCTCTTTACTCCACTATTTCCAGGATATCACCTCTTTCTTGTATCTTTCTCTCTGCTCTCTCCTTCCTGAATGCATTGAGAGATGCTCAATTCTGTCTTATCTTAAATAACAAAACAATATCTACCCTAAATACCACATCTTTGTCTCTTCCCTTGCAGAGCCAAACTTCTTGAAATATTTGGCTTCACTTGTCTTTACTTCTTTCCCATTCATGCCTCTACTCACTGTGATCTGGTTTCTGCCTCCAGAACACCAGTGAAAATGCTCTTGTGGTCATGTGGGACCAAGCCGTGGCTAAATGCAGTAGGGATTACCATCTCTTTTAATCTTTCAGCAGCATTTGACATGATCAACTACTTCCTCCTTTCATGACACCTTGATCTGATTTTCTTACCACCTCTTGGGCCACTCCTCAGTTTTCTTTGTAATATCTTGTTTTTGCCTATCCTTTAAATGTTATTCCTCAGTGTTCTGTACAAGGGTGCTACCTTTTCCTTTTTATACATTCTTATAGCTAATCTCACCCATTCCCATGCTTGAATTATCATACAAGTAAACAATTCTAGGATCTTTATACCTTGTCAGATTTCAGTCCTGTATTCTAGATCCTTATATAGATGGTCTACTGGATATCTCTGAGTGACTCCACTGGTACCTCAAATTAACTGGCACCAAAATTAAACTCATTATCTTCCCCCATCAAACATTTTTCTCATGTTTCCTGTTTCAGTGAATAAGGCAAATATAAATGATGGGAATTCCCTGGCACTCCAGTGGTTAGGACTCTGAGCTTCCACTGCAGGGGGCACGGGTTCGATCCCTGGTCGGGGAACAAATATCCTGCAAGCCGCACACATGGCACGGCCAAAAAAAAAATTTTTTTTAATATATATATATAAATGAGATGTATTCTAGAGTTCTTCCAAAGTATTTACAGAGGTAGTCCTTGTACTGTCTGCTACAGAAGTATTTAGAGTATGTAAGATGTAATACAAGCACAAATGACTGTATTGGTTTGCTGATTTAGTGAGGATTTTAAGAGTTTCATATATATATCTGGAAAAAAATGTTCACTACTGCTTATCAAAGAAAATTAAAATGAGGCAGTGAGCCTATTAAAATGGCAAATATTTTTATACATTTAAAAGATACCCCATGCTGATGAGCTTGCAGAAAAGTGAGTTCTCAGACCAAGTTTCAATTGGTTAAACTTTCTTGGAGGGTGGTTTAGCAATATGTATCCAAGAGGCTTAAAATGTTTTGTACCTTTTGACTTAGTCATTCTCAATCTAGTTTATCCTAAAGAAATAACTAGAGATGTGCATAATTTATTTGTGGTCGTATTTTTGTAATATTGAAAAAAATTGTAAGCTATCTAAATGAGGGTAAGAAAATCATATTATGACACATCTGTATGATGTATTATTATGTAAATCATAAAAATTAGGCTTTGGAGACACAGACGTAGAGAACAAACATGTGGACACCAAGAGGGTAAGGGGGTGGGTGGGATGAACTGGGAGATTGGGATTGACATATATACACTAATATGTATAAAATAGATAACTAATGAGAACCTGCTATGTAGCACAGGGAACTCCACCTCAGTTCGCTGTACAGTAGAAACTAACACAACGTTGTAAAACAACTATACCCCCAATTAAAAAAAAAAAAATTTAGGCTTTGAAAAAATATTTAAAGACATGGGGAAATGTGATATAATGAAATGAGAAAAATCAGGATTCAAAACCATATGCATCTATGGTATGATATATTGGTATTATGAATAAATGAATATATGCATGGGAAAAAGACAAGCAGGAAATATCTATATATTTTATTTAGGTTAAAATTTCCATTTTTGTTATGCTTTGTTTCATTTTGTTTTTTACAATAAGTGCCTCTTATATAATAAGAAAAACGATATATGAATGATGATGCCATTTCTATTGGGATAAAAGAATAGGCATTTTTTCAGAGTATATTTTTAGTTCAGATTTTATTTTTAAAGTTCCTCATTCTTCATGGCACTAATAATGAAGTTCTTTCCCCTTTCCTACTCCCAGTGCAAATTTCTGGTACTTTTTTGCTTTTAGTTCTAGAATCTTTAATATATAAATTTTTGTTGGTTTACCAAAATTTTAGAGTCAGTTTGAGTTAAAACAAAGTAGTAGTTTCCAGTAGGAAAGAGATCTGGTGTCATCTAGATCTAAAACTTAGCTTCACCACGCACTAACTCTGTGTCCGTGGGCAAATCATTTACTCTCACCGAGTTTCAATTTCTTAACATTACAAGGGTATAATAATACTTTACCTCAAAGAACTGTTGTGAGGCTTAGGAGGTAATATGTAAAGGTCAAAATATGACTTCTGGCTGTATTTAATAGCTGTAAAATTACTAGTGATTGTAATCATTCACTAGTGAATGTAATTGTAATGAGAAAATCTCTTTTCATCATTCCTTAATTGATGGACTGATACTTTGAGCATTTAATGAACATAAATACATAGAGTATTTACAGTGCACTACCTATACAAAGTAAGTCTTTGGGAAAAGCACATGTTACCAATGAGTTAACTGATTAAAATGACCCGTTTCAGTTTGACCTATTGTTTTATTTCTTTTTTTCAGGTAAAGGACTTATCTTCAGACACACTTCTCCAACAGCATGATGATTTGGATTTGGCTTTGGATAGTTGTTATAGTGGAGATACAGTAGTTATTTTTCCAGGAGAATATCAAGCTGTAAATCTTGCTTTATTGACTGATGACATCGTTATAAAGGGTTAGCAAGGCATCCTTTGCAATTTTTTAACAGCAATGTATGCTGGAGAAACTGTATTTTATAAACATGGTTAATCAGATTACTAGAAATTAGAACAGGGTTTTTATGTTTCACAAAAATCCCTTATGTGCTTTTTACAGTTAAGATTTTCTCACCTGTTCAGTAGTGTATTATCTGTACAGGTGACCTCGTTTGGACATACTGTACCAGAGCAAATCAATCTATGAGACTACTTTTTCCCCATGATAATGTAGCACTACAAGCAGAGATTCTAAATAAATACTCAAAATCAGAAAAAAAAAATCAGTTCACAATATCTTCTATTAGCTCTATATTTTTACCTAAACTACTTTTTTCTCCTCTGTCTCCATAGCACTTCATAGCACTCTAGTAGGGAAACCTAAATGTAAGGCTATATTAAAATATGCTCAGCATTTTCTCAAAAAGTTTAATTCACATGGAAACTCAAGAAGTAAAAAAGCAAAGTTTACTAAATTTCTTTTAGGTTCTGAACGTATTTAGTGAACATATTTAATTTTGCCCTTTTACATTAAAGTAAGGTTATTCCCCATGTCTAGCCAAAAGAAAAGACAGATGACTTCAACTTTGCTATCAATTCAAAAATTGAGCAAAATTTTCACTAGATTTTGATGACTGTAGTCAGTTATATTTTGCTGAACTATATGGGTAATAAGGATCATATTTGTAATTTTAAAAATTGGTAGTCTTCTTAAAGATCCAACCCCTCATTTTTGGATTGATGTTAAATTTAGAAGATTGCTCAGACTACTCTAGAACAAAATTATGGATATGATTACATTAATCTTGTAACCTAATTCAAGTCTCTGCCAGTCTTTTTCGTTATGGTAATTTATAATGGTTTTGGAACCAGGTTTTGGTAAGATACTTTTTGTATCTTACACATCTTGTAGATGACTGCTCACTATATAATATAGGGAAATATATGGTGGAAGGAATATGTTGAATAAGTACCATAGGTACATTTAGATTGATTATAAACCCAGATTCTTCCATCATGGCATCAAAATAAGGACAAAAGACTACATTATAGTTAAGTATCTAATTAGTTGACTGAATAATTACAGATGTTACTTATTAAAAAAGTGTGAAAAGAAAAACTTAGTAAGAACAAGTATTATTGAATGACTAAAGGGCTTTAAGCTTTGGGAGTACTGATTTAATTATGTATTTTTGTCTTTATACATCAGGAATTGGAAAGAGAGAGGAAATTATGATTACTTCTGAACCTTCTTATGACAGTTTTGTGGTGTCCAAAGCTGATAATGTGAAATTAATGCATCTATCTTTGATACAACAAGGGACAGTTGATGGTATTGTGGTGGTGGAGTCTGGTCACATGACTCTAGAAAACTGTGTATTAAAATGTGAAGGAACAGGAGTGTGTGTTCTTACAGGAGCTGCTTTGACAATTACAGACTGTGAAATAACTGGTGCCCAGGTATTTTATTTTATAAAATTTATGGGTTTATTTGGCTATTGATAACTTTGAGTGATCTTAATATGGAAACAAAGGGTAACAATTATTTTATCTTTTAATTGAATTATAATTAAACTTAGAAACTGACAAAAGTAAATAAAACGAGAACAAGTATACGTGTGTCATTATACACTTAGTACACTTAGGAAAAGTAAACTGCCTAAGTCCAAAGTAAGAAATTACTAGTTTTGGTTTATGTGTGTTTTTAAAAAATCTAGGTATCAGTGGCTGTAAAACAGATCATGAGTCAGTTACTTGATCGTTTACTTAAAAAGATGTAAGTACTTATAAGCTATCAGACATTGCTGTAAGGTATTGTGATTAGTTCTGACAGCTTGAGTCTAAAGATAACAATCACAAAGACCATTAAAGGACTAGAAAATTGAATCAAAAAAAGATTAAAGGAAGCAGAAAAATAAGACCTTTTTACAGAATGACTTTTTCTTAGTTCCCACTAAAATAACGAAATACTTAAGTAGAATTATGAGGGATTTAGAGTATATATAAATGAATTTTTATAACTATTGAAAGTTGCTTAAAGAGGTCTTTTGACTCCCTTCTAAGACTTGATTTGGGTAGGAGAGAATGTTATACGCCATGAATTCAACCTTCCTTCTAGGCCCAATGATTCTCTGACACAAATAATTTGTTTTAAACATTATCTCCACAAAATTGTTGTCTGCACTACCATGTATTTTCATGTAACTTAGTGTGTTTAGATTGCTAATATAGAATTAGTTTTCAAATCTAAAGAAAATTTTGGAGAGGTGCATGTGTTTTATAGATTGTTTTATTTGCTTTTAATTTACAGGGTGCTGGTGTTGAACTGTATCCTGGAAGCATAGCTATTTTGGAAAGGAATGAAATTCATCACTGTAATAACCTCAGAACAACTGACAGTTCAAAAAGCACCTTAGGTGGAGTTAATATGAAGGTATTTTCACATTTTTTAACATAGAATTGTTGTAAGAATTATAAGTAATTATTAGAAAGATACCTTCAGTCTTAAATTTTAGTCTAAATGTTATTGTTGATTTGGAAAAGTATGGTACAAGTAATTAAAATATGGTTTAAATGATGGTTGATAGGAAACAAGTTTAGTCTTATTTAATAATTTCAACTTAAATTCTTAGTAAATAACTTTGAATATGAGAAAGTACTCTTATAAATGTTTTAATTTTTCACTGAGCAGACTTGTAATAGATTTTCCAAGGTAAAGCAAATTAAGAGAATATATTAAATATTTTAAGTCTTACTTTCAAACTTTGTAAAATAATTTAAGCTAACCAATTAAAACATTAATAGCAATAATTTATAAGTGAAATGCCTTCCCATTCCTTTCTACTTCTATAAATTCTACCTTTCTAGGTCCCTCTCTAGACTCGTATAGTTAATGAAGTTTTCCCTAGAACACTAATTTACATATCATTATTTTAAATTATTTTCATCTTTAGCATTTTCATTATCTGAAATTATTTTCATATTTATCATGTTATATTAAAAGTCAGCTTCATGGGATATTGCTGTATCCCATCTAGAATCAGTTGTCTTTATCAATAATGGATAAAATTGAAAACTCCATTTAATACTAAAACTTTTTGTAGTTAGTATTACATTAATCCAGTGTGAGGAAAATAATACTTGTTCAAAACGAGATTCAGTTGTTCTAAAGAAATGTGTAAACTCAAGAATAAGTTCTAGAGTTTATGAGATGTTCATTAGTTCATATTTTATTTTTATAGAAATTGAAAAACTAATTTCCTTGAAAAATTTAACAGGTTCTTCCAGCACCCAAGTTGAAGATGACCAATAATCATATTTACAACAACAATGGCTACGGAGTAAGCATTCTTCAACCAACTGAACAGTTTTTTATTGTAGCAGAAGAAGCCCTCAGCAAAGGGACTGCTTCAGGAGATAAAAAAGATGATAATATGCTCTCCAAAGTAATGCAAAATCTGAATCTGGAAATGAGTAATAATAAAATAGAAGCAAACCTAAAGGGGGCTATCAGAATAGTAACAAGTTAAAGCATCTGGATCTATGTTAAAGTTTTATGTTTCAGATATTTAATAATTCTCGTATCCCACAGAAATGGTAGTTTTAATTAAATGTGAAACTTAATTTAAAAATTTAAATATTTAATGCTTTCATTGAATGATTCATTTTAACATGTTTTTTTAAATAAGTTTTGAGATATAATTTACATATCATAAAATTCACACTTTTAAAATATGTAGTTCAGTGGTATTTAGTATACTTTTAGTATATACCATCATCACTAATTCCAAAAACAATTGTGGTTTTAAATATTGTTTTATATAGTCTGAGTCCAATAAGAAGCTTTAGGTGTTTTATGTAGAGAATTGAAAAAATAAAAAAAGTTTATGGACAATATCTGATTCATTCCCATTTATCTGTGCAGGTAACTGGAATAAGATAAGATAGCACTATGTTTAGGCTTAACTATAGGAAACAAGAAAATTCAAAATAAGAGAGGCAAAAAACAGAGAAATGTATTTCTCCCTCAAAGTCACACACATTATTTCAACTTTCATGCCTCCCTCCAGCTAGAATCTGATTACATGGCTGCATCTAACTGCAAATGAAGCTAGGAAATATAATCTTTAAATTGGATGGCATGTGTCCTCTAAAATAGGGTGTTTGTTTTGTAAGAAAAAACTGGTCTTTTTCACAAAGCACAGCTTACATTAACTTCAGGATATAAAAGAAAATAAGCACTCAGGCTTAAGCCCCTAATCTTTCCTTCCACAATTTGACTTTTATTCAGTACTTTGTGTTATCTGTAACTTAGCAAAGGCGACCCTGTGTTGCTATAGAGAATCTCGAGGCTGAGAGTTGAAGTATAGTAGCTGTTCTTCAGTGTTTCATTGAATAGCTTTTTTTTTTTTAAACACAAGGTCTTCTTAGCCAGGTGATATAATTCCAGGGAGGAGGCCTTAACAAGAACAATCTCTCTATAATGAATTTGATAAGCTGTAAAAGTGGGGATTTTCCTTCACAATCCTCTTCCTCTACTTCCCTGTTTTTGGCTTTAGGAAGAGTATGTGATGGACAAAGATAGGCTCTTTTGAGTAAACAAAGCAATAGCCTCACAGGAGCAAACTTCTCACTCATTGGTTACTTGCCTCCTTTCTGTTGCTGCCATTGGTTTCCAACCACTTTTTTCCCCAGGCCCACTTCAGAATACAGGGTTTTGTTTTCTTCCTCCTATTCTCATATCTCTAAAGCATGCACAAAGCATTTTTAAGATTTTCTAAGAAATCTGAACTTTGATAGTTATTTTTCTCCCTCCTTCACCTTCCCACCCTTATATTTTTCTCTCCGTCATAACGAACTACCACAAATTTAGAGGTTTAAACATCACCAATTTATCATCAAACAGTTCTGTAGGTTGCAGTTTTGGCATGGGTCCCACCGGCCTAACATCAGTGTTGACAGGGGTTTGTTTCTTTCTGGAGGCTTTAGGGGAGGATTTGTTTCCTTGCTCATTTGGGTTGTTGGCAGAATTCAGTTCCTTGCAGTTGTAGGACTGTTTTCTTGATGGTTGTCAGCTGAGGGCTGTTCCCAGCTTCTGGTGACCAACTGCATTTGGGTTACGTCCTCCTTCCTCCATCTTCAAAGCCAGCAACAATGGACTGAGTCCCTTAATTTCTTCTGCCCCGTCTTCAATCTTATCTCTCTGAGCCAATTCTTCTGCTCCCTCCCTTCCACTTTTAGGGACTCATGATTAGATTGAGCCCAGATTGAGCCCACTTGGATAATCCAGGATAATTTCCCCATCTCAAGGTCCTTAACTTGAATTACATCTGCAGAGTCCCTTTTGCCATGTAAGATATGCATTCACAGGCTCTGGGAATTAGCATGTGGACATCTTTGAGGAGCCATTATTCTGTTTACCACTTGTTTTAACCAATTTTCTAGGTCAAGGGAAGACAAATACTAATTCTACTCCTCAAATGGGATTTAAGAAGTTTCCTCTACCAGGACCAACCAATGCATAGCTCTTATACATTTTAAAAGAGATTCTAATTTAAAACAATGGCATATGCCCTGAGAAAACCATAATTCAAAATGAAACATGTACCACAATGTTCACTGCAGCACTATTTACAATAGCCAGGACATGGAAGCAACCTAAGTGTCCCATCAACAGATGAATGGATAAAGATGTGGCACATATGTACAATGGAATAGTAGCCATAAAAAGAAACGAAATTGAGTTATTTGTAGTGAGGTGGATGGACCTCTGTCATACAGAGTGAAGTAAGTCAGAAAGAGGAAAACAAACACTGTATGCTAATGCATATACATGGAATTAAAAAAAAAATGGTACGGATGAACCTGGTGGCAGGGCAGGAACAAAGACGCAGACGTAGAGAATGGACTTGTGAGGACGGGGGTGGGGGGTGCGGGGGCGGGGGAGCTGGGGTGAAGTGAGAGTGGCATGGACATATACACACTACCACATGTAAAACAGATAGCTGGTGGGAAGCAGCAGCATAGCACAGGGAGATCAGCTCGGTGCTTTGCGATGACCTAGAGGGGTGGGATAGGGAGGGTGGGAGGGAGATGCAAGAGGGAGGGGATATGGGGATATATGTATGCATATGGCTGATTCACTTTGTTGTACAACAGAAACTAACACCATTGTGAGGCAATTATACTCCAATAAAGATGTATAAAAATAAGAGATTCTAATTTAGAACCTAGAGGTGGTTCCATATTTCTGCTCTGTCCTCATTCGTGCACATATCTGGCTGACCTACTGGACACTAATTTTGTAGTATAGGCATTGGGTCTTAGTAACCATTATATTCCCCACTGTGCTGTGCATTCCAAGTAATAACTGCTAACAGTTTAAAAAGAATGCTACCAATGGGTCTCTGCTTATGCAAAAGACTGAAATGAGATTTACAATCTAGGACTTTTAAGGATATTTCATCACAGTTGCTGGGGATGGAAATGTTAGGATTCTGGAGGTGAGGACTGGACAAATCAAGATTAGAAGAGTGGCCTTGGTGTGGAATGAAAAGGGATGAATTAGAACCCCTTTCTGCCTTTTTGTAAGGAGCTGGCAGTAGGAGTGGAGATTTCCTTTGCTCCGCTGCAATGCCAGTAGCAGCTATGGTAAACTCTCAATTGAAGAAAAGAATGGGAACTATAATGCTAGAGCCTCTTGTCAGTTTATTAGAAGCAGTGAAAAGTGGCAGGTGGCTACAAACCAAGGGACTGAGGCACTCCTCAGCAGCACAAGGTACAGAGAAGTTGCTAATAGGAGCACTTCCCTGGTGGTTCAGTGGTTAAGAATCTATGCTTCCACTGCAGGGGGCATGGGTTCAATCCCTGGTCAGGGAACTAAGATCCCACATGCTGCCCGGCATGGCCAAAAAAAAAAGGAGCAAGTTACTATTCTTTGTGAGACACCCAAGATGCATGTTATCTTATAGATTTAACCGTTATAATCAGAAAGCAATAAACTTGAGGACAGGGGTCTAATTCTTCCAAAGTATTAAAGTAGAAAATGAGAAAATTATACAAATATACTATATTTTCAGTGATTGAACCAAATCAGCCATTCTTAAACTGAAGTACAGGCGCCAAGAGTCTGTGAACTACCTGAATTTTAAGTAAAAAACTTTGTGTACATGCTCTTTGCTGGAGAGAGTTCATAACTTTCATACTCTCAAAGGAGCCTCTCAGTCACCAAAAGCTTAAGCCAACTGAACTAGGTAGTATTTAAGTTTCCTTTTACATATTCTTTATTATTACTCAACTGAGGCCTAAAACAGCTTTTAACAAAATGTGTTGCTTTGTCTACAGAATACTCTGATTTGTCCTGTAGAAAATTCAGGCAACTTTATATCATTATTTTAATACTAAACATTATGCCATGTGTTTTTCGGTAATTTGATATTTTTCAGATTTTGCAGTTGCACAAGCTAAATTTACTTTATTTCCTAATAAAATTCTGAAGCCATGGGTAGGTATCACTAGAATACTAGCTTAATTTGAAAATGCTTGGAACAACTACTAATGCCCTATAACTTAGATTCTGTTTAGGTGAGCAGGTTAACCTAAGCCTCTTATGCTTCCTGTTATTTTAAAAAGAGCTAAAATTTTCAATTATTTAAGTTAAAATTACTATAGTATTAAAAATAACCACCAAGTATATATTTCACATTTTTACAGATTAACATGAAAAGTATTATACAGGTTTACCAGTTGAGAAACATTAAAATACTGGATTTGTAGCCAAATCCTTTGTTGCCTTTACCTTAAATTTGTTTGAAAGAAATATGCAATTTCAAAGTCTTGAAATTACTGAAAGATTCCCCCATTAAGGTTAATGTGACCAACTCATCCTAGTTTGCCTACAACTTTCTTTGTTTTAGCATTTCCCATGTCTCAGAAAACCAGTCTGGGTAAACTGGGAACATCTGGTCACCCCAATTAGTTCCTAGGAAATAGATTCTTTTCTCAAAAGTTAAATTATCACTAAAGTAGTCTGATAAATTCAGGTGCCCTCAATCAGTTAGAGAGATTCAATGGTGTGGGCATACCTTTCATTGCTCTTAGCTTTAATACACTTCACAGATGGGTTTTATACAAATTGAAGGTTTGTGGCAAATCTGCATCAAACATGTCTACTGCCACCATTTTCCAAAAGCATTTGCTCACTTCATGTCTGTGTCACATTTTGGTAAGCCGCAAAATACTTCAAACTTTTTCATTATTTTGTTATGGAGATCTGTGATAAGTGATCTTTATGTTTCTATTCTAATTGTTTTAGAGCACCAAAAACCATGCCCATAAAAGATGGTGAACTGATAAATGAGTTCCAATAACTGAACTGATAAATGCTCCACTGATGGGCCATACCCCTCTCTCTTTCCCTTCTCCTTGGGCCTAACCTATTCTCTTAAACACAATATTGACATGCAGGCAATTAATAAGCCCAAAATGGCCTGCCTCTAAGTGTTCAAGTGAAAGGAAGTCACATGTCTCACTTTAAATCAAAAGCTAGAAATGATTAAGCTTAGTGAATAAGGCATGTCAAAAACCAAAAGAGGCTGAAAGCTAGGTCTCCAGCGCCAGTTAGCCAAGTTGTGAATGTGAAGTTCTTTTTTAAAACAGATTACTTAACATATGAGTGTATTCAATGGGAGGGCTTTTTTTTTTTTTTTTTTTTTCCTGTACACAGGCCTCTCACCATTGTGGAGCACAGGCTCCGGACGCGCAGGCTCAGCGGCCATGGCTCATGGGCCCAGGCCGTGGGATCTTCCCGGACCAGGGCACGAACCCGTGTCCCCTGCATCAGCAGGCGGACTCTCAACCACTGCGCCACCAGGGAAGCCTGGGAGGGCTTTTTTTTTTTTAATTTTTAAAATTAATTTTTGGCTGCGCTGGGTCTTTGTTGCTGCGCATAGGCTTTCTTTAGTTGCGGCGAGCGGGGGCTACTCTTCATTGCAGTGCGTGAGCTTCTCATTGCGGTGGCTTCTCTTGTTGCAGAGCACGGGCTCTAGGCTCATGGGCTTCAGTAGTTGTGGCGCAGGGGCTTAGGTGCTCCGCAGCATGTGGGATCTTCCAGGACCAGGGCTTGAATCCGTGTCCCCTGCATTGGCAGGTGGATTCTTAATCACTGCGCCACCAGGGAAGCCCCAAGATAAAGTTCTTGAAGGAAATTAAAAGTGCTACTCCAATGAATGCGTGAAACAGCCTCACTGCTGATAAGGAGAGTTTACTGGTCTTGATAGAAGATCAAACCAGCCACATTCCCTCAAACTAAAGCCTAATCAACAGCAAGGTTCTAACTCTCTTCAATTCTACGAAGATTGAGAGAGGTGAGAAGCTAAAGAAAAGTTTGAATCTAGCAGAGGTTGGTTCATGAGGTTTAAGAAAAGCAGCCGTCTCTGTAAGAGTGCAAGGTGAAGCAGCAACTGCTGACATAGAAGCTGCAGCAAGTTATCCAGAAGTCTAGCTAAGATAATGAGGGTGGCTACGCTGAACAAGACCTTCAATGTAGACAGAACAGCCTTATGTTGGAGGAAGATGCTAGAGGAGGAGCCAACCCAATGCGTGGCTTCAGAGCTTCAAAGGACTAACTCTCTTGTTAGGGGATAATGCAGTTGAAGACAATGCTCATCTACCATTCTGCAAATCCTAGGGCCTTAACAATTATGCTAAATCTACTTTAAAAACAGAACAAGGCCTGGATGATAGCACATCTGTTTACAATGGTCTACTGAATGTTTTGAGACCTACTGCTCAGAAAAAGATTCCTTTCAAAATACTACTGCTGACAATGCACCTGGGCACCCAAGATCTCTGATGGAGATGTGTGAAAGTTAATATTGTTTTCATGTCTGCTAACACAACATCCTTTCTCCAGACCACAGATCAAGGAGTAATTTCAACTTTCAAGTCTTACAGATACTGATTCGTCTGACGGATCTGGGCAAAATAAGTTGATATCCTTCTGGAAAGGATTCACCAATCTAGATGCCATTAAGAACATTTGTGGGACTTCCCTGGTGGCGCGGTGGTTAAGAGTCCGCCTGCCAATGCAGGGGACGTGGGTTCAAGCCCTGGTCCTGTAAAATCCCACATGCCACGGAGCAACTAAGCCCGTGCGCCACAACTACTGAGCCTGTGCTCTAGAGCCTGCGAACCACAACTATTTAAGCCTGTGAGCCTAGAGCCTGTGCTCCGCAACAAAGAGGAGCCCCCACTCGCCACAACTGGAAAAAGCCCACGTACAGCAACAAAGACCCAACGCAGCCAAAAAAATAAATAAATTTATATATATATAAAAAAAACAGTTGTGATTCATGGGAAGAGGCCAAAATATCAACATTAACAGAGTTCGGGAGAAGTTCATTCCAACCCTCATGGATGACTTTGAAGGCTTCAAGACTTCAGTGGAGGAAGTAACTGCAGCTGCGGTGAAAACAGCAAGAGAACTAGAAGTGGGGTCTGAAGATGTGACTGGATTGCTGCCATCTCATGACAAAACTTGAACAGAGGAGTTGCTTCTTATGGATGAGCAAAGAAAGTGATTTCTTAAGATGGAATCTACGCCTGGTTGGTGAAGATGCTGTGAAGATTGTTGAAATGACACCAAAATATTATATATATGAGTCAACTGCTTTCAGATATTGGACAACAGGCAATGTAGAACTGTGACCCCCAAAATAAGGGAAAAAATTCAATGAGCCTAAGACCACCCTGACTTTGTGTGGAGGCATTCTGGATCATGACAAAGCGAGAAAGGAACAAACAGAGAAGAGCAGTCTCACTGAGTTAAAAGACACTGGAGTTTGAGGAGGGTAGTTAAAATTTGTGGGGCACAATACAGGACACAGCTGCAGAGAGAAGAGTTCTAGAAATCTGCATAGCAACTGCCTTAGGTTTCTAGCTAAATTCTGAGAACTATGCCTGCCTGAGTGGTTCTTTCAAGCTTCAGAGAATGTAATTTGATATCCCTTTTGGCCATTTCTGATTTCCCATTTCTAGTTGAAGTTGGAGGAATACGTACCAGTCAGGTGAGGCATTACTAAATTTATACCTTTTATGGGAGTTTTCACAACATGTGCAAAGGACACAAGAAAGCCATTGATCGAGGCTAGAAATTCGGTGTGGCTACTAAATGGAACTGAGTGTAGGGTAGGAGTGAGGGCATGAGAAGGGAGCTTAGCCTTTACTCCAAAGGCAATAGGAACCACTGGCTTAAGCAAAGAGGGGTGCAGTGGTGACCTTAAATTTGTATGGGAATGTTAATCTAACTGTAGTGTGGAGAATGGACTGTAGACAGGCAGAACTAAATAAGCAGGAAGATCAGTTAAGAGGCTGCATCAGTGTACATCCAAGTTAATGATAGCCTGAATAGAACAGAGGCAGCTAGTTTAGAATAGCACAACTGGAAGGTGTTCTGGAAGAAGAATTGACTAGATGTGGTGATATTTATGGCTTTGGCAGAAACTCCTATCTGTGTTTAAACAAAGAAAAACCAGTTGAACATGAACAGAGTACAGAGCATAGGATGAGTTAGGGGGTTTTCTTCAGTTTGTAAAGTACTTAAGTTTTTTTTTATTTCTGGACAGAAATGTATGTCCAGTAAGTAGTTGTTTACCAAGGTCTGGATGCTCAGAAAGAAAATCTCAGTTGGAGACACAGATTTGAGAGTCTCTAAACTGGACTAATCAGCTTATCAACAGTAACTGCTAAAGGTGATCTAAAGAACATATGTATAATGAGAAGAGGATGTTGAAAATGACATTAACACAAAATATAAGTTGCCCAAGATCATTCATGTGTCAGCAGCATTAAGACGTGAGCTCAGTTCTGTCTCATCCAAAAACTTTGTAATCTCTACTATACTGTGCTATTCTGAAATTAGAAATGTGAAAATTCATTGGAAACTTATAAAATGTTATAAGCGTATAAACATCTCCACTAAAATAAACTAGCTTAACAAATATCCTTTGAAATACATGTTAATGTAGAGTAACTTGTCAAATATCTAAACTTTATGCACTGGTGAAGCTTCTTTGCAAATATAATCTTTATTCAAGGGTTATGTAGATTAATTTTTAATTTTGATTAAAATTTTAAAATAATTTTTACACTGGAAACTAACTTAAGAAAAGAGAACGCTGGCCTTGGTCTTAGATTTTTCAAAGACAAAGCTTGGGAAAAAGTAAAAATGTTCAGCCTTAGGTCAAAAGTTTTATTCAGATACAGAGGCCCATGTCAATTGTGTACTAGCCATATTTACTGCAAGAATAACAACTGCATTTCAAGGTTATTTATTCTAACTCCTGTAAGTAAATAACATCAATTGGTGTACTTGTGAAACGAAGTAGTTTTTCCTCTGATGTTTAAAACTAACAGATGTAATTAAGTGCCATTGTAAAATTTTTCTAATGTATAAATAAGATCAACAATTAACTACATGGCCAGTATTCAATGTAATATTTTATTTCTATTGTATTAAACTAAAGTCAAGAAAATATCAAGTTAACTTTAAAGGCAAATCTTTACTCCTTAAAGAAAAAATACAAACTGTAGTACTTTTATAATAGAGCATGATATTTTACATAATATAAACAAAATCACCAATATACCTAAATGTTTAGTTTCCTTAAACTACGACAAACCACAGAACGGGTGAAAAATGGGTTTACTTATTGGCGGCACATAAACAACTTGGGGAAATGGGCAGCATGCATTATTTTACCTGTCAGTGCACAGGCACTGACACTCGCAAGCTTTAATAGCCACCGCCTCCTCTTCCTTGTCCAAAGTAGCCGCTCCCATAGCCCCCTCTGCCAGCTCCTCGCTGGGACCCCCCAGACCCTCTGTAGCCTCCCCCTGGGCCACCTCCATAGCCACCTCGGGAAGTCCCTCTGTAGCCTCCCCGGTAGCTGGAGCCAGCCCCATAGCCACTGCCACCGTAGCCTCCACCACCCCCATAGCCTCCACCGCCATAACTTGAACCTCCCCTTCTATATCCACTTCCATTGTCATATCGAGCCATCTTGGGAGGACGTGGACCATCTCCATACCTAGCAAGAGCACAAAACCACCACTTTAGCAAAGCATCCTTAGTACTTCTCAACTAGTCACAAAATATAAACATTCAGTCACATTCGAAAATTTAATGCATAAAGGGAATGAAGCCAAAGGCACAAATACTGAATACATCACAGACAGGTTAAATATTAAAATGAGTTAATATCAGAAAAGCACTTAACACAGTGTGGCACACCCTAAGTACTATGTTTCATTAGTTTAAAGAAGTAGTTAACTCAGTTATAGGCAAAATGGGAAGCCAGAATCCATAAAGCACACAGCACTTCTATACATTAAGATAACAGTTTATAACCAAATGCAGTAAGCGAATCTTGACGGGGAGATTAAATATTTTTGAGTGAATAAAAAAAATTTTAATGGTTGTATATTAGATCGTGTTATTCTAACACATTTTTGGGGTGTGATCTAGTATTGTTTATGCTATGTTCTCAAAAGATACATGAAGCATACTGACGTAAAATGCAACTTAATCACAAACGATTAAGCAAAAGAAGTGTGTAATATTTATATGAAAGCAAGTGTCACAAAATGCTGACAATCAGTGAAACCTAAGAGACTATATGGGAGTTGACTGTACTGCTGTTCTGCCTGCAGGCATCAAGTATTTCCAAAGAAAGAGCTGTGGGCAAAGAAACTTTCTGAAGGTGAAAAAAACTGAAGCAGATAAAACATTTTAAGAATTAAGATAAACTTCATACTTCTTTACTTTTAGATATCCATGTTCTTGTATTTCCCTAAGATAAACCCTGATGCTTTTCATTTGAAGAATGAGTTTAACACCTCATCATTTTTTCTTTGGAGATGGCAAAGCAGTACTGAGAAGAGGACTGTCTGGGGTCTTTCACTTTCCTGTCATGTGACCTATCCTGGGCTCTATATGTACTTTAAAGATCTCCTTCTATCTCTAGCACGCACTGGTGTAATAGATCATAAACACAAAAGTAACACCCTTTTTTCTGAGTGTGCTAACCAGAACTAGACTTCATATTCAGCATTTGTCTAGAACTGTAACTCAAATAACAAGGCCTCTATTAACTAACTGTGGGAATTTTAGGCCAGTATAAGATTACTGTACTCTGCTTAGTTCAAAGAGAAGTTACTGTGGTACTCACCGTGTACTGCCAATCATAAGGTTGATGCCAGCAGCTGAGGGCCTAGAGATTTGGCGGATTGTGTTTAGCATACGTTCATTAACGGGGTCCAACTGGCTGATGATATCAGGCTGCTTGGTTACTTCAACAACCAGAGCCTCCATGGCTGCCCGGAGAGCAGTGATACAGGCAGCAGCTTCATGAGATATTTGCAGTCTGATCCTAAAATAGAGAAAAATGATTAAAAATGAGAGATGTGGTACACACAGAAAAAGACTATTATCTTTCAATTTCACACATGGCAAGTGATGGGATAAATTTAACTTCTTTCCAAGTACCAATACTTTCAACTAATGTAATGGCCCCAGAATTAGGCAAACACACGTACGAAGAATAATAATCTAAGGTAACTTCTTGAAATTCGCTGCTAGCTATTGGCAGGAGTTGTGAACCACAAAGTCTATCGAGCAAAATACTCTTACAATACAGATCACTCAGCCTCCAACAAAAGAATGAAATAAGACACTAAGATTGTTAGTTTTGCAAGTTTTCAAGAATATGACTGAGCCTACTAACCATTCGTTATATTCTATCAATTTCTGCCAAGTGCTTACTACCCACTCACCACCAGTCTCTAAGTACTATAAAGTATACAGAAAAAAGAAGTGCCCAAGCTCCAATCAGACTCTGATTCCTTACTGTAGTATTCATGGTAGTGGATGCGGCTCCAATGCCTAATGCATCTGCTTCTGCTGGTATAGTCAATTTAAGACTTGACTTTACTACCAACTATGAACCATACTCCTAAGATATACTACTCGCCAAGAAAAGACAGTGTTATAAAGCATCTCACTTGTGCCATCAAATTTTGCCATGTTTCACAAATTAAGTTAGATTAGCAGCTGAATCCCATTACATTTCAATTTAAGAATTCAGTTGAGTTCACATATGAAAATCCATACCAGTCATCTACAAGCACAATCTGTCCATCAGACTGGACTTTCTTGGAGGCAAAGAGAAGCAGCTGCAAGGGGGTGACTAAGGTCATGCCTTTAGCAGAGATGGCCCGGGTTCGAATCTGAAGACAGAGAAAGAGGCAAGAGGAAATAGTTGACATTCCAACTGTCAATCAACTACCATATAATGATAATGAACTATGCTTTGAAAATTAAAACTCATGTTCCCACTGCACATTAATAAGTAAAGATAATTTGGATTTTAAATGTAAACTTTTCTAAACTAATCTTTTCTTACCTTTTCACCAAAAACAAAGAAGGGAGATGGGTACTTCATGTCTTGGCTGCTAAAAGGACAATTAACAGATGACTTGTGGATAAGCGCATTACGCCCTTCAGTGGTGAGAATCTTTCTCTTTTCCTTATGATAGCACACATTGGGGTACACGCCAAAGGCCAGGAGAGAGATAACAACATCCAGATTATTGTCTGGTCCAGTGTTAGTAAACACTTGTGTCAATAAACACTCTGTTAAGAGGAAGGAGATTAAAAAAAAAAATAAAATCAGGTATCTGGCTAATCCTCACATTGCATGTATTTACCAGAATTAGATGACAATTAGAAGAATTAACTCCTCCTCTACCCTCCTTTTTCAAATAACCTGTCTACCTTCCTCTCTTCTCAGAACTCTTGCACTCAGATTAAATGCAAGGAGAAATTCTGCTGAGTAGCCACAATAAGAAAATTAAAATGTCTGTATTCTCTTATAGACTCAATAAAATAAGCTTGGAGTGTTTTTAAAAAAACCCCAATAACCATCTACTCTCAGAATAAGAGCTAGACTGATATGACCACAGTGTTCCATATGCTGTTTTTAAAAAGCTGTTCCTTCTACAGAAGATGGAATGAGGAAACCACTAGAAGGTGGTGGACGTCTTCACCCAAACTATGCTTTAGGCACATGGAAAGTACAATGGTAAGAGAGCGGATATACTTTGTTCTAAAAAACTTGAATCCTAGTCTTATAAACTTCCTAATTAAGTCTGGACATGTAACTTAAGCTTCTGTGTCAGTCTCCTCATCTATAAAATGGGGTAGTAAATATATGCATCTCAGGACTGTTGTGAAGAGTCTATCACACAAAAATGTTTTTCTCTTTTCCTTTGATTTTGATTAAAAAGTTATGAATTGGGAAATCCCTGGTGGCACAATGGTTAAGAATCCGCCTGCTTGGGCTTCCCTGGTGGCACAGTGGTTGAGAATCTGCCTGCCAATGCAGGGGACACAGGTTTGAGCCCTGGTCTGGGAAGATCCTACATGCCGCGGAGCAACTAGGCCCGTGAGCCACAATTACTGAGCCTGCGCGTCTGGAGCTTGTGCTCCTCAACAAGAGAGGCCACGACAGTGAGAGGACCGCGCACTGCGATGAAGAGTGGCCCCCGCCGCTCACCGCAACTAGAGAAAGCCCTCGCACAGAAACGAAGACCCAACACAGCCATTAAAAAAAAAAAAAAAATCCGCCTGCCAATGCAGGGGACACGGGTTTGAGCCCTGATCTGGGAAAATCGCACATGCCGCAGAGCAACTAAGCCGGTGCGTCACAACTACTGAGCCTGCGCTCTAGAGCCCGCTCGCCACAACTACTGAAGTCCGCGCACCTAGAGCCCGTGCTCCACAACAAGAGAAGCCACCGCAATGAGAAGCCCATGCACCGCAAAGAAGAGTAGCCCCCGCTCGCCACAACTAGAGAAAGCCTGTGTGCAGCAACGAAGACGCAAAACAGCCAAAATAAATACATTTTTTAAAATAATTAAAAGTTTAGTCAGTTTACAACAGAAGAGAATTACTTTAGTTATCTAGATACTGCCCAACTACCTTCTGTCTCTCAACTAAACAGCTGTTTCTGGTTATGTGTTCCAATTTTCAATGTTTCAGGAAATAACTCTTGTCTCTTAATCTAATTGGAGAAAAGTACAATAGTTCAAATTCACACAAGAAATAAACAGCTGGATTACTATTCCTATATCACGTATCAAAGTCCTCTGTAATTGTCCACTAAAACCTTATTTAAAGCCAATTAAAATTTAACACAGTAGAGTTTACTTCACATCTAAAACTGAACAGATGGGCAAATTAATAAATCACCTCACAAACCACTACTTGAGGTATTTCAACAAACGGTTCATTCAAAAGGTGCTAAAAGCTAGACCTGTGTTCTTCACAAGTGGATGGATTTAAAAAATCCTCCCATCTAAAGGAGTGGATATGTGTACAACTGATTCACTCTGCTGTACAGCAGAAACTAACACAACACTGTAAATCAACTATACTCCAATAAAAATTAGTAAAAACAAAAAGTCCTCCCAAAGTAGCACAATTCTCAAAAGGTCTATTAATCATCTCTGTACTAAATTACAATTTGAACATTATAACCTTTTGCATCCTGTAAAAGACTGAATTAATGTGAAAAACTGATTATCACCAGAGTTCAAAGAAATAAGAAATAGCCAGGAACATAGAAAAAGCAAAGGGTCTAATGTTTGAAGCTAAAATATACTGCACTGTCAATGTGCATGTGTATTACATTAAGGTTACTTCAGATCTGTCTTAAGAATGTGAGAATCTTACCTTCTGGAAATCCAGAATTAATCAGAATCTCTTTGAGCTGAACTTTGGCTTCCCAGGTCATTCTAAGTGTAGCCATATTGAGTCTTTTGTGCTCACAAAAACGTATCTCTGCTTCTTCTCCACCCATTCTAAAACAAACAGGTTGTTAAGAGTCATTCCCAAAGCCTAAAGAACTAGATACAGATTACAAACTAGAGACAGTTCACCCAAATCTTATAATTCTCCTCTTTCAAGCCCATACCTAGCATCATCCCAAGCTTGGAATACTGATAAAAGGGCCACATGATCAGAAAATCTGTTTCCAGCAAAATTTCGATGGATATAACCCAGTCGCTTTCCTTCACTGATGAAAGGCTCCGGAAAGCAGGTGGCAGCAGAGATGGTACAAACAGCATCTCCCACACTGAAACAGACAGGAAAATTCAGTCTAGATCACATTCTTGTTCCAGCAACTTGGGCAGTACTGTCAACTGTGGGTCAGTCTTTACTGGCTATGGTATTGCTTTAGCAGCACTGAAACTGGCTGAACAAAAAGAATTTTACAGCTGCTCTCCAGAGGCAAAAAGGGGAAAAAATAATGAGTTCTGATATTAATGGAAGCATATTTACCATAAACTGACCAAGTATTATATTTTTCCTTTCCCATTCTCCCCCATCTTACAAAATTTCTTAATCTTCAAAACCTTCTAATAACATATACCTGTTTTCCTAATCTTTCTCTTTGAAGGAAAACTACTTAACCTACTTAACTGCACTTCTCTTTTGAGAAGTCTGTGCTCTTTCCCCAAAAAAGTTGGGCCCAGGTGTCCATCCATTGACTGTTCTTCTCATTTCACACTTTTCTCAGTATCTAAAGTATGCCACTTCTCTACTGAAGAATATTTAGTTTTTTCTTCTATTCGAGCCCACCCTGTTTTTATTGGGAGGGGGATAAAATTCTAAAACTGTTTTACCATTTAACTATCAGCAATAAAACAAAGCACTTACTAGAAAATACACCCCATTATCATCATTTTGCCAAGACGAGGCTCAATGGGGAGCTTAGCCAGGATTCGTCCCAGAGGAGTCAACTCATCATTGGTATCTAATGCATCAAGCTCTGTGGGGAGATATTTCTTTGTGAGCAGAAACAGTAATGAACACCCCTTTAACCTAGGCAAAGATGAAACATTTGTTTATAGATTAAGGTTCAGATACTGCAGTTAAGTTTTCCTCAACTGTCAAGCCAACTGCCAGCACCATGCTCATAGCCAACAATTCTCTTCACTCAGAAACAGAACAAAACCAAATTCTAGAGCACCTAACATGAAGAATGTACTAGAATTAGGCCCTGTAGGCTGTAAAGCTGAGTACTGTCCATGAGAAGTCTATAAATACAGTAATAACTGTAATAGCAGCATAAACAGCTACATGCTCTAACAAGTCTGATAGCATCTGTTGATAATTTCTAGAAAGAAATGAAATCTGGAGAATAAAAATCTGAAGTTCACACAGCAGGTGAGCACGACATTCAAATTCAGATCCCCTGGACTCCAACACCCTTATTTTTTCCCACTATACTACATTGCGTCTGTAAGTGTGATAAGAAAATATAAATAGATGTTCTATGAAATGTACATAAAACACTGTGGGTATCATGAATAATTCACGTTCTGATCATTAACCACCGGTTAAGAGATAACGCGTGCCTTTTCTCCATTTTTTCCCCCAAATAAGACTCACATCATCCTTTTCTTACCTTATGTTGCTCATTTTATATACACTGACCACACTAAGTACATTAAGCAACACCGGAAGTTTTGTTGTCACAGCCCTGTGGACTATATCCTCTTCTTGACTCATTTGTTAAGTGTTACTTGCCAGGACAAGACAGATGGTATAATTAGCATGTGTTAGGCAGGTCTGTATTTGTAGGTACCTCTAAGTGTGTGCTCTGCTTCAATCACAGCATCCAAAGGCGGAGGTTCAATTGCCTTGGCCAGGAATTGGCCAATTCCTCCCAGACGCAGAAGTTTTATGCTCAAAGCAATTTCATGCAATGGTGTTCGGAACATCTCCGGGGTCATGTGGGTTTCGAGTCTAAGAGAAAATAAGCATAAAATAACCATCTTCACTTGTGTACACAAACGTTTATTTAAAAAAAACTTCGCAGAGAGATAATCAGGAATATATAGAGCTGCCCTTCCCTCATCGTTTTACAATTACAAAAGAACGTTTTATATTTACTACAAAGACTCTGGACAAGACCCTCTTAAGTGGTTGAGTAGTGGCTTACGACTTCACCCTTATGGCTTGAAGGCATTTTCAGCTGAGTGAAGGAGGATGAAAAATTATCCCAAATCTCTAATGTTATTACCCCCACCCATGGCTTCTTCAGGTCTGGCTACTGACAAACATGGGTTAAAAATGGTAGCAAGGGGCTTCCCTGGTGGCGCAGTGGTTGAGAGTCCGCCTGCCGATGCAGGGGACACGGGTTCGTGCCCCGGTCCGGGAAGATCCCACATGCCGCGGAGCCGCTGGGCCCATAAGCCATGGCCGCTGAGCCTGCGCGTCCGGAGCCTGTGCTCCGCAACGGGAGAGGCCACAGCAGTGAAAGGCCTGCGTACCGCAAAAAAAAAAAAAAAAAAAAAAAAAAGGTAGCAAGACCTTCTGTGGGAGATGCAGGCTAATTCTAATATCTCCCTGCTACCTCTTCCCCTACTTCCTTGTCTGTATAAATTTAGTGCCACTGGAAAGGATCTTACAGATTATCTAACCCTTTAAATTTTTAATAATAAAAACTATTAATATAAATCAGTATTAACAATAATAACAATAGCTAACATTTACTGAGAGTTTACTACGTGCCAAGTATTGTTCTCAGTATTTTCCATTACTGACTCACTTAATTCGCATTAGTATTGTATTACCTTCCTTTTTCAACTGAGGAAAGAGACACAGAAAGGTTAAGTAACTTAATCTCATTTTGTAGAATGGGGAAACAAAGGCCTAAAGAGTGTAAATGTTTAAGATTATGTGATACATTAGGCACAAACAGTATAAAATCCAAGTCTCTACGTTTCCAATTCAGGCTTATCCTATATAAACTATTTATAATGAAGATTCATAGGAACCATTTAGAGGTGAATTCCAACATTGCTGGTAAGACCCAGATCAGCTTTAATCAGGTTTACATAGATGCATATAGCATATCTATTCCTCATCCTACAGAGAAAAGAACAAAAATCCCTTAAAGATCTATTCATGCTGTTAACTAATTAGGAGCTGGTTTTACTCTAATATTAGAGTATAGTACTTGTTTATTCAGGTCAAGGGACAAGCCAACCTTTAAAAAGAACTAAGTGTCTTCCAAATGTTGCAGCCAGTCTCCTGCATCAACTTCTGATGCTCAAATAAACTAACATTTGTAATTACTAGGGAGCCATATGTTACCAGTATAAAAGCAAATCAAAGCTTTGACCTTTCTTCAGTGTGCTATATACATCTGGTCACCTAAATTAGTCTGTCCCACAATTCTTCATTGTGGTACACACAAACACACCTCCTAACTCTACCTTTATTATCAACTGGTTAAAGCTAATGTACACCACACTGATTTCCAGAAACATACAACTAAATACATAACTTAAGCCTATAATTCAGAGAGAGAAGTATTTTTTAAATTGGGGGGTGAGGTGGGAGGCAAGGAATAACGACTTTCGAACTGAGAAGATGGTGAGCTCGCACCCCAGAGAAGTATTTTTTAAACCAATTGGTCTCATCCACAAACATTCTCCAAAAGGATCTGTGGTATAAACGGAAACGGACAAGGTATTAACAGACTTGGGTTTCAGTCCTGGAGAAGTCAGCTAAGTTTCTTAAGCTTTGGCTTCCTTACCTAAATAATGCCCTCTGTTTCTCAGGCACATAAGGAGGATCATACGACAGAGGTGATGTGCTAATGGGGGGGTAGGGGAGGGTGTCTATAAATACGAGAGTATTGTTATTTTAAAGTTATTTTTCAGAAAAGTTAACCATTCCATAAATATCAGTAATCCCAAAGTGATAAAGATGTGTGGTGTGGAAAACATGTTATGCTTTTAAAAGGTTATTAGTAAATAGTAAATTGGTATCAAACATGCCACCATTGATAATTTCTGATTTCATCCTTACCACAATCTCACTACCTAAGCTAAGTTTCCTCCAATTAACTGGAAGCACTTATGTTCTGAGTTCATTAAGTTTATGTAAGGGCAGAGAGGTGTGGGGAGGGGTGTGTGTGTAAAAGGCTAAAAAAAAAAAAACCCCCAAAAAACCAACTTCATTCTTTACTCAAGAATTGGTCTTACCTCTCAAAACGAGCTCGGCTACAGAGGTGAAAGCAGAAGCCAGGCCGTACACGGCCAGCTCGTCCTTTCCGCTGCTCGAGGTTTGTTTTGGATGCCCAAACTGTAGCATAATTGGTCATATTGTTGTGAGCAGTGAACAGCTTCACTTTTTGCCTAAATAGGAAAGAGCAGTCAATTCTAAAACTCACGTGTACTATCAATACATAACTATTACATTTCCACTGAGTGGCAGACGCTTTCCAGTCATGCCTACTCGCGATGTCTGTCTGTGAACAGCACCGCTAAGAATTTGACTCTGCACTCTTTCAGGCTGCCAACCTGCTAGGAGGCAATACAATATACATGTGCCACTTACCAGCTGGATGATGTCGGCCAAGTTACTAATCTTTCTGTGCCTCATCTGAAAATGAGTATAATACTATCACCTATCTTGCAGTGTTTTTATTTATGAACATTATGTGAATTAATGAACATATAGCACTTAAACAGGATCTGGCACGTGCAGGTGAGTGATAATTATTCAAAGCCAACTCTATTCTGAAGTTTAGTTTAACTTTTAGGCAATCTATGATCTAAAGGCTATGTGCTAAACTGGAACATGTAGCACTTCTGATGACCTCACCAAGTGGTGTTGGCACGGTCCTCTTGAACCCCTAAGCAACCTCAGAATTTGTCAATGTTACACATAGGCAGCTGGCACTAAATGACTGGGATTGGCACAAAAGAGGGGCATGCTATTCACCATTCCCTAAAGTGGGCACTGGCAAATCTTCAATTGCCAGGAAAGGCTTAGGGGCTACAGAGAGAAGACATGAGGCACGAACTGGCTAGACAGAACAATGTTTCGACGTTTTTGTCCTCTCTGTGTATCAATTAGCATGTAATTACCTATACACAATGCCTCCCTGTGTATTTCCCAGGGTATCTCATACCAAATATGAAGTCTCAATTCTTAAGTAGTGTCCTACAAATAGGTCACTTGTCATGAGCTAAATACTGGACATCTTTATACACCAAAGAGCATGCCACTGTGTGGCAGTGGTCAATGGAAACACCCAATGGGAAATGAGCAAAACACCAGCAGACAAGAATAAGTGGGAAGCAGTCAGAAGTTAGTGTTAAGCTTCGTCACTTTCTACCATAACTGATATGATGATCAACACCAAGAATCATTAATTACACTATAACTCAGTACATACAGACGCAGCACAGTAATTCTGATGGTAAGAGAACACAAGAGTTTTAAAAATAAGGTGTTTTTGATTCTGTTAACTGATTCTAGACACTACATGGAGTATTGTAAAGATTTACTGTATTCAAGGCAATGGGTTCCTTGGGAACTTACTTGCAGGAGTCAATGACATAAACAACATCATTTATGGTAATGCTTGTCTCAGCAATATTTGTGGACAAAATAACCTGTGAAGAAATAAATGGTATTAAGAAAAATTACACTTCAGAAAATATTTTCCTATTATGTACTTAAAAGGAATGGTCTGCTTATGTAACAAATGACAACAGAATTACAGAAATCTTCAAATAAATCACTCATTCATTGACTGGATAATTGAAAAACCTACTAAACTCATGAAGAAAGGACCCCTTTTTTCTTCCTCAATTCAGATGGATTACAATTTTTTTGGATAGCTCTTTGAAGGTCTGTAATAGTTGTCTAATATCTACGTTACTTCCAACCCCGTAACTGTAATGTTTACTACTTACCTTGGTTACTCCAGCTGGTACTGGATCAAATACTTTGCGCTGTTCCTCTCGAGGAATCTGAGAATGCAGAGGTAGAATCTGATACCTATGGCTTCCTATAAAAATATGGAAAAGTTAAGGTCTAAAAATAGGAGCCGAGTTTAAAACTTCTACATTATGTATGTTTTTAATCAAAAATTGATACAACACTAAATTTTGTTTTCACATATTGGCTAGGGTGCAAGCAAAATCATTCATTTTTCACTCAAATAGTTGAGAATTCAAAGAAGACTCATACCAAAATGTGGATTCATTTCCAAATGCTTCTGCATAGTATAAATCAAATTCCAGCCAGGCAGAAAAACCAACACAGCTCCAGGAACATTGAGGGTCTCGATGTACTTAAGTAGAGCCTCGATGAGTTCAAAAGGAGTTTCTTTCTCATTCAGTTGAGCCATGCTCATCTTTGTTTCTGGACCATATTCATCACCACAGATCAGGTTGCAATTTGCCTGCAAAAAACAGGGAGACATATTTTGGACTGTCTCCATTAGTACAGCCCAGGAGTTAAGTCTCCTACATTTTACTTAATGTTCACATAACACCTAATGTCCTTATTGATTCTAGCTGATTAGTCTTATCTGGCATATAGAAGAAATTTAATTTTCAAAAACTACTGCACGCTGACATACTGAATTTTTCTACTGACCAATACTTCCCATAGGACATGACTAAAATTCAAGCACAAACTCTTAAATTTGACTCTACAACTTCTAATGGCTCCTTCTACCAAGCTTATTTCTCTCTTATGACTATAAACTCTTGGTTTTTCAAAAATATTTTCCTTACTGATTAATAAACTGCTCCTATGATCCTCTCTTTGTATCAATTATCATGTAATTATATATACACAATGTCTTCCTGTGTAATTCCCAGGCTCACTCATACCGGCAGACAGGGTATTTGATCACCTCATCTACATCTGAAATAATGTGGTCTGTATTTTCCAAAAAGTCTGCCTGAGAACCAATGATAAACCAAACCTTCAGTAACGGGAAATGAAGTTGTTACAATTGATTTTTCCCCCCTAAGAAACTTTTTAATTCATCGGATTTGAGGATATAATTCATAATATAATTCATTTATATCCTCAAATCTGATTAAAAATACCGAATCCTAGGTTATGTTTATCATATTCTGCATTGCTGGCTGCCTTGTAGCATTCATTCTGTTCATGTTTCCAGATTCAAGATGCATTTTTAAATATCACTGGTCCAACTCTGAAGCACTACGAAATAAGTGTCACTTTTCTTTCCTGTTTCTTAGGAAATCCCTCATCATCCCCCACTTTAATACTCTCTCCATCTGCTAATGTCATTACCATACAGTCTCTGTAACCTAGGACTGTAGCTGCTATTGCTTAAACTTTATTGTACATATGGGTCACCCGAAGGTCTTGTTAAAGTGTGGATTCTGATTTAGGAGATCTGGGGTGGGGCACAAGATTCCACCTCTCTTCCAGTTTCCCAGGTGCTATGGCTCATGGAAAACACTCTGAGCAGCAAAGCCTTACAAAATGGGAGTTATTAAATATCTTACTCCTTTCTCTTTTTTTTAACCTTTATGCCAGAGATGATTTAACTCATGGTATGAAAAGCGCTTTTCACTGAACATGGAATTCTTTGGAGTGAAATATATCAATTAATTCAAAGATAGACATTACAGTCAATTTTTACAAGTTTTTAGTAATGCTAACTCATTGCATGTTTTTACTAAAATCATTCCCTGCAATAACAATTTTGCCCACAATGAAAATTCTTCATGAAATTCACTTACATCATCATCTTCACCACTATCATCATCCTTATCCTTCTTCTTCTTGTCCTTTGGTGGAGGAATGAAGTGGGTCATCTGAATACAGTCTTCCAGAAAATATTCTGGCAGGACAATGCAGTCAGGTAAGTACTATCAACTTGCAGAACGGAGCAGTCTTTAAAACTCATTTTCTAATTCATAATTCAAAACTACTTCATACCCTTCCACCTGATTCTTCACAACTGCCAAGAAACTTCAGTGTCAATAAACTCTTTTTCCAATCAAACTCAGTGTTTCCATCTCTTGAACCTTGGAGGAGGGTGAGGTATCTCTTATACATGTTCCCACAAAGCCAGTCAGGGTATCCGCTATACACAATATTCAATCAAACATTCATGGAATGCATATTGTGCTCTATGTTGTATACTCCCAGTGTGGGTGTTATATATAGAGAAAAATTACTATCAATACAATAATATACCATAGTCCATCCTTCCTCTATCAGGATGTACAGGTAAAAATGGGTTCCTTTTAGTCATTACTCTTAAAAAAGGACTTCAATGCGAAGGTTGGAACATCTACTGATCAATTATGCTCCTGAGGTTCTTTGAAGTGTTCCAGAACTGTTTCAGAAGTATCTCATAATCTAAACACTTCCCCCTCTATACCCTTAGAGCCCTAAAGTACCATTCTCATCTCATTATATCAAAGGTACATACTATCAACATGACTCATCACTGATGACATTAAACTGGATCAACCTGAGGTAGTGTTTGCCAAGTTAACTCCATCGCTGAGTGACTCGTTTCCCCCTTTCCATACTCTACTCTTTGGAAGCAATTCATTAAGCACAGCACACACTGAAGGAGTTAAGCATCACTTTGCTAAGAGAGAGTATCTACGTAATTTTTTTCTAGTTCTTCCATATGACAGCTTTGTCTTTATTACCCACTTATTTATTCAACCACCATATAAATTCATGGGTATCTATTCTATACTTTAGGTTATAATCCAATACTACGTTTTCTACTTTTTTGTTCCAACTATTCCATTTTTGGGCACTGAGAGCTTTCATGTTGACTCCTATGTCCCTTTGTCCCCTTCACTGTTTTTTTATTTTTTTAAAGCACTTCCTTACTTTCTGTCACTATAAGATGTTTCAAGCTCATCTTGTATATTCCCTGCCTCAACTTCAGAATCAGTCATTTCTTCAAGGGCATCTGGTTCCTTTAACTGGAGAATGGTATTGGAAACATGATCTGGGTGTTGGAAACATGATCCTTGCTACTGGGATGTCATTACTTCTAGGCCTGCTCAGCAGACAGAGCTAGAAAATATATCTATGTATGCTAATCCATGGGTCCATACACATGTATATTTAGTTTTGTTATCTATCCATTTCTATCTAAACACGAGTTCTCACTAATGTCTCCAATTGTAATCCAGTACCACAGGGTTCACTCAAGCCTTCCCTCATACTTACCTGTAACCTCCCACTCCAGCAGTAAACCTGGTTCCCACCATCTGTCATCCATTTAATTATTTTTTCAACGCCAGTACGCATGCAAAGCAGTTGCAGCATTATTAACCATTATTAACCCTCGTGAGATATGAGCGCACTGACTTTTATTTCAGAGCTACCCTCACCTTCTGAATTTCAAGTTAGCATCCTGACGTAGCCATTCATCATTTCATATGTACACTGAAAAATTTTTAGCTTATTTTCATGCCCTCAATTAAACTGTACTGTAATTTTTAAAACCAAGCTACTAGATGACTATTCTAGAAAATGGTAATGACAAAATCTTCTAAATAAACTCTTAACAATCAGAAATATTTGACCTTGAAACTCTCATCTTAATCTCACTTCAAAATCTGCCTGCTCTGGCTCTAGGAAAGATTGATTCTCTAGTTAATTTGACCCTGGCTGCTTAAACTTTTAACAGTTATTTCCCATGAACATCTACAGGCATATTAATTTACACTCGACTATAAAATCTTACAAGTTAACTTTAGCTGTAAGGACAGGAAATTCACTGGATATGCAAACTCCTCAAGTTGTAAACGAAACTCACTACTCCTTGACTAAAACCCCAAGAACGCTATGATGCATTTGATACCCTGATTTGGATTTTATTTTAAATATCCTTTAAACTATTACTCCAATCTCTAGGATTAAGAAAATCCACACTACAAAAAATGTTCACCCTCCCATCCCACCCCCACGATATTTACCTTGAACTGGGTAAGTCCTCCCATAAACTTCAATGATTGGGCAACTGAAGAAATATTCACAGAACATGCTCGTATCAATAGTAGCAGACATGAGAACAATGCGAACTTCAGGATATGCCTGAACGACATCACGCAACACTACCAAAAGGAAGTCAGTCTATTAAAACACAAACACAAATGGAAAAATAAATGCATTGAAAAGTCCTTGCTCACAAGGTACAGCTAAAAGATTTCTTGTGTTAATAAGCCACAAGGTATCAGTGAAATTCAGTTTCTTGGGCGGCTTGTAGAAGTAAGATGAAGGATTACAGTGGGATACGGTAACAGTATTTTTAAGAACAGTTGTAGCCTACTCGTGGGAATTAGAAATGAGCGCTACTAGGGCAGGGGAAGGGAAGGGAAGAGAAAAAAAAAAACATTAACGAGAGGAAATTTTCAGTGAAATTTATATTTTCAGTTGCACAAACTACTAGAGAAAAGGGGAAAGCCATGATGTGCCAAAAATCAGTTTTCCAATCACCTGTAAAGTGAATCTTACAAATGCTGAAAAGGCTATATTTAGTCCATTCAAACAAAATGGTCGAGACATTTATTATTTAATAATGTAAAGTTTCCATCAACCCACCAAACAACAACATGAAAGCTAGAACTCTAATAAAACCTTTCTCTAGCTATGGGGTCTTCAAGTCCATCACTCTGTCTCCCCAAATAGAGAAATCCACCATCCTGAATCTTTTTAGTCCTTTTCATATACCTTTCCTCTGATCTATATGCATATCTAACTAGACATACATACATATATATGCATGCATACATATATTTTAAGATTTACCTATTCTATTTTTTTCTTTTTTTTGCGGTATGCGGGCCTCTCACTGTTGTGGCCTCTCCCGTTGCGGAGCACAGGCTCCGGATGCGCAGGCTGCGCGGCATGTGGGATCTTCCCGGACCGGGGCACAAACCCACGTCCCCTGCATTGGCAGGCAGACCCCCAACCACTGCGCCACCAGGGAAGCCCTGATTTACCTATTCTTAACTTTATGAGAAGGTATGATATTTTATGTAATCTTTAGGGATTTCCTTTTTCACATCCTATAGCGATGCTAAGACTCACCCACGTGTGAATCACCAGAGTTATTCTTTCTGATGACTATTTAAATATCCCACTGTGTGTATGTACCCATTAATTCACCAGTAGATTTCTGGTGGTAACTACTGCAAGTATGTGGGTTGTTTCCGGGATTTTACTCTTACAAACATTTGCTACTCTGAACATCCTAGTTCATGTCTCCTACAGTACATTCGCCAAGTTTCTGTGGGTAAGTGTAGGTATGGAACTGCACTCATAGGATGTGTAAATGTTGAACTTTTGCAGATAATGCTCAACTGTTTTCCTAAGGCATTCCACCAGTTCATAAACCACTATGAGCAATGGACAAGAGATCCTGCTGATATTTATATTCTCCAATACTTGGCATCATCACTTAAAATTTTATTAACCAAATGGATATAAAGTAGATGTACTTTATTATGGTCTTGGTGTGCACTTTCCTATTCGCCAATGAGACTGAACACCCCATCATATGTACTAGCCAAATATCATTCCTCTTTGTAAAATGCCTATTTCCTTGTTTTTCTACTGAGTCATCTGTACTTTGCTTACTGATTTGTAGGAGGTGTTTATATTTTCTATACTAATCCTTTGTTGGCTATATTGGAATCTTCTAGCTTGTGGTTTTCCTTAAAGTATCCTTCGAATGAATACACGATCTTAATCTTAATATAGATGAATACCTCAGTCTTTTGTTTCATGGTTAATGCATTTCATGTTCTAAGAAATTCTTCCAGAAAGTATAGAACTATGTTGCCCAATATAGTTGTGGCTACTGAGCACATAAAATGTGCCTGGTCTAAACTGAGATGTGTTCTAAGTGTAAAATACACAGACAGATTTTGAAGACTTAATATGAAAAAAACCCGCAAAAAAAAGTCAATATATTTTTTATATTGACTACATGATGAAAATATACTGAGTTAATTTTACCTGTTTTTTTCACCTTTTAAAATATGATGCTAGAAAATTAAAAACTGCATGTGTAGGCCACATTATATTTCTACTGGATAGTGCTGTCTAGATGTCTACTTATATATTCTACTCAAGAGTTTTAAAACTGCTTTGGCATTTAAGTCCTTATCTGGAGCTGATTTCTGTATCTGGTTATAAGGTAAGGATCCAAGTTCAAGTATTTCCTTATGGATGACCAACTGTTTCCAGCTCCATTTACTGAACAGTCCATTCCCTTTCCACTGACCTGACATGCCATCTGTCACTCACTCTATTATACCGAAGCTGCATGCAACACACAATCTGTTTCTACACTCTGTATTGTTGTTGGTCAAACTGTCATCTCATCTACTATACTAATTATTATAGGTTCAAATTAAGTCCTGAGATCTGTAAAGCAAGACCCTTCATTCTGCTCTTCTACAGGAGTCCTTGTTATTTTTGGCCATAAATCTTCCCTATAGGTATTTATAATCAGCCTATTAACAAAACCTACTGGGAATGGATTAGAATTGCATTCAGATGTGGATCAACTTCAGGCAAACTGACATCTATATTATATTGGCCGTGAACACAATCTGGTCTTTTCTAATGTCTTGTAATGAAGTTTTATTTTTCCTGTATAGGTTCTGCATATCTTTTTGTTGGACTTAGTCTTAGGTGTTTGACATTCTGACTAGCGCAGTGGTATCTTTAGTTGTTTTCTAGCTGTTTGTAATGTACACAATGCAACAGACTTTTGTATATTAACTTTTTCTCCCAGCCATATTGCTAAGTGTTTCTCTTTTTTTCGGCCGTGCGGCATGTGGGATCCTTATTCCCCGACCAGGGATTGAACCCGTGCCCCCTGCAGTGGAAGTGCAGAGTCCCAACCACTGGACCGCCAGGGAAGTCCCCTATTATTTCTAATAATTGGTCTTTTAAGTTCTCTTGGGTTTTCCCCGTAAAGTGACGTTTAGATAAGGTTCATCTGAAAAAGAACATATGTTTCTGCAAAGGTGTTTTTCCATTTTTACTGTGAATAATACATTAATATAGACAATCTTTCAAGAAAAGTTGACCAAAGCCACTTATTTTGGGGGAAACTAGTAATGATGATCCATGATGTTTCTAGTGTGACCTGGAATAATTTAAACTCTAAGAACATTGGTATGTTACCATGCTAGTAAAGAAAATACTGAAACATTTATTATGATTAAGTTAATTGGGGGGGAAAACATTAGTTTTCAAAAGATTCTGAATGACAAAAGCAGCAAAAATTTTATCCTACGGAACAGATTTGATTTAAAAAGGTCATCTGAAAGACCACGCAAACTTTCTTACTTGCTTTAGCTCAACCATAAAGATCAAAATTTTGCTAAAACTAAGTATGATGAACAACAACGGCTATGGAATTATTTTCTAAAGAGGATGAGCTCCAATGAATGTTTTAAGTAACAGTAGCTTGGAAACAGTCTGAATGACATACTGTCCACCCACTAATACCTTCGTGTGGATATGTAAAACAGTGCCATAAAAACAAGTCACTGATTTATGGTATCAATCTCTGAATTATACAATTGTATAATAAGTTAATTCTATACAAGTTTTGCCAAGGACCAGAAGAGGATAGGGTGAAAAAAAAAAAGAGGATAGGGTGTGAAAAAAATTCTAGTTTTTTCTTATTTCTGGCATGATTATCATTAATGTTGGAAAAGACTAAAGCTGCAAACATCCGAAAACACACCATTAACTATATTAAATTTAAAACTGTGGAAATTCCCTGGCTGTACAGTGGTTTGGACTCGGCGCTTTCACTGCCATGGGCCCGGGTTTGATCCCTGGTCAGGGAACTAAGATCCCACAAGCCAGGCGGCAGGGGGAAAACAATGTGAAGTTTATCACAGATAAATTTTCAATTCAAAGAAAAACTGATTATTAAAATTCCATCAGCTATTCAGTGATAAATCATTAGTTCAGTTGCTGAATTATGCTAACTTAATGATCACTGCAATAATACTCACTTTACAATAAGAAGAGGTCTTTACTTTTAGAACTCTGTGCTTTAACAAAGGGAAAAAAAGGGTTTAATGGCTTTGCTAAAAAAGGTGTCCAATATCTTAGTGACTGAAGTTCATAATTTTGATAGAAGTTGTAAGCTATGGGAAAATGGAAATAAAATAAAGACATTCTACTTCATTTCTCTTTATTCAGAATTTTAGCGCTGGTACCTTACCATCACTCTCAAGTTACTTACATTTATGTCTCTTTCATGTATTTCATCTACAATTACATGACTGATTCCTCGAATGCCTGCTTCTAATTTTCTTAGGAGTACACCTTGAAAAGAAAATCAGAGTAAACACTGGAGATGAGTTTCTATGTTTAAAGTAGGGAGGTAAGGAAAAGTGCAAAGAAACCGATTTCTAGACAATCAACTATGCTTCAACTACTATAACCCCAGCGTTTTAGGAAATAAATAATCATTGGTATATTTAAATTATTAAAGAAGTGATCATGTAGTCTGTAACACATTTGTCTAATGAAAACATATTTAACAGTTCCAGCAACCTAAGCTGATTTCATTTGCTCTGCACTACAACAGCCAGCAGGTACATAACACCCTCCATGAAGAAAAAAATTGCCAAAAGTTCTATTTAAACAAGAAACTGGGTTCTTGATTTATTATTTCCAGTCATTCTGTGCTATTATCAAGTTTTCTTCACAAACACAATGTAAACCCCAAGTGAAAGGCCAAAATAAAACAGATTACTGACCCACAGTACAAAACATTATACTGGCATGAGGGCGGGGAAGTATAGACTCAAATCGAACACTATAGCCACAACTTTTTCCAGGCTCTTCTCCTCTCTCATATGCAACTCGCTCTGCCACAGAAACTGCACTGATTCTCCTGGGCTGAGATAAGACAAAAAAAAAGTGATTTAAAAGATACAAAATTAGTTACACTTGTTTATTAGGGTTATTAAATCACTGTCGTAAATCTGACCCACTGCCAGCTGAGTAATCAACAGAAACAATAATAGTAGTGATAACATTTAGGAAGCTCCAAAGTTTATTAAAGAAACAAAAAAACATACCACTTAATTCTATTGTAGACAGTTAAAAATGCTGTTTTTCATTTTGTATATAAAGTGATTCCAAGGTTTTATAGAAAATAAAATTTCTTCACCACTGGCCCTAACTCTTAAATGGTATCAAGTGATTTTCCAGTAGGGAAGCAGACAGATCACACGTGGAGAGCTTGTTCTTATAACTTCCTACCACAGTGCAGGCACACTGCACTGTGTTTAAAGAACTATTTAACTGAGATGTACGGGTTATTAGGAAGGTGAACAACCTCCTTTGCCATATCTACGATTCATTCACTTATTAACTCATAAAGCAGTCATAGCTTATCTGTATTGATATCACGTGCCACAAAAGGTGCTAGAGATAAAAAAACCACCTCAATGAAATCACTCCTCGTTTTGATGAGCTTATGTAGCTGGGAAAACTGAGTGTATATTACCTTTTCCAGCAATATACATGCTGTTAGCAATAAATATGCTGAACCCTAAGGACAATTATGGGTTAAAATTTTAAGTGTTGGACCTTAACTTTTATGAAAACTTCCAAAGTGTCCCCTGTCTTCTAAGTACACAAAACAGCATTTACTTGGTGGATACCATGGCTATTATGATATCCTGAATGTATAGCTATGGAGGTACATGCAGATTTAGACTAAATGCTTCCAGGTTGCCTTGTATTTGACTTTGTCAAAAAGTTCCTGATGATAGACTGTATTTTAGTTCCTAGACTGAGAAAGTTTTTTCCGAGTTCCATATTTAGTTAAGTACCTATGTGATTATACCCCAGGTTATATGACATGACCATTTAGGAAATCAGAGGCTAATACAATCTTAAAAAACAAAAACCAACCAAACCAAAAAAACCCCCAAACCAAAAAACCAGTAGCTTCACCAGAGCTATCAACATCCGTTTTTTTTTTTTGCAGTACGCGGGCCTCTCACTGTTGTGGCCTCTCCCGCTGTGGAACACAGGCTCCGGACGCGCAGGCTCAGCGGCCATGGCTCGCGGGCCCAGCCGCTCCGTGGCATGTGGGATCTTCCCGGACCTGGGCACGAACCCGTGTCCCCTGCATCGGCAGGTGGACTCTCAACCACTGCGCCACCAGGGAAGCCCTCAACATCCTTTGAATTAATATAAAACACGATATATTAATTTCTATATCCCCTAACACAAGAGTCCCTTATGGTATGTGGCTAGTAACATATACAGGTGAAGTGTACAATCACCTAGTTCATATTTACCCTGTCCAGCAAGGTAAGGGATTAAAAGATGCCATCTCGAACATACTGTACATTTTCCTGAGCTTATATTCTTTCTGGTTTATGTGCCTTGTTTCGCTGAACAATGCTAGCTTTTAATGACCATTGCCAACCAGTTCTCTGCACCTCACTAACACTGAATAAAAGTGTTACATGAAGGACTGAGTTATGCATTTGTCCATAAAGAGAAGCATTCTGCTATATACTTATGTCAGGGAATGTGAAGATGATATTCCACTGAAGGTATAAAATACAAAGTTTTTGGGCATTTTCAAGAAGTTCTTTGCATTCTACAAAGAATAGGTAAATGCTCAACACTATTATCGCTTTTCTCTCCTTTTGTCTTTCCTATAGTTTTCAACATTTCTACTAAATAGCTGGCTTCTAGAAAAACTTCAACTCAGTTAGGATATTGGATTCTTCTGAGGTGTATTTCTATGCTACTGGATACTCAAGGATTGCTTTTACCAGCTTGAGGCTACTTTCAGGTCAATCACCTTTGTAGTTTCCAGCCTTTTAAAGTGAATATGGGTACAGTCCTCACCTCCCAAGACATCCACGACAGAGGCTGTTACAAATTAACATAAGAAGTGCTAAAACAACCATCTTCAGAAGCCCTACTGGCCAAATTTCCTTGAGTAAAAGTAGAAAACATCAATATCAAGATGACTATTCAAACAGCAAAGAAACAAATGACCCTACAATCTCCTTTCCATGTTTTGTATGCTTCTCTAACTTACCGCCTTCCAATTTCAACAGCCCTAACTTCAAAATAAACATTTAAAATACATATTAAAAAGAGAAGTGCTTCTTTTATTCATAACTGATCCAACTGGAAATCAGTATGATTCTTCCTGAGGGAAGTATGGCAAAATGCATAAAACTTAAATATGCATACCCTTTGACCCAACAATTCCAGGTCTAGGAATTTATTCCAATGAAATAATCCAATGAGAGTATAAAATGTATGTACAAGTATATTCATCCCAGCATACATAAATATCAAAATATTAGAAACAATCTTAAAGTATCTCCATCATTTAAGAATAAAATAAACGTATATGCATAAAATGGAAAATTATGAAGTCATTAGAAAATTATTCTGTTGCTTTAATAGCAGGTGTGCTGTTACATAAAGGGGACAAGTTAGGATGGTGTACATACAGTATATGTACATGAAGTCTGAAAGCATAAAGGCCAAAAGTAAAAATGATTACTTCTGGATGGTGGGATTCTGCATGGGCTTTGGTTTCTTTTAAAATTTACTTTATTTTCTAATTTTTTCCCCAATGGGTATATAATACTTTTAGAGTCAGAAAAAAGAAACTAAAAATAAAATCTTATTCTCAGTATAATTCTTAGCTCATTATAAATATCCACAGGATAGGCATTTTGTGTGGGAGAACAATGCTTAATGTAAAAGACTATTAATGTTTAAACACTTCTCAGACTGCGTGCTACCTGATAACCTATAAATAGGTTGCTCTATTTATCCCCTGAATATTTTCTCTCTTTTCCCTTGGATATTCAATAACTGTTTTACATACTGTCCTACAATGAATAAATACAAAGCAAGGTTCACCTTCTTTCTACACCCGCAGAACTACCTTTCCACATATGGTTTAACTTATCCTCTCTTAAATATTCTATAGTATATAGAAATATTCTATATTCTATAAATAAATATAAAGATTCAAGACTACAGAGACCCCCCCAGAACAATCATAATTAACATCTGTGTAACAACAGTAAAAACTATGACTGCATGTACTATTTTATTTGTGCTTCAGAATAACAATGAGATTTTTTTCCCTGTTCTAATAGATAAAAACACAAGTTCACAGGTAAAGGTATTTTGCCTAAATTCATATACATGACTTCAGATGTAATACAAATTTTCTTTACTTCCAACTAAGCCTTTTCCCAATTATTCTGCCTCTTGTTATAATTTTATGTTGTATTTGGATTAAGTAACAGAATAACCCATTTAAGTGAGACTAGTAAAAAGTAGTGGTGATGAAAGCAAGGGATAATGTTAAGTCATTCCAACAGAATACTTCAAATTATCCTCCAGCACATGAGCTTTTCTTTACATTTTCACTGCGTATTTATCTGCTCTCATTTGCTCTGTACAATCTTATTACTCTTGCCTGGAGACCAGCCATAGCAGTAGTTAGTTCTAAGTGATTACCTCTTCTTCACAATTGTATGTTCACTTTAATTAATTAAAACAGCTAATATTACCAGTAAAACTTTCCATACCACAAGCAGCTAAAGGCCTGTCTCAAAGTGTTCTTTTGCAGTATTCAAAATCTGCATCCTTTATACCCCTCTTGACATTTATCCAGAACTGTAATTTCTCTTCTTAGCAATCTGTAACTGAAAGAGTACTGCTTTCAGAACTTTGCACCCCTATTTCTCATCTGGGTATTTAAATACATGGTAATAAAACTAGGCTGCAATAAAATACAAGATTTCTAAGGCATCAGATATCACAAAATATACCAGACTCCACTTTCTCTATTTTCTAAGTTCTGAGTTTATTTTACATGACAGACAGCTGTATCCTGAAATGATGGTACCTTGGGGTACGTGCAGGACTGCCAAAATATTCACAGATGTTAATTTAACATACTTGATTTGCATCCTAGCAATTTTTTTTTTTCTTTTGCGGTCCGCGGGCCTCTCACTGTTATAGCCTCTCCCGTTGCGGAGCACAGGCTCCGGACGCGCAGGCTCAGCGGCCATGGCTCACGGGCCCAGCCACTCCACGGCATGTGGGATTCTCCCAGACCGGGGCACGAACCCATGTCCCCTGCATTGGCAGGCGGACTCTCAACCACTGCGCCACCAGGGAAGCCCAACATCCTAGCAATTTTAATTCACCTCTCTCAACATCTTTAAGGTCAGAAAATAACTATTTCCTATTTTCAATTGTTGCACACTCACACCCTAAGTTTTAAGTGGCTTGAGTATGAATAGCCTGAAGGCACAAAAAGGATACAGTGAGTTTGGTATAGAATTTACACTAAAGCTGGTGGTAAGGTTACGAGTTAAGGTTTGAGCTACTCATTCTATTTTATTCTAGTTCATAATATCTCTCAACTTGTGCTCTATGACTTGAAATAACACATTTAACCAAGCACATAAAAAACTTAGGTAATGACTTCATGTGGTTTCCTATATATGACTGCAAGTGGAGGAAAAAGGAAAAATGAGGGCTTCCCTGGTGGTGCAGTGGTTAAGAATCTGCCTGCCAATGCAGGGGACACGGGTTCGAGCTCTGGTCCAGGAAGATCCCACATGCTGTGGAGCAACTAAGCCTGCGCGCCACCAACTACCGAGCCTGTACTCTAGAGCCCGCAAGCCACAACGACTGACTCCGTGTGCCACAACTTCTGAAGCCCGCGCACCTAGAGCCCACGCTTCGCAACAAGAAAAGACACCACAATAAGAAGCCCGCACACTGCAATGAAGAGTAGCCCCCGCTCGCCGCAACTAGAGAAAACCCACACAGGCAGCAACGAAGACCCAACGCAGCCATAAATGAATGAATGAATAAATAAATCAAAAGATGATACAACAGTGATATTACTACAAAAATTATTAATGCTGTCTCAGACTGCCTTAACAGAAGTACTATATAATACCACAATTATTAACAACTGTATTCTACAATGACCAATCAGTATGTTCAGGCCTACCTTCTCAGGTAGGATGCTGATGCTTCGAATGTGCTTAACAACCTTAGACTCTATCTTCATGGCTAAACTACAGTTGTTTATAAAACAAAGGAGATATACTAGGACACTATACAAACTTTTGAAGACTTACTATAGGTATGAGAAATCAGAGACTGATTTGGGGACAAGCACTAGGACAAAAAGATGGAAGCCACAGAATGTCGATTTCATGTGACAGGTCAGTCATTTGTCCAAAATCAGAAGACACAGGCTACATCTCCACACAACTGGAAATTTTCAAGCAGAAGTAAGGTGACCATCTATTATAAACATTCCACCCTGAGTAGAAAGATGGAGTAATTCTGTGAAGTATCTTTCAATTTCATAAATCTATCACTTTATGAAGCAATATAAATAAAGAACTAGTGGATAAGTGAAAGTTGTTTTATACGCAAAAGAAGTACGTTTGTTACAGCCTACGTATAGAAATCTGTTCATTTTACAGATGAAACCACCAGAAATGTCCAAATTATTTGGGAAGGGACACAAGTTAGTAAGCAAATTATACAAAGTTGAAGACCACAGTACAAAAACTATTTTTGTCTGGAACAAACAGAAGCCATTTTTGTCTGGAACCATTTGGATTTGATAAGTCAGACAGCAGGCGAAAAAAAATCACTTCTCACTTGGGCGGGAGTTAGTTTTTTTCATACTCATGACATGCAAACAACTTCTGAGTGAGACCATAGGTGTTCAGCTCATTTGGTGAATTCAGCATTTCTGTGTATATGGCTGAATTGTTTTGAATTTAAAAATGGAGAGTGGTAGTAAGGAAGGAGGGCAGAGCAGAGCTCAAAGTTCTTCTGTAAAATGGCGCCCTCCTGAACAATACACCTCCTGAAAAATCAGATAAGCATTAAGAGCAAGTATATTATATTGATGTACTTGAGGTTGGAACTTCTGCTGTGAGGCAAAGAAATCATAACCAGTTTTGGGAGTGAGAAGGGCAATCAAAGAACATTTTGAGAAGAAGAAAGCTAAGGGTCCTATCCCAGAAAAATGGAGACCTATCATATTTTTTTCAAGCTTATAATATCATCCATTTTAAATGCATTCCTTCAGTCATCTTTTAAAGGCCCCGCCAAACCCAACTCTCCTATAAAATACAGAGGCCAATTTTAAGATATACTTCATTTCAGACATGTTAAAAAAATATGGTTTATACATGTCCACATAAATGCACGTGTACAAACATCTTTTGCTATTTCAAGATTCATGACTCTACCCTGAGTATCAATTAAGCTTCCCAGGTTAAGAATCCCTAAGTCAAGGTCTGAGCCAGCCTGAGAGGTAGTATCTGGCTACTTGCAATGCTCTCCTTTCAAGTGCCAGAAGTACAGGGTTAGAGCTGACAGGAACCGCTTTAACCTAAGAAGACTGCTCTTGCCTAAGCACTGCAACAAACTTGCAGGCACTGCTTACTGCTAGCAAGGTAACAACAGGATGTAGCCGTCAAAAGGGGGAATACTGAAGGCCAACTGTTTGGTTATGAATCCTAGTTTCAACAACTTCCTGTGTTAACCTTGGACAATTTTAAATCTCTTTGTGCCTTAAGTTACTAAAAGAGAAATATTAAATAATATAGTACTTACATCTTAGCGTCATAAACTTTAAATGAGTTAAAAAAAAATATCAACTGTTTAAAACAGAAGCTGGATAGAACTACCATACGACCCAGCAATCCCACTACTGGGCATATACCCTGAGAAAACCATAATTCAAAAAGAGTCATGTACCACAATGTTCACTGCAGCTCTATTTACAATAGCCAGGACATGGAAGCAACCTAAGTGTCCCATCAACAGATCAACGGATAAAGAAGATGTGGCACATATATACAATGGAATATTACTCAGCCATAAAAAGACACGAAATTGTTATTTGTAGTGAGGTGGATGGACCTAGAGTCTGTCATACAGACTGAAATAAGTCAGAAAGAGAAAAACAAATACCGTATGCTAACACATATATATGGAATCTAAGAAAAAAAAAAGGTCATGAAGATCCTAGGGGTAAGACGGGAATAAAGACACAGACCTACTACAGCATGGACTTGAGGATGTGGGGAGGGGAAGGGTAAGCTGTGACAAAGTGAGAGAGTGGCATGGACATATATACACTACCAAACGTAAAATAGATAGCCAGTGGGAAGTAGCCATATAGCACAGGGAGAGCAGCTCGGTGGTTTGTGACCACCTGGAGGGGTGGGTTAGGGAGGGTGGAAGGAAGGGAGACGCAAGAGGGAAGAGATATGAGAACATATGTATATGTATAACTGATTCACTTTGTTATAAAGCAGAAAGTAACACACCATTGTAAAGCAATTATACTCCAATAAAGATGTTAAAACAAACAAACAAAACAGAAGCTGGTGTATAGTAAGCATTCAGCTAAAGCCAACCATTTATCTGTTTTTCTATCTTTTTCTATCTTGTCTACTCTTGCTCTGACTGGTTTTTATTGAACATTAAGGTGATAAGATAAAGAGAACCAAGGTTCGGATGTAAACTTAAGGAGAAAGTACTCTGTTTTGTTCAATTCTAGGCCCAAAGACTCCCTCTAGCCCAGACAAAAAGAATCCTTCACATGGTTCAGTTTAGCTTATCCGTGAGTTATACAGGAGATTAACACAGACTTAAATTCCTTTCACGCCTTTTTCTTTTTTTAATTTAAAAGGGCCTAACACTCTACCACTTTCAGAATTTGTCACTACAAAGGGGAGTTGATCAAAGAATTAGGAATGGTCAGGCTTCTAGGTGTTTCCACCTCTCAAACCCTATCCACACCAGGCACACACCTCGTAAGCTGGCTTGCTACTTACCTGAGTTACTACAATATTACACTCTGCTGCTCGGTCATTCTGGATAAAGTCATCTAGAATAAACTGGGGAACTTGTGTGGTTTTACCACATCCAGTAGCGCCTCGGATAATAACAACTGGATTTTGACTAATTTCTTCCAGGATTTCACTTTCAAATTTCTTCACAGGCAGTAACTCTCTCTCCTGTAAGATCTGTATTAGAAAAGTTACACCTCAAATTTCTACCAATATACATATTAGAAACAACTATCTTAATTCTAAAAAAAATTTGCCATCTCTATAAAAAGTTATTCCTTTCCACTGGCTGCATATTCAAAATATACTTTTTCATGAAAGAAATGTATATATTTATACCTCTAGTTGAACAGTCTCTTTCCATTAAATTTCTGAAGAATCTATCTTTTGGCCTTATCCACACCCTTATTTTCCTCCTTTTCTCCCTAGATATTACATATACATTCCCTTTCTTCTAACATTTTAAGTTGTTTCATTCAGAAAATACCAAAAAACTACCAAAAAAAAAAAAGTTATTATCTCACATCTTCCACTTTAAGAATCACAGGCCCTTAACTCACAACTACCCTCAGAGGTAACTAGGATTAGCAGTTAGGTTAGTATCTCAGATCTACCTTACTAGAAAGGGCAAAAACATATTATTCGCTGTCCTTCTGCCCATACCTAGAAAGTTCTGAGACTGCGAGCACCTTATGTCTAAATACTTCACAGACTTACTGCTTGCAAATCATGATCCTGTTCCAGCTGATACATTAATTCACTCTTGAGGTCCATGCTTATTTGTTCTGGAGTAGCCTGTAAAATGAGAAGGCAACAATCACACAAAAGCATAATTCAGCTTCAAAATGAATCATTTTAAATCTAGATATCCTAATGAAATATATTCAAAAGTAAAACACGAGAGTCTGATCTCAAAAATAATGTTGCACTCACGTAAGCCAGGGGCCCCTCATCAATGTTGCTACTAGTCCAAGGATTCCAGTTGGATTGTGGAGGTGACCAAGGAACCACGCCCACTTGGTTCTGCCGCTGAGATGGCTCAAAATGAGCCAATTTGCCAAGGTTGAGTACAACAGGCACAGAAGGATCATCAGGCTATTAAAAATAACAGAAAACAAAACAAAACCAAAAAACAATACTAGTTGTTTGTCTGACTAGAGAAGTACAATACAAAGGTAAACTAAATAGCTGTATGCTTACTAGGGGCACGATCTCAAGATTTAGCTCTTGAATGATGTTCTGCAGCTGATGCTCCAAATCTTGAGAAAGGTTAACTTTGTAAGGCTCCACCTGCAGAAGAGGGATGGCCATGAAAATCATGTAACATACACCCAAACACTACTCAAATCTACTACAGTAGGGTTAAGAGTATGCAGTCAACATTAGGTCTACAATAGTCCTAAAGCCAACAAGTCAGTTCCCTCGTGAAAGAATTACTTAATGATGATTAGGAGGGCCATTTCCATTTCTTGAGGCGAGAGTCCCAGAACTATCAAACTTCTTTAGCCAACTATTAAACAGAAGCTAAATTGAATCTTACAATATCTCTTTGGGCTACTAAGTCTAAAGACTCACTGTCTCTCCTTCTTTCTTCTTTGTAAGTCCAGAGTAAGCTTCAATCACTCCAAGGTGGTAGAGTTGTCTGACAAGTGACAGCGCACAGGACTGTGCTGCCAATTTTTTATTTGATCCATGTTCGCGTGCAAAAATCCCTATAATTTAAGGTCAGGATTATCAACGACAGAAGGATAAATCGTCTAAGTAAAGAAAACATCTCAACATAAGCAACTAGGAGGTAAGGTACAAAAGCTGCCCTAAAATACAGAGTACGTTATGAGTTCTAAGTTCCTTTTCATTCTAACTGTTAACCAAAAGCCATACTTTAACAGCTTATCAACTAAATAGCCAACCATCTTGATTACAGGCACACACTAAGACACATACAAATCATTATCAAAGCAAATAACCTATTTCAACAAAGTTGTTATTATTAACATCATTTGGCATTAAAACAGGGGAAGAAAAGAGAGTTTAACTTCTGAAAAGTAAAGGATCAAAAAGCAAATCAAAGGAAAGAAAATGGGCCCAAAGTGCCTAGACCAGGAGACACCAATCTTCTTCTATAAAGGGTCAGAAAATAAATATTTTAGGCTTTGCAGGCCACATCGTCTGTCACAATTACTCAGCTCTGTCTCTCAAGTGTGAAAGCATTCACTGACAATACTTAAACCAGGGTTTGACAAACCTATGGGCCCAGGAACTAAAAATGTTGTAAAAATTTTAAAGAGTCATAAATATAAGACAGAAATAATGTGTGATATATGTGACCGACTAAGCTTAAAATATTTATCTGGACTTTTACAGAAGTTTGCTCTTCCCTGACATAAACAAATGACTGTAGCTGTGTTCCAATAAGTTTAAAATAAACTCCCATTCACACAGAGTAATTTATCTTTAAGGTCTAGGATAAAAAAATTCAACATCATCTCCTCGTGATTCATTCAAAGGCTTGATTCTATTAGAAGTCTTTGATATACTAAATTTAAGTCATCAGAGTTAGTTGCAGAATTCTCAAGCTGGAAAGAATCTTCAGCCATTTCTCCTAATTTTTAGTGAAGTAAATTGAGTCCCAGCAATGTAGGTGTGATTTATTCAAAGTCACAATACTCGCTAGTAACAAAACCAGGTACACAGGGCTATTCCGTACTTTCAAGCATGACACGCTGCTTGCTTTAAACTTACTAAGAATAAAGGCAATATATCTTTGCCTTTCTACTTCCTTTATGAATAACCCCAACCTATTCCTTAAGTGCTTCCTCAGGGTAACCTTCTCACCTTTTCTTCTTGACTCCGTGACTCTTAAATGCTCACATTCACTTTTAGGCCTCCAATCCTGTCATCTGATTAACTCCTTTCTAAATGTCACCTAGCTAGCCTTACCCAAAGGAATTATATCTTTTATGTAGAAAGATAAAAAAACATCTTAAAATTCTTTGACAGTGGCAGATTCTTCAGTAGGCTACCACCTCTTACCCTTTGAAATGTAAACTAACACAATCTTTCTTTTCACATGCAAAAATGGGAAAGTGGGCCTTCTAATATTCTAAAATACCCTAAATGCTACCTTATATCATGGACTCCATCAAATTAATAAAGCTTACATATATGTGGCTCAAGAATTTAAAGCGAATACTACTCCACTATACAAGGCTCAGAGTATCAGGGAAGCACTTACTTCTGCCCAGCTGCTTGATATAAATGGTCATTTCTGCAATAAAGCTCCTGTAAGAATATATATAAACAAGGTTAGAAATTTCACTCTTAGAAATTATTAAATCCAGGACTCCCCAATCAGGCAGGCTTTCCAACTGCTTAGGCAAATCAAAGCAAAAAACCACTGTAAACACTTATATCTGTTCAATCCTAGAACAAATGAAGTACATAAACTTTAAATAATGCACAACATGGCACGAGACAGCTGTAATCAAAGTTGATGAACCAACTGTTCACGAAGAGAAAATGTTAGGGTTTTTGGTTCTATATTTACTTACTTTTAACTCTTATTTCACAGGTTGCAGTCTGAATAGCTAGAATACATTCAGTGAAAAGGAATTTTCCACTCAGCTTGAGGCCGAGAAATAAAATAGGCCTAAAACCCCTTAAATTATAGTTGTGATTGTTTTAAGATTCCTTTGCATGGGCCATCCACTAATGATTTCAATCTGCTAAGATAAGCTAAATATATGCAGGTATGCACACATACACATGGGTGTACAACCACTGTGCACATGTCAGTGGTTCCTGAGGCGGGGGTCTGATATCTGCCTGCAGTTGGAAGCAGCCCTTGATAACAAAAAATTTAGCTTACTTATATCACACTTTATTTAAATCAGGTCCTGGAGAACAAAGTATTTTTGAAAATTATAGCTAAAATTTCTAGCAGATTCTAGGGAATAAATTTAGGTTTTAACAAGGGCAAAAATGCCCTTTGAAATCTATGCTTTCTGATCCCTTCCACTACTCATGTACATTCTAACCTTGAGTTTGTGCTGTGAATAAAAGGTTAGGTGAGACTTTAGAAAAAAAATAAATGTTAGATTCCTTCCTATACCTCATGTGAACTGACCTTCAGGCACAGCGGCTTCAGGGGTCAAAGGCCACTGGCTTTCAAGGGAACAACATCCACCCTTTCATTAATGACACCGATGCCAGTATGTTTCTCAGCCAGGCTTAAAGTCAGCACTCAATCTCATTCTCCTCCACCTAGGGGGAACAGCAACACCAGAAATCAGTTTACAATAGTTTCCCATGTGATTGCTTAGTTCAGCCTAAGCAGCAGCACATGTGTGTATGAACACAGACCTCTGGTGTTGCTGTCTGTTATGCCTTTAAATAAAGGACATATAAAGAGCAATGCTGTCCTAGCTCCCCCAACTTCTCTGCCTTCCTCATCATAGCCTGAATTCTTCAACTTTGTATCAGAAGCCAATAAGACACTTAAAAAAAAAAGTTTATAATAAGCTTGAGGCATACTTAAATTATCTAACTGTTCTTAAAGTCACCAATTGCTACTAAGCCCAATCAGTGCAGAAAAACAAAATATTTTTTTTAAAAATCATCAACAAATGAATCTTTCCTTTATGATCTTTGAGGGTTTAAAAAAGTCTGACGTTAAATTTAAGTATTTGAGAATTCAGGATTGAACAAAACAGTGCGAAGCAGGGGGAACCATGCTCTGAACATCATTTTGACCAGTGTCAAAGTTTTTTGTTAGTTATAATTATTTTAGGGCTGCTAGATGCAACCAAAGAACCCTTTGATTTTCAAGGGAAAAACTTTTGATGTATTTTGAATAATTTATTTCATATAAGGACAGCAAATTAAATCATCCAGATTTCCATTGTAACATTCCCTCCCTTCCAATAAAATATAGTGCCCCCAGAAGAGTCTAATCCATATGAGCCTTCCTGGGAGTAATAATTACTACACCCTGGAATGCTCTCAGGAAGAACAGCAAGCAGGCTGAGAAACATACTGTCACTGTTAGAACAACCTCCTCCCTTTATGTTCAGTTTTATAAATTTAACAGAATAAAAGTGTGCTAATTTAACTCACATACAAAGATTGAGGCTCTCCTTCAGCTTTACAATAAGCCCTTAAAACTTCAATAATAGGACTGAAGAGCTGGCAACTTTCCAAGCTGATGGGAACTTTGGATCTAGATGCAATGCCATCTACCTCTGACCACTCTAAACTTAAGTGTCTAACTTGATGCGTTGAAGAAATAAACATTATAACTGCCTCTAATACCACAGTGAACAATAAACTCACTACCTCTGGCTGATTTTTAAGTCAATTATGGACAAACCACTACTTGTGGCTACGAGTTTTGCCTCTCAGATTCATACGAGAACCTAAAAGTCTAGCAACACAAACAGCAGATTTTTGCATAACTTCTTACACAGCTAAAACCACACTCCTAAGTGAAAACCATGGTAAACTGCACATTACAAATCAATAACAATTTTTCTTGGGCAAAATAACATATCTTTTCTCAATTTGCTGCTAATCCACAAACTGAACCAGATAGCACATACAAAAATAGAATGACTATACAAAACCCTAACTTACTACAGAAGGCAAAGAGTGAAACAAGCAAACCTGTTGTGATCAGGACCCACTTGGGTGTACTTATATTCTCCTTGGATCTTTTCTTTTTGGAAATATTGGTTCAGACGAGCCTTAGCATTTTCCAAGGTCCAGTTTCCATGTAGCCCAGCATTTAAATCCACTTCTTCGGATTCAAGGGTCTGTTGAATCAATGATAATTAAATTTGCCTCCACTAAGTTTAGTTATGTACACTTAACGCACAAAAATAACTTTTTTGTACCATGCTTTATAATGCAAAAGTTGTTTAATAGTTTCTAATCCTAGTCAAAATTGAGCCAGAATTTAGTTTTTACTCCATGTGATGGCCCTATTGTATAAACAAGCTATTAGTTAATGTACTGTATTTAAACTGTTCCAAAGAAACCTTTGACAAAATTTTTTACGCTGGTTTTAACACTTTACATATATCAAGTGGAAAAGTAAGTGTTCTGTCTTATGAAAACGCCTTTACCATGAGTGCTCATGAAAGGACGTTTACTGAGGCACCTACATTTCCTACAAAGCAGATGAAGAGATCTTTTATTAAGACCATGAAAAATTGTTTTATTTCACAGGCAATTCTAATGACCAGATTTAACAGGCAGCTTAGGTTTATGGTGTTTTGGGTGAACAATCAGTCTCAAATAACTACTTAAAACAATCACCAACTTATTAAGTTGCAAATATCTTAAACCTTGCCATGAACCAAGTCCTAAATCACATTCCAGGAGGTGTAATACAGGGTTACAGCCTTACCGCTTGTACTTCTTGCTCTTCTTTTCTTGAGTAATAATCCTTCAAATTGGCTCCTCGATCCCAGGTGGGCCCAGGAGCACCATAGCCAGAGGCCCCAATTCCAGAATTATTTTCTATTACGGGAAGAAAATGATTGTTCCCTTGATAAACCAAACTGTATGAAGATCCTAAATATTTTTTAAAAATACTCCTAATTTAGATTTTAGCACTCCATTATTAGAAATCCAACGTTTCAGTTATTTGGAAATGGGCCTGAAACCTCTATGACTTACCTGAAAAGTGTTACATGACTGAATACAGGTCTAAATTGCTAATTCCAAAGATGGTACACAGGGGGGTGCTACAAGTAATGATCATAAGTGACTGATAACCCAGCATACGTTATCAATGTAGCTTTAAGTTGTTGCATATGTATTGGGTTGGCCAAAAGCTTCATTCAGATTTTTCCTGTAAGATGGCTCTAGGAGCACTTAAAGTTGTCTTTAACTTCATTTAAAACAATTTTGTTAGACTGTATGTGACAGCTGTCATATCAGCAAGCATTTAATAAAAGACTTATCAAAATTGGTGAATTTTTGTGTAGTCATTTTTTTTTTTTTTTGTGGTACGCGGGTCTCTCACTGCTGTGGCCTCTCCCGTTGCAGAGCGCAGGCTCAGCGGCCATGGCTCACGGGCCCAGGCGCTCCGTGGCATGTGGGATCTTCCTGGACCGGGGCACAAACCCGTGTCCCCTGCATCGGCAGGCGGACTCTCAACCACTGCGCCACCAGGGAAGCCCTGTGTAGCTATTTTAATACTGAAGATGGAAGGAAAAAAAGCAACATTTTCGGCATATTATGCTTTATTATTTCAAGAAAGGCGAAAACGCGACCGAAATGCAAAAGAAGATTTGTGCAGTGTATGGAAAAGGTGCGGTGACTGAGCGAACGTGTCAGAAGCGGTTTGTGAAATTTCGTGCTGGAGATTTCTCCACGGTCAGGTAGACCAGTTGAAGTTGACAGAGATCAAATCGAGACATTAATTGAGAACATTCAATGTTATACAACATGGGAAATAGTTGACATGCTCAAAATATCCAAATCAACTGCTGAAAATCATTTGCACCAGCTTGGTTATGTTAATCACTTTGATGTTTGGGTTCCACGTAAATTAAGAAAAAGCTTCTTGACCGTACTTCCTGCATGTGATTCTCTACTTAAACATAATGAAAATGCTCCATTTTTATTTATTTTTTAATTATTACTTTAAAATTTATTTTATTTATTTATTTTTGGCTGCACTGGGTCTTCGTTGCTGCTTTCTCTAGTTGTGGTGAGTGGGGGCTACTCTTAGTTGCACTGTGTGGGCTCTAGGTGCACGGGCTTCAGTAGTTGTGGCTCGCGGGCTCTAGAGTGCAGGCTCAGTAGTGGCGCATGGGCTTAGTTGCTCCATGGCATGTTGGATCTTCCCGGACCAGGGCTCAAACCCATATCCCCGGCACTGGCAGGCGGGTTCTTAACCACTGTACCACCAGGGAAGTCCCAAACGTTCTGTTTTTTGGTTTTTTGGGGTTTTTTTTTGCGGCACGCAGGCCTGTCACTGTGTGGCCTCTCCCATTATGGAGCACAGGCTCTGGACGCGCAGGCTCAGCGGCCATGGCTCACGGGCCCAGCCGCTCCGCGGCATGTGGGATCTTCCCAGACCGGGGTACGAACCCGCGTCCCCTCCATCGGCAGGCGGACTCCCAACCACTGCGCCACCAGGGAAGCCTCCAAACATTCTGTTTTTAAAACAAATTGTGACAGGTGATGAAAAGTGGGTACTGTACAATAATGTGGAACGGAAGAGATCATGGGGCAAGCGAAACGAAACCACTACCAACCACAACAAAGGCCTGTCTTCATCCAAAGAAGGTGATGTTGTGTATATGGTGGGACTGGAAGGGAGTCCTCTATTATGAGCTCCTTCCAGAAAACCAAACCATTAATTCCAACAAGTACTGCTCCCAATTAGACCAACTGAAAGCAGCACTCGACGAAAAGCGTCTGGAATTAGTCAACAGAAAACGCATAACCTTCCACCAGGATAATGCCAGACCACATGTTTCTTTGATGACCAGGCAAAAACTGCTACAGCTTGGCTGGGAAGTTCCGATTCATCCACCGTGTTCAGTAGACATTGCACCTTCAGATTTCCATTTATTTACCTCTTTATAAAATTCTCTTAATGGAAAAATTTCAATTCCCTGGAAGACTGTAAAAGGCACCTAGAATAGTTTTTTGCTCAAAAAGCTAAAAAGTTTTGGGAAGATGGAATTATGAAGTTGCCTAAAAAATGGTAGAAGGTAGTGGAACAAAAAGGGTGGATACGTTGTTCAATAAAGTTCTTGGTGAAAATGAAAAATGTGCCTTTTATTTTTACTTAAAAACCAAAGGCACTTTTTTGGCCAACCCAATAATAGCTGATTAAATGATAAAATGGTTTCTTTGCTAAGTATGATCCTGAAAGAAAGCTAACTACTAGTGCTAGAGACGGAAATAAGGAGAAGCTTAAAAGGTGTTGAAAAGTGATGAATCTTGACGAGAAAGCAGAATAACTAAAAATAGTAGTTAATATTGACTGAAACTCTATCAAGTTTATTATATGCTTTTTAAAAGTTTACTCTTCATAATAATCTTATAAGTAAGTACTACTGCTATTCTTGTTTCATAAACACTGGATCTGAGACTTAGGCAATTTGACAAATATTCCACTTAATCTACCCTACAGCGGACACACTAATAAAGTTTTGGTATATATAGAATTCAGCAATGACTGGGATCCATAGGGCAAACAAACAAGTCTACAATATATTTGGTAGAAATAAGTTAGAAACAAGAAAGAGCAGTAAATAAGACCCCTTTAACCAAATGTTCTAGCCTGTGCAAAATCTATCCAGGGATCAAAAACTAGTAAAAGCTAAAGACAGCAAGGAATTGAGCTGTACCAATTTATAAAAGAGATTAAATAATCTGGTGGTATTATGTGGTTCTTAGGTTCTCTGAATATTATGAGTTTACTATAGTTATTTCTATCTATCCAAGTGAGAAAGAAAGATGATGAATGCAAGATCGTGTATCTTATTCTCAGTCATGTGCACACATTCAAGTCCCTTACCTGTTTTGAGAGCCAGATGTGGAGGAAGAGGTCCTCCCATGGTTGTTGGTAAACCTCCACCAGTATCTGCTGTGCTGTCAGGTGCATCAGTAATTGGGGGCGGAGGGGGTGCTACCTGCAAGAGTTTGAAAAGTCAAGACAGTGTCAGTAATTTCGCCTTCAGAAAATATTAAATTCTTATTCTTAGAGGAGGTCCACGTGTCACCCCTCCTTTCCTCATAATATTAACATCTTTGTTTTTTCAGTATTATAAAACTGTTATGCTCTCATTTCAGGCAGAAAAGGATAGGGCAGTAAAAATATTCATAATTTTCCATCTGGAGATTACATAATTATGTAGATGAATACAGTTTTTCCACAAAAAGTGGGATCTTTTTTCCACAAAAAGTTTATGCTGTATAGTTAATTTACCTTTTCCACTTAATATCTTTTTTAAAATAAAATATTTATTTATTTATTTATTTGGCTGTGTCAGGTCTCAGTTGCGGCACATGGGCTTCTCTCTAGTTGTGGTGCTCAGGCTCTAGAGCGCGCAGGCTCAGTAGTTGTGGAATGCATGGGCTTAGCTGCCCCGCAGCACGGGGGATCTTAGTTCCCCGACTAGGGATCGAACTCGCATCCCCTGCATCGGAAGGCAGATTCTGAACAACTGGACCACCAGGGAAGTCCCTCCACTTAATACCTTTATAAATATGTTCAACTTCCAAGAAGCATCTGTTAAGAGACGTCTACGTGGTAGACATTATTATGGGTACTGAGGATAAAATAATGAACCAACCAGATGTTCTGTAGTTACAGAGCTATATTCAAACAGCTACATTCTAATTCTGTATTCTTACAGAGCTAAATAAACAACAAGTAAATACACAGTATGTCAAGTATAATACAATACTACCAGAAAAGAAAAGTAGGAACTGTTAGAGATCAGTCTCCATGTTAGCAGACATTCAGATTGTAGCCAATCTTAAATCATAAAACAGCATTGCCATAAACTCTTTGTACTTTGGCTTATTTCTTTTGGGAAAAATTCACGAAAGGGAACTTGCTGGGTTAAAAGGCATCAAGATTTAAAAAAGCATCATAGCGCTCCACAGAAAGGCTGACTTCCAAGCTTGCACTCTATATGAGAACCTACTTCCCCACAGCCTCACCAATCCTCGGAATTACAGCATACGTCTTACATCTTTACCAGTATTAGTTCTGTTTTGTTGTTACGGTGACCGGTTATTTTCATTTACATTTTATTTGCCCATTACTCTATCTGGATAATTCATCATTCCCACTAATTTCTAAGAATTTAATATTTCAGTGCTATTCACTGTGTCATACACGTTGCAAAATAATTTGTCCTTTTCCTTTTAACTTTGTTAAACGCTGCTTAACATTATTTTGTTTTTGTTTCCGCAGTCAAATCTAGTTTCTGCTGTGACACCTCAGTAAAATGGCCTTTCCTATCCTGAGACCTGTTCTACGTTATTTGCATACACACATAGGCACATGTATGCATACACCATCCCTCCCCATCTTGAAACTAGTATCATGCAAATTTAGTTACTGCAAACTAAAAATAATTAAAAATCTTTATTAATATATAGTAGGGATGGCTAATACTTTTAACTTCTTCAAATTCTTCAGCAATAATTTTTCCAAATCACCCTTTTCATCTATTTTACCAAATATTATGTTAAATTTATAGAACTTACTCAGGGAGAACGGACTTCCTGACAATGAGCTGGCTGCTGTCTTACAATAACACTCCCACCGGCCGACATCTTCCAGTAACACGCGCGCCCAAATATGTGGCTCTACATTTCATCACTTTTCTATCTGCTGAGACAATTCCCCACAGATATCTCAAGCTTTTTCAAGTTTTATTTAAACATTTTTTCAAGGATGCTTGGAGAGCAAATAAACTTGCAAGATGAAGACAATATCTTCCTCCAGGGTAGGAGGCAGGTTTGTTTCCTAACAAGTATGATAAAGATAGCCGGCAGGTTTGCCAGCAGCCCCCCAACACTAGGGGCTTTCCTTAAGCTCAGGTGCCTCAGCTGTGATACAGACCCACTGTGTCCTCAGCATCCACCTGGACCTACTCCACACCGTCCCCCAAGGGGTTCAGGGACAAGGGGGAACTGAGGCAAACATGAAGAGTATGATGCCTACTATCCCATGAGTAACATCCTTTGTCTCTGACTCAGAAGTCTTGTGTCTTCTGTCAGTATCTATGAAACTGTGGCAGTCTGAACGGTTAGCTTGCAAGTGTGGTAAAATCTCAGACTCTTAAGAGTTCTTGATGCTATCCTTCAGTGAAAATCCATTGCACTGTTCTTACAGGTCCTACAAACTACATATGCACAAGTTCTTTATAATTTTTACTATTATAGTAAGATGTGTCCAATTAGATTCTTTATAATATTTACACCTCATTTCTTTCTACATATTCCTTTTTATTTACTGCATTACACTGAGTAATGGTGGTGACAGTGGACACCTTGGTCTTGTTTTAACTTTACAGAAGTTCCCCTAGAGCAGGGAATCTCCAACTATCCGCAATGAAGAACTGGCTTTGAGTTTTTTCCCCTCATCCACTGGGAACAATATTTTTGTAAAATATACCAAAAATAAATTCCTAGAAATATGAAATAGAAAAACATAAAATACAAACCCAAGTTTTCTAATTATTAGATTCAACAAATACAAGTTTACTGTCAAAACATCATTAAGTATTTCTAAATTCTTACTCATTTCTACATTTACCTCCTCACAAACTGTAACAAACACTTTGAGCAGCACTTTTTTAATACAGTGTTCACTATTATTTTTAGATGATACCTCTTAGCATGTCTAGGAAGTATTTCTCTACTCCATTTCCCAAGTACCTTATTGGTAATAAGCACTTAGTCCTGTCACATGTGTTTTTTAAAACCTCTATTAAGTTGATCACTGAGTAGATATTTCTTCTAGACTCATCAATGTGATATAGTAAAAAAGTCGGATTACAGAGTTCTGACTCAGATCTGCTAGAGGTGTCATAAGATATGGTATGTGCAACAAATACTTTTCTCAAATACGAAACATGCTGCATTCTCAAACCCATCTAACCACGTGAGTTTTTGATAAAGGACTGTGAATCTAGTTACTTTTTTCTTAATTAGGCTTGGGATGGACTATTTATCTTTTACAAAGAACATCAAAAATTTTTACTTATCACTTTTATTGATACTTTTTTCCTTTCTAATTCAGCAATTTCTGATTTTGCCTTTATTAATTTCTTCCTGTTTTATCTGGTGTTATCTTCCTGAATTGAAACTTATTAGCCCATTCATTTAAAAAACTATTCCTTGTATAAAAATAAAAGCATTCGATGATGTTCCTTTGAATAGAATATTCCTCTGGCACTCCAGAGTTTTGATAGAAAATGTTATCTAAACAGTCTGTAATTGTAATTTTAAATTTTCACTTAGAACTAAGAATTCAAATTTCCAAGTGTTTGGAATTTTTTGGTCCCTTTGCCACTGTCTCCCATTACCATCTTGGTTTTGCCAATACAAACATTAGTATTTCTAATGCTAGACAGACTGATACACTGTGAATTGATGTTTCTTTGTCTTTGTTGTCCTTGCTGCTTCCTTCCTTAAAGTTTGCTCTGATATTAATATTGCTACTCCTACTTTATTTTGTACTTCATCTGCCTGGTACAGCTTTATTTATGTCTTTATTTTCAATCTTTTTGACTGAAAGATTTCTTTATACAGATAGCATAGGGCTTGAGGCAAAGTACAGCCTACTCCTGGGACACCATTAATAGCCAGGTCCCAGCAAAAAACCAGTGAGCAGCACTGGTGCCACAATGTTTACTTGTCTTTCCTCTTTCCACCACCTTGCTACTCCAGGGCCACAATTCCATTCTACCTCACTCTCTATCTACATCAACTTAAGAAAAAGATTCTTCAAGATTGAGGTTTTGTTAGTGGGACAACCTCCTACTTTCCAGTGATGTGGAGTACTATGGATTAAATGCCTGAGTCTCCCCAAAATGCATATATTGAAATCCTAAGTTCCAATGTGATAGTACCAGAAGTCAGGGCCTATGGGAGGTGATAAGGCCATGAGAGTGGAGCCCACCTGAAAGGGTACAGTGCCCTTACTGGAAAAAAAAAAAAAAAAAAAAAAAAAGCAAAGCAGAGAGCTCTTTCACCAGACACTGAATCAGACAGAACCTTTATCTTAACACTTCGCAGCTTACGTAAGTGTGATAAGTAAGCCACTCGGTCTATGGTACTTTGTTATAGCAGCACTAAGACAGGAAGGATTTCCTTTTTTACATTTACTGATCAATTAAGATTAAGATGCAGAAAGGGAAAAAAAAAAAAAAAAAGATGCAGAAAGGGGTATTAAAAGGCATGTCATCGTGCATAAACTTGGCTCTGCCCTAAGGAAGGTTTAATGACATGAGAAAATGTTTATTATATTAAGATAAGCGAAAAAACAAGGTTATAAAATACTATACGCAATTTGTATCCTATCGTGTTAAAATACACATTTAAATATCTAAATAAAAATACAGATTTTAGCGACACTGGCAATACTATGGTTTATTTATGTTGTCTTTTTAATAATCTTTATGTTTTCTAAAATTTCTGCAATGAACATGTATTAAACACTGTAAAAAATGTTATTTTTTTAAATTCGAGAACTAATAGTAAAACATGAACTACCAATAGATAAGCAAACAGACAATTCAAAGAAGGAAGTTAGAAATAATTAACATTTAGAACAAATGGTCTACTTATTAATAACGAAAGAAACAAATTAAAACACTATCACTTTTTCTCTCTTAAATTAAATAATTTTTAAAAAGACTACCAAAACTACTAAATCTGTTGATATAGGTGATACAGTGAAATGTACAATGGGTCAAGCATTCTGATAATCTTGCAATATTACATTAAGAATTCAACACAGTATTCGACGTAGACTCACCTACAGATTGATGTGACCAACCCCCCACCCAACACAGGTGACAAAATAGGTTCATTATTTCAGAGGGCATACTGTTCCTATGAATAAATCAAACAAAATCCCCATCAAAAACCAAAAAGATTTTCATCTAATAGAAGGAAGCAAGGCCAGAAAAACTGTTCACTGTACATAATTTAAAAATTCAAGTTTAGGAAAAGAGACAAGTTGTGCAGGGAAGTTTCATAAATTCTCACTGCGGTCACTTTTTTGGGGAATGCCTGTTTGTTTAAAGTTGATCTATTGAGGTGAACGGTTTTGTTCAAGATGAAGAAATATAAGCTCCATGTCAAGTGATATCAAAAGATTAATTATGGTTTAGTCTAAGTAAAAGTTAAGGATTGATGCATTCATTACAAAAAAGATTCAAGTACCAATACCTGATAGAATGCAAAGCTTACAGAGTAGTATGAACAAAGGATGGGATAACTATGGTATGGAATACTTAAGGGTATAGGACCATACCCTACTAAGTGAGGGAATGATAGAACACAAAATTAAGGAGCAGTCAGAGACAGGAAGAAAATCACGAAGACGGGGTAATAGAGAAGACAAAGGAAGAGTGTGTTGAGATGGAGGATGTGAAAAACAAAGCTGAATACCGGTAAAAAAAGGGAGGGGTGGGGGAGTATTCAGTTTACATTAAGAACATCTTTTTTTGGTATGGCAGAAAATACCACATGCAAAAACAAAGATATAAAGGACAAACTGGAAAAAAAAATATTTGTAACATATCACAGATAAAGGATTACTATTGCTAATATGCAAATAACTTAAAAAATAACAGAAAAATGAGTAAAATATATGAACAAGTTCATTGAAAAAGAAATGCAAATGGTCCTTAAATGCCAAAAGATCTTCAACTTCACTCAAAATAAAAGGAAGGCAAATTAAAGGTATACTGAGATATCTACCACAGACTGACAAAAATAGAGCAGTGGTGAGGTGGTAGACTGAGGTTTCTCTACCCCGACACTACTGACATTTTGGACAGTTAATTCTTTGTTGTGGGGGACTGTCCCTGGCCTCTACCCACTAGATGCCAGTAGCAGCCCACCCCTGCCCCCTTGGTCAAAAACGTTATCTATATATTGCCACTGACACCCCACCCCGGTGGGGGGCAGCTGCCCCTATTGAGAACCACTGGAAATGACTGAAATGGTGAAAATTGCAAAATAATACAATTCCTATCCTATGGAGAGAGAAAACTGTAATAGCTTGCAAAATCACATGGGCATATATCTTTTGACCCAGCAATCCCATTTCAAGGAATCTGTCCCACAGACAGACTAGCAAAAATACAAAAATTCATATGCATACATATACATAATATATAGGCTATTCATGTCAGCATTGTAAGTAACAGTAAAAAGATAGTACAAAACTCTATCAATAGAGGCTAGTTGAATAAACTATGGTACTATGGAAGTAAAAAACAGGTAGGAAAAGAAAAAGAAAAGTGTACAGAATAAGATAGCGTTAATTTAAGAAAGAGTTGGGATAAGGGATAGTAATACATATACATTTTTTTCTTTTTTTGCTTATAGTTAGAAAAAGGTTGACCCAAAACTATATAACAAAAACAAAAAACTGAAAGACAGGAAAAAGGATGGAGGAGGCAGGAACAGAAGCCAGACTTTTCTAAATATACTTCTTTTGTTAATTTAACATCAAAACTATGTAACTATTTAATTCAGTTCTCCAATTTTAAAAAGGTGATCCCTAAAAATCAAAAGCAAAATGAAACAGATGAACCTGAGTATAGAGCTGAGAGTATGATCACGAACAGGAATTATTTCAAACTTTAAAGTGCAGTAATTTGTATGTCTATAGTAGGATACACCCTAAATATGAAAAAAATTGCAAAAAATGTTAAACTTTTCAGTAATCGTATTATTGGTGGTAGCAGTGGAATTTACAGTGGAGACTGTTGTACATGTATATTGAATAAAGCAACAGAGTAATTATGTTGGGGCACTGCAAGGAACCATGGTTTTTGGATTGGGGAAAAATGGACATACAGATCTACACTGAAGTTAAGCAAAAGCCCTGCAATTCTGAATTTAAACTGGAAGCATCAGGTTGAACTCAAAATATATCTTGTCTTGGAAAAATTTTTCCCAAGCTGTGTACACTGAAAAAGCTAAAACAATGACCAATTTAGTAGTAACTTCTTGGCACTCAGTTTGTGGCCTCTAAAACTCAACCCCCAGTGAAAAGAACCAGGGATCTTAAGAAATGGCTGATTCCAGATCTGAGATAGGAAAATTCAAGTTGAGCCAAACATATGGTATGCCACAAAGCATGAAAGTGATCAAAGACTAAGGTTAAATGAACTTAGAAATCAATGTGAAGAGGGTCCTACTGGTCCAAAATGGGACAACTTAAAATAAACATCAACAATAAAAATAATGGATTAAAATGTTATATATTTGAATCAATGAGTTCATAATAATTGTGGGAAAAAACCTAGCTGGTAACCTTTGGAAGATGCTAGGGACAAACTTATTTCTTTTAATTTTTTTTTTTTTTTTTTTTTTTTTGCGGTACACCGGCCTCTCACTGTTGTGGCCTCTCCCGTTGCGGAGCACAGGCTCCGGATGCGCAGGCCCAGCCGCTCCGCGGCATGTGGGATCTTCCTGGACTGGGGCACGAACCCGTGTCCCCTGCATCGGCAGGCAGACTCTAAACCACTGTGCCACCAGGGAAGCCCTCTTTTAATTGTTAAAGGGAAAGAATCAAAACATTTATCTTGCTTTTTCTGTATAAATTATATCTCAGAGTGACTAAATTATTGATAAGGAGAGGTTCTGTTTTTGCTTTTTAAGGCGGTTTCTTGTTATAAAAGTATTCCAGCCAGAAATCAAAGGAATGTGCTAATGAAATAAATCTACACGGTGGTATCAATGGCTGCTAACGTCACATCATGCACCTCCTCCTGATGAAGTACAGACCATCACCTTTGGAAATTTCTTGCTCCTGCCCCTCTACCCCAAACAAATCTGAATCTGATCAAGTCTCTAATCTAACCACTAAATATGGGAAATAGAGGAACAGAGAAACATGTTTTATGATACCAGAGGGATATAGCTGCAAAATCTAAACTGTGGGAAACTAAAGAATAAATAACATGCTTTCTTCAACAACAAATTCCAAAGAAAAATTAGAGACAAAGGAAGAGGGAGAGAGAATCTAATGATTAAAAGACTAGATATCAATCAATTGTAGTATATGGACATCATTTGGAGCATGATTTAAATAACCTATTAAAAATGGATTTATGAAACAAGGAAAATCTGAATACTGAGGGTATTTGGGAATATTAAGAAACTATTCTTCAATGTTTTTTTTTTTTAGGTTTGATAATGGAATTGCTATGTTTTTTAAAGGATTATCTTTTAGGGATACAAACTGAAACAGTAACAGATGAATCACAGGATGTTTGGGATTTGCTACAAAATAATCCAGAAGGAAAAATATAGATAGAAATTATAGAGATGAATCATGATTGGCCATGCTGAAAAAGGTTGCAACTGGATTATGGGAACATAGGGGTTCATATCATTCCTATACTTGCTTTGATACACATTTGACACTTTCCACAATAAAAAATTTAAGTAGGGCTTCCCTGGTGGTGCAGTGGTTGAGAGCCTGCCTGACGATGCAGGGGACACGGGTTCTTGCCCCGGTCCAGGAAGATCCCACATGCCGCGGAGTGGCTAGGCCCGTGAGCCATGGCCGCTGAGCCTGCGCGTCTGGAGCCTGTGCTCCGCAACGGGAGAGGCCACAACAGTGAGAGGCCCGCATACCGCAAAAAATAAAAAAAATTAAAATAAAAAAAATTTAAGTATCCTTTGCATTTAGAAACAGGTCATTTTTGGCAAGTGCATTCTGTTGAGTGAAAACGCAAGTGAAGTGACACAAACAGGATTTGGCAGGGATGGGGAGGTGAAATAAAGATGGTATCTAAAAGTAAAGACTGGCTTGTGATATAATATTTTTCCAAATTCATCCATTCACCATTCATTCATTCATCTAACCAAAAAATATTAAATGCCTGCTATATGGGCCAGAACTATTCTAGATGCTAGAGACACAGCAATGAACTAAAAACAGACAAAAAAATCCTCTGCTCTCATGAATTTAATTCTAATATGACGATCTAGGGGGAAAAACTAGGTTAGAAGCAGGTTTTTCAATCTTAGTATAACAGACATTTTGGGCTGGATAATTCTTTGTTGTAGGATGCTGTCCTGTGCATTGTAGGATATTTGGCAGCACCCCTGGCCTCCACCTACTAGATGTCAGTGTCACCACCACTCCCTTCCAGTTGTAACAACAAAAATGTCTCCACAAATTGCCAAACATCCCTGTGGGACAAGATGACTTCCAGTTGAGAAGCAGCAGGCTATAAGTTAGTAAGTGCTATGAAGAAAAATGTAACAGTGAAAGGAAATAAGAAGTACCAGTGTAACGGCAGATTTGCAATTTTAAACAGGATGGCTGAGGAAGAGCACTACAGGCAGAAGGAATAGTTAAGTACGAAAGTCTTGAGGTGGAAAAGATGCCAGCATATTTGAGGAACTGCAAGAAGGCCAGTGTAGCTGGAAGAAGTGAGGGAGAAAGCAGAAAATGCATATTCAGAGCATTTAATGGGAAAAATCTGAATGTGCTAAAATGCTAACAAGAAAAAACTGAAAGTAGGATATTGTTTATGGTATGCCCAAGTAAGCTTCTACTAGACTGACTCCTGCAGATAACGTGAGCTCTAGGAAAATAAAAACAAGAACTAAAACACCCCTAAAACCCCCTCGACTATACACAGGCACTAAAAAGTAAACAAAAGCTGGCAGATTCTGGAAGGAACTTGAAATGAGAAAGCAAGAAATAGCAAGGGTATAATTCCTGTTTATTATGCCTTTTAGCTCTAGGGAAGACCATGTGAGGCAGCTAAAACTCAACAGAAAACCCAGTCTTCCTGGCCTGACATATCAGAGGGTAAGAATTTGGGGAAAGCAAAGCTGCTAAAAAGTGCGAAAGGAATCCTGGAAAGGAAAGGAGCAATCTCAAATTTTGTGTATAAACTCTCCCCAAATCTCTGGCTAACCCCTGAACTACATATATACAGGAAAGACTCCAAGCCTCCTAGCATAGGATCAGAAAACTGAAGTGAGATTTGAGCTATCACTCAAAAGATAGTGTTTGCAGTTTGGGTCCAACTAAATTAATTGCTTAACAACACAATAACAAAATAAATACTCTTTGGAGGAATAACATTATTTAGAGTCTCCACAGCATAGTATTCACAATGCCCAGGATATAATCCAAAATTACTTGACATACAAAGAGGAGAAATCTCAAGAGAAAGCACAATCAACAGAGCCCAAGCTGAGATGGCCCGATGTTAGCAGGCCATGTTAGAATTAGCAGTCAAGGATTTTAAAGCAGCTATTGTAACTATGGTCAGTGACATAAAGGAAATTCAGTCATATTATGAACATATGCTTATAATAAATGAAAAGGTAAGAAATACTATCAGAAAAATGAAATTTGTTAAAAAAAGTGATAATTCTAGAAATGAAAAAACATTTGAAAAAAAATCACTGATGGACTTAACAGCAAAATAGAACTGAGAAAGCAATCAGTGAACCTGAATACACTGATTATATTCAACATATACTGAACATACATATATATATGAAATCATCTAATCTGAAGAGTAGAGACAGGATAAAAAGAAGAGAGCCTCCAGGACCTTTGAGATAATATCGGCAAGTTTAACATACACGTAACATAAGAGTCCCAGAAAAAGAAGACCAAAAAATGAGGCAGAAAAAGAATTCTTTTTAATAATAGCCCAAAGCTTCCCAAATTGGGTGAAAGACATAAATTTACAGATTCAAGAATATCAGCAAACCCCAAGCAGGATAAGTACAAAGAAAACCATGCATAGTTATATCACAGTGAAACTGCTAGAAACCAAAGATAAAAAAATGAAAGCAACCAAAGAAAACATTACATATAGGGGGAAATGATTTGATTACTGCTGACTTCTCATCAGACAACAGAACGTTATCTTTAAAGTGCTGAAAGAAAAGAGAACTGGCACCTCAGAATTGTATATCCAGTGAAAATATTCAAGAAAGAAGGTAAAATAAAAATAGTTTTCCATAAAAGAATTAAAGAGAATTTGCCACAGGCAGACCTACACTACAAGAGGGAGGAAGAAGCTACAAGAAACAGAATAGGTCATAACAGATGGAGCAAAGGCCAATAGCTTCAAACATTTGAAAGATATTTGCAACATTCTTCTCATAGCCAGAAAGAGTCTTCAATGTCATCTTGTCCAACCCCTTCATTTTATAGACGGCTCAACCAATCTAATTAAAAATCCTGTAATTATCTAGTGGTACAGTAGACTAGAAAATAAGACTCAATTTCTGGGTAAAAGCAATGGAAGGAAAAAAACCATGTATTTTTACCTTTATAAGCAAGTCAGAATACAAAAACTCAGTGAAAAATGTTAAAATTGATAGATTATTCCTAAAGGTTTTATAAAAACTGGGTACTACCTAAGGCATCTACTTAAATCATAATGTGAATCTTTTTATAATATCAACACCACCTGAATTTTTGTGAAAATGCAAGTTTTCATTTTTTAATTAAATGACAAACTTTATTTCTTAAAAACAGTACTGGAAAGGGGTTTTTGCTGCACACTCCCAATATAATTAAAATGATCATGGTATCAAAAACACAAGAATGATATTCCACTGCACCAAATACTATTTTGTCTCTACCATCTAAGGGAATGTCAATGGGAGGAAATGTACCTTAAAGTGTTACTGATTTTGGGACTTCCCTGGTGGTCCAATGGTTAAGACTCCAAGATCCCAATGCAGGGGGCCCGGGTTCGATCCCTGGTCAGGGAACTAGATCCTGCATGCCCAACTAAGGATCCTGCATGTTGCAACTAAAGATCCCACGTGCTGCAACTAAGACCCGCACAGCCAATTAATAAATATTTTTAAAAAGTTACTGATTTTTATATTCTGTTTAAAATGTTATCTTTGTAAGTACACAGAATACAACAGGCTCTGAAAAATCAGTTTTGAATGAATGAAATATATAAAACCTTAAGACATACAGATTAAAGGGATCTCCCAAGCCCACAAGTCAGGTACATAATGAGAATAAAATCCAAATCTTCAGGAAATCATCCTAGTTCTCCGAGAAAACAAAATGCCAAGGTTCACTCTGGAACACATTAAAATACTATTTGGAAACAACATTGAAAAATTATCACCCTGGGCCTCCATACATACTGGATTAGCATAACCTTATAACATATGTCTGAGTGCTTGGCCATACTTACCCCAATAGCTGGGACTTCTTCACTCTTTACTTCATTTATTCGAACCAAGTAGTTAACAAAGTCTCTGGCAGCATTGCTCTGTGCATCCTTTTTATTGGTGGAATTACCCATGCCAGTGTAATTATATCCTTCCACTCGAACCTTTAACAGTCAAGAAAAAAATACCTTGAGAGACTGACCTGCGTAATTCTGGTATTTAAAAAAATCATAATTCACTAGTCCATTAAGAGACTACAGTTAGCTATTGGAAATATACTCTATAAACACACTGAAAATAACACACAAGAGAATTCACCAGTTGTCTTATTTAAAAAAGCTTAATTCGTGTTGTCTAGTAATAAACTAATCCAAAAACAAGAATGTTAACTTATGTGGCTCAGATATTCTCTTCTCACGTAACAGAATGTTCCAGTCTATGGCCATTACCACCCTGAATGCGCCCAATCTCGTCTCATGTAACAGAATGTTCCACATTAAAATCTGACTTTATAAGACCCAAGAACAAGTTCTCTACTTGTATTTATTTTAAAGTACTCTGACTTGAAGCAATCAACAATTGATCTACTTTCCATGGAAGCAACCTAAATGCCCACTGACAGACGAATGGATAAAGAAGATGTGGTACAAATATACAATGGAATATTACTCAGCCATAAAAAGGAATGAAATTGGGTCATTTGTAGAGACGTGGATGGATCTAGAGACTGTGATACAGAGTGAAGTAAGTCAGAAAGAGAAAAACAAATATCGCATATTAACACATATATGCAGAACCTAGAAAAATGGTACAGATGAACTGGTTTGCCAGGCAGAAACAGAGACACAGATGTAGAGAACAAACGTATGGACACCAAGGGGGGAAAGTGGGGAAGGGCGTGGTGGCGGTGGGATGAATTGGGAGATTGGGATTGACGTGTATACACTGATGTGTATAAAATGGATAACTAATAAGAACCTGCTGTATAAAAAAATAAAATAAAATAAAATTTTTTAAAAAAAGAATTGATATACTTTCTACTGGAACTAGTAAAACTACAAACCGTTGGTCCAACTTTTCTAATCTGCACTACTGGTACTGTGGAAGCTGTGGAAGCTTCACGTTCTAATTAGAATAATTTACCTATCAGATTGTTTTAAAAGTAATGCTCGGGGAATTCTCTGGAGGTCCAGTGGTTAGGACTCTGCACTATCACTGCCAGGGGACCCAGGTTTAATCCCTGCTCGGGGACCTAAGATCCCACAAACTGCGTGGTGCAGCCCAAAAAACCCCAAAAACAGTTATGCTCACTTGAAAATGATTCATAATGAAGTAGACATAACAAGCAAGTCACAGTAAAGAAGATTCCCCAACGTACAACACATTAACATTTTCAAACAGAAAACATTGTTCTTTTAATAATAAAATAAGCCTCAAAAGTCACATAAATGTAAACTGTATTTTTTTAGTACCTCACACATGAATTTCTGCCTGTTTTTGTTCCCCACTGCTCTAATTTCATAGGTTGGGGTCATCTTCCTTTTGCCACACCAGGCATACAGAAAATTTTTAACATCACCCATGATTCAAGTGTCTTCTTCAGACCTAAGAAACAAGTTAGTTAAAAACAGCATTATTTATAAGAACAAACACTGGAAATTACCAACCTGGAATTTACTGAAAATCTAGGTTAAGTACAGGATATTCTATCATGCTGCTATTAACACTGCCTATGAAGAAATTTTAATGACATAACTGGAAAGACTATGACATGTTATAAGAAAAAGCAGGATACTAAAGTATGATCTGAACTACACAAAAAGTATGCATAGGTAAATCAAGACTGGAAAAGACATATCCCCCCAAGTGTTATCTTCAGGTAACTACAAGTGGTTTTTATCTTTTCTTGAAAGACATTTTATGGAACGTCCTACTTTTTACAAAAGGCACTTTATGTGTTTTAACTAATTTAATCCTTACAACAATGGTAGATAACATTATACACAGTAGATCCTACTATATCATCTTTTTACAGAGGAAGAATCTAGGGCATAGAAAGTTTTAGTAACTTTTCTAAGTTATCCACTGTGGAGGTCTAAATTCAAACCCAAACTACTATATTAAGAAATGGTCATCAATCATTTTATATATAAAGCCAATAGTTTATCCTCATTTGGATTATGTCTCGTAACAGACTGCCCTCAAAGTTGTAGGCAATATGTTAGTAAGTCCAAATACAGCACTTAAACTGGAAACAGTAATCACTTAACTTAAATATCCTGTGCCAAATCTCTCCTTTAGGCCTTGTTATTCATTAAAATTTGAGAATATTATGTCTTTTTGAAGTGCAACATACCATACTTGTTGGCATTCTCCCTCTACTCCAGATTATAAGATAGCAAAAGATATGGAGCCTGAGTCTGAGTTACAAGCAAGGTATCTGAGAGTAAATTAAGAACCAGAGAAAATATGCTACGAATTTAGTTTGCTGTGATGTGAGAAGAAACCCCACTGCTAGAGCATTGTCTCTGTCTTCTGTTAATGTGTAGTGCATTTTGTTAGCACCTAAGCCTTGTGTCATCCAACCTCACCCTAGTATAAAAAATTTATTCTGTAGTCATAGGTTAACCCTGGGGACATTCTATTAATGAAAAGCTGTGGAACGCTGATGATGTCTATCTACAAATTCCAACCATGAATAATTAAAAAACAAGCCCTCAGCATGAATGAGTAGCATGAAATATGAAGGACTACACTATCAAATTCCTTCCTCCCTCGGTAGTCTCTTCTAACTCCATAATATTAAATATCAACTATATGCTAATGATGCCCAAATATATATTGAAAGTTCAGTTTTTTCTCTTTAAGCTCCAAAATGAAGCTCATCCAACTGCAGCACTAACGGACCCATCTGAATGCTAACTTGGGATCTCAAACCTGTTCCTCTTCCCGCCAATCCCAGTGTTCCCATCTCCCTAAATGGCACCTCCATCCACCAAGTTACTCACATCACCATGTGGGAATTTCCCAGTCCCTCAAGATCCTCCATAGCTATCCCTTGTAGAGCCCTCATTATGTGCCAGTCGGTATCCTTAAAGGAGCATCTATGTGAACTTTTTTACTTAACCCTTACAACACTGTATAAACATCACTATTATTCCCTTTTTACAGGTGAGTAAACTGAGCCAAAGAATAACCTGCCCCGGGAGACAGAGCTCCTAACTGGGGGACCCAGAATTCCAAGCCAGGTAGTCCTGATCTACTACTGATTTACTGCGCACTTCTGCCTCCAAAACATGTCTCCAATCCATTCGCTTCTCTCCCTTCTCCCTGCTACCACTACTGCCCACCTGGAGTACGGCAAGAACGTCCTAAATAATTCCCATTTCCACTCTGGCTACCCCTAAATCCATTCTTCTCTTAAATTCTCACCACACCCCAATCACATGGCCTTCTTTCAGTTTCTTTCCAATCCCTGCCAGTAAACACTAACTAATCCCTTCTGCCTCTGCAGTTCTGCTTTTCCTCCGCGTCTTCATAGCTGACGCATTCTCCGCCCGATGGCCGAGATATCGGCTCAGAGGTCTGCCTCTTCCGAAAAGCCTGCCCTCGCCACCCTATCTAAAGTAGCTCCCTCCCTTTACACTAATTCCTCATGATCTTTTTACCGAAACCTGCAGACATTTGTTTCCCTACTGCCACCCCCGCGCCACGACCGCAACCTCTGGGAGGGAAGGGCAAGGACTGTGCCTAACCTGTTTACTCTGTCCACAGCACCCGCAGGACAGCACCCAGTATTTGTGGCATGGGCCCTAGGCGTGGGTGGCGCCTCGACGGGCTCACCCTCAGACGATTCACCCCCTTTCACTCTGTGGCGACGGCGACAGCGCCACCGCCGCGAACAACGCGGAGGAGGAAGTGGGGTCTGATTGCTCCGGAGCCGGGACCGTGACCTGCTGCGCCGAGAACCGGGGGCCACCTCGCGGCCCCGAACAGCGCAAGCGCGGCGCGGCCAGCAGCACGCAACGCGCAATCCGGGAACCCGGCGGGGCGGCTCCCCTCCCCCTCCCCGCCCCCGCCGCCCGCGCCTGGCAACAAAGCCAGGCGGCAGAGCCGCGGGGCCCAACGAGTGACAAGGACGTCTTTCCCTTACCGGCGTCCGCTTCCTGGTACCCGAGAGCACAGGCCTCTTAGGACCGTCCGTGGCTTCGGCCTTAGCGACGGACACACAGCGAACGCAAACCCACACTCACGGAGTCAGAGGCAGCAGCGGCGGCGGCGAAATGGCTCCGGTCGCGGCGCCAAGGAGGGCGGGGTCAGTGCGCTAAGCATGCGCAGAAAGCGAGCCTGGGACAAAGGGCGCCTAGAGGGAGGGGCGGGGCTGCAGCTATCTAGCTGCTGGTAGAGTCTCGTCGGCTGGGAGATCCGCTGCGCCTGGCCCCGGGCGCCCCAGCCCTGCTTCTTCCTGTAGTGCAATACCTACTTTTGAAAGTTTTTTGCGAGTTGGGGACCTGTAGCATTTTAATGCAGCAAAATGTTTTGCAGCTTCTGTCATAGGGACCTGTGATAGATGAGGTGCCCTTCGAAGACAGAACTGGAAATCTCAGGTGCTAACTTTATAGGGTTGTTGAGGCAATTGAACAGGATGGCATGTGAAGGGAGCTTATCATGTGTATGTGGCACACAATAGGTGTTCAGTAGGTGGTGGTGGAGTAAGTCAGATACTCTAACGTGAACGTCTCCTGAAAGACATAAGCTCAGTGAAGGCAGGAACCCTGCCTGGCTAGCTCGCTGCAGTGCTTGGTACATCCAGTGCTCAGTAAAAACTAGTTTAATGAATAGACAAAAACTGCAAGGTTGTTTTTGCTCACATTGGATAGCCTCTTGTCTTCAGAGTCTTTGGAATAAACTGGATTCTTAACGATTGTAGTAGTCACTTAAGTTTTTGAACTCTAGTGCTTCCCACGGAGGCAACAATACAAAATATTTCACCTGGGGTTGTTCCACAGAATCCAGGCTAATCAATTATCAGGCCCCATCACACCTATCATCCTCATATTTCACCTTTCACTACGTTTTTTCCCAACTCTTCTAGCTTACTGTGATTAATCCGTTTAAAACTGTTGCTCCCATGATCAGAATAACACAGCATTCTCGAGCATTACTCATTCTTTTATTTTCTCCATGTGTTTGCTCTCTTCAAATAGGAACAAAATCATTCGGGGAAACACGTTAATCTTTTGTTTCTTTGTCCCCTTCCAGGGTGCTTAAAGAAGCAGGTTTTTTTTTTTTATGATAAGTGAAACCCAACTAGCATAAGTGAATTGCAAGTGTTTTGTAGCAGATAATGAACACAGCATTTTTATTACCAACTTTTTGAATTCATTGTCTGGTAGACTGATTATATGTTTCATTATTTTTTCTGGGGTTTTCTGTTGCTCTTTCAATTGAGAGTGTAAGGTCGGATCTTAACAAACGGCACCGCGAAACAGAGGAAAGCTTCAAGTGAGCTTTATTAGGGAGCGCTCCAGGGCGAGGTTCACTGGTCCGAGAGAAAGGGGCCAGAGAAGTCGCACCCGGGAGAGGGTTGGGCAAGATTTTATAGGGGAAGAAGGGAAAGAGCTGTGGTGAATCTGGGAGGGCGCAGGGTATTCCTTATTTGGTGGTCTTTTCGGGTATCCTGGGGGACCGTTGGTCCCGCCCCTCGAAAGGCGGGAAGGCTGGGCCGGGTTCAAAGTCCCTAGGTCAGTTTCTGGAACTGGGTGGTCCGGAATGTCTCCAGGGCAGTTTCTGGAACTGGGTGGTCCGGAGAATTCGGTCTGATGCAACCTGTGAATCTGATTGTGTTCCCCTGCCTCGGGCCACTTGGCCTTACAGAGAGTAGTTCCTCCATCTTTTTATTTTACTTAACTTTCTCTGTCTTTATGAATTTAGGTGAAAACAGGTAACTGTTGTAGTCTTGAATAGGTGTTTTCATGTGGGAGCATCCCTATGTAGGCTGTTTGCCCAGTGTCTCTGGTGTGAGGACTGGATTTCATGCGGACACCAGCCACATCTTTTCTCAGGGTGTGCTGGCCACTATCACCTTGATAGGGAGTGTGACTGGTGCTGGAGGAGCTAGAGCCTGTGCACGGTGTGAGGTGGGACTTCCTCTCTGTTCAGTGGCTGTCACCACACTGTCAGGGGTGGGCTCTGCTCCCAGCTGCTGGAGCCAAAGCCCTGAGGGTCGGACTCAGGCTGGCTTTGTTCTCTTTAAGTGTATGTTTTTACTCCTCCCCGCACTGAAGCCTTTGCCTCAAAGGAGGGGAGTGGTGAAGTAAATGGGGCTCCTGTGCTTACAGATGTTCAATGTGCTGCCTTTGTAGGCATCTACAGCTCTGCTCAGAAGCAGCCCAAAGTCATGTCTTTTCCCCAGTTGTGGCCACCCCACATCTAATGCAAAGTTACGGTATGGAGTGGTTGGGGCCAGCGCATTCACCAGGCTGGGACTGAGGGTCATAGTGGTTTAAGTGGCTGGGCTGCCATGAGAAGTCTGGACTGCTTCTGTGGTGCTGTTTGAGTGAGTGCCAACAATGGCCATTGCTGCCCCTCCTGGACCACACCCCAGGCCCCTGGGTTACCCAGGCATCCCTAGATCAAGTCTTTTCCCAGGTCCTGGCTGCCCTAGGTCCATTGCCAAGCTGTGGTGTGGAATAAGTGGGGCCAGGGTGTTCTCTTAGCTCAGACTGGGGAGCATAGCAAGGAGGCAGCCGCTAGGGCAGACCTCTCTCCACCGTGTCTGATGGCAAACCAGCACCTGCGCACTCCTCACAAGTGGAGTCTAGGCTCCTCCAGCCTTTTTATCTGTCCCAGTGGTCCTCCAAGCAGCCAAAGGGGCTTATCCTGCGTAGGACCCCAGGACTCGAATGCCCAGTGTGGCTCAACCTGATCACTCCTCAGGGCTAGTGTCCACCTGTGCGATATCCCTTTTCCTTAGTCCCCTCCCAAAGTCACAGGTCTCCACCCGATGCCTTTCTTCCCATCCTACTGTAACAGGGAAGACCCAACCCTGACTCCATGTTGGATCTGCTTCTTTATTTATTATTATTATTATTTTATTTTTTGCAGTACGTGGGCCTCTCACTGTTGTGGCCTCTCCCGTTGCGGAGCACAGGCTCCGGACGCGCAGGCTCAGCGGCCATGGCTCACGGGCCCAGCCGCTCCTCAGCATGTGGGATCCTCCCGGACTGAGGCACGAACCGTGTCCCCTGCATCAGCAGGCTGAGCCACCCGGGAAGCCCTGCTTCTTTACTTTAACGTTTGCTTTTTGTTGCTAATTGTTCACTAAAAGGATGCTGTCTATACAATGGCCTGCCTCAGGGAACCCTGCCCCTCTGCCTGAATGTTAAAACAAAGTGCCTTTGTTCAGGGAAACATCCCGACCCTGTCCACCAGTGAATGGCTGCTAGAAAGAAGAAATTAACACATCCCCTCCCCGAGGCTGGCCATTCCAGGGGATATTTGCAAAACTTGTGGCCTTTTTACTTTACTTCCTCAACTCCTCCCCCTCTCTGTTCTATAAAAGAAACTGGCATCCAGACCCCGATAAGATGGTTTTTTGAGACACTAGTCGGCCATCTTCTTGGTCTGCTGACTTTACGTATTCCTTGCCTCAGCACCTCGTCTCCCGAAGAGCGAGCTTGGACTCGGTAACACTACCTGATTACATGGGAATCTTTCTTGCAGCCTTAGTTGCACAGTTCTTCTGCCAGTTTCCGGTTAGTTTTCTGTGAGACTTTTTCCACACGTAGATGTATTTATAGGGGGAGGTAAGCTCCACATCCTCTTACTCTGCCATCTTGATCCTCATCCCATGGTGGGAGTATCTAACCATAGAAATAGGCAAATGCTACAAGTCTGGGCCCTTTCCCCCGCATCCTCTGCCAGAGCCAGTTGTTAACCATTTACCAGCTCACCACTGGCCTTGGTCTGGGCAGGTCCTTCAGCTGCCCTGGGTTTAGTCTTCCCTTCCCTTGAGCCAGGGGTGGGGTGGATGCTGGTCTTCCAGCTCCAGCCTCCTGCCCTGCAGCTTGGGAAGTCGATGGTGAGTTGTGCTGCTTCTGAGCTGCCCTAGAGTCTGTGTCCCGAGCAACAAGGTGGTTGGGGATGGAACCTACATAGTACCCAACTGCTGAGGTTCCAGGGCTTTCCACGCTTCAAAGAGGACTTCAGCGGTGGCTGGGAGACCCTTTGGGGCTGGTGACATTTGCCAGCTGCCCATTTTCCTCTGAGCTTTGCATTCTCCTCTAAGGATAAGACTCCTGAAGCAAATCTTCTCTGAGCATCACCACCCCTCGCATTTGAGGACTTCGGAGTTCCTCCGAGCACAGCTCTGCTCTCTTGTCTCCGATCAGTCCATCTCAGACTCCTATGCAACTTCCTCTGTAAGCACACCAAATGCCAATCATGCCCAGTTTCTGTTCTTAGCACTCTATATATGCTCTGCCTGGACAATCTTATTCTTCCCATGGTTTCAACTACTATCTATGTGTTGATACCCTCTAAACCTCTATCTCCTATCCAAACCTTTTGAACTCCAGATCAATATACATAAACGCTTGGTGGGCCTCTCTACATGATGTCCCACAGGCTTTGATTCCTGGGTGTCAATTCTGATTCTTTTATTATTGTGGTAGGCAACCTTCAACATGGCCAACAATGATCCTCTCCTCCTGGAATTCATTCCCTGTGTAGTCCCATCCTACATTGTCCTAGGGTTGTCCTTTTTGACTAATAGCATACAGAAGGGGATGGTAGGCTACTTCTGAGATTGCTTTAAAAGACTGTGGCTTCTATTTTGAGCTCTGGCTCACTTGTGTGCCATCTCTCTCTCTCTCGTGGATCTCTCTCTCAGATCTCCCTTTCTGGGCGAAGAAAGCTGCCATAATGTTGTGAGAAACTGAAGCCTCTGGCCAAGAGCCAGCAAGGAACAGAGGCCTGCCCACAACTACAGGTAAGTGAATCTAGAAGCAGGTTCTCCAGCTCCAATTGAACCTTGAGATGAGTAAAGCTCTAGCCGATAGCTTGACTGCAACCTTCTGACAAACTCTGTGCCACAACCACCCAGTTAAGCTGCTCCTCGTTCCCAACCCTCAGAAATTGTGTGAATTCATAAATGTTTCCAGGTTTAAGCTGCTAAGTTTAGGGGTGATTTGTTACATGAAATAAAAAACAAATGCAAGCACAATCGTCCCTCAGTATCCACAGGGGATTGGTCCCAGGACCCTTGCAGATACCAAAATACACAGATGCTCAAGTTCCTTAAATAAAATGGCATAGTGTTTGCATATAACCTATAGGATATCCTCCTGTATACTTTAAATCATCTCTAGATTTCTTATAATACCTACAATGTAAATGTTACGTAAATAGTTACCAGTATGAGGCATATTCAAGTTTTGCTTTTTGGAACCTTTTGGAATTTTTTTTTTTTTTTAATATTTCCCTTCTGTAGTTGGTTGAATCCTTGGATGTGGAACCCGCGCATACAGAGGGCCAACTGTATCTTCCATATCTAGGTTCTGTTGATTCTTTCTAAATATTTTTTGTTCCATTCCCTCCCCTCCATCCCTGCTGCCACTTCCTTAGTGGCTCCACCATTGGTTACCTATCACAATAGGCCACCTAACGGTTTACCTGTTCCCAGTCTATCTTCCAATCTACTCATCACACTGCTTCAAGAGTGTCATTTTTAAAACAAAAAGTCATGTCACATACCTTCCTATCCCATACACACATAAATACTTCAAATCTTGCAATGTTGATGACTTTTTTCATCTATGCCTCTTTGACCTGCTTGTTCCTCTGAAATCACTTAGCAAAAGTCATTCTCTCATTTTGTTTGTTCCAAATAGTGATATATGGATCATTCAAGAACCCACAGATATTTTCCATTCCCCATCCTCTGCTGTTAGAAGCACAGTCAGAAATTCCCAACCTACGAAAAAATCTGAGGGTGGCACTATGACCTGGACTCCAGTAATAATAAATGCAAATTTCAATTCTCGGGTTTCATATCATTTTCGACTTTATTTTGGCACCTATTGAGTTAAAAGGTTTAGCAGCAATGTAATGCTTCTCTCTGTTGTATAAAGAACATACACTGAATGCCTTGGATAGCTATAAAAACTAACAATAACTAACACTTCACTGCGCCTAAGATGTGCCAGACACTATTCTGAGACCTTCTTCATATGTGTAATCCTCATAATAACCCCAGAAGATAGATATTATAATTCTCATGCTATCAATGAGATAAATGAACGGCTGAGAAGTTAAATAACATGTTGTAGGGACTTCCCTGGTGGCGCAGTGGTTAAGAATCCACCTGCCAGTGCAGGGAACACGGGTTCGTGCCCTGGTCCAGGAAGATCCCACATGCTGCGGAGCAACTAAGCCTGTGAGCCACGACTACTGAGCCCGTGTGCCACAACTACTGAGCCTGCGTGCCTACAGCCCGTGCTCCACAACAAGAGAAGCCAAGGCAATGAGAAGCCCGTGCACCACAATGAAGAGTAGCCCCCACTCGACACAACTAGAGAAAGCTCCCGAGCAGCAACAAAGACCCAACTCAGCCCAAAGTAAATGAAATAAAATAATAAAATAAATAAATTTATATTTAAAAACATAACGCTGTAGTCACACAGATAGTAAGTGGTGGAGCTGGGACTTGAACCCACACAGCCTGAGGTCAGACATAGAAGCATAAGGCCAACCCTGCCTCCCACAAAACCATGTTATACTGTTTTCCATTTCATACTATATTGAACCCAACTCTCTACTACTCCTTGGACTGAAATCTTATGGATAACACTGGCTAAGAGGTGCTGTTGGACTCAGTAACAAAACCAGTCCCTGAAATCACTTCGACCTTCCAACCATCTCCAAGGAACTAATCTCAGATTTCCACTTTGGAAAAGATGCTAAAAATCAGCTTTTAGTACTGTGATAAATAAGATATTTCACATCATTACTGTAGTTTTGACATTAAATGCTAAATTCAAAGATAACAATAAATTCATAATATTCCAAAATGTTACCTTTGTTTAAAGGCATTATTAGCAACCCACTGCTGTATAACATTCATTTGTTTCTTTTTTTTTAAAAAAAAACCTGGAAGTTTTCTAATGGTTTTCCTTCCTCTAGAAGGCCAACACAAACAAATTAGTGTGATGTGACTTGCATTTGGTGCACTCTGCACAGGCTTGCCAGTGACGTTGCTAAACACCTTTCCCTATTTTCCATTTATACCTTCTTCAAGATGTGTTAAAGTGTTGTTTACTAAGGGACCCTAAACAGAGGGTATCCACTCCTGAGCTTCTGGCACATCCATATGTTCAAACTCATCCAGGTAACCAGATGGCTAAGGGAACCACTAAAGAAATACGTTCTGGGCCAACTTGTTGGCCTGAATTCTCCTAACTCCATTTTGAAAGCTGCTAAAACTTTATATGAGCACTATAGTGGTGGTGAAAGTCATGATTCCTGTTCATCATCCAAGACTTTGGGGAAAAAATGGAGAAAAAAGTGATCTGCAGCTACTCATAAACTGTCAGGTATCACCTGTAAAATATATTGGACTGTTATACTCTTGATTCTCTGTGGAAGTCTACTCCTGAAGACAACTTCACTCTGAAATGTCACTGGCAGAAAAATTCAGTAGATTATCCTCAAAAGCAAACTGTAAAAAACCACTAACGACACTGTATGTATTAAATTGTAGAATGGTTTTCTCTTTTGTGCTTCCCTGATTGGTTGCACTGGGTCTTAGTTGTAGCAGGCCAGCTCCTTATTTGCGGCTCACAGGCTCCTTAGTTGCGGCATGCATGTGGGATCCAGTTCCCAGACCAGGGATCGAACCCAGGCCCCCCGCACTGGGAGCATGGAGTCCCAAACGCTGTGCCACCAGAGAAGTCCCTTGTTTCTACGGAGTTGGATGTTAAAATACATAGAGCTAAACTCAGCCCTTGGTCATTTTGTTTAACTAACTTTGTGTTCACAAGATCTCATTAATCATGTTAAAAGCCCTCTAAGCACTAATTTCAGAAGAGCAAAAAAAGAAAAGCAGAGTTCATTGCTTAGTGGATATCCAATATTTATCTTCACTGAAAAATTAATTTGGCTTTAGTATCATTAAGTAGGGATATGACATCCTCAGAACCAAAGACTAACAAAAACCTCACTGTTCTTCTTTCAGGAAATTAACGGCTATAGAGAAAAGTTTCAGTGAGGTAGAATATAAGCTCACATAAGCCACCGTGGTTCAATTTCTAATTCAGACACCTTACTCCTAAAGGTGAGAGAAATATGAGAAAACAGTGTGTTTTATTCCTGGGCAAAAAAGGAGTGAGGAGATATAAAGAGAAGGGTAGCAAAGATAATTAAATCCACTGATCATTTCAAATTCTCATTTTGCAAACACTTTTTTAATTTTTAAAAATTAAAAAATAGAGTAAACTGATATGAATTTCAAATACTTTTCCTCTGCCAATGAGCAGACTAATTAGATAAGAAACAAAATAAAATCTTAGGTAGTTATTAGACTGGATAGTCCAGTTTAAAATCACTAAGGATTGACCATCAGTACACTTTGTTACTGGAAGGCATGTACCAGGGTTTGTTAGAGAGGAGACTGAGCAGCCAGTTATATAGTCCAGAAAAAGAAAAAAGTAAAGAAGGTGTGTAGAGAAAGTTAAAGTTAAATCTTTAGGTCCTCCCTAAATCTCTTATCACTGAAAAGTGACTGTGTGAAAATGTGACTGGGAAATAACAGTAAGTAGCCCCTGGGCTCACGGCAGAAGGGATGCTGGCTTTCATTTCCAATAATTCAGGGCACTGTTGAGGGACACTTTCTTCTCAGTGAGGAAAGGGGAAGTTTGTGGTGCCCAGAGCAGAGAGCTCTTTGAAACTTTGAGAAGTTCTCTATAGCAACAATTAGAGACTTGAATTCATCTTTGGGGAAGGCCTTTCCTTTGTTATGTGAAAACCACCCTAATGGCCCTTTAGTTATAGTAACTGAAGCAAGTCTTCACCTAACCCAATGTTTTGGGGGAAAACTGCGACATCGCAATTAATCCGAAAGCAGATATTCTAGAGTTAGACTGAGCAGCCAAGTGAACTGGTTTGTTAACAGTTGTGCATAGTTGAGTCTCACTGTAATCTGGCATTAAAGTTAGCATGTCTGCCTAAATGCAATAGCTCAGAGTTGTCCTAGATTCCAAATGAATATTTATTAAAATGAAAGTACATTATGGTGGTTTAAAATTAGAAAACTTTAAAATAGGATTAACAACCAGAAATCAAGATAATGGGAGCTCCCAAAGGCAGATGGAATTAATCAATTACAATTTTCCTCTTGATTCCATATTATCCATTTATGCAAAAACTTCTCCACCAAAATTCTGTGACATATTGAATGACTTAGGGCTCATAACTCCTTTTACAGTTTTTGCCCCTTCATAAATTAAAACTTTTAAAAGATCATAGTAGGTATTTAAATACTTGTTGATTGATGTAAGATTTCATTTGCTAGGAAAGTTTAGTTCAAACTCATCTAAAAAGTTTTTGAGAAATGAATGCAGTATTCAAAGTGGATTATATCTCAACGTACACACCCTGATATGATAGAGAGGCACTAGCTACAAGCTTCCAAGTTTCCATCCTTTAAATCAGTGAAAGAAAGGAAATCTAGGCTTTTCAGTTTAGCTTCTGCATTATCAGTAAACTCCCTAGAGGCTTTCTGTAGTGGAAGCCGGGGTGGGCCCATTGGAATCCCAGAGACAAGAGTCATGATGGCTTTGGTCTGCGACACTCCAAAACCTAGACAGGAAAATATAAATGAGGAAACATGGCTGGCACTGTCCACTTTGCCACAAACACTCGAAAGAAGAGATCATATTCTTACAGTGATTACTATAACAGGATAAAGTGGAACTAAACGATGGGAACATTTCTTGTCAATATGGCAGACTGAGCAGATGTAGGAAATCCCTATTCCTGCTTTAAACATATAGAAATGCTGGAAACTTTTGAACAAATTGACAAACTGTAAAACAAAACAAAGTGAGACTCAAAGTCAACCTCAGAAGCAAGAAGGAGGAACGAGAAGTATCAGGAATAAAGAGGTCAGAGTAGTAAGGAGTTGCTGAAGCCAGTGGTCCATGAGGATAATCTGATTCAGGGATACACTGTTGTGTATTGAATGATGTAGGACTTGGTCACTAGGTCACAATTTAGTTCAAACAAATCTAAGAAGTACCTGAGAAATGCACTATTTAAGGTAGTTTATGACTCAATGCTGCTGTTTTAGACTAGGGCAGGAATGCAAGATGAAGCCTTGAGTCTGTACACAGCAAAGAGCTGGAATTAAACTCCCCATATAAAACTGGTAGCCAACCTTCTATGAAAAGAAATAGAAAAAAAAACTGGCCCACTGGTCTGAGAGGCAAGGAAGCATGACTTCTGCCAGGGTGTGGAAGGAAAAAAATCATATAAATGAAATCCCAAGCCTGTGCCATAGATGAATGCTGGATCCATATTTGCATTCTGTGCTTGGTACAGGAACCATACTAAGAAATATACCTAAAGACTGGTTAGAACTGATGAAACTATAGTGTCCTAGCAGAGGCAAATGTAAAATCATTTGATGGGACAACTCACAACCTAGAGTACGATGGATTCTCCAGAAAACAGCTGTCTCTGAAGATGAAATCAGAGTTAAAAATTACAAAGCACACAAGGAAAAAGAAGCTGCATGAGAGACAGCAAATGCACAACTGACAAATTTTACATCCTGAGAAAAGATGATACAAAATTCTGAAAGAGGCTTCACAGAGATAAACGTAAGAATAGAAGCCATAGGCTAAGAGAAGGGCATATAAATAAAGAACAGGAAGATCTGGGAGAAAAAGCCAAAAAGAAATGCTGGAAATTAAAAATATATAATCAGTAAAACTAAACAGTAGAAAACATAGCTAAAGATAGAATTAGTGATTTTGAAGGTAGATCTAAGGAAGTAATCCAGAATACAGCACAGGAAGATATTTGTTTTCTTAACTGGCTATTGCTCTTGGATCAAAGGTATGAGAAGTAACTTTCTTTTACTAAGGTAATTTGGTTACAGTAACAATTGAGCATTGGGAAGAAAAATACTAGCTTGGCTAAATATATAGAATATACTTTGCTAAATGCAAAATGGCCCTCCTAGGCTTATTATGAATGGTGCAAGACTGAGAGCTACCTTCATGATAAGGCTTTATCATGTTTATTAAGATTAAGTCTCTCTTATATACAATGGAATATTACTCAGCCATAAAAAAATGAAATCTTGCTGTTTGTGACAACACAGATAGACCTAGAGGGTATTATGCTAAGTGAAATAAGTCAGACAGAAAAAGACAAATACTGTATGATTTCACTTATATGTGGAATCTAAAAAACAAAAAATGAACAAACATAATAAAACAGAAACAGGGTTATACAGTGCTGCATGTCAGTTTTATCTCAAAAAACCTGAAAGAAAAAAAAAAAGTCTTTCTTTGACTAAACCATGAAAATTCCAACCCCCAAGGAAGTCTGAAACGAGCTCTTTAAAGATATGTTCTTTTAGATCATAAAAACTGTCTTCAAAAGGCCTCTTTTAAAATGCCAAAAATCTGGCAAAAGAGTAAATCCTTTCAGCTAATACCTTACAGCTATACTTTACAAAACTACTGCAGAATCACTGCTGGTATGCAAAGTGATCTTACATGTACAGGTAAACTTTTAGTTCTTTAAAAAACTATAGAACTAGTAGTAGTTCAAAATCTACTTTAATGCATTTTAGGAACATATGCTAAACCCACGATTTTGTGAGAAGTATTGCTTAGGAAAAGGGAATGATATTAGGTAATAATAGTACTGGTGGTACACAAATAGGACAAAAATCATCAAAGTGGAAAAGCAAATGGGAAGCATTGTCTTTGAAGGATAAAGAGTTGGCTGAAAACCCTGTGAGAATGAGGGGCACAGTACATAATAGGTGCTTAGGGCTTGGGAGGGGTTGCCAGGAAGAGGCAGAAAGGCTCTGAAAGGAAGGTAGGAGGTCTGCCAAGAATAAACCTAAAACTTTTCCTGGACTTGACCCAGGTCCTCAGGAAGGGCCAGTCTCTTGCGGAAGTGGAGTGAATAGTGGCATTTATCATTTGTTATGGGATAAGACTTAGGAGACTGTGGAGAGGTTTCTCTACTCAAATTCACTGTATTTCCCTCAAACTTTACATTGTCATATTATTCAAACCTCCATCCATTTAAGCTTACTTGTGTTAATAAACTCTTTTAAAATTGCAGATACTCTTGGGAGAGCTGTCAGTCATTCACAGTTTAGTAAGATCTGTATTCAAACTGCCTTCCTCTAAACACTTAGGCTTACATCAGTTATAGTGTGGTAGTAGAATTTTAATGAGCAGAGGCAAGTAAAGGGAGGGAGTGTTGATGGTGTAGGAGAGAAGGGGTTAAAAAAATGGTGTGTGAGCAGAGTGGGGAGGTGAACAAAGTGCTAAGATGGAGGAGAGAGATTTGTAGAAGGTTGCCAAGACCTTCCAACTAGGTTTACTTCACCATTTTATAGGATTGGCCCTGAAAGTTAGTATTAGGAATAAAACTTTGCTTGTAGCTGATTAAAAGGTGTTCTTGTTGAACCCTCAGAGAAAGTGATGAAAGTCCCTCATCACCTTCTCTGAAACGCTCAGAGAAAGTCTATTTCCTTTACACTCTCCAGTAGGAGACAAAGCGGGAAACTTACCTAGTTTGACCACAAAGTTGATAAATCTCTGAATACAAAACTGGAAAGGAACAAACAAATCTATAGTCAGTAATTACTAAACTGTGATAATTTAAAGAATTTAGAGGTCAAACTGCAGAAACCCCAAACTAAAAAGTCCACACACCTTAGTCTTCTGAGGGTCTGTTGGAGTGGAGAAGAACAGCCAAGTGAGGATGACTGAGATCTACCCAGGATAAGGTAGGATCTTTTCATATATATAAGCTTTTATGAAATGAGCCCATGAAGAAAAGAAGCTCCAATGAAGGAATTGTACAATAGAGAGTTAGGATGGGGAAGGCAACCATTACCCACCTAGGTTACAGAGGTAAACTTATCAGCTGGTGCAGTTTCCAAACTGGGGTACTCTAACCTCTAGGGTACTTTCCAAGATACCTCAGGGGCACTTGGTCAAGGCTAAGATTTATGGCCATTTCTAGACCCTCAACTTCCGTAAGTGCTATTTCTAAAATTGATCAGAATAAGAAGTTGCACATAATGGAGGTGTAGCTTGTCCTTTTATATTTCCCTTTTCACAGTCCTTCTCCTACATTTGAAAAAATAAAGACATACCTCTTATATCACTGCCTTGGGACACCTCTGGGAACCAAATAAAGGAGCAAATCAAAATGTTGGCATTGGCATCCACAAAGAGAGCTGACAGAGTGAGTCCTTTAATTAATGGATAACAAGTCCTCTAAAGAATCATAGGGTTTTCAATTTTTTCCTTTCAACTTTGCTTTTAATGTTGTGATTCAGGTTGTCAGTTGAAAATCATTAAATGATCAAGCATATGACTCAAAAACTGCTCGAAGAACTGAGTGACATTGCTATACCAAAGTTTCTTCCATTCTTATCTACTAATATATATAAACAGGGTATCACAGCACTTATTTCTATAAAAGCAAAATACAGAAATAGTATTGATGCTGAACTTTAACTCATCCTAGCATTAAAGAATATTCATCCACAAATTCATGAAGCAATTCTTAAAAAAAAAGATTCCCATTCATCTCATCAAGAGATGCATTTTCAATAACATTTTACTTTTATGCTGTTTTAATCAATTGTATACTAGTAATAAAAAAGTCAATGCAGAATAAAATTTTGGTATCAAGCCTTACAAACAGAAATGCACATGTTCTTTTCTTCCCTAACACACAAAGTATGGCACATTACATTCAGAAGTCTCTACTTTGTTGCTTTTTTTACACTTAATGTATCATGGAGATCTCTCCAGATGTGTGCATATAAAAGTATCTCATCCTTCTAAAGGGCTGTATATAATTCCATTAAATAACTCAAACATAATGTATTTAACCATTTCCTTATGAGTGGATATTTGGGCTGTTTCTATCTTTTGCTAGTATAAACAATGCTGTAAGGAATATCTCTGTACATGTGTCATCTCACTTTGTAAATATAACATGGCATTTAAGGCCATGAGAATGATGGACTTCCCTGGTGGCACAGTGGTTAAGAATCTGCCTGTCAATGAAGGGGACACGGGTTCGAGCCCTGGTCCGGGAAGATCCCACATGCCGTGGAGCAACTAAGCCCGTGCACCACAACTACTGAGCCCGTGTGCCACAACTACTGAAGCCCCCGCGCCTAGAGCCCGTGCTCTGCAACAAGAGAAGCCACTGCAGTGAGAAGACCGCGCACTACAATGAAGAGTAGCTCCCGCTCGCCGCCACAACGAAGACCAACACAGCCAAAAATAAAGTCCATGAGAATGAGTAAGTTTAGCCCTAACTTTTTATTTTTCTGTTTCTTCACTTGACTGCAAACTCCTTTAGGGCAGAGACCAGTTTTATTGAAATTATATATTCAGTTCAGCCCATGGTATATTAATAAGTGAGTAAATGAGACCTGCTCACACTTGCTTTCTGTAAGAAAAAACAGAATGTGGTAAACTAAACTGCTTACCAATACTGTTTTGGGTGAGATGATTTATTTGAGTAGGACTAAAAGAAAAAAAAGAAAAAGAGATGGAAATTGAATCAACCAATAAAAGAAACCACTAAGTGGAAAGGTTCCGTATCAGAGCTGTTTCACAGTTTACGCCATCCTATGATTTTCACATCATTCAGCTCAGAACAGGTTGAAATTTTCAGAAATAATTTTTTCTGGGAAATTTAGGAAAAAGAAAATCGTATATGAAAAGAGATGGCAGGGACTTCCCTGGTGGCGCAGTGGTTAATAATCCACCTGCCAATGCAGGGGACACGGACTCAAGCCCTGGTCCGGGAAGATCCCACGTGCCGCAGAGCAACGAAGTCCGTGCACCACAACTACCGAGCCTGCGCTCTAGAGCCCGCAAGCCACAACTACTGAACCCGTATGGCACAGCTACTGAAGCCCGCGTGCCTAGAGCCCGTGCTCTGCAACAAGAGAAGCCCCCACGATGAGAAGCCCGCGCACTGCAACAAAGAGTAGCCCCCGCTTGTCACAACTAGAGAAAGCCCGCGCACAGCAACGAAAACCCAAGGCAGCCAAAGATAAATAAATAAACTAATTAAGAAAAAAGAAAAGAGATGGCAGAGTCCACACAATTCAGACTTCATATCTTAATTTAAGCCAAAGTCTTGCCAATGTTTAATCTAGTTGACATAGCTTCCTAAGTCCTTATGCTGTTCCTGCTTTCAGCTTCACCTGGTCTGGGGCTGAATAAAGGTGAATATTAATAAGTATTTAAACTTAAAGTTAAGTAGGAAGTAGATTTAGGCTTGCTCAGTGTGCAGGGTTAAAGGGTAGGGATGTATTTAATCACTGCTGGCAACTGCTTCCTCCTGTTCTCTTCTTGGTTGGAGCTCAGGTCACTCCCTCAAACCTCCAGGATGCTTTGCGACTTCTGCTCTGTAATTTCTGATTGCACTGATGGTGGCCTGTCCTGTTCAAAAGATCCCTTATCTAAACTTACTGGGACTGACCACCTGCCCTGATCTTGCTTATGCCTTTCATTCTCACTCATTTTCTTGGGACACTCCTCTCAGTCACTTTTATGATCCTGAAAGTTCCTGGGCCTCTCGGCCTCCAGAAGTTTCTCTGTAGTGCCTACCCTATTTCTTTCCACCTTATTCTGTTTACCTAACGTATACACACTACCAGCTGTGGGGCTGGTTCTACCCTTCGGTGAGGCTCTTCCTTCTCTGGACAGCTAGGCTGTCCTCCCTGTAACATTAACAGCAGCCACCATTTCCCCCAGGGGTCTTCCCTGGAACACTTCAGATCCTGCTGCTTTTCTCTTCCTGTTTCAAAGCCAGTGTCTCCTTTTGGATCATCTATTCAGCTCTTGTTTCCTGCCTGGTGAATGTTTTCAGTTCTCAGCACATTTCCAGGGCAAAGAGGACTGACCTGCTCTGACTTTGGATTAAGTCTCCCCTTTGTAGATCACCAGCCTCATAGCTTCCTTATATACTCTGGTGACTCAGGTGTGAAGTTCTCAAGGGGATGGCATGTGGTCATTTCCCCAAAAATCTATCACCATTATTTCACAGTCATAAAAATACTTTGAATGTAGACTAAAAATAAGATCATTTCTAAGAGGAACAGAAAGGAGTCATTCCTGTGTGGGGCCTGTCCTGATGAGACATGCAGGAAACATGGATAATGGGCACAGGTTTGGTTTTAAACAAGAAAAAGTAAGAAAAAGAAGGAAAATACAGAAAGAAGCAGCTAGGCAGTCTTAAGGAGGGCAGGTGTGGTAGGAATGCTGATGAGAGAAAATAAGAATTCTCAAGTGGGAAAGAAAAAAGGCTATGATTTATATGAAGGGAAAAGAAAGCTTACCTGATGGTTCAGGGCCGAGGAGAAGTCCTTCCGTTCAAAAGCCTCCAACATCTGGTTTGTCTTTTTTCCCAGGTAGTTATAGGTACTGGAAAGAAAACAGCACATCTTCAGGATCAGTAACTTAGCGAGCGAGAAGGTCCAGCTCCTCAAACCCCTCTAATGCTCAAAAGGGAAAAATCTACCAAGCCTTCCAGAAGTCTATTTTTAGGCCCTAATCTATTAAAGGATCAGGTATCTTTAGTTCTGAGTTTTCCAGCAACACTAAGCAGTGCAGAGGACGCAGAGAACACCAAAAGGAATAAAGAAAAGGGAGAAGAATAGGAAAAGGGTAAAGTTAGAAAAAAAGTGAAAGACAGAGGTGTATTTGGCAAGGAGTGATTGAGGGCAACACCTGGCCCAGGGCGCACACAGAGGTGCAACGCTAGGTAAGAACTGTGGATAAAATGTAGTATCTGAGGGCTTCCCTGGTGGCGCAGTGGTTGAGAGTCTGCCTGCCAATGCAGGGGACACGGGTTCGAGCCCTGGTCTGGGAAGATCCCACATGCCGCGGAGCAGCTAGACCCGTGAGCCACAACTGCTGAGCGTGCGTGTCTGGAGCTTGTGCTCCGCGACAAGAGAGGCCACGATAGTGAGAGGCCCGCTCGCCGCAACTAGAGAAAGCCCTCACACAGCAACGAAGACCCAACACAGCCAAAAATAAATAAATAAATAAATAAAAATTAAAAAAAAAAAAGTAGTACCTGAAGTGGGTCCCAAAAACCCTATGCTGAGGAACTGGGTGAATGTAGCGCCACAGTAAAAGGGGCAAATACTAGCAGATTACCTAAATTCTTTGCCAAGTTATATGTTACCCAGAGACTAGTTTCTAGTAATAATATTAATACGGATAATAATAATACAAGGACCATTTATTGACTGTTGTATTCCGGGTGCCTGACATAAACCATGTCTAATCCTCTCAGAGCCCGGTGAGGTAGGTGTGGTTTCCATTTTGCTGTGAAGAAACTATGTCTCAAAGAAGGGCAACAAAGTTGTCGAGAAGCTTACCATCCCTTCATACTGCTTATTCTATTACATTTCAGAAAAAAATGGAGATGAGAATGTTATTTGATATCATAAAATGTTCTTGCTGACTTAAAAAAGAATCTCTAACTCTACCAATAAAGACAAATATCTTAGACTAATCACTGAGTTCTTAGAGAAACCAGCAAGGCAGAAGGTTCTAGAAATTCAGAACAAAGATGTTTCCCCAGTTTCTAATGACTTCTCCTACAGTAACTCAGGATCAGAAAAGAGTTTCATCTTGGTGTACCAGGAACAGAATATTGTTGGTACTTCATAAGTGTAGTCCCTGGAGTCAATACAAGGCATTCTGAGAACGTGAAGTTCACATTATCTTCTCGTAAAAAAGTAGGGAAGAATAAAATATAATCATTGAGATAAGTTACCTGCAGATGTGAAACACCCAAAGTCGCAATATGTGCATGAATGTCTAAGGGGTTTTAGAATACTCTAATTTGAATCCCAGGGGTCTCAGAAGTATCCTCATTTAGAGAGGAATGTGATCATAATTAAGGAGAAGTGAAGTGTAATCAAATGTACTTTGCTTTCAGATTCTGTTGACAGAATAAAAATGCCTAGTATGGGGGCCAGAAAAAAAAAAAAAAAGAATTTCCAAGGTCAGCAGATCCAGGCATTCAGGTTTCCTTGGAGGAAATGGCCTGTAGTGATGATGGATGTTGCAGGCATCCTGGCTCAGTGACCAAACCATTACTTACCATTACATCCAACCCAACTACTCTTCGTCAAAGCCATGCTCACCAAGATATGCTATGAGTATTACTTTGCTTCCCCTGTACTTTTTCCACAGGGAGGAAATACACTTTCAGTTAATGTAAATAGTTCAGTCAATCTGCTTGCAGGCACACTGCTACTGAAGTAGGTTAACATGTGCAGTGGACATGCCAAATTGAACGTCCCTAGGCCTTCTGCTGAGTAGACATCAGGCCACTGATTCTACCTCCCTAGCTGCAGCTGACTGGACCTTACATGGACACCTGACTTGGCAGTGCTATCCAGTGATATCCTGAGATGCCCCATTTGGGTCCCATGACTGGCCACATGCATGCTGAAGCAGAGAAAGCCCATCTGGAGAGAAAGGCAAATAAAGGGATGTCCAAAGGACCACAGGTGGAGAACGGTCTGCCTTGGCTGTTGAGAGCTTGGCAGTTTTAGGTTCTCATCTTCTCTGAGACCTCACTGCACTTCCTCCCCTTGGGTTTTATGAAATTTCCCAGTATTTTATAATAACTTACCTTCTTTCACAGAAGCTAGTTTGAATGGCTTTCTGTTATTCGTAACCAAATAATTTCTGATAAAGAAGTTCTGTGCATGCTCTCAGCTTCTGTGCCTCACCCCTAACTGCAACAGATGCTTCTTATAAGAGTGACTGAGTCGCTAACAAAGTGCTAAGCCCTAGTTCATTCCTTTTCACTAAGAGAATGTGGCAAAGAAAGGCAATTTCTATTAGAAAAGGTGTACTTGCAAGAAATACAACTGTGCAGGTGATGACTGCCTCTGTGGGGGATTTTACACTAATAAGTATTGGGAAAAATGAGTCCTGCTTACCTGCCCACTGCTCCAGTTGCTCCCATCACCAGAGCACTCAACAGTTGCTGATCAGAAACAGACAAAGAGTATTAACTTTCATGAAAAAGAGAAGAGAAAAGATGCTACTATATAAGCGGCTACATCAAGTGTTGCAGAGGGAAACTAACCCGCTGGGATATACCAGGGGGAAACTTACCTCATCCACCCCAAAAAGGAAAGCAAACTGTTGCTGGCGATTCTGATCAACACATTGCCCGAAGTCTAAGAGATCTGTGTCACTGAATTTCAGCCCTTGGAAGGTGGGGATCTTATCCTGAATCCCATCCAACAACTCCTCAGCACGAACTGTTCAAAACAATAAATGTCTCATTCACCGGTACACCCCCAGAAAATAACAGAGAACATCTCATCTAGCGCCACACATCTGCACTGAGCTGCCAGGGGCTGCTCTCAGCTGCAACTGGCTGCAGATGGAACATATTGAACATAATCACTTGCCCTTGCCTCCTAGTTCCTCTGTACTTATCAAATTGTAACCCTAAATCTTCTGTTCCTTGAAGACAATAGATGGATATTTATAAAGCACAACTTCTATTTTTTCTTCTAAGGAAGTTAGAAAGGAATGGCATTTTAAAAACAACCTAATAAATTTCATCTAACTGTAACAATCTTCTTGCTGGAAGTATGATAATGATAAAAGAAAACCTAAAAGAAAAGTGAGAAGAGATCGGAGTACCTTCCAGTGTGCCAGGTGCTGAGAACACAGTAGGGTACAAAGTAGACCCAATCGCTGTCTTTGTGGGGCTTACAGGCTATGTCTTCCCACATAAGACGGAGGGGTGTGTGTGACAGACACAAGTTGTCTGCTACAAGTACATAGGGGTCAATTCATCTTTCATACTTAAAAATCTTCCATTATAAGGAGGTGTCAATGATTGATAAGGGCTGACTTATTTTTGATAAGAGTGACTTATTTTGGAGCTGTTGGAACCATCTAGGCAACAGTTTTATGCTTTCGTGATACAGGGTGAGGTGGGGTGGAGTTGGGGTTTCTTAGTGAAATAGGGTACGATGTGAGAGGTGAAGGTGAAGAAACATGAAAAGAAGCAGTACTTACTCTTTACCCCTGTCAAGGCAGGAATGTGATAGTAGTAGAATGGCAGTGCAGGGGCAGCAGCGGCCACCTCCTTTAGGAAATTAATCAGGACATCTGAAAGAACAGCAGGAAAAGTCATGGTGTGAACAAGTGTAAAACACTGGCTTTCCCCAGTAAAAACGGAACCTTGGGACTTCCCTGGCGGTCCAGTGGTTAAGACTCCACACTTCCAACGTACGGGGCATGGGTTTGATCCCTGATCAGGGAACTAAGATCCCACAGGCCGCGCAGCCAAAAAAAAAAGAACCGTCTAATGAAATGCAACCATCCTTTCTGGAAGCCAAAAATTCTTGACCACTCTTACCATCTCTGAGACTGCTACTGCAATGTCTTTGCAATTCACTTTATTCAAAGTTTTATTTTCCTCTCTGTAGAAAGGCCAAAATAAGAGGATCAGTTTCCTACCATACTAAAGAGCTATTAAAAAACTGGTGCAAATCTTCCCACATATTAAGAGAAGCTCATGAAATACTCTTACAAAAATCAGAAGCCCATCAGGCAGGATCCTTTTCCTCTTACCCAGAAGGGTAAGTGTGGTCAGTGAACAGCAAAGACTTTGCGTTAGGATCAGAATAAAGTTGTAACAGTAAATTCTACAACAAAAAGATAAACAACATCTGCTCCAAATGGGAAGTCATAAAAGTAGTGGCACATCTCAACCAGAGTTTGGTACCTTTCCCTTTTGGAGAGAAATTCAGATATATCAGAAGACAGTTCACTCTGGTTTACTGAGGAACTGGGATTTTCTACATCATCCAATTTGAGCTTCAGCAGCAACATTACTACAGATGATAAATAAATCCAGCAGAATTGCCTACATCTGGATGCCACTGAATAGTGGGAGAGAAGCTTATGAACACATTTGAATACTGTGATAATAAATATTTTGACAAAATTATTGTGTACTGTTATTTTTCATTTGTCTTATGCAAAATTTTTTAAAACCATCTGAAAAAAACTTTTAAAATGTTCATTCTAAATTTCCCAAATAGCAGTATTTAAATTACTTACCAGTATTAATGACTATTTTACTGATAACAGGTAATATTTCATGACAATTTTGACCTGTTATACATTTAGCTATGGATTTGTTTAATCATGCATGCGAATAACATTTTGTCTGTTTTTAATCCTTTTAAAATTTGTACTGCATTTTTGCTAATCAAAAGGATTAAAAAGACTCAGTATACCTGGAAACCACAAATAGTTTCCATAGAGAAAACAATAATTTGATATTTTGGAAGACAATGGATATTTCTGTGAAATCTCTTTTCAAATTCATCACTTACTCAAATTTGAATAGTACATGTAGTCTCAAAATGCCCATTACTTATATTCCTCTTTTGTTGAGAACAATGGTCTCATGCTTTGCCATGTGACTCTGACACTCTATGCAACTGATTGGCCAAAAGTGGACACCTGACCCAAACACAGGCACCTGTAGGTTGACCCAGGGCTTGGTGGATGACCTACTCAGATTACTTGACAAAAGAGCTGAAGTCCTTTAATGGAGTCTTTTCTTCTCTTTTATGGGTCCAGGGAGGCTGAATATTCCGGAGAACTACTGTACCATTGCAACTTCATGCCTCCAGTCCATAATACTTTACCTTCATGAGTTAAATACAACCATTTGGAATGAAGGCATAAAGAAGCAGACCATGTACAGCACTGTGCGTTTTGACCTATCTACCTACCTTTGTTCCATGGCTTGAGAAAGAAAGGTGCAATGACAGCGATGCCATCGGCTCCTATTTTTGCTGCATGTTGGGCCTTTAAAAGAAGAAAGACGACCATTGGTCACAATTCTGATGTGTGTGAATGTGGGGTTTTCTCCACCTCAAAAGGCAATTCTCAAACACCAGCTGGGTTTCCTACAATTCAGCTCAACTCTGACACTATCTATCTGGAGATACAGGTCAAGGGCTCAGTCCTACAAGACTAGCTCCCTACCCCCATTTCAAATGCCAGGTTATCACCTGTGCTCCTGACCTATATGCTATAAATAAGAGGTTCCAACAACCCCCTCCTTCGGTCAATTAATTTGTTGGGGAGGCTCACAGAACTCAGGGAAACGTTTTACTTACGAGATCACTGGCTTTTTATAAAAGGGTATGACTCAGGAACAGCCAGATAGAAGAGATGCATAGGGCAAGGCATGGGGAAAGGGCACAACACTTCCATGTCTTCTCTCAGTGCGAGTGCACCACCCTCCCCAAATCTCCACAAGTTCACAAAACTGGAAGCTCTTTGAAGTCTGTCCTTTGGCGTCTTCATGGAGGCTTTACTACGTAGGCATGATTGATTATATCATTGGCCATTGCGGATTGGTTCAAATAGGGCTGATCATATCAACTCTAACTGAAAGTTCCAACCCCTAATTTTCATGCCTGGTACTCTTGGCAACCAGCCCCCATCCTTAGGTACTTTCTAAAAGTCACCGCATTAACATAACAAGAGACACCTTTATTGTTCTTATCTCCAGGAATTCGAGGGTTTTGGAGCTCTGTGCCAGAAATGGGACAAAGACCAAATATCTATTTCTTGTTATAGATCACAATTTCACAACCATCCTGGAGTAAACGATTTGTTATAGTCACCTACAGCTTAGATACTAGAGGTTAACAACAAACTCTTCAAATTTGCCAACCGATGTACACCTAGAGAGTGGAAAACTACCACATTTAATGATAAATGTCATTACCAGGAAAATCCCAGGTGTTGCAAAGTAGAGACCCCTGGTGGAGGTGAGCTGTGTATTTAATCTTATTCTTCTGCAGACTTTGTCAGTACAAAAAAAACTTGCTAAGGAGACATGAGCAGTTCATTTTTTTTTTTTTTTGGCGGTATGCGGGCCTCTCACTGTTGTGGCCTCTCCCGTTGCGGAGCACAGGCTCTGGACGTGCAGGCTCAGTGGCCATGGCTCACGGGCGCAGCCGCTCCGCGGCATGTGGGATCTTCCCGGACCGGGGCATGAACCTGCGTCCCCTACATCGGCAGGCAGACTCTCAATCACTGCGCCACCCGGGAAGCCCGAGCAGTTCATTTTGATAAACTATAACTGTTAATTATAGAGAAACTTGCAGATGTCATTTCTCTTCTAGTGTTCAGCCCACTGGATGATACTGTCTTTCCTCTCCAAAGATATTAGTCATATTTTAAAATTTATATTACAGATTGGAGATGCAGTTGAGAAAGGCTGAGAAGAAAAAGATTATACATATCACAGAAGATACATTGCACTACTCTTCTGATATTTACTCACATTCCTTCAGAAAAAAGTGAACATTTCCTCCCACTGGGCCCTCATAATATTTTTTATCTGTTTCAAGTAGAGTACTTAAACCTAATACATGGTGAGGTAGTTGTGTATCTTCCTGGTCTCCAACTAGAGTGAATTCCCTGAGGGCAGAGGTCAGATCTTATTGACTCTTGTGTTCAGGTCAGTCATGGTGCTGAGCACATAGCAGGACTCAGTAGATGTTGGTGATTGCTTTGAAACATGCCCCACTACCTAAAAGGGAAAAACGGCTTTCTTCTGAGACTTAAGCTAGTGATATCTATATCTAATAGATGTGATTAACTTTCTGCAGAAGTAAAGTAGGAGAGTCAAAAAGAGATTGGGATATAGTCCAAAGAACAATCAAGACACTGGATAGGATTTTATTGACACAGGATTGGAATTGATATATTTGAATCATTTATTTAGCACCTTGTTTAGGACAAGAGCAGTAGGGTAACCTTAGCTGAAAGGAAGGAAGAGAAACCACTTCAGAGACAGTCGATGGCAGTGCCCATTCAAGCATCATCCAATGGAGAGTTATGTCTAAGCAGATGCCAATATTACTGTCTCCTTGGCAAGATTATCCCACAGCAGGCGATTATCCCTATAGCAGGGGATTATCTCTATACTAAGATTATCTTTATACTATTCTAGTGTTGAACCCCATGGTTGACACTGTCTGTCATGTCATACATGACAATATTTTAAAACTCACATGATGCATAGAAGAAAGCAATTGAAAAGAGAAGGGGAAAAAAAAATTTCCTCCTTTACACTACCATAGTTGAAAGAGCTACTGTTAAGAAGAACAAATCAAGTGTAAAAAGGATAAATCAAGTTTCCAAGTTCTGATTCTAGGCTTACTAAGCAATCACCTAGTAACGTCTTCCCTAGTGGCTTGCCTAAGAGTGTTGAATTGAGGTTTTGCAAGTATACAGTATACATTCCATTTCTAAATTCAGTTAATAGGAAACAGAATCAAACAAAACCCACAAGCAGATGTTGGGGTTAGATCAAGTCATTGCGCTCTTTGGAATTAGAATATCTAAATTCTGAGGACATGGTTCTGTGGACAAAGGATGTCCCTGCCATTTCAGTAAACAGAGGATGCTTCGGCCGAACAGCCATCAGCCACTGCAGGCACCAGGACGGTGCGACCTAAGGGGAACTCAGGATGGAGAAAAACATGCATATCAAAGGAATGGTTTCAATAAGCCCAATCTCTTGCACCTTACCATACAAGGAAACACTAAAATCATTAACTTGAGATGCGTGTTTTTATGATTAGCAATAATCTTTTGATGTTCAACCATATATATATATATTTTTTCCAGCCGAAAACTCCTATACATCCAGGCTCCTCCCTTACCTCTTTGGAACAGTCCCTCAGAGCTTGCTGAGTGGCTGTATCCCAGGCTTAAGTCCTCAGTAAGTCTGCTGAATAAAACATAATTCTCAACTTTTAGGTTGTACATTTTTTTTCAGTCGACAGTCCAAGCTACAACATCTTTGTGCTTTCTTTTCTTACTTGATTCACAGAGACCTCAAAACTACCACATGGTTTACTTTTCTGCTAGCAACTTGAACTCCTTCCTCCCTCGCCACAATATTACTCCACCTAACCTGCTCATCTCTAACCCCAGAGCAATCCAGTCTTTGTGTTCTTGTTCCTATGTTCTGGTTGAAAAGTGTACCTAGAAGAAAATCTTCACACCTGTGTGGAGTGGTGGTATGACAAATTTATGACTTACAACTTTGGTTGGTTTTTAGCACCACTGGGGCAATCCTTTTAAAAAAATTAATTACTTTTAAATTTATTTTTCAAAATTGTGACCAAGAAAAACACAACACTGGGAGTTCCCTGGTGGCCTAGTGGTTAGGATTCCAGGCTTTCACTGCCGTGGCCTGGGTTCAGTCCCTGGTCGGGGAACTGAGATCCCGCAAGCCACGCGGTGCGGCCAAAAAATAAAAATTAAAAAAAATTCCCCATCTTAGCCATTTTTAAGTGTACAGTTCACTGCTGTTAAGCATATTCACATTGTTGTGAAACAGAACTCTAGAACTTTTTCATCTTGCAGATCTGAAAGTTTTGGAAGGAGCTGTCAGCAGGAACTCCATTTTAAACTTTAGGGCTCCATCCTGTTACACTGTGACTGTGCTGACCCTGCTGACTTAAAAAAAAAAAAAGAAGAAGAAGCTCTCTGTTTAGGAAGGCATCCGGCGGAACTGTGCAGAAGTGTGCCTTTACTGATAACAAGTGAAACACACTTGATGAGTCAATAAATTGTAACAGGAAAAAAAAAAAAGAATACATACCTTCCAGTCACAACTCTTCACAAAAAACTTTTGGAAACTAAGTGTGCTTCTCTGTTTTCCTTTAAAAACTCCTGCTTTTTGTTTCCCAGAGGGGACACTGTTCTGTGGTTGCTGGAATCTGTGCTCCCTGAATTGAAATTCTAAGACTCCAAATAACCATAAATGTGTTTTCTATGTCTGTGAGTCTGTTTCTGCTTTGTAAATAAGTTCATTTGTATCATTTTTTTAGATTCCACATATAAGTGATGTCATATGGTATTTGTCTTTCTCTGCCTGACTTACTTCACTTAGTATGATATTCTCTAGGTCCATCCATGCTGAATTAACAGATTCACACTACTTTATATAAAATAAACAACAAAGACTTACTATATAGCACAGAGAACTATATTCAATATCTTGTAATAACCTATAATGGAAAAGAATCTGAAAACGAATATATATATATATATATATATGTATGTATGTATATATATCTATCTGATCCTGCAAAAGAGAAAACACTGTTGCATCATTTGAAGTTTATAGTAACACGAAGGGCTGCACTATTGTGGTTTATGCTGGTTTTAATAGTTAGTTAATATCTAATCTCAATCTCGGTGACTTCCCTGGCGGCGCGGTGGTTAAGAATCCACCTGCCAATGCAGGGGACATGGGTTTGATCCGTTGTCTGGGAAGATCCCACACACCGTGGAGCAGCTAAGCCCATGTGCCACAACTGAGCCTGCGCTCTAGAGTCCACAAGCACAACTACTGAAGCCCGTGTGCCTAGAGCCCGTGCTCCGCAACAAGAGAAGCCACCGCAATAAGAAGCCCGCACACCGCAACGAAGAGTTGCCCCCGCTCGCCACAACTAGAGAAAAGCCCACGAAGCAACGAAGTCCCAACGCAGCCAAAAAAAAAAAAATCTCAATCTCAAGACTACTAAATTCTACAGTGGTCTACTAAAAATTAATCTAATCAGGGATTTTAAAAAATGTCCAGGGGACTTCCCTGGTGGCGCAGTGGTTGAGAGTCCGCCTGCCAATGCAGGGGATGCGGGTTCGTGCCCCGGTCCGGGAGGATCCCACATGCCGCGGAGTGGCTGGGCCCATGAGCCATGGCAGCTGAGCCTGCGCGTCCGGAGCCTGTGCTGCACAACGGGAGAGGCCACAGCAGTGAGAGGCCCGCGTACCGCAAAAAAAAAAAAAAAAAAAAAAAAATGTCCAGGGAATAAAATTTAAGGTTCAACCAAGCAACAGACTTTTGAAGGCAATAACTGCTTAATCTATATATCTATATATCTGTATCTATATATATATAAATATAAAACTGAATCACTGCTGTACACCAGAAACTAACACATCAACTATACGTCAACTTTTAAAAAAGGACCCCTAATAAACGCATTTCTTTGTTTTACAGCCTGCTTCTTTTTCCGCAGACGACAAACTCTATACCCCTTAAACAACTCTTCTTTCCCCCTCCCCCTAGTCCCTAGCGGGACTAACTCTAATTCTGTTTTTATGAATTTGACTACTTTAGATACCTCATAGTATAAGAAGAATAATATCGTATTTGTCTTTTAGTGGCTGGCTTACTTCACTTAACATAATGTTCTCAAGGAGGTTCACCCCTATTGTAGCATGTGACAAGACGGATTTGCTTCCTTTTTAAGGCTGAATAACATTCCATTGTATGTATATACCACCTTTTCTTTATCCATTCATCTGTCCATGGGCATTTGGGTTGCTTCGACCTCATGAACAGTGCTGCTATAAACATGGGTGGGGACAGTCTTTTTCTGTTTAAGTTTTCTCTTCCATTCTCCAGGCAGCAATTCTCAGTTTTTACCACTTCTCATTTCTGAACCCCATTTCCATCTCCTTTATGCCCAGCAGATGGCCTTGCCTTTTACTTCCTAGAGAAAACTTAGGTTGGCTCAAGTTCTGTTCCTTACCTGCAAACTAGGTAGCTCCACAGCCATCCTTACTTTGCCCAAAAGAAGAGGTGCCTCTGTCTCCTATTAAACGCTCTGCTACAGCAGTTATCACCTTGGGCTACTCTCTTTGTGGCTCTGTGTTGGCTTCCCTGCAGTCCTACACCTTATACTCTCCAGCATCCAATATTTAGCAAAAATGATATTGATTTTAACTCAAGCATAAAGATGGAGGCCCCTCAAGTGGTCTCTCCCAGATGGACCCGCATACATACCAGTTCTTGTGACTCCTTCAAGCTCAGTGCTCCCACGTGAATTACTATCTGATCCAACCTGCAAAAGAGAAAACACTGTTGCATCACTTGAAGTTTATAGTAACACGGAAGAGCTGTGCTACCTTGGTTTGTGCTGGTTTTAGCAATTAGCTAATATCTGACTAATCTCAATCTCAAGACTACTGAATTCTACAGTGGTATACTTAAAATTAATCTAACCAGGGATTTTAAAAAAATGTCCAGGGAATAAAATTTAAGGTTCAACTAAGCAATAAGATTTTTTTTTAACATCTTTATTGGAGTATAATTGCTTTACAGTGTTGTGTTAGTTTCTGCTGTATATAAGCAACAGGATTTTGAAAGCAATAACTGATCAATCAATCAATAGTCAAGTACCTTATTTTGACTATGCATTGTTAGAGATGCTGCATTTGACAGTGACAATGTGCATGAAAATAGGTGTAAAGCTGAGATATTTTTGGTTGGAGATAAAAATAAAGAGGTTCCTCAAAGAGTACAACCAGGAACCAGCCATACGAGAAAGGAATTCACTGTGAAAAGTTTTTTCCTATCTTGTGTGTCCTCAGAATTTGGCCACGAGTGAGGTTTTCTCTGAGACCTCAGTGTTCATCTTTGGAGGTGCTCCACGGGGCCCCGTGGGAAGAGGCCACACTTAGACTGGTCTTCTGAGGGTAGGATCAATAAAACTCAGCTGTGAATGCAGTCATGCTGGCGAGTCTTCCAGGGACTCAGAGTGACACACATGCTGCCCCCATGGGATGGAGACACCACATCCCCGTTAAGGCCCAAGCATTGAGCCCTCCTGTGATTCTTGACTTCTTCTGTCTTCGGTAAAATGGGACCTAGCTGGGAAGTGCTATGATCAGGTCTGCATTTGTTAAGGATAACAGAAGACTTCTGAGAGGAGAAAAGGTGGCTGGCTGGTCTGCTTTCCCCTCACCAGCAGCTTTATTGCATGACCTCCTTAAACCTTTCACTACCCCTGTCTCCTGGCTTAGGTTAAAACAATCATGCATTCCCTCCCCCTCTCCACCCAGCTGCTGGGTCTGTGGCTTTAGTACAAACTTGTGATTTCCCAGTTCAGGAGGACGAGGGTCCCGAAAGCCTCTGGTCCCCATGACTTACTTCCCTTTCCTAGTCACTGCAGCGGCTGCTCCAAATCTTGACTTTTCTCCTCAAGCTCTAAGTTCCACCCAAACCCTTGTTCTTGGCAGATGTCCTCGCTTCCAAGACACCAAAGATAAAGATTCTTCCACACACAGACTCCCTCCCTTCTCCTCCTCACCTCTGCGCTTAGCTGTGTTACCTTCTATGCGTTCCTCCCAGCTTCTTAGCTGTCTCCTAAAGCTACTCTGCTTACATTTGGGTTTATTTCAAGCCCCCGTGGAGACCTGCCATCAAAGGCATCAGTTCTCCACTCCCTTTAACCTCTTCTCCAATGGCACTGTCCTTTCAGCGCGGAAACGTGCTCATTACTTCCCTGCTTTAAGAGAAAAAAAACTACCCTTCTTTTAATCTTGCTTCCTTCACTCTAATCCATGATTCCTTCTCTCCTTCTCCTCAGCAGCAAATTTTTTGGGGTGAGGATAAGCTACCCTCACTGGTTCCCCTGCCATGTGTCTGCGGCATTCTAACCTCAGGGCAGCTGCTTCCGTGACAATGAACCAACTGGCTCTGCTCTCTCTGAGGTTAGCTGGTCATTTCCTACTTTCTCAATCCTACTGACTCTCACAGCATCTAATAATGATTATAACAAATGTTATAACGAACACAGCATCCACTGCAAATAGTTACAGTGAATTCTTACATAATACTTAGTACTATATGTGTAGACTGCTTGAATCCTCACCAGCGCCTCATAGGATAGGTACTATTAGTATTCCTGTTTCACAGACAAAGCACAGGGCATTTAAGAGCTGCCTGAGTTCACAGAGCTACTTAGAGGCACACTCAGGACCCAACTCAGGCAGTCCGGCTCTGCAGGCCCTGCTCTTAATCTCCACACTCCCCCGACGCTCTCTGAAGCACACTTCCTTCCTTCCAGCAGACAGGATCTGCTCTTCACCTCCCTCTGACCCTTCTGAAGGTTTTCTGTCTGCGCCCACTTCCCTATCCCTCCCGGTTCTGGTGCTTTTCTTGATGTTTACCCTTAGCCTTCTTCTTTCCTCACTCTGCCTGTGGTCTTTAAATGTTTGAGGCCCAGGATCTGACTGAAAATTAGCTGAAAACTGAAGATCACGAGAAGGTGCCTATGTGGACACGCAGTCACATTTGGCGTATAATTTCAGAGTATCCAAGTTGCTCTAAAGCCATTTAAGGGTCCCCAAAGTGGGCAGGGGCTTTGCACTGACCACCTCTGCTCCAGGCTCACTTGAGACTTACCTCCAATCTTTGCCTCCACCTAAGACACCGTCAATCACCCTTCTCTGATCCCTGTTTACACTATTTATCGGAAGGATCAGTGTTAGTTTTCATGGTCTGACATCTCCACTGGATGGTAAGCAACCTGAGGGCAGAGATCCCGTTTTATATCTCCAGCGCCAGCACAGTGCATAACACACGATGCATAACAGTGCAGAACAGACCACAAATCAAGCTTGGTTAATTGCCGTGCTTACTGAATTGATGCTGTCCTATTTGTTTCACCGTGGCACAGACTGAGTGTTATAACCAAATACATTAACTCGCTGAAGTTTAGAGGATGCAGAAAGCTCCCTAAGACTACAAGAGGAAGCACCACAAAAAGCATGCTGAGTCACATGCAGAGAGAACTGTAAGGAAGCAACAGGCTGATAGAACCACCAGGACCCACCCTGAGATGGGAAGGAGTATGAGCTGCTCAGCGGAAGGGCTAGGAGCTCAGCAGCCAGTCGCCAGGGCCCTGCTCCACACCCCCTCAGGCCAAGGACAGGGAACCGGAGGGACTGGCCTGGTAGATAAAACAAGAGGCTGTTCCCAGTTTCCCGATGGGATCTCTGAGAGCCGGGTGTGTCTGGCTGCCCTTCCACACGGAAGGGAAGGGCCCTCCTCTGCCTCAGCTCCTCTTTCCACAAGCTGACCTCAGGCCTGATTTGTGGTCGGAGAGCAGGGAGGCTGTGTCACCTGGGGTATAGCTGTGTCTACGCAGCTCTCGCAGATGCAGGTGTTTATCATGATGGAGCCACTCACTTGTTCCTCCCTTCTGTCACCCACTCCTCCGCGACCCGGCAGCGCTCTGAGATGCTCAGGGACAGGCCTTCTCCTGTCGTGCCATTCACTGTTCCAAACAGAGAGTCAGTCAGCGGGACCAACCGATACCTTTCGTGCTTCCAGCACCAACGCTGGCAGTGCGGGGGCAGAAATCCCTGCTCGAGAGGAAGGGACACGGAGAAACACCAGAGGACAGAAGCTGGGTGGGTGGGGTGATGCCATGTTTCCATTTCCACCTCAGACTCAGCCTTTTTTTCCATCCTCACCTTGTCAAAAGGAGTGGGAAGGTTAAGTATGACTTGTAATTTACAAATCTCATTGTTTTCAGGGACAGAGAGTATTTTAAATGGAGACAGAGGTAACTGCCCATGTTTCAGGCAAATCTCCGAGCACGCCAGGCAGTTCTATATTTGGGCTTGAATGGCAGGAAAACCAATACCGTTCAGTACTGGGATGTCAAGGTGGTCATAGGTGGCAGTTACTTATGAAGACAATGGTGTGCACTACAGATCTAAAACGACCTCTGTCTATAGACCTGGGTCCCTGGACTCTTTAATCAATAGAAATTGATAAGAGGCCAGATGGGAATTCAGGCAAGGCTTTACTGAGGTTCCTGCTGCAGCATGAGGGAGGGAGAACAAGAAAGAGGTGTCCTTGCTCGCTCCCCAAGGTGGCGAGCTGGTTCCTTAAAAGGGGTAACAACAGGGGCGGGCCTGTGGGTTGGGCAGGAGGCGTAGCTTAGGTGTTCTACCCACCCCCTCGGTGCTGCTGGGTGCAGGGATCACGCGGTACCCGGCATGCTCGCAGTACCTTAGAAGTGGCAGCTGGCTTGTGGCCTTTTTGAATCTTATTGTTCATAATTGCCCCCACTGCTCATGTGTGTAGTGATTTTTACTCCCTAAGAGTTTCTTTGTAGTCTGTTGCTCGCAGAGACGTTTGTCCCGGTGTAAGCACTCCAGTAAAGGGTCCCAGGTCCCAGCCTATCTCAGGTGCACTACCCAATTATATCATCTCTTGATCATCTTTTAGGTCTAAAATTGATGAGACTACAAATCCACAAATTTTACATGGCTTAGCCAGGCTCAACCATAACCTGTGACACAATAACACTGTGACCTCCTAGCTAGTAATCTGGTGACAGCTACTTTCTAAGGACTGAGCTAGAGATATGTAGAGATATGTATCTCTCTAAAGATGACTTACCAAAGATATTCTTCACTCCCTGTTCTTCTACAAGATAATCCACATACCGACCAATGACTGAGAAGTTGATTTCTCTGAAAGACATAAAGAAAAAAATTAGAAAAAAATGTGTATTTATTCTTTTCTAGATTATTCAATTCATCCCCACAATTATAAACTGCTCTCTCGTGTTAACAGTTATTCAAATCCACCTAACCAGTCTGAAATTATTAGCCTGCTCTGAATAATGCTTGGGTTTTTTTCTTCCCTTGAGTCTGGTGGTTTCTCTACTCAGCCCTATGTGCCTCACTTATGTGAGAAAAGCACTATTAGTTATCCACAAAGGTTTTATGTTTAAACTTCATCACAAGTAATACTTAAAAAGTAATTATCTTTTGCCCTTTGGGGGCAGAGTGATGGTTGAGGGCATGGTTATACAAGAACTTAACATTTTCCATGTGGTGAGAAGCAATCATTTCTTAGGCTTACAAAATAAGAAAATTCAAACTTAGTAATTTAAAAATTTTAGCACTTAATATTTGTCACAATAAATGAAGGCTTAAAGCCATTTATATGTGTTAGTGTTAAACTGAAGGGGGATAATAGTTGAAAAGGAACTTTGTCATCACTTTGCCTTTCAAAGTGTTATCTGCGGAACAGCAGTATCAGCAACTGGGGGAATTTGTTGGAAATGAAGAGTCCCAGGCCGCACAGTTCTCCTGGTCAGAATCTGCACTGTAACAAGATATCCACGTGATCTGCATGCACTGTGCCGTTTGAAGAGTACTGACCTTGCAAAGATCTGATACTTAAAATCATATTGAGTTTAAAAATCTAGAAACTGACTCACAGATCAGATAAAGTGACCTGTTCTCAATCAAAATACAGGTGAGGGGACTTCCCTGGTGGCGCTGTGGTTAAGAATCCGCCTGCCAATGCAGGGGACACAGGTTCGATCCCTGGTCCAGGAAGATCCCATATGCCGCGAAGCCACTAAGTCCGTGTGCCACAACTACTGAGCCTGCGCTCTAGAGCCCGCGAGCCACAACTACTGAAGCCCGCACGCCTACAGCCCGTGCTCTACAAAAAGAGAAGCCACTGCGATGAGAAGCCCGTGCTCCGCAACGAAGAGCAGCCCCCGCTCGCCGCACCTAGAGAAAGCCTGCACGCAGCAACGAAGGCTCAATGCAGCCAAAAATAAATAAATTTTTTAAAAAATTTATTAAAAAAAAATACAGGTGGGGAAGATGGAGGATGGAGAAGGAAAATACAAAGGAAAATGGTGGGGCAAGTGTGTTACATGTTGCAGACTGCATGGTTGCCAAGAACACTCAGTACTAGCTGGCTAGTACTTTTGCATTTTAGTCAGCGGGGCCAGAGAATCCTAATGTAATTTTAACCTTATTAACATTCTTTTCATCTTTACTTATTGTATTCCTTAAAAAACAAAATGGAACCAAAATATCTGATGCATATAGAAAACAAAGACATCAAACTGTATATGTCAAAGGGAATAGGAACAATAGAGATAAAAACAAAGAACGGATAGGCAACCACTGCCCACAACACTCAAAAAGTAGGTTTTAATGTAGTTAAAAGGCCTGCAAGGGGAGCAAACTCTCTCCATAATGGCTCATGCCTGAAATATCATAACACTGCCCCTCCCTGTCCCACTTGCTCAAATGCCGAATGTTCGCTTATCAGTCTCACTGAGTAAGACTCCAAGATGGGGGAGTTAGCTGCCTAGACAATCCACCTCAGGACCTTCATTTAGGTCAGCTTGAGCCGCTCAACTTCTTGAAATCTCTCTGCCTCAGATATTTCTGACCACTTGGAGGCACACCTTTACACCACACTAGCCCCTTGCTGCTTCCATCAGCTCTTCCCCGCTTGGAACAAGCCCTGAGATGCAGGAACGATTCGCTGGGGCTTTGTTTGTGTGACACTAACTTTGGTTTTGACCAATGATGTCCCTCTACTCATGCAAGTAACTTCCCAATCGCAGATTGGAAACTGGAAATAAAGCCTCTGGGCAATAGCTTGTGTTGGAGTCACAGATTCAAACGCAGTGGCTCCTGCACACTTTCAGTGTGTCCCACCCTGGCCACATACTGAGACACTGAGAGCAGGCCTGGCCTCTTCAGCAAGGAGGAGCCTGCAGAGCTCCAGATGATTGAGGCCTGGTAGGCACCGTACTCACTTTGATGTGCTTTCTTTTGGTTTAATCTAATGTTTTCTTATTTGGAAAGGGAAGCTAGAGAGCTTGTTTCCATTTAAAGAAGTCCTTAAGGAAGACATCTAGTCTTTTGGGGTGCATGTGTGTATCCCCAAAGTGGACTCTAAACTCAGCAAGGACTACCAAGTGGCACTCTATCGGCCAGTCCAGCACAAGTGCACTGCACCTGGCTTCAGTTAAAGGCTCAATCATTATTGCTGTTATTATTCCTCAGTGACAAATTCCTCACACCCTCAGCAAAGTTCATATCTCTATTATCATGAACATCACTTTGTAAACTGTTTATGCCCGCCCTCCAGTCTGGAGCAAGAACTTCCTGAAGGTAAGAACTGTGCCTTTTATACCTTACAATCTCTCATCGGCACCTGGCACAGCACAGACACTCAACAAAGGCTAGTGAAGGAGCCGTGATGCAGGAATTTACAGTGATGATGAAACACCCATAATCTCTGCTTTAAAAGCAGATTATCTCCACGCTTGCAGGTTGTGTTTACATTTCACTACCATATTAACTGAGCAAAGAAAATAGCATATATAAATAACTAAAATATTGAGAAAAATACGACAAAGGCTGTGACTGGTTAGAAAGTATAGAGGTTCAGCAGGGGACTGATAATTCCACTTAGGGAGGCTGGGAAGGAGACTTCAAGGACAAGGTGGATCTGGAATAAATAGGGTGAAATCCTATGATCCTCTTTCCCTCTGACTGTATTGAGAGCTGCTATTTGTCTGGCCCTACTCTGGTGTCCTCCTTCTAGAGAGCTGGCCACACCCTCAGGCAGATCCAGGCCAGCATGTGAACCCTCCAGCTCCTTCTCCTTCCTCAGAGAACTCCACGCTATTTTATGGCGTCAGTGTAGCAGTGCTTTTGTCTACACTCACTCCCTCTCCCCCACTCCTTTAGGCCTTGCTGGATGACAGCTACGATAATTGCACTCAGGTTAGGGGTGCTAATGGGTGATACATCATCTATTCCTTCAAGAAAGCAGTTTGCTTTTTCTTATAAAATGTCCCTAGCCTATAGGAGTGGCACTAATGGTGGAATTCTGGGGCAGTGGCAGAGCCCCCCACAATGTCCTTGGACTTATGGTCTTTTGGAACTACCAAATCTCCTTACAGAGATCAGAGGTTGAAAAGGGATGGCTCCTAAATGTGTTTTGTTTGACTTTCACAACGTTAACATTTCTTTTCATGTTAAAAAAAAAAACACCTTTGTTTGAAAAGCCAGACAAGGGAAATGCAAATCAAAACCACAATGAGATACCACCTCACACCTGTCAGAATGGCTATCATCAATAAGAACATAAATGTTGGCAAGGACGTGGAGAAAAAGGAACCCTTGTACACTGTTGGTGGGAATGTAAATTCGTGCATCCACTATGGAAAACAGTATGGGGTTGCTCAAAAAAACTAAAAATAGAACTACCATATGACCTAGCAATTCCACTCCTGGGTATATACCTGAAAAAGACAAAAACACTAATTTGAAAAGATGCATGCACCCTAATGTTCATAGCAGCATTATTTACAATTGCCAAGATACGGAAGCAACCTAAGTGTCCATTAACAGATGAATGGATAAAGAAGATGGGATATATATACAATGGAATACCACTCAGCCATAAAAAAGAACGAAATGTTGCCATTTGCAGCAACACAGATGGACTTGGAGGGCATTACCCTAAGTGAAATAAGTCAGGCAGAGAAAGACAAATACTGTATGATAGCACTTACATGTGGAATCTAAAAAATATAACAAACTAGTGAATATAACCAAAAAAAAAGAATACTCGCAGATACAGAAAACAAACTAGTGGTTACCGGTTGGAAGAGGGAAGGGGAGAGGGGCAATTTAGGGTTAGGGGGTTAAGAGGTACAAACTATTAGGTATAAAATAAGCTATAAGGATACATTATACAAGGGGAATATAGCCAATATTTTATAATAACTATAAATGGAGTATAACCTTTAAAAACTGTGAATCACTATATTGTACACCTGTAACTTAGATAATAAAAAAAAGAAAACCCGATGATCTAACAAGGCCAGGCCCGCATTTCCATACAGCACCAACTGGCTGGGAAGAGCAGTGGCTGTCTGCTTTGGAGGCACAGAAGCCCCCCGGGTCACCTCAGGGATTTCAGATACCTGCCTGACTGTAGGTACGAGGTTTGCAGCCCTTGACAGAAGATGCTCAGGGCTCCAGTCACAAATGGGCCCAGGGAAATCACCCAGAGGTGTTACCATATTTGTCACAAAGGCACCCCAAACAGCAGGGCTAGGGTGGCAAGAGGATGCTAATTCTCTCTGGGGACTTTGCTCCCTTCCCTATTTTCCCACCCTACGCTACCTCCCTAGGGTGCCTGGGTTTATGTTCATTCTTGCAGGCACTGAACCAGTTATTGGGCAGTCACCACAGAGAGTGGAAAGAATGAGATTGGGTAATTATTCTCCCCACTAGCTGGCCGTTTGGGGCTTGTTGCTCCTGGAAGGTGAGAGATGGCATAGGCCAGTTCACTTGGAAAGGCTCCACTGGCTTTCCACTGCCTCATCTCTTCCTTCGTGAGCGCTACAAACACCTCTTAGCACCTGTGGGGAGAGCGGCCCAGAACCAAACTCCATGCTTGCTGTAGACATTCTCATACTTTTTGTTTTGTAAACGTGAACAGATTTTTAACGCTTCAGTTTTGTTTTTTGTTGTTGTTCTTCTTCTTTGGCCATGCCCCATGGCATGTGGGATCTTAGTTCCCCCACCAAGGATTGAACCTGCGCCCCCTGCCTTGGAAGCGCAAAGTCTTAACTACGGGCCCATCAGGGAAGTCTTAACTACGGGACCATCATACTTAACTCCAATGCAATGTCTTAATTTCAGTTTTCATTGGTTCAGATTCTTTGTCTTAGGACCACGATTTTTTAAAAATAAAAGTACTTATCTTTTTTCATATTACAGAAGCTATATATTTTAGAAAGTACACACAATAAAAGAGAAAAAAAAACCACTCAGGATCTCCCTAGAGATTATTACTCTCATTAGTTTGATATTTTTCTATTCACAAATACAGTACTTTCTTAAATAAATGTAGTCATATTGTACATAGTACTGTAATATTTTTTTCACTTAGCATTCCAAATTGGATATTTTCCCACATTCTCAGATATTGTTACTATACTGGCTGCACAGCATTTCATTGTATGGAAGAACATAATTAATTTAGCTAAGCCTCTATTCTTGGACATTTAGTTTACTTTCAAACTGTGTAAGAGGGGGGGACGTTTATCAAATGATTTTTGCCACAAATCGAGGCCTAGAGCAGGTGAATGGTGAAACTACATGTAGATTATATCTCTTCTCTTCGCGTATATGGATAATAGAATTTTTCTGAAGCAGCTTTTCAGAGAAAAATCCCTACTGCTGTACATTTCTTCTCCCGGTGCATCACACACGGTGAAAGACTTTCACTTTGAGAACACGCATCAACAGGACAGGTTCTTTTCATAACTGGCATGAGCTGGCATGCATATCAGAAAATCTGATGTTCTATCTCTTTGGCTATTATATGTATAGTTCACCATTCAAAATCAGATGGAAGTTATGTGCCCTTTCTGGCAAAATAACTACTTGGTTACTTCAAAATTCCTTTGGCAGAGAAGCATGCAGGGACAATACCTACCCCACCTTGCCAGAGGTAGAAAACATCCTGTTCTGGAAATCTGGGTCATTTAGTCTCCCAGAATAGTGACAAAGACAATAATCTATACAACTCCGCATCCAGCAGGCCAGGCCCTTTCTGACTGGTTGGGTAACAGGTCTGTTGTTACTAGAGGGTGTTGTGAAGATTCCCATGGTGAAGTCAAGGGCATTTGAGGGAGAAAGCACAACTTTTTTCTAGATATTTTGGCCAATCTGAAATGGACTTTCTGTTCTAACGACTGTGAATGTACCCAAAGGAAAGTGATTTCTTGAAACAACTAAGGAAAGCAAGTCTTTCACTCTAGTGTAGAAAAAGATGTGAGTTGGGATGGGATAGACCTTCCTTTCCAGCTATGTGTTAATCTTTAGGATCTTGGTTTCATCAACTGCAAAAATAGAGATAACAGCTCTCTCTCACTGAGTTGCTGTCAAGATTTAAGTGGAATATGTCCATTAAAATGCCCAGCATGAAGACTGACACATAATCTTTAGCCAAACAGTATTAGCTTCCTTTCCCCATGAAATAACAAAATTATTCACTCATGAAATAACCAAATTTACCACACACCGTGCTAGATGCTGAAGATACAAAGATAAATAAGATACGTGCTCAGTCCCTGTGGATGGTCTGGTACCCAATAAATATCTGCATAAGGTTAAGCAGCTCATAGCCTGTTGGGAGAGACAGGCACGTAACCAACAGTTATTGTAATAACTCTCATAAATAATTGTGATGTAATGTGAAAAGGTAGGCACAGGATACTGTGGGACCACAGACGAAGGACTCTATAATGCTTTCTATGGAAAATGGGGAAGAATCACCAGAGGATGGTTTTGACGGATGAATAGATGTATTCAACTGGAGCAGAGAATGGAGAGGGTGACGGCAGAAAAAGGCAGAGGAAACAATGTGTAAAGGCACAGAGGGAAGAAAGGGCATGAGGTGTTTGGGGAAACAGAAACGTGGCAGGAGATGTAGACTGTAAAGGACTTCCTATGTCAGCCCAGGCTCCTGGGCTTTAACCTTCAGACCAGTTCATCCCAGACTTTTATGTGCTGAAGAATCATCCAGGGACACCGTTAAAATGCAGGTTCTGGTTCAGTGGTATGCAGCAGTGCCTGAGTTTCTGCATTTCTAGCAAGTTCCTACGTGATGCTGGAGCTAATGGTCCATGGTCTGTACGAGTAGCAAGGCTTAGACAAAAGGGAATTCAGACTCTTAAAGAGTAAATCTAACAAATGATTAGATTTATTTATGAGGACTGGACTACAGTGTGGAGGATAGATTGGAGTTGCAGGTACTCAGGCATTCTTACTTAATGGAGATCACCATAATATCCCTAATAATATTTAACATCAGAGGACTTCAGACTCTTAGCATTTGAATGGGCCTTAGAGATAATGTGGTTGAACTCTGTCTCTTCATAAAAAATGAGAGAAATTTACAAGTTGACAAGAGCTCCCCAGGGTCAGACAGCTAGTGGTATCAAAGCTGGGGGTCAAGAACCCAGATACTCTAACTAAAATCTTTTTAACCATGTTTCTGCTGACAACTTTCCCACTCTAGGACATCAACTTATATTCAGAGTTGAATCATTAGAATTATGAAGAAAAAATGTTCAGCCATTCTGAATTATGGAGGCCATGGTTTACTCTAAGAGCCAGGTTAGGAAAACTCCTATGATGGCTGGTCCCCAGGCAGAATTTCCAGGTGTTAGATTCCATGTGGCTCTTCTTTCTGTCCTGTCTCTTAGAAACATGTCAGAAATGCAGATTCCCTTGTGGGCAAGTGGGTTAATGGCTACCTGCTATTGGTGGGTACTCCAAACCTGCTTCATACCTATAGGAATGTTTGGATGGAGCAGAAAGATGGAGAGAAAAGGGAACTAACAAAACTTACATGTCTACTATGTGCCATGTACTGACACACATTTTGATTTAATTTAAATTCGTACAAGGCCCTTATTAAAAAAAAAGGATTTTTATTTCACACCTTAAGAAAGTGAGGGTCCTAGAAGAGAAGAGAATTCATGAAGAAAGAGGAAATTGCGTAATGGAGGCAACAGGGCCAGAGGTATTTGGCAAACAGAGAAGGATCCGGAAAAGCAGAGTCGTTTTAGTTATATCTAATACGCGTGGGTCCTGGTGTCCCAGAAAAATGGCAGGATAGAGAAAGCACAGTGACACTCCGCAGGTCCCAGATGAACAAACAAGACTTAGAAGAAGCCCCTTCTAGGCTAAGAGGAGTCTGATTAAAACGGTTAAAGTAGCATCAATCAGATGTAGTGTTTTGAGCTTGCAAACAGGATCTTACTCCATAACAGGAAGTAAATCCTGTCTGCTCATACAATCACATGCCTTCTGTTTTATCTGCCCAACAAGTGGCTGACACACTGAGGAGGAGCTGACTTTAGTCTTTCTTAGGGCTTGTGGAAATGGAGAAGCAACAGAAAAAAAAAATTGCTATTAACCACTGAATGATTTACATGCCATCTCAGCAAGAATTTTATTTAGACCGAGTAAAGACGTGATTTTTCAAGAATCTTAGAAGCCAGAAGTCTTGAACTCCAATGATCTCAAGGAAAACTGTGATATGGTCAACTTTGAATGAGAATGGTAAAAGTCATAAGAAATTTCATCTACTTTAAAGGGGTAGGGTTAAGGTTTACAAAATTCAGTAACAGAAGACCAAAAATGTAAAAGCCTTAAAGATACCTTAAATACTTCATCTTCTGTTTACTTCTTATGCCACAATAGCAATTCAAACTTACTGACCTAAGCACATACTGCCCCCGTGCTAAACACTATTATATGGATCATCCCATTTTAATACTCACAACTCCATGATGTAGGTATGACTACATTTAAGTTTTATAGAGGAAGAAAGGAGAAGCTTGAAGAAGCCAGAATTCTGACTGTTTTGGCAAACTGACTCCTCTAACAGGTTAAAACACTTAGCACCAGATGCTGGATGAATCCCCAACTTATTAATGGCAATGTCCAGGGGGTAGTTATATATTGCTCATGGACGCCCGGGGCACATGACCACTAACTGCTGGTACCAGCAAAGGGACCGCCATAATAGTCACTGGAAAATGCTTGCTTGGGTAACAATTTCTCAGCAATCATCTGCTGTTACCGCCCTCTTGCAAGCTCCCAAACATTTAACCAATGTTGAAATGTGACTGTAGGACATGCCTAAGGGGGCCGTCTGGCAGCTACCTTCCCCACTTTCCTCACGGTAGGACAATTTCATCACGTCCACGGACAGTCTAGAGACAGGATCTAGAGGCCAGAACTTGATATCAAATCCTGCTAAAATGAGATTCTCCTCACCCAACTCCACTGGCCTTATTTGGGAAGGCCAGGGCTCTGCTGAAATGCAAGAATTTGCTTTGTGGGGCTACAGACACTGGGAGGAAGGCAAGCTGCCGTATCTTACCTCGTCTCCTTCTGCACTGTTTGTGATATAGGGACCTCTTGTCTGACTTGGGGTCAGAGACAGTGCAGGGGCAGAAGCTGCAGAGTCTAATCGACCGCTGCTATAGAGACCTTCTGACCATTGGGGTGGAGGGAGATCCCTTTAGTCCCAAACCATAGTTACCCATGCTCAGTCATTGGCGTGATGGTCGCAGCAACAAGACCTTGAAGTTTCTTCTTCGGGGAGGCCATTGAGCTGCTGAAAAAGTCTGGAAAACATACAGCGTAATTCCTCTCCTTCTTCTAGGAATGTCAATTAATGATAAAACTCCAGGGCAAAGTCTGTTCCCACAAAGTTTCAAACTGTGAAAAATGCTTACAAGTATACAAACACACAGAGCAAATGAGAAGAATGTAAAATGTGACAGCTTCATTTTATAGAGAAGGAAACGATATTTTAAAGACAGGAAATTTGGAGACAAGAAGAGAGCAATGTTCTGGGAAAATACCATTGGAAAGGCCTCCTGTTTTATCTATATGGATGACTGAGGCAATCTGAAACCTCAGAGAGCAGGGGTGAATAACAGCAGAAGAAAGAATATGAACCTAACTCAGTGAGGTCGAATATATACAAAATTACTTATTGCTCAAGTTGAAATACGGTCAGGAGAAAAGAGACGTTCTTATCTCTTTCTATACCTTCATACTGTTAAGCAAGAATCTCCCCTAAAATCAGTACTTAAGTCTTAAGGCTTCAGTGTGATCTACAAGACTATCTTCAGATTTACCTAACTATCCTTTCATATGCTGGTTTTGACCAGTTTTTCCCTGTTTTTTCCTAGCTCTAGTAAATCGCATCACAAACATTTATTCACCTCTCCCCCACTAGACCAAGCTCCCCCAGGACAGGAAACAGATTTCATTTGCCTTTGTTTTCTCTGCACTGAGTGGTTTGCTGGAAATCTCATGTTCAATTAAAAAGTGATGAATATATGGGTGATTGAATGAGGTGTTCAGATTGTAGCTTGATGACGACTTCCACAGATGGGGAGATCGCTTCTGAGACAGTGAACCTGGCAACACTCATTTGAGGCAAAAGCATCCCTCACCACCTGGCAGAGAGTGTACCTGTCCACAACCAGCGTAAAAAAAGCCAAGAAGTTGCCCACAACGGGCAATGAGAGGCAACAGAGCATCCTGGTTAATAGCCTGCATTCCATAGGTAGACTGCCTGGTTCAACCCACAGCTCTGCCACTTAACTAGTTATAGAAGAATTGTTATTTTTTGAGCTGTAGGACATGAAAATTCGAAGCCACAAATGCAAAGTCTAACAATTGAAGAAGAAAATAAAATATAATCAGACAGTATTTGGTGACAATTGTACAAAAGATGTTTGGCTTAGAGAAAATACAAGAGAGGGTATATTATAGTTCTGAGGTCCCTGGCACATTTAAAAACACAAATGCCCACTAGCAACTTACATCTTACCCACATAATGTAATAATTATGAACTATCTCATTTTGTTTGTTCTTTATAACTGTTAATCTCATCTCCCCAAATAGGAGTATAAACTTCCAGAGTAGAGATCATTCCTTCTACTTTTTCTGTATCTCCCAAGAGTCCTGGCTCAGGTGAGCCCTTGAAGCTAGAAACAGGGCAGAACAAGGACAAAAACATGAAAGGGTACAGTGTGGCAAAACTTATTGCTTTTGTGAAAGGCCAACGATGATACCTCCCCTTATAAACAGATACATCCCTGGTGAGGCTTGCTCCTGAAATTAAGCCCAAATCCTCCAAGTAGCTTTGCTCTGTACTGAAGGGCAATAAAGGGGAACCTTAACAGATATATAGGATACTAGGGTTTCTCTGACTTTTCCTAGTTTGAAGATGAGACTAACTCCTGTTGGAAGTTTTGGAAGAGAAATGTAATCACCTGGCCCATGGGGAAAATGCAAGGCCAATAACACAGGCCCAGTCTACCCCAGAGGAAGGTCTGAGCATCAAATGAGGTTGATGTTGTGCCTGCTGCGCATCTTCCCTTGGCCTTCCTGCATGCACCTCAACTCGAGAGCCCAAAGCGAACCTGCCACCTGGTCTTCTAAACAATTTCTTCCTTTGCTCCTTACAGTAGAGGGGTTAGAGCACCAGCTCTAGAGACAGACTTCCTGGGCCTATATCCTGGCTCCATCACTTACCAGCTGGGTGACTTTGGGACAGTTATTTAACCTCTCTGTGCTTCAGTTTCCCCTTCTGTAAATGGGGATAACAAGCATCATATTTCACAGGGTTGCTGAGAGAATTAAAGCACTTAATTCTTGTAGAATGATTAATAGCAGTGCCAGGCACATAGTAAGTACAGGTTCAGTCCCCTCCATGAAGTCTTGTCTGCTGACCACAGGACATTAGCAAGTAGCATTCCTTTATCAGCACACTCTTTCCTGTCATCTCAGCTCCACTGGTATCTCCCTCCCCAACCCTGGCTACTCTTTTCTATTCAGAGTCTAAGTCATTTCAGTTCCAACTGTTATCTTCTTTCCCTGCAATCCTTCTCTCCCACCTTACTGCCCCTCTCCTAACTTACCCTTTGTTACCTCTTATCTAGACCATTGGGCACAACTCCATGTCCAAGGGGCCCGTAGGGACTCAAGAAAGTTCAAGTGATAAGAGTCCAGAGAGCTAGGTTCCACATTAAAAGTCTCCTAAATTGAAAAGTACTAGGCTGTACACCCTAGATTTCCATATTCTTGTGTTTTGGCTGCATTTCTTTCATATTTAGAGCAGTTACAAGGATATTCTTAGGATGGTCAAAAGCTTGGACTGGCAGATAGATAGATAGATATAGATATCCATATATCTCAAATTAAGTGCACTTAAATACAGTTTGATTGGTTAAAGATACGGGGCCTGGGAGTCACTGTCCTAATCTCAACTCTCTTCTTCAAAATAGTCAGGCTGCCAGAGTAACCGCCCAGTAGCTCAGACATTTCTGATCTTGCTTTTGCCCTGCCGGAAAAAGGCCAGTTAACTTCTTCCTGGCTTCCACAGGACAAATACCAAATTCCATGGTCTGGGTCTCCATACAGATGTCTTCACACCTGAAGTGCACTAGCCCAGTTGGTCCCCACTGCTACCTACCTTGTGCTGGCTTGTCCGGCTCTCCCACCCGGAATGGCAACATCTCCCACTTCAGCTCCTTCAGTATAACCAACTTTCAGAACTCACCTTAAAAACTAGAGAACATTCTCTGATGCCCTAAATGAAAATAACTTCTTACTCTTCAGAATTCCCTCAAACATTTGCTTTTCATTAAAAACTTTACATAAGAGATATATTAGCAAGGTAGTTTTGGCTCGTCCGTCTAGAGTGTAAGCCATCAGGGGGCAAGAACAGCTTCAAAAATCTGTCTTTGCACAGAGCAATACACCAAGTAAACGAGCAAAGGCTGCTGGCTTTGTAAACTGTGAAACTGCTACAGGAAGAGATGGGGCAAAAAATCACAACAACCGTAACTGAGAATGGTCCAGATTTTGTAAATTCGAGTTTTAAATAAAAACTGGGTAATGTTATGCTTTCAAATTCGTCATAGTTTGTATCAAAAACAAATAGAGGGCTTCCCCGGTGGCGCAGTGGTTGAGAGTCCGCCTGCCGATGCAGGGGACACGGGTTCTTGCCCAGGTCCGGGAAGATCCCACATGCCCCGGAGCGGCTGGGCCCGTAAGCCATGTCCGCTGGGCCTGCGCGTCCGGAGCCTGTGCTCCGCAATGGGAGAGGCCGCAACAGTGAGAGGCCCGCGTACCGCAAAAAACAAAAACAACAACAAAAAAACCCACAAATAGAATGTTCTCCAGCCTAAGGATTAATGTGAATTTAGAATGTTACTACTGAAACACTTGGACAGGGCCTATTACTCTCGAAATCTTACACCTTTATCCACAGACAAGGACCCTTAGTGCAAAGAATTGAGGTTGCCTAAGTCAAATTCTCTTAAAAGGAAAAAGTTAAAAAAAAAAAATCTCTGGGGAAGGTGGAGGAGGAGGATGCAGCTCTGGGCATGAGGAATTACTCGAGAGAGAAATATTAATACTTGGAAAGGAAGAAACAAATAGAGAACCTAAACAAACAAACAAACATGCAGAAATACAATTTCCCATCAAATGAAGGGATTGTATCACACTTAATCACTAAACTCTCTTCCCCTCAGTGGCTGCCTCTGATCATTTTGAAAAAAGGATCCTTCGGGCCCGGCTCTGTGGTCTGGACAGAATCCAGGGAAGTGGGTCCCTCCACCCCATCCGTACAGACACTCGCCCGGGCCGGGAAGGTGTCGCGTTCACACTTCCTCAGGCTCCATTTCCCAGCTCCCCTGTTTTGCCCTTTGCGTCCGGCCGTCAGCGCCTCGCCCACCGCCGAGTCCAGAGCCCCGGCCCTCTACCCCCGTTCCCTGGCTGTCGGTCAGTCTCCATCCGTCCGTCCGTCCGTCAGTCCACGCCTGCGTTGCCGCGCTCACCCAGACGCCGCTGGTCCACCTCCGCCGCTCCGCGCCGCGCTCCCAACCGCGCTCTTTATCGCCGGGACCGCGCACCACGTGCCCGCCCCGCCCCGGGGCCTTGGGGCTGTAGCGCCGCCCCGCGCCGCCCCGCGTCGCCCCGCGCTCCCAAAGCGTTAGGCAAAGGTGGAGTTCCCTCTTTTTGAGGGGGCCCCCCGAACGCCTGAATGAACATGGGCGCGCAGTCGCAGCTTCCTGATAGTTGCGAGCGTCTGAACTTGCACTTGGGTGCCCGCAGCGCGTGCTCACCCGTGGCTCGGCTCAGCTGCAGCCCCCCTTCTTCTGCTAGGCCTTTCCTAGCACTTCCGCGTCCTGGGCTCCTTTCCGTCTTAACTTTTCTTCTGTCCAGGGCCCTGCAACAACAGGTATTTTGTGGTCCACTTGCAGGAACGTCAAGAGTTTATTTTCTAATATCAAGTGCTGTGTTAATCAGAAACACAGCCATAAACAAGTCCTCAGCTTTCTCTTGCTGATGTGAATTAACCTCAATTTTCCATAAAAGGCAATGGCTGATGCTTGTTTCATTTAGAAAAAAATGAATTTCTCAAAGTGCTTTCTAGTTTGCAAAGTGCTTTTATATCCATTAGGATAATTCTTTCATTGCACACAGCACCAGAAATTAATTCATTAATGAATTCATAAAACAGTTCTGTGTGGTGGGTACTATTTTTTTAATTCATATTTTACAGATGAGGAAGCATTCTCCCATTTTATAGATCAGAAACCGATGTTTAGACAGTTAAGTGATTTGCCAAAGGCCATAGACCCAGTGAGTGGTTGAGCCGTAGTTTGATTTCAAGTAGTCTGGGAGCTGTTACTATTAACTGCTATTCTGTTATCCTGTAAAAAAGGAAGGAAGGAAGAAAGAGTCCTAGTGACACCTATTTGTTTTGTAGTGTTAAAAAGAATATTATATTCCAAGGGGACAATGTTAGTATTTTTTTTCAGTCACATTTTAATATATGCAAAATTAAGTATTTCAACACCCAAAAGATATAAGCCATTAGGGTTAATATTGTCAGCCAATAAGCCAGTATTCTGAATATATTTTATATAATATTTTATAAATAAATAACATGTTTATATAAATATATAAATGTTTATATATATTTGGTAGTACACAGCAGTTCCTTATTATAATGTGTTAGGATTTGCTAAGAAGCAGATGCTAAAATGGGAGTTGCTGTGCAGGAGATTTTTGGGGAGAGGGAGCAGGAAAAGGTGGGGAGAGCCTTTAGGTTGTCATAGAGGGCTGACACCCTTGGAAGGAGAGATGGAAAGAAAGAGGGGAGGGTAGAAAGAGTCTCATTAGAATGGGGGGCGGTGCACATCCCAGTATCCACTATCTGCCCTGCAGAAACTCACAGCCTCTACTGTGAATTGTGGGAAAGGCATTTATTTAAAAAAAAAAATACAGACCTGTGCAAAGATGCTAAGAAGCCCTGAGGGGAGACTCTCAGTGGGCTAGTTGAGTGGGTGTGTGTTTATGTGTAAGTGTGTGCATGATGAGGCAAGAGAGTGTTTCAGGAAAGTCTTCCTGCGGGGGAGGTGACACCTGTCTTAGACAATTGAGTAGGCCTTAGAAGGGAGAGACAATAAAATCTCACTGCTGGCCTAAAGTCCTCTGACACTTTTCTGATGAGTGGCAAGGGCTCTGTGACATTTCATCTCTTGTTATCCAGTATTATTTAATCACCTTTATTAACTTTTCGTGCTTTTGTTTCCTGCCCCCTAACACCACTGTGATGGTGCTCCAAGCAGGCACTGGCTCCTATTACTTTGTTTTTCCCACAGTGCAGAGAGCACAGTGTCCGTCCACCTGCAGGCCAGGAGTGTGGGGTTTGGAGGCATTGACTCCCTTCAACTCTCCTTTGTTTTTTAAAAATATTGGGGTTCCACATCATATTTTGTTCACTACAACTCAGGTTTGAAACTCGGGGATGTAGAGGAAAGAGCTTGGGGGATCTAGAGCCCTGTAATTGATCAGATTGGCCACATGTTCCATCCTTGGAGCAGGATGCGGAGCCAGGCTCCTGGACTGAGGTAAAGGGTGGTTTCCCAGAAAGGTTGCCCTCACCTTCTTGGGAGGTTGCTGAAAGGTTCTAGAACCAATTTGAATGTATGTGTGTCAGGGAGGGGGTTTTCCCACACTGACAAGGAGCAGTTCCCTGACACCAGCTGGGTATCCTGTAATTTAACTCAGTTCTTACACTGTTAACCCAGAGCATCAGATTCCACAAGGGTTCAGTCCTGCCCTCCACTTCAGCTGCCACTTTAGAGCCAGGTTGATACCTGTGCTTCTCACCAACTGGCTGTAAATCAGAGGTTCCCATGACCCCCTCCTTGGGTTGGATTAATTTGCTAGAGGGGCTCATAGAACTCAGAGAAACATTTTCCTTACTAAATCACCGCTTTATTATAAAAGCATACGACTCAGGCACAGCCAGATGGAAGAGATGCATAGGGCAAGGCATGGGAAAGGTTGACGAGCTTCCATGCCTCCCCAGCTGACCACTCTCTGAGTGAAACCGAGCAGGGCCCTGTGGGCCTCCAGGGCACGGAGGCCTCTTTTTGTCCCCCATTTCTTTTTTTATTTTTTATTTTTTTTTTTGCGGTACGCGGGCCTCTCACTGTTGTGGCCTGTCCTGTTGTGGAGCACAGGCTCCGGACACGCAGGCTCAGCGGCCATGGCTCACGGGCCCAGCCGCTCCGCGGCATGTGGGATCTTCCCGGACTGGGGCACGAACCCGTGTCCCCTGCCTTGGCTGGTGGACTCTCAACCACTGCGCCACCAGGGAAGCCCTTGGCTGGGCTTCTTCGACAATATTCAAATAATTACAGAGGCAAGACTTCCTTTTGAAGGATGTTCAGCCTGCATTAGCTGTTCCCCACATGAACCTTAGGCCTTTGGGAAACACACAAGTGAGTCTATTCTACTTGTGACAATAGTCTGTAAGGTTCCCCAGAGATCTCAAAGAGAAATAAGCATGTCTTCCAAAGCATCCCGAAGCCCAGTAGCAGCTTATATTATGCGTAAGGTAAAAACTCACCACTAGATGGCAGTCTATCAGCAGAAATTGCTTTTAATGAATACTTTCTGGACTGAAAGTTTCTGGGAATATCAGTAAACAATAAAAATATTAGCTAATCTTTTCTTTCTCCCATTTCCCCATCCTCCTTTCCCCCAAATCTATGCAGATTACATCTTTAATTTTAAATGTTTTTAATCCTTGTTTCTCTCATTAATATAAAAAATAATGAGAAAAAAAAGCTGTATAGAAACACAGAAACTAGACGTGGAAAATTCTGTTTCCCCACCCCACATACTAGCCCTTTGGGTTTTGACGATGAAGATGACTATAAGAAGAGGTATATTCAGTGGTCTTGACCTTTTGTTATGTAGAGGATACTTAAAAATCTGGTTCAAGTCTATAAGTATTTTCTCTCTCGGGAAAAAAAACATTCTATGCTTCCTTTCAGCATTTGAGGTGAAGATGGAGCAATTAGGAGAAATACATTTCGGCTGTTTTATGAAAATTTATTATATGTACCTTTTGAATGAAAGGAAACTCCCTGGAAGGAATTCATTGAGGTAAGTGCAGTTCAAAATTTTTTACCCAAGGCTGGTTTGATTCTGGATAATATCTGAATTTAGGTGCTAATAGTTCAGGTTCAGGAAGGCTTAGGCCCCCTCTGTCAGCTGGTAGCAGGGACAGGAGCCCAGATGGCCTCTGGAGGGGGATTTGGGGAGGTTTTGCTGGTCCTGTCCCTCCTTATTCTTTCTATCCAAGCCGTCAGGGCATCATTATCCTGGTCCAGCACTCTCAGATTCCAGCTTTCAGTGGTATTTCCACTGTCCTCATTGGTCAAGTTCTTCTGGGTCTACTGGAAAGCTCCCATAAGTTATTCCAAAGTGTTACTCTTTATTCCTGTGCCCCATTTCTCAGGTTAGTTATAGCTAAATTATGTTAGCTCTGAAAGTAATACATACAGTCTATATTTGGTCATGCATGTAAAGGTGACCAAAGTAGGTAAAAAAAGCAAAACACAGAACCGTATTCAATTCTTCCATCTGTATTAAAAGAAGTAAAGGTGTTTGTAGGGATATACCTGTATATGCAAATAAGTTATCTAGAAGGATAACAGTGATGTTCAGAATACTTAACAACTGGTTCAGCACTGGCAGACAGGGATGGCTGCTGGCCTTCGAGTTGGAGGGATGCTGGAGACCCCCTAGTATCTAAGCTTTAACTCTTTAATGATTGGTTGAAATTCTGGGCGGCCACAACTCCATGGGCTCAAAACAGTGGCTATTTACCAACCTGAAGGGAAATATTTAAATATTTTAATCACCTGTGGATTATACTAGTGTATGCCAGCAGCTATCAACTGTTTCTCCTAGGAAAGGGGATTGAGGGAGGGAGGGACTTAATTTTCAACATGCCTTTTAGTACTGTTTGGAATTTTTGTTTGTTTCTTCTTTCAATTGAACCATGTACTTGTGGATAGAATTTCATTTTGTTCAGCTCAGAAGGTAAGTCTTTTCTTAGAATTTGGTTCTGGACATTTCTGTCTAGTCATCTGACTCCAGTCTGTCTACAGCCTCGGGGCCATCTTCATTAGTTCCATCTTGCGGGGAAACTCCTCCACCCAGAGCTTTGCATAAGCCCCTCTGCTTGCCTGGCGGAACTCCCACCCCCATCCCCAAAGTTGGTGTCTGAATCTCCTTTTGTTACTTTTCTTGGACCTGCTATCTCTCCACCTACCAGACCTCAGTCCCATTACTAACTAGTGTAGGTATCACTCTGCTTAATCTTGTGACCAGGAGATAAGCACTTTTTTGTGTTCATACAACTTGTGTGTGTAGGACCTGTGTTTAATGAAGTTTTACCTATGCAGCAGCACTGCTGGTAATGATTATTATCTTAGTGGTGATGACTCACATTGCATTGGCTGTGCCTCCACCTGCCTGTGGAGTGGACACCCCTCCCTCCAGGTCTCCCCCAGTGTTCCTGGGAGGCATGTGGTACCTCTGTTGTGCTCCCTCCCATCGTTCCCTGGGAGACTTGCAGCTCCTTGTTGGTGTCCCCTGCCATGAAGCCATTGGGGGGCAGTGTCTCATCTCAGCCACTGTCACAGCCACTGTCAGCCAAAGTTGCTCTCTCCTGGGGCCTAAAGACATGGAGAGAAGCCCCTCCTCTTCCATTTTACCACCGTTTTTCACCCAGGTCCCAAAGCGGCATGACTTGTACCCAGTGTCTCACTGAGCCCCTTCCCTCTCTACCTGCAGGCTCTCCATCCACAGGCTCAGACATGAGTCTGCGGAGCTTAGGCAGGGAACCAAAGTTGGAGAGAAGATTTTTTTTCTTTCCCATGCCCCTTTCCGCACCCCAGGACTATTCCTTCCTATCCTTTCTCCACCCCCAAGGTGTCATAAAAGCATCTTCAAGCCAACCCTTCCCTTCAGTCTAATCAGCTCCTAACCAGGTCCACTGCTCCCTTAGATTTATCAGACAGAGTTGACTCTTAGTGGTGGGCACCACTGGGCTCAAGCTGACAGCCTGACCACACACATTCTATTCACACTTATCTCCCTGTGTGGTAGTTAACGGTTGGCCCCGTCAGACTGTGGGTTCCTCAAGTATGAGTTTCTAACTGTGTGGTAGTCACCTTTGTCTCCCCGGCACCCAGACCCTGCCTGTTTACACGGTAGACCTTGAAAAATACTTTTGAAAGAAAAATTGAACACAGTCATTTAGCACAGATACCCAAAAGAAAACAGCTCATCTTTACCAAAGGGAGACTCAGGCAACCCACCCAAACGGAGGAAAGCTATTCTTAAAGGGTGTCCTCTAGCCTACAAAAGTAGCCCTTCAAAGCTCTTTAGGCTCCTTGCGTTCTCAGGTGGAGAAGAGCCAGGGTTAGAGCAGCACTTTCAGAGAGGCTTAAACTGATCTTTTTTTTCCGTTTTATTTTTTGGCTGTGCCCCGCAGCGTGTGGGCTCTTAATTCCTCTACTGGACCGCTAGGGAAGTCCTAAACTGATCTTGTTTTAAGAGAATAACATGTTGAACAACTATTTGACTAGTTACATTTTATTGTGTACTTGCCAATCGAAAAAACAAAGACAAAAACAGGAAAGGGCACAGTATGGCAAAACATACTGATCAGAAGGGGAAAAGCAGATGATACACAGGGACAGAACATTTTATTTGTATCATTCCTAGTTCAGAGAAATAAGGTTAACTCAATGCTCCTCCCCCTACATGTTTATAGCGGGAGGTGAAAGTGACAGACTGAGGCATGGATTTGTTAATGCTGGGTATCAGGTGTTTCTTCGCTTATTATTTAGTTGAATAAGTCTGATGTCATGTGATAGACCACTGCATAAGCGATTCTTCAACCAAGAAAGAGAAAGAAATTGTATAACTATATGATTTGTTCTCTGAGAAGCAAAACCATGATTCACGGCAAAGGCAGACACTCTTCAACTGGTGTGTGAGACAAACAGAGGTATTCATTATGTTTATTATGATAATAATCATTCTTAACACTTCCTTCAAGGTGTAGCATTTGCAGAAATTGGAAAAAATAAGAATATTCCAGCAGGCTTACTGACACTCAGTGGTAATATCACAAATAATTACAGTCATTGAAATAATTTCAGAGATGAGAATGAGAGTTTAGTTTGAGAGAGAGAAAAAGAGAGAGAGAGAGAGAGAGAAAGAGATTTATTTAACAATCTGTTAACGATCCCGCAGCTCATAAGAAGTCTCTCTAATTCCAAAGCATGACCTCTTTCCTCTACACGGCAATGCCTGCCCAATGGGAGAATGCTATCATGTAAAATCTTCAGATGAAAACCATCACGTGATCTTAAAAATGGTATTGTTTGGTGACATGTTTTGGTTTCCCTGTTCTATATACATAGAAAAACTTAGGTAGAGAGAAACGAAATGACTTGCTAGGTGATGAGGCAGGTTGGACTGAAGGATAGTGGCTGGAATGACCACGGTGCCAAGTGTTCTGTTCTCCAGCACCTTCTCTGTTTTCTACTCCACGTTCTAGATAACTCAGATGCTGGCTTAAAGCCCATTAGAAGATCAACCAGTCTCCCAACCCACCCACCAACCAGTAAACCAGCCAGCATTTGTCAAAGGCTCACTTTGTTGTTCTTGGAACAGTGTTTGTTTGGTGCTGTGGGAAATGCTGAAGCAAGACCAGACAGGGTCCCTGCCACCCTGGTGCTTGTAATCTACATGGAGAGACAAGACAAAGCTACATGACACAATTACAGAATCTGACAGAATATAATAAAGTGCTAAATTGTGTGGTGTAGGCAATTAGAGAACAAGACAGTATATAATAAAGTGCTAATTGTGTGGTACAGACAATAAGTATAATAGGAGTTCAGTGAAGGGATGGATGAGTGTGGGCTGTAGTCTTCAGGAAAGGCTTCTCATCATGTCAGGCTGCCGTGTTTATCCAGTGCATGATGGGAAACTGAATATGAAATAGAAGACGGATTAAGAGCAGAATAACTGTGCTGTACCAGGCATCTCCTCTCAGTCTGGGCGAGGACAGAAAGAGAAGGAGTTCTTTGACAGGTGGCATTCTCCATTAAAAAAAAAAAAAATCAAATTGAGAAAGGCCTTATTTTCTTTATTAATTGTGTTACAGAAAATGTCCTCTGAAACTTATTTTAAATGGAATAATGTGTTACATACACTAGGAGAGTTCAGTGTTTAAAGAAACTATGTTGTAAGTCCTTTTCATTAATGAAGAATACTTTTGCATAATAGATAATCACTTCCTAGTTTACACAGATTCCTTAAAGCAAGTAAAGAGATACTCTTGAATACTACTGGGGGGACTGACAAACCGATTAGAAGGTAATTTGGCAATGTGTACCTCAAATCTTGAAAATGTGCATTTGCTTCAGCTTGTCAATTTCACCTCTGGGAATTTATCCTAAGGAAGTAATCACAACCGACTGCAAGAATAACTTTTCTGCAAGGATAATTATCACAAAGTTGAGAGAAGCTGGGGATAACCTGAATGCCCTCAAATAAAGGACTGATGAAATAAATTAACACACATTTAGAAAATGGCATGTGTAATTACTAAAATACTGTAGAAAAATATTTAATATAGTGGAAATATTTACAAAATGTGGGTAAGTGAAAAAAGCAAATTCTAAAACTTGTAGAATATGATTGCTTTTTTTTTTTTTTTCTTTATGCGGACCTCTCACTGTTGTGGCCTCTCCCGCTGCGGAGCACAGGCTCCGGACGCACAGGCTCAGCGGCCATGGCTCACGGGCCCAGCCACTCCACGGCATGTGGGATCTTCCCGGACCGGGGCACGAACCCATGTCCCCTGCATCGGCAGGCGGACTCAACCACTGTGCCACCGGGGAAACCCTGATTTCATTTTTGATAAAAATATGTTTTATGCAGAAAAACTTACCTGAGTGGTGAAGATATATGGAATTTCCACTTATTTATGCTTTTGTGTAATTTCCAAATGTTTCCCAAGCTACACGGTTTGCTCTGTAGTAAGACATGTATTAAAATCCCATGGTCCTCTGATTTGGTTTGTTTTGAGAGTTTGAGTAGTCATACTCTGGACTGTCATCTGGTGAGTTTTCTTAGAGTGGGGCAGGCCTATCCTATAGGGATTCCTACAGACCTAGCAGCTGGAAGTGGAAGTGGAGGTGTTGGAACTGAAGAACTCATGCAACAGAGGAGTTCCGGGCTAAGAGACAAGCATCAGAAGCACTGTTCCATTCTCCTTTGAATTAGAAACAATTCCTATTTAGCAGAATATACACCTTATTTCTTGAACTTACATCAGGTAGGAGATATTTTAGAGGTACGCACGTTATTTAAGGCTCACACAACATGAGGTTTTAATAGCAAAGCCTTTCAGAGGCGGGGCAGGAAGCCCAGGACACGAATCAATTTTTAAGATGTCTGGAATACTAAAAAAAAAAAAAAAGCACCGAAACAGAGTTTGAGAAGTTGTATTTTAAATGTTTATCTTGAACACAAGAACAGAAAGTAAAACTTCATTTGGAGATTAGGTCAGAAGCCTAAACTTGAGATCTTTGGTGAATGTGGGCTCAAAGACAAATCAGGCACTGCCTTGAAACCCACATGAGGATGTGGAATCACTGAACAAGAAAACCAATGTCTGGAAAGGATTTTGGAATTTTTGGTCCACGGGATTTTCCATGTCTAAAGTGAAAACAAAATACTCTTTTTCTATTCTAAGGACTTGATTTGGAACTATTTTGAAAGGGGCCTTTCTCTGAAACATTTCAATACAAAAGTTCTTTATTTTCTCATCCTATGACTCAGTGTCTTACATTTTTTTAGGTTTTGACTAAGGTCTTCAAATATATTTGTTTGAACCCCTTTTCATTAGTAATTTTCTATTTTTACCTCACCATCTAGCTTCTCATCTTCAGTTGGCCCAGTGAAAATAAAACACAGCAAAGTCAGAATTTTACTTCCTTTTTTATGCTTCCCAAATATAGAGGAAATCCTTGGATACGCAGGTTTGGGGGAAGTCAAACCTTAGCTAAAACTGGGGCATGTCTGCCTCCCTTTTGAAGAATCCATCCTATAGGAAAAATTCTGTGAGCAGTATCCCTGGAGTACAGGTGAGGACTTGTCCCTGCACACTCCCTTGTCTTCCCATTACTTGGGGTTAATTAACCCTCTGTGCTCCAGGCTTTCCATTGGGTGGCATTGCACAGTGCTCAGCTGGAGGATGAGTGGCATATAGCAAGTAATTAAAGCATTTCTGACAAATGGCAGACAGCTGACATGGACAAGCCTTCTCTCCCACTACCTGTATGTAGAAGGCTGGATAAAACATGGCAGCAATTGAAAAGATATACAAGCAGTATTCAAAAAGTAAGGGAAATAGTCTAGTTCTCAGTATGAAAAAGGAACTCAGAACCCGTGTGATAACTGTAGCTAAATGTTGCTGGACCTGAATGTGGGTCCGAGAATCTGGGGGCTGGGGTGTTGAGACCCATGCAGAGACAGGATATGTGGCCTCAGGCCAGGTTTAGGCAGGGCACTGTGACTAAGCTTGTCAGATTTAGCAAATGAAAATACAGAATGCCAGTTACAGTTGAGTTACACGTAAAAAAATGAATATTTTTTTTTAGCATAAGTATGTCCCAAAAGTTGAATGGTGCATATGTAAAGTAAAAGATATTTACCTGAAATTCAAATTTAACTGAGTATCCTGCCTAGAAATTGTCATACTGAGTGAAGTAAGTCAGACAGAGAAAGTCAAATATCGTATGAGATCGCTAATATGCAGAATCTAAAAAAAAATGGTACAAATGAACTTATTTACAAAACAGACTCACAGACTTAGAGAAAGAACTTACCGGTTACCAGAGGGGAAGTGTGCGGGGGAGGGATAGTTAGGGAGTTTGGGATTGACAGGTACACACTGCTATATTTAAAATGGATAACCAACAAGGACCTAATCTATAGCACAGGGAACTCTACTCAATATTATGCAACAACCTAAATGGGAAAAGAATTTGAAAAAGAGCAGACACATGTATATGTATAACTGAATCACTTTACTGTACACCTGAAACTAACACAACATTGTTAATCAACTATACTCCAATATAAAATAAAAAGTGAAAAAAAAATAACTGAGTGTACAGTATTTTGTCTGACAACCCTGTGACAGAGTTCTGTCAGTAAATCCTGGAGTCTACGCAGGGTGCCTCATCCGTGAAGGAGGGACTAGAGAAAACATTGACCACTGTTGTGAAGAAGCAGGAAGCTTGTAGTTACTCTCGTGGGTGGGGCCATGGGTGGGAAAATGTAAATGCCTCCCAGGCCTTACCATGAATAAACATAGAATTTAAATTTATACAACCTAAGGGACGTAGAAATGTCAACCTGAGAAATTACCATAAAAACTGGTCCAGAACCCTCAGAATTTCACCAGAAACAAACTAATGTGTTGGGGGTATTTCTTCAACTTAAACACACAGGGATCCATTAGGATAAACAGCCCTGCTGAAGGTGAAGTCTTAATAAAAAATGACATACCAAATGAAATGAATCACCCTGAAGGGCACCCCGAAGATAAACAGGAAAATTAGCAACTTAAGAATTGAGCTAACTTTGAAAAATTGTGAAATAGGTTTCTTTTAAATGCCAGAGACATAAAGGAAAGAATAGAATGAAAGAATAGTTTATTATGAAGAAAAGAATAGGTTTGTTTGAAAAAGAACCAAATGGAAAGTACAGAAATTAAAAATGTACTTGTTGACATTAGAAACTCAAAGGGACATGTTACATAGCACATTAGACACCTGAAGAGAACAAGTGAACTGGAAGAAAGAACTAAGGCAGTCACCCCGAATGAAACACAGAGAAATAATGAGGCAGAAAAATACGAACGTGAACAGCAGGATTGGAGGTTAGAATGAGAAGGTGATGCATCACAACATTGTAAATCAACTATACTTCAATAAAATTTTAAAAAAGAAGGTGGTGCATGCATGGACACACACGCACACACACACACGGAAGACATAAGGAAAGGGGAGGGTGGAGAGAACACAGGTACAATTGTTAAGACATAATAGAAGTTGCTTTTAAAAAAGACATCCTAAAACACAGATAGAAACTTATTTCTCTCCCATAAAAGATGTCAAGGACTGGTAAAGTGGCTCTGCTATTTTCAATCTGTGGCTTCTATTTCAGGATCCCACGTGGCTTCTTTAGCCTTGGCCCTCAGGTCTGTATCCTAGGCAGGGGTCGTGGTGGCGGGTGAATTTGCCGGGAAGGGAGAAGGGGCATGCATGCCCATTTCCTTAAAAGCACTGTCCAGAAAATACACACATCACTTATATCAGAAAGCCATTAGGGAGGCAGGGAGAGGTTCTATCCATATCCACCCTTTTTTTTTATGAAAAATAATGTTCAACCTAGAAATCTATATCCAACTGAATTATCATTCGAGAATGAGGGAAAATATTGGCATTTAATGATAAATAATTTTAAAACTAGACTCTTGCTAAAGAACTAAAACATATACTTTGGTAAGATGGGCATTGGATATAGAAGGAAGGTGTGGGATACAAGAAACAATAATAGCTTCCCTGTATGCCTTGAACTCAACTGCACTTAAAAATTCATCTTGAAACGTATAAAGCAAAAATATGATGGAATTATGAAGATGAGAGGTACCTTGTAAAACACATCAGATCAGAAGGTTTGGGTTGTGACCTCTGCTTTTACACTTTATTTTTCAGAACTTCAGGTTAGAACTAGGTATTTCTATAATTTATTCTAACTTTAAAAAACAACAGTAACTCTGGTTCATCAGTTTTACGTCCTTGTGCTGTAACTTTTCTGGTTTACAATGTGGGTTTTGGATTATGACAATCCTGGTTCAAATCTTTGCTCTGTTGCTGATTAACTTTGTGATCTTGAGCAGTTTAACCTCTTAAAGCCTCAGTTTCCACATCTGAGAAATAGAAAAATAATTGTTCTTGTGTTAGAGTTCTCTAAGCAGTAGAAGCTGACTCTTGCTGAATAAGTGGAAAAGCATTTTATTTAAAAAATATTGGATGAATAATAGAAGAGTTGAGTGGACTGTAAAATTGGCTTGAAGATAAGCCTGGTGGAACAATGCCACAAACCAAGCCACAGATCTAATGGAAAATTGCTGCTGCTCCACAGCTGCTACTTCTGCATCAGAAAATCACCATCGCAATCCCTGGGAAATAGCCACCACTGCTGCTGCCACCATGAAAAACCAGACAACTCTGCCTCGCCCTCACCAGCAAAGATGCAAAGATGGAATGTCCATGCAGAACTTCTTTCCTTGTTGCTTACTTCTGAATCAAAATCTTATGATGGCATCCCTGATTGGCAGTAACTAAAGCATGTGCCTGAATCATAGCTGCAAGGGAGGCAGGAAATTTGCATTCTGACTTCTTTTTTTAAAATTTTTAAAATTTATGTATTTATTTGACTGCACCAGGTCTTAATTGTGGCATGTGGGATACTTGTTGTGGCATGTGGTATCTTTAGTTGTGGCATGCAAACTCTTAGTTGTGGCATGTGAGATCTAGTTCCCTGACCAGGGATCGAACCCAGGCACCCTGCATTGGGAGTGGGGAGTCTTAGCCACTGGACCACTAGGGAAGTCCCGCATTCTGTTGGAGTGATGATGACTCAGAATTTGGATATTTCCCCAAATATAGGAAGGAGACTCAAAAGATGATAGGCTGTCGTGAATAGGATAGATGCCCACGATCATCATCATATTTACTGTCCTGAATTTGAACTCCCTCATATGTTTGGGGAATTTACCTTTTTGTAAGTCTTGCTAGGTGGAAGATCTTCACCTAAAGCAGAAGCCAAAAAAAGACCAGATACTGGTTTGCTTGAAATTTTAACATGAGACTTAAGCTCTTGTCCTATGCTTTGTGACTGTAAGAGTGACGCAGAGAAGCAGGGGCAGTTTGGTAGTGTCAGGGAGAAAGAAATTTTCCTCTACCCTTCTAGGTTCTTCTGGCTGGTCTAAAAAATCAAATTGACAGGAGATTAACAGGAGACAATCAAACAAAAGTTTAATAACATGTATACATGGAAGAGACCCAGGAAAACTCAATAACTCGCCAAAATGGCCAAAGCCCTCATCTTAAATACCATCTTTAGCTAAAGACAAAAGAGGATGTTGGGGTTAGTGGTTTGGACCTACAAAGGGGAGGAAGGCAATATACATGGAGTTGGAAAAGCAAATGTTTGGGACTTCCCTGGTGGCACAGTGGTTAAAACTCCATGCTCCCAATGCAGGGGGCCTGTGTTCGAGCTCTGGTCAGGGAACTAGATCCCACATGCATGTGGCAACTAAGAGTTCGCATGTCACAACCAAGGAGCTGGTGAGCTGCAGCTAAGGAGCCCGCATGCTGTAACTAAGACCCAGTGTGACCAAATAAATAAATAAATAAAAATATGTAAAAAAAAAAAGAAAAGCAAATGTTTGATAAATAAATGTTTGCTTGGCCATGCAGAGACAATGGGATAAAGAGAGGAATTTGTATGAACAGAATTTCCCAGGTTCCTCCCTAGTTCATACTATAGGTGTCTATGGTGATAACTCCTTACTGGAACAGGTCCTCTGTCTACTTCCCTTTAGGCAGTTAGGGGGAAGGTCAGTGGTTCTTCCTGAGTCTTTTGGGCTTCAAAAATAATCAGCCTAAATTAATCTTCATGCCAAAGAGACACAATTTGGGGTGGCAAATTTTGCTCCCCTACAGGAGTCATTCTAGCGGCAGAGTGTTGATGGCTATGACAGTGAGTGTCCAATAGCCAGTAGCAGTAATGACAATAGGGTACAGAGTCCACAGCTCTTATGATCATGAAGAACATCTTTTTCCTCATCTGAAAATGGGTACACCTTACTTTAGAGGGTGCATGTAAGAATTCATTGAAAAAATTGCATGTGAGAAAGGCCTCTAAAAGCATCAAGGGCCTTCCTTATACATGCAAGGCATTATTCTCTTCCCCTGTCACAGCCTTGGGAACATAGCATAAAGTTTGGAGTTGTAGCAGAAAAGGAACAATCTATTTAAACTTTAAGAGAACAGATAAAACATGTAAGAGAAAACAAAGACTATTCATTTATTTGACCGTTATGTTTTGAAAGGTTATAAATGCAACACCACATAATTTGTTAACTGGAATAAATAACAGATCACCTATTTTGAAAAGCTGGCTACTCCATCATTATATTATACTCAATGTGCAATTGAGGTGTTTGAATTCCAGCTGTAATATGTCTTTTGAGTATATTCATTTGAAACTCCAGATAAGGCTGATTCAAAATTCTCTGGCATATTACAGTTACCTCTCAGTTAAAAAAAACTCAAGACATCTCATTGTCAGAATCTCATGTGATAAGAATGTACAGTTGATATAGCAGGGGTTTTCATTTTGTTTTTGTTTTTCAGTCCTCATTGTGTGGTGTCCCTGTCTAATATTTGTGTGTGTGGTTGCAGTTTTCTTTTCGTAGCATTTGGAGTGGAGAGTGATAGCTGGGGGAATCTTGAGTCCTCCAGTCAGTGGTGTGCTGATCAGCCAACTTTTGGAGAGAAAAAAAGCCCAGCAACTAATTTATAGCATTTGTCAACTGCCAGGGTTAAATACATCCACCATGGCTAATTTCAGGTTACCAACGTGGTGTCACAAAACACGAATTTGGGAAGAGATGTGCAAGATAAGTTCTTGTTAACAAGAGGCAGACAGCTCCCAATGCACTCTCCTGGCAGTTAGCATCTTACATGTTTGCTCTTAAGGTAAAAAAACTTCATAGGCCATAAATCATACCATATAGTTTCATATATTTCAAAGCTATACTAGCCAAAAAAGGGGATTCCTAATAAAAAGTTTTATCCCAAGATAAACCCTTTAAAAGCTTTAAGCCTCTTGTCCCTCTAAACTTTTTAAAAAGTTGCTAATTTAAGTAAAACGGAAGCAAAGACATCTCTTTGGACCCTAGAGTGGTGAAGGGGTTTCTGTTCAGGGTGGGAGCCCTTCCCATGAGTTTCTGTGTGAAGGGACCTTTTCCAACGATACTGAATCATTTCTTACGTTTATCCAGCACTTTGCAGTTTTCTTCATTTGATTCTCCATTTTGAAGAGGAGAAAGTTTGCTCACGCAATGGAAGAATGGAGATTTGATTCTTTTCAAATCTGGTGCTTTCCCAGCTGCTCCGCACGGCCATCCCAAGATGGCCAGAAACTTCCCCGGTTGCTCTCTTGACATCCAACTCAGACAGGATGTTTTCTGTTCAACTGCCCGGAAACGTATTTCCTCACCCCCTTCTCACTTTCATAGGAGGAAATTCCCTTGGCCTTTGATGGGCTTGCTATTTTCTGTGTCTCCTTGGATCACATTCCTGCCAAGGTCCTGGCCACTTGCAGATTGTCTGTGACTAGCCACTCCCACATCTCCACTCGGGACTGCGACTGGTCCCATGTCCCAGAAACGCCGTAGGGATGCAGCTTGAGAGCTTCCCGAGGAAACTTTAAGCCTCATCTCTAGAGATAGCGTGCTAGGCTGAGTCATTCTGCTGTCTCAGTAATAACATTAATCCACCATTATTAATGGTGCTGAGAATGAATTTTTATGATACCAGTGATTATCATACAAACTCAAAACCGCACCTCATTTGACTTTCCAAGCACCCCGAGAAACAGCAGTCCTTCAACAGTTTCATGCAAGGAGGGGAAAATAATGACTGCATAGGAAGCCTGAAAAGCTTAAATAGCATTTAACTAATGCATTCATATGTTAACCAGATATTTATTGTACATCTCTCACGTTCATGGCTCTGTTGAAAGTCCTGAAGACTTTCAGGGTCAAATGATGGCATTTGTATTCCTCACGTTTTTGCAGAGTGGCAAGGCAGACATATGCATTGGCAGTTGTAATTGAAGGTGATAGATACTACGGTAGAGAAAAGTGCAAGCATGGAGGAGGAGGTATGTTACTTTGCCCAGGGGAATGAAAGAACCTTCACAAGAGTTCCAAGCTGGAGCTAGGATTTGAAGAACAAGAATGACACCAATTATGTAGTGCTTACTATTTTCCATGAACTGTCCTGTTCTAAGCATTTGCCATATATTAACCTATTTAATTTTCCAAAAACCCTTACAAGGTTGGTATGATTATCATCCCCATAGGAACCTGAGAAATAGAGAAGTTAAATAACATGTTCAGTGTCACCTACCTAGGGAGCTGTGGAGCTGGGATTTGTAAATTTATTTATTTAGTTTATTTATTTTTGGCGGTGTTGGGTCTTCGTTGCTGCGCGTGGGCTTTCTCTAGTTGTGGTGAGTGGGGGCTACTCTTTGTTGCGGTGCCCAGGCTTCTCACTGCGGAGCATGGGTTCTAGGAGCATAGGCTTCAGTAGTTGTGGCTCGCGGGCTACAGAGCACAGGCTCTGTAGTTGTGGCGCACGGGCTTAGTTGCTCCGTGGCATGTGGGATCTTCCTGGATCAGGGCTTGAACCCCTTGTCCCCTGCATTGGCAGGCAGATTCCTAAGCACTGCGCCACCAGGGAAGCCCTGGAGCTGGAATCTGAACACATGCTGTTAACCCCTGATTTGCTGGGATTATGGGGGTGAGTGGGGAAGGAGGGTGTGTGGAGGACATTCCAGGCTGAGGGAACAGCATGGGCAATGAATGGCCCAGACACGTGAGAGAACATCCCATGATTTTGTTTTGGGTTTCGGTGGGAAAGCAACACAGAGCCATTGATCATACATGCATCATTTTTCGTTCATCACAGAGGTTTTTCCAGAGGATATTAGGAAAGGAATTTGTCAACACCATTTCTCAAAATCCGAATGTTTTTTATATGGCTGCTGCCCAGCTGTTCACCCTGCTGAGTTGTTGGCTGAGGGTTCTAAATACATCCCCAGGAGAAAGATACAAATGTCTTGATTTCCCATTATTCTTGAAATTGATTTATTCTAATGCTACTTGAGGCTAAAATTGCAAGCTTTATTCCCACGGAAGATAGCATTTCTGGGAGAAAATTATTGGGGACAACCAGGAAGTATATTCCTGCTCATGGCTGAAGTTCTTGCCAGGGTCGGCTGTTGGTCACCAGTGCCACTGTGTGTCCCACGCAGTATCTCACCGTCACCTCAGGATAGATGACAAGCGCCCAATGTGCGTGCCTTAGCAGCAACACTAAACGTAGCAGTATTTGGCCTAGAACAGCCCTGAATGGAGGATAATTTGGCCAATTCCATACTTCTTGGGTAATTTTCTGTTCTTAATACACTGGAGGGTAGGTCATTCATTCATTCATTCATTCACTCAGCCTTTTCCAAGTGCCTACTATAGTAAAAGCTAGTAGGAACGGTTATCATTGAATAGAACTGACCATGCGACAGGCACTGTGCTAAGCACCTTAACCCTGTTATCACATTTAATCCTCACAGTAATCCCACGAAGTAAGAACATTATTATCCCCCCACGAGGAAACAGAGGGATTAGGAAACCCGCTCCACGTCACATACTGGGTTGGCAGAGCTTGAGTTCCATCCCAGACAGTCTTAGTCGAAAACCTGCCGTGCCGTGTCGTCTCCTTCTGTCCGAGGTTACGTCGTAAGCCTGGTTAGGGATGCAAACAACAAACTGTAATCAAGTCGGAATGAGGCAGGTATAGAGCTCCGGCTCTCAGCCTTTTGCCCACTGAAACATACGCCAGCTAATGTGCACGCGTGAGATGCATTCTCTGGGACAGCACCAGCATTCTGCATCATCTCCCCCCCACCACCCCAGAACCCTTTTACTCCACCTTCTTGCTCCAGGAAAGCATATTAGAATGCACATGAGTAAGAGTTGCATTATTATAGAAATGACGTTGAATCGGAGCTAATTACAAAGGTGATAAATCCTTTGCACTTTTTCGTGTAAGAAGATAGTGGGTATAAATCTCTGGACACAAATAAAGCTATTCAAGAAATACGACATTTCTTTTGTTTCCATAAATCAACTTAATTTTGACTCTGGACACCCAACCTCTTGGACTGACAGAAAATTTCATTCTGGGCTAACCTCTCTCACTTCCCATGAGTGTGTCAAGGTTCTGAGGTCTTATGCAGGGCCAACAGATTGCGTTGGACGGTTCTCTATACTGGTTCCATTGAGACTACTGCTGTCTTGAACCCACAGGACCCCTTTGGCTCTTGGGACCCTGAAACCCATGAGGCGTCTGGGAGCCTTGTGTGAGAACACGGCCTCCCAGCTTCCCCGAGGCTTCACATGGCCTTTTTCTCCAAGGTCCTTAGATCTGTCTCTCTTCCCCCTAACCCAGGGCTATTTCTTTTTTCTTTTTCTTGATTTAGGCTGTGCCGTGCGACATGTGGGATCTTAGTTCCCTGACCAGGGATCAAACCTATGCCCCCTGCATTGGAAGTGCAGAGTCTTAACCACTGGACCACCAGGGAAGCCCCTGTTTCTTTTTCTTGGAGGGAAATCCCCCCCTCCCCAGTTTCCCTCTGAGACTTTTATTCTTTCATCAAACTCTATTCTCCTCAATGGGTTCTGCTATTTGGGAGGAAAGGAAAGCTTTTCTGTTTTCTATTTTGCTGCTAACCTCTTATAAGGCAAGTAAGCTAGAATCTGCTTGAATTAGAGGGGGAAAATAGTAATTCCAAGAATAATGGAATTATTGGTCAGTAGAGTGGAATTTACCACTCCAATGGTAAATTTACCATTCTAAGATTACTGGAAAAAGTTCTCTTTCACTTCTTTTTCTCCTCCTCCTCTCCTCTTTCTTCTTTACAAAATGTAAATAAGTTTATTTTCAATTATGAAGGATGCCATTGAGCAAATTAAGAGTAAAGATTACTACAGTTTGGCATGTGTTTTTCAGACCTTTTTAAAAAATAATTAATTAATTGGCTGCGTTGGGTCTTCGTTGCTGCGTGCAGGCTTTCTCTAGTTGCGGTGAGCGGGGGCTACTCTTTGTTGTGGTGCATGGGCTTCTCATTGTCGTGGCTTCTCTTGTTGCGGAGCACGGGCTCTAGGCACACAGGCTTCAGTAGTTGTGGCACGTGTGCTCAATAGTTGTGGCACGTGGGCTCTAGAGCGCAGGCTCAGTAGTTGTGGTGTGCGGGCTTAGTTGCTCCGTGGCATGTGGGATCTTCCCGGACCAGGGCTCGAACCCGTGTCTCCTGCATTGGCAGGCGGATTCTTAATCACTGCGCCACCAGGGAAGCCCAGCATTTTTTTTTTTTTTACTATGCATACATTCAACAATAGTTAAGAGATATTTATTGAGTTCTTACTATGCCTTGTAAGCTTGGATATGGAGGCTGGATTTTATATGAAGTATCAACCCATTGGAGAGTTTGAAGGGCAGTCACCTAGTCTATAAAAGTTTTAAAGATCACACTGGCTGTCCCATGAAGGGTGGATTTTGAGGACAAGAGACTGTCACAGAGTCCAGATAAGAGATGATAGTGCCTGGGGTAGGGTTGGAGTCATGGAGGTGGAGAAATGAGTGGGGATTCTGGATCTGGTTGGGAGGGTGAGTGAGCAGGACCAGCTGGGGACTGGGTATGGAGGGAAAGGGCAGTGAAGAATTGAAGATGATATCTAGGTTTGGGGCTTGAGCAGCTGTGTGAGTGGTGCTATCTGCAAAGATGGGAAAGACTAGGGGAGGGCGATGTCTTTCATTTCCTACAGCTCTCCTCTAGAAGAGCGCTGCCTGACTTCCAGGACTGCCTAGAGTCTAGAGCAATAAACCTAGGGGGTGAATCCTGACCAGGGGAGACATAGAATAACCCAATGGGCTGCAGGAGGAACATTCAAAATTTCTATTTAAACTTTTCTTCTCATCCTTTTTAATGTACATTTCTGTGTATGCTTTACAGTATACATATTAGTACAGTGCTTTATACATATATACACATATGTATACCATTTATAAATAAATAAGAGTGACTGAATAAAGGAAAGAATCAACAGAGTTATGGCAGACAGCTAGCTGTTCACCAAAATCTGTCCTTCCTTCCAGAATATATAGAAGCTGGGAAGCTGCTGCCCAGCCAGAGGCAACTTGCCCAAACCCCTTGTAAGTAGCTGTCCCCAGTTCTCCCCAACGGGAGGTAAGTTGAAGGGCTATATATCAGTTATGGACCAAGGATTTTGAGAAGCAGGCATGCCTCCTTTGCACTGTTTCCCCTTCTGCTGGCTTAGATGCAGAAAATGGCCAGGTCCTGGGGGTGTTGGAAGACAAGATGGAAGGAACCTGCATCCCGGAAACATTGCTGGGAGGGTAGCCACTCACTCACAAGGAACGTCCACCTCAGGCTATTATCAAACGAAGAAAGAAACTTTTGTGTATTTGAGCCATTGTACATATTTGGGTCTCTTTGTTATTACAGCCTAGCATACAGGGAGCATGCTTAACATTTGCGGGGGGTGCCTGTGAAAAATATTTGGAGGCCACTAGTTTAAGGACTTGCTAAATGCAAAGGAAATAGGGTTGCTTTGTCCTGTCAGACGCAGGGTATAGCAGCTCGCCATTTCTAAGCCATCCCCTCGCATAATCAAAAGCTGTAATTATCACAGAATGATGGTTAAGTCAGCTGAGTTTTATTTTTGAAGAACTGGAAGTAGTTTTTGAAGAACTGAAAGTTTTAGGAAGACTCACAAACTCAGATTGCCATTAATGATAAAAAGCGACTAGCCTTATTGGCAATCCAAGGGTCATGTTAGAAAATGTGGAAATACTCAGTGAACATTATTAGAAGAAATTCAGAAATTATTAGTGAAATTCAGCAAGATAGAACATTTGTTTGGCACAGATTTTGCTAACATTTGCAAATACTTTCACGGCCTCAGATTTTAGCTTAAATTGTCTTCTTTCAAGGTCCATGGACTTTTAAGACCCAAGTGTTTTCCACTTACCTTAGCAAACGAAATAAGAGTTCTCTGCATTCCTTCCAGAATCTACAGTTGTCAGTGGGATTTAGTCGTAGCTTTCCCCTTTCCTGGGGTTTAGATGGTGAGACTCAGAATGCCTTTCTTAGAGCATTTAGCGTAGAGGAGGAAAGAAGGTGACATCCAGACCATATTCCTGAAAGCTGAGATCCACAGATAGCGGTTAAAGTCAGTGTGCAGTTGTACTGGCTGAGAACGCTGCTTCTAAATCCCACGAGATGATGGATGTCTTACTGCTATCCCTACTGCTCTCCAGAATTTATCAGCACAAAAGAGAAATGGGGAAACGTTAGAACTCCCAGAGAGAATTCCGAAATTCTTTTTCCAGCAGTGAGCAATGAAGGCTTGGGTGTCAGTTCTGAATGAATCACCGGGCATTTGTGTGGCGGCAGGAAGGAGTATCGAGACCTTAGTATTGTAATCAAAAGCAGCAGGAACACCTGGACAAGTGAGGGGCCAGTGAGGTGGTCAGAGGGCTTGCATGGCCGAGCACTGTCATCGTCACCTGTGAATTTTAGCCAGTTGCCATCGAGGGAAAATGCATTGTTAATATTAGGGACACAACATCCTACGGCCCTCTCACTGTGGAGGAATAAATGGTTCTAGGGCATGGAAATCCTGCACGGATTCAGGAGTGAGTTGCCGAAGTTCTGGTGCCATGGAACTGGTCGAGGGCTGTGTGGGTGGGAATCCAGGGGCAGCTAAAGATGGGTTTGAATCAGTCATCTTGGGTTTGGACGCTAGTTTCCTTCCTTTCCCCTTCCTTCTCCTTTCTCCTAGTAAGGGAGCTAAGAATAAAAATGCTGGAACCTGCTGTTTTATTTTTCACTCAAGAAACTGATTAATGAGGGCTGCTGGATTTAATCAATGGTTGTCTATTTCAGCTTAGAAAACACTATTTTGGGGAGTGGAAAAAATATTGGCAATCATTCACCTTACCGAAGAGCTGCATTATGTGGCAAAGGGTGAAAGAAATAGACCTTGGAGAAGCCTGGGCTGAGATACTCGTTCCTCCAGCTGGTTAAGATATTCAGTAGCTGTGTGACCTTGAGTGGTTCCTTCACTTCACCTGAGCCTGAGTCCCTTCACCCAGGAAATGGTGTTAATACTATTACTCGCCTCTTAAATTTGTTCTGAAAATTGAGTAAGAGCCTGATATGTTGGATAAGTGTTAACTGCCTTCATTATCTACCTATCCTCCTTTCATCTTTTCAGAAGTAAGATAGAGGCTGCATTTGTTTATGGGTGCTTGTGTTTTGAGCCCCTGCTCCTGGTTAAATTTCCTGCTGAGTGTTTTCCGAATCCCTGCTCATCATGATGGAATCTGGAGAGTTAACATCACCCCTACTCATTTCTGTCGGGAGCCCTCCCCTCTCTTTCTTGCCTTAGGAAGTGAAAAATGAACAGATAACGAAGGAAAGCTTGCTTTAATTTCCTGAAGAAAAGCTGTAGAATAATAATTTGAGTACTTATTATTTGTTGGGCCCGGTCAACGTTGGGTACCCTCGCATAGTTTGTGCAGACGTGGTTTCATCGTACTTCACTGGTAATTCAGTGAGAATCCAATCAAATGGGAAGTCATGTGAAAGTATGCTGTAAACTGTAAAGTCCTGTATGATATCAGGTGTTATTGTTCTACATAGTGACTTACATGTAATAGACACTTTTAATGTTTTGCCAAATTTGTTTATATCATTGTCTCTCTCTCTATATATATACCTTTCTCTTTCTCTCTCTCTGTATATATATTTCATATATATATTATTTATATAGCATATCTTCTTATATATATGTATTACATTTTTTCTAAACCTCTTGGCAACTTTCAGAAACCATGCCCCTTTGTCCCTAAATACTTCGGCATATATTTTCTAAGAAGAATATTCACTCAGGATAGTTAACAATGAATACTATTATCTAATTACGGGTCTCACACTTTGCAAGTTGTTTCCATAATTTTTTAAACAATTCTTTTCACAGTGATGCTTTTTTATGTGGTCCAGAATCTAATACAAAATCGTACATCTGGAATGGTGTTCTGGCCTTTTTTTGATTTTCATGACATTGACATTTTTGAAGAATTTAGGCCAGTTATTTTTTAGAGGTCTTTCAAACTGGGTTTTGTCTGATGCTCCCTCATGGCTAGAGTCAGATTACGCAGTTTTGGCAGGAATATTAAATAAGTGGTTAATGTTTCTTGAGCTAAATAGAAGACACGATCTGACATAGATTCTCTAAGTGTGAATTGTCAATCACTGGATGGTTTGAAGATTACTGGACAGGGAGTCAGCCCAGTGTGGAATCCAAAACCCAGTGTGGAAGACAAGTTCTGCTATTAACCAGGTGATACTCAGTTATAATAATAAAAATGATGATGGTGGTAACAGTCATAATAACAACTTTACTTAGCAATATACAAAGTGATGTATATTAACTTATGGATGAGGAAACTGAGGCTTGGGGAGATTAAGTTCCTTGCCCAAGGTCACACAAGTAGAGAAGGGCGGAGGCAGGGGTCAAACCCAAGTCTCAAAACTAGGCTGTAAATCGTATGCTTCTAAACCCACGTGCTGGCACAGAAGTCCCATTGCTTGTTGGGAACTCATCTCTAAAAGGAGAAGAGTGAATTAGACAAACAGAATGCATAAGATAGTGCTTTCCAGCCTTGTGGATTTCAAGAATGATAACAATAGTTTTAAAAATTGGGGAATAGACACAGGACTTTACAATACTTTATTCTACTAAATAAGAATATTAAAATATAAAACAAAGTGTTATCTAATATCAGTACTGATTGATCAAAAGGACATTTTAATATAAAAATATAGAAAAGCCATAATTTCAGAACAAAGAACATTCTTTGAAATTGGATATGTTAGTTTTGTAACATACTCAGTACCTTGTCGTTAATTTTCCCAGTTCACTGGGACCTTGTGAAAGCTCTGCCCAGAAGAGCCTCATCTGTGGCTGGAATTTGGGGAGTGCTGTATGATGCTGTCTTCTTGCTCTGTCTTCCAGTGGCCTTTTTCTATTTGGGCAGGGAAGTGAACAGTGCACAGTGAGATGGAGCAGGGCTGGAGTAGGGCAGGGAGATACAGCATTCGGGAGTGTGGATGTTGTCAGCCCCTGGCATTTATGGGTTGCCTTTGATTCTCCTTCCTCCTTCCTCCGGAGTTCCTTGTTCACTACTCCCTGTCCTTAGCCCTCACCTTCAAGAAATAAGAAAGAGTTGGCAGGATACCAAATATAACGTTACCATTTGGGTAGCGTAGGAACAGAATATCCCCTGTCTCACGTCTGAGGGCTCAGGATGGAAGATCTAGAAGGAAACTTCTGTCAGTTAAGTTAGACACTTATCCTGGCACAGAGTGTATTTATTTTATATTTTATTTTTTCATTCTATTATATGTTTTCTATTAATATATTAAATAACCAAAGCTTGAAGTGGGTCTAATGACTCCTGTAATGTCAAAGTAGTAGTGATGACTGTAAACAACATTTTGCAGCATTATATCAACTGTAATGTGGTATTAAAATAGCTTTGTCATAGGTGACAAAGTAATAGGCACTGCTGTGACTACCATCTAAGTATGACACCTACAATCATAATCTAAGGAAAGGCTAAATTTCAGTTAAAGGTGAGTGAAAATCAAGATGCAATTTTTTTTCCATTTCAAGTTCATGGATTCCCTGAATTCTATCCATGGATCCCTTGGTGGGAAGAATCTGTGGACCCCAGATTAAAACCCCTGGTTTAAAGTCTATACTCCATGCCCACTTCCTCATCTTCCATTCATCTGTCAAGTTTATGATTCCTCAGATATCTGTTGAGTGCTGACTGTATATAGGGTAAGCAATGTTTTATAATCTGACTTTTACTCCCATGGCCCACGGTCCCTCTTCTCACCAAAGTCACAAATGTCCCCTCCAATTCAAAGGATGTTTTTCCACCTTCATTATTACTGCATCTCTGTGCAGCCTCAGAAGCCAAACCATTCCCTCCTTGGAACTTTCTCCTTCCGGGGCTTCTGCAGTATTCCTCATGTCTGTGACACAGTGGTTTTAAACCCTCATAATGGCAGGACTCACACAGGGAGCCTTTTCAAAATGTGGGTCTGGGGCTCTGTTCTCTAGATATTCTGAGAATGTTTGCAGGAGGATCCAGGCTACACAAATAATTCCATTTTGTATCAATGGTTGAGAATCACTTCCTAAGTGACTGATGAGTGCTTAATCTATGTTTTACACCCACAGCTTTAAAAATAATCATCATAAACATAGCTATCATCTTAGACACATATTTTCTATCTCCCACTGAGTTTCAAAGCACAGGTCTCAATCTTTTCTTGGCTTCGTTTCCCTCTTTAAAAGTGAAAACAAAGCAAAACTCCACCTCCTTCAACAAAGTGATTTATGTATAAATGAGGAAATATCTGCAAAATGCTTCTGGAATCAAATGCATTTTGTAAAAATAAAAATCATACTTTATTTTGGAAGCAAACTGGGAGAAGGTAGAGATAGACGATAAATTCCAGGGGTGGCTTGTAAAATGCTAATTCATTGACAATGGTAAGTAAGCAATGTTAGTCTCTATGTGAGAATGTGGGACAGGCAGGAAGTGAACTTTTGCTGGTGTGAGGTTTGTGACTGGCAGACCCAGTGCAAGGTCATAGAATTTTAAAGAAATATTGACTCTTAAAGTTGGAAGGAACCTTATGGTTCCATTCTTTATCTCATGCTCGAATCCTTGTGAAAACATCCAGTCAGGGCCACATTATCACTTTCATGAGTCCCAGGCATATTTGCTTTGTAGTCCTTCTGCTTCATAAAAAATATTTAAAATTATATTTTATGGTTCCACTGGAATAAAACCGACTATAATCCAGGCTGGATTCATTATTATATATTTATTATTATCACACACATTTTTCTTATGATTTTAAAAGAAATCAAAATTAAAACATTTTTGGGGGCCCCTAAAGGAATCACGGGCCTTTGGCGCTTGCCTTCTGTACTTTGGAGAAGTCCGCCCTGCTTCCAGAGAGGGGACTCATTCTTACAAAGCAGCCTATGTATTCCGTTTAAGGATGATTTTATTTGATAGAAAGTTCTTTTTTATTTTGAGCTGAAGTTTGCTTTTTTCGTTAAAGACTTTTATTCTAGTTCTTTTCCCTAGAAATAGTCTCTTCCTTCTTCCTCGTGTCCTGGGTACAAGAGCTTGGCTATTTGAAGTGTGAGCCATAGACCAGGAGCATTGACATCGCCTGATTAGAGGCTGATTAGACATGCAGAATCTCAGGTCTCACCCTGTATCTACTGAATCAGAATCTGCATTTTAAAAGCTCTTCGGGTATTCACATTATGGAAAAGCACTATACTGGCAAGAAAAACAGTAGCAAATATTTATTGAGTGCTACTCTATGCTGGACACTATTTTAAGTGCTTCATGTGGATTGCCTAATTAATACTTTCAATAACCTTATTTATTTTTCCATTTTGCAGATGGGCAAATTGAGGCACAGAGATGAGTGACTTGCTCAAGGTTTATCCAGTAAGGAAGTGATGTGCAGGAATTCAAACCAAGCAGTATGACTCCAGGACCTATTATGCTCGCTTTTTCTCAAATTGAAGTACAGTAATATTATATAAGTTACAGGTATACAATATAGTGATTCACAATTTTTAAAGGTTATACTTAATTTATAGTTATTATAAAATATTGACTATATTCTCCAAGTTGTACAATATATCCTTGTAGCTTATTTTATACCTAATAGTTTGTACCTCTTATATGCTCATTACCTCCGTGCTAGTTTGCCCATCCTTCTGTGCTTCTTTCGAGAAAAACTTGTTGCTGCCTTGCTCATAGCCCAGAATGCCAGGGCAGGGCAATTTTTTTTAATACCACTTAACCCCACCCTCTTGCTATAGCTGATTGGATGAGAGATGAATCCCTGATTCATAGCCAGGCAATCTATAACTAGACTATAACTTACCACTTGGGTGGTCTGCTAAAAACCAGTAATTGATAAGCTGGGCTTTGTTAGAATTAAAAACTTCTGCTCTGTGAAGACAATGTCACAAGAATGAGTAGATAAGCCACAGACTGGGAGAAAATATTTGCAAAAGACACATCTGGTAAAGGATTGTTTTCCAAAATATACAAAGAACTCTAAAACTCAAGGATAAGAAAACAAACAATTTAATTAAAAAATGGGGGCTTCCCTGGTGGTGCAGTGGTTAAGAATCCGCCTGACAGTGCAGGGGATATGGGTTCAAGCCCTGGTCCGGGAAGATCCCACATGCCGCAGGGCAACTAAGTCCGTGCGCCACAACTACTGAGCCTGCCCTCTAGAGCCCGCGAGCCACAACTACTGAGCCCGTGTGCCATAACTACTGAAGCCCACAAGCCTAGAGCCTGTACTCCACAAAAAGATGCTTACATCATATATCATCAGAGAAATGTAAATTAAATACATCTATTAGAATCACCAAAATCTGGAACACTGAGAACACAAAATGCTGGCGGGGATGTGGAGCAACAAGAACTCTAATTCACTGCTGGTGGAAATGCCAAATGGTATAGCCGCTTTGGGAAACCGTCCATGGTTTCTTACAAAATTAAATGTACTCTTACCATATGATTCAGAAATCTTGCTCCTTGGTGTTTATCCAAAGGAGTCGAAAACTTATGTCCACCCAAAAATATGCACATGGATGTTTATAGCAGCTTTATTCATAATTGCCAAAACTTGCAACCAAGGTGTCCTTTGGTAGATGAGTGGATAAATTAACCGTGGTACTTCCGGACAATGGAATATTACTCAGCGCTAAAAAGAAGTGAGTTACCAGGCTATGAAGACATGGAGGAAGCTTAAAATCGCATTATTTAGTAAAAGAAGTCAACTGAAAAAGCTACACACTTGGAATTATATAGTATGACTCCAACTATATGACATTCTGGAAAAGGCAAAACTATGAAAGCAATAAAAAGATCAGTGGTTGCCAGGGGTTGGAGGTGGGAGAGGAGAAATGAATAGGCAGAACGCAGAGGATTTTTAAGGCAGAGAAAATACTTTGTATGATACAGTAATGACGGATCCGTGTCATTATACATTTGTCCAAACCTATAGAAGGCGCAAAACCAAGAGTGAACTCTAATGTAAACTATGGACTTAGGGTGATTATGATGTGTCAATGTAGGTTCATCAGTTGTAACAAACGTACTGCTCTGGTGAGGGATGTTGATGATGGGGGAGGCTATGCATGGGTGGGGACAGGGGGTGTATGGGGAATATCTGTATTTTCCTCTCAATTTTGCTGTGAACCTAAAACTGCTCTAGAAAAAGAAAGTCTTTTTAAAAAAGTAAGTCAAGCCACTGAGATTCTCACTCAATGGTATTTAAATGCAGCCACTTGGAAAGCATTTGTTAGCTATTAGAGGAAGAAGCAGATGGGGCCAGATGAGTCATGTGAAAGGTGACTTTTCTATAAGAAGGCACTTGAGCTTCTGCTCCTATAGTGTCTAGACCACCTTAAGTTCAAACCCACTCTCTCACCATTTTTCTAGGAGGCCCAAGCCTATTATGGTTCCATCTCTTGGATATCCCTAGGAGTCTCCTTAGAAGCTCTGTACTGATCCTGTTTTACCTGAGCTAGCTTGAATGAGTTTCTGTTGTTGATTATCATGAAAACCAAACTGCAATGACATGCATTCACATACTTGAAAACACCCATGCATCTCCTTGAGAGATCCCTCTTAAGCAAAACACCCCCAATTCAATCAGTTAATCTTCATCCCTCGTGTCTACTCCCTCTCGTGGTCCTTCCTCTCTGGACCATACAGTCGTAGCCTTTAAAAATGGACTATCATGAAGGCTGGAACTGGCAGCTACTTTTGTGGAGCAATTCGAAGGGAAAAAGTAGGTCCGCTAGCCTCCAAAGTTCTTTTTTAGCCCCTAGCAAGACTCTTCCCCAGAGCCTTAAAATTGGTTCTGTTTACAAGAGGGTCTTTAAAGGGGCTACAGTATAACTTGCTGAGAGTGAAGCCCTGTGCCAATGAGTAGGAGTAGGTCCTTTGAAGAAAAGCAGTGAAAATCAAGGGTGGGGAGAAGGGCCAGAGAGCAGTTTTTCCTAAGCCTGCTTTGGCTTGAAGGTATTTCAAAGGAGAAATCCTGGTGGAAGACTGTGTCCCCCAAACTCTGGGGAAGGAACAAGTGTGCAAACTGGCAGGTGACTGGTTTGCAGCAGTAGAGAGAAACTGTGGTCTCTTCCCCCTTGTGGTTGTTATGTTCAGGTCAGTACTAACTTTAGCCCTGCAGTCCTCAAATGGGGACAGTCCACTAGTGGATTAAATCCTCCTTAAATGACTGAGAAGCTTTCAGCCAGAGATCAGAAGTAAGAAAAGGAAATTATTTCATCTATTCTCTGCCTGGTGTGTGATGATTTCTGGGGAAGCCGGTTCTCCGGTGTTTTGCATAATAATAAAACTTTCTATTCATGTAGCATTGATCTACCAGGCACTTGAAGTCCTCCATAAGCATTTTATCAGCTACTCTCATGGGGGTACCTGGGAAGGGGGAGGAAGCAGGACCTTGGAAGGAGAGGGTGGGGGGGAAGCAAACCCAAGGACTTTTTCATTGTATAAATGGGCTCACAGTATTGCCCCTCTACTGGCTTCATGCTGGCTGGGTGTCCAGCCCACTTAATAATTACGCACTACTGTGTAATTATCCTCATTCCATCATTTATTTGCCTCATTTCAACGTGGGGTAAATATCCTCATTCTTGATTGGGGAAACCGACGCACAGAGAAGCCGTGCAGGATGATTGAGTTCTCATGCCAGGCCATTGACAATTCTGGAGCAAATGTTATCAGATGTTCAGCTACTGACCTGTCTCTCCACCTTCTTCCTGCCTGTAGTGAGCAGGAGACGGTTCCAGAGCTGAGGTGAGCTGGTTTGTCCTGAAACAAGTCTGAGGAGAAAAGGCAAGTATCACTCGAGCTGGGAAGGCATGACCCCAAGGTGGTTGGCTCACCTTCAGACATGTGGTCCTTAGACTCACATCCAACACTGTTCTCATCAGATCAGGCTGCCTCTGTGGGGCTCGAACGTTTCAAAAAAGATCTGAAGGGTGTTTCAAATGGTGCTGGGACATAAATAGCTATTGCAGAAGAATGTTGCCTCAGTGATATGATGACTGAATCAGCACCACGTTGAATTAGCAGCAATCTGGTTTTCAGGGCAATAGAGTGATGGTAAATGAACATTATTACATTTTTACCCTGTGAATGAGTCCTTAGGAAAAAGATAAATAGCTTCCAGGTGTCTTGCCACAAGATTTAAACAACCGAGTCACTCGAACTTGACGGGGGAACAAGTGGCAGCATAGAATCTCCTCATGATTCAGCGGCTGCCAACTTGGACTGTCCCCAGTTCCAACTTTAGCATCTTTCTTTAGTCACTCTGCCATATAGTCAGTTCCCTTCTGTAGATGCACAATAGGAGGAAATTCTAATGAAGGAGACAAGACAAAGCTGACATTGTCCCGTCTGACCAAACATCCCCCGAGACAACAGGCCACCCATGCCAGGAAAGGCAGTTCCTGAGAGGAGCCACCTGGGGATATTCTGTGTCAGGGCCTTGAATCATTGGCCATCCCTGAGCAGGCCTGATTGATGTGCCGCCTCCTCTGGTTGCCAAGGAAGCAAGGTAATCCCTCAAGAATGTCCAATCAGTGACTTCCCTGGCTGTCCAGTGATTAAGACTTTGCCTTCTAGTGCAGGGGGTGCAAGTTCAATCCCTGGTCAAGGAGCTAAGATCCCACATGCCTTGCGGCCATAAAAACCAAAAAACATAACCCAGAAGCAATACTGTAACAAATTCAATAAAGACTTTAAAAAAATGGTCCACATCAAAAAAAAAAATCTTTGAAAAAAAAAAGAAAACGTGGGCTCAGCCCAGACTGTGTTGTGAGGGCAAGTGGTGGGACAGAATGGAGGGAGTATTGTCCTGGAAGTCTTGTCTCTATGTTAGCTAGACTTTAGCCTAACAGATGACATTAGGTGGGTTGAAACTCTCTGGGTCTTAGTTTTCTCATCTGTGGGGTTAATGACCTAGAACGGCTGGGCAGGAATTAGAGGACAAACTCACTTAAAAGCCTGGACTATATGGCCTATTTCATTAGCATAAAGACATCCAGAGTGCATTTGTGTTGACTGATAAAACTGAGAGTCTACGAACTTATGGTTACTGGGTGGGGAGGGACAGATTGGGAGTTTGGAATTGACATGTACACACTTCTATATTTAAAACAGATAACCAACAAGAACCTACTGTATACCACAGGGAACTCTGCTCAATATTCTGTAATAACCTAAATGGGAAAAGAATTTGAAGAAGAATAGATAACATGTATATGTATCTTTGCAGTACACCTGAAACTAACACAACGTTGTTAATCAACTATACTCCAATATAAAATAAAAATTAAAAAAAACTGAGAATCTACATTTATTTACTGATGGTGGATTTCCAGGGGGCCATCAGTCTACAGAGAAGTCCCCAAAGAGATGAGTTTAGTGAAAGAACAGGATACTCCAAGGAAAACATGTTACCTCTTGTGACTGAATTTTAAAAAATATACCTAGAAAACCTTTGGAAGCAATTAAGCCTAATATATAAAGAATGTTTTGCCAGTGGGCTTTGATTATAAAGAAAGAAAAATCCTCTGTAAAGTCAGTGGTCTGAAACTACTGTTGATGTCACGATGGTAGTGTTACCATGACAAGTGCCAGAGAAGGGTGTTGGTCTTCACAGAGCTTAAAAATAGAAAATTTGGTAAGTGTCACTATGTCTTCTTTGTTGTCCAGGAAAGAGGGCAGGCCATTCTAGCTGACTGGTCCCAGTTCTTTAGACAGAGTGGAAAGGGGACAATTCATTAAGCTCTTTCTTATAGCCCAAGAAAAAGAGCCATTAAACATATTCCACATCCTCTGTTGTAATTCTACTTTCAGCAAACAACTTTGTGATCTGTAATTTGTTTATTAATCACTCTTAATGAGCACCTACTATATGCCTGGCCCTGCTTACTACATACATTTCACGTGCATTCTCATACATGGCTCCTCACAGCAACCTTTTAAGGTAAGTATTGAGAACCCCATTTTTAGACAAAGAAGCAGACTAAGGGTGGTTAAGTCACTTCCTCAGAGTTACTCATCAGCAATGGTAGAGCTGTGATTTAATACTGCTTGGACTAACTTTCAATGCCTTCTTTCTTTTCTGCATGCTGCTGCCTATTGGAAGGAAACTCCGTGATGCTTCTGGTTTTCTAATCTTGTACCAGAGTTGTCTCCCTGGCTGGAAATGAAGGAGTGGCCACAGTGGGTGAGACTCAAGCCTCCCAAACTGGTTATTTGTGGGTGAACTTGTTATTGTGTTTGAATGGATAGGATGGAACCAGATCAGACCTTGAACTGCAGTATTCTCATGAAGATAGCGTCTCTGTGGCCCTGACAAAAATAGGCTGTCAGTTCTTCCCCTTATATTTTGGCACTGATACCCTCTGGAAGGACTTGTGAAGACGCAAAGCATTCTCTGTGTGGCATCCTTAAATGGGAAGCATACCGAAATTTACTTTTTCTCCTCAGGAAAGCTCCAAATTAAATGGATACAAGTAGCTTGGTATTATTGCTTTTGTTTTCACAGCTGCTGAAATAGCTCTGGCTTTCCGGGTTTGATTCATGATAACTTTGGTTGAAATTACATGTGTCTAAAGATAGGACATTCAGGTCAGAGCTCCTGAATGGATATCGTCCTTTGTTTAAATGGGATCTGCTCATTTTAGCTCAAAGAAGTCCTTGACCCACAAATGAATATGAAAAGCCCATAGAAGTCCCTCAATATGGATAATTTTATCTGTATGGTCTCAGCAATTCATATATATGGTGTTTGCATTTAAGAGGGTATTTCAGCAATGAACATGAGGCATGTCTGACCCCCTTTTCATTGGGAAGGTTCATAGGTGCCTATATTGCATATTTGTACTGACACACAGCAATGAATTGCTTCAATGGTGGGTGATCAGAAAGGTGAGGGTGGTGGGAGGTGGCAGCAGACAGGGGTCTAAAATCCACTCTGTAAGATGGCCTGGGGGGTTTTAGCTCAGGGAAGAATTCTGAAGGAGGCAAGCTGTCTTCAGATACTCAGGGGACTCACTTCCCTGGGCAGAAAGAAGTAGGCTTCCCCTCTTTTACCTTAGGGAGCAGAACTTGGACTAAAAGAAGGTAGATGAAGGAAGACAGTCATGTGGGGAAAATCTTTAAATCAGGATGCATGGGGAGTTTACTATAAGGAACAATGCTTGGGCATTAAAGTTGTTTGGAATGATGGAGGGCGATACCTCCATGCCTAATGATGTGCCCCCTATCACTGGGATGCATTCAAACCAGGGAAGCTATGGCTTGGATTCCAGCACTGGGTGAGAGGTTAGACCCAATGACCTTAAGTTCCATTCCAATTCTAATTCACAGTTCGATTGAGACACTGATGTCAGTTACTCTTACGTGAATCAAATATGAGAAATCATTTAACAGTGTACGTTGGAGAAGAGTGTATTTATGCACTAAAACTTCACTATTTTAAAATAATTGAAGGGGAAAGGCAGTTTGGTTGGTGAAGTTGATTATGAAATGCTTGTAAATAATAAAAGGCTATTTTACGACTTTCAGGTCCATGGATGTGTGGAATTATGTCTACCGAAGCTGCCTGATAAAGGTCCTGCTTTAATGAATAGAGAATGATTTGTAATCAACGTATCGGAGCACGAGACTTGCTGGCCTCTTCTTAGATGAGAATCAAATCATTTGTAATTCAGAATGTTTGGAAACAGTTGGTCTCTTAAGTAAATAAAGAGGCCCCTCAGATTTTCATTTCAAGTATTTATTTGCTGTCAGCTTTGCCTTTTTTTCTGTTGATAGTGCAAAGGGAAGCTTATATCAAAACGTCACAATTAAAAAACAAACAAAAAGTGCACTATGAATAAATGAGTTTTTTTGCTATATTTTTGCCAGATGAATTCTGTTTGTTAGGTTGGATAATAGATTGCTCAAAACTCATGGAAGGAAACTTTCTGAGGAGCTACTGATATCTAGAGGGTGTGGCAAAAATTGGATTTAACGTTTTTTTAATTCACTCATCAAACTTTAATGTTCAAAAGATCACACATTATATGATTCTATTTACACGAAATGTCCAGAAATAGGCAAATACATAGAAACAGAAAGTAGATGAGTAGTGATTGGGGATGGAGTGTGGACTTTGAGGGGAGGAACAGAGTGACTTCTGATGGATATGGGGTTCCTTTTTGAGGGGATGAAAATGTTCTAAAATCCGTTGTGGTGATGGTCACACAACTCTGTGAACACCACTGAAAACCACTGAATTTTATACTTTACATAGGTGAATTGTATGGTATGTGAATTACATCTCAAAAATTATGGAGCTGTGATATGAGTCAGAAACTGCTCTGGGCACTAGAAATAGAATGTTAACAAGACTAAGTCCCTGCCCTCAGAGAGCTTACATTCCAATGGGAGAATCAGGTAATAAATGTGTGAGCAAACCTGTAAAAACATAACTTTAGGAAGAGATAGCATGCTGAAGAAAACTAAAGCAGGATAAGGAAATAGAGAGTGATGTGTGCATGCATCTGTGTATATGTGTTTGTGTGTGTGTGTCTGAGTGTATATAGCTATAGCATACCTGTCTGTATGTGTGCATGTGTGTATGCATGTGTGTATGTGCACAGTGTGTATATGTGTGTGTCTGTGTGTGCACACATGTTCTCTATTTTAGATAGGGTGAATAGGGAGGACCTCTCTGGATCCTCCGAGAATGAGCCATCCAGGTGAGTGGAGTAAGTACACCTCAGGCAGTGCACACCCTGAGGCAGGAATATTTTTGGCCTGTGCAGCCAAGAAGCGGAACAGGGCACTTGTGGGAAATAAAGTTGGAGAGGTTGGCAGGAGTCAGGTCATGCAGGGTAGTAACCATGATGATAATATCTGTGAATTATTTTAAGAGCTCAGTCTTAGCATTGATAATCACTACTAACTTTGCAAGCCTTTTTTTGTAGTCCATAAAGTCCTTCTCACAACCATTATCTTGTCTTATGCTCACAACAAAAGAAGTTGCAATTAGTCTTCTCAGTCTAGAGATAAGGAAAATGTGAGAAATTGTCCACAATTCTTCCTGCTCCATGAGACTGTGACCCCGCTTCAGAACATGACCCATGTCTGGGAATTCCTGTTTTCTCAGGCCCTACGTCAGCACTTGGTGCAAGACATAGGCCCAGTGAATGTTTATGGAATTGACTTCTCTGAGGTCACAAAGTGAGTGGACAACCAAGCCAAGACTGAAGTTCTGGTCATCTCATTCCACACCCTATTCTGTTTGCGCTGACTCATGCGGCCATGTTACTTTTCCCACTGAATCACAGAATGATGAGGATGACAGAGTCCTCAGGGGTTATCTTCCCCATAGGTTGATGTTTACGTGTTCTGAGGCCTGTGGGAGTTTACGCAGTAGTTTCAAAGGACTCTGCTAAAAGGGGTTGATCAGCCTCGCTTATAATTACACAATCCCACTTTAACTGAGGAGAAAGTTTTGATCAGTATATTCTATTAGGTGAATTTAGCATAATTAATTTTTATCCCTGACTTTTACAGTTTAGTAATTTTCATCTCTGCCTTACCATCCAGCCAGGCGCCCTCTTAGCAAATCCTACAGGCTCTCACCTCTTAGCTACATAACAAGGTGTTGAAGGACATGAGTTCAAACACTGAATCGAGTTCAAATCCTAGCCTTGCTCTTAATAGATGTATGACATTTGACAATTAGTCATTCTGAGCTCCAGTTTCTCCATCAGTAAAATGGAGATAATGATATTATTGATCTCATAGGACCGTTTTGAAAGTTAAAGGTGCTCAGATCAGCACCTAGAACAGAGTAAGCATTCAGTAAATGTTAGCTATTGTTAGCTAGTATGCTTATCCACTTGCACCTCCCACCACCGCCCCCCCCCCCCGACCCAGTACCACTCACCGTAGAGTTGTGGCTAAGGAGGCAAGACATGAGATAATTGCTTGTCAGTGCTTCTCAGTACACAGAATTTAGGATGCTACCATGGAGGGACAATTAGGTGGTTCCAGTCCTTGGATTGGAACACAGCATATGCACAGATGGAAACTAGGTTGATTAACTCCTGAGCATTCTACAGGGGGTTTAAGGGAGGGTGTGATTACTGAGTCTACCCAAGTACAATCTTCCATATGAACCTCTGCGGCTGTTATTAAACTCTCCAATTGGAGGCTATTTTTACCAGGTGATGATTGGGAGTTGGGGATTCAGGAGAACAGCATGGGCGGGGATAAAAAGCCATTGATAAAAAGAGCCATTTGCCTCCCTTCTCTTTTCCTCTTTTAGATTCTGGAAGGAACTGCTCTTTCTGGTGTCCGCTGCTGTTTTGTCTCCTGTTCGAAGACTGTCGCTGTTGCCAGGTAACTGCTGGCTCCTGCAAAGGCTTCTGGGGGAGCGGCCAGCGCTTGGCTGCCCGATGGCTGGGTGACTGAGAGGGAGCTGTCAAGGCTGACAGGAAAGGAAAACCAGGGCTGCTGAGACGGTCTCTAGGCTTACGGAAGAAGGGGAGGCCTGAAAAACACGGAGATAACAAGGAAATCCTCAGCACCTCTTTTTCGCATGCATATTCATCTCTGGCACAAATAAAAAGCTAGTAAATATAAAATACTTTGGAAAAGGAATAAACAATTTGACTTATTCTTTCCTTTCTCCTTTAAAAATAAGTCCCCCCAAATTCCAGAAAACATGTGTGTATGGATGTGACTGTTGGTGCTATCATACGCCCCATCCAAAGCACATCAGTCCTCCATCTCAGTACTCAGGTCCGCTGTCCCAGTGACTCTTACCGTCAGCGTTAGGGGGAAGATAAATTGTCGTCCCAGACTCTGCAGAGCTCCTTGGAAAGCCATGTCTCAGAGTCTTTTTCTCTCACATATTGAGCACTGATTCTCTTCCTAAATGAGTAATAACTTACACCAGAAAAAGAGCAGAAAGTGAAGCAGAATAGCAGCTGACTGTCCCCAGCGTATTTCACTGTTCATCGGTAAGCCGAGCACATGTGTGAGGGAATAATCCATTTTCACATGGGCAGTGGGCCATGAATGTCAGCTAGAAGGGACCTGGGAGATGATCCAGATGATTCCTTATTTCAGGGATGAGGAGAGAGCAGAAGTTAGGTGCTTATCAAGTTCAGGGATGGGACTCCAGATTAAACCTTCCATGAAAGAGAGAGGATGTCCATTTAACTCTCTATCTTCCACATTTTTCAATGTCCCTTATCATTAACCTTCAGCCTCTTTCCCCACAGACTGCTTCTGAGACTATCTTCCTGGCCCTCCAAGGCATGTTACAGCCTCTTCATTCTGACCCTGCCACCTAAATGGACCTGCCATCCATCTCTGAACAGTTTCCCAGACTTATGCTTGGTTTCAAGGTCCTTTATTAGTTTTCTCTTGGTGAGTGATTGCACCATCTCTCTCTGTCAAGAAATGTTTCACTGACTCCAGCTAAAACAATTTGGTCTTGATTTCTTTATCTCTTCCATTTCCTGATTCTATATTTTACATTAATTATTTTTAATGTTTCAAACAGGATCAACCATAAAAAGGGTGCTCAGGGCTTCCCTGGTGGCGCAGTGGTTGAGAGTCCGCCTGCCGATGCAGGGGACGTGGGTTCGTGCCCCGGTCCAGGAAGATCCCACATGCCGCGGAGCGGCTGGGCCCGTGAGCCATGACCGCTGAGCCTGCGTGTCCGGAGCCTGTGCTCCACAACGGGAGAGACCATAGCAGTGAGAGGCCCGCGTACCGCAAAAACAAAAACAAAAAAAGGGTGCTCAGAGTGCCCCCGGCATGGCCTATGGAGATGAGAGAACACATCGTAGGAGATGTTAGATTTTATTTTTAAGTAACACCAAATAATTGGCCTTGGAGAAACGATTATTTCATTTAAAAAATTTGAGATGATAAGTCTAAAATATATTTAATTCTATTTTGTTTTAATATATATTTTTTCTTTTTTAAAAAAATTAATTAATTAATTTTTGGCTGCACTGGGTCTCCGTTGCTGCACGCGGGCTTTCTCCAGTTGCAGCGAGCGGGGGCTACTTTTCGTTGCAGTGCGCAGGCTTCTTATTGCGGTGGCTTCGCTTGTTGCGGAGCACAGGCTCTAGGCGCGTGGGCTTCGGTAGTTGTGGCACGTGAGCTCTAGAGTGCAGGCTCAGTAGTTGTGGCGCATGGGCTCAGGTGCTCTGCGGCATGTGGGATCCTCCCAGACCAGGAATCAAACCCATGTCCCCTGCACCGGCAGGCGGATTCTTAACCACTGTGCCACCAGGGTAGTCCCAATATATATTTCTTCTTAAGGCATATAAAAATAGTATAGGCTGCTATTTATTGAGCACTTACTATATGTCAAAGTATGATCCTAAAGTAGATGCTTTACATATGTCATGAAATATTATCAACAACACAATGAGGAAAGTATCATTAACTCCATCTAACACAAGTGGAAACAAAGTCTGAGACCTTGCTTAAGGTCATGCAGAAGGTGGGCTTTTTCCAACTCTATAGCTTGTGGTCTTAAGTTGCCTCCATTAATAAGATAGTTTTGGCTTGATTGTCATCTTAGATAGATGTGAATACAATGTAATGAATTGGCATTTTATAAGCCATGAGCAAAGCAACTGTTAGTTATCTGTTGCTGTATAACAATACCTGCAAACGTAGTTGGTTACAAAAGCCTTTATTATCTCACAATTTCTGTGAGTCAGGACTCTGGGCACAGCTTAGCTGGGTTCTCTGGCTCAGGGTCTCCGCAGGCTGCATTCAGGGCTTCATCTGGGCTGCAGTCATCTCTAGGCTCGACTAGGGAAGAATCTGCTTCTGAGCTCACTCATGTGGTCGTTGGCAGGACTGAGTTCTTCACTGGCTGTTGAACTGGCCTCTGTAGTGGGTGGAATAGTGGCCGCCAAAGATATCAGGTCTTAATCTCTGGAATATGTGTATGTTACCTTAAAATTAAAAAAAAATTAATTGTGGTAAAATACATGACATAAAATTTACCATATGGTAAAGTTTTTAATGAATGAGATTAAGACTTTTGAGATGAGGAAATTTTCCTGGACTATCTGGGTGGGCCCTAAATGCCATCAGAAGTATCATTATAAGAGAGACGCAGAGGGATATTAGACACAGGAAAGGAAGGGGCAATGTGACCACGGAGACAGGAGTGATGCAGCCACAAGTCAAGGGATGCTGGCAGCCACCAGAAGCTGGAAGAACTAAGGGACAGATTCTCCCCTAGAGCCTTCAGAGGAAGTACAGCTACGCCGACCCCTTGATTACAACCCAGTGAAACTGATTGCAGGCTTCTGGCCTCCAGAATGGAGTGAATACATTTCTGTCGTATTTAGCCACCAAGTTTGCGGTCATTTGTTACAGCAGCCATAGGAACTGATATAAGCCCCTCAGTCTCTTGCCACATGGACCTCTCTGTAGGGCATCTCACAAAATGGTAGTTTGTTTCATCAGACTGACCAAGCAGGAAGAACCAGAGAGAGAGAGAGAGCATTAGCAAGATGAAAGTCACAGTTGTAGAACCTAATCTCAGCTGTACCTCCCATTACATTTTTTTTTTCTCCTCCCATTACTTTTGCTCTATTCTATAAATTAGAAGCAAGTCGCTAGGTTCAGACCACACTGCAGGGGAGGGGATTACACAAGGGCATGAATACCAGGAGGCAGGCATCACTGGGCACCATCTTAGAAGCTTCCTACACAACAACCTACAATATTTGGTGTGAGATAAGGGGAAACCAGAAAGTATCTCAAATTGCAGATGGGTCCCTGTTGAGGTTTTTCTGTCTCTGGTTTCCTTCATTTGCCAAAGCAGCATTTACCTGGAGGGCTTTTGTTGGGAATGACTTTATTTCCTATAGGATCCATTCTGATTCATTACAGTTTGCGGGAAAAGTCCAAGCATATAATCTCTACCCCTCCTTTTTACACCGACCTTAAATCTCCCATCTTTCACGTAAACTATCATGGTCAAGTGGAAGTTTTATATAGATTCCCAATACCCTAAACATAATAAACACATGACCTTTACCTTTTCTGAAAGAGGGAAAATCCAAGACACCCACAGAGAGGTTCCATCTAGGGCTGATATATATGATTTATTTATAACTATTGAAGTGCTTTTGTTGCTGGGTTTATACTGAAGGGAATAGATTTGTTGCATTAAGCTCTGGTCATATTGAAAGGGACCTTCCACAAAATAGGGAGTTGATGGAGCTGCTCTTCAGATCCCTCCCCTCTCCTCGTGCATCTGTTCTGTATCAGTGTCCTGCTGGTCCCCCAGGGTACTGTTGTCCATGACATAGCTTCACGTCTCTTACTGACTTGTAGTGCTGTGTCCCAGGATTTTTTGGGTGCTTTGCAGACCAACTAAATCCTAACCACCTGAAGAGTTTGATAAAAATGCCTATATCTACACCCAACCCAGTTCTGCTAAATCTACCAAATCTGATGTGGGACCCAGAAACCTATATTTTAAATAAGCTTCCCAGGTGATTCTTAGGCACAATAAAGATGAGAATGCTAACATAAACAAAATTCCTTGCTCAAGCAGTTTTCCTAACTATTTATGAATGCTACATCTGCTGTATGATATTCATGTTCTTGCAGTCACCTTTTAAAGTATTTGGAAATACTTAACCCAGTATTTCCTAATAAGTGGTAATTTTACCACTGGTGGTAGGCATGATGATTTGGGGGTGTTACATATGTGACCATTTAAAGTGTAACAGTGGTATTTGTTATCTTTAGAGTATTTATGGCCAATTTTATAGGTTTTACTTCCTGGTAGTGATCTAGAGTTTCTTTCCTTCATAAGATTATTTCTGTGAGAAAAAAAAGGAGTTGGTTTAAAAAAACCATGTTAAATAAATAATAGAACAGGTGGTATCCAGACCTGGCAGAAACAATGACCAACATAATCACATGGTTGAAGTTTGGGAAACCCTCTCCTTACCCAAAGGAAGGCTCTCTGTGGATTTCAGGCATCACAGTGGGACGTGGAAGAGGCATTTGGGGTCAGAAAGGGCCTTTGTAGGTCACTGCCCATACTTTTGTGTGGGGTGGGCCGTGGTGATCTGCCTCAGTCATGAAGCGAATCAGAATGAGTAGATGAGCCTCGCTTTCAGATGTGTCTCTTGTGAATAAGGAGAGCCAGAGCAATAAATAATTGCAAACTGGTGCAATAAAGCTGTGTAGAGCCATAAACTTCTTCAACATCAAAACTGGTTCTTGGCAAAATGCAGTGGAGATGAAGCCCCTCCCATGCCCCCCACCCCAGGTCCTTTCTTTGTCATTGTCAAAGCACCCACTGCTCCCTCCTTCCTTCTCTCCCACCCGGCCCCATCCATTTTGGCTCTCAAGGGTTTTCAGAGTTGTGTATGACCCACAATATTCCAAACCACTGGTCTTCAAATTCTGTCGGATTGACACATTCTACCACAAAAATTAACTAATTAAAAATTAACTAATATTTTCTTAATTTGGAAACAAAAAATCCTTTCTTTTTCTTTTTTTTTTAACAATAAAGCAGCGACTTTACTTACAGATAATTACAATACTCTCTAAACAACGTAATACAATATATGTTAAAACAATTTGATGTTTTTGAAAATTTGATTTGTCATATACATTCAATAAGTGTTTTTTTTCTTTTTGAATTTCACTACCCATTTGAGGTCTTAGGACTCTGTTGCCCTTATGGTAGCCAGTAGCCACATGGAGCTATTGAACCCTTGACTTGGGGCTAGTCTGAACTGAGATGTGTTGTCAGCGCAAAATACACACTGAATTTCAACAACTTGGTGTAACAAAAAAGAATGTAAAATATACTATTAATAGTTTTAAAATATTGAGTGTATGTTGAAATGATAATATTTTGGCTATATTTTGTTAAAATATACCATACAAATTAATCTCACTTCTTTTTTTTTAACCTGTTTTAATGTGGCTACTAGAAAATTTGAAATTACATATGTGGCTCATATTAGCATATTAGTGGTTCACATATTTCTATAGACAGCATTGCCTTAGAAAATACCAAGTTCAACTTGCAATAAATCCTGACCTTTTATGGACTTGACACTAAGTAATCATAGGCTCTGAACCTCCTAACATCCTCTGAGTGCTGACAATACAAAATAAGCCTTTGTTTCCTAACTTGGATATTTAGGTCTATTCCCTTACCTCCTTAGTTAATATTAGTAGATTCTATTACAGAGAGATCATCTTGGTCAAGCCTAATTTTTACAAAACCATACCTTGTAATGAGACAATATTAAAATGCATGAAAAATTATTTGGATCAACCACAAAGTCAAAGAAGGATGTAGGAGTATCACGTTATTGAAAATATATTTGTAACAAGCCCAAGATTCCTTCAGTTATTTTTCCTGTGGCTTATTGATGAGAATCTTCCAATCTTTTTAACTGGCAATATCACCTCTTCTCAGGTGGGATGTTTGGACCTCATAAAGCTCTTTCTGCTGCATGTATCATAAATCAGGCATTAAAAATTATAACAATCATCATTATGATTGAATAGCTTCCAGTCAAATCAATAGCTATCTATGAATGTAGAGAATCAGATTATATTGTGACTGACCTGTGTTTTGTTTACCTAAATCTGAAGCCAAAATAAATCATTTGGTATTCAGGCTGTGTCTTTTGTTCTAGCCACGCCATTAAACAGAATACTATTGGCTTTATGCATCTCTGTTAGTCTGTTGATGCTGTGACTGTATATACTCCTAATTTTATTGGACAGTGTAGATGAACACGTGGTACTGGAGGTAGATCTGACTTCATTACTCTCCTCCTTACCTTGAACCCTGGCTGACCCTTGACATCATCCTTAGCAATATCTGCTTTGCTTCCTTAATCTTCAAGCTGTCTCCAGCCTCCTGGTGCTGCATTGTGGCCTCAGCTTAGAGAAATGCGGAAGACTCACTCCAATGCATTGTCCCAGTCCTGTCCTGGCCCAAGCTTGCACCTGGGCCCAAATCCCAGTCCTAGCTTAGCTCCTATCTGCTGGCTCTATTTGTCCTATCCTGCCAATATCCTTTACGCATTTGATACCTGAGGTCCTGTGTCAGCTAACAAGTTTAGGTAGTCAACAAAGCCAATGAAAAAATAGCAAATGGATATTAAAATTCAGCATCATAACTCTACAGCCTTTAATGAATTCCCCCAGGTAATTAATTTCCTAGAATATTGAGCATGGCATATCGTTTCTTACCCAACACATTTGGGACTCTCTGAAACACAGGACAAATAATCTCGCCACAAATTTGTATTGAGATTTAATTAACAGAAAGCACTCTATAGCACATGGATCAGACACTATGAGGAGTCACTGCTTATAACCACAGCATTTGGATACTGAGCATCCTCCGTTGTTAAATCCTTTTATAGAGCAGACTATTGGAACCATGAGATGTACTTGCTTCGGAGTTCAGCTTTCCTATAAGTCCCATGTATTGGATATTTTAAATTCCCGGAGTGACCTTTCAACTTGGTTAGATTAAGCTGTTGATGGCTTCACTTTGTGATTTCTGGGAAGCCACAGTAACACTTGGCTGTCTAGCCAGGACTCTGCCTGAGGCGTGCAGCACAGGAAGTCATCTTTGGAGTTGCCAGGGTGAGGAAACCTTGATTCTTTTTGCTATGGCTGCCATCTTGCTTTTGTCGTCAAAGGCTTTGGTCCAAGGATGTCTACTCAAGCAGCCTTTCTTTTTTTCTCTTATAGCACATCCATATTTGTCAATCTAACCAACATATAACATTGTTTCTAATAATAACATTATTTCTAGCCCGGGTGCTTCACAATGAACATCATCACTTGCATGTTCTCTGCCATCTTGGTAAGTCTGAGAATACTTTTGCTGAAGCCATATCTTCTCCTGAGAGATTTTGGCCAAAGGATTTAAATTCCATTGTTGACATTTTAACATTAGCCATCAGAAGAAAGAATTTGGAATGAGTGGTATGAGTCCTTCCTAGACTCTTAAAATTCCACCACCTAGTTGTTGCCTTATTGTTTATTAATTAAAAAATAGTTATTTAGTGCCTACCACTGGGCAGGTTCTGACTGAGGCATGGGGAATGTAGCATCCTACAAGAAAACTCAGAGCACTAGGACAGCCTAAGTACTGCTATAGGGTTGAGTGTGTTTATGTGTGTGTGTGTGTGTGTGTGAAAGAGAGAAGAGAGAGAGCGTGAACTACAACAGACTTTTACTTCTAATTTCATAGGGGTTAGGAGTTGTAGAGCCAGCAAATATTACTCTGGAATAAGATTTATCAGGATTTCTTTGCTTACCTTACAGCAAAATTTCCCAAATGTCTTCAAAGATGGAATCATATTTTTAGCATTTGATGAAGTAATTTAACTGATTTGTTGTTTGGCTAGTTTCATGTGTAATTAGTGCTTTCATGGAATAAAAAATTCCACCAATAAAAAAAAAAAGATGGAATCATAGTTTTCACAAAACACCAGTTAACATCCTGGGAGTATAGTTGGGGAAAACATCCACGTCAGTCACAAATGTCGATTCTTCCTAAATTAGTCTTCTGGAGCTAGCCCTTTTCATTCCACTGCTGGTAATCTAGTCCCATCCCTTATCTGCTCACAACGAGGCCATTGCAATAATTTTCCAACTCATCTTCCAGACTTCAGTGTCTCCTAATGCAGTACATCCTCTGTACTGTACTAATATCAGCAGCCTTTTATTGAGCAATCTACTTTAGTTGGAAGCGAGGCTCAGAGAGATTAGGTACCACAAACAAGGTCACATAGGCAACAAGTGGCAGAGATAAGAATTCTTTCTCTTATACTGGTGTTTTCAAACTGTGATCTGTAGAACCCTGGGAGTCTAAAGACATTCTCAAGTAACTTTCAGAGGATTTATAAATTATATGTTTTCCTTTAAATGGCAATCTGTTAATCATGAGAATATGCTAGACCACCCAAGTGACTGTCTCATAACTGAGGACTGGGACACAGTTTCAGTATGCCTGTGTTTGTGCTCATTGTAATGCTGAGAACAAGGAGTGCTACTTTAACCGGGATGGATTTGGGGGAAAAAAGCAGATTGAGGGGTATTTTTTCAGCAGTAATTTCAAGAGTCTCCATCTGGAAGAAAACTTTTCCACCTTTTCTAGTTCTAAGGTAATGGTTCAACTATAGTTGGTGGTTTACCCTCTTCCTTTGAGGTAGGTTGGGCACAGATGGGTGACACAAGGCTTGGGGAATAAGCAAAAGGGAATGATTTTATAGTATCTGGTAAACAAGAAATAAGATGGAACCCAACTACCAATCAGTCAACCAGGAAAAAACAAATTGGAGAAATTAAAAATACTAGTGTGGCGCTATGTCTCTTAGATGAAGGATTATTGGGTTAGCTCCTATCTAGATCTCCAGAGGCTACAGGTGTCTCTGAGTGTGTGGGAAGGAGCTGCCAGTTTGCAAGAGGATTAGTGCCTGTGATGGGGAATGAAAGGACAATTAAGGATCCTTGAGAATTTTTCAAAACAAGTCATGGGTGAGGATGGGAAGATAGAATGCAGGACAGAGAAATTCTTCAGAAAACCTGCCCTGGTGGATTTTCCTGCAGCAGAGAGAAATGAAGGTTTCTCTAACCCCTTTGTCTTTTAGTGCAATGCAGTGATTTTCTTTCTTTCTTTTTTTTTAAAAACATCTTTATTGTATTATAATTGCTTTACAATGGTGTGCTAGTTTCTGCTTTATAACAAAGTGAATCAGTTATACATATACATATGTTCCCATATCTCTTCCCTCTTGTGTCTCCCTCCCTCCCGCCCTCCCTATTCTACCCCTCTAGGTGGTCACAAAGCACCGAGCTGATCTCCCTGTGCTATGTGGCTGCTTCCCACTAGCTATCTATTTTACATTTGGTAGTGTATATATGTCCATTGCCACTCTCTCACTTCGTCCCAGCTTCCCCTTCCCCTTCCCCGTGTCCTCAAGTCCATTCTCTACGTCTGCATCTTTATTCCTGTCCTGCCTCTAGGTTCTTTAGAACAATTTTTTTTTTTAAGATTCCATATATATGTGTTAGCATACGGTATTTGTTTTTCTCTTTCTGACTTACTTCACTCTGTATGACAGACTCTAGGTCCATCCACCTCACTACAAATAACTCAATTTCGTTTCTTTTTATGGCTGAGTAATATTCCATTGTATATATGTGCCACATCTTCTTTATCCATTCATCTGTCGATGGACACTTAGGTTGCTTCCATGTCCTGACTATTGTAAATAGAGCAATGCAGTGATTTTCAAATGTGGGTCAGGGGATGGGTTATGTCAGACTTGCTTATAGTGCTGGGTAAACATGCAGCTTTCTGGGGCTGAATCAGAATTTCAGAATCTCAGGGAATGGGGCTGGTCGGTTGTAGCATTCCAGAAAGTTTTAGAGCATGTGAAAAATTTAAGATCTTCTGGCCTATGGACTTCCTTTGCAAGGTAGGGAGCAAGTTGCTGGAAGGACTCTAAAGTTTTCTTTTTTAAACCTGACCATACTCTTTGCAAGAAAAGGTGATTACTGATGGGGATGATAGGGTATACGTGTTTTCAACTTTACTACTGCATTGTTTGGGCTTTTTAAAAATGTAAAGCCCACCTAAGGGGTGTAACCCATTTACTCCCTACACATTAGAGTGAATGAGTTTCTTATGGACAGCAAGAGGGACCTGGGTTCCATCATGAGTCAGGGTTGAAGATATTGGAGGACAGCTCATGTTAAGAAAAAGATATTAAAAGAAAGGGTGGGGAAATAATATTTCAGTTTCTTGGGCTTGCCCATATTGTCCTACTTCTGAGGCCTTTGTGTATTGTCCTCACCATCTTTTCCAAACCTGACCCTTATATGCTGTTGCCTTTGCTTTCAAGATAGGGAAACTTTTTTTTTCTTCATCGGCTCCTTTTGGATGTGTTTGGAATTTTGCCTAAGCAAGGTCTGCCAAACCTGCTCCTATGTTATTTTTAGTATCTCCTTTGCAGACATGCCCTAAGGAAGTGAGATCCTCTGTGCATTCTTTCTTCTGATGAATATTTGATTGGCAACCTTAAAATTTTTCTTTGTGTTTAAATTATAAACTCACTGCAAGCACAAGGCACCTTTCATAGTCTTTTAAACTACATGTCAATATGTGTTCTTGTAGAGCTATAATTACCTATTATTTCATAGCTTTCCAAATTAAATATTCATTAAACAAAAGCTGAAAATTGTGTTAAATCTATATAAAAATTTTGATGTGCAAAATTCACTGATCAGTATGTTAATGTAGCTTTATCAGGGTTTGACTTATGTGGCAAGGAAGGACATTATATTTTTTAAGAATGCTTTGTTTTTGAAGCCATTCACGTTTACAGACTACTGCACATTTTCATAGAATAATGAATTATTATGTGACTGAGGGAGTTACGAAATGTAAATGAGAAACAATTTCGCTGTACTGTCTTTGGAGACAGGATGTGATTTTTAAATATAAATGGAAGTTTCCCACTTTTGCCCATAATCAGAATTAACATAGCTAGTGAAAGGGAGCAGACTGGACGGTTGTGGCAAAAGAGCTGCTTTCTGATATGGAAGAAATCTCTGTCAGGACCTCACCCACCCAGACCACTTTTGTTCATCTCGAGGTATTCTGGGGTGAAGAGAGATGAAATTACAACAAGCCAACATCTTTATCATCTGTGCAGACATAAATGTCCCAGGGGAAGAAAATCTCTAGTACAATTAGCCATTTCATGTAAAATTTTTTATCCTGGTAATACGTGAACTTTGAGTTTCAAAGGATCCTGCAGAAAGCCTGATAAAAGAGGCCACGGTGTCTTGCCTCATCCCATTCCCACCTCCCAGAGGCAACCATCTTTAAGTGACTCTGTTTTTAGTGTTTTTGATAGTTACCTTTCTATTTCTAAATAATACATTTGCATGCTAATTTTTGATTGGTTATTTTAGGATCTATCTATTGAGTACCCTCTATTAAAAGGAATATTATACCATTCTCTTTTTCTTCTAATTTTAATGCAATTATTGTTAGTTCTTCTGTTGGTTTCCTTTGTTGAATCTTTATAAAGATTATCCTTACATCTCTTCTGGTTCGGTCAATTTTAGACACTACCTCTTGATACCCTGCCATGTTAGATGAAGATCTTAGCACACTTACCCTTTTGCTTTTTCTTCCTCTTTTTTAGCTCCATTAAGTTTCAGCTCTTGGATTTCACTGGTACTCTTCGTATTGCCCAATGTTTACCCTTATGCCAAATATCCTTTACCTGTGCCCACTAGGGTGAGTATTCTTCAGGATCTAAAGAGAGTTCAAATGGAAATAATCTGGATCCGATTAGTTATTTAATTAAATATCCTTTTTTCTTATGTACTCAGATGCTATCGTGAGCATTTTCCCATATCTTTAAGTTTTAAACTATCATCCTTCATGACTGAAGACTATTCTAATATATTAGAGACACACTGAAGCCTTGGCTTTAGTATTTAGCTAAACACGCTATTCACCTTTGGTTCAGGTTTAGTCTCTGAAGCTCTGATAGATGAATGTCGACTTCAATATCATTTGTGATGTCCCTGAGCTTGTGTGTGAGCAGTGGTTGTGTAATCACTTATTTACCATCATAAAATGTCAGCATACCAATATCTGTAAAAGGAACACGTCAGATTTTTTGGATTTGTTGTTAATGTTGGAGTATCAAGATATTGGAACATTCAAATAAAGGTAAGTTTTATTCCAGATGTGACTTGGAGTAGAAAATCTCTTTATGTGCTTTATTCAGTTAAATCTCTCAGTCAAATGAAGTATAAACATATATTTATTTCTGCAAGAGTAAAATTCTGAAAAAACTAACATGACTGTGAGAACTATAATTTTATACATAAAAACAGCTACTGAGAAATTTTATACATAAAAACAGCTACTAAAATTGAAAGAAGGCCAATATGTATAATAATGGGACATATTAGCTAAATTACTTTAGAGAAAACCATGTGCTTTCAGAACCTACAAATATTTATAACATCAAATAAATTATAATACAAGGTACAGAAATATAGAATAGATGATATCAGAATTCCAATTTTTTTTTTTTTTTCGGTACATGGGCCTCTCCCTGTTGTGGCCTCTCCCGTTGCGGAGCACAGGCTCTGGACGCGCAGGCTCAGCAGCCATGGCTCACGGGCCCAGCCGCTCCGCGGCATGTGGGATCTTCCCGGATCGGGGTACGAACCTGTGTCCCCTGCATCAGCAGGCAGACTCTCAACCACTGTGCCACCAGGGAAGCCCCCAGAATTCCAATTTTTATAGAATTATTTGGTGTTCTAAAATTTGTAACATTAAACAGAATAGCCTGTAAGAACTGTATTTATTATTTTTTAGTTGTTTAAATCCATTTAGGTCATGAGTCTCTCAAGTAAAGGTTGGAAATTGTTCACATTTTATGAGAATGAATAAAAAGCAGAATGTCGATTTTACTGCCTTGAAATATCATGAAGGGAAAAACTCCAAATCATAAAAAACAAAATTCATCATAAACCATCTTCAGTCCAGAAATATTATTAATCCAATACTTAAATTGCACTGCTCTACATACTTTCTCTATATCAACTCACTTAATTCTCTCAATGGTCCTACGAAGTATGGGTATGATTAGCCTATTCTACAGATGAAGATGCTAAGGCTGCAAGGGAATACATCATTTATCTAAGGTGACACAGCTAGGAGGCGGCACAGCAGGACTTGAACTCAGACAATTTGACTTGAATGCATGCTTTTAGCTAAGGTGTCATTTCTTAAATGAGATACATCTGAAAATTACTTAGATGGGGTTCCTGGCACACGGAAGGCGTCCAGTAACAGTTAGCTCTTATCTTCAGTTGCTGGGGTGGGGTGGGGGATGCTGGAATGAGAGAGAGGGAGGAACCGATGGGAGATTCACCTTTAACTGTTCCAACTTCTAAAGGAAGGTACATGGTCTCAGGTAGCCAAGAAGCCAGCTTCAGCCAGGAGTGTCCAAGATAACAAATGCCCCTATTAAAAGCCTCATGCTTGGCTGTAGGGGCTCCTGGAGGTCAAGGACCTGCTGCAATGCACAGGCTGCTATAGCTGGGTTCCTTCACCAGGTTCGTTCTCACTTTGGAAGAGTGACCATGAAAATGGCTGCAACATTAGAGTTTCTTTAACATTGAGTGCACCACTTTCTGGCTTTGTTGGGGAGGATTGTGATGGAATGGAAATTTCAGTGGAGTGACACGTTAGCATTGGCCTTGGGGCGCTTCATAGACTTAGCTCTACCCTTAGATGAAAAGAGGGTTACTTAGGGTGGATACTTGTAAGCATTCTGCCGAGAAAGCTTAGTAAAACCCAAAGCCATTTTCTTTAAAACAAAGGTTTAGAAACCTGAAGGTTTTTCTGGGATTGGCATTGCATAGGCATAAATGAAATTCTTTCCTAAGGGCAGTCGCTGCCAGCTTACTGCAATTAACAAAGAACTGCAAACTGCAAGCTACTGAGAAGCCACTGAGTAGGAGTCTCGGGCCCAGATGTGAAAGATCCCGAGGAAATTCAAGCAGTGCTAATAGCAGTTGTGGAAGCTGAGACAGCTGTTTAACTTGTACCTAAGTGTTCATAATTTATTAACTACCTTCTCTGTAGTGCAGCCTTTAAAACGTGTGCAAATGTTAGTTACTCATGAATTGTTAACATTAATGTTATGTTACTTTAATGGGGTTATATGTTATTTATTTTTAAAGCTCAATTAATGTGTCTTTCTTTTGCCTGGGACTGGGGAAAGCCTGGCTGATTAAGGCACACGACCTTAACTTCGGGCATCGCTGTGTAGCTGAGCCCACCAGAGTTCTAGACGTAGAATCTACTTGAAAACACACTACTTCTAGAATACCAGCCATACAGACTCCACCCTGCAACACGGTGCCATATATCAGCAAGTTTCTTTTTTATGTCCTTCTCCCCACTGCTAGGGTTCAGGGGGTCCCATAGCCACCCTAGCACCTTTTACTGCTCCCCCTCATATGAGGGGCTATTGGATCCCAGACCTATCACTCACCTGAATTCCTATCAGCATGTCCCTTCTTATGTGTTCTTTCTCGGGGCTCTGCTGGGTGACTAGCTGGTTTTCCTAGTTTTTTTTGCTGTACGCGGGCCTCTCACTGCTGTGGCCTCTTCCGTTGAGGAGCACAGGCTCCGGATGCGCAGGCTCAGTGGCCATGGCTCACGCGCCCAGCCGCTCCGCAGCATGTGGGATCTTCCCGGACCGGGACACGAACCCGCGCCCCCTGCATTGGCAGGCAGACCCTCAACCACTGCGCCACCAGGGAAGCCCCTGGTTTTCCTAGTTTTGAAGCTGTGGAAAGATTCACATATTCTTCTTGGCCTAAGATGTGTGCAAAGAAGTGTTGAGACACATCCAGTCTGGGTCTACAGAAGTTAGCAACGGCCCTGCAGGGAAGTATAGTGTGCATCTGGTATATTTTGGGGTCTGTATTTGTAATTAACTTCATGACACACCTCCATAATATTTTAAAATTTAGAATCGTCAATAATTCCAAATAAAATGCAAAATTAATCTGAAATTAAGGCACCCAAAGGAATAATTTACATACATTTAAAAATCGTCTCATGATATATTGGGTTGCATTACTATTATGGCTGGCAGCCTCCAACATGGCCCCCAAGGATCCCAGCCTCCTGGTTTTCACACCCTCGTGTAGTCTCCTCCCACATTGGGTCAGAGGTGGTCTGTGGGACCAGTAGCATCCAGCACAAGTCGTGGTGTGTCACTTTTGACATTAGGTTATAAAAGATTGCAGCCTCTGCCTTGGGCAGTCTCTTACTCCTTTGCTCATATTCTCCCTGTCTTTCTGTCTCTGTCTCTCTCAATCTCTCTCGGATCACTACTTTGCGGGAAGCCAGCTTCCTTGTCATGAAAACACTCAGGCAGCCTATGAAACCAAGCCCATGTGGTGAAAAACTGAGGCCTGAGGCCTGACAGCAGGACTGTAACTTTGTAAGACCTGAGTCAGAACCATCCAGATAAACCACTCCTGGATTCCTGATCATCATGAAACCAGGATGTGAAATCACACATATTGATCATTTTAAGATGCTAAGTTTTGGAGCATGTAATTGGTTGAATAGTGTTTCCCCCAAATCATGCCCACTCAGGACCGCAGATTGTGATCTTATTTGGAAATAGGTTCTTTGCAAATGTAATTAGTTAAGATGAGGTCATGCTAGGGTAGGATGAGTCCTTAATCTAGTGACTGGTGTCCTTATAAGTAGAGGAGAGGACACACAGAGACACAGGCAAGAAGGCCATATGACAATGGAGGCAGTGCAGCCATCCTGTTGGATATTGAGTTTCTGAGGGAGGGGGTGAGGATGGTGCTGAGAAGGCAGGGGGCAGGGCAAGCCCATCTCTGAGAGCTTTGAATGACCAGTTGAGGAACTTGGAATTTATTTGGTAGCTCATGAGGAATCAATGGATGATTTTTGAGCAGAGAAATGAAATATTATCCCTTCCACGGTTAGTTTCATTTTAAGAGAAAACCCAATGCTTAATAAGGATATACTCTTACGTAATAGGAATTTAAGGTCATAGAGCAGGTTAGTGAAGATATTTGTGAAAGAGCTTTCAACAGTCTCAAATTACACCATGTAGGCCCACTACTGTCTTATGACTAGTCACTTTCCTGTGATAATCTGAGGTTAAATTCACTCATTTCTCAAAACCTGTTCGCAACTTTTGGGACTCTGAAATAGAAATTATGAAGGCCTGAAGGGAGAAAAAGGAAAGAAAAACAAGAAAAGTGAAGAAAGGCTTTTTTCTCTTCAGGTCTCCTTTATCTTTTGGAAAAATGTTAAATGATGAATAAAATATTTAAGATAAGTTTTCAGCAATGATAAAACTATCAGATGATTTAAAAGAGAAACATCTGAAGAAGCAGAAATTGCATGAATAGCACAGAAACTAAGACCAATTATGCCTACTCTGATTGGAGCCTGGAGTAAGTGAAATAAATTAGACCAGAAAAAGTAAGGTATGGTCAAATTAGACAGGGAGATTAGAGGGAAAAGCCAATTTTGTGAGCAATTCAATTAGAGTATGTAACATTTTATACCCTTCATTAACAACAGTGGCTATAAATTGTAGAAACATATCCTTTTAGTTTTGATTTCTCTGCAACATGTTTTTTCCTCTTTCCCCAATCTACATAAATGAAAAAAAGTTTTTTCCTTTGGATTTTGAAAATTTTCAGAAACTTTATATTTCTTGTCTCAAGGTATCCTGCTATTTCTCCTGCATCTATATCAATTTTCTTCTTCTTTTTGTGATATCGCTTGTAGAAATGCATTTCCTTTTAGTAAATGAATTATTAGAAAGAGTCTAATTTTTTATTCTCTTCTCAGAGGAAATTGTTTTCTCTGGTTTTGATTTCTGTGGTAGAGGAAAAATGATCCTAAGTGTTAATACTCTTTTCCCAGGAGGAAGGCTGCTTGGTGCTGCTCAGCTCCTGGCCTTGATGGTGGCGAGCAGGAAAGGATGGAGACAGAGAGAACAGAGGGCTGGGTATAATAATGAGACACCTGGGCCAGATGGGAAATGAAGAGGAAATGTTGAGACCAGAGAGAACCTGGGTTGGTGGGACACATAGGAACATTTCAGTCACTGCCAGAGGAATCTGGAGTGGGGAAGAATGATTTTTCAAAAGCAATTTTAAGGAAGTTTTGATTTGGGATAAAAGGTGTCACACCTACCTCTGAATCCATTACACTTTCCCATAAAAACATCTTATTTCCATCTGATGCTTTTACAGTCAGATTTGTGAATGTGCACCTGTTTTTCTAATTTGTCAATATGTGGAGATTGGATTCAAGGTGAGAGGAGGGTCCCTTAAGATGGCCCAGTTTTATTTGGGTCACTTTATTTTTATAAGTACACCATACTATGGCGATTAAAACTATAGAAAGAAGACTTTCTGTAAAAGAGAGCCATGACAACAGCTATAGAACAGTGTTTTTTAAAAATTTTATTGAAGTATAGTTGATTTACAATGTTGTGTTAATTTCTTCTGTACAGTGAAGTGACTCAGTTAACACACACACATATATATACATTCTTTTTCATATTCTTTCCCATTATGGTTTGTCACGGGATATTGACTATAGCTCCCTGTGCTATACCATAAGACTTTGTTGCTTATACATCCTGTATGTAATAGTTTGCATCTGCTGATCTCAAACTCCCATTCCTTCCCTCCTCTCCCCCTCCTCCCCCTTGGCAACCACAAGTCTCTTCTCTATGTCTGTGAGTCTATTTCTGTTTTGTAGATATGTTCATTTGTGTCATATTTTAGATTCCACATATGAGTGATATCATATAATGTTTGTCTTTTTCTGTCGGACTTACTTCACTTAGTATGATAATCTCTAAGTCCATCCATGTTGCTGCAAATGGCATTATTTCATTCTTTTTGATGGCTAAATAATATTCTGTTACATATATATATGTCACGTCCTGTTTATCCATTCATCTGTTGATGGACATTTAGGTTGTTTCCATGTCCTGGCTATTGTAAGTAGCGCTGCTGTGAACATAGGAGTGCATGTATCTTTTCGAATTATAGTTTTGTCTGGGTATATGCCCAGGAGTGGGACTGCTGGCTCATATGGCAACTCTATTTTTAGTTTTTAGAGGAACTTCCACACTGTTTTCCAATGTGGCTGCACCAATTTACATTCCCACCAACAGTGTAAGAGGTAGAACAGTGTTTTTATTCTTTAGTCCCTCTCATATTGTTCTGAGGTTCCAGATTCTGTGTTGTTTACCATGTACTCACAAACTAGTCCTCTCAGCTGTCATGCAGGATCCACTGGTTTTCTCCTTTTTAGTAAGTTTAGGTGATGTCTCTGGCCACGGAGGTATCACGGCCGCCATCATGTCAAGGATGTCTACTCAAGGCTCCATTGCTGGTATCCCCCAAGGTGTGGCTGATTTGGAAAATGCTGCTAATGTCAAGTGAAGACTTTGCCCCATTACCTTATGAAGATGTCTCTAATATCTCTGAAGGGACCATGGTGCTGCCTGTATTTGATTATCTTATCTTTGGCATTTCCCATGACAGATGAAATTGCTCATTGTGCACTGCACCAACTGTTGAATCCATTCTGTTCCCCTTTGGTTTTTACCGTAGTCCGCTCTCTCTAGGACTCAGATATGGGACTATGATTGTAGGACACCCTGGACTATGATTGTAGGACACCCAGAACCTGGTCAGCCTCAGAAATACTCCTTCAACACTGCTTTGTCCTGGGATCAACTCTGCCTTACCTTAAGACCTGTTCTGTCCCCAGAGGTGCTTAGCCCCTCATGTGAGGCTTGTCACAGGCCTGGTCATGCTTAGACTTGTTCAAATCGCAATTTAGGCCCTCATCCCAGCTTCATGGATGACAATTTTCACAGTTCTTTCATTTCTACTCTCTCCTTTGTTGAAATGTTAATGAGTATACCATTAAGATAATAGATTTCTGTCTCACAGCTGATAGAATTTCCAGTTTTGAAAGAGAGATGAGCTTGTCTCTGTTATTTAAATACCCATTTATATTTAGTTATATGTTCGTTCAACACATATTTATTTATTTATTTATTAAACATCTTTATTGGAGTATAATTGCTTTACAATGGTGTGTTAGTTTCTGCTTTATAACAAAGTGAATCAGTTATACATATACATATATCCCCATATGCCCTCCCTCTTTCGTCTCCCTCCCACCCTCCCTATCCCACCCCTCTAGGTGGTCACAAAGCACCGAGCTGATCTCTCTATGCTATGTGGCTGCTTCCCACTAGCTATCTATTTTACATTTGGTAGTGTATATATGTCCATGCCACTCTCTCACTTCGTCCCAGCTTAACCTTCCTCCTCCCCGTGTCCTCAAGTCCATTCTCTACGTCTGCGTCTTTATTCCTGTCCTGCCCCTACATTCTTCAGAACTTTTTTTTTTAGATTCCATATATATGTGTTAGCATATGGTTTTTTTTTTTCTCTTTCTGACTTACTTCACTCTCTGTGACAGTCTCTAGATCCATCCACCTCACTACAAATAACTCAATTTCATTTCTTTTTATGACTAAGTAATATTCCATTGTATATATGTGCCACATCTTCTTTATCCATTCATCTGTCGGTGGACACTTAGGTTGCTTCCATGTCCTGGCTATTGTAAATAGAGCTGCAATGAACATTGGAGTGCATGTGTCTTTTTTTTTTTTAACATCTTTACTGGAGTATAATTGCTTTACAATGGTGTGTTCATTTCTGCTTTATAACAAAGTGAATCAGTTATACATATACATATGTTCCCATATCTCTTCCCTCTTGTGTCTCCCTCCCTCCCGCCCTCCCTATTCTACCCCTCTAGGTGGTCACAAAGCACCGAGCTGATCTCCCTGTGCTATGTGGCTGCTTCCCACTAGCTATTTATTTTACGTTTGATAGTGTATATATGTCCATGCCACTCTCTCACTTTGTCACAGCTTACCCTTCCCCCTCCCCACATCCTCAAGTCCATGCTCTAGTAGGTCTGTGTCTTTATTCCCGTCTTACCCCTAGGTTCTTCATTACCTTTTTTTTTTTTCCCTTAGATTCCATATATATGTGTTAGCATACGGTATTTGTTTTTCTCTTTCTGACTTACTTCACTCCGTATGACAGACTCTAGGTCCATCCACCTCACTACAAATAACTCAGTTTCGTTTCTTTTTATGGCTGAGTAATATTCCATTGTATATATGTGCCACATCTTCTTTATCCATTTATCTGTTGATGGACACTTATGTTGCTTCCATGTCCTGGCTATTGTAAATAGAGCTGCAATGAACATTTTGGTACATGACTCTTTTTGAATTATGGTTTTCTCAGGGTATATGCCCAGTAGTGGGATTGCTGGGTCATATGGTAATTCTATTTTTAGTTTTTTAAGGAATCTCCATACTGTTCTCCATAGTGATTGTATCAATTTACATTCCCACCAACAGTGCAAGAGGGTTCCCTTTTCTCTACAACCTGTCCAGCATTTATTGTTTGTAGATTTTTTGATGCTGGCCATTCTGACTGGTACGAGGTGATACCTCATGGTAGTTTTGATTTGCATTTCTCTAATGATTAGTGATGTTGAGCATCCTTTCATGTGTTTGTTGGCAGTCTGTATATCTTCTTTGGAGAAATGTCTATTTAGGTCATCTGCCCATTTTTGGATTGGGTTGTTTGTTTTTTTGATATTGAGCTGCATGAACTGCTTGTAATTTTGAAGATTAATCCTTTGTCAGTTGCTTCATTTGAATATTTTCTCCCATTCTTCAGGTTGTCTTTTCATCTTGTTTATGGTTTCCTTTGCTGTGCAAAAGTTTTTAAGTTTCATTAGGTCCCATTTATTTATTTTTGTTTTTATTTCCATTTCTCTAGGAGGTGGGTCAAAAAGGATTTGTTTGCTGGGATTTATGTCATAGAGTCAGCACATATTTAATTAGCAGTCACTCTACATCTAGGGATTGAGAACCTACCAGTGATCAAGACACACAGAATTCCTCCCTTCTTGAAGCTTTCTGTCTCATGGGGGAGGCAGACAATAAACAAGTCAACCAACATTGTAATTTCAGATAGTGGTAAGTTCTTGGAAGAAAATACAACAGGAAAGGGACTCAAGAGTAACAGTGGGTTGGGGGGGCCACTGGTTGAGATAGGGTGGTCAGTCAGGGCAGGTCTCTCTCTCAGAGTTGCTGAAATACCAGACTTTTAGTGCTTTTAATGTCAGGAAACTCCCGTCTGGGGTGTTGTCAATGAAATGAGCTGGAGAGCTGACTCCATCTGTGTGCTGAGGTCAGAGGTATCATTTTATTTCACCAATTTCAGTTCAGAGTCATTGACATGTAAAGGGAAGGAGACACTGTTGGTTTCAGGAAGGAAGATGGGCCTGACTCTTTTCCATAGGGAAGTTATTGATGTTTCCAGTAGCCTTTTCTGCACCCAACCATCCTCCCCCCAACCTCAGCCTCAGCTTTCTCCTTCGGTTGAGGGTGAATTTGAGCACGATTTTCACTTTCTTATACCAGTACATCATGTGGCCCTCATTTAACTATATACAACTATATATATTTAGTTATTCAAAGAAAAAAATGCACCAGGCCTTTTCTCAGCACTTATATAGTCTTCCTAATTCTGTACAGATGAGTGTCCTGGATCACAGAGCTAGTAATAGTAATGAGAGCTACTCAGACTGACTGCCTACTGTGTGCCAGGGGCAGAGAAAGTATTTTACCAAATATTCACACCAGTTTTCCTGGGGGGCAAGCATTAGTGTGCTCATTATATATTGGAGGAAGTTGACTTTGGAGAGATAAAAAGACTTAGCTGAGTCACTCAAGTACTAAGCTTAATCTTCTGCCTGACCCCAAACCGCATTCATTTTCCATTAAACTATGATCATTTCTAAGGTGAAAGCAGATGGTGGCCTGGAACCTCTATTATCTGAGGAATGAAAGAGTAGCAGGGCCAGAATTCAAACTCAGGTCCCCAGGTTGCCTCGCATTTAAGTGCATTGGCCATGGGGGTCACACAGATTTGGGTTTAAACCCAGGCTGCAGAACTTTCTAGCAGTAGGACTATGGGCAATTTCTGCAGCCTTTCTGATTCTTGATTTTCTGGTCTATAAGTGGGCATGATAAATACCTACCTCAAAGGATTATTTGGGAGAGTTGTATAATGTATATTCCAGGTTTAGAGCAATTTTGGGGCATATGAATACATTCTAGCTGTTATTATTCTGTTTCACTATGGCAGACCCTAATATTGCCAGCGTACAGCTACCCTCCTCTTCCTTGCAAAGAAAACCATGATTCCTGTATAGCTGTCAGACAACCAAGGTACCTTGTAGGCTTGTCCCCCTCACCATCCCTGGTAGGTAGTTCGTAAGGTTCTCAGCCAGAGGTTTTCAGATGTGGTCCCAGGATGACCAGCATCAGCATCACCTGGGAACTTGTTATAAACACACAACTTCAGGCCCCACCCCCGATCTATTGAATCAAAAGCTCAGGGTAGAGCCCAGCAGTCTTTTTTTTTTTTTTTTTTTTTTGCGGTACGCGGGCCTCTCACTGTTGTGGCCTCTCCCGTTGTGGAGCACAGGCTCCGGACGCGCAGGCTCAGCGGCCATGGCTCACGGGCCCACCCGCTCCGCGGCATGTGGGATCTTTCCGGACCGGGGCACGAACCCATGTCCCCTGCATCGGCAGGCGGACTCTCAACCACTGCGCCACCAGGGAAGCCCCAGCAGTCTGTTTTAACAAACCCTCTGGATGACTCCAATCTGGGCTAAAGCTTCAAAACCACTTATCTAAAACAATTGTGTTAATCTTATTCCCCTTTCCAATAATTTGAGTTAAGCATGGACATTTGACTCAGTCTTGATCTCTAGGGCTAGAGAAGTGACTTAGGGAAGGGAAGAGTGCTAAAGTTTTCTCTGCCAATTTAAAGAGGTGCATGGGAACAACTGCCTTCTTTGCAGGATGCTCTTTGTTGTGTCTGTGACACCTGGTCCTATTCCTGTTGCTTTGAAACTCTGGGAAGGTGTTTTCTAAGAAAGCCAGAGCAGAAAGGTAGAAAACACTGGGATCTTTGTTGATGCTGCTGAACTGCTGAATTCGCCAACCTCCAGACTTCCTCTTCTGTGCGGTACTGAAATTATTGTTATTTAAGTCATTTTCAGTTGGGTTTTCTCATTTGCAGCTGAAAGCAAACTCACTGATATTCCCACATAACAGTTGTCTCTTATGTAAACCAGTGCTCTTTGGAATGTAGAAAGATTATGGTGCACTGAAAATGTGGGCTTTAATCACGGAAATTATTTATTTTCATTTTCTCTAAAGCTATCTATATTTATTTAGTTTTATTGGTGGTGGTGGGGCAAAGCATCTGTTTCTTGTTTCCTTTAGACTCTGAATGAGCCAAGAAGATGCCAAACACCTGGATGAAAGGGCACTAAATTTCTCATATGTGTGCAATGATCTGGATGTCTGGCTTCTGAAAGTGAAACATCTGGAGCACGAAGCAGTGTTTTCACTTTTCAGCAATATTTTGGTATTATGTGGAAACGATTATTAAGCAAAACCAGGAATAAAGAATTTACATGAGAAATAGGATCACCCAAGGACATCACTGGCAAGCTGTCCTGCCCATATAGCAATTCATTCATTCGTTTTTTTCATCATTCAAAAGAATTGAATATATGCCATGTTCAGGACATCGTGTGACAGGGATGTAATTATGACTTCATAGGTAAAAATGAAGTCGTGGACTTAAAGACAGTCTTTGTCTTCCAGGAGCATACAGTTAAGTGGTGAGTAACTGGTATAATAAAATATGTAAGTTGACGTGGTAGAGATTGGTAAGGTGTTAGCGTGGGTACGGAGAAGGGAGCTGCCATTCATTAGTTATTAAACACACATTCATTGTGTGTTTGATGACACTAGATGCTATTTCAGGTTTTGGGGTATAGCTATGGTCCCTACTTTCATGGAGTTATCAATCTAATGGGAAAGATGTGGATGTATAAACACACAAATAAATATACAATGATAAATTCAGGTACTGTGATGAAAGAAAAGGACTTTTCTGTGTTATCAGAGAGAGTAAGTGGGGTGATGAGTAAGTGGGGTGATGTAATTTATATACTTTGGGGGGGGGTCTGGAAAGGACTGTCTGAGGTTATGACATTTAAACTGAGACCTGAAGGGTGAGTGGGAGAGAGCATGATTAAGTTTGGGAAGATGAGGGGGAGAAAAGGTTAGAAAAATCATCTTACAGGAAGTGACACTAGAGTTGAGTCTCAGAAGTCAAATTGGTGTGGTAGAAAATGTCTGTATTTGTGCATATAAAGACTATAAGGAATATACTGAAAATGCTAACAGGATGTTATCTGTGGGCAACGAGATTATATATACTTTTAGTTTTCTTGCTTTTTTCTTTACCATATTTTCTGTGTGCTTTTTTAAAAATAATAAAACACTACTTTAAAAAAGGAAGGAAGGAGGTTGTTTTCATAAATGGTTGTTTTCATACAGGCAATGCTGGGTTGAGACTGGGGTGTATGTATGTGGCTGGGCAAAGTAGTATGGCCAGGCAACAGCCTGGAATATTTAAAGAATTGCTAGCCACCGATAGCTTCTTACAACCACAGCATGGCATTGGGGGTGGGTAGTGAGACATGGGACAGCAAGGTAGTCAGGAGGTCAGATCAGGAAGGACATTGTGTCATCAGGAAGAGTTTCAAGTCCATCCAGCTATCACTGGGGAGTAACGTGATCAGATCTGTAGTTTAGAGACACCCGCCCCGGTGACAGTGTGGAGATATGTAGGACACCTGCAGCCATCAAGGTGAGCAATATCCAGCGGGGCAGGGAAATGTTGTCTTTTTAAAGCAACACATTCAGTGAAGTGACCTGAGGTTTATTCTCAGCTATTCTCCGTGGCTTGCTGGTAAATCTGTCGGTTCTTGTCTATACAGACCAATACGGCTGAGTTGACTGATTAAAACATTAATTTCAAATGATTAACTTGACCAGTCTGATGCCAAATAACTGGGTGGCTGCAATTATTCCTTTCAGCTGTTTATTTCCCTGTAGCACAGACCCCGTCTCCCTTTATCACGGTCTTCACCACGGTTCCCTTGTGGATCTCGAGAGGACGGGAGTACCTGTCCTTTTCCTACCTTAGTGAGAGATCAGAATGAGGTAACGTCTGTGGAATGATTGATTTCCTCAGACACAAAAACTGCTGAAATATAAACTGTCATTATTATTTGCTCTGATACCAACTTTTTGTGCAGGTTTTAATTTTGTCTGTTCATTTTAACCAAATTTGAAGTCTCCATGACTACAATAGAAGAACAGAAGGAAAAGAATGCTTCTCTGTTGGAACATCCTAAATGATATCATTTATTGTAAAATGTGGATATTTTAAAGGATGCCCACATTTTAGAAAGGTGTAAATGCTGTTCATATGGTGTTCCAAGCCAGGAACACTTCTATGTTCTAGCTGTGGGTGATACGTGAAAACCTTGAAAAGATATATCAATAAGGACTCTAGAAACAGACTAAAAAGATAGCAGGATTTCATGGTAGAATTCAGATGGAACAAGATATGTTTATTTATTTAGCTTCTAGGGCAGGGTCTGACTCTCTGAGACCTGAGTAATAAGGTCAAGTGTGGCCATGAATTGACGTCCAAGTAGTTTACATTCTGAACACCTGAGTAGAACTTTTGGGGAAAACTGTCATGTTTTCTTCATGGATCCTTCATGGGTGTATGGTTAGCCTTTCCAGCATGATTAGGATATGATAATAAGTTAGCACCCTTTTTCAAGAGGCAATGAGTGTGTTTGAGGCTTTGCAGTTAGATTAGAGTTCCAGCTCTGCCACTGACTATCCGTGTGACCTTGGACAAGTCCCTTAACATTTCAGACTCACCTGTTTAGTGGGAGTAACAAAGCCCACCTTGCAGGGTAATTGTAGGGGAGTAAAGAAGATAATATTTATAAAGCGCCTGGTATTTGATAAGCTCTTTAATTGTTACCCTTACTGTTGTTATTATGTGCACTCTTAAATAGCAGAGAGCTGTGCTTGCAGTTACTCAAGAATTTTGATTTCTAAACATAAAACAAATGAGAATCACTAGGGTGATGGGAAGCAAAGGAGGAAAATAGACATTGGCATGGTGGAAAGCCTAAATTAGGATTTCTTGGCGCTCAGGGAGCTGAGATCCCAGGTCCTGTGCAGCATCTGGGAATTTGGGGAATTTAGCCAACATCTGGGGCCAGCATATCCCCGGCTGTTGATGCCAATGCCAGGTGCTTGGCACACAGAGATTAGGGTGAAGCTAGGCTGAGGCCTAATCACTTAGCTAGGTGGTCCCAGAGCTCAAGCCAATGCTGGCTGACCCTGGTCCACTGAGTTGCTGTCTTGATATTTGTCACTGGTGTGTGTCCCCAGCCACTGCTCAGTCCTCCTTTCCTCCCTCCTGGGTCTTGTCCTAGTCAGGTGTTCTGCTTCCAGTCAGGTACCCAGCCTGTGTCCTATTTTGGTTCTCAGCTTAAGGAGAGCAAAACTCCGCAAAGGTGAGGTATTTGCTAAAAAGGTGGGACCTGTGTTATTTTGCAAAAGACTCTCAGAAACTGAAAGGATGACATTTTAGTGGCAGAATGATAGGCAACAGGTTGATGTTTGGGGTCGGGGGCTCTGTCTGGCATTTGTGATTGGGATACGTCATCATGCACTGGCTACACATTCTGCTCAGAGGGCCAATCCTTGCCAAATGTAGTGTTTTTAATAGTGTTCCCCTTACTTGGAGGACATAAATAACCAGGGGAGTGGCTCAGTGCAGGGGCGATATTGGTTCATCACCTGTTCCCTTGCCACCGGATGCAGTGACATTACTTGCCGAGCGAGGTGCTTGTATGATGCCCTACTGCCTTGTCCGTCGGCTCAATTCAGGAATCCCAAGCAAGGGGGTTTCTGCCAGTGTCTCTGCACTTCCTGCCTTGGGGCCCACCCCTGTGGTTGCCTTAACAGTGCCTTGGCTTTTTGGGTGCCTGGTGCTCTGTACTGCCATGAGGTGCTGGGAATACGTCTGGAGAGGGGGGCAAAGAGTACTCCATAAATGTGGAAAATGCTACACTAGGAGGTTTATTTTCAGAGACTTTGTCGATTTCCATGACAATGTGGAAATAATGTTACTACTGCCTACATTTTCAGGATCACTTTCTGTTTCAGGCCCTGTGTTAAGCACTCTTCATGATGTACTGGGCACCTGTTGTTTTTGTTGGACCTGCATTCCTCCTAGTCTCTGGTAACAGCACTTGACTTTGCTCTTGGGAACCACCCAGCCCCTAGAACACGTAATCTTAGGGGCCTGTTTTATTTGCCTCCCCTTTACTCCATTGGTGAAGGAGGGATTCTCTCCAAAGTGTTATGGGGGTGGACGGACACATGACGCCTGACACTGGACAGATGAGATTGACAGAAGTTTATGAGTCACATGCTCTCGCAGGCTGGGGGAGGAGGACAGCACAGGCCTCACAGGGTCACATGGGGGCTGCATGTGGGAAGAAAGGGAACAAGCAGAGGCTGTGGGAGGCAAACTTTGTAGTATCAAGGGTTTGGGGTGCCCTGTGGTTTCCACATGAGGCTTGGGTTGTTTGAATAATTCCATGAGCTGGCAGGGAGCTGAAGCCAGCTACTCAGGGAGAGGCAGGACTTGCACTTGGTCTGTTTGATAAGGAGGGTCCTTTGACTAGGGGGCCCTATTTGCAGGAGCAGAGAGGGAGGAGAATTTGTGGTTAGGCCATTCGAGACCCTCCCAGTTTTCCCCAGATGTCAATGCACACATGATATTGGGTCTGAATTTTAGGCTTTATACCATTTCTGTAAATCCACATTCTGTGCCCTTCACTGGTAACGAGGATGGGTGTATGACCTGTGCTAGACCGATCAGGCTCTCTCTTGGAAATACAAAACATGAGTTGAGTGAAACAAGGTGGGAACAATGAATGGAGCTGATGAATCCCAATAGGGCTGCCCTGAGGAAATTGTTCCTTTCTGTAACCTGGAATCGTGGTGTTTCACTGCCTGTTCCGGGACCTGACAATTCATTTTATTCTCTTGAGCCTAGGCACTATCTTGTTAGTTAACTTGTCCAGAGTTGGATTGTTGTAGATGTTTCCTATTGATTGGATACTATGACCCTAAGGGATACGTGATTTTTGGTATCCTTTTTTTTTTCCCTCTTTTTTTTTTTGTGGTACGCAGGCCTGTCACTGTTGTGGCCTCTCCCGTTGCGGAGCACAGGCTCCGGACGTGCAGGCTCAGCGGCCATGGCTCACGGGCCCAGCCGCTCCGCGACATGTGGGATCTTCCTGGGCCGGGGCACGAACCCATGTCCCCTGCCTCGGCAGGCGGACTCTCAACCACTGCGCCACCAGGGAAGCCCTGGTATCCTTTTTTAAAGATGAGGAAACTGAGACAAAGGAATGTTAAGTTTGCCTGAGCTGGCAGAGCAAGTGAGATTTGAAAAAATAAGAATTAACTTGACAATAGTTTGCAACTCAGTATCTTTTTCTTTAAGACTGGGAATAGGTAGCTTGTCAGAATTTTAAATCCCAAGTAGGCAGGGGAGTGCCAGTGAGATACAGTGTTATCCAGTGCCAACACCTGGTCATCCCATGGTATGTCATCCAGTCTTTGGCCCTATGGAGTAACTTACAGTTCACCAAGAGCTAAGGAAATGCAGTCCCTGGATTCTAAAGGTGATTAGGTGTGGGGTGCCACATTGATGTGGAGATTGTAATTAGAGAGAGAAAGGTCATCGTCTTCTACTGGCTTGGGTGGGTTTGAGCCAAGCATATATTCTGTCCCAGGTGGGAAGGGTGTGCACGCGTGTGTGCATGTGCGTGTGCACATGCATGTGTACGTGCTTCATAGTTCAGATTCTTGAGTCTTTTTCCTCACTGAGCACTGAGGCCTGGCCTTTGGTGAGCAGAGAGAGCAGAGATGAGGAGAGCAAAATTGGTTAGAATGGAAATGATGAGAGCCTAGGTTTTCCCACTAAGATATAAGACCCATAAAATTAGGGAAGTGAGAGAAAACTGGACAATATCCTATAAAGGACAAAAACCCCTACACACACATAAAAGCACATCGGCAGAAGTAGGAGGAAAATCAGGAAAAAGAAGAGCCACTAAAACCAAAGAAAGAAAGGAGGAGAAGGAGCGCGGTTAGGTCACTCCTTCTTTCTAGGTCAAAGGGTGCTGGCTGTCCCAGCGTTCCGCACAGGTGAGTCCTTCTTTCCCCTCTGCTCTGCCTGTGTAGAGCTGCTCAGGGGAGCTGTGTGTCAGCGAGCAGGTGCTGGGAGCAGCAGCGTCCCCTTGGATGTTCAGAGGCCGTCACTTCAGGACACACAGCTCTGGGACGTGGGGAGAGAATCGGTGGTAGCCCTGAGCCTTGCCCTCCACTGGGGCCCCAACTGACTCCCCAGAGTTTGCAGTCTGTGGTTCTTAACTGGGTCTGAGGGCCTTGGTGCAGAAGGACACAATGGGCCTCTGTCTGGAGCCAGTCGGGTGGCAGGAGAGATGGAACTGTGCTAAGGCACGTGGAGCTAAAATTATCCTGTCCGTATTTCTGCAGCTGAAAGACACATACTGTGAAAGTCATGGGTATTATGCTGTCAATCCACGGATGGCTTTACACCCCTTGTCGGAGCCATGATTTCATCTCAGGGGTGGGGAAGCCCAGGGACGCCTCCTTGGAGACGGCTGCTCTTCAGTGCGGGGCTGACAGTGGCTGTGAGCCACGTCTGTCTCTCCTTCATGCATCTCCTTGAAGGATGCCTTGGGGCCCAGGCCAGGGTTTCCTTTCCAGTACCACCTGGGAGGTATATGGGCAGAAAGTCCTTTGTCAGGTCGCCTTGTGCAGGGAGGAGGCCAGAGTGGACGACACACAGAGTGCAAAGCTTTCGCAGTTGATCACGGCACTAACGAGTACTTCTTCCCAAGCGTTGCCGCTGCTGGAGTTGGACTGTCTTCGGTGAATCCCAGCTGCACTACTTACAAGCCCCATGACCTTGGCTTAACCTCTCAAGCCTTGCTTTTATCATTGGACAATGAGAAACTTACTTCATAGGTGGTTGTGATGATCGAAAGAAATAATCCACGTAAAAAGCTTAGCACGATGCTGACAGAGAGAAAGTGTCTAATAATATACATGTTCCTTATTGAGGATGATGATGACCAGATAGTTGTCTTAGGTGCCTCAGCCCTTGGACTTTTCCTGGCCACAGCATGGAGATCATCTGATCCCAAGTTAGGGGGTTATTGGAATGCTTATCCTGGTGGTGATGGGGGTGGGGGAGGGGGAAGACAGGAAAAGGAATAAGGATGGTTGACAAATATTAAAATCAAGTTGTTGATGCTTCTGGGCACACCCTATCCTGCTTTGTTCAAAGCCAATCTCAGATGGCCAATGTTCTTAGAAAGCTGGTTCAAACCACAGTGGCTGCAGTGTCTCAGTGGGCAGGAGGCCGTGTTCCTCAGCTGGACCAGCTCTGAGCACCGCGAAGTAGAAGGTTGTCTTTGTCTCTCCAGCCTCCTTCCTTGGGGCCCCTTTTTTTTTACAACGGCAGTATCCTCCAAGCCACGTGGGGTTGTCCTGTTCTTTTCTTGTTCTTATCAATACCTGGTTTTAGAACAGGATCTGAAACAAATTCACACTGAGATGTAAATGATGGACAGTCTAAAGTGTTACCTCTTCAGGGGAATTTAGTTTTTGAAATAAAATATACTTAACTCCCACATTAATTTTAAGAGTGGGGAAGGCATTCTGGGGGTATCAGTTCTTCCTACTTAGGTGGTTAATTACTTGCTCAATCTCAGTGTTCAAATCTCCACCTGCTCAGTTTAGCAGGTGGCATGGTTAGCACCAGTTGTACAGGGGAGTCAGTCTTTACAGGATGTATATTTTAAAAATAAATTTATTTATTTAATTTATTTTTGTTTGTGTTGGGCCTTCGTTGCTGTGCGCGGGCTTTCTCTAGTTGCAGCGAGCGGGGGCTACTCTTCGTTGCGGTGCGCGGGCTTCTCATGGCAGTGGCTTCTCTTGTTGTGGAGCACAGCCTCTAGGCACACAAGCTTCAGTAGTTGTGGCACGTGGGCTCAGTAGTTGTGACTCGCGGGCTCTAGAGCGCAGGCTCAGTAGTTGTGGTGCATGGGCTTAGTTGCTCTGTGGCATCTTCCTGGACCAGGGCTCGAACCCGTGTCCCCTACGTTGGCAGGCAGATTCTTAACCACTGAGCCACCAGGAAAGCCCCTACAAGATGTATTTTTGAAAAGTTTCTCAGGGACACTGGAGCACTGAATCTCCTGCCCTCTCTCCCTCCCTTTCTCCCAAAACTCTTCAGTTATAGGAGAAACTATAAAGTAGGTGGCTGCTTTTCCCTTGCTGAGTGATGCTTTACAAGAGGCATTTCTGGGAACTTGAAACCCATGGCAAGAATTGGAAGGGTCCGCCAGCTCCTCTATACACAGCCTTGTCTTGAGAGGAACTTCAGGGACCTCCCTGGTGGTGCAGCGGTTAAGACTCTGAGATCCCAATGCAGGGGTCTGGGTTCGATCCCTGGTCAGGGAACTAGATCTCACATGCATGCTGCAACTAAGAGTTTGCACGCCACAACTAAGGAGCCCACCTGCTGCAACTAAGGAGCCAGTGAGCTGCAATTAAGGGGCCCGCCTGCCGCAACTCAGACCCAGCGCAACCAAATAAATAAATAAAATATTTTTTAAAAAAAGGAACTTACTCTCCCTTGTCCTTTATTTGTGTTGTCAATGCTTGTTCACGACGCAGATATTTACTCTTACCTTAGTACTGATTCTATGAGTATTAGGGGATCATTTCTAAGGCTTTGGCTTCATGCTCATCCACATCAATACTGAATGTCCTAGAGTAGTTTTTAAAAAATATTGTGATACAGAGTAAGAATGTACCTAATGTATGTGTCATCTCACATAACAATTCTTACTTTTACTATGTGTAAAATATGTTGTTTGACCTCTGAAACCAGTTCATTGATTCCCTAGGTCACCTGCAGTGAGGAGGCACCTACCTTGCACACATACAAGCGAGCCTGTGTGCTGAGTGCCTCTGACCTTGGTGCTGATAATGGCCAGGTAAGCCTGGCTGGAGGTGCCTTCTGAGAATGCCTCGCTCATCACTAACAGGAGGCCACCCTCTCTCCCACAACACACCAAGGACAGCTTGGGGCCCAGATGCTCTCCCAGCAGTGGGGGCAGTGAGGGTGTGTCTGGGATTCACACGCTGCAAGTGACACACACATAATCCACCTTACCGATTCCTCTTGCCATCGTGGAAATGGCAGCGAGGGAGTGGAAAGGAATCTGTTTTAGTAGGAGAGTCTGGGTGAACGGTTAGTGTTACGGAGCCACACTTTTGTCCCACTTCACATGTGGGTCCAACATGGCTCTTGTCCTCTCTCCTGCTTTTCCCAAGTTGACACACTTGACTTCCGTGGATGACTGAATTGGGGAAGGCTCCTGCCCTTCGAGGGGCAGTGTCACAGATTCCAGGCCTAGGGATGCAAACGAAAAGGAGGGCTGGGACGGGCTTGCCTGGAAGCGGCTGAACTGAGAGCATGTGACACACTGAGTGTTTGCTTCCTCAGTGGTTAATTTATCAGTAAATTCAGAAATGCTGTCTCAAGGGGAAACCTCTCCAACCCATTATCGTGAATGCTCGTGTACCCTGGGAAGTGATTCCTCTGCTATTTTCTACAAGCTGAGAAATGTGCATTTTATGCAAGCAGAGAAACACAGAAAATTGCAGTATGGTTCTTGGAGAAATCCCTATTTATCTGAGCCTTGTTCGATCAAAAGCCACCTAGGTTCTGTTGATATTTGTGTTAAAAACCGTGCTATTTAGGCTCATATTTAAAGCTGTAGCGAAATTTCAATTGTATAAACACCAAGTGTGTGTGTACACTTCCTGAGAAGATGGCAAACCTTAAAGGCAGACACTGTATCTCATTCCTACTTTCTACCTCCTGCAAAACCAAGTGCCGTGCTGTACCATTTCTTGCCGTTCAATAAATATTTGTTAAATGAATGATGTAATTTGTGGCTTAACTCCTACAAATTTTAATCTCAAACCAGCTTTTCTCAACACTCAGCCCACTCCCTGCACCCCTCCCTGACTTCCCCATCAATGTGTGCTGAGGAAATGCAAACAAGACATAATTAGGAAGGTAAATGTACTTCGAAATGCACACATACAAACAAATGTAGGCCAAAGGCAAATTTAAATAGTTTTTTCAGAATTGTCTGTGGTTATTATCCCTTACCCTCTGCTGGCCCAATTTTAACAGACAATCAGGTTAGAGCTGATATCGGTTCTGTATTTCCACTTTAGAACAGAGGGGAAAGGTAGGAGGATGCTGTGAGGATGGTTCAGGAGAAAATAAAGTTAGAAAAACCCCAGAATTGTGTTGAGTCGAAGACTCAAAAACAAAAGGGATAGTATATTTATTTTATTTTATTTTTTTAATTAATTAATTTTTTTAACATCTTTATTAGAGTATAATTGCTTTACAATGGTGTGTTAGTTTCTGCTTTATAACAAAGTGAATCAGCTATACATATACATATATCCCCATATCTCTTCCCTCTTGTGTCTCCCTCCCTCCCACCCTCCCTATCCCACCCTTTTAGGTGGTCACAAAGCACCGAGCTGATCTAAAAGGGATAGTATTTTTCTTAGCTGAAGCCTATGTCAATTTATATTCAGGCTACCCCTCTGCAAGCTCTAATTCTATTTGTTCTCTCATCTAGTGTTCATCTCATCTCTCAGGGCTGAGGCTGGGAATGGGTGGCAGGTAAGGTTTGTGAGACCAGAGCAGTTTGTTACCCAGACTAGTGTCATCTCCTCTGGGGATGATAAAACTTTGCCAGCCGCCCAGGGAGCAGTTCTGCTTTATGCTTTTGCTGCCACCCAAGCAACTCTCCCAGAAGTTTGGGTTGCAGGCGAAAATGCTCCTTCCCCTTCAGAGGGCAGTTTGTAGAGGCTGAAGCCTGGAGGGCCAGGGATTTTTGCAAAATTTAGGTCAGGGCTCTGGCTGGAAATTGTGTACTCAGTCTGGACCATTCGGAATCCCTCTATCTTGTCCAGCATTGCAGGGTGCACGGCACATAACAGATACTGAAAATGAATGAATGAATGGGTGAGTGCATGAATGAACTTGCTGAAAACAAAGTACTCCTGCCTTTTTGTCATTGGCCTACACATTCCAATGACCCAGTGTACTCCCATTTAGTAGAGGTGACTTGCCATGTACTTGCAGTTAGTGGACTGTGATATATGTTAGGTGGATACGTATTTGGTGTAAATCAAGGGACAGAAGTTTTTAATCTCCTTCAAAATATTGGGTCATCTCCCAATGATCCATTCCTTCGACCTGGTCTGAAATTCCCATCATAATTATCACTTAGGGGTTAGATAACAAAGCTGAAGAATTGAATTTGTTTAGGAAGTCACTGGGAAAGTGTAACATTGATTTATTTAAGAAGTCACAGATAATATAAATACTTTACTTAGGATTGGACTTTTAACCCCCTCTCAGGTTAGCTGGTTGATCCCTTTGTTAACAAGTATATGAGAGGGACTTCCCTGGTGGTCCAGTGGTAAAGAATCCGCCTTCCAATGCAGGGGATGTAGGTTCGATCCCTGGTCAGGGAACTAAGATCCCACATGCTGTGGGGCAACTGAGCCTGCGCACCACAATTATTGAGCTCTCGCGCCTCAACAAGAGAGCCTGAGTGCTGCAAACTATGGAGCCCATGTGTCCCGGAGCCCACGCGCTACAACTAGAGAAGAGAAGACCCACATGCTGCAACTAGAGAGAAAACCCAAGCGCTGCAACAAAGAGACTGCGTGCTGTAATGAAAAGATCCTGCATGCCTCAACAAAGATCCCATGTGCCAAAAAAATAAGGAAAATAAATAAATAAAATAAATAAATATTTAAAAAAACAAGTATATGAGTTATAAGGCAAGAGCTTTAAAAGCAGAGAATCCAGCAGTGATGAAGAAAGATCTAAGGGTGGACGACAGCTCAAGGTTTCAGCTCAAAGGTTGACTGGACTCCGACTCCGAAGGGGAGACCTTTGCCTCTGCCTCTTTAGATAGAGGGTTCTACTTTCCAATTTTATCCAGACCTTGCCCCATCCCCAGCTGGAAGTCAAGATCCTTTTTTTTTTGCGGTACACGGGCCTCTCACTGTTGTGGCCTCTCCCTTTGCGGAACACAGGCTCCGGACGCGCAGGCTCAGCGGCCATGGCTCACGGGCCCAGCCCCTCCGCGGCACGTGGGATCTTCCCGGACCAGGGCACGAACCCATGTCCCCTGCATCGGCAGGCGGACTCTCAACCACTGCGCCACCAGGGAAGCCCTGCAGGAACCTTCTTTATGGTACACTTGGAGGGGCGAAAAGTTGCATTTGTCCCAAGGGAAGACTGGAATATGGCACGAGAGAAATGGTAACTCGGATCTGCTTTTTCTTCTGAGTCCGACACCTTGCTGCTGAATGAAATTCCCTAAAATGCAGCTGTTATGATGTCATAATTCTGCTCAAAGACATCCAGTGGTTGTTTTTTGTCCATCAACTCAAACTCCTACTATTCTACTCCATGACTCCAACTTCACTTTTTTGCCTTATTTGGGACAGAGCAACAGGTAGGGGAAGAAGAGGCCTAAATGTCATGTTGGACGTACTTAACAGGGTTTCAAGAAAACATGACAGTATAACCGAATCACTTTGCTGTACACCTGAAAATAGCACAATGTTGTTAATCAACTGTGCTCCAATATAAAATTAAAAATTAAAAAAAAGAAAACATGACAACCACATTGAGTACATTTATACGACAAATTTCTTACAAGGATTCACAATACATGTAATTTATTTATTAGAATTGGGAAGCTTGGAAAGAATATTTGACTGGAATTGGGAAAACTTGAATATGAATCCCAGCTCTACTATATTACTCACAATAAATCCTTAAATAATTTAGTTTCCTTCTGGTGTCTCAGTTTCCTCAAAGATACTTAGTCCACTGGGTTGTTGTGGTGATCAGAGTAGATAGCTGCAAAAGAGTCCTTTCAAATGCTAAATTTTCAATTCAAAGTTCTTTCAAACACAAAATTTCATCAATTAACAAAAATTAGAGATTTCATTAATTTTTAAGTAAAGTGTTATTCAGTTTTTTTTTTGTACTTAATAAAATGAGAAAGCTAGTAAAAAGAATTTGGTCTTCCTGAGACACCTCTGAATCCAGGAACTCTATTTCATGGAGGCTATGGAAATTAGAGGGTGGAAGATGCATCCTGCATCATCTGCAGGCAGAGTCCACCTGAGGTGGGACCTGGGGTCTTGACTAGAATACCACCCTGGACTGGCATCTCTTTCTCTTGAAAGGGAAGCCAAGAAGAATGATGCTCTTGGTTATATTTTAGGGCAGGAATACTAAGGGGTCAGAGATTGGTGTGCTTATTAAAACACACAGGGACATGGGCTTCCCTGGTGGCGCAGTGGTTGAGAGTCCGCCTGCCGATGCAGGGGACACGGGTTCGTGCCCCAGTCCAGGAGGATCCCACATGCCACGGAGCGGCTGGGCCCCGTGAGCCATGGCCGCTGAGCCTGTGCGTCCGGAGCCTGTGCTCCGCAACGGGAGAGGCCACAGCAGTGAGAGGCCTGCGTACCATAAAAACAAAACAAAAAAACCCACAGGGACAGAGTAACCCGATGATTTGTAGAGTGTATGTAGGGGCGCTGTTTGGGGGGTCAGGTTGGGGTGAGCGGTTACACCTGCTTCCTTCCATTTTCCAGGGCAAATGGCTTCAGCTGCTGCCCAGCAACAGCCAGCTCATCAAAGCCTTTGAGAACAGCTTTGAAAATGTGTTAGCCAATAGCCGGGCGGGACTGGCCTGGCAGCTGAGGGAGCCCCTCGCTGGAGCAGAGACTTCCGAAGGAACAGATGGAGGCCTTTCTCCCCCTGGCTGGCTCTCAGGGCTTGTAGGCACGCAGGACTCAGACGCTCAGACCAAAGCAGCTTCTTACCATGTTTTCGCCCTTGGCCCACGGCTCCGGAAGGAGTCTTATACACCACTCTGCCGTTTTCCTTTGTGGGGTGTGAGGTGCCGGATCTTATCCAGGGCAGTCACCCTGCAAAGGTTTGCTCTCCCATTAAATTTGCCTTGAGTCTTCTCATGTGTCATTAATCAAGCAGCTGAACCGAGCGGGCACTGCTGGAGCACAACATTCATTATAGTCCCCAAGGGATTCCTTTGACTAGATTCCAGATCTTTTGGTTCTTGGAATAGAGATATCCATGCTGCCAGGAAGACCCAAGCCTGCAGCACGTTGCAGGCAACTCCAGGGACTTTCCCTGTGTCCTTGTCGCAATCCCCAGGGTTCTGTGAATCCCCATGGATTCTCAAGGTCCCTGCAGCAAGCAAGCTGACTTTGGGAAGCAGCAGCCCAGGGAGAAGAGCCTCCAACAGGGCTCTATATGGGAGTTTCTGAGGACACAGCCATATGGCACGTATCTAGCCTGTTTTGTAAAATATTTTCCACTTTCCCTGTGGCAAGTGCTGGGGTGATTCTGCCCTTTTCTTCTTCAGGACTGGTGCAGTTTTGAACACTGGAAAAGGAGTTTGCTCAGTTAGCAAATTCACCCTCACCTAAGTAACATTGCTGATACTTTTTCATCTTCAAAAAGGAGAAATCTTGGGGAAAGGTAGTTGTGGCTTTAATCTTAGAGGGAAAATAATTATGCATCAGGGAAGTACTTAGGTTTCTCCTAGGACTTTATGGAAATGTTTTTTGGCTTTCCAGAGAGAAGGGATCATTTGTTCTTCAAGGAAATTTCAAGAAGATAATAATAATAATTAATAAATAACTTTACTGAGCATTTCTGTCTGGCAGGCATTACCGTAAGTATACTTAGTTATGATAACTTTTATGGGTGTAAAAACTGAGGCACAGCAGGGTTAAGTCACCTGCCTAAAGTCACACAACTTTTAAGTGGTAGAGCTGGGATTCAAACAAAAGCAGTCTGGCTCCAGAGTCTGCCCTGTAATGGACACAGTAAAACAAATAAACAAACAAAAACCAGACAAAGAAACCATGTAATGATTAGATGGTGCCAGCTCCTTATTCAAAGGTTATCCACTCATCTGTAGATTTTCATGGCTTTGGCTTCTTGATTTTGTATTTTTCTCCATTCTGTTGTCCAGCAGCCCCTGTGCCAGAGGGAAGCAGGGGAAGGGAGAGACAGGGAACTCAAATCCATCACTTTCAATCATCATGAGACATTCTAGTAAATGTCAAGCGGAAAACAATCGGTTAATTTGTGTCATCCTTTCCAGTAGTACCTCTAATTCCCTGAATTCGAGACGATGACACGTTGAAGTTTTTGGAAACCCTATCATTTCTGAGGCCTTACTTTTCCCTGACTTCATTTATATCATTTTCATAAGCAATGAGGGGTGGTGACCCACAACAACATTTTCTCAGTTGTAAGATTCCATCCCTCGATTGAAAGAGGAATTATGTTTTTAATATAGCTTTATTTTTTGAGGGGCATTGATGGGAGTGGCGGGGGGATTACCAGTCTTACCACATTATATGTACCTGCTGATTGTAAGACAACTGAGCTACAGAAATGTTAAAATGTGAGAAAAAAATGTATTTTAGAATTGAGAAAATATATTCTATTCCTATCATTCAACAAGGAATAAGCCTTGTTAAGGTAGCATGTTGTAAAGATTCTTCTTAAGTGATCTGCCCTCTCTGGGTATCAGAATTTTGATTACAGTTGTCAGCTGGAGTTCAGCCTTGTTCAGATATCTATTTTTAGCAATAGCTGAAGGTTTTTTTTTCATGACAAGAGGAGGATTACTTAAGAATAAGAGAACTGACTCATGGAAGGGGTCTGAGTTTCTTTCTTGTTAGGAAGGGGCTGGCTTCAGGGGTTGCCCCCCTAATGGGATAGGAATTGAGTGGAGATTCTTATCTGAGGCAGAAGAGTTGGAAAAGTCGGAGAGGTGAGCCAGGTTTGAGATCAGGGAAAGCAGAGAGATTCAAACTCCAGAAATAAATTTAAGCACCAAGACTGCAGTAGATGTGTCATAAAAATGACCCCATTCTTCTATCTTTCCCTATATTCGTGCCTTTATAATGTGACTTTGCAGCTCTTCTCATCAAGTGTGGCGTCTGTTTATCTAGCTCTTGAATCTCTGCTGGCCTTGTGACTTGGTTTGGCCAGTAAAGTACGGCAGGGTAAGGTTGTGGCAGTACCAAGCCTGGGCTTCAAGAGGTCTTTGCACTTCTGGTCTTTTTTGGGGGGACCTTACCTCTGCCATAAAAAAGCTTGGCTAGCCAGATGGTTGATAAGGGACATGTGCCCTGTCACCCTAGCCAACAGACATTCAAGTGCCAGGCATGCTGGCGAGACCATCCTAGACCAGCCAGGCCCTGCTGACCCACCAGTTGACTTGGGATTCATGAGCCAGCCTAGTGGAGATCAGCCCAGCCTGGCTCAAATCAGCAGGACCAGCCAGATGACTCAGAGATACATAATCAATAACAAATGGGGGTTATTTTAAGTCACTAAGATATTGAGTGGCTTGTTTCACAGCAATAACTAACTGACATAAAGACCAAATACCAGATTGAAATTAGGGCACCAGACCTAAGGGTTTAGAATAAGACAGAGACTAGGTTTGGGGCAACAGCTGTTCAAAAACAAAAGATGGGCTTAGAGGATCATTGTTGAGAATGGCCTTGGGATGTCTGTGACTTACCTTCTTGAGTAGCTGGTCGATTCTTAAATTAGATTTTTTTAAAAATTTATTGTATTTATTTTTATTTTTGGCTGTGCGCAGGCTTTCTCTAGTTGCGGCGAGCGGGGTCTACTTTTCGTTGCGGTGCGCGGGCTTCTCACTGTGGTAGCTTCTCTTGTTGCAGAGCACGGGCTCTAGGTGTGTGGGCTTCAGTAGTTGTGGCACGCAGGCTCAGTAGCTGTGGCTCGCGGGCTCTAGAGCACAGGCTCAATAGCTGTGGTGCACGGGCTTAGTTGCTCTGCGGCATGTGGAATCTTCCCAGACCAGGGCTCGAACCCGTGGCAGGCGGATTCTTAACCACTGCACCACCAGGGAAACCCTAATTAGATGGGTTTTGACACAGGGCAGAGGCAGAGTAGGGAGAATGAAAACTAGACAATAAATCAAGATTGTTTTGTTTATAGAAGTATCCCAAGCATTGGTATCCTTAGCACAATGCCTGGCCCTAGGAGGTGATAAATAAATACAAGTTGATTAGATTAATAAGTAAATCTTCTCTCTCCTAGAAATTTCATTTGTTCATTCATTCATCCTTTCAACAGATTTTATAGTGAGCACTATATATGGGTGTAGATGCTCATAAGTGGGCAGACATATGGGCATGATTCTGCACAGGTTTTGAAATTCCATATCTACCAGACACGGAGTATATGTAAACAATGTACTAAACATTCATCTTAAGCACGTGCATATGTACATCAAACTGCAGTGTATTCTGCTATTTACCTCCGAATCTCTCATATCTAAGGACTGGGTGTGACTAGGAAATGTCTCTTCTGTTCAGGCTAGAACTCTCTTATTCTTTCTTCGACTTCTGCAAAGTCTATTGACCACATCTGGGTCTCAGGACATTCATGTCAGATATTAGTCTGGGATGTAGGGAATGCTTTCTTAAATAGCTGTTTAAGAGTGATTGTAGGTAGTTCTGCAGTTGCACAAAATTCAAATAGGATTCCTGAGCTCCAAAAGCTGCACAGTTCTGAGTGTGCTGAAATGTAGGAAAGTTTGTTTGCCTTCAAAGTGCTCCGTAAAATGTGAGTTGTAGCTAGTTATTGCACGTCTATTTTGGTGGTGCTGCAAATGTGTCTCACTTGGATCTACTGCCAGTGATGGGAGGGGTCAGGACCTGCTCCAGGAAAGGTTTCCAGAGTCAATATGAAAAAGGGCTAATCCCTTTAGCAGAAGTAATGAATGCTGAGATATCTCCTAGGTGTTCTTATCAAACACCTTCTCTGATCATGGTCTTTTATTATTCTACCGAGTATTTGTTTCATGTGTGCAATGATGCAGGCCAGTGGTTCCCAAATCCAGTCCAACTATAGATCCCAGTCAAAGATAAAGTTATCTCTAACCACAAAAAATGAAAGAAAAAGCTAACATGATCCAGTGTGTATGTGTGCATGCGTACCTGTGCATATGCATGTGTATGTGTATATATATTTCTTTATATCAATTTCTAAGTACCTAAATGTGGATGCAAAGTTTCCAACTGGGCTTGCACGGGAAGAATTATCCTTCATTCTCAGATTGTGTCCTTCATACTCTTCTTGGCATTCAGATTATTTTATAAAATAATGGCAACAGTAGATAACCATTTTTAATGTTCTTATTTGAAAACATAAAGATTGATGATCCTGTGGTTGCTGCCTGGGAATTTTATAAATTTACCAGGGCCATGATTTACAGGTCTGGAAATCGCTGAAAGGCTGCACTAGGCACTGTGAAAGACAAAGAAGGATGACTTCTTGCTCTCCAAGAGTAAGCAATTCCTGTGGGACAATTAGACATTAGGACAAAACAGCTGGCAAAAAGTTATCTTACAAAGCTGTGTTCAATAAATGGACTGTGTCATGATAGGTGAGTAAATTAACATACCTATTATATTCAAGAAAAAAATTAACCAATCTGAGGCAAAGAAGGGTTGACGAAGGTTTCAGAAGAAACAAACACAAATCAGCTTTCTCATAAAGCCTGGATTTTATTAGTTGCCAATGTCAATTTTACTCATTGATATTAGAAATGAAGTTGGGGTGGTGGATACATTAAAAATGGCTAGTGTGCAAGGAAAGGAGCTGGAAGTACCCAGAGTGGGTTTGAAATCTGGGCTGTATGGGTTTGAAATCCAGGATGTATGAGTGAGCTTTTGCTGTGTAACAAAATATCCTAAAACCGAATGGCTTAAAACAACAACCATTTATTAGGTCATAATTATGTGAGCCAGTCGGGCAGTCCTTCTGATTTGTACTGGCTTAGCTAATCTTGTTTGGGCTTGCTCATGTGTCAGTAGACAGCTGGTGGGTTGGCTGGTGGCTGGATCATCCACTATGACCTCACTCACATGTCTGGCATTAACTGACTATTGGCTGGTTGGCTGGTACAGTAGTAGTGACTGGGTCACATGTTGCTATTCATCCAGTAAGCTGGTTCAAGCTTCTTCACATGGAGAATGTAGGACTCCAAGAGCAACAAGATAGAACAAGCCCCAATTTACAAGTGCCTTCCAAGCCTCTACTTGCACCCTATTTATTTCTGTATCTCTACATTGTTTCATTCCTTAAGCCAAAGCTTCCCAACTTGTTTGCCTAGTGTATACTGCCATGTACTCGGATATTCCTTCCCTCAGCTTTTGGGCAGAGTGGCAGAGCCATGGACCTCACTTACTCCAGTGCTCCATAAATTTTTATTATTTTTATTTTTTAAAACAAAAACAAATATATGATTTATTTCAAATAACCTAGAGAAATTTACCAGTGTAACATAATCAAACCAGAAATAATCGCTTGCAGATTGGAGATAGTATTGAAACTTTTCAGAAAGGAAATCCAAGAGAAAAGGGTTGTATTTTGAATGCAAATGTGATTCATTGTTCTCATAAATTGCTACTTAATCATGCAAAATCTGAGATTCAGAAGGAAAAAAGTCTTGGGAAGGTTATGAACTCTTTTAGTGATCTTTTTGTTAAATAGATCCATCTTTAAACATTTTTATTGCAGTATATCTGACATATAACATTAGTTTCAGGTGTACAAATAATGGTTCAACATTTGTATGTATTGTGAAGTGATCACAACAATAATAGTTTAAATCCATTACCACAAATAGTTAGTTTTTTTTTCTTGTGAGGAGAGAACTTTTAAGACTTCCCCTCTTAGCAACTTTCAAATATACAATATAGTATCATTAACTATAGTCACCATGCTGTACATTACATCACGTGACTCATTTATTTTACAACTAGAAGTTTGTGCCTTTTGACCCCCTTCACCCATTTCACTCAACCCCTACCTCCCACCTCTGGTAACCACCAATCTGTTCTCTGTATCTATGAGACTTTGTTTGTTTAGATTCCACATACAAGTAAGATCATATGGTATTTATCTTTCTCTGTCTGATTTATTTCACGTAGCATAATGCCCTCAAGGTCCATCCATGTTGTTGCAAATGGCAAGGTTTCATTCTTTTTAATGGCTGAATAGTATTCCATTGTGTGTGTGTATACACATTTCCATTCTATTATGTATATATATGTATATATATACCACATTTTCTTTGTCCATCATCCATTGATGAACATTTGTTTCCGTATCTTGGCTACTGGGTTTTTTTTTAAGTGTTTATTTTTTTTAAATTTTATTGAAGTATAGTTGATTTACAATGTTGTGTTAATTTCTGCTGTACAGCAAAGTGACTTAGTTATAGATATATATTCTTTTTAATATTCTTTCTATTATGGTTTATCACAGGATATTTAATATAATTCCCTGTGCTATACAGTAGGACCTTGTTGTTTATCCAACCTGTATATACTAGTTTGCATCTGCTAATCCCAAACTCCCAGTCCTTCCCTCCCCCATCCCCCATCCCCCTTGCCAACCACAAGTCTGTTCTCTATGTCTGTGCACATCTTAGCTATTATAAATAGTGCTGCAATGAACATGGAGGTTCAGATATCTTTTCAAGTTATTGTTTTATTTCTTTCAGATAAATATCCAGAAGTTGAATTGCTGGATCTCATGGTAGTTCTATTTTGAATTTTTTGACGAACCTCCATAAATGTTTCCCATAGCAGCTGCACCAATTTACATTCCTACCAACAATGCAGAGGTTCCCTTTTCTCTTCATCCTCACCAATACTTGGTATTTCTTGTCTTTTTGATAATAGCCATTCTAACAAGCATGAGGTGATATCTCACTGTGGTTTTGATTTGCATTTCCCTGATGATTAGTGATGTTGAGCACTTTCATGTACCTGTTGGGAATCTGTACATCTTCTTTGGAAAAATGTCTATTCAGATCCTCTGCCCATTTTCAAATTGGACTGTTTGGTTTTCTGATACTGAGTTATATGAGTTCTTTGTATAGTTTGGGTATTAACCCCTTATATGATTTGCAACTATTTTCTCCCATTTGGTAGGTTGCCTTTTCACTCTGTTGATGGTTTCCTTTGCTGTCAAAAACTGTTTTCTGTGTTTGCCATGATGTGAAAATCTGGGCAGTAATACTCTAAGCCAGTAGTTGTCAGGTGTGGTCCTAGACATGCAGCATCAGCATTGCTGGGAATTTGTTAGAAATGCAAATTCTCAGGACCCACCCTAGACGTACTGAATGGGAAAATCTGGGGGTGGAGCCCGTAGTTTATTTTTTTAAACCATTTTCTCAATGGTCACCAATTCAGCCTGAAATTCAAAGTCTGCCACCATCTTCATTTCAGTTATCACTCACGTTGACTTCCCCAAGGTATTTGACACCTGCTTCTCAAAAGCTCATCTTTCCTGTCTTCTATTACATTTCATTCCTCTGGTTTCCTTATCACTCACTCTGATAATATCTGATTGACTCCTCTTTCTCTCCTCCTCTTTTAAATATAGTCACTTCTCAAGGTTCTGCCCTCAGCCCCTCTCTTGAGTGATTTCATCTACTCCCATCTCTTATCTTCAAGGAGAGAGCTCCCAGCTTTCCACGCTTTTGCTAAGATCCAGCGCTATATTTCCATCTCCTCTTCGTCTTCTTCCCTGGAATAGTAACAGGGCTCAAACAATCCCAAACCAAACACATTAGTTTTCCTGTTACCAGCCTACATCTGCTCTTTCTCTTGGGTCCCCTAGCTTTCAAAGCCTGTTTTCAAATGTAAGATTATAGATCCCATCTCCCTCCCATCCTTCCCCATTCTGAACTCTTCCATCCCTCACTTCAAATCAAGACCTGCTGATTCAGCCTTCACAGATCTCTGTACTTTGTTCATCCTCTCTCACCCAGGGATTTACAATAACTTTGATTGGCTTCATTTTCCTCCAATCTCTCTCTACTCAGTATCTCCTTAACACTCAGATCTGGAGATTGGTTCAAGATGATGGAGTAGAAGGACGTGCACCCATCCCTCTTGCAACAGCACTGGAATCACAGCTAACTGCTGAACAATCGTTGACAGGAAGACACTGGAACTCACCAAAAAAGATACCCCATGTCCAAAGACAAAGGAGAAGCTGCAATGAGACGGTAGGAGGGGTGCAATCACAATAAAATCAAATCCCATAGCCGCTGGGTGGGTAACTCACAAACTGCGGTAAACACTTATACCACAGAGGTCTGCCCACTGGAGTGAAGGTTCTGAGCCCCACATCAGGCTTCCCAACCTGGGAGTCCGGCAACGGGAGGAGGAATTCCCAGAGAGTCAGACTTTGAAGGCTAGTGGGATTTGATTGCAGACCTTCGACAGGACTGGAGGAAACAGAGACTCCACTCTTGAAGGACACACACACGGTAGCGTGTGCATTGGGACCCAGGGGGAAGGAGCAGTGACCATATAGGAGAATAAGCCAGGCCTGCCTGCTGGTGTTGGAGGGTCTCCTGCAGAGGCGGGGGGCAGCTGTGGCTCACTGCGGGGACGAGGACACTGGCAGCAGAAGTTCTGGGAAGTACTCCTTGGTGTGAGCCCTCCTGGAGTCCACGATTACCCCCACCAAAGAGCCTGCAGGCTCCAGTGCTGGGTCACCTCAGGCCAAACAACCAACAGGGAGGAAACTCAGCCCCACCAATCAGCAGACAAGTGGATTAAAGTTTTACCGAGCTCTGCCCACCAGAGCAACACCCACCTTTACCCACCACCAGTCCCTCCCATCAGGAAGCTTGCACAAGCCTCTTAGATAGCCTCATCCACCAGAAGGCAGACAGTAGAAGCAAGAAGAACTAAAGTCCTGCAGCCTGTGGAATGAAAACCACATTTCACAGATAGACAAAATGAAAAGGCAGAGGACTACGTACTGGATGAAGGAACAAGATAAAACCCCAGAAAAACAAGTAAATGAAGTGGAGATAGGCAACCTTCCAAAAAAAGAATTCAGAATAATGATAGTGAAGATGATCCAGAACCTCAGAAAAACAGTAGAGACAAAGATTGAGAAGATGCAAGAAATATTTAACAAAGACCTAGAAGAATTAAAGAACAAACACCTAGAAAAATTAAAGAACAAACAGAGGTGAACAATACAATAACTGAAATTAAAAATACACTAAAAGGAATCATTAGCAGAATAACTGAGGCAGAAGAATGGATAAGAGACCTGGAAGACAGAATGGTGTAATTCATTGCTGCAGAACAGAATAAAGAATGAAAAGAAATGAAGACAGCCTAAGAGACCTCTGGGACAACATTAAACACACCAACATTTTCATTACAGGGATCCCAGAAGGAGAAGAGAAAAAGGACCTGAGAAAATATTTGAAGAGATTATAGTTGAAAACTTCCCTAACACGGGAAAGGAAATAGCCACCCAAGTCCAGGAAGCACAGAGAGTCCCAGGCAGGATAAACCCAAGGAGGAACACGCTGAGACACATAGTAATCAAATGGATAAAAATTAAAGACAAAGAAAACTTAATAAAAGCAACAAGGGAAAAATGACAAATAACATACAAGGGAACACCCATAAAGTTAAAAGCTGATTTCTCAGCAGAAACTCTATGGGCCAGAAGGGAGTGGCACAATATATTTAAAGTGATGAAAGGGAAGAAACTACAACCAAGATTACTCTACCTGGCAATGATCTCATTCAGATTTGATGGAGAAATCAAAAGTTTACAGACAAGCAAAACCTAAGAGAATTCAGCACCACCAAACCAGCTCTAAAACAAATGCTAAAGGAACTTCTCTAAGTGGGAAACACAAGAGAAGATAAAGACCTACAAAAACAAACCCAAGACAATTAAGAAAATGGTAATAGGAACATACATATCGATAATTACCTTAAGTATGAATGGATTAAATGCTCCAACCAAAAGACACAGGCTTGCTGAATGGATACAAAAACAAGACCCATCTATATGCTGTCTACAAGAGACCCACTTCAGACCTACAGACTGAACGTGAGGGGATGGAAAAAGATATTCCATGCAAATGGAAATCAAAAGAAAGCTGGGGTAACAATACTCATATCAGATAAAATAGACTTTAAAATAAAGAATGTTACAAGAGACAAGGAAGGACACTACATAATGATCAAGAGATCAATCCAAGAAGAAGATATAACAATTATAAATATATATGCACACAACACAGGAGCACCTCAATACATAAGGCAAATGCTAACAGTTATAAAAAAGGAAATCAAAAGTAACACAATAATAGTGGGGAACTTTAGTCAGACTCCCTGACTTCAGACTATACTACAAAGCTACAGTAATCAAGACAATATGGTACTGGCACAAAAACAGAAATATAGATCAATGGAACAGGATAGAAAGCCCAGAGATAAACCCATGCACCTATGGTCAACTAATTTATAACAAAGGAGGCAAGGATATACAATGGAGAAAAGACAGCCTCTTCAATAAGTGGTGCTGGGAAAACTGGACAGCTACATGTAAAAGAATGAAATTAGAACACTCCCTAACACCATACACAAAAATAAACTCAAAATGGATTAAAGACAAATGTAAGACCAGACGCTATAAAAATCTTAGAGGAAAACATAGGAAGAACACTTTTTGACATAAATCACAGCAAGATCTTTTTTGACCCACCTCCTAGAGAAATGGAAATAAAAATAAAAATAAACAAATGGGACCTAATGAAACTTAAAAGCTTTTTTTTGCACAGCAAAGGAAACTACAAACAAGACAAAAAGACAACCCTCAGAATGGGAGAAAATATTTGCAAACAAATCAACAGACAAAGGATTAATCTCCAAAATATATAAACAGCTCATGCAGCTCAATATTAAAAAAACAGACAACCCAATCCAAAAATGGGCAGAAGACCTAAATAGACATTTCTCTAAAGAAGACATACAGATGGCCAAGAGGAACATGAATAGCTGCTCAACATCACTAATTATTAGAGAAGTGAAAATCAAAACTACAATGAGGTATCACCTCACACTGGTTAGAATGGGCATCATCAGAAAATCTACAAACTACAAATGCTGGAGCAGGTGTGGAGAAAAGGGAACCCTCTTGCACTGTTGGTGGGAATGTAAATTGATACAGCCACTGTGGAGAATAGTATAGAGGTTGCTTAAAAAACTAAAAATAAAATTACCATATGACCCAGCAATCCTACTGCTGGGCATATACCCATAGAAAACCACAATTCAAAAAGACACATGCACCCTAATGTTCATTGCAGCACTATTTACAATAGCCAGGTCATGGAAGCAACCTAAATGCCCATCGACAGACGAATGGATAAAGAAGATGTGGTACATATATACAATGGAATATTACTCAGCCATAAAAGGGAACGAAATTGGGTCTTTTGTAGAGATGTGGATGGACCTAGATAGAGACTGTCATAGAGTGACGTAAGAGAAAAGTTAGAAAGAGAAAAACAAATATCGTATATTAACGCATATATGTGGACTCTAGAAAAATGGTACAGATGAACCCATTTGCAAGGCGGAAGTAGAGACACAGATGCAGAGAACAAAAGTATGGACACCAAGGGGGGAAAGCGGGGTGGGGGGGTGGGATGAACTGGGAGATTGGGATTGACATATATATACTAATATGTATAAAATAGATAACTAATAAGAACCTGCTGTATAAAAGATAAATAAAATAAAATTTTAAAAACCGCCAAAACTCAGATCTGATAATGCAAATGATTTGACCAACACTCCTTTATTTAAATTTTTTTTTTTTTTTTTTACCATCTGCTTGCAATGTACCCATTAATGTGCATCCTCCACTGCGGCCTCCTATCACACTTTACTTTCTTCTCCAGCCTCCCTAGGAAGAGCACTCACTGTTCCCCAAACACCTGGGGCACCTCTAGACTCTGTGCCTTTGCCCAGGCTGTTCCTCAGCCTTGAATTCTCCTCTCACTAAACTCCGCTGGTCAAAATCCACAGGTAACCTTCACCGTGCGGGTCAGATGAGGCTTCCTGTGAGAGGACAGCTCTGCTTTCTCACGTGGACCTGGTCTCTCCTCCCCCCAGTGTTTCTGTGTCACTCTTTGTGTCCTTAGTTCACTTATCTATACACTAGCATCACTTATTTAAATCTCTCTCTCCTTGGGTCACCCGAGCCATGACAAGGATGTCTCAGTCATCTTTGCAACCCCACAGCACACAGTAGGCTCCAACGATTGTTTGAATTGCCCTGATTTTGTTGAATTGGGGCAGTGTTTGATGCTGCAGTGAAATGGTGATCGTGACCCTTTTCAGAGGCACTGTCCTAACTGGAGCAACCATCCCCTGAGGGTCATCCGGGGCAGCGCTCATCAGGGCATCTGAAGGCAGACCTAAAGGAAAAGAACTAGCTTGTAGCGGGGAGGACGATCCTCTGGAAGTCTGTCGCAGTTCTTGGCCCCTGCATCCCGCCCCTCCCTCCGGAAAAGGCCCTCATTTGTGAGCTGTTTCCCTTCATTAGCTGTGCTTGTTGAGTCTCCGCAGCTGCACTTCCTTTGGTCTTCTCTGGCTTCACTGTTTCCTTGTTTCCCAGTCAGCCTCTTTCTCTGGCTGTGGTTGTAAATAGAGCCGATGACTGTCAGTTCAGGGACCTGTGCGGTGAACCGGCCGCACGTGGGCAGCAGGTAAAGTAGACTGGAGAATCCAGTGCGAAGTGTTGTCCCTGACGCTCAGAAGCTGCTGCAGGTGCTGGCCCGAGCTGCCCAAATGGTTTCGCTCTTCACCATCCAAATGGAACTTTACAGACAGAAGCATCCCGTGACACGCTCTCTCCATCCCCTCCTGGGCCTCCCTCTCGCTCCTGTTTTTGCCACCTCACACCCGTCACAGGCTGGGCCATGGTAAGAGGGGACACTCGGGCTTGCCTGTGGCGTGGAGTGAAAAATAACATGAAACATTTCATGCACTGTACTCTTCTAGGCCTGATTTTTGTCTCCTCGTCAAGAAGTTTGGAATTGTGCTTGGTCTACGTTGCCCAGCCATTCTGAATTCCTAAGCCAGAGTGGCCTGGCTTGTGGGCCGTGGCAGGAGAGGAACCACCTTGAAGCCAGAGCAGGAGCAGGGCCTTTGTCTCTCGTGTCCAACCTGGTCTGTTCTTGAGCCAAAGCAGGTTCTTCTCTCTCCCTGATGCCAGTTACCCTGCTTCACCCCCTTCCTCGGTGTGCGACCCAGGGAACCTCCTCCCTCCCCAACCTCCACCTTCAGACCCCTCTGGGCTCTGCCTCTCTCTGAATTCTGCAGAGTGTTGGCCCCTCGGAGGCAGCTGCCAGTGAACAAACTGTCAGCAGGAGAGCCACAGAGGCAGTGCCACCCTGCTCGAGTCTGCGGTCCTCCCCCGACTCTGCGTGGCAGTGCACATCATCTGTCAGAGTGCCCCCTCCCCTCCTGCCTCTTCCCCACCCCCTTCCCCTGGCGCTAGCTGCATTCCGGTTCATGAGCTGCAAAGCCAGGCAGGAGAGGAGCTGAGCTAGTGGGAGCCGCGTGTTGCAGCCGCTCTGCTAGGGGCCGAGGTGAGGTGAGCTGCCCCTCGGCCACCCTCTCCCATGTACCAGGAGGTGGCCGACTCTGTCACCCAGGGCTTCACCGAGCCATGCCCAGCTGGGGCTCGCGCCAGCCACACCTTCCCAGCTGCACTGCCCACCGCCAGACAGGTAAGAGAGAGCGGCTCTTCCAGCAGGGCCTGAGTGGGCCCCTGAACAGGTCGTCCTGAGCCACGAGTCTTGCTGGGAAGTGCAGAACAACCCAAGGCAGAAAAGGCGCTGTCCGCCCGTCATAATCCTCCTTCTTTCTCTAATAGAGCTCCTCAGAATGGGTTAAGTCAGTCACCCTTGCCAGGAACAAGGGTGCAGGAATATGCCCATTCTTCCCAGTTAGTGGGCGCTAAGCTGTAAATGTCCTTTTTTTGTTCTTCCTCCTCCTCGATCCCAACTCCCCAGGTCCCCTGAAACCTGCCTTCTGATCCAAAGGGATGCAGTATCTTCCCTCAGATCCCTTCGGGAACTCTGCGAATATGGTAGGTTGCTGTCTGGACCATGACGCTGTCTCTGTTAGTTTCATTCATGTTTTTTTCTGCTGTTGTTTTAAGCGGATCACCTGCACAGTAGTCTGGCTGCCCACAGGATCTCTTCTGTTTCCAGACAGCATGCAGGTCTCCCGTGTTCCTGGTGACTAACACTGGTGACACATTCCAACGCAGGAGGACTCACAATCACAATGAGTTTGAGGGAGATCAAAATACACTGGAGGTCACCAATTTCTTTTTTTTTCAGCTTTATTGAGATGTAATAACAAATAAAATTATAATAGGTTTAAAGTGCACAATGGGATGACTTGATGCATGTATACATGGTGAAAGAATTCCCACCGTCGAGTTAATTAACACATCCACTGGCAGGTCACCAATTTCTAGTTTAAAAATATTATTCCACCTTTTTATTATTATACATAATGCTGAAATCACATCATAGTTAAAATTTTGTTCACATTCTGGATTGTTTTCTTAGACATATTCTTAGAATGAGACTTGCTTGGATGATGTTTTTTTAAAATCGATACAAGTGACATATAACATTATTTTGGTTTTCAGGTATACAACATACGATTTGATATATGTATATATTGTGAAAAGATCACCACAATTAAGTCCAGTTAACATCCATCACCACACATAGCTGCAGTTTTTTTTTTTTTTTGGGCAGGTCACCAATTTCTAAGCAGTGAGTCGAGGACACAGTTACCACCTACAGGAGGTGATGAATCTTTGGCATCAGCTAACTGGGTCCTTCTCAGAGCTGTCTAGGGGGGCCATGGAGGAGGAAGGTGGCTTTTCTCTGTGTTAGAGTCACTCGGTATCGGTCTATTGTTTCACTCCATACTCAAAACCTGCTTTTCAGGTCCTCATAGTCATTATCTTGGAAAGCATTCAATCTAATGAAATAGGAAGGAAAGCCTACCCCATCCTGCAACTTGGGTCATTTTTTTTTTTTTTTTTTTTTTTGCGGTACGCGGGCCTCTCACTGCTGTGGCCTCTCCCGTTGCGGAGCACAGGCTCCGGACGCGCAGGCTCAGCGGCCATGGCTCACGGGCCCAGCCGCTCCGCGGCATGCGGGATCTTCCCAGACCGGGGCACGAACCTGTGTCCCCTGCATCGGCAGGCGGACTCTCAACCACTGCACCACCAGGGAAGCCCCACTTGGGTCATTTTTGAATTATTTGTTCCTACAGTTTTGGAAAACTCCAGGGTTGTCTTGGAAGATGCAAGAGGTGCTGGAATGTGGGGGAGTGAGGTAACTGTTATCATGAGCACATCTAAGTGCTTGGGGAAAGTTCAAAGCTCTAAACATGCAATGTGGTATTATGCTGATGACAGCTATTATTTTTAGTTTGGGCACAATAGCTCTATGAACACTCAATCAATCTGGCAAACTAGTTTTTATTAGCCATTTGCTCTCTGCTCAATCCGTAGAGTAGGTGTCCTAGAGGAAAGTTGATGGGAGTGGGGTGAGTGGGGATTGGAGTGTGTTGGGTGACTCCTAGCCCACCATGGCCAGGCAGAGGTAAGCTGCTCCTGGGGACCACGTCCTTCTGGCTTTTTTTTTTTTTTTTTTTTGCGGTACGCGGGCCTCTCACTGCTGTGGCCTCTCCCGCCGCGGAGCACAGGCTCCGGACGCGCAGGCTCAGCGGCCATGGCTCACGGGCCCAGCCGCTCCGCGGCATGTGGGATCCTCCCAGACCGGGGCACGAACCCGCGTCCCCTGCATCGGCAGGCGGACTCTCAACCACTGCGCCACCAGGGAAGCCCTGGCATTTAAAAAAAAAATTTCACACAGTGCCTTACACACGAAGGAATCTGAAAACTTCCTCATATTCTTTGTCCAGTTGAATTAGACCTGCTAACGAAGCCAAGGTGTTTCCCCTATGGGTCAGTGAGCTCTGGCCTGAAGAGCATGGTTCTTCAGCCACAAGAGCCATTTCACAAATGCCAGGGACTCCTGGGGGATTGAACACGAGTGTGGATGGACGGCACAAATCCATCGTATTTCCATTTAAAAAACCGTCCAAATGTGGGTCTCAGGGAGAGGTCAGCAGCAGCAGCATTGAAAATGATGTGACGTTGTATAGAGTGGAAGAAGCCCTGGCTGTCCTGGGTTCGAGTCTCCCTAGGGTCATTAATTGAATTACCCTGTGCCCTTCACTCAGGGCTCCTGAATAGTTTTCGTTTTGTAATTTGTAAAATGGGCACAAAAACAAGTGCCCAACTTACCTCGAAAGGTTTTTGTGAGGATCAACTGAAAAAAATAACGATAGCTCCCAATTATCAAGATTGCCGGGAAACGTTGCTAGGTACTTTCCTTACATGCTGCTGTTTAATCCTCCCGAATTCCCCAAACTGAGTCTCAAGGAGCTTAAGAAACCTGATCAGCTAAAGAAGTGAGAGCAGTCTGTAGGCTGTGACAGTACCATACAAATGTAAGTTTTGTTGTGTATCATGATTTCATGGCTTAGAATACTTGTCCTGTTAATCCTATCCCAGGCTGTCTGTTTTGTGCTTTCTCATTTCCCCTTTGTCCAAATACCTGCAGCTCCAGAGTCACTAGAAATGCTCCTTGTGTCTCCTCTGTGCCTGGAGGATTAGAAGATTTTTTGCTGTCCAAGAAGCATCAGCATTCTCATCAGAACATTTATCAGTGTTCTCTGTATGGAATTTCCACAAAGCTTTTGAATTCTTCAATAAAAGGTCCTAGAAAGAAGAGGGTCTCAGAGAAGCTGCATGGCTTAAGGTAGATTCCCACCAGGGCCTTGTCTCTCAAGGAGAAGTGTCAGAATTTGCTCAGCATCTTTGTGCATCAGAACACACCCACACAACCCTGGTCCCTCCTCCCGCCCCCAGTGCAGACATTAATGTGCACCCAGCACAGGCTCGAAAGCAAGGCATCTCATTTCCCGAGAGCTCCGTGAAGGTAGTAGCAGATCCCAGCAGAACTGTCCCCAGTCTCCACACCACTATTTCCTGCCGCTGTTGCGACCAGCCCCCGTCCCTAGGTCTGATGGCTTGTGGAGTTTCCTTTTTGCACGACTCTAGGTGGCTGGCTGGAATGTAGCTGGCAGGGAGGACATAAGAGCCATTGGCTGAAGTCATTAAAAATGGAGGATTAGAAAGAGCTTATTTTATATTCAGAGGAGGGGGAGAGTGCTGAAGCTGCTTTCTGTAGACCCTGATGGCAAATGGTAAAGCATTTGTTACTGCCTACGAAGGTGAAGAGATTGATAACCAGCACCCTGGCACTGCGAGAAAGGAGGAGAGCCACATTTCAGTTGTGGCAGTGCCTCGTGCGCTGACATCTCAGCCCCAGGGCTTTGAAAGCTAGGTCCTGTTGCCCTTTCCTCCGCAGCCTCCCCTCCACCCCTGTTTGGTGCTGGGCCTCTGTCTTCTATGACTCGGATGCTCTCCATGTTTTCATAAGGCTGAAGAATTTACAATCCATGTTTGCCTATATATCTATTGAATTTTTGCAGTAACACAGGAAGTTGGCGTTGCCTTAGTATTCTGATTTCAGAGATGGGAAAGCAAGGTCTTAAGCCAAGATGACCCAGCCATGAAGGGGTGGAGTTGGAGCTTGAGCCCTTGTTACCGGACGCGGGAGCCCATGCTGTCTCTGTGACTCCACGCTGCCCCTTCCAGCCAGCATCATGCTCCAAACATAGTTTCGCTCACCCACCTGATGGCTGGTTCAGTTAAGTTCAACGAACATTTACTGAGCATCTTCTTGGTGCCAAGCTCTGGGCTAGGTGTTGGTGATGTAGAGATGAAAAAAACATTTTTTACCTGTGTAGTGTACCTAGGTCATGTGATGGACCTATGCTGCCTGGTACATTGCGTGACCCACAGGAGATACCTAAATGTTAGTTGAATGAATGAATGAAAGAACGAATGAGAGGATATACTTTCCTATCCTTGGTGAACTTGAGAGAGTCTGGTTAGGAGAAGAGAGTTGCAGGCACTTAATCGTGCCAGGGGCTGAGGTTAGGGAAGTATGTCTGGGAGCACAGAGTAGGGCGCTTGCGGAACCTGGCTGTACAGGGGAAGCTGCCTGGAGGAAGTGGTCCTGAAGTGCAGCTTGAAGGGTGAGTAGGCAGAGCGAATGGTAGAAACGAGGCCTAGAAACTTGGAGCCGTGGTGTGTGCTCAAGACTGTGAACAGCGTGGAGTCACTGGAGCATGAAGCAAAAGCCACGGGGGTGGTGGGTGACTCTCCAGGTAGGCAGGACCCAGCTCTTGGGGAGTTTATGTGTCAGAATCTTTTTTTTTCTCTTCTTTTTTTTTTGGCTGCGTTGGGTCTTCGTTGCTGCGTGCAGGCTTTCTCTAGTTGCAGTGAGTGGGGGCTACTCTCAGTGGCGGTGCGCGGGCTTCTCCTTGCAGTAGCTTCTCTTGTTGTGGAGCACAGGCTCTAGGCAGGCAGGCTTCAGTAGTTGTGGCTCGCGGGCTTCAGTAGTTGTGGCACGTGGGCTTCAGTAGTTGTGGCGTACGGGCTCTAGAGCGCAGGCTCAGTAGTTGTGGCACGCGGGCTTAGTTGCTCTGTGGCATGTGGGATCTTCCCGGACCAGGGCTCGAACCCGTGTCGCCCGCATTGGCAGGCGGATTCTTAACCACTGCGCCACCAGGGAAGTCTTATGTGTCAGAATTTTTATTCAAGCTCAAACTTTATCCTCAGGCTAGCGGGGCTTATAGGTTGTAAGGGGAAGGGAACATAATCACATTTGTGATTTAAACAGGAGATTATGGCTGCAGAATGGAGTTGAATTTAAGGAGGAATCCTGGATCACAGATCATGAGGACAAGAACTAGGGACCTCGAGCCAGGACGTGAACCAGAGCAGTGGTAGCAAGGATGGAGTGGAGGCAGGTGTAAAAACTATGAAGGAGATTTAATCAGTATGATTTGGTAACTGGTTGACTATGAGAGATGACAGAAAAGGTGTCATCTCTAATTACTTCCCTATTTTTGGCTTGAGTTACTCAGTGGATGGTGGTGCCAGAAACTGAAACCAGGGCTTCCAGAGGAAGCCAAGATTTGTGTGTGTGGCAGGTAGGGTGGGGCATAAAATGGGTCAGGAAAAGAAAGGGATATGGTGTGCTCGATTTTTAGATACATTTGCATTTGTCGTACCTGGGGAATATCTGAGGGGTATGTTCAGCAACCCATGGGCTATAAGAATGTTTACACCTGGCAGGGGGCCCAGAATTAGAGGAAAGTATTTAGAGATGGTCAGTATAGCCGTGTAGTTAGGACTGTGGACAAGAATGAGATTGCTGAAGAAGCATTTAAGGAGAGAAGGGCAGGGAGCCAAGGTTAGAGGGCAGGAGAGTATCAACTTTTATGGGGGAGGAGGAGGCAGCAAAGGAGACCAAGGGACAGGGCAGTTAGGAGAGTGTAAGGTCGGGGAGGTGAAGAGAGTAGAGATGCTAGAAGTGAACGGTCATGGTGGTGAATGCAGTGAAGAGGTCCTTAAGGACAAGGGAGTCCTCACAGGATGGGAGTCGCTCTTTCAAGGGAGTGGTAGGGATGGATGCCAATTGTGAAGGATTGAGGACGGGATAGGAAGCAGGGAAACGGGAGATTCTCTCAGACAGCTTTGCTGGCAAAGAGAGGAATACCCAAGAGAGAATGTTTTTTAAATGAAAGAGTATTTTTATTTGTAAGTATAATGGGAGAGAGAGAGAGAATAAAGATAGAGACGAGAGTTGATAAAGCAAGGTAAGTGGGGAAGGAGGGGCTCGAAGCTAAGGAGGAAGAATTTGCCCTGAATAGACACATCTGAGAGGGGTGGATGTGTGTAAATGTGGACAGACTTGTAGGGGAGGAGATGGGGAAAGAGGCTGAGGTATTTCGTTCCTGAGGCCTGGATTATCTTGATGAAACAGGAGATGAGGCTGTGGGCGTGTGAAAGATTGTGTTACATGAGCCCTCTCTGTACTGTGGCTTCCTGCCCTTCAGCTGCCTTTACAGAAGTCAGCTGGCCACTGGGAAGCTGATTTGTAAAAACTGAGTTCGCTGTTTAAGGCTGAGGTCATAATAAGGACAGAGAAGTGTTGGGGAGGTAAGCGAACAGATCATCCTTTGCATCCTCAGCTGAGATTGACTTACTGCCCTCCTGGATTCTGGGTGTGTAGGTGAGCAGGTCAGCAGCAGGAAGAAAGGAGGTAGCTGGATTCTGCCCCAGCAGCTCTGGGCTTGAGTCCTGGCTATGACTCTAAGAAACGTGACTTTGGGCAAAGTCTTTAAAGTTTAGTTTCTGTAGGTGATAGCTAAGAGTTATACCCACTCTAACCTCGATGAATTTTGGCACCTACTTCCTAGGAGTCAAATAATAGTTTTTTTGGAAAATTGATTTATTTATGGGGAAGAAAATTTACAATGGAAAATATACAGGAAGTCAATTCCCATTTAAATTGCACTTTTCTTCCGTATTTTGATTTCCTTGCACTAATGGTTTACACATGGTATGCTCATTTTACTACAGCACATATTGTTACTGGTCACACTACTTAAAACATTTTTTATGCATAATATCAAATATACACGAGTCAAGAAAATAGGACAATGATCCCCTCTGCACCTACCACTCAGCTTCGACCCCCTTGCAGTCCCCACCCTAGATGATTTTGAAGCAGTTCCCAGATAGCATATCATTTCAATGCTAAATATTTCCAAGTGTATTTCTAAAGAAGAAGGTTGCTTAAGGAAGAAAAGTCTCAATATCAATATCACACTAATGACAATATCTAATCAGGGCTCACATTTCCATACTTGTCTCATTATATTTTTATGGTTTTAATACGAATCAGGATGCAAATTAAATTCCATATACTACATTAGGTTGATGTGCTTCTTAAGATTTTTTTTTTTTTTTTACCACCGATGACCATTGTCTGAGAGATAACCCTGTTATCCTACAATATCTCCTGATTTCATGTAATTTCCCCCAGTGTCGGTCTGCCATTTAATTTTAGATCCAAGGCACAATTGCAGTTTAGACACCAAAGCCTCCAAAGTTTCATTGTAAAGTTCCTCTAGACACACTTCGAAGGAGAAGTATAAAAATAATCAATAAAGAAAAGAGGCTAGAAAGAAGAAAAGGTGCAGGGAGCGGTAAGGAGACACATGAAGGCGCAAGAGGAACAAAAGAAAAGGAAAAAAGTAATAGAGACTTATGTAACCCACGATCCACCAAGGTTGAGAATCCTTACAGATGTGTTTCATACACTTTTTGCTGTCACCTAGATTAGCGGGTGGCAAACGTTAATCTTTAAATAATAACATCTATTTATTTGGTGTGTTTTCCCAAACAGCTTATCAAATAGCTGAGCAGGTATCGTGGAAGTAATCCTCTTTGTAAAGTAGGGAAGCAGTAGGAATTCTAATTCCCATTTTACAGATGATGAGACAGTTGGTACGGCTAATAATAGTGGCTCACAGTCATTTGCCATTTGTCAAACATTGTGCTAAACTCGATGACATTATCTAATTTAATCCTTATAACAAGCTGATGACATTGGTATAAGGATCATTATAAGCCTTATAACAAGCCGATGACATTGGTATAAGGATCGTTACAATCCTTATAACAAGCCGATGACATGATGAAAATAACATTCAAGAGAGGGAGAGTAACTTGCCCACAGTTACAGATCTGGAAAATCAAGGAGTGGGGATGGAAACTCCGGGATGTCAAACCCACTGTTCTTTCTTTCCAGGTCAGTCTACTAAGTCATCAATCTTGTTTTGCATACACTTGCTCACTGGCAAAATTCCATTTAAAGAGAAGCTCAGAACATCACTAAATATAATAACAGGGTACAGTGTGCTGGAATTTGCAGAGCATTTTCCTTCCCACAGACTGTCTCTTTTCTTTCTTTTAACCATCTTGAAAAATAGGGCAGGTGTGTTAATTTGTGTTTTACAGATGAGGAAATGGAAATAAATGCAAAGCTTTTGATTATGTTAGTAATCAGGCAGCTAGTAAGGGCAGTTAGTATCACGGAGCTACTTAATGGCAGAGTTAGGACCAGAGGCCCTTTCTTCTGACTCCACATCCCGTGCTTCTCGGGTCCTCTTTGCAAATCTCATGGGCCCACACCTTTAGCTGCTACTTTTTTCCATGTCCCCTCTGCTGTTCCTTGTGCGAAGTCAAGCAGGCTTATTACAAATTAAATATCTGGATGCTTGAACTGATGAACAGGAAATGAGGCTGCTAATGCTCAGAGGAATGGAATCGAGATGCATTTTTTTAGCAGAATTTTGGGCCAAGTGGCCTCTTTCTGTCCTTCCTTTCCCTGTGTCCTTCCAGTCTCCATGGAAACCCCAAATCAATGTGGCATATGTTGATTCATGTTTCTACTGTTACTAGGAAGCTACAAACTGGAAACTGCTTTTAAAAGATTTGTGGAAAAGCTTTAGCATGCTCACCAGAATTCAAATCTAATATCAAAATGACTTTTTAAAAAAGCTTTTAATGTGGTCCTATCCTAGGTGGTATGTTGATTCAATAAGCACACAGGGGGCATTTGGCAATAAACCTCCTCTTCCACTGTCGTGGCTTTTAAAAATATTATACTGCAGGCTATAATTCCCTTTATCTTCAATGTAATTACATTTCTGTGGCCTGTGTGACAATGGCAGGTGTCCTTTTGCTCTTGATTAATTCCACTCTGCCCTGACCAGGCTGTTGGGAACAATAGTTTGCAGATGCTGTAGGTACCTGTGCTGCTGCCCCTGGGTGTCATTAGCATTAGACTGACTTCCTTCTTGACCTGGAGACTGTAGAAGTCTGGTGTGTTTCTGTCATAAGGAATCCTTGGTGATTTTCCACATTTTCTCATGCACTCAAAATCAAATACAGCTGACATTTATTAAACACCTGCTCCATACAAGGCAATGAGAATTTATAGCAAGGGGAGTAAGTCAGAGAGCCTGTCTGTGCGGAGCACACAGTCATTTGGGAGCATCTGAAAACATAAATCACAAGGATAAACTACAGGCTGTGATGCAGGCTGTCAGAGAATCACACAGCACAGCGGTGGTGTTGGGATGGGGGGATTCCTCCTGATTGAGGAAGTTCTGGAAAAGCTTTGGAAAGGAGAAATTTTAGCTTGGAGGTATTGGGTTTTGAGAAGGAGCTAGGAGTTAAGAAGCAGACCCAGGGTGGGGACATTCGGGGCAGAGAGACCAGCAGAGGAATCAGGTGTGTGCTTGCGTGCATGCGTATGTCTCTGTGTGTGTGTGTGTGTGCACGCACACGCGCGTGTGTACGATGGGATATGAGACTGGATAGATAAATGGGACCAAATTATTGGACCGTCAGGCCGGACAGAGAGCTACAACGGAGCCCATCAAAGACTATTATACTGATGACCTGCTTTATGGTATCTATTCAGTGGGTAACTCTCATGGAAGTGGAGTGTACCAGGACGTTTGTGGGGAATGCGGGTGATGAAACGGGGGCAGGAAGATCAGTTAGTGAGGAGTGGGTGGAAGGGCATGCATTGTACTGGGTGCTGCTAACCTCTGACATGGCAGTGTCAACGGATGGGAGAGGATGAAACTGAGAAATATATCAGAAATACAATGACAAGGTTTAAAAACCAATTCAGGGCTTCCCTGGTGGCGCAGTGGTTGAGAGTCCGCCTGCCGATGCAGGGGACGCGGGTTCGTGCCCCAGTCTGGGAAGATCCCACATGCCGCGGAGTGGCTGGGCCTGTGAGCCATGGCCGCTGAGCCTGCGCGTCCAGAGCCTGTGCTCCGCAGCGGGAGAGGGCACAACAGTGAGGGGCCCGTGTACCGCAAAAAAAAAAAAAAAAAAATTCAGCAAGGGGAATGGAGGAAAAGAAACCCAAAATACCTGCACTTGTTACCCTGAGTGGCTAGAACAGAGTGACGTCATGAACACTTGGAGGGGAAGGTGGTTGTTTTGGGGGCAGTCGAGTCTGTGGGGTCTGAGAGGGGTGGGGCTGTCTAGAAGACCTCTGGAAATGCAGCGTGCAGCTCAAGAGAGGCAGGACCAAAGCACTGATTCTGGAGAGAAGCCGTGGCCGGTGCCTGAGAGGACTGGGTGTCCCAGAGCAAAAGCAGAGGGGGATAAGCAACAAGGTACAGGGCAGCCCGTGATGCCAGAGCAGGGCTTATCATGACTGTTTTCCTGGGAAAAACCATGTGTCTCGAACAGCGGCAATGTTCTGCGCCCAGTCTTCAGCCAGCAACTCAGGAGCAGTAACCAGAGAAGGATCCAGAGCTCTGCATCCCTGGACCAGAGTCCAAATAGCGAGTGCCTTTCTCATTAGCCCTCCAACCTGCTTGCCTTTTCCTGCCTCTCTCCTTCAGGAAAGAAGACCATGCCAGGATGCTTACCCCTTTGGTCCGGCTTAATTCCACGCCCCTCCCCGACCCCAGGTGTTCTTTATGTACCTGCCTCTATAGGAAGGAAGATTAAGTGAGAGTCCTCCCTTGAGAGGGGCCTGTACTAGGTCTGTGCTGCTCAAACTGGGTGCTGTGTGCTTACACCTTGGTGTTTAGGAGAGTTTGGGTAAAAAAGAAAAAGTTTGGAATGCTTTTAATTTTCTTTTTACTCATGCTAGAGGCATGTCCACACACACTCTCAACCCTCCTCTGCTCTTTATATTCCTGTTCTTTCTTTTTTTTTTTTTTTTTGGCTGTACACGGGCCTCTCACTGTTGTGGCCTGTCCCATTGCGGAGCACAGGCTCCGGACGCGCAGGCTCAGTGGCCATGGTTCACGGGCCCAGCCGCTCCGCGGCATCTGGGATCTTCCCGGACCGGGGCACGAATCCAGGTCCCCTGCATTGGCAGGCGGACTCTCAACCACTGCGCCACCAGGGAAGCCCTGTTCTTTCTTTTAAAGCTTTATTCGTGATGATGATATCTTTCCTTAAACATTTGGGTTGGCTTATGGACTTCCTGGTTAATATTGAGCAGCTTCCGCTTGAGACTTGGGCCCATCTGCAGCCCTGCCCTGTCTCCTTGGTGCCTTTAAAATCCTGGATACAGGACTGGGCAGCTTAAGACTTGGAAGAGTCCCTCATCCTATCATTTCAGTGCCGGTAGAGGTCCCACGATGACGCTGCCTTTGTGTTAAGGCGAGAGGTGGAACAGAGGCTGGAGGTATGGAGTTTGGTATCGGACACCAGCTCTACCACTTATAAATGACTTGTCTCTTTTCCCATCTGTAAAGTAGGGATGATAAAGATGCTGGCCTTGTAGGTTTGTTGTGCGAGTTAAATAAGATAATGAAGTGCGATGTTTAGCACAGTGTCTGGCACGTACTAAGTGCTCATTAAACATTGGCCCTGGGCAGGGAATCCAGGGGGGACCCACCTTATAATATAAGCTTATCTTGGATTAGCGAAGTGGTTACCAGTGGGCTTTTATTCTCCAGCTTATCTGTGTACCTCTTCCTTATGGTGCAGTACACCAGGAAAATGCCCAGAAGTGAAGGAGTCTCTTTATGCTGTAATTCTAAACCCCAGCTAACCTCAGCGTTCAAGGCAGGAATTCTGAGGAATGGAAAACATTTCTTTCGCATCTCCTTTTATAACGCTAAGCTCCTTTTGCCTAACAGAGGGGCACCGTGGACATTTTCAGAGAGAGACAATGAGTGACTGTAGAGGCAGCATCAGAATTTTTATTTCCTCCTGTCTTCAGGCAATGTGTGCTTGCAGTAGAATCAGCGCACTGTGAGAGTACAGGCTATGCACCAATAGGTCTGCCAGGAAAGACTGGGTCCAGGTGTGACATAGTAGGAAAAGCTCTGCTCTAAGAGTCATAAGAAAACAAATTCTGGTCCTTGAGCTGCCTCTGACGTGTTGTGTCACTTTGAAAAAGGCAGGTCACCTTTTCTACCCTCAGTTCTCTGATCTGTGACACAGGGATAATAATACTCTCTCTGACTATGGCATGGGGCTGTCCAGTGACAATACATGACAATGCTTTCTACATTGTAAAAGGTTCAACAAATGGAATCTAGTATCTTTATTAGAAAAGCATCACTTTCCATAGAGATGTCTGCTGCCTTTAGCAAATGCTGCCTTCTGGGTTTCAGAAATGATTTGCTGCAAAGTCTAGGTACCTTTGGAGCTAGGTCCTGGGCGGGAGCAAGAGGCTGTGTCTTAGAGACCCACAGCGGAATGGGGAGAAGGTAGGTAAGCTTTATCGCAGGGCAGCGGTTTGTAAACTTTAGCATGCATTGGGATCACCCGGAAGGCTGAACCCATCCCCAGAGTTTCCAATTCTGTAGGTCTGGGGGTGGGGCCTGAGACTTTACATTTCTAACACATTCCCGGGTGAGGCTGACGCTGCCGGTCCAGGGACCACACTTGGAGAACCACTGTACTAGGGCAAGCAGGAAGAGAGAGTCCTCCTTCTGGAACTGAACCGGGCAGTGTGAAGATCCATGTGGGTAAGGTGATTTGGAAGAAAAAACTACAGAAGACAGAAAAATAGAGATAACGTGCAGATTGGGCAGAACAAAGGGAAAAGTCTCATTCCGTAACAAATGCAGGTAGGGGGAAGTTGCTAGGTGATGGATGAGGGAGAGAGGTGCATTTCCATTGTAGGGAAACCCAGGTGAGAGGCAGGAGCATCGATGTGGAAATACATGTGTCTGGGGAGGTGGAGATTTCTCATTAAGAAGTGAGGAGTGGTGTGGTGGGTGCTGGGGAGCGGGCCGGGCTGGGAGAGGAGTGCCACTGCAGAGTGAGAGGGACAGCTGAGATGTGGCAGAGCGGGGTAATTTCAGGGCTGTGTGGTCTGGCTCGGTAGCGCAGCACAATAGACATGGGGAGGAAGGGGGTGGAATCTGTATGTGTGACCTGCCCCGTGGCTTTCTTGCTGTCTGCATTTATCACATCACGTCACACCCAACAAGACAGCCCCCTCCTCCTGGTTCATTAGGAGATCTGATTCGGCTTGGCTTCTGCTGTCAGCAGCTGTCTGAGGCAAGATCTTTATCCTCCCTGCTCCCTGAGCAGCAGCCAGCCTTCAGCCGGCAGCAGAGCTTATGAGAAGAGGCCCCCTGGACCCTTGATGTTCAGCGTACTGGTGGCGGGAAAGAGTTAATACCTCTGGCTTCGTTGCCCCCTGGGCAGCCTCTGGGTGCAGAGGAGGGCAGCTCTGGGCTGTGGGGACTTCCCCCTGAGCTGCTGAGCTACGGCCAGAGGAGCAGGGAAGCACTTAGTGAGGCTGAAGACGAAAGTGCGGGAGGAGTGCCAGGCGAGCTCTGCTCAGGGGCACCTCCTGTATCCTGCCAATGAGGATGGGCGTGCAGACTGTGCCTGGGAGCTGAGCCGCCGCCCGCTGGGTGTAGGCTGCTTCAGTATTTACCGAATGTGACAAGCAGAGAGAAGAGCTTTCGGTGGGGCCGCTTGCTGCCCGGCTCAAGTGGTGGGAGGTGTGCTGTGCACGTATGCAATGTGAATATGTGTGTTTGTGTGCGTGTGTGTGTGCGTGTGCAAGTGTGCCTCTGTGTTCATGCACACATGCCCTTCACCCGCCAAGGATTTGATTGCTAAGAGAAAGATCTACTCTTTCCCCAGAGCTCCTTACCCGCAACCTTTCTGACTATCCCGTTGGCAAAGACCCGCAGGCCATGAGGACTGGTCAAAGACGGTGAGTGTTGCTTTGGCTTCTCTCTTTCCTCTCCGGGTGCCCGTGTGGGCTGATTGCATTATCCATATTTAATTAACCTGTCTCTCCATGCATATTGATTGCTTTCTTCCCGCTGAGGCTCTTAGTTTCTCTTCCCCTCTTTATCAATCTTTGCTCTTTGCTTTTAACCATTTTTTTTCCCTTGCGTATCCTCGCTTTCCAATATGTCCCATCCTGTCGGCCCCAGAGTCACCTGTAACTTGATGCCCACTTATTAGGGCACAGGTAGCATGGTGCCAGCATGCCCTCTGCCTTCCTGGGCTCTGAGTAACCCCGAACTCTGTCCCCTAGAAGTCGAGGGCCAAATGGGATAAGAGCCCCTAGGTGCTGGGATGAATGAGAAAGGTGGGGTCAGAGTATCTTGCAGATTCTTACTTAATCGACTCTAAGTTAATATAAGGGGTGGTGGAAGGGCTGAGGGGCATTGATGGCCAGTGCTGGGTTTGGAAGAGAGAGAGGCAGACATCTCAGCAGCTCTGGGAAGCCAGCGCGGACTAGCAGTGGGATGGGAAAAGCGACAAGGCAGTGACAGGAGACCAGGTGATAACTGCCCCAGGTGACCTTGCCTGCTGTGAATGTGGGTGGTAGCCCCTGGTTCTGCTGAGCCCCAAGGTAATAGAGGAGGCTTCCCCCTCCTCTGGGGCTATATCCCACAGGTCAGAGAAAACGAGGCTAAGGTACCCCAAACAATGATTTCTAGAGACCCTTACAGCTGTAAAGGGCTTTGATTTCCCGACTTCTGGGCAAGCAGGTGTATGCACGGTTAGGACGAAGATTGAGGAAATGTCCTCGCTGTCAGGGAACAGAGCCCTGGCTCGGTCTCCCAGAGATGAACCTTTACACGAAGTCTAACTAATTTTTTTTTCCCAGTTTTAACAAAGCAATCTTTTAATTTGATTGATTATAGTATTATTAGAGGAGGTTTTCTTCAAAAGTATTTGTGAAATGTTCTAGGTAATATCAAAATAATGTCACCTGCATAGATCATGTGGGAACCTGATCTATCTAAATTAAGTTTCTTTTAAAATAGATTCTATGTTTGGTGTCACGGTTCCCCAGGGGAACCCTTTATTGATGGGCTGCTCTCCTCATGTGTTTCTTCCTATCAGTTTCTTCTGTGGGAACAAAGGGTTTGATGCTCTGAGAATGGGACCCTCAGGAGAGACAGATTATTAGTCTATCAGGCCTCCACCTCAAGACCCCCTTTCCCCGATGCCCTTCCTGCTTCGGGTCGGGAACAGGCCAGTCTGCAGAATGTGGAAGATCAGGCAGCCTCCATATGGGCAGGAAAGAGTGACTTGCATATTCATTTCTTCAGCCTGTGCCTGTGATCCCCGCAAAGGAGCAAACCTGAGTGGTGACAGTGCGTGACAAGCCTCCCTTGGAGTTCTTCCAACCTTCCTCCCGCTCACGCCCTCCCCAGGCACCGGCACTCCCACCTCTGGGACACGTTCCCTTGGAGGGAGGTGAGAAGCAGCCAATCAAAGGATTCTGGAGCAAGTGCTGACCACTCCGCCCCCACCCAGGGCTGGCTGGTCACTTGGGTCCCACTCGAGTAAGACACAGAGAACTGTAATTTTTGGCTTGCCACGCCTGTGCTTTCCTCCCCGGGGGCTCGTGTCCCACTTTACGCTGATGGCCAGTGGCTGGGGAAGCAGGACCTCCTGACCAACAGGCAGCAATGTGAAGCCACCCAACAACTGGTCCTTGTTCACCCCCGGTTGGTCACTCTTGCTCAGGACCAGCAGACATTCGTGGGGAATGGGGGTGTGTGTGTGTGGGCGGGGGAGGTATTCCGTTGGCAGAAAGTCACCTGCGAGGACTTGTAGTGCAGTCAGATAAGAGAGGGGGCCCGCTCTTACAGCAGATTCTTTGATTTTAGGTGAGAGGACGTGAAAGGGTAAATCCCTGTGCCCCGCAGTCTTACCTCCCGCCCTGACGTCCCTGCACACCAGCCAGAGGGTTAACCGTAAGCGGGTGCCTGTATGGCCGCTTTACTGATGCCACGCAGGTAACTGATGCTAACCTCTCTTCTCGTCTCTGCCACTTTCCTCTTCCTCCGCCTTCCCACCTCCCCTGCTGTCTGAGCCTGCTCCAAGCCTCCTAATGCCGTGGGTGGGCCACTGGCGTCCGTCCCCCAGGCCTCCTGTGTGGACGGCGCTGTCCTTCCCCGGGTGCTCCTTGCAAAGTTGGGGCCTTGCAAGCAGCATCTGCAAGGCCCTCCCGTACTCTGCCGGGACTTATGGGGTGGGACTGTGCATGAGTGTGCATTGAGCCATTTAGGGGTCTCTGAGTTTCCGGGGTAGAGAAGAAAGATGAGGGCAAGTCTAGTCTTTTTCTTAAGTGACCTTAACCTTTGACTCTTGCTTCTGCTCCTATTATTTCAGGCCTATCTAAAAGGTTAAGTCTCAGACAAGATGGAAAATAGAATTATTTTGCCCCAAAGAATATTTTGTGGAAGATTTTTGCAAACTATCTGGGAGACTTACTGCTGTCTTGGTAACAAGTAGCACACTTTACCCGGATCCCTGCTAAACCTTGTTAAATAGCTTGCATGGATGTGCCGTGTTTTGAAATCCTCTTAGTTGATCTTTAGGGGCATCGACCTGACTCTTCAATGATTGATGTTTCTGAGGCACCAAGGGATGAACCGACTCACTCTAAGTCGGTTCTGGTCTGTGGTGCAGCCTGGGCAGGACCTGCACTTGAATTCATGGAATGTGATGACTCAAGGGCCCTTAATCAGTTGCTCCAATAGCCTAGTGCTGGGGCCCCCCGTGATTTGTAACAGTGAGTGGACGTGAGATGCTCACTGTCGAGGAAGGGAGAATGGCTGTAGCCAATATTTTGAAATGCCAGGAAGTCGATGGCTTCACAAAGCACCTGGCTGAGATGAGCGGTAGGGGCACAGATTGTGCAGAAGAGGAGATATTTCTGAAAACTTGAATGTTCTGGCCTTAAAAGACTCCTCAGAGATGGACTGTGGAGTCCAAGTGTCGTCCATCCCCGCCAAATGTAATACCATCCCCGTAGACATTTGTTGGATAAGATTTCTGTGAACAATTCCCAGGGTCAGGGATGAAAACCCATTTGAAGTAAAAGAAAAAGCTTGAATTGGATCTAACATCTCTGCTCAGGTCCAGGATTTGAGAAAATGAGGAAGGGAAAGCCAGGCTGGAAGAACTTCCTTTCAACAAAGAGAATGACATCTTCTAGGATAATATCCATGGCAAACTGTTACCAGTGTGCATGTGGCAGGCCCCTGTTATCAGTCACTCTTAAGTCCTGATCATCCCAGACCCCTCCCTCTTAGCTTTACCCTCCATCCGAGGAGTTGCCATGGTTAAAGGCCAGGGGTCAGTAAACTTATTCTGTCAAGAGCCAGGGAGTAAATATTTTTGACTTCATGGGCCGTACAGTGTGTGTTGCAACCACCCAACTCTGCCCTTGTGTTCAAAAACAGCTTTAGACAATATATAAACAAATGGGGTGTTGCATTCCAATAAAACTTTATTTACACAAACATGTATCTTGCAGGGCTGTAGTTTGCCAATCTCGGTGAAAGGTAAAAGTGGCCTAATATGGAGAGTCAGAAAGAGACATTAGCATACTTTCTCATTGGATCTGCCACAACAAATAACTACTAAGTGTCTGGTCCTTAGGAAAATAAAAAATATGAGAAATTTAAGCATGCATGTTACAATTTTAAATATGTTGATCGAGATCAACCAAAATATAAGTAGGTGTGTGAGAGCTTAGTTAGGTGAAGGTGCTGACAAGGGGCACCCTGGTTCTTAATTGCTGATTGTACCCACAGCCTCTCCCCACCCGTAGGCATCGGTCCTCACCCGTCTGTAGCCATTCCTGTATATCCTCAGGTTTGTGGGATCGGTGGGAAGGGCCTGAGGTAGAACTGACCTGCCCTGAAGCCCCATACTTTGTCTGTGCTCTGAGATTCTATGACATGCATCCCTGTATCATGCAGTCATCCCTCTGCTCTCCATATGGGTACCACTGGGGCTCTGTAATCAGGATTTACTGCTGCTGCTACTGCTACTTTGCCCTCCTAGTGGGAGAGCAAAATGTGGATTGTTATTATGTCATCGCTGTATTTCCTTTCCCCACAGAGAATCCTAATTTAGAAATTCTTCCAAGCTAACGACCTTCATTGACTTACCATCAACTTGCATGTCAGCTTTAAAAAGCATTAAGCCTCCAGGGGTAGGGGACCTATTACTATTCCGGTAGTCAAGATGGGGAGTGAGTATTGCCCTTGATCCTCTAGGTGTTTCTCCTCTGGTTTATGAGATCTTCAGGGGCCACCTGGGGAAGGAGGGGAGGGGGCAGTGCTGGCTCCTGCCACAGCAACCCCAGGGGCGCTTTATGGGGCTGACAGTTATTATTATGACAGTTCCCCATCCTTCTGCCCCTGTGCTTGTTGCAGGAACAAAGGGATGAGGACTCGACTGGGATGCCTGTCTCACAAGTCCGACTCGTGTAGTGATTTCACAGCTATTCTTCCCGACAAACCTAACCGTGCTCTAAAGTGAGTAATACGGCCACACAGCATTCCCGGGGTGCCGACCATGGGATGCCCACTGTGGGACTGTACAGCCTCGTCTTCTCTGGTAGATGGCTGAACAGATGAGCCGAGTGACAAGAAGTTCCTGCCTCCTGGCAGCTCCTTTTATATCTCTGAACATGAATGAAAAAATGTTATATTCCTTTTCGAAGTGTATGGCTTAACGATCTCAGAATAGGGACCCTCCTTTTTCTCCTAAGAAAACCGTACCATGCAGCTCCCTTATAAAGCTGCAGTGTAGGATACTTCTTGGTTCTATTGAGTTGTCAATCTGAGTTTCTCAGTTTGGAAACAAATTACTCAAATCTACTCTAAAATTCTGCTTAGGTTCAGAGAATCTGGATTCAGTGCCTATACTGTGTTAAATGATGTCACAGATGGTACCTCATTTAACCCTCCCGGGGCTCTGTGATGGGTGCCGTTGTTCCCATTACAGATGTGAGAGAACTAAGGTGACAGTAAGAGATGGAGTCAGGAGCTCAGCCTAACTTTTTCTAAGTCCAGTTTCTTTCCATTGTTACTGTGACATGTTAATTCATTCATTAATTAACTAGAAGTATAGTTGGTTTACAGTGACATCTTTATTTTTATTTTTTTAGATTTTTTTTTTTTTTTTTTTTTTTTTGGCTTGTGGGATCTTAGATCCCGGACCAGGAATTGAACCTGGGCCCTCAGCAGTGAAAGCGCAAAGTCTCAGCCACCGGATTGCCAGGGAATTCCCCATACAGTGACATCTTTAAATGATGCACTTTCTTAGTTTTGCTTTTTAGACTGAAAGCCAACATATTAAACTTACAGAATCCCAATCCTGAGATTTTTCCATCAGCTACTTAAGAACATATACATTTATAGTGACAGAATTGTAGGAATCCAGGTACGATCTTCATTTGCCCTCCATTGTTTTGATTTATTCTCCTGAGCAAATCTCAGTGGTGGCTGAAGGAGAGGAGGTCGTTCCAGAAATATTCAAGACAGACGTTTCTTCTTTCCTAGGAGACTATCCACGGAAGAAGCTACGAGGTGGGCAGATTCCTTTGATGTGCTTCTCTCCCATAAGTGTGAGTAGAATTCAGGTTTCATCATGTCTCGGCAAATCATTCATTTTGTAAAAGAGGCACCAAATACCTGCCATGATCCAGGTACTGTGCCTGGTGTCCAAGACAGCTCCAGTCTCTGACCTCACAGAGCCTCCTGGCTAGAGGACCCACAGACAAGAAAACATAATTTAAATGCAGTGGGAAGAGGGCCTTTATTTTGTTTTCTGAGCTGAAAGGATGGTCCCAAGGAGCCTTTACATTCTCAGCAACTTTAACAGGAAAGAATCTGGCTTAGGGGGTTGCAGTGATGTGCTCGATGGGAATGACAGTCTAGATTCCATCCAAAGCTTGTTTTATAAACTGAGATGACCTCCCCGCAAGTCACTGGAGAGCCTCAGGTTACTCATCAGTCAAATGAATATTCTGTGCGTTTTGTTATTGACTTGAGTTGGCAGAGTTTTGAGTTTTCTTGTCCCTCCTTATTTGGGGGGTTTACTACCCCAGCTGTACTATACCCCTCAGCTTCCGACCGGGTACGAGTTTGATTGTACACACTTCTGCTATCCCTCCTCTTCCATTTTCCCCTTTCCTCACCTTGTATGCCTTCTGTTTCCCACAAAGGCAAAAAGAGTTGTGCCTTTTGCAGCGTGGGAAGGGCATTTTGATGGCGGCCAGACTCTTCAGCTCTTGCTTTTTTCTTATCATAAGCAAGTCCGAGTTCATTGGGCTTTACATCCTAGTGGCATGAAAAACATGGGAGTGGGAGAATAGGAGTAAGGAAGTGCGTTTTGAAGAGAAAAGAAGGTTTTACACAGACATTCAGTGTTCCCCATAAATTTGTCTTGCTAATATTAGAAGTCCTGATTGATCTGGGAGCAGAAGGGCTTCTTTTAGTTTGGAGCATTGTTTCCACTTACTTGGGGGACATCGTTTTGATACAACAAAGTGAAGGGCATTGGCTGGTACTCACGCTTGTGTTCTCGATTTTGACCCAGCTCGGCTACCAGATAGTTGATGGCCTGATGGAGTCCCTCAGTCTTCAGAAAATGTCTTCAGAAGTGATTTTGCTTTCATCTGGATGAGCAGTCCCCTCTTACTATGCCCCTCATCCTAGTACTAATTAACGAATGCTTTTGACTAGATTTTAAAACGAAATGCAAAATTTAAGAATAAGCACATATTGTAGCAAGTGATTTTGTGAGACAAATAGTCATTTTCGTGTTCTATGGATTACACTTAGGAAAGAAAATAAAGCAGAAGAGATACAACACATATGACATATGGCTAGACCCCCAAACAGCAAACTTCTGTGGTGAATCTGCCGAGGTAATGGAATGTGTACGATCGTACTTAGGATTTGATAGTTGTTTTTTATGGGGCGATTCTGACTTATTTTCTGGAATCACATTAGGCTAAATAAGTGTCACTATCAAGTTACACCTTCTTTTCTGGCTGGATTTGATTCAAGGTCATCTTGAAGTTTGATTTCTATTTCAGCCTCATGATTGACTCAGTTTAAGTCACTGAGGCCGTTTCCTCATTCTTAAATGGGGATGGAAATACCTGTGTGCTACCTGTCACCTGGGTGTGAGAATCTTCATGAGAGGACAACTTTAGATGATTTTGAGTTCTCTATGCAAAGGTGTTTTGTAAGAATATGGTGGAATTTTTCAGAAATGTTGCTTGTATTTCTCAAATGAAAAATAACTGTGGCTTGAGAATAAAATTGCAAGTTTCGCTGCCAACGATTAACGTGAAGCCTCTATAGACAGAGTTTATGATGGTAAAATTAGTGGATGGAAGCTTACGGTATGTTTGGATTGCTGCAGTGGCAAGACCGGTGATTTAGAGGTTTAACTGTATTTGTTTGACTCAATGACTTTTAGAGCTAAAGACACTTGGTTCTGCTTCTATCAGGGGTGCTTTGGGTTTCCAGGAATGCAATCACAATTTTCTGAGCTGGGGATTCCACTAAGGGGTGTTACAAGCCAACACCAGATTGCTTTGCTTCTTTGTAAAAAAAAAAAGCAGTACAGAAATAAGCTTTTTGAACTTTGAAGTTCTGTGCTCCTTCTTGGAGTCTGATGTTCGTTTTTATTTCTGTTTAGTACGGAAATAAAAAGCCAACGGAGTGAATGTCTTTGAGAAGCAAGGGGCTTTTATTCAGGGGTCTCTGGCAGTATTGCAAAGTTCCCGAGAAGCTGTGGAGGGCCAGAGCCCAGCCTACCTCCAAGAGTGGTGACAACTTTCTGCAAGTCTAATTAATTTGGGTTAGTACTGTGACTCAGTTGGGGCTGACTGAGCTTTTCCAAAGGGATTACACGTGTGCTGGTCTCTTACGAGGGACAGCAGTATCAGAGGTGTGCAGGGCTTTCAATTAAAACAACAAAGTGTCCTAAAAGAAAGGAGAATGACTGAACGACTGGGCTATGGAAAAACGTGTTAGTCTAGAGCCCACTCGCTGGTAATTCTCCAGGCAGCTGTCCTCCCTGAGTTTTCTATTTTGGAAAATTCAGATAATTGTTCTTGTTCCCATTCTCAGTTTACAGAGCATCTCTGCCATCCTGCTCTGCCTGGATGTTTAGGGCACTTATTTACTCTAAAAATGGTGTCCTGAGTCTTCATTACGGACAAAATCTATGCTAAGCAGCTGATGGGAGAGGGGCCCCAAGATGAACCAGACAGTCCTTCCCTGGTGGAGAATGCAGGTTTCTGAGAAAACAGACATAGATACAGATAACACAAGAAATAAGGCCACATGCTAAGACTAGGGGACCTCAAGATTTCAAATAGAATCCTGACATTCAGTGTTCCTCTTAAATGCCACCTTGTCGATGTTAGAAGTCCTCACCGATCCTGAGCAGAAGGGCTGCTTTTGGTTTGTTCCATTTAATCAGGGAGTGCACTTCTGCAGAATTAAGAATGCTGACTGGTAGTCAGACCTCTCGATTTTGACCCAGCTCTGCTGCTAAATAGCTGGGCAGCCCTGATGGAATCCTTCAGTGTCTTGGAAAATCTGTTTCCTCATCTCTACAGTGAAGGATCTGGATCCAGGGGGCTGGATTGAGTTCTGCCCTATCGTTCTAGGATGCTATCTGTAGCAACCACCAGGATTGGCAGTCACTAGTCACCTACGGCAGGTGGTTTGAGTCCATGCTGCCTGCAGGGTTATGTAAAACTGCTTGAGAGCTGAAACGGCTTGAGCAACCAGATGAGAGGCGAAGGTACCTGTGTTATGAAGCTTTCTCCTCTCCTTGGCAGGATCCCACTGGGCAGGGATGCACCTCACGGGTTCAAATCTCAGGAAAAAAAGAAAGCAACTTTTACTATTTTTTGGAATAAAAAAATCTGGAACGTAAATATTTGGGGAGGAATTTTATTTCCAATTACACTTGCTTACAAGTGCAGCGCAGAGCTAAAGACGCCCCGTGGAGGTCTGGGAGAGAACCACTTGCTGAGTGCTCTTTTTTTTTTTAACCAACAAATGAAATTGAAAGTGCTGATGGCTTCATTAGATAGGGAGGGATTTCTAATGTGTGTTAATTTGGCATCTTTCTCCTGTTCATCCAGTGACAATTATAGACTTGCTGTCTGTGTGTGTGTACCTAGTCTGTCCCCAAGGCCATGTGTGCGTGCGCCCACCTCTGCAGTTCATACTCGGGAGAATGAAGGCTCCCAGCTTGTGGGAAATCTTTTCTGACAGGTTGCTGGAGAGCACAAAATTTTGCGTCTTCTGCTTTTATTCCTCATGAGGTTCAGGCATGTGCTTGTTATTTGTCCAGCTTTTAGTAGGACGTTCAGTCCTTAACTCTGAATCAATTCTCCCTCCTTCCCTCTGCCCCCTCCCCCCCCCCTTTTTTTTTCTTGACGTAAAAGTTGAAATTCATTCCAGTTTTCAGGTGAAGGTGTAGACAGGGTTTCTTCCCTCTTTCTTTCAGCCTGATCCCCCACCGGGATGACGGAGCCCTTCACCCTGGGCCCCCATGTGGTCCTTAGCTTTGTTTCATTGTTTGCAGCGCATGGAGGGTCCAGGCTGACCTGTCCCCGCCAGGCCAAGGGAAGGCTAGGTTCATGGAATAGTGTAATTGAAAGCTGTTTTACATTTGCAGAGTTAGTATTCATCTCTGAGCAAAAGAGAGCAGTAAAGAAGCTTTTAGTTTTAAAAAAATTAGCCCCTTTGGGAAAATGATTGAGCTATAGAAAAATAGAATGAAGTGACCTAGGCACATAGCAACCAAGCAGAAAACCCCACACAAGCCAACACTAAAATTATCAGCTCATGAAATTCCTCACTTGTTCATGCAAATGGTCTTCAGCTCTAGAATGTACCGTTTAATAAACAGATTTCCACCTGTCACACAGCTCTCCTCACATCCCTCTGCAAGCCGAAAGGTTCTAGGACAGTGTTACTCAAAGTGGGATCCAAGGAAGGCAGCACCAGGAGCTGAGCAGCCGATGGGAGCCTGTGAGAAATGGAAATTCTTGGGTCCCATCTCGTACCTACTGAATCAGAATCTCTGGGAGTGGGGACCAGCAGTCAGTTTTTGCTCAAGCCCCCCAGTATTGTTGACATGCACTGAAGCTTGAGAAACACTGCTCTAAAACACAAGTATGGGAAACTATGAACCTGGAGCCTCCTGGCGGGGCAGGTGGTCTGTGCTTTCGAAGAAACACACTCAAGACTGTACTGCCATTCTCCAAAGTTCTCAGGCAACGCATGCCTTTAACGGGACATCGTCCATATATTGCAGAGTCCACACGTAGCAGGCGTGGTGGAGAGTGTTCACAGTAATTAAACAAATATGGCAGGTGTGCTTTCTGGATAAAGTGAGGATAGAAGTTAGAAAGAGACTCAAATTAGAGATGGATAGAAAAGAAACTTCTCCTCCTTGCCACCCTCTCTATATTGCTATAATTTTTATTTGCATCCAGGAACATGGATGCATTTAGCCTTTATAGAAGAAGTGACAAGAATATGTAAGGCAGCTATTAAAAGCTTGTTGAAGGGCTTCCCTGGTGGCGCAGTGGTTGAGAGTCCGCCTGCCGATGCAGGGGACATGGGTTCGTGCCCCGGTCCGGGAAGATCCCACATGCCGCAGAGCGGCTGGGCCCGTGAGCCATGGCCGCTGGGCCTGCGCGTCCGGAGCCTGTGCTCCGCAACGGGAGAGGCCACAACAGTGAGAGGCCCACGTACCGCAAAAAAAAAAAAAAAAAAAAAAGCTTGTTGAAGAAGGTTTGAATGAAAGCATTTGGACACGCATTCTCTTGCTTACCAGCTGTGACCTTTGGTAAATTATGTAAACGCTATAAATCTCACATTCCTCATCTGTAAAAGGGAATGCTTAGACTTACCTTGTAGATTTGTTGTGACAATTAAATGTGACTACGGTTGTGAAATGCTAGGCATGGTGACTGGTACATGGTGTGGGGCTCCATGAAGGGTAAATATTCTTATTATTTTTATTATAACCCAACATTAAATTCATTGAGAACACATGCATTTCATGACGCCTACATGCTAGAGATGGTGTCAGCTTCTTGATCCCATAGGCAGCTTGAGGTTCAACTCTGGGGGTAGGGTGGGGTTCACGTTAGCATCACCAGTGGGCTTATTCCAATTTCATAATACCTCACCCCCTTTGCCACATGAGGTTTTGGCATCCCTTCTTCATACTGTCCCAACTTCCCCTCAATGTATGTGAGAGGATCCATCTGGGATGTAGTTTTTAAAAGCCCAGTAGGTGAATCTGATATGTTTCCTCTTTGAGAGTCCCTGCAGTGTTGTTATATCAAACCAACCAGAAAAACATTCCTAAACACTCAATTTTTGAAATCTTTTAGGCTCTGGACTGGTGTACATGGGATTTGATAATACTTCTCTTGTTTTAAAGGAGTCATTTGTGAATGCTAAACTTTCACCCTATTTGGGGCACATCTCCTTTGTCACCCCTTTAATAAAAAATCTCTTGCCAATTTCTTATAATAGTTGCAGATACAGGCTCGACCACGTTTTTTCTGTTACTTGACTCAGTTTCTGCTTGCTAAACTTTCACCCTATTTGGGGCACATCTCCTTTGTCACCCCTTTAATAAAAAATCTCTTGCCAATTTCTTATAATAGTTGCAGATACAGGCTCGACCACGTTTTTTCTGTTACTTGACTCAGTTTCTGCTTGATAAAATAAGAAGGAACATTGGACTAGGAGTTGTAAGACCCAGGCTCTCCTTCCTCTTCTGTGACCACGTCCTAGGAAGAACAAGCCATGCCACCCCAGGGCCTCACCATTTCCTTGTGTTCCATGGAGGGCTGGATCATAGGATGTCCCATGTGTTTTCTGACTCAAAGAGTCTAGCAACCAAGTCCTACTACTATCATAATCTATCATCTTGTGATATATATACTAACAAAGTAGAGATCATTGAAGAAAATTACGCGAATCACAAGACTGAAGTACAATTAGCATACTAATTGCTTGCCAGTAAATGTCAGTAACTGGAAATAGTTTGTTCTCTAAATAATCTTCCTACCTAAATCTTCTTAGCCCCAGTTATTTGCTTAAAAACCTTCATTTTATAGATAACATAAAAGAAAGCCTTTGATCCTGGTGCTATTCTCATCACAAATTTCAAATTAGTGAGCTTAGTTTCGAATCAAAGAGGTTTTGACTTCGTCATTAGTATATGTATCCTAGATTTCATGAATGTGTTTTCCTCTCCTCTCCTTCGTCTGACCTTGGATCCATTAACCAGCTTATTTTTTCCCAATTGATCAGGGACGCAACAAGAGGACTGTGGTCTTTGGGACTACACTTTCGCAAACAGAAAGCTAAAAAAATATATATATGTATATATCATTCTTGTGATCTTTTCTTTTTTTCCAAGCCTGGGAACTGAACTAGGCTCAAGCCCACCCCCAGTGCCAGCTAAATCAGGGCTCCTGGACCTTGAACTGTTACCTAAGCCACCCTCCCTGCTGCACCAGCCGCTCGGCTCATTCATAGTGACCCAGTTCCTTTTCTTATGTAAGCACCCTGCATCAAAGCACTAGAGGGAGGATGCCGGCAGCAGGCAGCGTGTGCGGCCACGGGAGTGCTCTTGCAGATGCAGTGCATGCTCGGGAGGTTGCCAAAGTTCTGTCCAGTGTTCCAGGAATTCTGGACACCATCCTTTCCTTTCCTGCGACTCAATAGACACTAATCTCAAAAATGTCTGATGTCCTTAGTGTCTTGACTTAGAAGGTCACGCAGAGAAAGCCAAAGTGAAATAAAAATGAAATGAAATGAAAGAAAAAAAGGCAGATCCTCCTGTTTCTCTCTCATTCTCCTGAACGGTTTCTCACCCATCATCTTTAAGTTACCAGGGTCGTGTTTTGGTATTAGGCAGGTTATGTTCTGTCCAATGATTCCTTAAGCCAGCAAAGTACAGGAGTAATGATCACAAACACATGTGGAGCAATCCCTGTCTTAGTGTCAGGCTCTGCATGCTGTTTACGTGTATTAACTCACCTCATCCCCACGGCCCCATGGGGGAAGTACTGTTAGCATCTGCATTGCACAGAGGAGAGAATTGAGGCACAGAGAGCTTAAGCATCTTGCTCAAGGTCACACAGAGCCAGGACACAGTCCCAGGCAGAATGGCTTCAGGGGTCAGAGAGAAATCACTCTCCAGCAGCCTGGAATCTGTGGGGGTGGTGGAGGGGGGTCTCTACTTCTCTGAGTACTGGGGAGGGATCTGAGTCTGGGATACCCCAGGGGGGTGAGTGGGTAAGGGAGGGGTGGATGGTGCCTGGCAGGTGTGGGCAAAGGAAGCACAGCTAACAAAGCAGCTGACTCTGAGAGATGCCAGTAAATGCTCATGAGCCTTTCAGAGATGAACCGGCATCCTGCATTGTAACCAACTGCAGTTTATGGACAAGCAGAGGGGAAGGAGAGGGTCCTGGTGGACAGAAGGGGAAAAATGGAAGGAGGAGTGAAAAGGGACAGAGGACAGAAGAAAAGGGAGAAGAGCGGGGAAAGATGCTGAGGAGATTAGGGAGAGGACCAGACAAAAGGCTTGCTGGGAGGAGGTGGGAGGTGATAGAAGGGGGCGGAAAAGATGTAGATGGGAAGAAGGAATCCTGCTGGAGCCTCATACAATTCCTTTGCTAGGTCACATGAGCAGGAAAGTTGGGCCAGGTTGGGGACAAGTGGTGTGTACACAGAGGCCCGCCGCGGCCATCTGCTCTGGGGCAGGGGAGGGGCTCCTGCAGCCATGGGGCGGTGGAGGGGGACTCCCACCCCATCTCACTTCCATTGTTCCGGGATGAAGTTTCTCTTTGCACAGTGACCCTCCACCCTGCGTTGCTCAGAGCCGGCCCTGGAAATATGAAAGGATGGGGGAGGGGCTGAGAGGGGAGGGCAAGCAGAGGAGGAGGGCTGTGATCCCCATGGTCTGCGCAGGCCTCCATGAGGTTTTCAGTGTGTCTTTGCTGCGATGCTGCTTCTTGGGTCCAGACCCTCCTAGGCCTTTCTCCCCTCCTTCCTCATCTCTCCTCAAGCTCTTCCCTTGAAATCCTGGTAAATTTCAAGTGCTACATTTTGCTTTGTTTGCCCTCCCACTCCCTCTGAAACCCGCCCTGGAAATGCAGGCAAACACAATTTGGATCAAGGCTGCCGGTGACCGGAGGCACCTTTACAAGGTCACTCAGCTGTGCTCTGTTAGAGTGTCCCCGGGCCAGGGTGGGGGAGTATGCCTGTCTGCTCTCTGAGGTGCCCCCTGCATCCTGGGAGGGACACGTAGGGTGGGTATCAGAGCTGCGGAAAAGAAGAGAGTTCAGACAGATTCCAGGTTGAGTGGTACCTAACGGCCTCCATTGTCGCCACAGAGGAGGTGATGGCAGGTGTCGTCCTGCCGGAGAATCTCCAGCTCTGTGAGCCCAATGGTGTGTTTGCCCTGCTGTGGCGTACTTTCAGCATACTGTCTGATTTGGGGTTATTGCCCACCCCTCCTTTAGAGGAAGCGATAACGTGGGGTCTGCCAATGGTCACCAGAGGAGAGACAGGCGGAGTGGGCTCTGAAGTCGCGTAGATGTGTGTGTAAGTCCACCTCCCGCCCCTTACTGTCTAAGGGACCACAGACGTTTCACTTAAACTCTCCAAGGTGAGAAAGCCTCGGGCTTTGAGATGTTAAGGTGTTTTCCCCAGGTCACACAGGATTCAAACGCAGGCTGTCTGACTCCAGAGCCTCTGCCTTGATAATAGGGTTGGTGTAAGGGTTACGTGAGTTGATATGTAGATTGGATACCATAGAACTTGGCCTGGGGTAAGTCCTTGATGTATAATGTGAGAAAGAGGATGGAAAACCATCGTCTGAGGGCTGTGTGTGATGCAGACACATCAAGGTTGTGATGGGGGCACGGAGCAGAGCGCTGACCCTACCTGGGAGAGTTCATGAGAGCCACCACCCTCACTTTCCAGATGACGATGCTGAGACTCAGTGAGGTTGAATGTGCTAATTATGGGCAGCCTGCCTGTGATCAGAACTGGTGCTTCTGGGTGAGACAGTGGTGCTCCCATCCCAGGCGGGATGGGCAGGGTCAGTAGGCTGCCTCAACGGAGCTGCCAGACAATTGCAATCTGAGTATGAGCTCACCACACATTTTACTCCAAATCTCCATCCCCACTGAGTCAGTCTGAGCTGCTGTAATTCAGTTGGGTGCTACTGCCCATGCCCATTCTTCTCTCTATGTTGTTCTACTCTCCGATACTCCTCTGCCTCCCTCGGTGACTTTTTTCATTTCCTCCCCAACTCATCTGTCGCCCTCATTCCTGGAAATGTCGTCACTATTGTGTTGTTGCTTGAGGCCTCCTTGTCTCGTGCTGTGCAATGGCTCTCCCTCCCCTGCTCTCCAGTCATCACCGGCGCAGGCGTCCCTCGGGCCCCACCGTTGTGCAGAGCTGGAGAGTGGACCACTGTCTCACATAAGAATGCTGGCTCTAATCCCACTACTGGGCATATACCCTGAGAAAACCATAATTCAAACAGTCATGTACCAAAATGTTCATTGCAGCTCTATTTACAATAGCCTGGAGATGGAAACAACCTAAGTGTCCGTCATTGGATGAATGGATAAAGAAGATGTGGCACATATATACAATGGAATATTACTCAGCCATAAAAAGAAATGAAATTGAGCTATTTGTAGTGAGGTGGATAAGACCTAGAGTCTGTCATACAGAATGAAGTAAGTCAGAAAGAGAAAGACAAATACCGTATGCTAACACGTATATATGGAATTTAAGAAAAAAAAAATGTCCTGAAGAACCTAGGGGTAAGACAGGAATAAAGACACAGACCTACTAGAGAATGGACTTGAGGATATGGGGAGGGGGAAGGGTAAGCTGTGACAAAGCGAGAGAGAGGCATGGACATATATACACTACCAAACGTAAAATAGATAGCTAGTAGGAAGCAGCCGCATAGCACAGGGAGATCAGCTCGGTGCTTTGTGACCACCTAGAGGGGTGGGATAAGGAGGGTGGGAGGGAGGAAGACGCAAGAGGGAAGAGATATGGGAATATATGTATATGTATAACTGATTCACTTTGTTATAAAGCAGAAACTAACACACCATTGTAAAGCAATTATACTCCAATAAAGATGTAAAAAAAAAAAAGAATGCTGGCTCTGCAGCTTGGCATCCTTGCTACTTGCTAACTGTGTGACCATTGGCAAGCTATTTAACTTCTCTAAGTTTCATTTTTCTCTACTGCGAAATGGTGAAACTATCAGGACCTATGCTGTAGATTTGCCACGAGGTTCACAATGCATTTGGTGCTGCACCTGGCCCCAAGTGAGTGCTCAATACCTATTTGCAGTGGTTATTTTAAAAATGCCTTCTCTAACTTCAACTTTTCTTTACCTCCAGCTTGGCCTCTTCCTTTTTTAGTGTCCCAACTGCTGGTGCCTTCCTGCTCTCCAGGTTCCATTTGCCAGCCTGGAGCTGATGCTCCTGTCTTTTTTTTTTTTTTTTTAATTTATTTATTTTTGGCTGTATTGGGTCTTCATTGCTGCGCATGGGCTTTCTCTAGTTGCGGTGAGCGGGGGCTACTCTTCATTGCACTGCGTGGGCTTCTCATTGCAGTGGCTTCTCTTGTTTTGGAACACAGCCTCTAGGTGCGCGGGCTTCAGTAGTTGTGGCACGCGGGCTCAGTAGTTGTGGCTCGCGGGCTCTAGAGTGCAGGCTCAATAGTTGTGGCACATGGGCTTAGTTGCTCTGCAGCATGTGGGATCTTCCTGGACCGGGGATTGAACCCGTGTCACCTGCACTGGCAGGCAGATTCTTAACCACTGTGCCAGCAGGGAAGTCCCTATGCTCCTGTCTTTGAATGACGGGCACACCCCAAAGCTAAAAGGTCTTGCTCCTTTCCTGGTGCATCGTAACACTCTCCAGGAACTGAAATCTAGGTCTTCATAATGGTTTGCCTACTTCCTACCAGGGTCCTATTCTTTTTTCCAGAGTAGCTGTTCCCAGACTCTTTTCACTCTTATAGGTGTCCCCACCACAGTACATACTACATTTGTAATTATTCAATTAATTATTTTAAATGATTGCTTAATGTCTGTTACACTAGACTAGCTTGCAAGTTCTGTGAGGTGGTGACTTTATATGATTTGATTCTACCGTATCTCCAACATCTGGCACGTGGAGGCAGACCACCTGCAGGGCCTTCATCCCAAATTAATAAAGAAGATCAAAGCTGTTCAACCATGACACATCTCAAATATGTCCCTTCCTGGACCATTTCTCTCTATTGCCATCCGCCCCCCTCTCTTTCTCTACTTTTTTTTTTTTTTGGCGGTACGCGGGCCTCTCACTGTTGTGGCCTCTCCTGTTGTGGAGCACAGGCTCCGGACACGCAGGCTCAGTGGCCATGGCTCACGGGCCCAGCCGCTCCGCGGCATGTGGGATCCTCCTGGACCGGGGCACGAACCCGTGTCCCCTGCATCGGCAGGCGGACTGTCAACCACTGCACCACCGGGGAAGCCCTCTTTCTCTACTTTTGACTTTCAGGAAGTCAAGTTCATCCACTTCTTCTTGGACCCTTTCCTTCTTTAGAATCTGCCTTTAACAGATACTGTTCTTTTGCCCCTTTAATTACTCTCTTCCCTTGCTCTTTCCCTTCTGCTTGCAAACACACCTGGAAAGATCTTGCTTCAGAGTCATATGGACAGTAGGGAAACTTGGCTGTTCTTGCTAGCTGTGGACTGGAAAATTTATCTGACTTCGTAAGTTTTAGTTTCTTCCTGTGGAAAATGAGAGTGGATCATTTGTGCTATCTATGGATCAGAGTTGCTGTGAAAATAAATTGAGCTGCTGTTTGTAAAATCTCCAGCAAAAATCATGGCATATAGTAAATAAATAAAACTCCCTGCCCCAGATGCTAAAGAAAGAAATAAAAACTGTATCATTTCCCTTTCCTACCACTTTCTCCAGCTAATATCAGATGGGAACTCCTTCAACATCCTGCACCCACACGAGAAACTTTCCTGCATCCACACGCAGCCTTTCCTCTTTTTCTCCATCACAATGCTGTTCTCAGGCCTATTTCTCCTACCTTCCTGGAGGCAACATATTATCAATGAAACTTTCTTTTCGTTAACTTCAACTCCTCCAGCTCAACAAGTCTTTTCTGGCCAGATCAACGTTTAATCATACCCAAGGCTATCTTACAAAAACCCCACGACACACACACACACACACACACACACACACCCCAGACCATTTTCCTGACTTCTTGTTTCCCTCCAGCTGTGCTGTCTGATCTCTCTACTCACCTTCTTGCAAGAGGCATCTGAATTCATTGTTTCAACATCTTCCCCCCTCATTCCCCACTATACTTACCACAATATGACTAGGGCTCTCATCACACCACGAAGACTGTTCTTGCCAGTGGTTGCGGAACCTTGTCGCCAAGTCTAAAGACCATCGCTTCTCAGACTGTATCTATCTTGTGACCTCTGGGTAGCGCTGGACACAGTGGCCACTTCCTACCTGAAATGTTCCCTTCCCTGGCCTTTTGGAATGTTGTGTTATCCCTCTGTCTCTGGCTCTTTCACAGGCCTCTTGGTGTATGTCTATCCTACAGGTAGGCTCAATAATTTTAGCATTATTATTATTATTATTAAACACTAGTCTTACTAAACTATTTCTGGTTACTCAAATAAACCTTTCTTAATTGTAGGCCTCCGTGCCTGTGGTTCCAGCTTTCTGCAAGTCTCTTCTTCCTCTTTCCCTTCCTTTTTCACTTAGCTTCCTTCTCCTCAGCTTCACATCTCAGCCTAGAAGCTTCTTCCTCCTATAAGACTTCCCTCTCCTCCTCAGCTCTGGCTCAGGCGCCCCACCCCGGGTACTTTCACAGCCACCTACGCTTTCCCTAGCATATCACTTATCATCTATACCATAATTACCGTAATTATGTTATCTTGGCTCAAATTGCTCTTTTACTGAAAGTTCTGTGAGCACTTAGTTGTGCCTGTCCCTTCTGCCCAGGCTCCTAGCAGAATGCCTGGGTCACATAATGGGTGAATGAATGAATGAGTGGAGATGGCCTTACTGCTGTGTTGGATTGGTAGTTAGGCTATCTTTTGGTTTTTTTTTGTTTGTTTGTTTTTTGCGGTACGCGGGCCTCTCACTGCTGTGGCCTCTCCCGTTGCGGAGCACAGGCTCCGGACGCGCAGGTTCAGCGGCCATGGTTCACGGGCCCAGCCGCTCCCCGGCATGTGGGATCTTCCCGGTCCGGGGCATGAACCCGTGTCCCCTGCATCGGCAGGCAGACTCTCAACCACTGCGCCACCAGGGAAGCCCTATCTTACGTTTTTAAATGCTGCATATTATTACTTGCGTGAACTCAGCCAATCCACTTCTCTCAGCATGTTTTCCTCATCTATAAAGTGGGAAGAAGTAAAGCAACGTTCCTGAGGATACTCTGAAGATGTTATCTCCTTTAATCCACACAAAGACCCATCAAAGCTGAGGTCTGATGCAAGGAGATAATGTCTGTACCTTGGGTAGGGTGAGGCCACGCAGTTTCCCTAGCAGGGCGACCCTCAGTAATAGCATCGAGGAAGGCAGAGAGGTAATGTTCTCCATTTCAGCTTGCTCACAAGCACCCATTTTTGCCTGACGGAAAGCACAACAAAATCTAACACAAACAGCAAACGAAGTTTTCAATTCAAAGAATTTAGTCTCATCTGGTTGAAAAACAACAGACTCTTCAGAGTCCCTCTTCTGAGTCACTTTACATTTGCCCCTTTAGATAAACGCATAGTGTTTTAGGGTTCCCCCAGCCCTGCACCTTTTCCTTCCCAGACCCTGACCGCAGCGGGAAGGCAGCAGGGGAGGGCCTCTGGCCCGTGTCCTCCCTGTGTCATGGATCGTGTCCCTGGCTCTTGTCACCTGTGGATTGGTCATTGCTCCGAGGCCACCTTGCGGAAGCAGCCCCGCCCATGCCCCTTGGCTCTCCCGGGCAGAGTCTCCTCAGAGGCTTCCGCAGCTGCAGGTGGTTTTCTCTCCCACCTCTGCCTGTAGCCTCTGACGGGCATGCTAGCTCTCAAACCCCTGTTCTTTTAGAGCCTGAGGAAACTTCTAGAGCTCCTCTATGAGAACTTGGAGGAGACAAGACATGGCAAAAAGAGCACCCACGAGGGATTTTATGGACAGCGATTTTATGATTTGTTTTCTGATGTATCCCAAGATTTTGAACAGTACTTTGTTCATGAGTAGTATTTTTTTAAAAAAATTGTTGAATTGAATGAACGCTTTTCAGAACATCTCTCTGCCTAATTAGTACCACGCCACTGCTTCACACTCACTTTGATTCTTAATTTATCTTGGACTTCTGTGCCCTCCTCTCAGTGTTTTGAACCCAGTGCAGGAAGGAGGGGCAGTGGGGCACTGAGCAGACCTTTCGTATGAGTCTGAACTGTGTTACTCTCCTCCTGCCTGGCACAGGGACAATTTTATTTCCAACCTGCCTGATGGGAAACAACCTTATATCATATTCTGCTTTCTCCAGACTCCTTGTCTTACTGTTAAGGTGACCATGTGTCCTGATTTTTGCCTATGGTGGTCATGGCTTATGTCTGTTGTCCCTGTGTAATTAACAGAAATGGCCCCCCTTGACTCCCAGAAATGTCCTGGCTGGGGTGATAAATTTCATGGCCACCCCTACTTTTGTTAAACACTTTAAGCTCAGGCCTCCAAACTTAGATCTCTTTGTGATTTAACGTTTAGCTTTGGGATTTTCATCAACACCCTTTTCTCTCCCAAGTTCCTGGCTCTTACAATTAAAAGTCTTGACTTTTATAACTATGGTTCTAGTGTGGGCATTACGATGTCTATTTGGAAAGATAAACAATGACTTTTTAATTAGGAGAAATAAAAATGTTTCAGAAAAGTAAAAACAAACAGTTAAATATGTCAACCACATGGCACCATCAATCCATGGAATGATGGTGGACAGTGCCCGGGCCTAGCACCTATGGATGGACCTTCGATGCTCAGGGGAGTCCATCACCCAGAATTAAGAATTGTTAACATATTGTCCTTCTAGTAAATTTTAGAAAAGAAATAAAACATTATAACCAGAGTCTTTTTTTTTAATTAATTAATTTTATTTATTTATTATTTTTGGCTGCATTGGGTCTTCGTTGCCGCGCATGGGCTTCTCATTGTCGTGGCTTCTCTTGTTGCGGAGCACGGGCTCTAGGTGCGCGGACTTCAGTAGTTGTGGCACGTGGGCTCAGTAGTTGTGGCTCGTGGGCTCTAGAGCGCAGGCTGAGTAGTTATGGTGCACCAGCTTAGTTGCTCCGCGGGTTGTGGGATCTTCCCGGACCAGGGCTCGAACCCGTATCCCCTGCATTGGCAGGTGGATTTTAAACTACTGCACCAGCAGGGAAGCCCCCAGCCAGAGTCACTTTTAACCAATGCAGTCACTCCTTTATTTTAGGCTGTATCTGTCCTTCCTCTGAGGACAGTTGGTAGAAAGCTAGAGCTCTTATTTGATTTGAGGAGCATGCGTTAAAGGTTAAGATAATTTATCAAAACTATTTTAAAATAAAAACATCAGCTGAATACATAGGCTATCAATGAATGTTGTTTCCCTTTCCAAATCTATGTGATAACACTGCTCATCTTATTCCGATTGGAAGCTCTGTTTGGCAGTATGCGTGACATTGATTAAGAAAAATGCAAGGCTATGTTAATCATTAACTCATTTAGTAGAAAAATTATAATTCATCTTAATTAAAATGTATAATTTGATAGGCAAGATCTTTTAAAATAAAGCATCCACGGAATTAATCATTAAACTATGGGGCCTCAAAAGTTTTTTAAAAGAGACTGAGAACCCCTTCCATATAACCCAATGGTTTTACAGACTGCATTTCAGTGGGTGTTTACTTTCAGACAGTTTTCTGATAATAGTGAAAGATTTGCCCTGAGGCATTCACTCCCCCCCACCCCCCATCAGTTTGTCTTGTGACAGATTGTTTTTTCAGGTTGGTTGACTTGCATTGGTGCAGGGAATGGATTACGTATATTACTTTGGCCTCATTAGAAACACAGGCTCACCAGTAGACCCAGGGGACAGCCAACTCTGCATTAGGGGACAGGCAGTCACCACCGAGGGCTGATTAGAAGCGACCAGGCCTTCCCATAGTCATTATTCCTATGGCTTCCTAAACATTTCTCCAGAATATCACTATGATCCTTGAATGAGAAGCATGGCTTGCCTCTGACGGTACCTGTGTGTTTAAGAGAATGGAGTCTTCAAGAGGATGTGGAGGAGAGCAGTGAGGGCTGGACAATCAGGGCCACTCCTTTGTTTTTTTTTGCGGTTCGCCGGCCTCTCACTGCTGTGGCCTCTCCCGTTGCGGAGCACAGGCTCCGGACGCGCAGGCTCAGCGGCCATGGCTCACGGGCCCAGCCGCTCCGCGGCATGTGGGGTCCTCCCAGACCGGGGCACGAACCCGTGTCCGCTGCATCGGCAGAAGGACTCTCAACCACTGCGCCACCAGGGAAGCCCAGGGCCACTCTTGTGTTATGACTACCTTTCTTTCTTCTACAGTTCTTGGACTTAAGTCTCTTCCTATTTCCCTTCCTTTCCACTTCCCTCCACGTCCACAGATGGGGTGGCTGCGTTCCGCGCCTTCCTGAAGACGGAGTTCAGTGAAGAGAACCTGGAGTTCTGGTTGGCCTGTGAGGAGTTCAAGAAGACCAGGTCAACTGCAAAACTTGTCTCCAAGGCCCATAGGATCTTTGAAGAGTTTGTGGATGTGCAGGCTCCGCGGGAGGTGTGTTGGCGGTGGGGTCTTGTCAGACCTCCATCCATTGCTCTCTCTCCTTGCTGGGGTTTGAGCCAGGTTTGATGGGGACTTTCTTCTGAAATGAACCTCACTGCTCTGATGGCTCTGGATACAAAAGGGATCCCTTTTAAGGTGCAGAGCCCAGGGATTCTATAAAAAGGAGCTCTATTGGGAGTATTTTAGCTGTCTGTCAGTTAAACATGTGTCAGCAGGAACTGTGTTTCTATAGGGATTCTGCAAGATAGACGCCAGTAAGCCCATGTTAGTTTTCCTAGTGGAACGCAGCATGACTCGATGGAGTGAGCATGTACTTTGGAATCTTGTTCCAATATCAGCTCCACTACTTACTCGTTGTGTGATCTTGGTCAAGTTACCTGGTCTTTCTGAATCACATTTTCCCCAATGTAAAAGGCTATAATATCACCTTTCAAGACCACTCTGAGTATTAGGAGTCAAACACCTATTCAATATTTGTCACTGCTTATTAATGAGTAATTATAGTCATTTATATTATTTTATGATCATTTATTATAATTACTTATAATAATAATATGAATTTCTATGTACTGCTATTCTGAGTTGTAAAACAGAGTTTTACCTGGGAGAGTTTTATAGGAGACAAATATTTGTTGTCTGAGTTTAGGCGCATTCTATACCTAAAACTCTTCAGTTATGCTTCGACTTGGGATGCAGGAGGTCTTTGGCCAGTGGTCAGAAAGCTGCAGGCTCCTTATACATGCGGTTGGAACAGAGATGTACATTCTGAACATAGCCTTTCTCCCTGGGGTATTTGTTTCCTTAGCAGCTGAGAAAGGACAAAAGAGCAAGCCTACTTTAGGGAACCCACATTCATGCTTGTCTCTGGTTTAACTCTGCCTGACATTGCAAAGACCCATGGATTAAGAGTTGAGTAATTTGGGGTTTTGCCTTGGCTGTTACTAACTTTCCAGAGTAAATTAGACCAGCTTTTTAGTATCCCTTTTCTTCAGTATCTTTATCTATAAATTGGGATGAAGACTATCTGGTCTTCAGACCTCACAGGATTCTTCCTGGGATCAAAAGGGATGACCTTCAGGAAAGCAGTTTATTAATAATTATTAATATAACAATTGGCCCTTGAGGGCCCGTGACCGTGCTCTCTGTTTGTGTCTCCAGGTAAACATAGACTTCCAGACCCGAGAAGCCACAAGGAAGAACATGCAGGAACCGTCCCTGACTTGCTTTGACCAAGCCCAGGGAAAAGTACACAGTCTCATGGAGAAAGACTCTTACCCCCGGTTCCTGAGGTCCAAAATGTACTTAGATTTGCTGTCCCAGAGCCAGAGGCGGCTCAGTTAGACCTCAGATGGGGACTCTTGGAGATCACCGGCTTTCCCCTCCCCTTGCTGCCAAGACCATATTCTAATGTGAAATGTCATAGGGGTTCAAAAGCAGTGGCATTTAGGTTGGGAGCCCGGGAGTGAGGAAGGGATGAAGGGCCATTCCAAAGTACGATCCAGCCACCAGAGCTCGGACTCTATTCCATTAACCCATGTTTGTGTTTTGGTTAGTGGTAGTACCTTGTCGCTGTCACCCTTCTCTGGGTCAGCAACTTGCCCTCCATAATGCCTTGGGTCATTTCCACTGAGAAGGCAGATATGCCATGCTGGGCTAATCTGTAAATAATGCAAATGCAATTTCCACCACTTCCACACCCTCCTCAGTTAGGACTCTCGACTCTCTAACTTGTCCTATGCTCTCGTGAGGAAGAGCTAGAAGACTCTGGCTTACGTCTGTGATTTGCCATCACAATGTAATAGCCGGTCCCGCGTGCTGGGACCTCACGGTTTAGGAGAGAGGTCTCAGTGGAATCCCAGGTTTCTAGCACTGTCACTGATAGGTGGCCTCTGAGAGAAGGGGCACACTCCATGGAGTTGGCTGTTTCTTCCATTTGCATAAGACCAGTGTCACTGTCCATCTCAGCCTAGGAGATTCACAAGACTCCCATACCCTTGCCATTCCAGAAAGGGTCTTGGGAGATGTCCTTCACCTCTGATGTGGAACTGCTATTGAGAAAGAGACAGCTTGCAAGTCTTCCTCAGTTCTACCAAGAAGTTTTCCCGAAGTTGAATGAGCAGGGAATGTAGCACCAGTAGATTTTTGTGCAGTGGGCCACCATATAACCTCTCTGTTGCTTAACGTATTCTCTGCCCTCACCTCCCTGTGGTATCACACATCACTGATCTCTTAGAACGATGGATGGCTTGGTAAAGGGAGGTGAATTCCCTTAGCATGGACAGCTCTCACAGTGCCTAATACTTCTCCTGTCTCTCCCTCTTCCCCCCTTCATGCAGGTCATGTAATTCCGATGGGGGAGAATGGGAACTTAGGCTGTAATTCTCTTTCCAGCTTGCTTCCCGGGAGCATGCTTTTTTAGAAAGGTTCCTCTCGTGAGGGCCGTCTTGGCTGACCAACAGCTTCCTTCTTGACTTTTTGGGATTGAACGTGGAACAGGAGGTGAGGCTGAGAAGATCACTGTGAACATCTGGTTGTAGAGAACCTTCCTAAGACGTCTTCATGGTATCCCGGTGCTGCTTTTGGAAATACATCAGGAAACTTTTCCCTGGAGGATGAGCAAGACACAGGAAACTTACTCCAGCTGCCCGGGAAAAAGCTGACTTTGGCCCAAGACTGCAGTGCCGAGGAGATGAATCCTCAGCAGAGAGACCAGAATGTGGAAGAGGAGCCTGGGAGAGGCTGGTCCCTGGGTGGACTGAATCACAGAGAACGTGCTGGAGGTACTATTGGGGTAACTCACAGCCGATGGATTTGGATTCACTGCAGATCTCCAAAACTTTCAGCTTGACTAAATGAAACAGCACATGATTAGGTGTAAGCTCTGGAATGCAGGTGATTGAAAATTGGGCTGAAGCAGTCTCCTCGTGCAGCGGGGATGAGCCGTTTTAGATGTGCGGGTGTTCCAGTGCTTGCATTTCTGTCCAGTAACTTTATGAATCTCTTCCTTCCTTGGCTGCAGCTAGACAAAGCCAAGAAGGCTCTTGAGTCCCGCGGGCTGTTAGGGTCCGCTGCCCCGCCGTGTATCTGTGAGTATCTGTTAGTGAGAGCTGACATGTCTGTACGAACCATCGAGGAGAGAGAGAACACAGGCCTCCTGAAGAGACCTGTGGAATTTCACGTTCAAGAACTCTGCAGCCTCATGTGGGTGTTCCTAGTTAGATCAGGTAGTATTCCCCCGCCCCCACTGGTGAAAAACCATCCTTAGTTTAAGCTGCTAGAATTACTTTAATGATCAAATTCTGGAACAGGGTATTTTCAATGTTGTTTACATATGAAATGTACGTCTGCTGCCAACTCTACTGTCCACTAGGAGGTGCCTATAAATGGGAACAGCACAGAATTATGGAGACCTGAAACGTCCTAAGAGGGGCCTTTTTACCACTTCCACTCTCCCCAGGAGAAAAGTCTGAACAAGAGTGTTTTGCGGTCGCCTTCTCTGGGGCCTAGAGTTCTTGCCAACTGTTGGTGGAACGAAGGATGCAGATGGTGGTGTCATGCAGATGGTGGTGTCACCTGGTGACTTCCTCCCACGATGGGGAGGTGTGAAGGACCCAGCTTGGGTATCCTGAGATTTGCCGCTAAGTGAGCGTCTGTGGGCGTATGTTCGTGTGTAGAGGAACGTGATAGTTATGTTTATGGTACTCCCGTGGAGTGTGTGTGTGTGTGTGTGTGTGTGTGTATGTGTGAGACAGAAAGAATTATGAGCACTAGACTAGTACACCACAGAGATGGTCTTCCCATGGGTGGAGCTTCTCTCACACCCTTTATGTCCTGCTTCCACCAGGAGGCACAGAGCTCTCTGCTCTGATGCTACTTTCAGGCACTTTGGTCATGCCAACCGAGATTTTGGTCTGTGACGAAACAAACAGATATGTTTACAACATCTAGAGCAATATCTAAGCATACCTCATCCCTGACCTTCCACATCGCCCTGCCCCGCCCTCTCCCTCAGCCTCTCCACAAGCCGTACTCCGCCTCGTTTGGCGGGCACCCACAGTGGCCGCTTCTCCACGTCTTCCTGGGTTCCTCACGCCGGGCTTGTGCTCTGGACTGCCTTCAGGGCACAAGGCTTGCTCTGTGCTTGGGACCTTTAAAGGCTCAAGGCAAGCCATGCAGTAGGCCGGGCAGAGCTGTGACTTTTAGGATTGCTCTCCATCCCTGAGTGGCCTTCCAGCCCCACATGAGTATTAACCCGTTTGGGGGCTGGTGTGAGATTTCCTGTTGCCCTTGGCAAGCCAAATAGAACACAATCAGTAACGACCCTTCATAGCCCTGGGCACTTCTGGGGTGAGGAATGTTCCCTGAGCAGTGTTTATTATGAAAGTTGAGGATGTGCAGGGATCACCCGGAAAGCCTGTTATAAGTGCTAATTCCCAGGTTCCACACCCAGAGATGCTGATCTAATAGATCTGGGGTGGGATGCAGAAGTCTGCATTTTTAATAAGCTCCCAGGTGGGTAGTGGCCCGTGGACCAGACTTTGAAAAAAGATGGTCTAAGACTGGTCTAAGACAGAGGCTCTCACCCTTGGTTGTCCATTGGAATCACCTGGGGTGTTAAAGAAACCCGAATGTCTGGGTCCTGCCCCAGAACATCTTGGGGTTGGAACTCAAGGCATCAGTTTTTTAACTACTCCACAGGTGGGTCCAATGTATAGATGAGGTTGGGATGCTGGGCCTGAGGAGTGAGAAACACAGCTAAGGGTAAAACCCAGCTGTGTGAGCTGAGAGGGCTGGAGCACACCCAGACACAAACAAGCACAATCACCAGGAACCTGCCAGCCCTGAATTTGACTCTTAGGGTGGTTGCCTCTATGCCCTCTCTGACTTTTGAGATAAAAATGTTTCTGCCCCAGCTGAATGTGTTGTCAGGCAGTGGGTCCGCCAACAGTGGGGGCTGAAGGGGTCCTGGGGGCTTTCCTCGCCTGCCGGGTCTTGTTCACAGGGCTTCCTCCAATCTCTCCTCCTAGGCCGCTTCGCTGTTTGTTTCCATGTGCTCTCGTGCTTGGTCATTTCGTGTTAGGCCGCGCCTCTGTACCCAAGGCCACGCGACATGGTAGCTGGACTCAGGTAGTGGGTGAGGGGTGTGTAGTAGTAATAATAGTGGTAGCACAACAACTTCAAATTTCTCAGAGGACGGTGTTTTACCCTCAGAATAGCAAGCTCTTTGAGGCTTTCTTCTCCAGGGCCACCACGGGGTTTTGGGTGCTGCCCTTAGCCCTCACCATTCCCTTTGGTGTTAGGCTGGATGGCAGCTAGAAGGTTCTAGTTGATTTTACGCTCTGGTGCTCTCCGCAGAACTGGCTGCTCTGGATTAACCAAAGCTGTGAAATGGCTCTCTGCTCAGGCTGCAGGCCCAGCCTCTGGGTGCAGGCCCTGGGTGCCTGTCCTCAGCAGGGCCGGGTGTCCGGGCGCTCCAGGCCCTGGGCTGTGAGGGAAAGGCATGAACTCACTGTGCGGAGAGCCGGGCTGGGAATGGGGAAGACTGAAGAGGAAGGAGCAGGGGGGAAAGACACGCAGCTCCCGTGGCATCTGCTTCTCCGTAAACCAGAAGGGAGAGGTGATGAGTGGTGAGTTCAGAGGCAGGATCGTCTCCCATCAACAAGAGCACCCAGAGCTCTCCTGACCCTGTCAGTGCCCACTTCCAAGCAAGGCAGACGAATTACAATTTTCCATCCGAGGCTGTCCTTCAGTCTGCCAAGTGTCAGCCCTCTTCAAATCGGCATCCTCCGTTTTAGAAGCAAAGGAGGTGGCAAAGTCCCCCCTGGCGTGGGGAGCCTGTGCCACCTGGCATGAGACTGTGAAGGAAGAAGCCAAGAGCAGAGATGTCTTCCTGTCCCTGTGACCTCTTGGGATTCACAAGATGCTGTGGACCAAGATGAGAGATGGCAGGATGGGGCCACTGGCCTTCCCTGGTGTGGGGTCCTGGTCTTCTCAATAAACCGTTCTCTTCTTGATTCTTCCTCCCTTCTGCCCCTCTGCTCCCTCCCCTCTGCCAGGTACAGAGAAGGCGGCTGGGCTGATGTGCCCTCCAGGCGTGGTAGCACTCACCGAGTCACACGTGGCGGCACAGATCTGTAGCAGCTCATCTGCTGTAGAAACGCTTGGCTGATGGAGTCCTCATTGAGTTGTTTCATTACCATGCAAAGTGGAATAATGTCACTCACCTCTACTATAAACAAGGCTGTGAGGACATAATAAACAGAACCTGAACACGCTGCCCTTTGCTCTCTGCCCACATTTCTGGCCGGCTGACTCTTTATGAGGAAACACTTCCCATAACACGTGGACTCCCCGGGAGGGGGCACGCGGCCTCTCCCTTGCAGAGAATGGCACGGGGCTGGCCATCAGGAAAAGCAGCAGTGTGGGTGGAAACGGGATGGGAATGACTTGGGATGAGTTTGGGGGTGGAGGGTGACTTTGGGATGTGAGAGTGGCTTTGAAACTGTAAAGTGCTATACGAACACGAGGTGGTATTTTTATTGGTGCCCCCTACTGCGTGAAAACGCAGGGAGAGAAAAGGCTGAGGGATGGTTTATATATTTGTTCAGCTGGAGCAATCTGAAGATGGAGTGGGTTGACCTTGCTTATGCCCCTACCTCCCTTTGTACAATCAGCGTGCCCCTGAAAGGACTGCGTGAGTCATCGAATCTTCCAGAGTCTCTGGTGATGGGCCCCATGGAGGGGACCGCAGGAGAATGAGCTGGAGAGCCTGCTCACAAAAGCTCAGTTTTCAGTTGTGGTGATGAGACAGAGATATACAAAATATCATTCATCCAAAACAATTAAAATGTACCAGAGAAGGTCTCTCTTTAAAGGAAAGCCGATGTTTCTTCAAAGGTGAATGCTTTGGGTTAAATGAAGAAGGCTTTGCCATGCAAATGAACCCCCCTCCCCAATCCCGGTTTTGTGCACTGGTCATGGGAGTCGGCAGCAGGCGGCTGCAGACAGGAGGCCCGCCCCTGGGGAGGGGATGGCACTGGCTCCTCTCTTCCCAGCTTTGCCCTTCTACTCCTTCCTACCCCGATTGCCACCTGGACTTTCTGACCCCGCCCCCAGGCCTGAGAAGAGCAGGGGAGGAGGTGAGGTGAGGGCGCAAGGGGCTCAGACCTGGGGCTCATGCCTCCTGGGATAGGCCTCTGGCTCTCTGAACCTGGGAGGACTCTGGTGGGTCGTTCCCGGGCTCATGGGAGACCCTGTCTCTGGGGGATTCCTTCCTCCCTCCAGCTCTGTCAACCAGGGTGAATGCTTTCCACCTCTGGCTGGTGGCTTGCTTCTTCCTGGGAGGTGCCCTGGTGTCTCTCTGCTGCAGTCTTGTTTGTCCCTCCAGGACGCCCTCTTGGACAGCTGCTTGGATGACCCTTTGCTAGTCTCTTTCTCTCAGAGACCCATGACTGGCCCATCCATTGGAAGCACTGGGGCCTCATTTGGCCCTAGAATTACCAGGCAGCAGCTGCTCTGCCTTTGCTCTGCAGCCAGAGCCTCCAGCCAGCCCACTGCTCATCTTTTCCGTTTTCCAGGCTGGAGTCAGATCCCCAGGCATCAGGAGGCACATGTCAGGCTCTCCAAGGGACCCACCGCCCCTGCTGTCCCTGGGGGCGAGGTGAGAGGCAGGCATTCAGCCCCACTTGCGTGGGGTGGGACTCACAGTCCTCTAGCATCTCTCTCCAAAAACTTTCACAAATTCTCTAGGCCTGACCTTTTTCCCTTGGAGACAGGCTTTGAGTGCCGTCCCTGGTTCTCCCTCCCTGCAGTGTTTGCTTCATCTGGAACCCTTCAGATCTCCTATCCATCTCCTAGGCCTTGACGGAAGCCTCTTACACAGACTTAACACTATGAGGGGCATCTCATTAACATGCAGTAAATGTGGAAGAAAACAAGCAAAGTTCCTTCTGGACCTATTGTTTACATCAACAAAGTGAGATCCACAGCAGAGGGAGACAAAGCAGGGGACATTGAGATAACGACCTCCCGTGGATACACTTCTTGGTTGGGGTCTGTCTTGGTCCCCTGCCCAGGAGCTGTGGGACAAAGCCCTCCTGAGGGCAGGAGGGAAAGAGTGGGGATCCATCATGGGAGTGCTTCCCCTGTTCAGGCCTCATTCTACAGCATAGAGGGGAGTCCAGGTCCACCAGCCCCTGGCACAGCGGCTCGTGCCCAGCCAAGGAAACAGAGTCCCAAGCTTGGGAGAACTGTCTTTGATCAGGGTTTCATCACACACTCCTCCTCATATCTGGGGCTCTGATGCAGATTCTGAGTTTGAATCCCAGCTTTCACTCTTATAAGTTGTGTGAGCCTAGAAAAGTTACTTTGCTGTGCCTCAGTTTTCTCATCTGCAAGACTAAGATAACAGAGCCAACTGCTTGGGGCTGTTGTGAACATTATATAAGTTGACATAGAAGAGTGTTTATTATGATGCCTGGTAGGCGCACAGTACGTGCTAATTGGCATCTTCTCTCACACCGGGATCACCAGGACTCAAGCCAGCACCCCCTTCTTGATTGAAAAAGGAAACCACTCAAAGCAAATGATACGACAGGTTCAATGTCTCTTCCTTCCCTGCTAAACCATAAACTCCCTGAGGGCAGAGACTGTTTGCTTTGTTCCCTGCTCTAGTCCCTGAATATTTATTGAAAGAATATTGTACCTACAAATGTTTCTTGAGCACCTCTTATAAGTGAGGCCCTGGGATTGTTTGGAAGTGAAGGCAAGAAATCCGCAACCTGGGCCCTCAAAGAGCTTACTTCACTGTTACAGGAGCTTAACCCTTCCCAAGGCCTGGGAGACAGATCTCAGATACCAAAGAACTTAACACATGAGTGGTAAAGGAAGTTAAGTGGCTGCATAGTCACCGTGGCAATACTTATAGAAAACACCTCGGGGGAGCCTAGAACTTTGCAGAGCAATTTAGATGCCTCATCTAGTTGAATCTGCACAACAATTCTATGAGGTAGTGTATTGGTTTGCTAGGGCTGCCATAACAAGGTACCACGGGCTGGGCGGTTTATAACAACAGAAATATATTTCTCATGATTCTGGAGGCTGGAAGTCCAAGATCAAGGTGTAGTCAGGATTAATGTCTTCCAGGGCCTCTTTCCTTGGCTGGTAGAAGGGACCTTCGCACTGTGTCCTCACGTGGTCTTTCCTCGGTTCTTACACCATTGGTGTCCCTTTCTCTTCTTATAAGGACACTAGTCAGCTTGGATTAGGTCCCACCCTAACAGCCTCATTTTGAGTTAATCACCCCTCTAACCACCTATCTCAAAATATAGTCACATTCCAAGGTACTAGGGGGTAAGGCTTTAACAGATGAATATTTGAGGGAGGGTATAATTCATCCCATAACAGGTAGACACTGTTACCTGTTATTATCCCCATTTACAGATGAGGAAAGAGAGCTTAAGTAACACACCAAAAGTCACACAACCTGCGGGTGGCAGAACAGGGATTTAGAGTCCTGTAAATTCAGAATCGATGCTCTTAACCTCTGCTGTGCCAGCGGACCAGAAGGGAATGTGGGATTGGGGGCATAGGGGTGGAGTGGGGGCCTGAGGAGGTATGGGGGAGGGGAGGGAAGGCTGGAACGAAATGCTCATGGGCTGGGAAGGATGCATAGGCACACCAATGCAGGTGAGGTAGGGGTGAGGGTATGGGTGGAAATCTGGGCTCCTGGAGAAGCTGGAGGCCTGGTGGAAAATGATGGTGTCTGAAAGACACACCGCAGAGCCTGCTGGAAATTGGATTAGCCAATTATCTGCCTGAGCTGTCCCCTGGCCGTGGTTTGTTTTGTTGCTGCCCTGACCTTTGTACTTTCTCTCCATTCATGCGGTAAGTCCGCTGCTGTCTCACAGCACCACTCGGCCGTCACCCCCGAGCCCACCACTCTTCTGGGGGAGGCTGTCACGGCCCCGCCCACCGCCTGCAGAAAACCTTTGGCTCCGTCTCCTGCATCTGCCATGGGGTGAGCACATTTCTCCCAAGGAGGGAGAAATAGCCCCATCTTCTCAGGCACTGAGACCTACCTTGCAGGCACCAAAAGGGACAGGGGGCTCTTCCCCCAGCAACAGGGTGGGAAAGAATAAGAGATGTGGATGAACTAGCCCGAGACTGAATCCTGACACTGTTGCTTATTCTGTGTGTGTGACTCTGGGGAACTTAGCCTCTCCTAGCCTCTGTTTTCTTATGAGCAAAAGTGGGGGTAATAATGCCTACATTTCCAGGCAGGGTGGCTGTGAGGATTAGAGGTGATACGTGCAAAGCACCTGAGGCAGGAGCTGGTACAGATAGGGACTCAAACAATGGCAGCTCTAAGTATTAGAGATCCAGGCCCGAGGTTGCAGACCTCCTGGTGCTAGGTCTCTAACTTTTTCTGGGGGCCAGAACTTGTCATGGAGCCGTTGGCCGTGGAAAGTCTATCGGGTCGAATATAAGTTGTACTTGCAGGAAAACAGGTTATCTGTCAGCTAGAAACAAAACAAGGTGGCTTTCGTTCAAGAGGGCGCTCTGCCCTGGCCAAGAGATTAGGACCGATCCACGGGTGCCCTGCGAGCTAAATGTAATAGGCCTCACTCGTCACACAGGCTTTTCAAAGGGCACTCAAAAGGCAACAAACTAATTGGACTTTGAACTGGCAGAGTTAAAAAAAAACAACCCTGTGTCTTTCAAAACCAATTTAACTGATCAGGCGCCTCCAGTACACCGTTTTCTAATTAACCCCGGGACCAGAATTATACTCTTGACTCGTAGCTTTTGCAGAAACTCAGGAAAGGAAACTGATGTGGATAATCTCATTCAAGGTGCAGAGTATGTAAGTGGCTCTGGAGTAGATTAACATGGAGCCTACCTCGACTACAGAATAGCTGTGTGGAAGTTTGCTAGGATATTAAGGGAAATCATTTCAATCATGTGCTTTAAAAGTGAAATCGTCAGGGTTTTCCAGTAAGTGCTTTATCAGGTCAGTTGTAACCAATAGCAAGGATGATGTCAATCTACAAGCCGGCAAGGCCTAGATTGGCAGCAAGTCCAAGGAAATGGCAAGGAAGGGGTGAGGAGCTAGGAAGGGGACTTCTAGAACCTAAGGCATCACAGTCACATTCAAATCACAGAAACCCTGGGTTTTCAGTAGCACGCTGGGTCGAGGCCAACTTCCTCTCCCTGCATCACGGGGAGAAAGGGAGTTGACTCCTGGGGAGATGAATAGGGGGCAATTACCCAAAAGTAATATCAGTCCTCACTGTGGCCTGGCCTTGGGGAAGACTGAACCCAGGCCAGAGGGCAAACAGGTTTCCTTTCCTGACTCGGGACGGGCAAGGCAGTTGCTAAGATACGGGGACTTTGCAAGAGAAGAGGGGAGCTAGTGCTGTGGGCAGCCAGGGGAGTCGTGGGACCCTGGCCCCTTTCACTGGCCAATGGCTCTTGGCAGGCAGCTCTGCGGAGGACTTGTCTCGGCCAGGAGGAAACATTCTCATGCAGAGGGGTGGCATCTGGGCCCGCTCTGCAGCCACAGAGACAGTCTTGCTCTGTGGAAGGAGCAGCTGTCGGCCACCTGCTCAGCAGCCTGAGTTAAGTCCTCTTTTGAGCAGGAGCGAAGGAGGCTGGCCTCTAGAATGAAGGGCGCGTTCAGTGCTGCCTGCCCCGGCCATTGGCTTCGGGAGGTGAGCCGTGAGTGGGGCACGTGGCCTATGGTTCCACCTAAGGCCCCACACAGGGCCCCCTCTGGACGCTGGCAGCTGTCCCGTCTGCGGGCCTTTTTGTCTCAGTGCCACGTGCCCCTGCCCCTCTGTCCCTGTCCCAGAGGAGGTGTCTGTCCCAGAGCCAGACAGGCTGGCAGCCGGCTGGGCAGAGAGATTCGGGGGTGCCAGCCCTTCCACTAGAATAAGTGCAGCCCCAGAGCAGGGCCAACCAACCACCTACGGGGTGTCTGAGCTTATGTAGGGAGGAGGTTTTGGAGGGTAGAGGAGCAGGGACATGTTCTATAAACTGTAGAAGAAAATGCCATGTGTACATATTCACCACCACCAAGAAAGAAGGAAACAGACCCAGAGGTGAGGAAGGAACACATCCTGTAACCCTAGAGTTTGAGCAGAGAACTAGATGTAGAAATCGTCGCTCTTCACGAAGCACTTACTATATGCCTTACAAACACGGTTTAATCCTCCCGGCAGCCCTAGGAAGCAAGCATCCTCCTCCTGGTTTTTTTTGTTTTTTTTTTTTGCGTTACGCGGGCCTCTCACTGTTGCGGCCTCTCCCGTTGCGAAGCACAGGCTCCGGACGCGCAGGCTCAGCGGCCGTGGCTCACGGGCCCAGCCGCTCCGCGGCACGTGGGATCCTCCCGGACCGGGGCACGAACCCACGTCCCCGGCATCGGCAGGCGGACTCCCAACCACCGCGCCACCAGGGAAGCCCCATCCTCCTGTTTTCTAGAGAGGGGCATGAGGCTCCGAAGGGCTGGCAGGAGGGCACTGCAGACTCTGGCCCTGTGCTCTTAGTCCTGGCCTTTCGCAACCTCCTGTGTCTGTGCTCTGCCTTCTGAGAGGCAAAACCTCTCTAGACACCTCTCCTAGGAGAGACCTAAGCCATTTATTTAACTTTTCATCTGTTGTTCATTTTCTCTCTTTTTATCCAGAATATAAGCTTTCCAAGGGCAAGAGCCAAATCTGATACTTCTTGGCAGGCAGCTCCTCTGCCCAGGGCACTTGGATGCTGCACACTGAGCGCCCAGATGCTCTCTGATGATCCAAGATCACACTGGCTGTCCTTCCCGCGTGAGATGATCGCCCTGACCCTCTCTCTGTAGGGCTTCAGTATGAGATAGTTTTCCCAGTTGGGTCCCACACTCGTTCTCCTAATCACCTTCAGCAAATTCCATTGTAAGGTGAAGGTCTGAGTGAGGACAGGTCTGCAGCCTTGGGAAAGAATGAGGCCTCGGTCCAGAGAAACAGGATCTGTGCCTGGGGGCCCTGTGAGGAGGGTTTTTTTTTTTTTTTTTTTTTTACATCTTTATTGGAGTATAATTGCTTTACAATGGTGTGTTAGTTTCTGCTTTACAACAAAGTGAATCAGTTATACATATACATATGTTCCCATATCTCTTCCCTCTTGCGTCTCCCTCCCTCCCACCCTCCCTATCCCATCCCTCTAGGTGGTCACAAAGCACCAAGCTGATCTCCCTGTGCTATGCAGCTGCTTCCCGCTAGCTATCTATTTTACGTTTGATAGTGTATATATGTCCATGCCACTCTCTCGCTTTGTCACAGCTTACCCTTCCCCCTCCCCATATCCTCAAGTCCATTCTCTAGAAAACCATAGTTCAAAAAGAGTCACGTACCACAATGTTCATTGCAGCTCTGTTTACAATAGCCAGGAGATGGAAGCAGCCTAAGTGTCCATCACCGGATGAATGGATAAAGAAGATGTGGCACATATATACAATGGAGTATTACTCAGCCATAAAAAGAAACGAAATTGAGCTATTTGTAGTGAGGTGGATGGACCTAGAGTCTGTCATACAGAGTGAAGTAAGTCAGAAGGAGAAAGACAAATACCGTATGCTAACACATATATATGGAATTTAAGGAAAAAAATGTCCTGAAGAACCTAGGGGTAAGACAGGAATAAAGACACAGACCTACTAGAGAATGAAGAGGGGTTTTATGGGCCCTGCCGTTACTTAAACATACACAGATCTGTGAATCCTGTAAGCCTGGAGCCAGCGAACAGCTGGCCTGCCGAGGGCATATTTGCCTGGTAATTCTAATTTTTATTTGAATGCCCATCTGCCCAATCGCTGACATCACAGGGCAGCTGCAGGTCTTGTTTTCCCTTCCTGTTGTCTGCGCCTGTGATGTGGCCTTGATCTGGGGATGATTAAATGGCTCTGTGGGTGGCCTCACCCCATAGTGTGTGAGCATGGGGTAGGGGTGGGAGAATACTCCTCATAACTCCTTTCCCCTACTTTTTCCTCACCTTCTGCTCTTCATAACAGTCCTGGATTCAAATCCTGGACCTGGTTATTTGCTAGTTGTGTGATCTTGAACAGTTTCCTTAAGCTCGCTAAGCCTCAGATTCCTTATCTGTAAAGTGGGCCCAGCATTTCCACCCCTAGGCATATAAATCTCAGAGACAGTCTTATCCGAGGACCCCAGTAGGCACAAGAGTGTTCTTAGCAGCACTGTTTGCAATAGCCAAAGGCTGGATACCACACACCAGGCCTTAGAAAGAAGAATGAATAAATTGTGGCACGGTCACACAGTGGAATACCATCTAGCTGTGACAGTGAACAGACGGCAGTGGTATTGCAGTAACCGTATGGATGAATCTAGCAAAACAACGTTGAGCTAAAAAAGAAGGTCCTTTTATTAAAATTTAAATATAGCCAAAATAAACAGTGTATTCTGAGATTTCCATATATATGTAATAAAACTAAAAACGAGCAAGGGAATGATAGGCGAGGTGGTTGACTTAGGTAAGGGGAGGTCGGAGAGGAACGGGAAGGAGCACGTGAGTAAATGTAATTTAGCATCAGTGTCTTAATTCTCGACTTGGATGTGAGTTCAAGCGTGCTCATCATATCACTAAAATTAGTGATTGAAAGAATTAGAAAATAAATAAGTAGGGAACAAGCATGGATCAATAAGGATAGTATGAAATGAATCCAAACATTGTAAAGATTAATTCAATTTTGCACATTGATTCCATTAAAAAATATGATTGCAGGATTCCATGAAATGAGATAATATTCATAACAACCACTGTCTGGCATCCAGTAGGTACTCAAGAAATTAAGTTAATCCCTCAATTCTCCCAGCCACCCAGGGATTTTATCTTGTTCCCCATAAGTAAGGATTCTCAGTGCTTTGATCCTTTATGGCTGAATCCTACATCACTCACTAATTTTCTTCTACTTCCTTCCTCCCTCCCCCTACTCTCCTCTCCCTCCCCAGAGCAAATAAAGCTTATTTATCCTATGTCACAGGGTTATGGGGATACTATATAAGAGAAGGCTTTGAGATTGTTAAGTGTCCCCAGTAAACTGTCACTTTCCTATGTGCCCTGCATTCTATCAGTGAGAGAAAACAACAAGACAGAACTCTTGAGCTGGGCAGCTTCTGTAAGTGAAATGGACCCGTGGCCATGCAGTTGATGTTTGGGGAGGAGAGAGACTGATGTGATCTCTAATATTGTAGGGGGATGCTGCAGGAGGTGGCCAGGCGTTGTCCCTGTAATGGCATCTGTGACTGAATGGAAAGAACCCTGGACTTGGACTTGGAGCTCTAAAACCTAGGTTAGAATCCTGACCTTCCCACTCATTGGCTGTAGGTAGGCGAGTTACTCAGTATCACTGAGTCCTGCTTCCCGTATCTGTACAATGCACGTTGAATGTAAATTAAACAGACACACACACAGAATCAGTACAATGCTTGCCTGACACATAGCGGACATTCAAAAACTACTTGCTGAATCTGAATCCTATATCGTCTCCAGAGCCCAAGTTTCTTGCTGGGGCACTGGGATACTCACTTCAGCTAGAGTGAAAATGGCTTAATCCAGATCTGACAAGAAAGCATCATTTTGAGATTCAATGCTGATGAATTGGTGGGATAGATAGGTGACATTTATCATGGGGTTGGAAGCAGTTCCTTGACCCCCTTCCTTACTTCCTGAGCCCTAACCATTGGTGCAGGATGACTGGAAAAGATAAAACGAATCACATGTACTGGTGGCTCTTTTCTCAACTTTTCTGTCAGATGGAACCAAGGGAAGGAGACAACCAGAGCAGTCCTAGGAGGGAAAATAAGTTGCTGGATATCGATTCTGGAGAGCCCTAATAGAGGTGGAAGTCGGGAGGAAGATTTAAGGGTACAGGTAATTTACATCCTATAGGCCTTTTAAAAATTGTTAAGCTTGGCCTGAGAAAGCTATCTCCTTTTTCCTCAAAAAAATGACTTAGCCCAGCCCAGCCCATGATTAGTTCTAGGTCTGTGAAATAGACCGGAAGCCTCGGGTGAACTCTGAAACTTACTTTCAAAACAGAGATTATTGAACACCTATTATGTGCTAGCACGTGCAAAGATTTTCATGTACTTCAAAGAGCAATCTTTACGGTATCTAGCCAATACGTCTTTAAATCTTCATTTTCTAGACTTGAGATGACTTCTTAGATTAGGTGGGGTTACCCAGAGATAAGTAGTGAAAATGTGAGGGCAGAAACCAGGCGTCAGGGTGGAGGTGGCTGCCACAGACAGGAAGAGAGGGCATCCTGTATCTTAGGTCACAGCTGCCCGTCTACCTCAGAGACAGGGGTAATGTCTGCGGATTCTGACCAGAGCACAGTTGTGAGACTTGGGAGGGAGACCCTGGGGGCCCCTAGCTTTCCAGCTGGAACTATCTCCTGGCAATACTGACCTTTCCACACAGCCCATCTTGCCACACCATGTGGAGAAAGGAGATGAGTAACATTGGCCTGTCACCCCAGCAGAATCCACATTTAACTGGGATGAAAGACTTAGCCTGAAGGGATAGAGCTTGGTGAGATTCTGAGCATCAGTAGGAATTAGGGGGGAGGGAGGGTTTTAAAAGGACCCCTTGGGTGCCCTTCCCTTTACTCCAAAGGGCAGAATTTTGTCCTATTTGGAAATGTGGCCAGTCTCCTCACTCCCCCCACCCTCCCATAGACTTGAAACTCTAGGGTATTTGCTTGTCTTTGTGAGTAGGGACAGGCTTTTACATTTAGGAACATTTTTGGAGGGAGATAAGGTATATGAAAGGGTTTTATAAATAGTAAAAGGTTACATAAGCGTAAGGTGATGCTTTTCCTACTGCTTCCTATGGAGACTGATGCAAGCAGAGGTCTCTGATCTCACTCCCACTGGGAGCCTTTCTCCCTTCCTTGGAGCCCGACCCAGATTTGAAGCCCAGGAATACATCTTATGTAAGACTTGGCTAAAGTGATAGAGCCCCTCTTCCCAGTTCAAATTTCGTTAGATTTATATCAATTAAAGTTTTTAAATTAAGCGTTTACAGTGTGCCCAGACACTGTGCATAGCTGAAAACATTAAGAATAATATATGCATGATTCCTGTATTCAAGGAACTTATAGTTCAGGACTGGCTAAATAAAGGGGAGGGGGCATGGAATCTTATTGTTAAATGAAATTTTAATTAAAAACCTCAATACGTAACATGAAGAGGGGCTGGGCTGCTTTGATTGAGGTGGAGATAGAGGAAGGAAGGGGTGAAAGAGGTAGGTCAGAGGTCATGTTGGCTGGACCTCACCATGTCCCCTTGAGGCCCTTCTAGGGTTTTTCAGAGGCCAGTTCAAAAGGCAATAATTTCCATAAGGCTTCTAGAAGAAAACAGAACACTTTCCTGGCTTGGAGATAGACCCAAAAGCCCTAAGTATAAAAGGAAAAAATGATAAATTAGAGAATATTGAAGTTTAAAACTTCAGCTCATGAAATGACAATCGCTAAAATAAATAGGGAAACCAGAGTGGGAGACCATATTTGCAATACTTATATCGGACAGTAAATTTGTATCCAGAAAATGTGAAGAACTCCCACAACTCAATAAGAAAACAAATAAAAAACAATATAAAACATTGGTCAAAAGACTTACACATACACTTCACAAATGAATAGTACATTACTGGCCGGTAAACCAAATTAAAAAACTAGTCAATCATTCGGGGAGTATAAATCGGCAGCTTGACAACAGTTTTCTTTTAAATAGCAGTGCTACCATTTGAAATGGCTTTGTGTGTGTCCTTAACAGTTCCACGGATTCCCAAGTGCTTTTTCTTATTTTAGTTATAAAACTTTTTCTCATATCCCTTCTCTGCCTCCAAATTATTTTTATCCATAGCACTAAGGTCATGAAGATACAGCTAGATGATCCATAGATGTCAACGGTTTTGTAATCCTTCATTAATGGCCTCCGAGGCCTCTTTTCTAAGTTCAGAAATGACATATTAATATTTCTGTTTGCCAGGGAGCGATCTCCCAGTGGGCTGCGGTCACCATCCTCTGTAAACATGCAAACTCGCATTACTACTAGTATAGCACCTTAACGATTTTCTCTTGCCCGTAAACAGCTACACTTGTGAAGTACAAATGACACCCAAAAAGAGTGCTAAGAGACTCCTGTCCAGGGCTCTAAGAGGCTCTTCCAGGGACTAGGGAACACTTGGAAAAATTATGGCAAAACCCACAGTGATATACGCCCACCAGACATGTAAAATGAAAATCTTGGTCACACAAGGGTTCGCAAGGATGTGGAATAACTGGAATTCTTATAAAGTGCTGGTGTGAATGCAAAATGGTACAAGGCGCTTCAGAAAGCAGTTTGTCAGTTTCTTATAAAGCTAACATATGTAACATATATATAAGTTATATATAATTATAACTTTCTTATAAAGCTAACCCTATGGCCCAGCTACCCTGCTCAAGGAGTTTTCATATCTGAAAACATATGTCCACAAAGAGACGTACACACAAATGTACATAGCAGCTGTATTCACAATAGGCAAAAACTCGAAACAACCCAAATAAGAAGGACAATGCAGGATAAGCAAACCGTGGTGTAGTCATACATGGAAAATACTGCTCAACAGTTAAAAGGAATGTGCTATCGATACATGTAACAACACGGATGACTCAGAAACATACTGAGCTAAGGAAGGCAGCCACACAGTACTCTATCCTGTGTGATTCTGTTTCTGTGAAATTCTACAACGGGCAAACTCATCTATGGTTTTTAAAAAATCAAAAAGAATAAGAGCCTGCTTGGGGATGGATGGAGTGGGATGGTAGCAGGAAACTGGGAAGGGCCACAAGGGAACTATCTGGGGTGATGGGAATGTTCTAGATCTTAATAGCGATGTGGGTAACATAGGTGAGTGTATTTGTCAATACTCCTTGAACTAAAACAGTTAAGATCTGTGTATTGGGTTGGCCAAGAAGTTTGTTCGTCCTTTTCCATACCATCTTATGGAAAACCTAAACAAACTTTTTGGTCATCCCCAAATTTTGCTGTATGTAAATTACATCTCAATAAAAATGCGAGGCAAAGAAATCACTACTTTCCAATTTCGATAAGGCAGAGTAAAGACCTTTTTGTACCCCTCTTCTCTCAAAAACAACTCACAGCTAGGAAAACAGCAAACAGCAAAATAAACTGAGGCTCAGTGAAACTAGGTAGCATCTGTAACCCACAATAATACACAGAGAGCAGAGGGGGGAATGACAAGTGATTTAGCAGAGAGGATAGAAGCCAGATCTGAGCCCTGAGGGGTAGGGGTGAAGAGCAGGATGTTGGTTGACTGACAAGGGTCAAGGTCAGTGGCCTGCAGAAATCCAGAAAGGCTCTGGTGCTAGAGGAATCAGGAGGGGTGTGTGGAATGGGGACGCTGGAGCAGGACTGTTTGAGAGACTGGTGAGAAGTGTTTGCTACATCCTCCCCACTATTGCCCTAGGACACCATCGCTATGAACCCGCAAACTCCTCCTTTTACTTTTCTGCAATTCTGAATCCTTCTCAAGGTTTAGGGTCTGGGAAATCCAAAGCCAGGAAGATCAACGGTCTATTTCTATTTTCTTGCTCTGTACAACCCTCCTCTGACAAAAGAAGGTACAAAGTAGCTTATTTGCTTGAAGAGAGGAAGCGAGAGAGGAAATTTTTATTTTTTTGTTTTTTGATAGGTAAGAAGTGGATTTATTTAGAGAGAAACACACTCCACAGAGTATGGGCCATCTCAGAAGGTGACAAAGGCCTTGGGAGAAACACACTCCTCAGACAGAACGTGGGCCATCTCAGAAGGTGACAAAGGCCGAAAGAGGAAATTTTAGGTAGGGGAAGAAAACCCCAGATTAATATGGCCAAGAATCCTTTAGCTACTTATACATGCACTTGCACTCTCTGTTTTCGAGTACTATAACTTATATTGTATTTCCTCTATAAGAGAATCTGTGAGGTAGTGAAGACACTAGTATTCCCCATCTAACTGATAAGGGAAACTGAGGCACAGAAGAATTACATGAGCCGTCCAAGGTCACATGACCTGTTACTGTCTACTCAGAACAACGGCCCTGGTCCCTTGGCTCCGAAATGATTATTCTCTCACTATTCAATGATGACTGTGTGCTACTCTTCAAAAATACAGGCAAACAGGCAAAAGAAGAGAATATACTGTGATTCCCTTTATATACAATTCTAGAAAATATAAACTAATCCATAGAGCCAGAGAGCAGCTCCGTGGTTACCTGGGGAATGAGAGGGCAGCAAAAAGTGAGAAGCAGAGATTCCAAGGAGATGAGAGAGACTTTGGGGGGTAATGGATGTGCTCACTGCTTGACTGTGATGATTGCACTGGGTTTACATATGTCAAAACATCAGACTTTACACTTTAAATATGTACACTTTATTGTGTGTTGATTACTCCTTAATAGAGCTGTTTACAAAAATATGGGCAGAAATGAATCAGTTGCTGGGAGGCCCTGCAATTACCATTTCTACTTTTCAAACCTCTATAAAACATCCACAAATATGCTAGACATATGGAATAATATACACCCTGACTTCATGGGGATAATGCTTAAAAGAAGAGGACTTCCAAAAAAGGAGTCCAGCGAATAAAGATTTACTGAGTGTCTGTTATGAACTGCGTGTTCAAGTCTCCCCCAAACTGATATGTTGAAACTCTAACCCCCAATGGGACAGTATTAGGAGGTGGGACCGTTGGGAGGTGATTAGGTAAAGACGAGGCCATGAGGGTGGAGTCCCCATGATGGGATTAGTTTCCTTAATCCCATTAAGGGATTAAGAGGGAAAGAGACTAGAGATGGCTGCTCTCTGGGCCATGTGGGGACTTAGTGAGAAGGCGGCTGTCTACTGGGTCTGCCGGTGCCTTAAACTTGGACTTCCCAGCCTCCAGAACTGTGAGAAATACACATCTCTTGTTTAAGTCACCTAGTGTATGATATCTTTGTTATAGCAGCCCAAACTGACTAAGACAATATCTAACATGTGATCTGTAACAATTTTCACTAAACCCCCTGTGTTGGCTATTACCATCATATCCATCTTACTGGTAAGAAGTTCTCAACGCAGCAACAGTTGGGGTTTGGGGGAGCCAATAACTAACACCCCCTTTTCCCACTCGCTTCCTGAGTTCTGAACCCTTTGTCTGACTCAGGAGTCAGACACACAATGACGAAAATATCAACTTCATTACGGATAAAAGCTGGTTTGGAAGGCTTGCCTGAGAAGTGCTGCTAAATGGTTCTGCTAATAGGTTCTTCTGACCTGACCCGAACTCTCAAATTTCAGGCTTTCCCTCAGGCCCCACTCAACTTAGCAAAGAGTAGGGATTTCAGGCTTCCTGGGGACAGGCCACTTCAGAAGCTGCTGCTTCCATGGGTAGGACTGAATCAGGTTGGGGAGAGAGGCCACAAGTATAACTTTGAGGGAGTCCCTTAACATGAAAACACAAGGAATCAGAAATAAGTATTCCCCCCAACAGTCAGGTGGAATTCAGACACAGGTCCACATGCCAAAGCATTTACCACATCAGTGGGCTTCATTCTAAGAGTTGTGTGCAGAAATCACTTCTGTGCACTGAGTCCTGTGTTAAAAGGACTAAGGGACCTTCGATTTAAAGAAACCCAGGGGTAAAATTTCATTAATTGGATAACTTTCTATATTCTTTCACTCACTTAAATACTTTCTGTGCACTTAGTCTGTAGGCCTTTGAGCCCATGACTAGGCAGGCTAAGCTAAATGTGTCATGGTCCCTGTCCTCAGGGAGCTCAAAGATTGACCAGCCATTCCTAAGTTATAGCTCCTGCCTCAACTTTCCTTTTCAGTATATCTTCCATTGATCGATTTTGCGCCTCCTGTTAAAAACAAATAGGATTTCTCCTTGGGGCTCCTATAGATGCACTCCATACCCTTCCCCATCTCTTGCCTTTACTTATGTTATTCCTTTGGCCTGGAATCCAGTTCAATTAAGCATAAAAATTGAGCATCTGCTCTTTTAGGACTGTGGGAGCTGGAGCTACAAAGAGGAACACTATCTGGCTACTGGACATTGTAAAGCTTGGCCTTTAAACGTCTAAATCCTATCCACCCTTTAAGGTCCACTTCTTCTATGAAGCCTTCCCAGGTTTCCCAACGAGCCGTGCTCTCTGATCTTTGCCTCCTTGGAAGTTTTTGAATTGTAGCTTTGAGTGGTGCATCTACCTGCCGATTGGTGACCCTTCAGCCACACTTACCTAGGGGAACACAATGGAAACACCCCATAATTGCATGATTCATCTCCATAGCAGAGTCCCCGAAAAGCTGGTATTTCATTCTCTTGTCCCCAAATGTTGCTGCCTAGCATACAATGGGCAGGAAAGGACATAGTCAGTGATGGCAAAGGCTACTACTGGTTGACCTACCCCTGCATCTAGCGTGACCCACCTTTGCTTTGTGGCTACTGCCCCTCCTTCTTCACCGGGCTGTTGCCACGGCTGTCGGGTGTCCCTGCCTTCCCCTCACATCCTCCCACTGAAGCCTCTGCACTTCAAGTTTGAATAAACTCAGCCGCAGATGCCCTCACCTTCCTCCAGAGCCCAGGACTTCAGCCTTTTCTGTCCATCCTGAAGTCCAAGTCCTTCCCAGGAAGCCAGAGCTGCTCTGTCTTGGGCCCAGAGCCAGATTACATCTCAATGCAACCCTAGGGACTCCTTTGGGTTTTTCCAAGTTTAGACTCACCCAGTGTCTCACCAGACCGGGGAATATGATCAGATCTTCCTTTTTTTCCTGCTGTGTATACAGGAGCGAGGAAGACGGGAGGGCCGCCTCTGTTACAAAAGAAATTTTGGTTGGCGACATAAATTCAACTCAAACCAGCATGAATAAATGGGGGACTTGGCCAGAGTATGGGGCATCCCATGGAATCTAGACGGGGATGCAGCCCAGCTGGCATCAGAAACAGTGAGCAGAGCTGTAGGGAGCCCGGAAGCCCTGTTTCTCCTCCCCTCTGTTTCTCTCTGTGCACCTGCCGCATCCTTTTCTCTTCTTGCAGACTGTTTTCCTCTGTTTCCCAGTTCACATGGCAAAAAATGGCTGGTAGCTCCCATGTTTACGTATCAGTCCTAACACCAAGACATGGAGAGGAGCCCATTCTGTCTCCCAGTCTCAGGTCAAAAAACCCCCAGACTGACTGGCCCAAATTGATTTGGATGTGCTCCCCTGGGCCAAGGAGGCAAGCTCGCTTTATCAGAACACAGCTTCTGCTGCAACTGTGTGGAAGCAGGAGGGGAAAGGGAAATTTTTAGAGAAGGGGGTACTGGGGCCACAATCCAGAAGGTGTCCCCCAGACCGTCTCATGGAGCACGTACTGACAGGTTCTCCCTCTAGGAAACTAGTCCCCTCCAATTCCGCATCCAGCCACCTGGACACTGGTGCTGGTAATATGCTTATTTATGGGTGCATCTTCTGGCCACTCCCTACCCCCTCCTTAAGCTCCTGGAGGGCAGGGACAGGGTTGGTGGCAGCCCCCCCACCCCACTGCCTATCCAGTGCCTGCACTTGGCAGATGTCCCTAGTGGTTGCTGAGACAATATAATACTTACATGTACCAAGAATTGCCCTGAGCCCTGTACACATTAACTTATTTAATCCTTGAAATAACCCTACGAGGTAGGAACATTTGAGGAGACCGAGGGGGTAAGTTGCCTGTCCCAAATGACATAGTTAGTCGGTGGCTGAGTCAGGATTCAAACCCAGTTAGAGTGACGCTCAGGTTCGGGATCCTAACCAGCAGATCCTACCAACCTCTTCATGAGTGTTTGGTGAGTTTCTGCTTTGCTTCTCAGGTTTCTCAAGTGAGCCACATCTGAATACACACACTGGCAGCAGTGACCCTGGGTAAGGGGGGCAGGGGGGTAGAAGTCAGGAATTTCTTGGCCCTCCCTTCTTAGGTAGAATTGGCTACTCTCTTTTATGCCCATGTCTTACCTGTACACACGTAGCACCTGTAACTCTTTCCTGTACTGATCTGTTTATGTGTCTGTTTCACATATATGACCAGTGGGGCACATTTTTAATATTCACTTAACATACTTTTATTTTAAATAAAAATATTGCTGGGAAATGAGTTGTAAGTTATAGATGTAGAAAAAACACAATAGGGAATTCCCTGGCGGTCCAGGGGTTAGGACTCCGTGCTCTCACTGTCAAGGGCCTGGGTTCAATCCCTGGTCAGGGAACTATAGGATCCCACAAGCCATGTGACATGGCCAAAAATAAATAAATAAATACACAAATAAATAAGTAAATAGGCAAACATCATTATAAAAAAAAAAAAGAAAAAACACAATAAAAACTGTCTCTTATTCCCCTCCCCTCTGCCCCAGCCCCCTTTCCACAGAGAAAACCACTGTCAATGCAGCGTTAAGTTCTTTATCTGGTGATTTCCTGTATACTTCTAACTCACGGCACTCCCTCTTGATTCATCAATTTTAGACGTCAGTTCTAGACTTCTCATTACGGTAGTGAGGATTCTAAACTCATGTACTTTCCCCTCTTGTCTTCTTCTAGGTCTCCCCAGTTTCTGGTTAACAATGCTTTTGTTATCATGATTGTATAGATATTGTTTACTGTTAAGACAATTAATATATTTTAATTACATATCCATTACTGCACAGTTCTTCCCCCGGGGATTAATAATTGCCTCAATTTTCATCTGTTTAGTGTTCTATCAACACCTGGTTGCATCTTCCCACGTGCTCCCACAGCTGTAAAACACTGCCCAATGACACCTCCACATTGTCCAGTCTGTCAGACAATCCCCACACCCCACTTCACCACCCTAACTGTCTCTCCTGGATTCCTCTGACCCCCTTATTAGGGATCGGTTGCTGCCTCAGTCTGCCGTTTAGATGTTGTGGCCCTTTCCTTTGCTGACTTCCTGGGAATTCCTTTCACCTCTCTCGTCTCCTAATTCCCGTCTCCCAGCCCATCCTCTCTCTTCTTATTTTCTTATTTTTGTTTCAACAGATCACACTTTCCGGTAGTAGCTTTCTAAGAAAGGGTGCATGGGAGATAATTTTGGGAAACATTTTTTACTAAAACTCTCATCTCTGCCCACCTTTGATTTGAGTGGTACAGAATTCCAGGTTGAAAATTGTTTCCACTTAGAACTTTGGAGGCAGTACTCTTGTTTTCTGTTTTCAATGTTGCCGTTAAGAAGGATTATTTTGATTCCCATGTATCATTTGTGGTCTCCTTCACCCTGGTTTCTCAACTTATAGGATCTTTTCTGTTTGTTTCAGCGTTCTGAATTTACAATGATGTGGGGCTTTTTCCATTCATGTGAGCACGCAGTAGGCCTTGACAATTTGGAGAAGACTCATGCTTCACTTTGGGGATGGTTTGCTTATGTTATTTCTTTGATGATTTCTTCCCCATTGTTTTCTCTGTTTTTTTTTCTGGCACTCCTGTTAGTTAGAAATGACACTCCTTGGCTTTATCCCCTAATGGTCTTATTCACTTCTTTTTATTGTCCTTTGCTTTATCTTTTTTTCTACTTTCTGGGAGATTTCCTCAACATTGCCTTTGGACACTTCTGTTGGTTGTTTTTGTTTGTTTGTTTTGCTATTGTAGTTTTGATTGCCAAGAGCTTGTGTTTTTTTCTCTGATTAGTCCTCAGAAAGCAAAATTCTGTTCTTATTTCCTGATGCAATATTTTCTCCTACTTGTCTGAGGATGTTAATGATGAGTTTTGTTTTGTTTACTTTTCCTTCCATTCCCTGCATTGTTTCTGTTTCTCCCAGGATCCATGTTCTTATTTGTTTTAGTCTCTCTCTTTCATGTTTGAGACTTTGCTCTAAGGTCTGGTGATCCTTGGTTTTTCCCTCACATTTAAGAGTGAAGCACTAAGAATGTGACTAAAAGCTCTGTGTGCATAAGTGGGGCTTTTTCTGTGGGAAACCCCAAATGTCAGCATCTGTAAGTCTCCTCTCTGGAGCAGTTTGACCTCTCCATTGGAAAGTGATTCCCCTGGGGCCGGGCCAGGAAGGAATAAATGGCTGCTGGGTCATCAAAGCAGAGGAGGCCTGGGACCTGTTCTCCAGGGGTGTCCCCAGGGAGGCAGCAAGACCCTGAGAGTCATGGCCGGGAGGGCAAGGGGTCCATAGACAGTACTTCCAAAGGTTGCTGTTCAGCAAGAGAAGTTACGAAGCAGCAGCTGCTGCTGGACCTGACTGTGGATGGGGATTGTGGCTGTCTGAGCAAAAATCTGAGCGGACAGAGGACCAAGGACAAGAGGGCCACTCACTCCCACTACCTGATGCCTCAGTGTTGTATGAAGGCTTATCCCCCTGGTAACATTTCAGGGAGAGGTACCTCAGTAGGTCTGATTCCTTGTTTTGTTTTTGCTTCTCTAGCAGTTTGCAGAACAGGTGCTTAAACTGAGAAATTAGGTTAACCTATAGGAAATAAAGAAAATAGTAAAAAAGAAAGAAAGAAAAAGAAAATAGTAGGTTGAGGACTGGAATTCACAGCAGGTATGTGTACATTTGCAGATAAATCAACACCAAGTGTACCACATAGTGATGACATAAAATAAATTCCTAGACCCCAAAGGCAGGAGTTCTGGATAGGCTTCTGTTGGCTCCCTGGCATCCCTCAGCCTCTCATTGTAAGTCTAACCTGAATCCATCATTGGAGGAAGCTAAAGAATGATTCTACCCTGTACCATCCCACTCATGTATCATCAGGGAATCACCAACCCTCCAATGGGAAAGTCAGATCAATGCAGCTGAAACTGCTGACATATTTGGAGAGAATTTCAGTCCTTTAGCTTAGGAATCACACATGTGTGTGCACACATGCATACACATATGGACTGGGTTCCTAACTCAAGGGATCGGGGGAGAGATGAGGGAACCATGGGGCTCATTTCCAGTCCAATTCCTGCCCAGAACTCTCCAGACAGAGCCTCAGTGCCTCTGGAGATGTAATCGCAGTCCCAAACAGGTGTCAGGTGCAGCTGGGGGCCAGCCCGACTTCTTAGAACCCAAGAACTTCTTGGGTTCTTAGAGTCTGACAGTTCCAGAAAGACAGGGTGGAGAAGAGAGCCGGTGGCAGGGCATGGAGGCACACAAGAGGGCGGTGGTGGGGCCTGGACTGGTGAGAAACAACCCTCCCTCCCTCCCCTCCCCCACTTCCCTGAGAGCCCCAGGGCTGAGGCAACGTGTCACCATATTTTTAGTTATTCTGCTAAGTTGTGTCTCGGGGAAGTGAAAGACAAATCTCCAGAGGTTTGCGTGTTTGATTCACACCTAACACGCCGCTGTCTACTGCCAGGGGAAGTACTGCTGTGCAGATTTCTAGCAGCAGACTGAGACTGAGTCTTCAACTTTATAGCTGTTTTTCCTGTCTTATTGTTGGGCCTTGCGGAAGAGTGTCGATGATGCAATGCCAGCCCTCCTTGCTAGGGATGACTCAGCACTTTGGGAAAATAGAAACCCAGGGGAGAGCACTTAGCTAAGAGTGGCAGCAACCTGTTCATCACACCCAGAGGTGAGATGCTGCTCTCTTAGATGTATGCAGTTGCATTCGAATAATACTTCGTGCTCATCTCAAAGGGCCTTAACCAGAGAGCTTCATTAAAATCTCATGAGAGCCTCATGAAATATACAAAAACTCCGTGCTCTGTATTTCAAAGAGAGAAACTGAGTCCTGAATGGCCAGCTGGGTGGCCCATGAGTAACCAGCAACAAAAAGAGCAAGAAATTCATTTCATTCTCATTGCCTCTCTCTTTCTCTCTCCAGATTGATTAATTTAACCAAATCACCCATTTTAAAAGTACTGATTTATTACTACACCTCTAAGTATATACATGCAATCTGATGAATAAAAACCAAGAAGAAAAAATCCAGTTCACAAAACGAATGTCTTCGGGGATGATCTTTCTTATTAAAAAGCATTTTTTTTTCACTTAATAAGATGATTTCCCTTGGGAGTCCATTCATGGTGAGCTTTGCTGGTACACTTATTTCTTTATTTTTATTATTAATATTTTTTAACATCTTTATTGGACTATAATTGCTTCACAATGTTGTGTCAGTTTCTGCTGTATAACAAAGTGAATCAGCTATACATACACATATATCCCCATATCCCCTTCCTCTTGCGTCTCCCTCCCACCCTTGATATCCCACCCCTCTAGGTGGTCACAAAGCACTGAGCTGATCTCCCTGGGCTATATGGCTGCTTCCCACTAGCTATTTTACACTTGGTAGTGTATATATGTCCATGCCACTCTCTCACTTCGTCCCAGCTTACCATTCCCCCTCCCCGTGTCCTCAAGTCCATTCTATACATCTGCGTCTTTATTCCTGTCCTGCCCCTAGGTTCTTCAGAACTCTTTTTTTTTTTTTTTTTTTAGGTTCCATATATATGTGTTAGCATACAGTATTTGTTTTTCTCTTTCTGAATTACTTCACTCTGTAGGACAGACTCTAGGTCCATCCACCTCACTACAAATAACTCAATTTCGTTTCTTTTTATGGCTGAGTAATATTCCATTGTATATATGTGCCACATCTTCTTTATCCGTTCATCTGTCGATGGACACTTAGGTTGCTTCCATGTTCTGGCTATTGTAAATAGAGCTGCAATGAACACTGTGGTACATGATTCTTTTTGAATTACGGTTTTCTCAGGGTATATGCCCAGTAGTGGGATTGCTGGATTATATGGTAGTTCTATTTTTAGTTCTTAAGGAACCTCCATACTGTTCTCCATGGTGGCTGTACCAATTTACATTCCCACCAACAGTGCAAGAGGGTACCCTTTTCTCCACACCCTCTCCAGCATTTATTGTTTGTAGACTTTTTGATGATGGCCATTCTGACTGGTGTGAAGTGATACCTCATTGTAGGTTTTTTTGTGTGTGTGTGTGGTACATGGTCCTCTCACTGCCGTGGCCTCTCCCATCGCGGAGCACAGGCTCCGGACGCGCAGGCCCAGTGGCCATGGCTCACGGGCCCAGCCACTCTATGGCACGTGGGATCCTCCCGGACGGGGGCACGAACCCATGTCCCCTGCATTGGCAGGCAGACTCTCAACCACTGCACCACCAGGGAAGCCCCCTCATTGTAGTTTTGATTTGCATTTCTCTAATGATTGGTGTTGTTGAGCATCCCCTCATATGTTTGTTGCCAATCTGTACATATTCTTTAGAGAAATGTCTATTTAGGTCTTCTGCCCATTTTTGGATTGGGTTGTTTGTTTTTTTGGATATTGAGCTGCATGAGCTGCTTGTAAATTTTGGAGATTAATCCTTTGTCAGTTGCTTCATTTGCAAATATTTTCTCCCATTCTGAGGGTTGTCTTTTGGTCTTGTTTATGGTTTCCTTTGCTGTGCAAAAGCTTTGAAGTTTCATTAGGTCCCATTTGCTTATTTTTGTTTTTATTTCCATTTTTCTAGGAGGTGGGTCAAAAAGGATCTTGCTGTGATTTATGTCATAGAGTGTTCTGCCTATATTTTTCTCTAAGAGTTTGATAGTGTCTGGCCTTACATTTAGGTCTTTAATCCATTTTGAGTTTATTTTTGTGTATGGTGTTAGGGAATGTTCTAATTTCATTCTTTTACATGTAGCTGTCCAGTTTTCCCAGCACCACTTATTGAAGAGGCTGTCTTTTCTCCATTGTATATTCTTGCCTCCTTTATCAAAGATAAGGTGACCGTATGTGCATGGGTTTACCTCTGGGCTTTCTATCCTGTTCCATTGATCTATATTTCTGTTTTTGTTCCAGTACCATATTGTCTTGATTACAGTAGCTTTGTAGTATAGTCTGAAGTCAGGGACCCTGATTCCTCCAACTCTGTTTTTCTTTTTTAAGATTGCTTTGGCTCTTTGGGGTCTTTTGTGTTTCCATACAAATTGTGAAATTTTTTGTTCTAGTTCTGTGAAAAATTCCAGTGGTAATTTGATAGGGATTGCATTGAATCTGTAGATTGTTTTGGGTAGTATAGTCATTTTCACAATGTTGATTCTTCCAATCCAAGAACATGGTATTTCTCTCCATCTGTTTGTATCATCTTTAATTTCTTTTGTCAGTGTCTTATAGTTTTCTGCATATGGGTCTTTTGTCTCCTTAAGTATGTTTGTTCCTCGGTATTTTATTCTTTTTGTTGCAGTGGTAAATGGGAGTGTTTCTTTAATATCTTTTTCAGATTTTTCATCATTAGTGTATAGGAATGCAAGGGATTTCTGTGCATTAATTTTGTATCCTGATAATTTACCAGATTCATCGATTAACTCTAGTAGTTTTCTGGTAGCAAATTTAGGATTCTCTATGTATAGTATCATGTCATCTGCAAGTAGTGACAGTTTTACTTCTTCTTTTCCAATTTGGATTCCTTTTATTTCTTTTTCTCTGATTGTTGTGGCTAAAACTTTCAAAACTGTGTTGAATAATAGTAGTGAGAGTGGACATCCTTGTCTTTTTCGTGATCTCAGTGGAACTGGTTGCAGTTTTTCACCATTGAGAATGATGTTGGCTGTGGGTTCGTCATATATGGCCTTTATTATGTTGAGGAAAGTTCCCTTTATGCCTACTTTCTGGAGAGTTTTTATCATAAATAGGTGTTGAATTTTGTCAAAAGCTTTTTCTGCATCTATTGAGATTATCATATGTTTTTTCTCCTTCAATTTGTTAATATGGTTTATCACACTGATTGATTTACATATATTGAAGAATCCTTGCATTCCTGGGATAAACCCCACTTGATCATGGTGTATGATCCTTTTAATGTGCTGTTGGATTCTGTTTGCTAGTATTTTCTTGAGGATTTTTGCACCTATGTTCATCAGTGATATTGGCCTGTAGATTTCTTCTTTTGTGACATCTTTGCCTGGTTTTGGTATCAGGGTGATGGTGGCCTCATAGAATGAGTTCGGGAGTGTTCTTCCCTCTGCTATATTTTGGAAGAGTTTGAGAAGGATAGGTGTTAGCTCTTCTCTAAATGTTTGATAGAATTTGCCTGTGAAGCCATCTGGTCCTGGGCGTTTGTTTGAAGATTTTTAATCACAGTTTCAACTTCAGTGCTTGTGATTGGTCTGTTTATATTTTCTATTTCTTCCTGGTTCAGTCTTGGAAGTTTGTGCTTTTCTAACAATTTGTCCCATTTCTTCCAGGTTGTCCATTTTATTGGCATATAGTTTGTAGTAATATAGTTTGTAGTAATCTCTCATGAGCGTTTGTATTTCTGCAGTGTCAGTTGTTACTTCGCCTTTTTCATTTCTAATTCTGTTGATTTGAGTCTTCTCCCTTTTTTTTTCTTGATGAATCTGGCTAATGGTTTATCAATTTTGTTTATTTTCTCAAAGAACCAACTTTTAGTTTTATTGATCTTTGTTATTGTTTCCTTCATTTCTTTTTCATTTATTTCTGATCTGATTTTTATGATTTCTTTCCTTCTACTAACTTTGGGGTTTTTTCGTTCTTCTCTCTCTAATTGCTTTAGATGTAAGGTTAGGTTATTTGAGATTTTTCTTTTTTCTTGAAGTAGGATTGTATTGCTATAAACTTTCCTCTTAGAACTGCTTTTTCTGCATCCCTTAGGTTTTGGGTCATAGTGTTTTCATTGTCATTTGTTTCTAGGTAATTTTTATTTCCCCTTTGATTTCTTCAGTGATCTCTTGGTTATTTAGTAGTGTACTGTTTAACCTCCATGTGTTTGTATCTTTTACAGTTTTTTTCCTGTAATTGATATCTAGTCTCATAACGTTGTGGTCGGAAAAGATACTTGATACGATTCCAAATTTCTTAAATTTACCAAGGCTTGATTTGTGACCCAAGATATGATCTATCCTGGAAAATGTTCCATGAGCACTTGAGAAGAAAGTGTATTCTGTTATTTTTGGATGGAATGTCTTATAAATATCAATTAAGCCCATCTTGTTTAATGTGTCATTTAAAGCTTGTGTTTCCTTATTTATTTTCATATTGGATGATCTGTCCATTGGTAAAAGTGGGGTGTTAAAGTCCCCTATGGTTATTGTGTTACTGAGGATTTCCCCTTTTATGGCTGTTAGCATTCACCTTATGTATTGAGGTGCTCCTATGTTGGGTGCATAAATATTTACAATTGTTATAACTTCTTCTTGGATTGATCCCTTGATCATTATGTAGTGTCCTTCTTTGTCTTTTGTAATAGTCTTTATTTTAAAGTCTACTTTTTCTGATATGTGTGTTGCTACTCCAGCTTTCTTTTGATTTCCATTTGCATGGAATATCTTTTTCCATCCCCTCACTTTCAGTCTGTATGTGTCCCTAGGTCTGAAGTGGGTCTCTTGTAGACTGCACATATATGGGTCTCGTTTTTATATCCATTCATCCAGTCTATGTCTTTTGGTTGGAGCATTTAATCCATTTACATTTAAGGTCATTATCGATATGTTTGTTCCTATTACCATTTTCTTAATTGTTTTGGATTTGTTATTGTAGGTCTTTTCCTTGTCTTGTGTTTCCTGCCTAGAGAAGTTCCTTTAGCATTTGTTGTAAAGCTGGTTTGGTGGTGCTGAATTCTCTTAGCTTTTGCTTGTTGTAAAGCTTTTAATTTCTCCATCGAATCTGAATGAGATCCTTGCTGGGTAGAGTAATCTTGGTTGTAGATTTTTCTCTTTCAAGACTTTAAATATGTCCTGCCACTCCCTTCTGGCTTGCAGAGTTTCTGCTGAAAGATCAGCTGTTAACCTTATGGGGATTCCCTTATATGTTATTTGTTGCTTTTCCCTTGCTGCTTTTAATATTTTTTCTTTGTATTTAATTTTGATAGTTCGATTAATGTGTGTCTTGGCATGTTTCTCCTTGGATTTATCCTGTATGGGACTCTCTACGCTTCCTGGACTTGATTGACTATTTCCTTTCCCATTTTAAGGAAGTTTTCAACTATAATCTCTTCAAATATTTTCTCAGTCCCTTTCTTTTTCTCTTCTTCTTCTGGGACCCCTATAGTTTGAATGTTGGTGCATTTAATGTTGTCCCAGAGGTCTCTGAGACTGTCCTCAATTCTTTTCATTCTCTTTTCTTTATTTTGCTCTGCGGTAGTTATTTCCACTATTGTATCTTCCAGGTCACTTATCGGTTCTTTTGCCTCAGTTATTCTGCTATTGATTCCTTCTAGAGAATTTTAAATTTCATTTATTTTGTTGTTCATCGTTGTTTGTTTGCTCTTTAGTTCTTCTAGGTCCTTGTGAAACATTTCTTGTGAAACGTATTTTCTCCATTCTATTTCCAAAATTTTGGATCATCTTACTATCATTACTCTGAATTCTTTTTCAGGTAGACTGCCTATTTCCTCTTCATTTGTTTGGTCTGGTGGATTTTTACTTTGCTCCTTCATCTGCTGCGTATTTCTCTGTCTTCTCATTTTGCCAAACTTACTGTGTTTGGGGTCTCCTTTTCTCATGCTGCATGTTTGTAGTTCCCACTGTTTTTGGTGTCTGCCCCCAGTGGGTAAGGTTAGTTCAGTAGGTTTTGTAGGCTTCTTGGTGGAGGGGACTGGTGCCTGTGGTCTGAGGTTGGATCTTGCCTTTTTGGTGGGCAGGACCATGTCCAGTGGTCTGTTTTGGGGTGTCTGTGAACTTATTATGATTTTAGGCAGCCTCTCTGCTAATGGATGGGGTTGTGTTCCTGTCTTGCTAGTTGTTTGGCATGGGGTGTCCAGCACTGGAGCTTGCTGGTCATTGAGTGGATCTGGGTCTTAGCATTGAGATGGAGATCTCTGGGAGAGCTCTCACTGACTGATATCAGGACATTGGACCAAGAGAGACCTCCTGGGGTCAGGAGGTCCTTCTTGGTCCAATGTCCTGAACTCGGCTCTCCCACCTCAGAGGCTCAGGCCTGACACCAGGCTGGAGCACCAAGACCCTGTCAGCCACATGGTTTCTAGTGTTGGAGGGTGTACTGCAGAGGCAGGGGGTGGCTTTGGCTCACTGTGTGTATGAGGACCCTGGCAGCAGAGGTTCTGGGAAGTACTCCCCTGGTATATTTAAATGTTGGCTCATAGATCTTTGCTTGCCAAGAAAAGTATGAAGGCAGGGGGGCAATGAAACTTTAAGCTGAAATACCCAGTTGTCAGTGCGTGCTGAAGAGCAGTTGGCAATTAACAATGATTTCTGAAATGATGGTGTAAGCCAATGAGTATATAGAATCAATTCACAAAAATGCAACTCACGTGCAGCTTTGGGGTCATATGTGTTTTATGAAAGTAAGCCCTGCCCATAGCAGTGTAAACCCAGAGGTATAGAACCCCAGAGAAGATTTATGGAGGCCTGGTGGGCTAAGGCTCAGTGGGATGGGGACGTCTGCCTTGACAAAGAAGAAACCATAGATCCCTGCCAAATGGCCTCACAGAGCTTGGCTACGTGGGAGGCTGGGACAGCTGCAGTTCTGGGGTATCAAGAGGAGACATAGGTGGTTAGCAGGTAAAGAGCTGGAGCGCCTCGGTCCTAAATCCAGATGGAGTTTACTGTCCCCTCCCTCCATGGATCATGGCTGAGATTCAGCAGCAGGGATCTCTCTTGTGCCAAAATTTTGCCTGAATTTCAACCCCCCTAGGAGACAGTGTGTGTTCCTGTTTGTATAACGGGTCTGTGTTCAAATCTGCGCTCAGCCATGTTCCAGACAAGATTCCTAATCTCTCTAAGCCTTAGATTCTGCATCCAAAAATGGAGAGAGTGAGTAGCTACCTTGCAAAGAGGTAGTAAGCCTGAGAGATGATGTCTGTAAAGGATTTGCATATAATAGGTGCTCCAAATTAGTAGCTATTATTTTTATTGGAAGAGAGGCTGAAATCCCATCAAGGGGAAAGAGAAAGGCTGCCATCAGCCAAAGTGTGTTTGGAGGGGGGCGGACTTCCATAAAGAGTGGATGGAGAGTCAGCCCTAAGCTCCGGTCTGCATACTCAGCAGCAATAGGACCGGTGCCAGAAGCTGCCTGTATCTGCCCAGCACAGCTTGGAAATTTGCATCAGAAGCAGCAGGGTGCCAGTTAGGTACCCTCATCTGGGACTCTTGAGTCAGGAGCTGGTGATGCAAAGAAATGGGGTGGGGGAGACTCCACTTTGAGGTTAGTGGTGGCCGTGGCCTCTGTTTTCCAGGGGCAGCGGAGCCAGCGGGGGGGCTCTGGGGAGTTCCAGCGCTGGCTGTGGAGCAGGCTGAGACATCTAGCCTTCAGCCGTGGCACCTTGCTGGTGCTCATCGGAGTGGTTCTGTGGAGGGATTTTTGGCCACCGAGCCTCCCTTTGTTCTTGTCTGTGTTCGGAGACTCCCCGAACATTCTGTAGGCTACCCCAAACTCCCTTCAATAATTTTTTTCTCTTTAAGTCAGAGACAGTCCATTTCCATCCTTAGCAACAAAAACTTGACCAGGACATCTTTCCGACCACCTTACTTAAAGTAGGTCCCCCTTTGCTCTCTGTTTCCTTTGTTGCTTTCGTCACTGTTCATCATTATTTTACCAATTTGATGCTTGTTCCTTATTTCTCTTCCCCTTCCGGATGGAAGCTGCCTGAGGGCTTCGTCTGCCGTCCTCTGGGGTCCGTCCACAGCCAGGCTCCTGGAAGCTGCTTGACATAGCATCCTGGCTATGCCCACAGACGCCGGGGCCAGCCTGCCTGGGTCTGAACCGTGGCACTGCCACTGTGAGATTTCAGACCTCCATGTGTCTTGGCTTCCCTAACAGTAAAGCAGGGATAGTAACAGTTCCTGTGTACAGTTGTTGTGAGGATTAAATGAGGGCACATATGAGAAGAGTGCCCGGCACACAGTGTTCATGGATGAACTTAGGAGAAATCCAGATAAGAAGGCAGCTGCTTTTCAGGATTTAATGATCTTCGTCCCATTGCTCTAACCTTCACTCTCAGTGGAGAACTCCTTTCCTAGGGTTAGGCTGAGTTTATCAGATTGAAACTTGGGGTCCAGAACCAAGGGCCCAGTCTTTGACGTGCTCTCATCTTTTGAATATTTCATGCTGCCCCTGTTTTGTTACCTAAGCATCCCAAACCTGGGTGCTCAGAGCCTGGGAAGCCAAGCTTCTCTGAACCACTGAGTCATGGCCCGCCGTCTCCTTCCTCAGAGGCCTCTCACTGTCTTTCCCCAGCCTGCTGGGGCTAGTGGGACAGCCACTGCTTCTAGGAAGAGCTGCTCCTTCTGGGATCCCCAGGCCTTGGATGATACGGGAACATCAGGGCAGAGCCTTTCACCCAGACAGGCTGTGGCAGGGCAGCCAACTAAAACATCACATTCCTGGATGACTGCTTTTCTCCAGAACCAGTGCGTTACTTTTTTTTTTTTTTTTCAGTGTGTTACTTTTTCCATGGTCTTGGCTCTTCCGGCGCAGAGGGCTGGATGCCACGTGAGCCATCCATTTCTCCGTGTCCCCTGCCAAAGTCCACCGATGGTGCAACCGAGCCTGGGGCTACGAGCCCAGATATTTGCTGCTCTATTTTAAGATTCTTAGTTCTGTCTGTTTCCCAGAAGTTGTCAATTGGTCAGAGGAAAGGGAAAGCGGGGGTGGGAGAAGATGAGGGCCAAGCCACAGTGGCTCATTCCTTCCAGCTGGGTGGAAATTCCCATCCTTCAATGAACCGAAGCACCGCCCTCCAGCCCCAGACAGAGTGACTCAGAATTCTTCACTGGTCCTGGCCACGACGAAAAAGTCTTGTTCATTTTAATAATAGAAATGAGGAGAGTACCGCATTATTTGTGTAAATCTTAGACTTCTCAGAGCACAGTCACACACTTTCCCAAACAGAGGCACAGAGAGGTTGGTCATTGCCCACGGTCACACAGCTGGTTAGTCACGGAACTGGTCACAGAGGCTGGATCTCCTGAGTTTTAAACTGTTTTCTGCCATTCAGTAAACAGCCATTTATTATCTTTCCCCATGCCAAGGCGCCTTCCCGGGCTTGTCAGCGTCCATGTGACGGAGAACGTAGCCTGGGGGCTGGTCTATGGTAATTCCCAAGACTTCCTGTTCCCATGGCTTATTGCTTCTCAACCTCACAGCAGAGGACATTCATTCATGCAAATGAACAGTTATTGTGTGCCTGCTGTGTGCAACTACCGTGCTTTTGCAGGTTCACAATTTGCAGAAGAGAAAGTTGCTAAATGCAAAATTACAATAAAATGTAGTAAAGTGCTGTGTTGTTGGCAAACACAGAATGTTTAGGGAACACAATGAAAGAGGTAATTCACTTTGTTGGGGGGAATTCCCTGGCACCCCAGTGGCTAGGACTCCAGGCTTTCACTGCTGAGGGCGAGGGTTTAATCCCTGTTCAGGGAACTAAGATCCCAGAAGCCGTGCAGCCAATAAACAAAAAAACAAACAAACACTTTGTTGGGGGCAATGAGGACAAATCATAGATGAGGTGGTTTTTCCCCCAACTTAAAAAAATTTTTTTATTGAAGTATAGTTGATTTACAATGTTGTGTTAGTTTCAGGTGTACAGCAAAGTGATTCAGTTATATATACATAAAGAATATATATACATTCTTTTTCAGATTTTTTACCATGATAGGTTATTACAAGATATTGACTATAGTTGCCTGTGCTATACAGTAGGCCCTTGTCTCCCAACTTTTAATTGTGAAAATTGTCAAGCATATAGAAGAGCTGAAAGATGATTATAACCACCACCTAGGTTCAACCATTGCTATCATTTGCCATATTATCTTTCTCTCTCTTGATATATAGACAGGTGGATATAGATACCTAGATACGCAGATATATACACACTTATGTAGGCATATAGCTGAATCATCTCGAAGTCAGTGAGGGATGTCATGACACTCGCTCCTAAACATCTCAGCAAGCGTCTTTGAAGAATAAGGACATTTGGAGAGGTGCATTTTGAGTTGGGTCTTGTCAGATGAATAGGAGTTTATCAGACAAAAGGGGAAGGTCATTTCAGGTAATGGCAATGACGACGTACGTGAAAGCAAGTGAACGGTGTGGAGCGTTTGGGGGAAAGGTTATGGAGCGTGACCAGAGCTGAAGCGGTTGGGGGGCAGGTAGAAGAGGAGTCTGCAGCAACGGGTTGGCACCAGACTGTGGAGGAACGGGAATGTCCCGCTGAGGGTTTCAGTGCGGCCCTGGGGGAGGTGGGAGACACTGGAGGCTTGAAGAGGGTAAGGACACGCTCCAATTTTTCCTTATCTGGCACCACAGTGGGTAGGATGGGTAGGATGTGAGAAGATGGCTTAGGATGCAAGAAGGTGGACAGTGGTTGTGAGGATGGAGAAGGGAGAGTCCAGAGATTGGATGAGAGTAGACAGGACTTAGAGGCTGATTGGAAACAGGAGGGATGAAAGTGAGGGATCGTCGATGGTGAGTGAGATTCCTCTCAAGAGCAACTGAATGGATGCTCTCCTGCCATTCATCAAGGCCATTCATCGAGTCACATGATGGTATGTACACCATATTGAATGAGTTTTGGACAAGTTAAGTATGAAGACACCTAATAAGCAGGTGGAAATATGGGTCTTGAACGCTAGAAGGGGTCAGAGAGATGGGTTCGGGAAGGCAGCAGTGTATAGAGAGTGGTTGAAGCAAATACGGCTTACTCTGCTAGAGGCTGAAGTACCAGGAGAGAGGCTGGCCAGGGCACAACCTTGGACGGCACCTATATGGAAGGGCAGATAGAAGACAAGAGGGGCAGCCTCGGAGGTGGGAGACCAGCTAGAGGGAGGCCCGCCCACCCGCCAGGTTCCCAGTGGGCATTAAATGAGCTCATATGAGTGAGATTCCAAACTCCAGGCTAGGACTGGGTAGGTGTTGGATAAGTGAAAATACCATTCTTTTTTTTTTTTATGGACCATTTTTAAAGTCTTTATTGAATTTGTTACACTACTGCTTCTGTTTTATGTTTTGGTTTTTTGGCTGCAAGGCATGTGGGATCTTAGCTCTCCCACCAGGGATTGAACCCGCACCCCCTGCATTGGAAGGCAAAGTCTTGACCACTGGACGGCCAGGGAAGTCCCGAAAGTACCGTTCTTAGAGTGGATGGATGTTCTAGGTGATGAGCGCGGCTCCAGGGTCAAAAGCTGCCGGGATTGGAGGGCTGGCTCCTCCTGAGCTGAGCCTTGGAAGCTGAAAGCCCTGTTCCTGTTCCCAAGAAAGGAAGCCCAGACTGAATTAAAAGAGAAGGAAGGTAAACCTCCATCTCGCGAATCCTCTTAGAGCTGCGGATGTGAGTGTTTGGAACCCAGGGCAGGAAAGAGCTTTCTGCAACTCTGGAGGGGGCGAGGAGGGGGCTGTCTACACAGTGAGTGGCTCACTGCGTGGGTGCTGGCGTCAGACGACCCGGTATCAAACCAGGGCTCTGGCCTCTTGTCCCTTCTTCAATTAGCCTCTCTATGCCTCGGTTTCCCCATCTGTAAAACCACAATAGTAGGCATACCTTCCGCAGAGGTTAGCGTGAGGATGAGATGAGATGAGAAGAACCATAAATTTGGAGCACAGAGAATGCTCGCTTCACGTAGCAATTGTCCTCACCGTTGCTGCCGCCCGGGGGTTCGGGAAGCCTGGGCATTTGGATCCAACAGGTTCTCCTGTAGCCCACACCGGAGCGGCACAGCCACGTGGAGAGGGAGTGGCTCGCCGGGGCTCAGCCACACAGCCCAGCGCGTGTCTCCCCCGCGCAGATGTCCGGGGCCCATTAGGCAGAGCTCATTTCTTTCTCGGCCAAACATCACGCAGCCTCCCGCTGCGCTCTTCCCCCTGGCCACCTGGGCCTGTTTCTAGGACATCTGCTATGTCAGGAGCTGATGGCCGGGGAGGTTGTGAAAGGATCACCTGTTCCCATGGCTCCCCCCCGCCCCCTTCCCTCCCACCCCACCTCTGCCGGCCCCAGCCTCCCGTGGCTCAGACAGCTGGCCACGTTCCTCCCTCCGCTCGGGGATCTGCGGGCACAGTGTAAGGAGGCACGTTTCCTCCCAACTTGTTACGGAGGAACAACTAGCGTTGATGCTTTGTCAAGCCTCCTGCTTTCCTACAAGATTGCTTTTCCTCTGTGCCCCTCCTTCAACCCTCCCCACCGGCCCCTATTCTCTCCCTATTGAAATGGGGGTTCATGCGCTGTGACTCAAAAGAGGGCAGGTCCCAAACTCCCAGGAGATGGCAAACCACTCCTGTAGCTCCGACCTGACATCTCTGCACGTGTGTGAGACATTCACATGCCGGGGCTTGCTGTGTGAGCAGTCCTCGTGTGTCATCTGTGGCCAGTGTAAGCACCTACATATCCCTATCTAGGGCAGCGTGGAGAAATGGCCTGAAGTAGCAGCCAGGGGCCAGGGGGAATGCTGCTCAGAGGCAAGAGGATGGGGCAATGAGTAGCCCTGCGTCCGGATCTGCTGGACAGAACTGGGTTTCAATCCTGGCACCTCTGTTCACTGGGTGGGTCACTGTGGGTAGATTACTTACCCACGCTGTTGGTTTCTCCATCTGGAAGGCACTGAGCTCAGTGTTGGGTCACGGGGGCCCTGCAAATGGTATGTCCCTTCCTCCAAGACAAGGTCTAGAACAGGGCCAGGTGTTAGCCAGCTGCAAGCAGCTGAAATCTGTTCTTGCTACCAAACACAGCATCTCCCTAGCACCTGCCTCTCTGGAATACCTAGGAGAGAGGGAAAGGCGGCGAGGTGTGCCAGGAGCTCTCCTCACTGAAGACCTTCAGAGAGACGGGACGAAGTGGCACAGCTCCGTGTGTGTCTGGTGCCCTGTTTCCAACTCGAGCTGGGCTCTGGAAGGACGGATGTGTGTCAGACTTTCCCTGGCTTTGTGCCGGTTTGCCTGCATTGGGGGACTCCACCAGCCCCAGTGGGGGCCATATGAGGGAAGTGCATGATAATAAATTTCATTGCGTAAGGCAGACTGTCTGCGACCCAATTCCAGAAAGTCATCAGCTTGGAGTTCAGCCAGGAGTGTCTGCGACCCCAAGGAGCCTGGAGAAGCCGAGCTGACGATGGCTCTCCAATGACATCCACCGTGTCCAGTGGGACGCACTCCTTCCTTCCTCAGCCAATATGTCATGACTGAGCTGACAATGGCTCTCCAATGACACCCACCGTGTCCAGCGGGACGCGCTCCTTCCTTCCTCAGCCAATATCTCATGACTATCTATACTATGCCCGACACTGAGCTGGGTACAGATTCCAGGTTCCAGGCCACCCTGAGGCCATTTCAGACCCGCCCAGGTGAGCACCTACATCTCAAAGGCAGCTTTCCAGCCGAGGAGAGCACACCAAGTGTCTCTAGGACCAGGGATGGACTGGTGTGCTGAGCTCCCCTAAGAAATGAAGGGGGGTGGGCTGGCACTTAAACTGCTGCTTGCAGAGGTTTCCATCTCTGAGGGTCTTTCAGTCCCCCGTCCGCCACCCCCCCTCCCCCCTATGTGGTTTGAGAGTAAAACAATGTTTCAGGTAGGCCATTTGCTTCCCAGAGAGCAGGGGGCCTTCTCCTTGCCCAGAGCATCGCCTATCAGTGTTGGTGGCTGCCCCGGCCGGTGAATATGGTAGAGGGAGTGAGTCGGTCAGAAGCCCCCTCTCCTCCCCAACCGGGGGTGGCATCTGTTAGATTCCCCCGGTGCTTGTTTCCTGCCTGGAGTGAGACACAAGCCGGCAGGCGATACCTGCCTCACGTCCCAGGTCTGGAATCCCAAAGTCCTCACTCCTCAGTCCAGGAAAGAACAGGGAATTGGACATGTAAATTTCACCTTGCAGTCATTTGCAAATCCCAGGCCTCACTTTTTTGCCCCCTCTAATCTGTCATTCTACGTGGCTTCCCAGGGCCTTGGAAGATTATGAAATGAGAACAATCTAGATTTTTATAAACTTTGTTTCCAAGACTCAGTGAGTAGAAGTGAGATGCTCTCAGAAAAATGACATTCGTGACAAAAGTGAAAAAGGAGATGGGGAGGGAGGGTGAAAAGGAGGAAGACAGAAACCCAGGGCGCTTAGGTGACCCTCCTCTTTTGGAATTGGCAGTATTAGGGTGAGGGGGGGCCTCATTTATTGCCACTGATTTCGTTGATACTCTAGGGAATGAATCAATATGCGAGCACACGCATGTGAAAGCTGAGGCAGCGCGCTGCAGGGGGACCCCAGACGCCGGGAGAATTCACGATTCAAGGCAGGCAGACAGTCTGGTTGGCCTGTGGGGTAAAGCAGACCATCACAGCCAGACAGGCGAGCCCACCTGCATGGGGGAGACCACAAAACACCAAGCACGGGGCCTGTGAAGGGCCACGGCCCACATGCAGCGGAGAAAGCATTAACCCCAGAGGCTCCATCTACCAGAAGAGGATGAACAAAGGTTTCCAGGGCCCACACATCCCAAAGGCTTTGGGAACTGGAGCTCTGCCTCCCTTGAAAGCTGCCCCTGGGCTCTTTCCAAGGTGGGAGCCAGGATCCTCTATGAGCAAAGAGGGCTTGGGAAGCACAGCTGGGAAAGGAGGCGTGGCAAAGCAGCTGAATTGAGTTTTCCTGAAAAGATAATAAAAGCCCAGATGTTAACCAAGGGATTTTAGCAGAGGAAGGAGCTCTCGGCAGCCACGTGTGGGAATTGCATACGCAAGAGACAAAAGAAGCAGACAGGTCCAGAGCCAGTGATGACACACAGCTGAAGGCAAAGACAGAAAGTGGGAAACGTGAATGGCTGCAGAGGGATGGGGTGAGCAAAGAAGAGGGGTCGGGTCGGGGGGATACAGGAAAGAAAACTACAGAAAACAGAGGATGAGGTGTAACGTCCTTCCCAAGCTTATGCTTCGTTCTTCTCATAGTGAGCAAACTCTGAGTTCTAGAAAACACCATACAGCAGACTGGCATGGTGTATGTTAGCAACACAGGCTCTGGAATTGGACTGAGATCAAAACCCAGCTTGACCACCCACTAGCTGTGTGATCACAGGCAAGTTACTTAACCAGCCTCTGCCAGAGTTCACTCAAATGTAAAATGAAGACAAGATAGAACCCGGCTTATGGGGTGATTGTGAGAACTGAAAGATAATTCAGGGGAAACAGCACACAGAACAGAGCCTGGCACACAGTTAGAGTTCATAGCTATTAAGATTTGTGTTGAAACAGAAGCCAGCCTGCCAGCCAACATTTACAGAATACACACCAAACTGGGCACGGTGCTAGGGGCTGAAGATAAAAAGAGGACCAAGGTTTGGGCTTCCCTGGTGGCGCAGCGGTTGAGAGTCCGCCTGCCGATGCAGGGGACACGGGTTCGTGTCCTGGTCCGGGAGGATCTCACATGCCGTGGAGCGGCTGGGCCCGTGAGCCATGGCCGCTGAGCCTGCGCGTCCGGAGCCTGTGCTCTGCAACGGGAGAGGCCACAACAGTGAGAGGCCCACGTACCGCAAAAAAAAAAAAAAAAAAAGAGGACCAAGGCAATGGTTCCCTGCCCTGCAGGAGCTCACAGAGCAAACAGATTGGGAATCAATTCTGAGTTCAGGGTAACATAGGCAGGAACAAGTTCCAGGGATGAGAGAGCACTTGCGCCAGGCCTCAAAAATATGTAGAAAACAAACTCAGGATTCAATGTGAGTCCTATGGTTCTAGGACTCAGACTAGTGGTTGCCTCTGATGGGGGGTGGTGGGGGAGGCTGGCTGGAAGGAGCATGAAGTTTTCTAGGGTGACAGAAGTATTCCGTACTTGATTGGCTCTTGATTAAATCAAGAGCCTTGATTGGCTCTTGATTAAAATGCCACCCAGCAAGCTGGCATGGTGTATGCCATGGTTACGTGGATGTCTACATTTGTCAAAACTCATCGAGCTGTATACTTAAGATCTGTGCATTCATTATATGCAAACTATATCTCAATATATATAGTTTATTGAAAATATCTTTTAAAATGAGTAGAACTGGGATTGGAGGGTCCTTCAGGCCTAGAGAACCTCGTGCTCAGGGCTTGTTGGTGCAGGCAGCATGGTGCCTGGGGTAACCTGCAGCTGCTGAGGCTGGCTGGGTGTTAGGGTGTGAGGTGAAGGATGCGAGATCAGTTGATTAGAGCCTTAGGTGCCATGTAGAGACATGATCCTACTAGCCATAGGTGCTGCTGAAGAGTTTCAGCCTCTCCCAAGTGGCTGGGACTGCCCTCCTTGCAGGCTAGGGGTCCATTGGTCCAGTTGGGTAGAGAGAAGCAGGCCTCCCATCCCCTCAAAACTCTGCTCAGAGGGAAGGAGGGGAGGGAAGAGGAGAAATCAGAGCTGAGTAGTACAGCCATCAAAGTGAGCTACACCCAATGCCCTAAAGGATGATCAGGGGAAAGCAGTCATTTCTTGCACCCAGGCTGAACTCTGTCAACTTCCCCTGCCCAGGAAGGGAGAATACCCACAGTTCTTGTCATGATGCAGCAGGGAACTGACCCCCAGAGACTATTTCACGTCTGCTGGAGGTGATCTCTCCCTTCTCATGCAGACGTCTTAGGATATGTGCTGCCCCTGCTGTTTTTGTGCTTCTAAACCTAAAAGTGGCATCCAAGTGTGCACACTGCCAGCTTAAGCTCCTCTGCCTGTATGTAAGGAATTCCTAGATCTTTGTGCATCTTTGCTGTACCCCCAAACTACAACAGGCATTTCCTAGTTGTTTGTCCCACCGAGGCATGCTTCCTCCCACATGCCCTGCATATTCTGACCTTCCATGGTGCTCAAACCTCTCTCACTCCTGTTTTTTTTTTTAAACACTGCCAACGCTCTCTGATCTCTCCCTTTCCTGGACACTTGTTGCAACACCAGGCAATCATTTCCTATCACCTCTCCCTCTCCCCTCTGGTAGTTCTGTTTCCTCAGCTGGAAGGAAATATAAGGCCATTACAGTCAGAGAGGAGCCTTAAAAGCTGTTGTTTCCCCATCAACTTGGGAACATAGTACATTCTTTTTTTCTTTTTTAATTCTCTTTTTTGGGGTCATGTTTCTTTTATTTATTTATTTATTTATGTTTGCGTTGCTGCACGTGGGCTTTCTCTAGTTGCGACGAGAGGGGGGCTACTCTTGGTTGTGGTGCGCGGGCTTCTTAGTGCGGTAGTTTCTCTTGTTGCGGAGCACGGGCTCTAGGCGTGCAGGCTTCAGTAGTTGTGGCACGCGGGCTTCAGTAGTTGTGGCCCGCGGGCTCCAGAGCGCAGGCTCAGTAGCTGTGGCGTATGGGCTTACTTGCTCCGTGGCATGTGGGATCTTCCCGGGCCAGAGATCGAACCTGTGTCCCCTGCATTGGCAGGTGGATTCTTAACCACTGCACCACCAGGGAAGCCCCATAGTAAATTCTTAATAAATATTCATTAGTAGATTGATGACTGACTTTGGAAGGTCCAGACCGCTGTGGGGATCGTCTGTGCCAAAGTCGAGTAAGTATTTTCATTTCCTCTAACTGTTTTCAGCAGACAAAGGTCCTGTCTAGACCTCAGTCTCTGTGGAAAGAGTGGTCCTGGGGGGTCAGAGGGGCGGAAGGAGATGGTAGGCAATGCGGCTGGGATATTGTGGGATGTTGAATCCTGACCCCAGATGACCCAGGCTGCAGAGCTGTGTCCCCATACTCTCCACTAAAGAGAGCACAGCTGCACTGGGAGCGCTGGGCAAAAATGAGGTCAGGTTCTGTCAAAGCCAGTACGATTCACAGGCGAGCTCAGCTTGCTGGATTGACAGCAACTGTTGAGTCATTACTGCAATTGTAGACATGAACCGCTTTACCTGCTGGGAAGAGAATTTAGGATAAACCGTGAACTTCAAAAAGTTTCTGCCTGGAAACTGAAGAGGTAACCATGGCAACCGGGAGGCAGGCTGAACTTGGAGAGGGCTCTTCGTCTTGAGCAGGGAGCTTTGTGCTCTTGGCTTTGCCCATCTGTGCACCATGCATCAATTCCTTTGTCTCTTTCGCTTTCTTTGTCGAATGAAAAAGTACTAGCTCGGGAATCTGGAGATTCGGCCCAGGGTTCAGCTGTTTTCAGCTCCATTGCATTTAACTAAGGGCCTTTAGCACTGCCGTTTTGTTGTCTGCAGAATGGAAATTTAAAAGCTCCTCTGGCCTATTCACAGGGAATGCAGAAAGGACAGGAAGGTTTGAGGAGGTTTTCTGCCTAATCACTATTATTGTTGTCATGTGGCCACGTCCAGGCTGATTCCAACGTGGTACTACCGAGGGTAAGACCGGGGGTTCGATCCGTCCATAAACTTGCTCTTATTGCTTGGAGAAAAGCTGTCTCAGACACCACCCACGTCCCCATTCGGCAGCTGCATAATAAAAGCATATGCACTGGGGCAGAAGCAGCAGCAGGTGACGAAACAGCCCTCATCCCAGCTGACGAACTCCTCCAGCAGAAGGGCCTGCTAATGCTGCCGGCTGGGCTGCGTCATCGTGTGGACCAAGGGCTGTGCGGAGAAGCAAACATTCAAAAAGGCATCCTTCCGTTGCCCCCCTCCCAACTCTTGCCCATCGCCCTGCCCCACACCAATCCAGCCCTGGACTTGTGAGAAAAGTAGAACAAGAGCCCAGGTGGGCCAGACGGGGTGCAGGTGGGAAGCGGCATCTAAGATGGTGCTACCAATGCATGAGCTGCTGCCTCGCCTGTCCCTGTGTTCCATTAACCACCGGGAGGCTGGGGAGGGTTCAGCTCTGGCTTCAGAGAGCATTAGGTTTTGACTAACTGGATCATCTTCCGCAGGCCCTGGCTTAACAAGGGAATCTGCTCTGACAAAAGACCCCCCATATTGTTCTGATTGGGGCCTCTTTTCCTATAGCGGTGCCTCAGCGGCTCTCTCACAGGCCTTCCTCCCCTCTTCCCCTCTGTGGTTTTCCCCTTTCCTTCCCTGACCAGCTTTTCTGGGACTTCTCACTGAGCTCTGTCAGGTGGAACCTCTTCACCTCTGGTTTCCGACCCTTGCTTCCAGGAATAGCAACTCTTAAACGCCCCTCATGAAATAAACACCTAAACTCCGAGAGTCACAAAAAAAACTTGCTACTTTTCCTTGTTGTCTAGCAACCCCTGTAACCCTACTAAGTAAACCTGAGAGCCAAGGCTTGACTGAGCGCTGACTGCAAGCTGAGCTCTGTCCCAAGCACCTTCCAGGTGTGGCTACAGGTGCTGTGGTGTGTCTCTCAGATCTGCATTTGGGACCAGGCCCTTATTCCCCAGGGTGCTGGCTGCTGTAGGCTCACAGCCGTCTCTCCCTTAACAGAGGGAATTGCCTCGTTTAAAATTAGGCCGTCCAATGAACTGTTGATGTGGGATACAAAGGCCTGGCCCCTTGCTTCACTGCGGGTCTGCTCAGAAGAGTCATCCCACTCCAGAGCACCCCCTGGGACCAGTTTCCGGCATTCGTTTCCTCCCTCTGCCCAAGCCTGCTTCCCTCACACCCTCTTAGTTCCCAGAACTCTCCCCAGCAAGTCTCTGCCTCCAAGGAACTGAGTTTCCTGTCTCCTGGGGAATTCAAACTAAGAATTACATTTCTTTAGTCCTCACAACAACTTTATGAAATAAGCGCATCATGTTTTCCGTTTTAACGACAAGGAAACAGAGGCATGGAAAGGTTGAGAAACTCGCCTAAAGTCTCCCATCAGTAAATGGTGGAGCCCAGAGTTGAAACTGAGAAATCTATCCCTAGATGGTACACTCTTAACTTCAAGTGCAGCCTCTTAACAGCAATCCCAAAGGGAAGTGAGGGGCAATGGGGAGGCTGTGATGCCTTTATGGGAAAGTGAGGAGAGAGGCAGAGCATTTATTACCTTTATCTCAGAGATGAGGATGCCGAACTAGCTAGCAACTGCTTAAAGGCAGGATCATTCACTAGTTCCAGAGGTGGTGGGATTCTAATCTGCGGAGGGGCAGTGAAAAAGCATGGTAAATTCATATTTGACTTCTTGCAAAACACTTACTGTGTGACTCTGAGCAAGTTATTTAACCCGAGTCTTAGTAAAAAAAGTACACAGTAGGGCTTCCCTGGTGGCGCAGTGGCTGAGAGTCCACCTGCCGATGCAGGGGACACGGGTTCGTGCCCCGGTCCGGGAAGATCCCACATGCCGCGGAGCGGCTGGACCCGTGAGCCATGGCCGCTGAGCCTGCGCGTCCGGAGCCTGTGCTCCGCAATGGGAGAGGCCACAACAGTGAGAGGCCCACGTACTGCAAAAAAAAAAAAAAAAAAAAATACATAGTAGATGCTCAATAAAGCCAGCCACCAACCCCAACCCTTGTCTGCTATTTCTAACTCTGATCTTGGGCAAGTCTCTCTAACGTTCTGACTCAGTTTCTTCATCTATAAAATGGAGGTGAGGATGACAAAGGGCTTACTTAGTTGACCCGTGGCCATTTGGGTAGGAGCACAGTAAATGGAAGTTATCAGTATAACCATGATGCTCTCTTGCCTGGCTTGCTTCCTGTGCTCCGGTCCTGCAGGACCCAACAGACTCAGGCTCAGGCTGTGCTCGACACCGTGCGTGCCTCCCCGAGGAGGCACCTCAACACCAATCCTCCTGGCACCGCTGAGTTGGTTTCCTGCTTTTACTAGCGGCAGAAGGTGGTTTTTTTTTTCCCCCCTACTAAACTGGGTGTGCGCTTCTCTTCTCCGTGTGAGTTCTCTGCCGCTTCTCCCTCCCCACGCTGGTGTCCGCCAAGAGGAGGGGATTAGCCCCGTGAGCACCCCCGCGGTGTGAAGGTTGCACGAGGGTAGCGGCGCATCCCGGGCAGCGAGCCCCGCCCCGTCGAGCTGCAGGCCCCTCCTGCGCCTTCGCCCGCGCTCAGTACCGCTCTCCAATTGGTCGGCGGCGCGCAGCCCCGCCCCGCCCCCTCCAAGGCAATAAAAGCCGCTGGCTCGGCGCAAGCAGTTGAATAAACCCAATCTGCGCAGACAAGCGCTGGCGGCTGCTGCTCTGCCTCCTCGTGCCCTGCGTTGCCCGCTGGAGCCTGTCACCATCCTCCACACGACGTGCTGCCCTGCACCCGCAGCCATGTGCCGGACCCTGGCCGCCTTCCCCACCAACTGCCTGGAGAGGTAAGAGCAGCTTGTCCAGCTGCCTGGAGGAAGAAGAACAAGTCCCACCAACCTTAGGGAGTGCAGCGGCGGCAGGCTTGCAGACCTGGGTGGGCTGGAGAATGGGACGCAAGTGACGAGAGGCGGAGGTCAACTTGGTTCCACGTTCTCAAATGCCTCCTTAGAGTCTTAGAGAAGGATGGGCGACGAGAACGGAGAAGGCAAAGCAAAGGGAAGCAGAGGGACCACTGCTTACTGCCATTCCCCACCCTCTGACAAGTGGCGCTTCTGCTCAGGTGACCCAGCTTTAGGAAAACCACGGTGGCATCACCAGGCAGAACCGAGTCTTCCCCGGTTCCTTAAGCACTTGGTTTTCATTCTAAGTCATAGGTCTAGGGGCCCTCTGGCCCCGGAAAGGCAGGCAAGTGTTTTTCAGCAGCCCCCCCTGTGAGGGCCATCCCTGTGAGCAGCCATCCCTGTGAGGGATGTGCCCGCTTCCCAGGGAGCTACTCACCCACTCCAATCCTTGCTGGAGCTGGGAAGGAAAAAGTAAAGAGGAAGGCAGAAATCAGCTTCCACACAGCTCCAGAGATATCTGTGACAAGTCTAAGAGACTGCTGAACTGCCTTCTGCTAATCAACAGGCACAAAGATGGATCAGTGGGACTTAAGTGGGCAAAAGCCCACGTGTGCTGTACTGTAGACCCAGAAAGTATAAGACCTACCGAGGCACAGCTTAAATACTGCTTTCATTGTTTCTGGGTTCATGATACCGCTGAGAGAGGCAACGTTTAGGCCCTGGGAACAGTTAACGGGTTCCCAGGAGCCCCAAGGCTGGAATTTGAGTGACACTAACCTGAGCTCTTCTGGGACCTCATAACTCTCTCTGCCCTGTCTGAGCGAGTGGAGAATCCTCACAAGCTCGTGCTTTGTCTTCCAGAGCCAAAGAGTTCAAGACACGGCTGGGGGTCTTTCTTCACAAGTCAGAACTGGGCTCCGGTACTGGGAGTGTTGGCAAGTTCCAGTGGGACAGTAAACACAGCAAAGAGGGGTAAGTCCTGCTGAACAGCCTAGGGCCGCTGGAGGGAGGGAGCCAGATTCAGGAAAGGAGTCCTGAGAAGGAAAATACCAGGAGAAATTAGGACATGCCAGCGTGGACGCTGGTGACCTTTTCCTAGAGATTGTAATGGAGCTGGTCATAGCCGGTCTGCTATGGCTGCCTGGCTCATGGGTGACTGCGTGGATGGCTCCAGGCTTCTAATGCCACCAACAAATGAAGATACCCAGGGCCTGAATGTCTAGTTACCAGACTCTCGCACCTGGAGATGTCATTGCACATGCAACCAGGGCAAGGGCAGGGTCCAAGGCCACTGGAGGGTTTTAAATTAGTGACTACTTTCACTGACATGCACTTTACCTGGAAGCCCTTTTATACTGACCATCAACTGTGCCAGGTGCTGCATTAGGCTCTGGGGTTATGGGTAGACATAATCTCTATTCATAAGACCCTTATTTCCTTAAGAAAGTATACAAAACAAGCTCTGAGAGTCAGGGGCATAGAAAGAATTTTGGACAGTGAAGAAGACAGTCTTAGATATTTAATGAGGGTCAGAAGTTCCCTGCTTTGGTTTCTGGTTACTGAGCTGTCCTCTAGAAAACACAACTATTTCCCTGAACCCCAACTAAGAGTTTGAGGCATCAGCTCCAATAATTATCCAATTATACAATTGTGTGAATTATACAACTTCCATCAGCGTTCTGGCTAGGATTTGTGCTGTGCAGTAGTTTGTTGATTTTTTTTTTTTTAATTAAAATCCTGCCTTTTTTTTTTTTAGCAGAAACTTCTCAGAAGACGTGTTGGGGTGGAGAGAGTCATTTGACTTGCTGCTGAGCAGTAAAAGTGAGTGGGGCCCTGTTGTGTCTGTCTGTGGATGGCACATGTGTGCCCATGTGCCGTGGAGGCAGCCTGAGGATGCTAAAAGTGTGGGCAAAATAGTAGTAGTAGTAATAATAATAATGATTCCCTAGTGTGCCAGCCTCTATTCAGAATACAAAGGCAGGTCCTTGTTGGAGAAAATTACATCCTAAAAATAGACCATTAACTACAATTGCTGTCTTTTCTTCTTCTATTCCCGGCTGGCTGTCCCCGCTGTCTGACCTGTCTCTTCCTCTCTCCCTGCAACCCCAGATGGAGTGGCCGCCTTCCACGCCTTCCTGAAGACAGAGTTCAGCGAGGAGAACCTGGAGTTCTGGCTGGCCTGTGAGGAGTTCAGGAAGCTCCGGTCAGCTACCAAGCTGGCCTCCCGGGCTCACAGGATCTTTGAGGAATTCATCTGCAGTGAAGCCCCCAAAGAGGTCAGAGCCGTGACATATGCCAGGGATCCTGCAGACCCTGCCTGCTCCTTCCCCACTGAGAATCGGGGATGGTGGGGGGCCAGCAAGGAAAGGGCCGAGTTTAGAAATACAGTGGCCTCATTTGGCACAGGAGGCTGGAGACTATAAGGCCAGGCTCCGGGCCACCCCTGCCTCCTTTTACCCTCATACTCACCAGTGGGACCGGAGGGGTTGGCAGGGGTTTTTTGGCTTCTGTCCATATGCACTTCTGTAAACGAAGCCCTTTTTAGAGCTCAAAACACTTACACAACTGGGGAGACAGGTCATCACAGGATAACCTGGCTCAGTCCCCTTGTTGACCTGCCTCAGGTCTGTGGTCCGTGGACCTTTTAACCTTTCCCCAGGCCTCCACTGTGTTTGATAGAGAATATGGCGCCACCTTGTGGAGAGAGAGTAGTAATGCCTTGCTTTTGTATCTGTACAATATATTTTCTGAGCACTTTTATTTATTCCATAAAGATTTGTTGAGCATCAGTTACATGCAAGGCAGTATTATAGACATTGAGGATGTGGCAGTGAACAAAAAGTCTCTACCCCAGTGGGAGAAGGTGACAATAACCAATTAAGTAAATATTGTCAGGGAATGATCTCTGCTCTGATAAAAACAAAGCAGGATATGGAAGGGAATACCAGAGTACGGGGTGGGAGGATGTGAGGTCTTTCCGATTTATAAAGGGAAGTGAGGGGTGGGCTGTTTGATAAGGTGACATGCGAACAGAGACCTGAAAAGGAGTAAAGAACATTCTAACACAGGAAACGGAAAGTGCAAAGACCAGAGAGTGCCTGTTGTGACCACAGACCAGCAAGTGGGCCCATGTGGAGTAGAGCGTGAGGGAGAGAGAGTGGGAGATGATGTCACACAGGTGGCAGATGGCCAGGTGCCGGCCCAGGTGGCCGTGTGGGCTCATTGCACACTTGGGTTTTTCCTCTGAGTGACGGGAAACAACAGAGCTGCTAGCAAACTGACTTGGGTTTTAAAAGGCTCGCTCTGCTGGGTGGAGAATAGAGCCCGGGGTTAAGGGGAGAAGAGAGAGACACCAGGTAGCAGGCGCTGGCACTAGTCTAGGACAGAGGTGATGGTGACTTGAACCCGGGTTGTTACAGTGGAATGGGTGAAAAGAGGTTGGATTTGTACCCATTCTCAACATATCCTGGGTCATTCTGAGAGACTGGAGGACAGACACTGGATCAGAGGTGGGGACAGGCCCAGAGTTGAAAAGCCTGTTGATGGTCAACTCTGGAGACCCCCGGTTCCGTGTTTGGAATCCAGTGCGCCTTCCACTGCCCCACGTGCCAGTCCTCCCGTGCCTGCTGGCCTCCTGCCTCTGCCACCCTGTGCCCTGACGCCCACGCACCCACGTGCTTGCCCTCCATCCCACAGGTGAACATAGACCACGAGACCAGGGAGCTGACCAGGACGAACCTGCAGACGCCCACGGCCATGTGCTTCGACGTGGCTCAGGGGAAGACGCGCACCCTGATGGAGAAGGACTCGTACCCGCGCTTCCTGAAGTCCCCAGCTTATCGGGACCTAGCTGCCGAAGCCGCGGCCGCCTCCGCCTCTGCCTCCCCATCCGAGCCCTCGCATACCTGAGCCTCCAGGCTGGGAGGGGCCCGGCCCCGCAGAGAGGTTGGGTCGCCCGTAGCCGAGGCGCCGCCCCCGTGTGGGGGGGGGCGGGTTCTGCAAAGCCAGAGAGGACAGCGAAGGGAAACGCCCACCCGGTGACGCCCTCTCCTCTAGACCCTGCGGGACTGAATTCCGTGCGTGAGAGGGTTCCCCCACTTCTAGGACCTGCGCCCAAGGGCTGAAGAGGAGGGTTGTGTGTGGCTCTCTGGGGGAAAAGAAGGATGGTGCCAGAGTCAGCATCGGCTCTGGCCCTTCTCAGTGGGGCAAGGGATATTCCAGGGTGCTTTGGGAAACTTGTGGATAAAGGGAAACTTGAAAATGAGTGAGGGAAAGACAAGCAGGTTAGACGTTCTGCCTGTCCGTCGGTGGACACGTCCTGGTTTCCTGGTTCCCAGACTGTCCTGGGCACACAGGGAACCATGGGTGTGGAGCCTTCCCATCCCGTCCTCTTCACCTGCCTCTGGGCTGCCCGGCGGGTTCCTTAGCTTGCATTTCTCAGCACTCCTGTGTCCAGCCTGGCAGTCTTGTCAAGGCCAGAGAACCAATGTGATGCTTGCCCCAGATGAGATTTTTACCTCAAACACTGGCCTTCAAGCCCCTTTCCAGATCAATAGAGAGCCCTGAAAAGAGGCCATCTTGCTTATGTGAAATGAACCTTGGTGCTCCTGGTGGCCTCTTGCGGGTGCCCCGACCCTGTGTGTGCATCAGGGTCCACCTGTGAGCAGGGCCCGCTGAGGACCTCTTGCTGGGATGTGCCCTGTCTTAGCTCCGTGCTGCTGTTGAATGTGGGGCCCATCAGGAGAAGGGCATGGGGCCTCTTGGTGAGCGGCTAGTCCAGCTCTTTTGCCGGGCAGGGTGGAAGGAGGGAGAAAAGGATCCTGAGAAACAAATCTCTTGGCAGTTCCAGAGAATCCTCTTTAAATCAGGCTCATCTTTTATTTTTGTGGGTATGAGAACAGCGAAAAAGAGATTCCCCAGGATGGAAGGGGAGCCTCGTGTTTCTTTCCTGTGGATGTGAGGTAACGCTCACTGGGGTGTTGGGAGAAATGAGGCAGGAACCTCAATGAACTTGGACGGACCGTAGAAGCTGGGAGTGAGGCTGGGAAGAGCAGGACTGGGGGCAATCAGAACCCGCTGGTCACCTCATGGCATCACTGAGCACACGTTCCGTGGTGGGACTTCTGCCCGGGCCCAGGCTGGGGAGGTGAATTAACCGGGCAGCTCCCCTGTGCCCCAGGAAAATCCACACTGTTCTCTCTGCGCTATGAGCTCCTCCAGGAGACAATTATTTAAGTCTAACTTATTGTTGGTTTTGTGACAGTGGTCATGGCACATTATTTTCACTGCTGTTGTCGTGTTGTTGTATTGTTATTTATTGTCATTTGAGTTTGCCTCTACTGGAGAATCTCAACAGGAGCTGGCGGCCTGACTGTCTCCCTCTCCACTGGACTCTACCTCTTGAACATGCTGGGAACCTCTTAGCGCCTGTCAGGAACTCCTCCCTGTTTAAATATTTATTTATTGTTGACAGCTGGAACTGGTTTTCTGATGTGAATGATGTACTCGATCCCCATTTTCCTGCTTCAGCATGTTATTTTATTGTGAAATAAAATAAAACCCAAGTATGAGATCCTGTCTCCAAGGGCTGTGTGGTCAGGGGAAGAGGGAAAGGGAAGTACGGGCGGGAGTCTTGTGGGAGAGCTGGCGTCCGGAGATGCCACAGGATGCATGGGGAGCTTTCGAGGTACGGGCAGAGGTGACTGTTCTAACGGTGGCCACCAGGATGGGTAACTTCATTCAGCTGGTGACAGCCCAACTTGTGTCAAGCCATTGTGTCGTGTTGATTGGACCTGGCTCAGCTGTCATTTCAGAGCCCATCTCCTCTCTCCACCCGGCCCAGCACAAGCCATTCCCAGTTCTTCTTCGAACAGAGCAAGGGGTGGTTGCCCCGGCCAAGTAGCCACACATTATCAGTTGCGGGGGGACTTTTGTGCCATTTTCACCTTTGCCCATTTTCAATTTGCATTAGTATCCTTTTAAGATGTCATATAAATTCAGGGAGTTAGTATTCCTTATAATTTCATAGACGTCTCTGAGATGAGCTTTGGGAAGCCACTTGGTACATGGGACTGTTCCATTCCCGGGGCAGAGGGAATGAGAGGTTAGCGCTGGGCTGGAAAGAACTTTGGGGTAGGCTTGCAAGGATCCAATCTGCTCTCCCTCTGCCGATCACCTACTCGTTCTCCCTAAATTCTTCTCTATGTTGAATTATCTGTTTATATAAAGATAACTGAGTAAAGTGACCAGACTTCAGGTACATCGAGTAGAAAACCCCATGGAATCACATTCGAAGCCCAGATCTAAGAGGCGATTCTATGTGTGATGCCAGGAGGGATTCTGAGGTTAAGGGCCTGGAAAGGAAGATGGGAACACACACCGTGGCAGGCCCTGATATCATTGAGTCCTTACCACAGCTCTGTGAGGTAGGTATGATAACCCTACAATACAGATGAGGAAACTGAAGCTCCTGGGGCCATGGGGGTGGGTGGGTGAGAGGGGAACATGCCCAGGGCAGCTGGCTCGAGAGAGTGGCAGAGATGAGATTGGAACCCAGTGACACCGTGTCGGGGGGGCGGGGGGTGAGTCCAGTCTGTGAGGGATGGTCGAGGGATACGATGGATGAGGGAAGAAGAAAGATGGTACCCAGAGAGGTGGGGAGGTAGGAACCTTGTCCTCTTCTCATTACTTTCCTTCCATCTTTTTGCCTTTTTTACATGCATTTATTGCATCTAGTGCATTCTATGTGCCTGGCAGAAGACCAAACTAGTAGCCGTACCATCAGCTGCAGGTAGCCTCACTTTATGGTGGGTGGGGATTCTGGGTAACTTTAGACAAGGGCACAAATGTGTATTTTCTGAAGCAGTATGGGTGCCCGTAGGAAAACGTGGGTGTAATCAGCTAGTAATGGAGAAATGAATGGGGGTGACGGACATCCAGTGACTGGGGTGGGTGCTGGCAGGCTCCCCAATCCAGCAAGACCATCCTCAAGGCTTGTTCCCCTCTCCTAGCCCTTCTTCTCACATACAGGGTGGTCTTGGAGCCCATGGCGTGGCCTGAAGGTGGTAGATACTCATTAGAGATAAAGAAGAACGACTCTTGGCTGACCTATACGTCTCCCAGGTGTCAGGCTCAAACCAACACAGGACCTCTACTGTATTGGTTCTCAGAGTGTTTAAGGGATTTCCTGAAAATCACTCAGCCGGCAAGAGGTCGCCAATACCTTCAAACTCACTGGCTCTGGTCCTCCCCCAGCGCACTTCAGGCTTTGGCTTAGCAGGCAAAGCACTTCCTGCTTCCAGGCAAAGTACTTCCTGCTTCCAGGCAAAGCGGCCTGCTTATGCCTTTCCGGCCTCTGCTCCCAATCGCTCACCTGCCCCTTGAAAACAAACTTTTCACGGTTCCCAGATTCACCCTACTGTTCAAGCCTCCTTGCTTTTGCCTCCTGGACCACCTCCCTGCTGTGTCCCCTACTCCCATCACTCCTTCATCAGCCTGGGGACGCATCTTTCAAAAGCCGGCTCAAGGGTCTTTCTGCGGCGCCTTCCCTGAGCCTTTGGGTCTGACCCCTGAGGCCTGTGCTTCATGTGCCCCCACTGCTGCTAACCCTCATCGGAGCACTTACATCCCTCCGTTCTGTCTCCCTTTACCAGACGGCAAACTCCTGGGGTTTAGGCATGTCCCCCTCTCCAATTTTCTACACCCAGGGCCTAGCATATACATGTTTAGCAGACGGCTCTTACGTTAATGATTAATTTTAAATCCAGCAGGAGAAACGTTTAGATGACCATTTCCAACTTCCTACCAGACTCCTCTCCCTGGACGTCCCACAGGCTCATTGTATGTAGCACATTCAAAACCAAGGTCATCATCATCCCCTTCAGATATCCACAGCCTTCTGGTCCTGTAACCCTGATAAGGAGAGACGCTGCTTCTCCTCCCGGCTCACCGAGACGTCTTTATAGTTTTTTTTTTTTTTTAAATAAATTTATTTATTTATTTATATTTTTGGCTGTGTTGGGTCTTTGTTGCTGGACATGGGCTTTCTCTAGCTGCAGCGAGCGGGGCCTACTCTTCATTACGGTGCGTGGGCTTCTCATTGCGGTGGCTTCTCTTGTTGTGGAGCACGGGCTCTAGGCACGTGGGCTTCAGTAGTTGTGGCACGTGGGCTTCAGTAGTTGTGGCTCACGGGCTTAGTTGCTCCATGGCATGTGGGATCTTCCCGGACAAGGGCTCAAACCTGTGTCCCCTGCATTGGTAGGTGGATCCTTAACCACCGCGCCACCAGGGAAACCCTCACTGAGATTTCTTAGAGGAACCTTTCATCCTCTTCAACTTAGGCTATAAAAACGACTTCCCACCTGGTGCCCCTCCCCAGTGCTCTCCCCCTCCAGTTCATTTTCCATGCCGTGTCAGTCTTTATCCATAAAGCACGGATCTGAGCACGCCATGGCTGCATTTAAGCCCTTCAGTGGCTCCCCTTTGAGTATGAGAGAAAGTCCAGCTCTTACAATGACATACGAGGTTCGTGCTGACCTGACCCAAGTCCCTCTCCTGACTTCGTCCCTGCCTAGATGGCCCTTACACACATGCTGTTCTCTCTGCTTATAATGCCCTCTTTGTCTTTCTTTTAATTAGGGGTTGGGGGCTGAGGAGGAGAATGCCCTCCTCAAAAGGCCTCCTGAAAATCTAGCAAAAACATCACCTCCTCAAGTGAAGCCTTCCTTCCCAGACCTCCACTGCCCAGAGTTCATCTCTGCCACTTGCATGATTCTAGGACACCCTGTCCTAACCTTGATCGCCTCATGTGTGACATGCCACTGTCACTTGCCTCTTCACAGCTCTTTTTCTTTCACTAAACCACTCTCTTCAAGATGGGGAGCCACATTATTTGATAAGATGGGGCAGAACAGACCACGGCTGAGTGATACACAGCCCAGCTCGTGGGGTTGGAATGTTGGGGCTGGAACTGGCCCCTTCGCTGTATGACCTTGGGAAGCTACTAAGCCTCTCCAAGGCTTACTTCGCTCATCTGTAAACGAGTGCAGTAAGAGTGCACCCCTCAGAGGGAACACGGAATGAAAGAAAAGTGGCACAGTGCTGATATCCCACGAGTATTAACTATGATTGTTATCTGATTCCAGGTACTCAGCACAGTACCTTGTATACAGTCAATAATTATTTATTGACTTTTTGAAAAGAATGGAAGAGTCACAATTCAAAGCCAGGATTCCAAGTCTACTTTCCCAAGTGTAGTACAGCTGTTTCCATACTGTATTTTATCTGATATGAAGAGCATTCCAGAATTCCAGATGAGGAAATCAAGGACTGAGCCATTAAATCCAGACAGTACTCACTCAACCCAGGCTCGTGTATTTCCGCATCAGTGCTGTTGCTTCCGTGTTGGCTGTGGAGGGCTCTGGCCTATCCCTCACCCTCTGCTGCCTCCCTGTGGCCATGTCAGGTCAGGCTATACAAACTTTTCCCTTGGAACTGCTTAACTTTGCTTGGAGTTGGCTCTAAGCAAAGGAGTTGGCTCCTTCCTTTGGAATTGTATCCAAGAGGTATAACTTTTAGTTTTGTTTATTAATGCAGTTTAATAAAGATGTGACATTTCAATAGAACTGAAAATTATTAGCATAATTGCTAAGGTACCTCAGGGGGTACAGGGGTTAAAATTAGATTTCTTTAGCCAACAGGGCTGAAATCACCTTTAAAAACTGAAGCTCTTGGCGTGGATGTAGAGAGAAGGGAGAACTTGTGCGCAGTTCGTGGGATTGTAAGTTGGTGCAGCCAGGATGGAAAACAGTATGGAGCTTCCTCAAAAACTTAAATCTAGAACTGCCACATGATCCAGCAATTCTACTTCTTTTTTTTTTTATTGTAGCTATATGAGATAACGGACGTTAACTAAACCTATTGTGGTAATCATTTCAGAGTATATGTGAATCAAGCCATCATACTATATAACTTAAACTTCTAGAGTGATGTATGTCAATTGTTTCTCAATAAACCTAGAGGGAATTCCCTGGCGGTCCAGCGGTTAAGACTCCGAGCTCCCAATGCCGGGGACGCAGGTTCGATCCCTGGTCAGGGAACTAGATCTCGCATGCTGCAACTAAAGGAGCCCACATGGGGCAACAAAGATCCTGCATGCCGCAACTAAGACCTGGCACAGCCAAATAAATAAATAAATATTTAAAAAAAACAGTACCTACCTCATAAAGATTAGATTATAAAATTTTATATATATATATATATATATAAAGGGCTCAGAACAGTTCCTAGAGCATACTAAAGAGCTACATAAATGCTTGCTACCATCATCATTCTTCTTCTTCTTATCATTATTATTAGTTCAGGTAGCAAAAGCGGCATGTGCAGAGACATGGTGGTGGGAAGCAGTGTGATGTGATGGGGAACTGGATGGTAGTAGTGGTGATGCCCATGAGGAATCAGGACAGTCAGGGACCATATCAGGACCTGAAATCATGTTACATATTGCATTTCTCCATTATTTATGATCTATTTCTGTCTACTAAGATGCAAGCTCCAGGAAGACCCCCACGAGGCACTTGTGTGATAAATCACTGTATCCTGAGCATTTAGAATAGTCACTGGCAACACTGTCAGTGCTCAATAAATATTAATTGAGCGAATGATGGGTTAAGGATTTTGAACTTTGTCCTGCACACTATGGCGAGTCAGTGAAGCAGGTAATACTAGTTTAGAGGCTGAGAAGCAAGTCATCAGTTTCTTCCAGTAAGCGATAGGAAGGGCTGAGGTAGTCATCCCCTTGCAGATGAAAGTAGGAGACTTGGGATTGGAATGAGAATGGGGAGTGGCATTCAGGGGCTGGTACCATTCATGGGGATGGAGAAAAAGGAAAGGAGCAGGTTTAGGGAGAGATGAGAATCTCTGTTTGGGACACGTTCTAGATTTGTGGGTCTGAAGTTCAGCAGAGAGGCTGGGGCTAGAGAGAGAGGCTTGGGAGTCACTGGGGTGTAAGGGGCAACAGAGGTCGAGAGTCTGGATGGCGTGCCGCTGGTGACCAACATGTCACCACACCTTGCTCGCTGTTCATGACCCTCTAGGAAGTTTGTCTCCCGGCAAGACTGGATGTTCTTTGAGGACAGGAATACTTCCCATGGTAGCCTTCAGTATACAGCGTGCATCTCCATGCTAGGAAAATGGTCAGGAACGGAACTTCTAGAGCAGAAAGGAATCTTAAAAACCATATTAACATGAGAGAATGAGGCCCAACATTGTTCAACCACTTGCCTGTGGTCACTCAGCAAAACAGCCACAGCTCTGGCTGCAGGACCAGGTCTTAAGACTGCCAGCCTTGTGCCCTTTCCAGGAGGCCACATCGCCTCAGGGTGGTGAGTTGACAGCACCCAGGTGAGCGAAGGAGCTTGGGCTTTGGGCTGATCTAGCTTCCTGCAGCCTCCGTGTCATCATCATCAGGATTGTTAGGGGTTGATCGGGTCCGAGTCTCTTGTGATGCAATGAACATAGTGCCAGGCACCCTGTCGGTGCCCAATACATGTTTATTTACCATTCATTTCCCTCAAGAAGATAGGGGGTTTGGAACAACGTGGTCAGGTTGGAGCTGTGACCTGAAAGCCTGAAGGCTGAGCAGCACGATCTTGGACATCAAATCAGCCCTCAGCAATCAGTTAAGAGCCACCGAATAAATACATGTATATGTATAACTGAATCCCTTTGCTGTACACCTGAAATTAACATATTGTTAATCCACTATACTCCAATAGAAAATAAAAGGTTAGAAAACAAAAGAGCCACTGCTTTCCTCTAGGAGGTTTAAAGGTGCTACTAGCTCAGGCCACCTCTGCTGAGTGTAGGCGTGGTCAGTGTCCCCTCCCTCCTCCTTTCACTCTCCTTTCTAGGCTCCGCCCGGCTGGCTCGCTTCTCGATGCTCCAGCCCCAGAAAGAACTGTTTCCTTGTTGGCTACAGTGTTTGAGGGTTAGGTGCTGCCAGAGAAATAACCAAGGAAGAGGCGTCTCTGTTTAGAAGGTAAGGTGGGCAGAAGGAGGAGAGCTGGGAAAGCTTGAGAAGTTGTTTTCTTTGAAGGATTCCTTGGGCTTTGGGGACTGGAGATGACAGTGGGTGTAGAACTGGAGGAGAGGAGAGAGCTCACAGAGCCAGCTGGTCAGCCCCAGGGGGCCCTTTGGGCCTGAGCCCACCTGAGATTCCCAGGGTTCTGTCACAATCCACACATTATTTATGCAAGTCATCTCAGTTTATCAGGCACATCTTGTCATGTGGAGAAAATGAAACTGAAAGCAGGACTCTTCCCTTGCAGTGTTTTTGATGGGTTATTTTCATTTTCTACTCTGATATTTCACTTGGGGGTTCTTTTATTATTATTATTATCGTCATTTTTATTTGCATTTCCTCAAAAGGAGTCCAAGATGTGGTATTCTTAAACGACTGTATTACACTGAAGTTAGCAGTTGGAGGTGGGCTGGAATAAATAAAAGACCGGAGGAGGAAAGAAGTTCGAAGAAACCCTGAGTCTTCCAGGTTTCTTCGAGATTCTTTCCTTCTCTGGTCCTTTATTCCAGCCCACCTCACACTCACTGTCACCGGAAGTGTTTACACAAACATTGGGTCCAGAGAGTTCATTACCGGGTGATTGTGCTTCCGCTGCACATTTGATTAGACCTCTGAGGTAAGGGCTTTGACACTGTCGGAGGGGGTGAGATTGCTGAAAAATGGTTGCTCTGTGAATTTTGCAGCAGACGTAGTTACGTAAATATTCAGGTAACAGTTTGCTGCCATCTGCTGTTTGAATTGGGTCTAAATTGCTCAGAGCTGATCAAGGGCAGTTGGATTAAACTGACACCCCAGGTTCCCTATTTGTGTAGTATGTATATGCACATGGGTGGGGAGACTGGGATTTGTTAACTTTTGTTTTCATAAACGGACGTAATTAGCTCTACCATTTATTGAAGGCTTAATATTTCCCCCTCTCCCTACTTCAATGCACTTTATACGGGGGACTGTATTTATTGTTGCCCCCATTTGAGGGAACAGAAAATCGAGACTTAATAATCTAAGGTTACACGATTAGGAAGTAAGAGTCTAGAATTACACGACCAGGGGCTCAAACTTCGATCTTGCTGAGTTGGGAGTCCAAGTTCTTAACCATACTCTACACTAGTTTGAATAGGACTGCACACATGCAAAGAACCAGGAATGTGCTGAGCGTGTTCAACCAGAAACACAAACTGATGAAAAACACATATTTTCTTATTAAATGAGGGTTCTGTTTTTTTTAAAAGGCCATCTATTCCTAGTAAGAGTATGTTTATATGGCATTGGGAAAAAATGTATTAATATAGGTTGAGAATCCTAAAAACAATCATAGCCTTTGACTCGGCATTCAGTTCTTTGAAATCTATCATAAGAAATCTATTATAAGATCTATCATAAGAAAACAAGCTAAAGTAAGCTAAATTTGCTCTAACATTATTTCGAATTGTGAAAAAAATAATCATTTTGAAACTCTGTTTTAAAAGTTATTTTAAAAATTTGCTCCATAGTAGAGAACTGAAAAACCTCTCTGATGGCATATTGCATAGCCATCAAAATGTTTTAAAACACTTGTAGGGCTTCCCTGGTGGCGCAGTGGTTGAGAGTCCGCCTGCCGATGCAGGGGACACGGGTTCGTGCCCCGGTCCGGGAAGATCCCACATGCCGCGGAGCGGCTGGGCCCGTGAGCCATGGCCGCTGAGCCTGCGCGTCCGGAGCCTGTGCTCCGCAACGGGAGAGGCCACAGCAGTGAGAGGCCCGCGTACTGCAAAAACAACCAAAAAAAATCCCACTTGCAATAACATAGGACATTATTTATAATAAGGCATTAAATGAAAGGAGGCAGGATACAAAGTTACTTACAGAGCATGAGCCCAACTATTTTTTTAAAAATCTATAGAAATATACTAAAATATTAACAATACCTGTTCCTGGGCAATGGGAGAATAAAGTAATAATTTTCTTGTTTAAAATTTATATATATTTATAATATTCTATAATAAAAATTTCTATAATAGATGTATTTTGAAAAAGTTGCTAGTAAAATTAACTTCTCAAATTCAAATGTTTTCGTTTTTTTATAAATTTATTTATTTTTGGCTGCATTGGGTCTTCGTTGCTGCATTCAGGCTTTCTCTAGTTGCTGCGAGCGGGGGCTACTCTTCGTTGCGGTGCACAGGCTCCTCATTGCGGTGGCTTCTCTTGTTGTGGAGCATGGGCTCTAGGCGCGTGGGCTTCAGTAGTTGTGGCTCACGAGCTTAGTTGCTCCACGGCATGTGGTATCTTCCCGGACCAGGGCTTGAACCCGTGTCCCCTGCATTGGCAGGCAGATTCTTAACCACTGCACCACCAGGGAAGTCTAAATGTTTTCTCACTATTATAAAATTATGAAGTTCCTCTCTCATCTCCAGGTGGAAAGTCGGAAGACTTCAAGAGTATTGTCCTTCCTGATACTGGTGGTCTGTAGCCAGATAATTCTGTTTACCCTGACAGGATTTTCTAAGAGTTCCACGTCTCTTTGATCAAATCCCAAGGAGATAAGTTTTTCATTTTCTTGAAAAAACGGCAAAAAATTTGTAACCAGTGGTATTTACCATCATGGAGACCAAGAGCCCTAACAATCCTCAGGAAAGACCCACACCCTCTACTAATGGGAGGGTTTCAGAGGAAGACAATCATTTGTTGATTAAAGCTACTAAAGAAGATGACATTGAGCTGGTCCAGCAATTGCTAAAAAAAGGGGCTGATGTCAATTTCCAGGACGAAGAATGGGGCTGGTCACCTTTGCATAATGCAGTACAAAGTGGCAACGAGGACATTGTGGATCTTCTGCTTAACTACGGTGCTGAGCCTTGTCTGCGGAAGAGGAATGGGGCCACTCCCTTCATAGTTGCTGGCATCACTGGAAATGTGAAGGTGCTCAAACTTTTACTTCCGAAAGTAGCAGATGTCAACGAGTGCGATGTTCATGGCTTCACAGCTTTCATGGAAGCCTCTGCGTATGGTAGAGTCGAAGCCTTAAGGTTCCTGTATAACAATGGAGCCAAGGTGAATTTGCATCGAAAGACAAAGCAGGATCAAGAGAAGATTAGGAAAGGAGGGGCCACTGCTCTCATGGATGCTGCTGAAGAAGGGCATGTAGATGTCGTGAGGATCCTCCTTCACGAGATGGGGGCAGATGTCAATGCCCGAGACAATATGGGTAGAAATGCTTTGACCTATGCTCTTCTGCACTCTGACAATGAGAAGGTGAAGGCCATTACTCGCCTTCTGCTGGACTGTAAGGTTGATGTCAGTGTGAGGGGGGAAGGAAAGAAGACGCCCCTGATCCTGGCAGTGGAAAAGAAGAACCTGGGTTTGTTACAGATGCTTCTGGAACAAAAACATATAGAGATCAATGACACAGACAATGAGGGCAAAACAGCACTGCATCTTGCTGTTGAACTCAAGCTGAAGGAAATTGCCCAGTTGCTGTGCCGCAAAGGAGCCAGAACAGATTGTGGAGACCTTCTTGCCATAGCAAGGCGCAATTATGACCATGACCTTGCAAAGTTTCTTCGCCAGCATGGAGCCGTAGAAGATTTTCACGCTCCTGCTCAAGACTGGAAGCCACAGAGCTCACGCTGGGGGGAAGCCCTGAAACATCTCCACGGGATATACCGCCCTATGATTGGCAAACTTAAGATCTTTATTGATGAAGAATATAAAATTGCTGACACTTCTGAAGGGGGCATCTACCTGGGGTTCTATGAAGACCAAGAGGTAGCTGTGAAGCTATTCTATGAAGGGAGCACACATGGACAAAATGAAGTCTCCTCGTTGCAGAGCAACCGAATCAACAGTAATGTGGTGACATTCTATGGCAGTGAGAACTACAAGGGCTCTCTGTATGTGTGCCTCGCCCTGTGTGAACACACACTGGAGGAGCACTTGGCCAACCACAGAGGGGAGGCTGTGCGAAATAAGGAAGATGAGTTTGCTCGAAATGTCCTCTCATCTCTATTTAAGGCTGTTGAGGAACTACACCTGTCTGGATACACTCACCAGGATCTGCAGCCACAAAACATGTTAATAGGTAAGTTCCCAGTGTTCTCTTAGAAACGTAGGGCCTTTTGTTACGAGGGGAAAGGATTTTCATGGCAGAACAGGGAAAAACTAGAGTCAGTGTGGATTGTTCAGTTTGAGGATTAATGTAACAAATCGATGGTGACAGTGCAACCTCTCCTGCTACCAGGTATAACCCGTATTCCACGTGGAGGTCGAGGATGCCAATGGAATAGCAGGCTAACCTTATATTGCCCTTGGCAAATACAGATTTGTAGGTCTTGGATGGAGCCAGCTCCAGAAGTTTGAATTCTTAGAGTAGTCTGCAAGTCAGGAAACCTAGAAAGTGTGTTCCTTCAGAGAAGGTGGCAGTTACAGTGAAACTTAATGGCAAAGCTGAGGTTAAAATTGGGATCCAGGTTAAGATGTGACACGGTGAAACATACTGCAAGTAGACTGAACAAGTCAGTGTCCACTGCTGCAAACCCAAACCAAAATAAACTAAAGCAACATTCAAGGATACAAGCAGAGCTGAGGGCTTTGCTGGTGGCGCAGTGGTTAAGAATCCGCCTGCCAATGCAGGGGACATGGGTTCGAGCCCTGGTCCGGGAAGATCCCACATGCCGCAGAACAACTAATCCTGTGCGCCACAGCTACTGAGCCTGTGAGCCACAACTACTGAGCCCGTGAGCCACAACTACGCACCTAGAGCCCATGCTCCACAACAAGAGAAGCCACCACAATGAGAAGCCTGCACATGGCAACGAAGAGTAGCCCCTGCTCGCCGCAACTAGAGAAAACCTGCACAGCAACGAAGACCCAACACAGCCAAACAAACAAACAAACAAACAAACGAAGCAGAGTAGGGAACAAACGTATGGACCCCAAGGGGGGGAAGTGGGGGGGGCAGCAAGATGCATTGGGAGACTGGGATTGACATATATACACTAATATGTATAAAATAGAGAACTAATAAGAACCTGCGGTATGAAAAATAAATAAATAAAATAAAATTCAAAACTTCCCCCCCCCCGCCAAAAAAAAAACAAGCAGAGCTGAGTGTAAAGTCCCAGGGGGCAAGGTGGGACAGTAAAAATAGCCTTGGCTTCAGCCATATTTAAGGAGCCTTGCAGCCTTGTCCCACCACTTTGTAGCTTTGTAACCTCAAGCAAGTCGCTTAATTCTGTGAGCATTGGTTTCCTCACTTGAGACTGATAATACCTCCCTCATAAGGTTGTTATGAGGTCTAAGTGCAGTATGTCAAATGGACAAGTCATCTGTACATTGTAAGTGCCCAACAAAGGCCAGGTGCTTGTCTAGAGGGCTAAGCAGAAGCAGATACCTAACCTACCGACATGCACTGACATTTCAGCTTGGTGTAAGGGACCAGGGCAAAAAGAAGATGTGGGTACTGAGAGTCAGAGAACGGTACTTAAGGTCCTGGAAGAGAGAAATAGGTAGACGTAAGATCTGGTTTTAGTGTGAGGACAGGTGTTTGTGGCACTCCTTCCTGGTTTTAAGCAACTTCGCTGGGGAGACTGACAAGGGCCAGAAATATGTGCAACTCTACCCAGTAAGGAAGTCTTTGAGGTTCAGCCAAAGGTGAGGTCCTTCCCAAGTTTACCTGCTGATCTTGATGCAAAAGGATCACATATCACGTTCTAAAGAAAAATAAGTTGTGACTACCTATTCTTTGAAATTTCTAGCACCACTTCTTCCATTCTTAAGCTTGAACAGTAAAGAACTGATTATATTTCTGCCTCAAGGTGGCGAACCTAGCACGTACTGCAGACTCTTCCCTGTATTAAATCCCTCCAATGATGGGAAAAGATTTTTAAATGAATTCATAACTGAGATCAACATTAAAAAAAGAATTCCTAGAGGACAAAATCCTTGAAGAATCATGGAGAGACTAAACATAGATAGGATGGGATTGAAGAATAATATAGGAGTCCAGGACAAATGCAGGAAGCCACAGATAAACATTACTTATGAACGTAGGAACAGTGTAGAAAAGTGCCACTCCAAAGTGATGGAAGCCAGAAGCAGGAGAGGACCAAGGACCAGCTAGCAGGCAGATTGCTGCGACAGTCGACACTAGGAAGATCAAACCCTGGGCTTCCCCTCTTCCCCAGGGACCAAGCATCTATGACAGACCTTTCTTCTACAGACAGGGGGACTGCTTGAGACACTGGGTCATTGGTGATATCAAGAGAAACAAAGAGCAGTTAAACATGCAAGATTTCTGCCAAAGCAGCTACTAAGTGGCATGTCCTGCTTACCCCCGAGCTTCACTGAATAAAATGCAAAGCAGAAGCTCTGACGACTGCCTCCATTCCTCCACTCTGTTGGGTGGCATTAACAGAAACAACTCACAGGACATCAGGGAGTCTCGACTGCAAAGTAAGGCTTACAGTCGAAAATCACTTAGGATATGCAAGAGGTGCCAATACCATGAAAGAGAGGCATGAAACAGAAGAATTTACACCCAAAGAAACATAGCTAACCAAATGTGTACGTTTCCATGACTGTTAAAAGAAATTGTCACAAATCTGGTGGCTTAAAACAACAGGAATTTAATCTCCCACAGTTCTGGAGGCCAGAAGTATGAAACCAGTTCCACTGGCACCAAATCAGGTGCCAGCAGGGCCAAATTCCCTCTCTACACTGTAGTGCAGAAACTGGGCATAAGCATTAAAACTTTTTATAGCACTTTAACAATATCTGTTGAAACTGAAAATAAAAAATTGGGGCGTGTAAAAAACAAATCAAATGTTAGAAGAGATGTGAGGTATTCCATTAGGTACTTTCAAATGTCAGTAGCAGAAAACTCGACTCCAAGTGGCTTAAATAAGTGAAGGGAATTTATCACTTCAAATAATCGAAAGTGGTCTGTGGTTTATGATCTGCACCCCATCTGCCCCTTCACCCTCATCACAAGCAACTTTCTGACTCTGTCCCTCCTCCCCAAGTGCACACTTGGGCCTTCCTTCTGCCAGAGTGGACTTCGCCACGCATTCCTAGCTGGAATCCTCTCTTCCCTCTGTTCCCCATTCCACTCACCTACCCAAATTCTACTTTCTGATCTTTTCTGTCTAGGCGTCTCTTGCATTTTTTTTTTTTTTTTTTTTTGGCCGCACCATGCAGCATGTGGGATCTTATTTCCTCAACTAGATTGATCCCATGCCCCCTGCAGTGGAAGTTTGGAGTCCTAACCACTGAACCAGCAGGGGATTCCCTAGGTGTCTCTTCCTTAAAGAAAACTTCTCCACCCTCCCCGCACCCCCACCCCAGCCATGTAGCTCTTCTCGTGATCCACTTTTAGGGCATCCTGCACTTTTGGCTAGCATTTTCAAAATTGCAATTCATTTAATGTTTATCCTCCTTTAGTATTGGTCCCCTTGCCCAGAGACTCTAAACTCTGTAGGGCCAGGACTGTGTTCTCCTTCCTCGCCATCATTTTTTTCCCCTCACTAAACACTTGTTGAATGATTTAGTGGGTTCCTTTTTGTTAGACTCTGAGTTTCCTCACAACTGTGATGTCTAAGTTCATAATGAAAGGAGTTTGAGAAGCACACAGTTGTACTGGCCATCATCCTGTGTGGGGTTACCCAGCCTTCCTCTCAGACTCCTTGAAGCCACCTCTTCGAGGACAAATTACTGACTCACCCACCTTTCATTTTGTTCCTGACCCCTCTCTTCCAGGCATCCCTCTTTCTGAGGACTTAGTGGCTTCCTTTAAGGGAGGAAGATTCTGAAGGGGGCAAGGAGGCAGTGACTCATTACCAGCACATGGTTTATTCGTGGTAACAGATTTCAACGTCTTAGTGGGCAGTGACCAGTGGGCTTGATTTGGTGGAATGCTATGCTTAAGGTGGTCTTGGATTCGGAGCCTTGTTTAGTTGTTCTTTAGCTATAGGATGTAACCTTAACTCCTGCCAGCAGCTTCTTTACAGATCTGTGCTCTTTGACCCCAGGAGTTGCATGACTGGGGAGCTGGTTATACTTATCCTCATGCTTCCCCACCCCTTGGCTTGGAACAAATAAAATGTAAGTCCTGCTCTTGGCAGATACCTGAGAGATCAAACGACACAGTGCACATGACAGTGTTTTGAGAAGCAAACAACAAAGCAGATATGAGCTTATCATTGTCTTCCTCAGAGATGATAGGTTGTACATTGTGTTACAGACTTATTTAAATTAATTACAGCATGTGGAGAATGAGGATTTTCAATGCATCTCTACAAACTCTCCCTTAGATTACAAGAATGGCGCTTACCTGGCAGATTTCGATAAAAGCATCAAGTGGACCGGAGATCCACAGGAAATCAAGAGAGATCTAAAGGTAATTTCTACAAACAATTTACTTTTCCATCTTTCTGCTTCCTTCTTTATTCATTACTTTACTCCCTGTGGCCAGTTAGAGGATGTTCCTATTTCAACCAGAAGGAAAGACATTTCACGGCATTTCCCTGGTACTCACTGCCTTCACTCCCTTGCAGACAGCCAAGTGGGTGTGGGGTTGACCATCGCCGTGGCCCCTTTCTCTATGTCTTTAGATCTCTCTCTGACCCCACAGGCTGAATAGTAAATACACTGAACACGCCACAGTTCTTCCAGAATTACCGCCAGGAGATTTTCTCCAAAATAATTCCACAATTCCTGTAGGAGGTATTTTCTGCCTAAAGACAAAGTAAATGAGATTTCTTTTCCCACTCTATTCAAACACGTGTGCCAAACTCCTAGGAGGGCCAGCGACTAAGGCCCTCTCAAGCACAGCGGAGGGATGGGATCGATCCGCACCTCAAAAGAGACTAAACTTGGCCCCAAAGATTGAGATCCTGAAAGAACTGTTTCTCCAGAGAGGAGACAGAACAGAGACGTAGCCTCTGCAGACCACGGCTCCCAGATAGATTCTGAGCTTGTCAGCGCAGCTCTCGCCTGGAGTTTTCCAGGGCGCTGAACTTCCAACCCAATAGACGAGAACTCTCCATCCATGCCTGGCCTTTCTGGTTCAGCGGCTCCAGATTTTAGCTCCTTCACTGACTGGTGTCCTTCCCAGTGCAGTTTCTATGCTGGCCTCCTTCCTGGTCCTTCCTCCCTTGCTGTGCCCTGACTCCTGGGGCCTTCCCTCTATTCTGCGGGACCTGGTCTGGCTCCTTTATCTGTGGCCTGACATAGGCCCGACCCAAAGTCCCAGTTCCCACCCAGACTCTGAGCATCCCCCTTGTTTAAAACCTTCTCCCTGAGTGACGCGTATTGCCGAGAGGATGGCGGACGCCGGCTTACGCCGCGTGGTTCCCAGCGACCTGTATCCCCTCGTGCTCGGCTTTCTGCGCGATAACCAGCTCTCGGACGTGGCCAACAAGTTCGCCAAGGCAACAGGCGCTACCCAGCAGGATGCCAATGCCTCTTCCCTCTTGGACCTCTATAGTTTCTGGCTCAAGTCCACCAAGGCCCCAAAGCGGAAGTTACAGGCAAATGGACCAGTGACTAAGAAGGCTAAGAAGAAGACTTCATCCAGTGACAGCAGTGAGGACAGCAGTGAGGAGGAAAAAACTCAAGGGCCTCCCGCTAAGAAAGCTGCTGTACCTGCCAAGCGGGCCAGTCTGCTTCAGCATCCTGGAAAGGCTGCAGTCAAGGCATCAGAGAGCAGCAGCAGCAGTGAAGAATCCAGTGATGAGGAGGAGGAGGACAAAAAGAAAAAGCCTGTCCAGAAGGGAGTTAAGCCCCAAGCCAAGACAGTCAAAGCTCCTCCTAAGAAGGCCAAGAGCTCTGATTCTGATTCTGACTCAAGCTCAGAAGATGAGGTGCCAAAGAACCAGAAACCAAAGACAACACCCGTGGCAGCTAAAGCTCAGGCTAAAGCCCTAGCCAAACCAGGTATACCAGTTCGTCCAGCACCTAAAGTAGTCAATGGCAAAGCAGCTGGTAGTAACAGCAGCAGCAGCAGTAGCAGCAGCAGCAGTGATGATGACTCAGAGGAGGGGAAAGCAGCAGCTGTATCTAAGAAGACTGTACCTAAAAAGCAAGCTGTGGCCAAGGCCCCAGTGGAAGCAGCTGTCACTCCTGCCCAAAAGAGTTCCAGCAGTGAGGACTCCTCCAGTGAGGAGGAGGAGGAGGAAGAGCAGAAGAAAAAACCCATGAAGAAAAAACCAGGTCCCTATAGTTCAGTTCCCCCGCCTTCTGTTCCCCCACCCAAGAAGTCCCTGGGAATTCAGGCTCCCAAGAAAGCTGCAGAGAAGCAGCAGCCTGTGGAGAGCAGTGAGGACAGCAGCGACGAGTCTGATTCAAGTTCTGAGGAAGAAAAGAGACCCCCAGCTAAGGCAGTCATCTCCAAAGCAACTACTAAACCAGCTCCAGCAAAGAAGGCAGCAGAGAGCTCTTCAGACAGCTCAGACTCCGACAGTTCTGATGAAGCTCCTGCTAAGCCAGCCAGTACCACCAAGAATTCCTCAGGTAAGCCAGCTGCCACTCCCAAGCAGTCTGCGGTTAAGCCAGCTACAACTCCCAAGCAGCCTGCAGCCACTGGCCAGAAGCCTCTGACCAGAAAGGCTGATAGCTCCTCCAGCGAGGAGGAGAGCAGTGCTAGTGAGGAGGAGAAGACGAAGAGGACTGTAGCCACCCCTGAGTCCAAGCTGATGGCCAAAGCAGCTCCGTCGTTGCCTGCCAGGCAGGCCTCTCAGGGTGGTGGGGACAGCAGCTCTGATTCAGACAGCTCCAGCAGCGAGGAAGACGAGCAAGAGAAGACGCCTAAACCCCCAGCCAAAAAGAAGCCACAGAAGGCAGGGGGAACTGTAGCCCCTTCCAAACCAGCCTCTGTGAAGAAAGCAAAGGCCGAGAGCAGCAGCACTTCTTCCTCTGAGGACTCCAGTGAGCAGGAGGAAGAGGAGAAGCCCAAGGCCAAGGGCACTCCAAGACCACAAACCGCCAAGGCCAATGGCACCTCTGCACTGACTGCCCAGAATGGAAAAGCAGACAAGGACAGCAACGAGGAGGAGCGGGGCAAGAAAAAGGCAGCAGTGGCAGTTGCTAAGCCAGGTTCAGGAAAGAAGCGGAAGCAGAATGAGGCTGCTAAGGAGGCAGAGACTCCTCTAGCCAAGAAGATAAAGCCCCAGACCCCCAACACGTTTCCTAAAAGGAAGAAAGGAGAACGAAGGGGATCCTCCCCATTCCGAAGGATCAGGGAGGAGGAGATTGAGTTGGATGCTCGAGTGGCAGACAATTCCTTTGACGCCAAGCGGGGTGCAACCGGAGACTGGGGGGAGCGAGCCAATCAAGTTCTGAAGTTCACCAAAGGCAAATCCTTCCGGCATGAGAAAACCAAGAAGAAGCGGGGCAGTTACCGGGGAGGCTCCATCTCTGTCCAAGTCAATTCTGTTAAGTTTGACAGCGAGTGACCGTGGACCATCTGTAGCACAGCAGGGGTGATGATCTGAGACCACTCACTTTCCCCAGTGGACCTGGGAACCCTCAGCTCTATCGGGGGAGGGTCTCAGTGAGGAGAGCAGTTTAGATTAGGTCTGAAGGCTTTGCGTCGTAACATCCTCTAAGGTCCTTTTCTGTGTTTGTGGTTTTGTACAGATTTGTTTTTGAGTGTTGGGTAGCAAGGACAAGGTAAGGGGAGTGTTCTTTTTTAAGAAAAATTGTTTTAGTTGTCATTCTCCCTGTTTTGTGGAAGTTCTCATACTGAGAAATTTGTATATTTTACATTAGATTATTTCTTACTGATTTTTGTTGTGGTTTTCAGAGGTGGGTTCACAGATTAAAATCTCAGCTATCTTCCAAGATGTGGTAAAGGTCACATTATGAATTTTTATAATTGGAGAATTCTGTCTATGGGAGTGCTTGTGTCCACATTTCATCCTTTCTACCCCTCAGGGCCCTGGTGAGGGGTGGCTAAGACTGGTTAATGTATTTATCTGTTAAGCATGAACTATGTACCTCATTCGTGGGGTCTAGGACTGAAGTTTTCAGCCAGCATGGACTTACCTACTTTGGCGGATAAAATTTACTGTTTTGTTTCAGGCAAAATTCTGGTGTGGTGTGAATGCCGTCGGGTCAGTCTGAATATTTCGTTTGCTATAATTTTCTTATTACATAATGTTTGCGATATATGTTTTTTAATTTGAAAGCATAAACTTTTTTATTGTTCAAAGACAAAAAAAAAAAAAAAAAAAAAAAAAAAACCTTCTCCCTTTCCCCTGTTTATCTAAATTCTATCCGTACTTGGAGGTCTAGCTCAAATTCCTCTTCCTCTAAGCAGTCTGCCCTGACAACTCTGGCCTGGGATTATCTTTTGTTCCTTATAAACCTAAACCTATAAACTATACTACCTTGAAGGGGTAGTATCCTAGACTACACTACCTTGAAGAGTTCTCTGTGCACAAGCCCATGCCTTCTCTCCCTGACCAGGCTGTGGAATCCCCTCGAGATTCTACCCGTTTTCCATTTGCTCATAGCCTGTGCCACACCCTCCAAAGTTCCCCAAATAGAGCGAAAATTCATAAGCGCTTTTGGTTTGATTTATGGCTTTTGTGTAGGCCCTGGGACTGCTGGTCCTGTACGTGGTAAACCAGGGAGACATTTCTTTTGAGAGGCTGAAGGATCTAAGACATGGAGAGTTGATTCAACTTTCTCCAGATAAGGAAACTCGGGACCTCATTCGTCACCTGTTCTCCCCTGGGGACAATGTGAAGGACCATCTGAGTGGCCTGCTGGGTCATCCCTTCTTTTGGAGTTGGGCGAGGTAAGGAAAACTGAGTGTATATTACAGGCCTCCAGGACAGAGACAGTGAGTGTATTAGTCAGGGCTCTTTATATATGTACAAAATAAGGAAATACCTCATGCAATATTGGGGCTGAGAAGTTCCACTATTTGCCATCTTCAAGCTGGTGACCCAGGAAAGCCAATGGTGTAATTTAATCTGAATCCAAAGGTCTGGGAACCAGGGGAGCTGAAGATGGAGATTCCAGTAAGGGTCTGAAAGCCCGAGAACTGGGACAGCTGAGGGCAAGAGAAGAGCCATGTCCCAGCTGAAGCAACCAGGCAGAGAGGGGCGAATTTCCCCTTTCGTTCTAGGCAGGCCCTCCATAGATTCAATGATGCCCACTCACATTGGGGAGGGCCATCTGCTTTACTGAGTCCACTGGTTCAAATGCTAATCTCCTCGGAAACATCCTCACAGACACACCCAGAATAATATTTAACCTGGGCCCTGTGTGGTCAGTGACATTAACACATAAAATTAACCATCATGGTGAGGTGGGCAGGAGTCAGGCTGGGAGTCAGCAGACCCAGGCTTTTCTCTCAGCTTGGCATTTCCTGGCTGGGTGTCATTGGAGCAGTGACTGAACTTCTCTGGATCTGGTTTTCTCCATTGAAGAATAGAAAAAGGATGAGGGAAAACAGAGAGAGAGAGCGCTCTCCCCTTACGCAGATTTTAGAGACATGCTTTTACTACTCCTATCAAAAGCCAAAATCTAATAGTTCTGTAAAGATTAGATGGAATTAGGATGGAACAACCGTGATGATTCTGTCATTCTCAGCCGCTACAGGACCCTTAGGGATGTGGGAAATGAATCTGACATCAAAACGAGAAATGCTGAGAGCAAGATCCTCCAGCTTCTGCAACCTGGAACATCTGAACTTTCCACAAGTTTTGCCCAGTGGACAACTAAGGTGCGAACAACTCCTATGGTCTGGGAGTTATTCCAGGAATAAGAATCTGTGTCATGTGTTATGTTGGTTTTCCTAACTTTTTTATACTACGGGCCTGGCCCAACCAAGTGGTGAGAAAGGGGATTTTCCTCTCCCTCCTCCCATCCCAGGTCCCCTCTGCCCTTTGGGTCTCTGCTCCAGGCCAGGCCCTCCTGAGAGTCTCATCCAGGCTCCTCTTTAGGATGGCCTTGTCACAGCCCAAGAGCCTTTTTCTTTTCTGTGACTCTTTCTCTCAAGCCTTGTTTTCTGAGCGAGGTCTGACTAATAGTTCTATTTCCACTGTGACAAGAGCAGCTGATGAAATAGAGTTTAGCCCAAAGGAGGGACTCCCCCATGGGGCATTTCCATCCAGGGAGACTGGCTCCCTCTGCTGTCAGTGAACAGCCCTGCCTGAGCATCCGTGTACATAGACACACCTATTTTCTGTATGAGAGAACAGAAAATGAAAAAAAAAAGAAAAGAAAAAAACATGATCTTTCAAATTCCTCCTCTTCCAGAGAAGGTCCACTCAATATAGTGGAACATAAAAATTAATCACCATTTCAGTCTAGTCAGTACTACCAGAACTTTCGTTATTATTAATGAGCAGACATCTATCAAGTACCAGTATGTGTTAGGCCCATGCAAGGTCAGAGATATACAAAACATAGTACAGCATCCATGTGGGGCGGAGAGACCCACAGAATGATGGCTGTGGGATACATGCTGGGTACCCCAGAGACATGGGCAAAGCATTATGGGAAAATCCATAGCTCTCAAGTCTTTGAGTGAGACCAGCAGCTTCTGTTATCTTAAGAGCTGAAGAGTTCTTTCAAACCTCTTCATTTCTGCGTCTCATTTTTCTTTCCTTCCCTTGCTTGCCTCTAGACCACATATCACACTCATAATTGCTGGCTTAACGTCTCTCTTTCTTGCTACACAGTAAGTTCCACGAGGGCAGAGACCATCCGCTGTCTTGTCTGTCATTGTATTCTTGGCATGGAGTAGGTGTGCCATGACTCTTTGCTAAATGAATGTCTATAAAAGTTCAGCTAAAAATTAAACTTGTAGAAACAAAGACATTTGAAACCAGAGCAGATGATAGTAATAGCTAACGATCACGTAGTGCTAACTACATGGCAGCTGTAGTTCTCAGGACTTTCCATGAGTAACCACAGTTAATCTTTACAACAGCCTCTGAGGCAATTAGCTCCATCTTGCAGGTGGGTAAACTGAGGCACAGACAAGTGATTTGTTTCAAAGGCACAGAATCAGTAAAGGGTGCAGCAGGATTTGAAGCTGGGCACTCTGGCTTAAAGGCCATGTGCTAACCTGTAGCTGATAGAGATTGTCATTTTCTTTTTCTTTTTAATGTCTGAGACAGAGAAACAGTACTACAGGCAATAGAAAGGAGAAATCCAACCTCAAGACTGAAGTGCTAGTAAAAGTGGTTGCAAAAGTAGAAATAAGAGAAGTATAGAGCACAAAGCACAGAAGAAGCAGGTGATGAAAGCTATTGTTTCCCTTCTTTTCTCACTCTCCACTCAGTGTTAAATGGAGCATTATTTTCAGACCATATAGGAAAGTCATTCTCTTGAAGGTTAATTATCTGGCCTTTACTTTCTGTTTGAAAGCAGAAGCAAGGTTTGAGAAAATGCAGTGGTGTTGGGTAAATTGTCAATCAAAGCCCAAAGGTCCAGAGGCACAAGAAGGAAGGACAGAATTGAAATGAAGAGGAAAGTACAAATAAGGTGCTAAATATCACTAGAGAGATAAAGGTTATGGAGGTAATGGAACGTTATCAGTCATCAGATGTGATGATACAGGTGGGTTCTAAGGTGCAAAAATGTAATTTTAAAAAGCGTGTCCAGGGGCTTCCCTGGTGGCACAGTGGTTGAGAGTCCGCCTGCCGATGCAGGGGACACGGGTTCGTGCTCTGGTCTGGGAAGATCCCACATGCCGTGGAGCGGCTGGCCCCGTGAGCCATGGCCGCTGAGCCTGCGCGTCTGGAGCCTGTGCTCCGCAACAGGAGAGGCCACAACAGTGAGAGGCCCGTGTACCACACAAAAAATAAATAATTAAAAAAAAAAAGTGTTCCCAGAGAACAAGATACAACAACGAGGAACCTGGGAGACAAGGGGGTTGGAGAAAATGGGGCTGAACCCAAAGACGCAAGACTCTATCATCCAGAGAAAGGAGCCTCAGTTCTATTTATAAACATGAAAAATTATGGTAGAACTACTTTTTTATCCTCAGATAATTTACATAAGATTTTATTCTGATTGTACTACAAATGACAAAAGGATACCCAATCTACTGTAATAGAAGGTACAGAATTGAAAAGCGAATAGGAAAATAGAGATACAGAAAAAAAGATAATACAAATGAGACCAAATATTAAATGTGCCAATTCCCCTAGAGAAACATTTAAAACTGATTAAAAATAAAAATATAAAAACGTATTTAATCAACAAGGTCCTACTGCATAACACAGGGAACTATATTCAATACCCTCTAATAAACCATAATGGAAAAGAATGTGAAAAAGAATATGTATATATATGTATAACTGAATCACTTTGCTGTACCAGAAAGTACAACATTGTAAATCAACTATATTTCAATAAAAAAATGGGAAATAAAAAAAAAAAAGGCCACGCGCTAAAGCGGCTCACTGCACAATGTTATGATGCCATCAAGTCCACCAAATCATTTAATTGCCAAGGAAGTTGAGGCTCAGAGGTGGAACCCCAAATACACAGGGCTGGAAAGCCAGAGGTTGGCAGAGCTGGAAAGAGAATTCTGTTCTTTTGTCTCCCAGTTCATTGGTTCTTTCCCTTAAATTTCATTGACATATGTTGAATTTTGATTGACTTCAAGTCTTATCTTTTCATTTTTATTTTCAGCTTTGTTGTCCTGTTGATTTTGGTGACTTGCCCATTTTCCTGGGCATGCAACCAGTTTTCCAGTGTGGACTCCACCTTCTTCACATGGCTGCCTCTTCTCGCACACATACATGCTCAGCATTTCTCACATGTGCTCCACACATAGTACCCCCAGGCAGGCTTCTAGTCACCAGTTACTCTTCCTAAGGGACCCTCTGGCTTCATGGTTGTTGCATCTTATTCTCTTACTCCAGACTCTTTCTACCTATCAGAGCCATCTACAAGAGGAAGGCATTATTATTATTATTATTATTATTTTATTTTTTTGCGGTATGCGGGCCTCTCACTGTTGTGGCCTCTCCCATTGCGGAGCACAGGCTCCGGATGCGCAGGCTCAGTGGCCATGGCTCACGGGTCCAGCCGCTCCGCGGCATGTGGGATCCTCCTGGACCGGGGCACAAACCCGTGTCCCCTGCACCGGCAGGCGGACTCTCAACCACTGCGCCACCAGGGAAGCCCAGGAAGGCATTATTAATATGACAGCAGCTGCCCTGGGACACCTAGGGACAAGGAGAAACATGTAACCTTTGGAAACATAATTACAAACAAAACAAAACAAAGAACAACTACACTCACTATGGCAATGGCTGCAACGCCTGGTTTCAGTCAGGACAACCCTCTTGAAGGAGGAGATGTAATCAAGTATGAAATTGGAAGGGTGGCCACAAGGACAGTGCTACTGTAGAGTATAGTGAGCAAATTTCCTCGTATAGTAGCCAACGATTTCCTAAACCGTGTTTTAATGTAGTTAATTTCTATGAAAACAATTCTCTTGGAAAATAGATACACGAATTTAAAGTTATTTATAATTCCACATCCAAACACAACTACAGTTAGCGTTGTGGTGTACGGTGCTTATGTCCATTCTTTTCTTTGTATTAATTTGCTTTATCAATTAGTGGAAATTTTGACAAATATTCAGATTTGTACTCTGCCTTTTTGTACTAACATTCAGGATTTATTTTGTGTTGCCACCACATTTTTGTGTAATTTTTTTTAGATTGACAAATTTGTGATGAAAGAAATGAATCAGCGTTGTAAAAAAGGCAACTTTTATCGGGACACCGTGGGTGACCTGCTGAGGTTCATCCGGAATTTGGGAGAGCACATCAATGAAAAAAAGAATCGAGAGTAAGTCATGTATGAGAAGTCATGTTTGAGATGAGAATAATTGAAAAATTCCAGTTCTAAATTTATATCTGCTAATTTGATAGAAAGAAGAATATTTATTTTGATGAAAGTCATTCCTCCTTCTGTGTGGAAAAGGGCCATGACAAGGGTCTTACAGTCAACAGTGGACATGCCCTGCAGGTTCTCCTCTTCCTTTTCATTTTTTGCTGAGCCCCCTTTAACAGTAGGCTAGCGATTCTTGTGTGAAGAAACACAGGGGACTGCGTGGCTGGGTAAAGCGAATGTAGCATTGGAAGAGTAGCCCCGTGTTAATCCAATTAGCTTTCGCTGCCAAAATTCTTAGCTGTAAACTCACAAAAAGCTTGCAGTTTTGAGGGCTTTTTTGGATTTCAGCATTGTAGATAAGGGATTGTGGGATAGTATTATGTTCATTTTATGGATAATAAAACTGAGGTTCATAAAACTTAAGTTGCCAAAGTTTAGTCCATTAGTTGAAGAGTCAGGGGATGAATCTTGCTCTGTCAGATTCCAAAGTCCTCATTTATTCTGCTATAGAAACCAGGGGAGCAAAAAAGGTTTCCAGGGCCATATGCTATAAAGGGGGGATGCAGAGTTTGGGGCAAGCATATCAAAATATTTATGTTTCATTTCAGGATGAAGTCAAAAATTGGAGAACCTTCCCAGTATTTTCAGGAGAAATTTCCCGATCTGGTCATGTATGTCTATAGGAAACTACAGAACACAGAATACACAAAGCATTTTCCAAAAACTCACAGCTAAATAAGCCTAGGTGTGATGGAGGTGGTGGTGGTGAGCAGGCTGGCCAGCCCTAGTGCCTTTTGAATTCAGGGAAGTATTTTTTTGCTGTGTAATCCTGGGCGAGTCACAACTCTCTGGGCCTCTTGACATTTTTTTTTTTTTTTGGCCGCACCACGTGGCATGTGGGATCTTAGTTCCCCCACCAGGGACTGAAGCCATGCCCCCTGTAGCGGAAGCACGGAGTCCTAACCACTGGACCACCAGGGAATTCCCTGAGCCTTTTGACTAACCTGGTTGCTTGTGAGCAATGAATTGGATAGCTGATGTGTCAGTTCCTGGTGCCGTGCTCAGCATTCTCCACGTTTATAACAAAAACAAGCATATGCTCAAACCACTCTAGTCCTTTTTAAGGGTAAAGCTTAGTGGCAGGAGCTGGGAGAGCATCCTGCTAAGATTCCTCTTGTCAACTGCACCAAAGGAGTGAGTTCCTAAACCTCTAATGTTTTATGTTTTACATCAATTGTCTCATGTAATTCTCCCAACAACCTTGCAAGATAAGATTAATATCCCCTTTTAGGAACTGAAGAGCCTGAGAGACTCAGGGAAATTGAACTACTTGCCCCAGATTATACAACTTGCACAGAGCGCAGTATAAATGGACGTGGTGTTATTGTTACCTCTCACTCGGCACCTTAGAACTTAATTACTAGCTCAGAGCTCTTCTACATGAGACCCAAAAGGTCAAATGGGCTCTGGGTGGCTCATTCATTCATTCAATATTTGTTGAGCACTAACTAGTATAAGTCTAAGCACCAACTGTATGAAATGCGTTCCTTCTAGAATCACCTGTGTTGGTTTTCTATTATGTCAAGGCTGTATTTCTCAACTGTAGGCAATCTTGCCCTTCAGGGGCCATTGGGCAGTTAAAATGTCCGTCAAAGCTGAGGGTGGGGGGTTGTACTGGCATCTAGTAGATAGAGGTCAAGGATGCTGCTGAACATTCTATGATGTGCACAGGATAGCACCCCCGAAACACAGAATTATCCGGAAGAACAGAATTATCAGTGACACTGAGGTTGAGAACTTCTGCCTTAGCGGGCTGTGCTACCTTTGAACTGGCTGGGAGCCCAGGACTGTGGACTGTGTGGCTCACCTCACAGAGGACTGACTTGAGTGTGATGTCTTGCTTTTCGATCTGCAGTGAGACAGTTCCAGTGTCACCCCCTCAGGAAGTCCTCTGAATGCCCTCACTTTCCACACCCCTGTCTGAGTGTCCTCTCTGGCTTCCTAGTACCCATGGCCACACAAGAGCATGTTTCTCTCCACCCAGAGCATGATTCTTCCCCACTGGAATGATATATATATCATTGGCTCCTTAGGGCCCATGATAGATATATTTTTTGATGTGTATCATACAGCCTAGCAAAATGTCTGCCACATGGTAATGACCAATAAATATGCATTGAAAAATGAACGATCCCTCTTCATACATGAGTAATAATGCTAGGACATATTTTGATGGTGTTTTATAAGTTATAAATTACACCTGCATATTTTACTTCTTTTCGTTTTCAAAATAATCCTGTAAGATACGTGTTGCGATCCTCATTTTGCAGATGAGGAAACTAAGGTTAGAGACGTGTTGATTTACTCTAACGCATAGGAAGTGTCACTGTCTGAATTTGAAAAGATTTTCTGGCATGAAGTCTGATGTTCTTTCCATTTATCCTCACTGTGGTGGTGAAGATGAAACTTTGTAATGAGAGGAGCTGTGAGAAAAAAGTGTCTTAGGTTCTTTCTGAAAAGGAGATGGTCTTGACTTCCCTGGTGGTCCCGTGGTTAAGGCTCTGCACTTCCAGCACAGGGGGTGCGGGTTCGATCCCTGGTTGGGGACTAAGATACCATATGCCACAGGGCATGGCCAAAAATAAATAAATAAATAGAATTTAAAAAGGAGGTGGTCTAAAAAGGGTGTCACTGAATGAAATTAACAAGTACTGGAAGAAAAAAACTTAAGACTTTTCTTTAAGGTTTTAGGAGCAGCAAGGTTGCTTTAAGTTTTAAAAGTAAGATTTGTTTTTCTGATTTGTAGTGAGTACTTGGATATGACAATCAAATGCCCATTTATAAAGCATATTCAATAAAACTTTGAATTACCTGAATGTCTGATTTTCTCTGAGTGACATTTCTACTTTAGAGAGTAGTGATATCTACAATAGAAAATGCTCAGTGATTAATTCCTGGGTAAGCTTTAAGAAAGGCATCCTGCTCTTTAAAAATGGGAAAAGGAGCCTAATTTCAGCCCTCCATTAATTCGGGAACAATACACACCTTGGGGGTCCTTGTAGAAAAGGAAAGGTCTGATCATTGTACTCTCTACTTTAATCCTCTAAGCGTTTCTGTGGACATGCTGCAAATATTTCTTATTCAGTTGCCATTATCACAAACATTTAATTGAGCTTGTAGTTCATGTTAGGTACTGTGTTAGGCAAAGTGATTCTGTGCTTGGGCTTGTCAAGCAGAAGCGCCGGTTACACAGAGACGAGGGGAGCTTGCCTGCCTAGAATGCACTGAACAAGCAACACAGGAGAGGAAAATTATGGTAAGAATAATAGTTACCACCTCTTGAGCACCTACCGCTTTCCAGAGCCTAATGCTTTTATATATGACATCCCATAACAAACATGACAATGCCATAAGATGTAATTATTTCCATTTTACAGAAGAGGCAACTAACGCTCAGAAAGGATTGCTAAGTCGCCCAAGTTCGTATGGGTAGTAAGTGGAAGAGCCAGGGTGCAAACCCAGGTCTGCAAGTCTCCATCTTTCTGGAGAGCCAAAGATGGGGAGTTCAGGTAGGCTGGATGGTCTTTGTGAGAATGTGTATCGGGGCTTTCATCCATTCCTTCCTATTAAAGCCTAGGAGGTCAAGGTTACCCATAGCAACCAAATCCAATGGTCCTTCGCTGTCTTCATCAACCTCACACCACAGTTGATTCAGCTGACTACCCTTTCGCTCTTGCACCTGTCTTCTTTAGCACCTGCAGCACCACACTTATTGCTTCTCCTCCCCAGTGGTTGCTCCTCCACAGTGTCCTTTGCCAGCTGCTTCTCTGCTCAACCCCTAAACCTTGAGTGCCCCCGAGTTAATCCTCAAGCAATTCACTTTTCCTCTTTTCTCCGTGGATGAACTTTTCAAGTGCCGTGACAAGTATCGTCATAAATAGACAGATGATATCCATGTTCTGAAATTTATCCACATAATTGCCTACGAATTATCAGTCTTGTTTGCTTCTTTTTTCCCATATGCCCTACATCCAATCTATTAATAAGTCCAGTTGGTTCTCTCACCAAAATAAATTCTAAATCTGTTCACAACCTTCTGTGTCTGCTGTGCTCAAGCTACCGTCATTTCTCATTTGGAATGAAGCATGAGCCTTGAGCTTTCATCCCCATGCCCCATCTTTTCTCCACAAAGTGATCTTGAAAAAATAGCCCATGGTGAGAAACTGAAACGAGCTCTTCCCCCGGTCCCTCTTTCAGCCTTGCACATGGCCAGACCCCCACTAGCTCAGTGTGAGTGAGGAAAGATGGTGACCAGTGAGATGAGTTGGGCCCTGATTATGCGGTGCTTTTGAAGCTAGGCACCAGACCCTCTAGGGACATTCATCAAGTGACATGGGATGGACACAGAAGCATGTGTACAATCCACAGATCAAAATTACCCTCCATCGAAGGTCCCTTGCCTTCTATGGTCCCTAGCTGACAGCGATGTTCCCAATACATATCAATGTATTGAAGGAGGGAGGTGAGTACAATGGGCGATTTGTTACAACATTTTACTCAGTGGGATCTCCGGAATCTTAACGTTCCCTGGTTTCCTTTCTCCTTTGGCTAGTTGAGCTGAGAATCAAGTTGTCAAATCAACCCTAGATGGAAATCTTATTCATTCATTCTTTCAACAGATATTTATTATGTGCCTACTAAATGCCGAGTACCATTCTAGGTGTTTGGGATACATCCACAAACAGAACAAAAATCCCCGCCCTCAAGGAGCTTATACTCTAGCAGAGGAGAGAGACAATACACAATAGCATAATAAATACATCCTCTAGTGAGAATGAAAGTTATAAGCATTACAGGAAAAAATGAAAAAGGAAAGGAGGATGTAGGGAGAGCTAGGGCAGGGGTGGATGAGTGGGCATTGGGCCATCAGGGTAGCCTTCAATGAGGAGGTCAGAACTGCCCAGAGACTTGAGGTGAAGGGAGGTCCATGTGAATACATGGAGGAGGAGCCTTCCAGGCAGCGTGAACAGCCAGTGCAAAGCCTTGAACTGGGAATGTGTCCACTATGTCTGAGGAACAGCAGGGAGGCCAATCTGGCTGCAATGAGGGAGGAAGAGAGAAGCAGGAGATGAGGTCAGAAAGGCAATGGCGCCAGGTCTCTAGGACCTGGAAAGGCATTTTAGGGGCTCTGGATTTCACACTGAGATGGGAGCCATTGGTGGTGGTGGTGGGGAGGGTCAGCGAGCAGAGGAGTGACATGAACTAACGGATGTTTTAAAAAGCTCACCCTGGCTGCTGGGAGCAGAGAACAAGAGCAGCAGTGAGGAGACTGATTCAGAGATGATTTCAATAGCCAGGTGAGAAATGATGGTGGCTTAGGCCAGGTGATAACAGTGAAGGTGGTGCTCCCTTTGATTCTGAACATATTGTGGGCAATTTGGCCATCATTAACTCTCTCATGTCTGGCTGCAGTGAGACAAACAGCCCAGCCCATCAGACTCCTGCTTGTTGCTCTTGGTTCCGATTTTTCAGCCTAAGATTTCGCCGCAACACAGCCTGAGCCAACTGTACATCTAAGGCTATGAAGGCAGCCTTACTGTAGGACTGACAGGCACGGGATGCTGTGCAACCTAGCTGCCCAGGTTTCTCCCCACACACACCCGCCGGCTTACCTCCTTCTGGGGACTGAACGAAACTGATGAACTCCTGACAGAGAATGTAATGGAAACACAAGTTGGTTTTACAGAAGAAAGGTAACTGGTATTTTTCCAACCAGGTCAATAATCCTTTGTACTTTACAATCTAGAGTCCAAACAAACAAGGAACAGAAAAGAGAAATGGAACTGAATCGCTAAGAAATGCAGCTTAGCAAGGGCAATAAATAACCTCATGCTTGTAGTATTTGGCCCAGAGGAGAGGTGTGTTGATTAAAAATAGTATCTAAGGGAAGCAGAGACTGGGGTTGAGGTTCTCAAAGGACTGATTGGTAGGAAAGGAAAGGCTTGTTTTCTCATCAGAAAAATCTTTCTTATTCCTGGGTGAGGTTGTTTAAGAAAAGGTCAAAGTAAAAAAAAAAAAATCTAAGTTTTGCTTGAGAGAAGAGAAGCAGGAGAGATTTTGGTCTGTTGTGTCAAGTCATAACTCTACTCAACTTGCTTCTTTGTAAGCACACTTACAATTTCTCACAAGCTCTCAACCCATATCACCAGCACAACGTGTACAAAAACACACAAACACTCACACATAACATCATTTAGAATACGGGATGGATCCCTGAAGGATGTAACTACCAGAGAAAAGAAAAGAAAAGAAAATTTTAAGTCTTGGGGTTCTCCTAAGGAAACCAAATATAAGAATCAAGTGGAGTGTCTTTCTCAGCTCTCCAGATCCCAGAGAATAATAAAACCTTGTTGTGAGCATGGCTGAGTGATCTTTCTGATGCCACATGTCACAGGTAGGGCATGAGGAAGCCATTGGTGAGTCCAAGGTCTACAGAGTGGAAAAGGAGAACAGGAAGGGGGGAAAAGGAGAAAAGAAAGACAGTGAACAAGGACAAGGAAAAAACATATAAAGAGAAAAAAAGATTGGGAGAAAGATAGGTCTCATGGTCAAGCAGTCACTAGGAACTTTCGAGTGTCATCTTGACTTGAGCTACACCTTACAATGCGAATAATTGCTATGTGGCCCATGGGCTGCACTGCCTATCTCACACCCATGGCAAGCATCGCAAACCAATTCCCAGACTCTTTCTGGCTTAGGTGTGGCCTCAGAGTTCTTCTCAACACAGTCCTCCAAGCATCTCCTACCCAACGACCACAGTGGACATGAGAGGTTAATCCCTTTTGCTAACCATGGACTAAAATATAGAGGAAAGAACTCACCAGCAATTGCTTGCCCAAGTGGTAAAAATGCAAAAAGCAGAAATGTCTACCTGGCTTGATGCTGTTTGTCCTACTTACCTGCTTTACAGTTTCTTCCATAGTCACCCTCAGGAGCTCCTATCCCTCTCCCTGTCCGAATCCACACATCAAATTCAGCTGCCTCTTCCCCCATCCCAGACCATACACCATTCAAGAATCACACTCACCAAGTCATGGGGTATTTCTGGCCACAAGCTCCACTATGAATTTTCAAGAGTGTAAAATGGTGTCTGACCAAAGACCTGCAAAAGAAAGCTAAGAAACAGCCAAAGGGGTCTAGAGTTTCTCTTCATGAAAATGTCACAGTCCATCTGCAGCCACAGGCGAAGAGAGGTTCCATTGCTTTCCTATATCAAGGGACATTAATTCTTAACTTTATTGCACTGAATCAACTTGCTTTGTGCAAAACAACCAAGAAAGATTAAACTGCAAGATTCATTTACCTTTTGGCTCCATCCTGCCCCGACCTGGGAGTTATCTTGCCTGTGTGCAAAGGCCAAAGCTCATGACATTAAAAGGTATTTATTTTGTGTATTGCATTATTCATTTCTACAGGACTTAGAAAGAGCAAAGGCTTAAAGCCTCTTCATAAAGAGAAATACCTTTGGATTTGCCTAAATTCTTTAACTGGAGAAAGTAGAGAGAACAGAGGATGTGAGGATTAAAGGTACAAACTACTTAGGGGGGCATTAAGAGTGTCCAAAATTGATAGAAAATTCTGGGCTACTGTCCTCTTTTGTCAAGGAGAAGGGTCTGTGACCTAGGCAGTTTTGAGACTAATGTGAAAGGGCTTCTATGTTTACAGGTAGCTATGCTTAGCAGTCTCACTGTAGGCATCAAAATATCTCAAAGTGCCCCCAAAGTATTTGTGATAAACCAGAGGGGCTAAAGTGAACTCTCAGCACATCACGTCATTCTGACCATCTCCCCGAGACCGGCAGCCCCAAACTTTTGTCAGTCTGCGGCCCCCTCCATCTCTTCCCTTTGTCCTTGGCTGTATCGATGGAAGGTGATGGTGTTGCCTACACTTCGCAAATATCGGTCTATGAAGGAGACTCAATCCTTAGTGACCCCTCCCTGCTCTGCACTCGGTGTTGGACAAGACACGCCCTGCCTGGCGTGTGAAGTTACCTTTATGGGATGTGCGGTGGGACTGTGAAATCGTGAGATTTTGTGGGAGTAGTGCGTGGGAGCATTTTCACCATGTGACATTTGTGCCATTCAGGGCTGGAGGCTGATGTGGAAAACACACCAGGCCTGGAGCCACAGGACCTGGTCACTCTAGGACTGCCCCAGATTTGCCAAGTGATCTTAGGCAAGTCATTTAACTTCTGAGACCCATCTGTAAGGAGGGAGTGATGTCGACCTGACAGGGTGATTATGGACATTAAATGGTAGAAATTTGTAAATTGACAGCAGCACTCAACATGAAATACCACTTTCTTCCTAAATAGACCACAGCGACCTAAATGGCCAGGACATTCTCAGGATTCTACTTCCCACATTGCGTTCGCCATTTCTATAACATTATTGCGGGCTGCATAATTAAGTTGACAAACTGATTAGCTAAAATGCCTTAAGGTTACTTCTGAAACCTTTCATTAAGACAGTGGCAGATGCTAGAGTATGAGTGCGGATCACCCCCAAACACCTGCTCTTCGAGGCCTTTTCCTCCTTCCCTTTTTTACCATGTCGCTGGTACCACCATCCTCCCAGGCACCCACGCCTGCTACCCTGATCCCTCTCTTCTTGTTACCACTTCTCTCTGACATTCAGAGTGATAGGTCCTGCGTTTCGCTTTGTGAAAAATCTCTCCTATTTATCCATCCTCTTCATCATTTTGCCTTTAGACTCTCATCGCCTCTCACCTAGGCTCTTGAAACAATCTCCTGACTAGTTTCCCTGTCTCCACTGTGGCCCCCTGACAGCGCTATCCATGGCCAGACTTCTGCAGAAATAATTTTCCTAGATGAAAGTCTGATCATGTCACTCCTTTACCTAAACCTCTGATGATTTTCTGTTGCCCTCAGAATGATGTCCAAACTCCTAAGCTCGGCCTACGCACTCTCGGAGGCCTGGCTGTGCAGCCTCATCTCTTGCTATGTCTGCCTCTCACAACTTTTTCTTCAGCCTTAGAGGTTCCCCCAAGGTGCCATAGGACTGTATTCCGTGGTGCCTTTACTTACTCTGTCCTGTCCCTAAGGCCTCTGCTTCTCTTGATACTCAACCCCCCAGTCTTTTCCTCTTGCTTCTTTATCCACCCTTCCCTCCCCATCTTCGTCCCCAGACCATTGTCAAATAACTAGTCTTCTTTCCAGGCTTGGCTTGTGTGACCTCTTCACTGGCACCTTTCTGACTCTTCCAGGTAGGAGTGGCCTCTTCCTCCAATATACCCCACTGCCTCCTAGAGACTTCAGTCATGTCACTCACAACCATTTGCGCACTGGCCTTAAACACTGGTCTCTCACGTTAGACTGGAATTCCTTGAAGACACAGATGGTATCATTAATATCTGTGTCCCCAGGACTAAGCTCAGCGTCTAGCACAAAGTGCCACCCAATAGGTGTTTGTGGAATAATAGTGTTTTTCCTAGTTTTGTGAAATTTCACCTTTTCACAGGCAGCATCCATGGAAAAAGGTGCACTGAGATGAGCAACTATTTATAAGGCACCAGCGCTCAGATGCAACCAAATATTTAAACCAAAAAAGAAGCAGGATTAGTGTAGGTTTGCTTTGAAGAATATTTTGATATTTGAGGTTTGTTTTAGTTGCATAGATTGAGAAGATATATAAATTTGGTTTCAGTTAACAACTCAGCAATTGCTATCTGCCAAACACCGGGTGAAGGGAGTAGAGCAGAATGAATAATCCATTGTCCTTCTGGAGGAATTCACAACTTCACAATCCAGTGGGGCAGATACACACATATAACACAAGAAAGTTGCAAAGTGCCAAGGGGCACAGAGGCAGGGGGAAATAAGTTCCTATTGGGAGGACCTAGGAACTCCTTAAGCAGAGCAGGATTTAACTAGAGATCTGAAAAATGGTTAAGAGTTTGGTGGGTGAAACTATGGAAACTAAGAACACAGCCAAGGAGAAGCATAGAGGTGGGAGAATGCCAGGTGTGCTTTGCAAGGGTAGAGCGGCCATCACTGCAGCACTGGGTACCAGCAAAGGGTGTGATGAAAGATAACTGTGTACAGGCAAAGGTGATCAAGGAGGCTGGGGATTTAGGATTTCATTATATCAGTAACTGGAACTCCTGGAGATTTTAGAGGATTTTCTACTTCATATTTATTTGCTCAAATTGAAATAGTTTTGATTTGGTAAGAAGTTTATTTTTTAAAAAATGCTGGAGAGGGTGTGGAGAAAAGGGAACCCTCTTGCACTGTTGGTTGGAATGTAAATTGATATAGCCATTATGAGGAACAGTATGGAGGTTCCTTAAAAAACTAAAAATAGAATTACCATATAACACAGCAATCCCACTACTGGGCATATACTCAGAGGAAACCATAATTCAAAAAGACACATGCACCCCATGTTCATTGTAGCACTATTTACAATAGCCAGGTCATGGAAGCAACCTAAATGCCCATTGACAGACAAATGCATAAAATAGATGTGGTACATATATACAATGGAATATTACTCAGCCATAAAAAGGAATGCAATTTTGGGTCATTTGTAGAGACGTGGATGAATCTAGAGACTGTCATACAGAGTGAAGTAAGTCAGAAATAGAAAAAAAAATATCATATAGTAACGCATATATATGGAACCTAGAAAAATGGTACAGATGAACCTGTTTGCAGGGCAGAAATAGAGACACAGATGTAGAGAACAAACGTATAGACACCAAGGGGGAAAAGTTGGCTGGGGGTGGTGGTGGTGGTGGTGGGATGAATTGGGAGATTGGGATTGACATATATAGACTGATGTGTATAAAATGGAAAACTAATAATAACCTGCTGTATAAAAAATAAATAAAATTTTAGAAAAAGGCACTTAGCTCAGTAAGAGTCACTATTCAGCTGTTGTTGAAACATTTGGATTTAAGTCTGAGAATGCTTACTGGGAGAGAAAGAAATGTGTTGAAAAAATCAGCAAAGGTTTCATCCTCTAGCAGAATTATAAGACTTGTAGAACCAATTATCTCTATATGGGGAGAAAAAAAACCTCTCATAAGCAGGATTGCATTTAGGATGGGAATATTAAGCAATAGAACAGATCATTTTACAAGGGTAAATCTCAGCATGACGATGGCTTTTAGGGTCATCTAACTCAATTTCTCCCCTCTCCAGGACCCTCGTCTGCAACATCGCTCTGCTTAAACACTCCCAGCTGTGGGGAGCTCCCCACCTCACAGGACTGCCCATTCCATTTATGCAGAGAGAAAATAGTTTCATAAGATCTTTCCTACTGTGAACTGCCTTCCTTTATCTTCTTTCTGTTTGTTGAAACTCTGCCCTCTGAAGCTTGATTGAATTCATCTAAGTCCTCTTTTAATGGACAGAGATCCCATATTTACAAAGTCATTACAACCTTCTGCCTACCTCCACCCCCTCTGGCTAGTCACTAAGCATTTCTTCAATTATTCATCACATGACCTCCTTTCCATCTGGTTCTCTTCTCCTTGGCTAGAGGGGCACCCACAACTCAAGCATTCCACATCCTTCTCAGGGAGGAGCATAAGACAACCATTACCCATGTTCTATGTTATATTAGCATGGTCGGAAACGGGGTTAGCTTTTCTCACGTTACACTATTAACTCCACCATCTTTAATATATGCAGTCACTTTTCAGAAACCAAGTCAAATTTCATCTTGTAGGTTTGGGCCCAACATTAAAGCCCCAAAAGAGGTTTTTTGAATATATCGGTAATGGAACATATTTATTATTTCTCTCAAGCTTGATCATTGTGCTGCCCAAGTTAATCTCAGGAAATAAGTGTTGACTGTCTCAAAGTCAAGCATAGAGACCACAGGTGGACCAGCTGGTCTCTCTAAGTTTACTCTAATTCACTGTATCTGCTTTTTAGTGTATAATGTCAACTCTTGAATAGTAATTTAATTGTTCTATCAAGGGCCCAGCATTTTCCCATCATACCTAAAGTGTATAATGAAAGACTTACAGGGCTTCCATGGTGGCACAGTGGTTAAGAATCTGCCTGTCAATGCAGGGGACATGGGTTTGAGCCCTGGTCCGGGAAGATGCCACATGCCGTGGAACAACTAAGCCTGTGCACCACAACTGCTGAGCCTGTGCTCTAGAGCCTGTGAGCCACAACTACTGAGCCTGCGTGCCACAACTACTGAAGCCCGTGCGCCTAGAGCCCGTGCTCTGCAACAAGACAAACCACTGTACTGAGAAGCCCACACACTGCAACAAAGAGTAGCCCGTGCTCGCCACAACTAGAGAAAGCCTGCACAGCAACAAAGACCCAACACAGCCCAAAATAAATAAATAAATTTATTTAAAAAACCCCAAAACACTTATAAAATGAGAAACCTAAATATTATACACTAGTCCTATCTCTCAGTCCAGCTAAATGTCTGGTGAGAAGAGTATGTGCCACTCCTCTAGGGTGAAGTAATAACAAAAGAAAACTAAACAATCCCTTTCATTATTTTTCCTAATGACACTTTGGTGGTTATTGTCTTCTTATAATAGAAACAGAAATAGAAACCCAGACAATCAAACACTATTACAACAGAACTGATGCCAGTTCCTGCCCTCTGCTCCATAGATGTCTTTTTTTTTCGGTACCTAGTGTTGTAAACATTTATGTGTTTTTTTCTGTCTTCCTCCTCAGCCTTCTGCTCATCTTTTTATGAGAATTCCCTGATTCTTTTTTTTTAACATCTTTATTGGAGTATAGTTGCTTTACAATGATGTGTCAGTTTCTGCTTCATAACAAAGCGAATCAGTTATACATGTACATATGTCCCCATATCTCTTTCCTCTTGCATCTCCCTCCCTCCCACCCTCCCTATTCCACCCTTCTAGGTGGTCACAAAACACCAAACTGATCTCCCTGTGCTATGCGGCTGCTTCCCGCTAGCTATCTATTTTACATTTGGTAGTGTATATATGTCCATGCCACTTTGTCCCAGCTTACCCTTCCCCCTGCCCATATCCTCAAGTCTGTTCTCTAGTAGGTCTGCATCTTTATTCCCGTCTTGCCCCTAGGTTCTTCATGACCATATTTTTTCCTTTTTTTTTTTTAGATTCTATATATATGTGTTAGCATATGGTATTTGTTTTTCTCTTTCTTACTGACTTCACTCTGTATGACAGTCTCTAGATCCAACCACGTCTCAACAAATGACCCAGTTTCATTTCTTTTCATCACTGAGTAATATTCCATTGTATATATGTATCAAAACTTCTTTATCCATTTGTCTGTCGATGGGCATTTAGGTTGCTTTCATGACCTGGCTATTGTAAATAGTGCTGCAATGAATATTGGGGTGCATGTGTCTTTTTGAGTTATGGTTTTCTCTGGGTATATACCCAGTAGTGGGATTGCTGGATCATATGGTAATTCTATTTTTAGTTTTTTAAGGAACCTCCATACTGTTCTCCATAGTGGCTGTATCAATTTACATTCCCACCAACAGTGCAAGAGGGTTCTGTTTTCTTAACAGCCTCTCCAGCATTTATTGTTTATAGATTTTTTGATGATGGCCATTCTGACTGGTGTGAGATGATATCTCATTGTAGTTTTCATTTGCATTTCTCTAATGATTAATGATGTTGAGCATTCTTTCATGTGCTTGTTGGCAATCTTTATATCTTCTTTGGAGAAATGTCTATTTAGGTCTTCTGCCCATTTTTGGATTGGTTTGTTTGCTTTTTTGATATTGAGCTGCATGAGCTGCTTGTAAATTTTGGAGATTAATTCTTTGTCAGTTGCTTCATTTGCAAATATTTTCTCCCATTCTGAGGGTTGTCTTTTCATCTTGTATATGGTTTCCTTTGTTGTGCAAAAGATTTCAAGTTTCATTAGGTCCCATTTGTTTGTTTTTGTTTTTATTTCCATTTCTCCAGGAGGTGGGTCAAAAAGCATCTTGCTGTGATTTATGTCACAGAGTGTTTTGCCTATGTTTTCCTCTAAGAGTTTGATAGTGTCTGGCCTTACATTTAGGTCTTTAATCCATTTTGAGTTTATTTTTGTATACGGTGTTAGGGAGTGCTCCAATTTCATTCTTTTACATGTAGCTATCCAGCTTCCCCAGCACCACTTATTGAACAGGCTGTCTTTTCTCCGCTGTATACTCTTGCCTCCTTTATCAAAGATAAGGTGACCATATGTGCGTGGGTTTATCTCTGGGCTTTCTATCCTGTTCCATCGAACTATATTTCTGTTTTTGTGCCAGTACCATACTGTCTTGATTATTGTAGCTTTGTAGTATAGTCTGAAATCAGGGCGCCTGATTCCTCCAGCTCTGTTTTTCGTTCTCAAGATTGCTTTGGCTCTTTGGAGTCTTTTGCGTTTCCATACAAATTGTGAAATTTTTTGTTCTAGTTTTGTAAAAAATGCCAGTGGTAGTTTGACAGGGATTGCATTGAATCTGTAGATTGTTTTGGGTAGTCATTTTCACAATGTTGATTCTTCCAATCCAAGAACATGGTATATCTCTGCATCTATTTGTATCATCTTTAATTTTCTGCATACAGGTCTTTTGTCTCCTTAGGTAGGTTTATTCCTAGATATTTTATTCTTTTTGTTGCAATGGTAAATGTGAGTGTTTTCTTAATTTCACTTTCAGATTTTTCGTCGTTAGTGTATAGGAATGTAAGAGATTTCTGTGCATTAATTTTGTATTCTGCTACTTTACCAAATTCATTGATTAGCTCTAGTAGTTTTCTGGTATCAGCTTTAGAATTCTCTATGTATAGTATCATGTCATCTGCAAGCAGTGACAGCTTTACTTCTTTTCCGATTTGGATTCCTTTTATTTCTTTTTCTTCACTGATTGCTGTGGTTAAAACTTCCAAAACTATGTTGAATAATAGTGGCGAGAGTGGGCAAGCTTGTCTTGTTCCTGATCTTAGTGGGAATGGTTTCAATTTTTCACCATTGAGGACGATGTTGGCTATTGGTTTGTCATATATGGCCTTTATTATGTTGAGGAAAGTTCCCTTTATGCCACTTTCTGGAGGGTTTTTATCATAAATGGGTGTTGAATTTTGTCGAAAGCTTTCTCTGCATCTATTGAGATGATCATATGGCTTTTCTCCTTCAATTTGTTAATATGGCTTATCACATTGATTGATCTGCATATATTGAAGAATCCTTGCATTCCTGTAATAATCCCCACGTGGTCATGGTGTATGATCCTTTTAAAGTGCCATTGGATTCTGTTTGCTAGTATTTTGTTGAGGATTTTTGCATCTATGTTCATCAGCGATATTGGCCTGTAGTTTTCTTTCTTAGTGACATCTTTGTCTGGTTTTGGTATCAGGGTGATGGTGGCCTCATAGAATGAGTTCGGGAGTGTTCTTCCCTCTGCTATATTTTGGAAGAGTTTGAGAAGGATAGGTGTTAGCTCTTCTCTAAATGTTTGATAGAATTCGCCTGTGAAGGCATCTGGTCCTGGGCTTTTGTTTGTTGGAAGATTTTTAATCACAGTTTCAATTTCAGTGCCTGTGATTGGTCTGTTCATGTTTTCTATTGCTTCCTGGTTCAGTCTTGGAAGGTTGTGCATTTCTAAGAATTTGTCCATTTCTTCCAGGTAGTCCATATTATTGGCATATAGTTGCTTGTAGTCATCTCTCATGATCCTTTGTTATTTCTGCAGTGTCAGTTGTTACTTCTCCTTTTTCATTTCTAATTGTATTGATTTGAGTCTTCTCCCTTTTATTCTAGATGAGTCTGGCTAATGGTTTATCAATTTTGTTTATCTTTGCAAAGTACCAGCTTTTAGTTTTATTGATCTTTGCTGTGTTTCCTTCATTTCTTTTTCATTTATTTTGGATCTGATCTTTATGATTTCTTTCCTTCTGCTAACTGTGGGGTTTTTCTGTTTTTCTTTCTCTAATTGCTTTAGCTGTAAGTTTAGGTGGAAATAGAAACAAAAATAAACAAATGGGACCTAATGAAACTTAAAAGCTTTTGCACAGCAAAGGAAACCATAAACAAGATAAAAAGACAACCCTTTGAATGGGAGAAAATATTTGCAAATGAAGCAACTGACAAAGGGTTAATTTCCAAAATTTACAAGCTGCTCATGAAGCTCAATATCAAAAAAATAAACAAACCAATCCAAAAATGGGCAGAAGACCTAAACAGACATTTCTCCAAAGAAGATATACAGACTGCCAACAAACACATGAAAGGATGCTCAACATCACTAATCACTAATTAGAGAAATGCAAATCAAAACTACCTGTCAGAATGGCCATCAACAAAAATCTACAAACAATAAATGCTGGAGAGGGTGTGGAGAAAAGGAAACCCTCTTGCACTGTTGGTGGGAATGTAAATTGATATAGCCACTATGGAGAACAGTATGGAGGTTCCTTAAGAAACTAAAAATAGAACTACCAGATGACCCAGCAATCCCACTACTGGGCATATACCCTGAGAAAACCATATTTCAAAAAGATTCAGGTACCACAATGTTCATTGCAGCTTTATTTACAATACCCAGGGCATGGAAGCAACCTAAGTGTCCATCGACAGATGAATGGATAAAGAAGATGTGGCACATATATACAATGGAATATTACTCAGCCATAAAAAGAAACGAAATTGAGTTATTTGTAGTGAGGTGGATGGACCTAGAGTCAGTCCTACAGAGTAAAGTAAGTCAGAAAGAGAAAAACAAATACCATATGCTAACATATATAAAAAATGGAACCTAAGGAAAAAAAAAAAGGTTCTGAAGAACCTAGGGGCAGGACAGGAATAAAGATGCAGATGTAGAGAATGGACTTGAGGACACGAGAAGGGGGAAGGGTAAGCTGGGACGAAGTAAGAGAATGGCATGGGCATATACACAGTACCAAATGTAAAATAGCTAGTTAGTGGGAAGCAGCCACATAGCACAGGGAGATCAGCTCACTGCTTTGTGACCACCAAGAGGGGTGGGATAGGGAGGGTGGGAGGGAGATAAAAGAGGGAGGAGGTATGGGGATATATGTATATGTATAACTGATTCACTTTGTTATAAAGCAGAAACTAACACACCATTGTAAAGCAATTATACTCCAATAAAGATGTTAAAAAAATAAAAATAAAAGCATAGTGTCTTAAGGAATGTGGGTATATATGAGTGCTGTATAGACCACTCTTCTAGGAAGAGAACTAAAAGAATTTCCTTTGTTATGATCTCTATTTTCCAAAGGAAGTGATAATCTAAGGAATAAAAGGTGATTATTAAACTATTCAGAGCTTCACCCTGAATTGTCTTAAGGTGTGTGCATGTGTGTGTGTTACCCTGATTAATGAATGAGGTAATTGATGATTGAAGAAGCATGGTAGGCTACAAACTCATCTTGGAACACATGAAACATCAAGACACACATGCAAGTATATTGTACTTTTAAAAAAGTGTGTGCTATTTTGTGTATGTTGTTTTTTGTACAATAAAATGCTTAAATTTTGTTTTGCATTTTAAAATCTGACATTAAATTTACAAGAGCCTTTTTAAGTTCTTAGGAGAAACTTCTTTGTTAGGTTTGTAAATCTGCCTTGTTAGGTATGTAAAGTATTTTTTAAAATCATATTTTCAGCCCATAATATGAAATGCCTAAGGAATTTTAGTTAACAAAATATAGAAGTGGTATCTGTTTAGGAAAATTTGATTTATCAAATGTATGATTTTATTGAAAAATAAGGAAAAAGTGAAAGCAATTTAAAATAAAATTACATTTAAAAGTAATTCTATATGCCAAGTTTAAAAGCTTAACAATTAGTTTATATAAATGTACCATAATATATTGAATATTGATTATAACACAGCAATTGCCAGTATTTTGTGGTTGGCACCTTGCTCCATTGGAAGAGCCCATTAATAATCTTCTACCTTTCACCTGAAATGCAAATTAACGAACTTTCCATAAAACAATTTGTGTGGTTTTTCCTTAGCCACCCTTCCTAGGGGGCAGGAACTCAAGAGTTTTCTCTGGTACCATCGAGCCATGAAATTCCATCACTGGAACTGCAGTGCTGGGCTTATGAGTACAGGAATGTATGACCTCAGAATGCCTGCCCTGAAATCCTCTAACAAACTCCTGTGTATCCCTCAAAACCCAGATCAGAATTAAATTGACATTTCATCCATGTTACACCTGTACTAGATGCTTTATTTACTCATTCACCAACTATTTATTGTATGCGTATGGGATGAGCTAAATGAACATTTTGATGATTTTTATAGAGTTGCTAAAAAACAGCCATTTTAACTCAAGCGTTTTGACACTGCTGTGTTTTTGAGACACACAAACATATATATCTATATATTTATGTATATACAGCTATCTGTATCTATATATCTATCTATATATCCATCTTTGTATCTGTGTATGTAGATCTGTACATATATACTCTATATCAATTGAATTTTATGCTTATTCATGTCCACACATCTAAGTTTAATAGGAAACAAACAGACCTTCATTATGCTTACTAGATGCTTGGAAAACACTGGCTTATGTATTTTTCTACCTTCCTCTTCATCCTTCCCTCATTTCTTTTAAAATTGATACCTCAGCACAAATGGAGAGCAAGGGCCCCTTCCTAGCTCATGCAAAGATGGTGCCCTCTGGTGGATGGTGGTAAAAATTACACCATTCTCTCCAGAATTCTGTTTGGGTTTTTTATTTTTCTTTTTTTCCCAGATTTATCTTCAGTTGATTTTACATTCCAGCGTCATTAGGATTACTGTCAGAGTGCTCATACCTACTGTGATATGAGGAATGCAGAAAGTTCCTTATCACCCAAACAGCAGCCCTGCCCATTCCACCATTCTATCAGGCCTCAGTAATGATCCTTTGTGGCTTTGAAGGTCCCTGCTGCTATTTATTATTTTACCTCAAAGGTACACATTGTGAGACATAATAATATTTTGAGGCATTAATTTACTACAAGAGATGAGCTCATCAGTATCTGATCTCAAAAGTACTCAGAAGCAAGACAGATCTGTCAAAAAGTGGCTTAGGTATCTCTTCTACCTTTGTAGAGAGAAAATACCTTAAAATAGTAATATTCTGTCTGTTCGTTTCTGCCCTTGTATATAACTTTTCTCCCATTAGTGAAAGGAATTGCCTCAAGATGAGGTCAGATTGTAATACCAAAAAATAAAGTCAATTTTTAGGTTAAAATAAATCGAAAATATGCTTTTAATACGAAGAAGAGGAGGCCTGCATGAAGTAGAAAACAGAGTTTTGTCAAATCACTAGGAACGAATATAGAGGAAAACCAGACTCCCTGCCACCCCAAACTCAAGGCACTAGAGGAGTTCGAACGAGGCCACAGGAAGGAGGAGCTGCAAGGCTGGGCAAGGCCTGAAAAGGTACCTAAGGTTGCGGGTAAGAAACAGGGTGATGGGACCCAGAGGTGACAACCAGAAACAGAGAAGAACCTCCAGGGGCAAGTGCAGAGCTCCACAGTCACCAGGAGCAAGGAGAAGCACAGAAGCTAAACTACTGTCTAGGGAATATTTTATTTCCACCCCGGGGACCATGGCTCATCTCCTGTGGACAGCATCATTACCTGATCATCCCACTGGTGCAAGGTGTAAGCCTCCCGTGGAGAGCTGCCCGCTGCTCACACACTGGACGTTCAGCACATGCATGCCAGCCTGCATCCTGAGACACTGCTGAGCCCCCTGTAAATAACACTGGGTAGTACCTCCCTCCTTTGCAATCGTCAGAATGCTCACAGATCCCCAAAACCAGAGAGTAGAGGCTCTTAACAGCCAGACAACAATTTACCCCTGCTACACCTTAACTTTTGAACAAGAAAATTAACACGGAAGAATAACGCCAGAACCAAAGGAAAAGGGTTACATCTTGTTTTCCTAGGAACTAGAAGCAAGGGGGAAACTAGAAGGATAATGGCTCTCTAGAATCCTTGTGCCAGCCTCACACTGTTCTAAGCATAAATATTTTAGCCGTGACCACAAGTAGGGAAGCTTAGATTCTCCACATCCTGGGGACAGCAAGGAGAAAGGCAGAACGGGTGGCATAAAGACATTCTTTTGCAAGATCTCAATACTTGAACTCTACCCGCACAGAATTCCATTCCCTTTGACTCGCAGCTATATAGCATTATGTGACATGGCTAAATGTCTACCTACATTAAGCCACTTTGTTACAACTTTGGAGTTTTAGGTTATCATCTATAACTCTACTTCATAGAATAGTAGTGAGGATTAAAAAGAAAAATATGCAGAATAAACAAGCCATTGGATTTTGTATTGGAGTATAATTGCTTTATAATGTTGTGTTAGTTTCTGCTGTACAATGAACTATATCAGCCACATATATATATATATCCCTTCCCTTTTGGACCTCCCTCCCCTCCCATCCCACCCATCTAGGTCATCACAGCGCACTGAGCTGAGTTCCCTGTGCTATACAGCATTTTCCCACTAGCTATCTATTTTACACATGGTACTGTATTTATGTCAAACCTAATGTCCCAATTCATCCCACCCTCTCCTTCCCCTACCCTGTGTCTACATGTCCGTTCTCTACGTCTACATTTCTATTCCTGCACTGCAAATAGGTTCATCTGTACCACTTTTCTAGATTCCACATATATGCATTAATATACGATATATGTTTTTCTCTTTCTGGCTTACTTCACTCTGTAAGACAATGTCCACCCACATCTCTACAAATGACCCAATTTCCTTTCCTTTTATGGCTGAGTAATAGTCCATTATATATATGGACCACATCTTCTTTATCCATTTGTTTATCGATGGGCATTTGAGTTGCTTCCATGACCCAGGTACTGTAAATAGTGCTGCAATGAACATCGGGGTACATGTGACTTTTTGCATTATGGTTTTCTCAGGGTATATGCCAAGTAGTGGGATTTTGGGTCATATGGTAGTTCTATTTTTAGTTTTTTTAGTAACCTCACTACTGTTCTCCACAGTAGCTGTATCAATTTACATTCCCACCAACAGTGCAAGAAGGTTCCCTTTTCTCCACACCCTCTCGGCATTTAGTTTGATGATGGCCATCCTGACTGGTGTGAGGTGATACCTCACTGTGGTTTTGATTTGCATTTCTCTAATGATTAGTGATGTTGAGCATCTTTTCATGTGCCTCTTGGCCATCTGTATGTCCTCTTTGGTGAAATGTCTATTTTGGCCTTCCTCCCATTTTTGGATTGGGCTGTTTGTTTTTTGATATTGAGCTGCATAAGCTGTTTGTATATTTTGGAGATTAATCCTTTGTCCATTGTTTCATTTACAAATCTTTTCTTCCATTCTGAGGGTTATCTTTTCATCTTGTTTATGGTTTCCTTTGCTGTGCAAAAGCTTGTAAGTTTCATTAGGTCCCATTTGCTTATTTTTGTTTTTATTTCCGTTACTCTAGGAGGTAGGTTATAAAAGATCTTGCTGTCATTTATGCCAGAGTGTTTTTCCTATGTTTTCCTCTAAAAGTTTTACAGTGTCTGGTCTTACATTTAGGTCTTTAATCCATTTTGAGTTTATTTTTGTGTATGGTGTTAGGGAGTGTTCTAATTTCATTCTTTTGCATGCAGCTACCCAGTTTTCACAGCACCACTTATTGAAGGGGCTGTCTTTTCTCCATGGTATATTCTTACCTCCTTTGTCATAGATTAAGTGACCATAGGTGCATGGGTTTATCTCTAGGCTTTCTATCCTGTACCATTGATCTATATTTCTATTTTTGTGCCAGTACCATACTGTCTTGATTACTGTAGCTTTCTAGAATAGTCTGAAGTCAGGGAACCTGATTCCTTTGGCTCCATTTTTCTTTCTCAAGATTGCTTTGGCTAGTTGGGGTCTTTTTTGTTTCCATACAAATTGTAAAATTTTTTGTTCTAGTTCTTTGAAAAATGCCCGTGGTAATTTGATACGGATTGAATTGAACATGTAAATTGCTTTAGGTGGTTTAGTCATATTCACAATATTTATTCTTCCAATCCAAGAACATGGTATACCTCTTCATCTGTTTGCGTCATCTTTCATTTCCTTATCAGTGTTTTATAGTTTTCTGAATACAGGTCTTTTGCCTCCTTAGGTAGATTTATTCCTAGGTGTTTTATTCTTTTTGTTGCAATGGTAAATGGGATTGGTTCCTTAATTTTTCTTTCTGATCTTTCAATGTTAGTGAATAGGAATTCAAGAGATTTTTGTGCATCAATGTTGTATCCTGCAAATTTTCCAGATTCATGGATTAGTTCTAGTAGTTTTCTGGTGGCATCTTTAGGATTTTTTACATATAGTGTCATGTCATCTGCAAGCAGTGACAGTTTTTTTTTTTTTTTTTTTTTTGCGGTTCGCGGGCCTCTCACTGTTGTGGCCTCTCCCGTTGCAGAGCACAGGCTCCAGATGCGCAGGCCCAGCGGCCATGGCTCACGGGCCCAGGCGCTCTGCGGCATGTGGGATCTTCCCGGACCGGGACACGAACCCGTGTCCCCCGCATCGGCAGGCAGACTCTCAACCACTGCGCCACCAGGGAAGCCCAGCAGTGACAGTTTTACTTTTTCTTTTCCAATTTGTATTCCTTCTATTTCTTTTCCTTCTCTGATTGCCATGGCTAGGAGTTGAAGAACTATGTCGAATAATAGTGGCAAGAGTGGATATCCTTGTCTTGTTCCTGATCTTAGAGGAAATGCTTTCAGTTTTTCACCATTGAGAATGATATTTGCTGTGAGTTTGTCATTTATGGCCTTTATTACGTTGAGGTAGGTTCCCTCTATGCCCACTTTCTGGAGAGTTTTTATCATAAATTGTTGTTAAATTTTGTCAAAAGCTATTCTGCATCTATTGACATGATCACATGGCTTTTTATCCTTTAATTTGTTAATATGGTGTATCACATTGATTGATTTGTGTATATTGAGGAATGCTTGCATCCCTGGGATAAATCTCACTTGATCATGGTGTGTGATCCTTTTAATGTGTTGTTGGATTCTCTTTGCTACTATTTTGTTGAGGATTGCTGTGTCTATGTTCATCAGTGGTATTGGTCTGTAATTTTCTTTTTTTGTGATATCTTTGTCTGGTTTTGCTATCAGGGTGATGGTGGCTCATAGAATGAGTTTGGGAGTGTGTTCCTCCCTCTGCAAGTTTTTGGAAGACTTTGAGAAGGATGGGTGTTAGCTCTTCTCTAAATGTTTGATAGAATTCGCCTGTGAAGCCATCTGATCCTGGACTTTTGTTGTTGTAAGATTTTTAATCACAGTCTCAAATTCAGTTCTTGTGATTGGTCTGTTTATATTTTCTAATTCTTCCTGGTTCAGTCTTGGAAAGTTGTACCAAGACTAAACTAGGAATTTGCTTGTAGTAGTCTCTTAGGATGCTTTGTATTTCTGTGGTGTCTGTTGTAACTTCTCCTTTTTCATTTCTAATTTTATTGATTTGAGGCCTCTCCCTTTTTTTGTTAATGAGTCTGGCTAAAGGTTTATCAATTTTGTTTATCTTCTCTAAGAACCAACTTTTAATTTTATTCATCTTTGCTATTGTTTTCTTCTTTTTCTATTTCATTTATTTCTGCTGTGACCTTTATGATTTCTTCTCTTCTACTAACTTTGGCTTTTCTTTGTTCTCTTTCTAGTTGCTTTATGTGTAAGGTTAGATTGTTTATTTGAGATTTTTCTTGTTTTCAGTTTCAGAAACAGAAAAAGTATTCCCTTTTTCAGTTGTAATAGATACTGATAAATGTCCCATCAAAGTGGTGGTACTAATTTTCACTCAACCTCACAGCCCATTAATCAACAAGTTCTCAGATTCTCCTTCCTAAGTAACTTTTCTGGTCAGTTCCTTTCACTCCATCCCTACCCACCGCCCTTGTTCAGGCATCACCAACCCTGCATTGTTGCAATATCTCTTAATGAGGTTCCAGTCTTCATTGATTCCTATGCACATTGCAACCACAGTGAATGAAGACCTAATCTTGGGAATGAAGATATAATCATGCCACTGGCTAATCTGAATTCTCTAGTGGCATCCCCTTGACTTGTGGATAAAATCCATGTCCTTAGAATGAGCTTCAAGTCCCCTCGTGTTTTGCCCTGGCCTCATTTCCACTCCCTTCCCACATTCTCTCCAGGCATATCAGAAGCTTCCAGCTCGGTCTGAAATGGGCTTCCTATTACACATTTTTTCTCTATCTGAGAAACTCTGCCTTTCCTTCAAGGCTTAGCTCAAGCACTGCCTCCTCTCAACTGGGAAGGATATCTCTCCATGCAACTTCTAGTCATCTCTATCGGTACAATTGTCACCCTGTTTCACCAGTCTTTTTTACTGGGAAGTCTTTGAAGTAGGAAACCATGTCCTGTCTTGTCTCTTTAGAATCTAGCCCTATGCCTGGAGGTGCTCAATGGATGTTTGTTGGATGAATGAAGACATGAACACATAAACACATGAGCTCCACCATAAAATGCTTATGTTATAGTTATAAAGACAGAACAGATACATACAAATGATGCAAGTCACTAATGCTAAGAGTGAAATACCAAATGAGTGGGACAAATGACCAGAGCTATGCAATTACAAGGGAGAATTCACCCCAGCTGTTGAAGGCAGGGCAAATTGGATCATTCCCAAAGAACAGCTGGAGAGACTGACATAGGTGTGTTCAAAGTTTATCTTGACTCCTTTCTCCTCAATTAAACACAGAAGAGGCCGAATGAAAGGGTATGGATGACTTGGCATAATTATAATTTCCCAGAGACTTAGACCCCTTTTGCGTAAATCAGTGTTTTTCAACCCTTTTTTCATTTTTGTCCTCCTTAAGGAAGCTTTTCAACATATGTTCCCTTATCTCGTCCCCCCCGCCGCATGAAAATTTAATAACGAAATATACTGTCTATCTGTTTTATGTCCTATAGCCCTTTGGAAAGCCACACATCATTGTAATATCTAAAATCACAAATTGTACTTCCTTGGGGGTCATAATGCCCGCTTTGAGAGCACATGGTGTAAACCAAAGGCAGAGTGTGATCCCAGCAAAGAGCTTGGTGATGCAGCACAGAGCTCATCTTCCAAAACACTGGTCTTCAATAAATGTATTTTTAGCAATAGGCAGTGAGGGTTCTTTAGTGAGAGGCAGACTAGATGGCCTCAGAGGCACTTCCAAATTCTACATATGGAGCTGTCAGAACCCAGAGATCTCAGGGGGAATGTCCTGGTATTTAATTAGAAAACTAATTTAATTTGGAAAGAAAGTAATTAGGAAATTCATGTTCTATTACAGGGACTTGAATGAAAATTGCTTTCCTCTTACTCTTCTCCAGTCAATAACCAGGGTGACAACTATAGGAGAGAGGAAAGTGTTATCTAAAAGGATGAAAGGGATAAGCATACCTCTGGTTTAGGGACTTGTAGCCCAAAATAGATGAAATGCAAATCAGGAGACTGAGCTTACCCAAATGTGGTGGAAGCAAGGAGCTCCCTTCTATTCAGCCACACATGGCACCGATGGGGCATCCAGCTAGGACGGGGGAGGAGCAGCTGCCAAACTCACTACCTGACGCTCTGTGACCTGCAAGTAAGGCCTCCTCCGGAGGCAGCACTCCTGGTACTGTGGTGGACACTTGGCCACGCACTGGCTTACCCTCAGGGACAGGGTCTGATGGGCACTTGTCTCAACAGTAAAGTATGCGTCTTGCTGCACATCAGATTCATCTCAGGAGAGCTGTTCTAAAATACAGAGTACTAAGTTTTGTGTGACCCTACTAAATAAAGGCTCTGGGTTGGGGCCCAGGAATCTGCAGTTTGTATCATCCCCCCCTCTCCCACCACTGGTGATCCCAGTGCAAGGGCATCTTTCACCTGATGTTTGGAGACCATTGCATTCGACTGGAAAGCACCACCCTGGTCATCAGGTCTCACCTGGAAGCTATCTTCCTGCCGCCACTGACCCACAGACTCACACAGGAGTGTGGGGCAACATCTTTGTAAAAGCAGAACCGAAAAGGATTTCCCAAGAAAGGCTGGCATGCAGGAGGAAACGGAGGGAGGGGGAGGGAGGTGGCTAAGAGGGGGATGGAGAGGGAAGGGAGAAGAAAGGGAGGGTGGAGGAGAGAAAGAGAGATGGAGAAGGCTGAGGGAGAACGTGGAGAATTCCGCAGAAAGAAGACAACGAGGGTGAACGCAGACCAGACCCTGGAAAGGAGAGGGGAGGAAAGGAGGAAACAAGGGAGCCAGAGGCCTGTGCTTTCTCTCTGAAGGTGGGAGAGAAGTAAAAAGTCCTCATGTCCAGGCCCAGGAGATAGTACCCGTTGGTGATTAAGAAAATGTGTGTTTGGCCAATTGCTAGGCGGGTGTTCTAAGACAAGGTACTTACCTTCCTAACATTCATCCTCCTCACAGGTAAGTGTGGAATTGTAATCGTGAGGACTCCATGAATAGTGCATCTTAAAGCAGGTTATCAATATAAAGCACTTTAAGTTGTTAATCTTAGGGCTGGATGAGACCACTGGGTCTATTTCCTCCAAATCCCTCTTTTCACAGAAGAAGAAACCGAAGCCCAGAGACAAGTGACCCACAGGGTGTCACATGGTGAGCGGTGCGTCAGTGACAAAGTATATGCTGAGATATTCAGTCACCAGCTGTCAAGAAGTACGAGAGAACTCCAGCCCACCCTCAGGCAAAAGGGGAGGTAAGTGGACGAAGGCTGTGAGTCCTCTTTCCCAATCAGCCCCCTCGGCTGACGGCCCCCAGGCCACAGGAGAGCACAGCACTCGAGCCAGCCCGCGAGCTGGATCTTGGTCTGTCCCACCCTGCCCACCCCCTCGCGGTCTTGTCAAGAGGAGAGGCCAAAGGAGGCATCCCCAGAATTGGGGGACGAGGAGAGTCAGCATCAAACAAGCAGAATTGTCCCTGCAGGAGCACCCCACCCTAAGAGGTACTGGGCACCACACACATGTCCACCATTAAAATGCTCACTTGAATGTACCCTCAAGACTGGAATGCAGCTGGAAAAAGCAAGAATAAAATCAGTTATTTTGAGGCTGGGCTTCGTGGTAGAAGGATGTGTTGGCTGAAGGGGAGTGGCTGGTCAATATGGAGCCAGAAACACATATAGTTAGAAGCAAGAATTTATCGTCTTCATCCAGTGCTAACCAAGGAGAAAGACTGTACTGGGGAGGAAATAAGTATTACAGAAATGAAATCCTTTTGGAGAAGGGGCAACTTGTCAAGCTTTTCCTTTACCTGCTTTATTTTTCCCACGAGTACATTTAGTTATGTATGTTCTGAGTCAATGTTCTGAGCTAAGCTATCCCTTGCTACTTTGATCTCAGGTGAGGGGCAGGGTGGGGGGCGGAGCGTGGATGGGTGGGGGCGGGGAGCATCTCATAAGCAGGCACAAGTAATTCAGTCACTGCAGAGACATATCCTTTAATGTTAATGAATACACGGGGCTTCTGGTTTATAAGCATCGGTCAGTCCTTCGGAACCTAAACAGACTGACAAACATGAGTTTCTGCATCTGTAAAGCTGAGGTCTTGGTCCTACTGAGGATTTATCCTGCCTTGCTGCGAGTCCCAAGCCCTGCCCCACCCTACTTGCCACCATCTCAGCTACAACAATACTCTAATACTGCCCAGATCACACACTTACATTTAAGAGAAACACCCCAGAAACACCAGTGCCTTAACCCATTTCCCTTCAACAAATGTATTAACCAGCTATGATCAGCCAGACACTACACTAAAAGCCGGTATTACAACGGTGAATAAGACATGGCACCTGCCTTCAGGGAACTCAGAGGCAGGACCTTCCCACTGCAAGTGTGGTCCATAGGCCACCAGTGTCAGCATCGCCGCAGAGCTCGTTAGAAATGTAGATTCCGAGGCTCTAGGCCAGACCTACTGATTCTGAATCTGTATTTCACTAAGATCTCCAGGTGATTTGTATGCATATAAAGTTTGAGAAGCGCTGATCTAGTGGCAAAGATTCAACTAAAGCCATGTTGAATTAAACTTCATGATGATGAAGTAAACTAAGTATGGTGGGAACATCGAGAAGGGTTTGGTTAATTCTGAGGGAGAAGTAGCCATTTGCACTGAAATTGAACTGGCCAACAAGTTGGGGCTGGGGGCAACTGAGATTAAGTAGGAGCATTCACCTGTGCAAAAGGGCATGAGCAAAGCTGTGAATGTGCATGTTGTGTGGGTGATGGGGGGTGTGAGGGTGAGGGTAGGCCATGTGCAGAGCCAGATTGGGACAGACTGGAAGAAAGGTCTTTCAAGGGCTCCTAAATCTCACCCCAGCATGGATGGCTGCCCAGCCTATAGGTGCTGTGTTCTTTGCACTGCCCTTGTTACCAGCCCTCCATGCTAGGATCTGACCAGTGCATGGACAGGGAGAGGCCTCTTCCCAACTCCTGGCCCTCAGTGACCCCTTGGGGATGAGGGGCTGATGTTTGCAGACAGCAAAGGATGCCGAGTCTCAGATCTCACGCCAGGACACCTGGTCCCTGGCAACAACTCTGCAGAACGACCTTGGTAGGAAGTGGACGCACAGATTCCCACGGATCCCACGGATTACTGGCAGCCCAAACAGCCTCCGAGGAGAGGGCTTCCCCCTTATTCAGCTTGTAAGAGAAGCTGACTCTGGAGAAAGTTGAGAAAGTAATGACATGTTATGGAAGGGGAATGGGTCAGAGTCTGGAGGCTGGGTTCCAGTTCTGACCTGGCCTCTAGCTGTATAACCATAAGGAAGTCTCTGGGTCTCAGCTGTAAAATGAAGAAGATGGACAAGGTGATTCCCAGGTCCTTTCCAGCCCTGATAGTCTGTGATTCTGGAACCTTCCAGTTTTAGGAAGGTCTGCCATGTTCCCCTTTTTCAGACTACTTGGATTCTTGTGGAATTTACTGCTGAGTGGCAAAATAAAACATCCTGAGGACAGGATCTCCATCCAACTAACAAGGGCATCTGGATTATATTGTCCATTGGGTTACATTTAGAGGACTAGATAGATAGATAGATAGATAGATGACACACAGACAGATTGGCAGATAGATAAATTATGAAACTGACATTAAACCTCTACCATGGGTTGTGTTTGGCAATTGAGTTCAGCACCCAAAATGCAAAACCTTTGATTCTGGCCAAAATGTTGTCATATATATTTGGAGAAATATGACACATATTAACAAAGAAGAAAGCACTATATAATTTCATAATAAAGTGTTCTGTTAATGATAATTGTTAACATTTTACAGTGCTAAACACTTTATAGGAATTTCCTCATTTATCTCCCTCAAATCTATAAGGTAATAAATCATGTAATATGTTTTTGCCTGTAAATCATAGAAAACCCTGATGATGCTGGCCTAAGCATTAAGGAATTTATTCTCTCACTTAACAAGAACTCCAGAGGTAGTGTACCTCCAGAGCTGGTTAATACAGTGACTGAATGAAATCGTCAAGGGTCCAGGTTATTTCTAGTTTTTCTCTCTGCCATTCTCATTGGCCTTGTCCTCAGATTAGCGACCGTAATCGTTCCAAGATGCTGTCACACTTAAAGATGCCATATTCTCATAGAATGTCTAGAGGCAGAAAAGACAGCTCTATCATATACATAAAATATTCCTTTATGATGGGGGAGCACTTTACCAGAAGAACCAGAGCAGGCTTCCCCTCGCATCTCCCTGCCTGGGCTTGCATTTCACGCCCACCCCTAAACCCACCACCAGCGAGGGAATCACTGCGGGGCTCAGCCTGCTTTGCTGTTGTTTTACTCCTTGCCTGTGGAGGGCACGCAGGCCCACCTTCCTCAGAGAGGGAGGGGAGCTAGTGAAAAGAAAAGGAGGGGGTGTTCTATAGGAAAAAAGAAAGGCAAGTGGTTTTAAGGCAAAAAAAGAAAAAATATCATTTTATAGTATAAGAAATGGAAGTTTCGAGAATTAAGTAACTTGTTCAAAGGCATGCAACTTGCAAGCAGCAGAGTTGGGATTCAAAACAGAGCCCATACCCTGACACATTCTAAATCAGGTCAAAGTCACCTGCCCGCTGCAGCCTCCTCTGCATTCCTGACCTCAGCCCCCAGGCAGTTACTCACTCTGGGGTCAGAGGCTTCTTGCCCCGTCAAGGTCACAATGCACAGATGTTATTTGCTCTCCCAGCCTTCTCCAGGGCAGGGACTAGATTTCATCCATCTTTTTATTTCTCTTTTATCCCCACCCTCTAACACCACGCTTAGTTTCTTTTTTTTTTTTAAATTAATTAATTAATTTATTTTTGGCTGCATTGGTTCTTCGTTGCTGCGTGTGGATTTTGTCTAATTGTGGCGAGCGGGGGCTACTCTTCATTGCGGTGCACGGGCTTCTCACTGCGGTAGCTTCTCTTGTTGTGGGGCACGGGCTATAGGCACGTGGGCTCAGTAGTGGTGGCACGCGGGGTCAGTAGCTATGACTTGCGGGCTCTAGAATGGAGGCTCAGTAGTTGTGGCGCACGAGCTTAGTTGCTCCCTGGCATGTGGGATCTTCCCGGCTGGGAAGTGGGATGTGGGGATTAAACCCTTCTGCTATGTTGCCAAACAAAGGAAGTCCTTGGACTAGCTGTTCAAGATAAGCTCATTTTCTAATTCATTTATGCAAATGAATTACTTTTTAGTGACAATAAAACCTGTTTATTTGCCATCAAGTTGTCTAGGAAACTGGAATTAAATTCGGCGTTTAGTTTCAGTTTTTAAAATAATTTTAGACATGAATATGGCTAAAACATGTTGAAACTTCTCTGCTGCCTTTAATAAGGGATGGTGAAAACAACTGAAGTTTTATTTTTTATGGCTCAGTTAGTTATCTTGTTGTACCATCATATAGGAAGGAACACCATGAGGTGGGGGGGATACAGAGGGAGCGCTGTGATTATCTACACTTAACCCCAAACTGGCAAGATCGTTTAAGTTTTGTTATGCTTGTCAGAGTTTCTTCTCTTAGGCTACCAGCTAGTTCTTCTTTGCTGTCAATATGTCAATTTTCTCTTCAATTAACATACTGTTTCTAACTTATGACCTAATAAATGAATCAGGAAGATAACACTTATTAACATTGCATATAAAAGAAGAGCGAGTTGGTGCTGAGTGAGGTTTCCAGGTGCCTCTCTGCGTGATTGCCACTGCTTGAACTTTAGAACGTTGATTCCAGCTGAAGTGTTTAAGGGGGCTCTTTTCTCTTGGACCTTCTCTGTATTCTGGATACTTGAGGTTTCCGATCTATAATCTTCCACAAGTGAGTCAAGTATAAGGATGGACATTATTCTCAGAGATTCCACTCTTTAACACCTAACTCCATGTGTAAAAGTGTGGATTTGAGCACTCTTTCATTTTTCCTTTCTGTGTTCCCTCCCTCTCCCAGCTAATATTGCCCTGTTCCCTTCTCTCTAAGCATTCATGCCGGCAGCATATTGTCAGGAAATAAAATTGGCCTCTGAATTTGCACCACTCAGTCGAATTCCTAATTTTTCTTAGGATGTTAATTTGGAACGTCAAATGGCTGCTCTGAACCTCAATCACCTCATTAAAAAGAGTGATAATTCTTCTTAGATGGGAAAACTGAAGGTGGTAATGCTGTGAAAGCATTTCCTAAAAGTATTGTCATTCAACAGTGTAACCTTCTGACATGTCCTTGCTAACAATTATTGACAATTATTCTGTGACAGACACTGAATTAGGCTTCATAGATTTTTCTCATTTAATCTTCACCAAAAAATCCTAATTTATGCTGCAATAATGCTAATTTTATCCTCATTTTGAGAAAGAGGAAACTGATGCTTAGAAAGGCTAATTAACCCAGGTTGATGCAGGTGATAAGTGTTAGAGTTAAGGTTTAAGCTCAGGCAGGAGGACACCAGACCCCAAATCTGAGTCCCCATACGATGGCAGAATTCAGATATCATGTCTGGTGGGGGGATCAGGGAAAGAGGAGGGGTGAATTAGGGGAGCAGATTAGCAAAGGCCCCTCAGACCACAGCCCCACCGGTGGCTGTCTCTCCATCATGCTCCATTCAGGCCCAGGGCAGCCCTGGCCCCGCATTCCCACGACAGCTTTCAGAGTCCCACTTCAAGAATGATTCAAACTCCCTTCCAGGTAGAGGTCGGACCACCTCCCTCACAGGCCATGCTGAATTTCTATGGATTCCTGTATGTAGCTGGCATTGCAACTTTTCCATGGTGAAATGGGGCAAGCAAGGCCCTAACACCCATGGAAACACATCTGTGTCTCCATCATGCCAGCTAGCACTTGCTGATCTAAGAGAAAGCTATAGTTCTATAGAGTTCTATATATCTCCAAGCTGCTGATGGAGCCCATAGTCACTGGTTTACAAGCACTTTCTTTGCCTGCTCTTTCCCTCTGGCTATGCACCCGCCTAATCTCTCTATGTGAAAAGCCCCAGGATGAAAAAGGATATTGAGTCATTACCTAATAATCTAACAATCTAAAGAATTCAGCAATGACTGCAATCTCCTGTGAGAGCTTTCCTTGCAACTTGGACCATGGAAACAAAGTAGGATTACCAAAGAGGGGACTATAATCTGGGGCTAAGTGGGGTTTAACTAGGTGGAACTGTCACGTTCTGGCCAAAAAGTACTGGCGCGTCTCTCCCGTGGTTCTCCATTTACCCCATCATTTATTGACTCCTCACAACTGGATGGCATTTAAACATAAACTAATGGCATAACCCTTCTTATGCAACACGCTCTGTGGGTAGCAGATCCTTACAATAAGCGTCACCCTATTTGACAGATAAAGTATTTGAGGTTTAAGGACTTGTCAGAGGTCACATAGGCAGGAGGTGAAAGACTGGGATTCAAACCCAGGTTCAGCTGGGACCAAAGCCTGGTGCTTGCCCCTGGACCACATGCCTCTTGGACTGACCGTCACCACTCATTCCCTGGGAAACTGGACTGTGCCAGCCATGTCTGGTCAGAATCTCAATACCATACGTGATAAGATGAATAATCCTACCTCTAAAATACCCAGCCGGCTAGCAGTTTTCTCGCCCTGATTCACTGAAATGAAGAGGCATTGTTAAAGCATATATTAGGCCCCTGCCTGAGAACCCAGAGCCTGCTGCTAACAGGCAGCTGACAGTAGTGCCTGGCTTTCTGCAGACACAGGCTGTTTTAAAGCCAGCATCAAATGCACTCATTCAGGAGGACCCCTTCTTCCCACCCCTCCTTAGATCCCTGGTGAGTTTCTATTCCCCATTAATCTTTATCCCAAGAATTGTATTCCCAGGATGGCCCTAACTCAGGAAGGAAACTGAAGGTTGGATTAGCATAAAAATATGTGCCTTTCATTAGATTGGCGGCAGGCAGCATGAGTTGTAACCTGCCCAACTTCAACACTTGGAATAGAAGCATAGCTCACAGTCTGAGAAATACAGTCAGTGCTAGATTCCCACTACGCCCCTGACTGTTCGGGATCTCTGGCTCCCTACTGGTTCATCAGGCCCAAAATAAATGCCACAGTCTGGCATTCAAGGTCTTCTGTCCGCTGTCTCCAGGGCTCCCTAGTCAACCCTGGCTGCTCCGCCCAAAGCTCCCCGGCTTGGCAGGCAGCTGCCCCCAGCTCCTCCCCATCTTGGCGCCTTGGCTTACGCCTGAAACACCCTCTCATCTCCATCCTACCCCTCTAAGCCCATCATTCCTTTTAAGACTCACAAGGCTCCAGGAAGCTCTTCCTGACCAGCCCCTATGTCTGCATTTCTTTCCATTAGTCCTTACTCAGTAGACCTCCCATGGGTCATCAAGCCCTTCTTTGGCCAACATTTTCTGAGCCCTTTCTGTGTGCTAGGCACGGGGATAAGTGCTTTGCATATGATCCTCTTGCTCTGCTCCCCTTTACAGGAAACCTCCTCAAAGAAGTTGTTTATACTCGTGTCTCAATTCCTGTCCTCTCATGCTCTTTTGAACCATCTTCAAACAGACCCTTGTCCCCACCTCTCTGCTGGAATTGTTCTTTTCAAGGTCACTGATGATTTCTACACTGCTAAATCCAATGATCACTTTCCAATCCTCTTCCTCGTTTCAACAGGATGTGATGCAAGCATCGGACTCTATCATACCTTCTCATGTTGAGTAAGTTTTACTAAAGAGAAGTTAGATAATACCCCACCAAAATTGTCTATTTCTTCCTATTTGACCTTAAGAAATAAAGGCTGAATATAAATACACACACACCCCTACAATTACTATAATTGTTTCAGCTGCAACTGTAATGTCGTATGAGGTGTGACTACTCAAATAATGGGTCTTGCTGCTAACAATGTATTTTTTCCCCCAAATGGTAACTTTCGATAATATTCTGAACAAAGCAAAGTACAATGTTCCTTTGATTTAAATGATTAAATATTAAGCGTATGTTGCCATACTAAAAAGAATATTTTGTAAAGTGGAAAGAGAGTCGAGGTTCAAATAATTCCAATAATTATAATTTTTTTCACTTCAGTGAATGCCTAGCAAGACATTCAAAGTGGTGTGGGACATGAGATCGTTCTCTTTGTGTGATACTCGTCTCTCACATTGCAGGATATCGAATAGCCCTGGCTCCTGCCTATGAAATGCCAGTAGCACCCCCAGGCATTGCAAAAGCCAACAGTGCCCCTTAAGAATTCCACAATGCTGCTTCAGGGGTGACACCATGTGGGGAGACAATTGTCCTGCACTCCTGAACAGCTCATGAGCAGAGAAGCCGACTGGCTTTATTCCGGACTGTCTTTCCAAGGATCTTTGTGTAGCAAACAGCTTGGAACATACAGATAGTGTCCGTCTCAGAGCAAAGGATAGGCGTGCCTACTGCCTGTTACAAAAGCTTCAGGCTCCCTCAGCCTGGGGTTCCTTTCCTGTCATGCAACCCACTGTGTGTATGCAGGCACCTCTGGCCCTCTCCACATTGCCTTAGGCAACTGAAACCCAGGGAACAGGGCAGGGAAGGGCGGGTACTCTGGCTACTGCTATTGCTGAGAGTAATAATGTCTTTTGTCTGTGACCCCAGGAACTCGTGTTTTCTGCCAGCATCCGTGAGGCTGGGGTAAGCTGACCTTAAATAGGGTCAAACTCAGATCCTTCACAGTTCCTGACAATCACTCCACTGAAAATCAGTAGAACTCTACACTAACTCCCATTTCTATATACTAGTCCTGACCCCTTCCTGAACTCCAGACGCTTATAACCAATTACCATCAACACTTGAACGTCCAACAGGCATCTCAAACTTAAAGTGCCCCCCAATACACTCCTTAACTTTCCCCCGAATCCTTTCCTTCCTGAAGCCTTTATCATCTCAACGGAAAGCAAATTCATCTTTTCTTGCCTCAGGCTGAAAATCTTGGCGTTGGCGTTTGGGGAGGTGCTTTCCTTTCTCTTGTATCACACATCTAGTCAGTCTCTTAGTCCTCTTGATGCTACCTTCAAAAACCACACAGACTCTGATCACTTCTCACCGTCTTCACCTCTCTCACCCTGGTCCACACCACCATCACCTGCGATCTGGATAACTGCCATCGTCTTAACTGGTCCCTTCCCCAGACAGTGCATGACTCACTAGCTCATGTCACTTCTTTTAGGTCTCTGCTCAAATGTCACCATTATCGCACAGGTTTTCACGTATGACCCTATTTGAAATAGCATCCCCTTGCAGGCCTGGTGAATCCTATTCCCTTTCTCTGCTTTATTTTTCTCTCTAGACTTTATAGCATCTCATATATACATACATTGCTTGCTTATCTTTTATGATCTATCTCCTCCCATTAAAATGTAATTGTCTGTTGAATGGGTGAATCGATCGATACCATCTTCACAGCACACCCCTAGAATTCCAAAAGTAAAATTTGCAATAGTTGCTACAACTGAACTGCTCATAACCTGTATGGAGGGAGAGGATGAAATGCCATGAAACAACTGACAAACAAAACCTGGAACCAGGAAGCCTAGGGTCAGATCCTAGTTATTTCGGTGGCTAGCTCTGTACTACTGGGTAAGATAAGAACACTGACCTACAGTTATTTCATTTGTCGAACAAGTACATTCCCTGCTGATCCCATGGGTTGCGGTGATTGTCAAACTTAGTAAGTTATCCCCCAAAGCTCTGCAAACTGTAAAGGACTGTAGGATGTGTTTCTTGCTGTTTATCTTTAAAACATACCACATTTTTCATTCCCATTGTCACAGTTACAGCCTGTATGATCTCGATCGGCAAGCATTCCTGTGCTTTGTTGTACACCTGGATTGTCTCAAGCAGTTCTGTCTGTTTTACATGCCTTTGCCCCACCCTTGCCATTTGCCCTGACCCAGATTTCCTGCTACAGAGACTCCAGGTCCTATGATGGAATGTCTTTCCCATCCCTATACTGCTTTGGAATGGTACTGTCAGGCTTCTCAGGGTGTGAGTGTTATTAAAGGTGTTACTGCTCCTTAGCAGCTCCTAGGTTGCAGGTATTGGGCCTATTCACCTTTGTGACTCCCCGACTCCTAACACGTGTGGTTATAGCACAGCCTCTACTTGGCTGAATGAGCTCAACATGTCAGGGAGCAAGCTGGAAGCAATTTATGATTTCTCACTGACATCCTCTGTAAAGAAATCACCACTTTCCAATCTCTTGTCAACCTCAACTTCTTACATGGGCTGCGTGATGGAAAAAGCCAGCAGCGTGACTCCAAGCCTCCCTTAGAAAGTCTTGCATAGGGGCTCCAGCACCTCCCCTTGGAATGACAGCAGGATTTCCCATCAACGGTTGTATTACTAATCATTCAAGCCTCTGCCGAAACTTAGAGACAAAAGAGTGAGTTACAGTGAAGATCTTATTTCAAGCATTTGTTGAATTGAATACCAAAAATTCAAAATGATAAGATATAGCTCCAAACGAGGTGTATTACACTTGAAACAAGTCCAGAAGACCTACTCTGCTAGGAACAGAGCAGCTGATGAATTGTTAAGCTCCTTTCTGGAAATGTCTTCAAACAGAAGACTGGGAAAGCAGTGAAGGAAATGTCTTTGAAAGAAGATCTCTTTGGTGATGCACATGTGAGAAGACACTTGGAAAAGATGCTCATGCCATCCTGCAGTTTGTAACAGGATGGGAACAGTTCAGTCCTGGACCCGAGGGCCCTTTGATGACAGGGAGGAACTACCTCTGCTGGGGACTGCCTGTGGAAATCCTAAACCTCCTCAGTTAACCCTCAGTATTGACCTGCCGATCCCTCCCTTTTTTGCCCCCAAATTCCATGTCCCAGTAGAAATTCCTGGGAATCTGCTCCTCACCAGCTTAGGGACTGCAATGAAGGGGAGAAACAGAAACAGGCATGAGGGACACTACTATCATTATTCAGGCACATATAACGATCTACACACTTGCCTGTTTTAAGCCATTTAATCTTTACAATTATCCTGAGGAGTATACAGAAGTAGCCCCATGGGGAAACTGAGGCTCAGTTGCTGAATACTGTCCCATGAAAACACAGCTAGAAGAAACAGGGGAGGTACAATTTGCTGTTCCCAGAACGTTCCCTGGACTGCCCTGCTGGCGCTCACCCTGTGTACTCCACCTGAAAGACCACTGCTCATCTCTACTGGTCCAGATCCCACTCTTCTTAAAGGGGCAGCTCCCATCTAATTACCTGCATACAGCAGTCTTGGTTCCTCCCAAGGTGGAAGCAACGGCTTCTTCGTCCATCAGATGGAACTTTGTACGTTTTACATGTCACAGTCCCCCACTCCTGCCCCCAACGTGGCCATTTGTGTACACCTTAGTTCCTCTACTAGAAGAAAAAAGCCTGTGGGGTGCGACAGTGTCTTATTCACCTTGGTATTACCCAAAGCATATAATAAAAGCATTAGAGCAAGTTTCTTGCTCATAGTAGGTATTCAACACGTGTTTGTTGAATGAGGAACACAGAGGCATTGTAAAAGGTGAAATCTCAGGTATTCTGGTCCCAGAGCCCCTTGTTTTCAGCTCAGATGAAGAAGATCTGAGGGTTCGCTGTCATCAAAAGCAAATGCTGGCCCAATTCCAGAGGGCATCTACACCTTCCTGGCTTCTGCTTCAAAGTTTCCCCTGAGTCCCAGTCGCAACCCTCTTGATCTTTCCCTGTTTGCTCATTAAAGTTAATTTGGGACATGAAAAGATCCAGGACTGAATACTTCGTTCAGGCCAGGTCTCCTTAATACAGCAACTGCAGACAAAACGTACAAAGATGGCAGAGGTTTTCAGTACGAGGCCAGTGCATGGAGCACCTGTTTACACCCTGGACCCTCTGTTCATGGATATAGATCTTCAGTCAGCTTTGGGATGCTAAGAATAGCAGAAGTAGATTACGTCTCTTCATAGAGATGTCAAGAGTCTTCAAGAAGTTCCACAGCTCTCCTTCTGGGAGGGATTAAGAAAATGTCGATTCGTGTGAAAATGGCCTTATGTTGAGTCCTGGGTATGGACGAAGATCATTGTTAAGAATATCAGTTATTGGGCTTCCCTGGCAGTCCAGTGGTTAAGCCTCCACACTTCCCTTGCAAGGGGGCACAGGTTTGATCTCTGGTTGGGGAACTAAGGTCCCCCATGCTGCATGGCGCAGCCAAAGGGAAAAGAAGCAAAGGAATATCAGTTACCATCTTCCGAGTTCTTCCGGTGTGGCGAGGATCGTGCTGAGTGTTTTCACATCGATTACCTCTTCCAATCCTCCCAGCAATCCTTCAGGTGGTATTATAATTCACCTTGTATTTCTTATGAGGAAAGCATGGCCTAGAGAAGTTCAGTTACTGGACTGAGATCTTACAGCTATCGGACGACAGGGAAGGTGACAGAGCTGAGATTCCAGCCATGGCAGAATAGGCCCAGGGTCTGGACTACTAACCACCACATCCTATTGTTCCTTAGGATGTCTCAAAGTGTATTTTTTAGCAGGTAGAAAAGATACGAACCAATAACTGCTGCCTTAGAAGGTGCCGCTCTGAAGAGTGGGGCAAGGCCTTGGCTTTTGTTAAATTTCACTTATAAAATTGATTTATTTGAGGAATGAAAGAACAGAGGTTGTCGCATAAACAGTTGGTGCTGTGAGAACCCAAGGACGACTTTGCCTATGTGACATGCCTATAAGGCATGTCAAGGTTTCAGGATTCAACGGGATGGTCTGTAAAGTTTACAAAGCTGGAGCCAGAGGGGTGAGGACAGTGGACGAACACAGAAGCACTGTAAAGTATCGCCAGTCTCAAGTGCCCATCGCCTTTGATTCTAACAGACATATATTTGCTTTAGAAGAAATTTTAATTCTAGTGAATGTAAGTTACTCAGTCCTATGGAAATATTTTTAAAAGTGGAACTGGGGTCAGGACTAAAATAAGAAACGATGGAAGCATAAAATAAATTTCTACAACTACATCCAAATATATCAATGATCACGGTAAATGTAAGTCTCTTAAATTCCCATCAAAGTAATAGATTTTCAGAACAGGTCAAAATACCAAGTCAAGCTATATGCTGATTATAAGACATATGCTTAAACAACTGGGCACAGAAAGGCTGAAAACATAGGCATTAAAGAAGACTAGAAAAATAATAAAAGAAAATAGATGTTATAATACTAACATCAGACAAAAGAACACTAAAGATGAGAATCACTAACATTAAAAGGGACAAATATATTTTGTCCTTTCTGTTACGTTCAAGTCACAAAGAAGATAGAACAATTATCAATTGTAATGCGTTAACACTGCGGCCTCTATATGCATAAAATAAAAACTGATAGAAATAAAAAGAGAAATGTTTTCCAGATAACTTTTGGGTTAAATAAAAAATAAATAAAGTAATAATGACAATATAAATGGAAAAATTATTCAGAAGTGAATGACAGTGAAAGCGCTCTATGTACCAAAACCCATGGGATGCAGCGAGAGTGGACTCAGCTCAAAAGAAGTCACCTTGCCATTTCCTGAGCCTTCAGGCTCTTTACACCAGCACTGCACCATTTGCTGCAGTGGCCACTGTCCACATGTGGCTAGTTAAATGTCAATCTATTACAATGAAAAAGTCGCTTCCCTAGTTGCACTGACCACATTTCAAGTTCTCAGTAGCCACAAGTGGCTAGAAGTTACCATAGTGGACAGCACAGATTTTAGGAACTGCTCATCCTTGCAGAATGTTCTGCTTGGCCGTGCTTCTCCAGAGTTTGCCAGGGAAGTTCCAGTATGTCAACTTTGCCGACTGTAGGCCGCCATTGAGCCCGGGTTTCAATTGGCCAAACTAGCCAAGTATCGATATTTATACCATTCCCAGATGCTCAAGCCACGTATTAACCCTAGAATCTCAGGAGAGTCAACTCATATGGATAAATGAGGCCCAATCAACTCTTCAGTTGCATCTACATAGTCAAACACCTTTAGAATTCATTCACACCCACGTTCCCCATACTCTTGCCAATGCCGATGGGTGAGGTCTTGTTACACTTTTGGTGGGTCGATTCCCTCTCTCACCTCAGAGCAGGTCTTGTACCCCTTGTCTGGGCTGTGCTGGGATCTACTCTTGGTAGGGACATGCAGGTATTAAGAGTGGTGGGAGTAGGGCCTACAAAGACTGGCATCCCCTGGTGATGGGACCATCCCGGGTGCAGTCACTGAAAGGTGTTTATGCAGAGGAAGACATTTTCTCTCAAGTGGGAAGACAGGTTTCCTCCATCAGAAAGAGAGGTCCTATGGAATTGGGGAGTTCAAACCTCAGCCTCCCCTGTTTCCCCATTCCAGATCTCAAGGTCCCATGCCTTCCTCCACAGGAGCCCTTGTCTTAGCGTTAGAGACTGGGGGAGCAGGCCTTTAATTGGCCCTGCCACTCTACAACACACCCAGTACAGCACTGGGTCCTTAGCCATGTTGGCCCTGCAACGGTAAGAACGGACGGATTCCTTTAAAGTTAGTATAAAGGCTTTTGAAAGTACTTGACACTAGAAGCTTCCCTGAGTTTCTGGCAGTTTTCTAAGACATACCCAGGGATGATTCTGACCAACCTTGAACCTCCCCAGGAACACCTCCTGTCAATGAACTATTCTAATCTGCACTCGACTCATCATTCAGCATGACATTCTCTCATTAGTGTGTAATTTGAATATTTCCTGTGCGTGTCTGAGTCTACTACACCTTTAACTATATCGTCAGCTTTGTGAGGGCAAGATTATCTCACAACATTTAGTGAATTCATATGTACTGAATTCCTGAAGGCATTCTGGCTCATCCTGGCATTTCATGCCAGACAAGCGGCAGTGGCTGTGCCTGGGGCCCCTCAAGAACGTGGGGTGGTGGTCAGGGAGACAGGTCTGAGGGGGAGTCTCGCCGTGGAGCAGCCAGGCCATGAAGGACGTCCGTGGGCTCCTGTGGTCAAGCTGAGTTTTCCTCAGGAAACTCTTTTGAGGCACTCGGTGTCCACAGACTCTGGAGCTGTCTGCCAGCTCTGCTAGTCATTCACCATCTTTGGCTTCCTTCTGGTGACTGGTGGGCCGTGTCTGGTTTGGGATGGGTGATTCCTATCTTCAAAGTCTTGGTCAGGAGGTTCCTATTTTAATGAACACCATGCAGCCTTGGTGCCTGGCCAAGGTGGGGGCCAGAGCAACCCGGACGGGACCTGAAGTGGGGCCCCCTGTCCTCATGCATGCCACTTGCAACCTCACACTGCTGTGGGCTCAGTGCTGCTGTTCTGTCTCCTCCTCCGGCCACTGGCAATCAGCTGCCGGAAATGGCCAAGAGGTGGAGAGAAATGTGGTGGTCAGGAGATGACCAGTGTCTGCTTGCCCCTCAGTGTCCACTCTGTCCTTTAGATCTACAGCTCTGAGGTGCTGGACATATCATTAGGAGCGACCTAAAACAGCCTTTTGACACCTGCAGTCCAATCTAGGTAGAACTGGGCTACCCAGAAACGTGCACTGGCTCTGTGCTGATGGTGAATACTCAGCGGAGCAATGGCCTTTGCTGCACAGAGGGCCACTTCCGCTCCCAGCAGCTCAACAGCTCCCCAGAGCGCGGGCAAGAACGAAAGAGAATACTGGAGATTTCTCCTCCCTGGTTCACTCATCACAGTGTCACGTGCATGGCTTCCCTTTGTACCTCCTCTCCCTGAACATTTAGCTTTTTGAAGTTTTCTGGGTGTTTTGATCACTAGTTAATAAGGAAATACTGTGGGGTTACACAATCACTCCCTTCTAGGCAACAACCCCATGCTTCCCTCCCTCCTTCTCTCTCTCCCTCCTTCATTCTCTCCCTCCTTCTCTCTCTCCCTCCTTCTCTCCCTCCCTGCTTCTCTCTCTCCCTCCTTCTCTCTCTCCCTCCTTCTCTCTCTCCCTCCTTCTCTCTCCCTGCTTCTCTCTCTCCCTCCTTATCTCTCTCCCTGCTTCTCTCTCTCCCTGCTTCTCTCTCTCCTTCTCTCTCTCCCTCCTTCTCTCTCTCCCTCCTTCTCTCTCTCCCTGCTTCTCTCTCTCCTTCCTTCTCTCTCTCCCATCATTCAAATGATGTTACATCATTTGCAAATATTTTCTCCCATTCTGTAAGTTGTCTTCTCATTTTTTCTTTTTTTATGGTTTCCTTTGCTGTGCAAAAGCTTATAAGTTTGATAAGGTCCCATTTGTTTATTTTTATTTCTATTGCCTTGGGGGACTGACCTAAGAAAACATTGGTATGATTTATGCCAGAGAATGTTTTGCCTATGCTCTCTTCTGGGAGTTTTATGGTGTCATGTCTTACTTAACATGTGTTTAGTTCTCACACTGCATGTTTCTGTTTCTGGAGTCTCTATTACATCATACTATGTTAATTTATGGGCATATGATACTTGCTTGCTCCTACACCACAGTTTTAATTATTGAATATGTATAATGTATTATGAAAATTGGTAAAGCAATTTATTCCTCATTTTTTCTTCTGGGAAAAAAAAAGAGAAAAAGACCTGGGTTCTTCTCTAAATGTCTTTCCCAGATATATTTTAGAATGGGTTTGCTGAATTCCATTAAAATTATGTGGACAATTTTTTTTTTTGGATTGGGAGTGCATTTAATTTAAATATGTTTCTATAAATTCAGGTATGTTACCCAAAAGATATGTTTTATGAGGTATTATGTTGGTAGAAATTCATTAATTATCAGAGATTTGCCTAGCAGTTTAGAACTGGAGCACAAATAACTTGCTAAGAGCAAGGAGGAAGTGTTTTCTGAGTTATTTCATCATTTTCCATGGCTGTATTAAAAAATGGCGATAAAAAAGTGGTATCCCAGAAGAAAAATAATAGGAAAGAGCCAAGTAACTAAGTGTAACAGGAGAAACAAGAAGGATTTGAAACACTCTGACCTGTACCGAGAAAGGTAAGCTCCAGCCGGGAACGTGGAGGCTTCTCAGCCTCTCCACACCCTGGGGAACCTGGGGATAGAGACAGAAAGTATGATGTATACATACTGTTTAGGAGGATAAGGGATATTCTCACTGTTCTACTCATGCACACTGGGTCTCCTTGCTGCCCACTTTTTACCCATTTTGTTGTCTGATTAATCACCCCGTTCTCTGCAGAGAAGTCAGTGGAAGCCAGATGACAGAAGCAGGGGCTTGAGGCCAAGCCTACCAGCTTAATCCCTGTCCTATCCCTGACCAGCCATGAGTCTTTGGGCAAATTAACCTGTTGGAGTCTCAGTTATGGAGATTTCTGGAAAACCAAGAGGGTGTACCTTACGTAGAGATATTAAGCAACGATATACAGAGAAACTCTCTCAAAGTCAGTGGCGTGTTTTTACACACAGAACAGAAAGAGAGTGGACCCGCTGCTTAGATAATTCAGACTTTAGACCATTGATGCCTCCCTGAGAGTTCACAGGGCAATCAGACATTACATTGAGGAGAGACAGGAAAGGGAGGCGCTAGAAGCAAAGGAGACTTTATTAAGTATCAACTGTGTAGAGGACATTATATTCTTCTGGAACTTGCAGAGCAAATTAGGTAGCTAGGATATGACAAAGTCTCTGCTCCCTTTTTTTTTTTTTCTGGCCATGTCCTGTGGCATGCAGGAGTTCCCTGACCAGGGATCGAACCCATGGCCCCTGCAGTGGAAGTGCAGAGTCTTAACCACTGGACCGCCAGGGAAGTCCCACAAAGTCCCTGCTCTTAAGCAGCCTCCCTTTTAGTTGCTGAGGCAAAACCTCCCCCCAAAAAACAATGTGAGAAACAGGACAAGGCAGAATCCATCTGTCTAACAAAGGAGAGAAGAGCAAAACTCAGGAGGTCTCCACCCGCCTTCTCCCTGAGGGCTCCTCAAGTTTGGGGCCGTATATACAGAGCTAACTTCTACCTACTTTTATCATCTCCCTCTGGCCACTGCTCCCGGGCAGAATGGAAAGTTGTGGACACGAGCCTACACGTCTGGTGAACTGGTTCTCACTGTTCCCTTCCATTCTAGCACACTGGGAACTAACTGCCTTCTGCCAAAGGAGGAAGGTAAACATTTCCCAGTGTGCACCTGCGAGAATGTGTGCACTCCTGACGTCTGTTTGGGCCTTTGAGATGCTTCTGGTTACACTTGTCCCTCTCTCCCATGGCCTGCTTTCTTCTGCTCCTGTCCAGTGCTTAGAGGAGAGGCGGACAGGTCCACAAACACGGAGACTATCCAGAAAAGGCCTGGGTTCCTCACAAACATTTGCACATCGTTTAAGATCCCTTACTCATATGTTTGGTCATATATTGAAAGCATGAAACCGTATAAACATTGGGGAGTGTGCTCACATTATACATACTGAGCATCTATCCAGCCTCTTCATTTTTCTGTAACAGACACATTTGGGGGAGCACCTAGAAAGCCCCTCACCTGCCCCTAAATCTCTCTCCACTGGACAGTAGATGAACCTGAAAAACTAGCTTTTGAGATTAATTTTGGGATGTCAGGGTATCATTTCTTATTAATATCAAGATATGTTGTTGAATATTACATATTCAACATATCTGCATATGTATTGAGTATGAATTAGCTCATCAACTTTATTCTCTAATTATCTGCTGTGTGTCTAACACACAATAGGGGCTCCCCGCTCCCTAATCGTGACGCCCGAGCAGCGCGGGCCTCAGTGGCTGAGGAAAGGGGGAGGAGGTCGCGGCGGCGGGAAGATGCTGCACTTTGGCGTAAATTGCAATCGATTAGGGATCGTTTCTCGGACTCAAGTTAGAAGGGAGAGTTCAGATAAGTGAGGCCGCCATTGCTGCTTTGAACACCTCAGAAGGGGAGAATGGATTTATCAGGAGTGAAAAAGAAGAGCTTGCTAGGAGTCAAAGAAAATAATACAAAGTCCAGCACTGGGGTTCTCCTACCAAACGCAAAGACCTCTCTGATGGGAAGTCCAAGGATCGCTCTAAAGATAAGGGGGCCGCCAAGGAGTCCAGCGAGAAGAATCGTGGCAGGGATGAAACTCCAAAGAGGCGCAGCGCTTCCAGTGATAGCAGCAGCACCAGCTCTCGGTCCAGCTCGACCTGCAGCTCGGGCTCGAGCACCAGCACGGGCTCCAGCTCATCTTCAGCATCGAGCCGCTCAGGAAGTTCCAGCACATCCCGCAGCTCCAGCTCCGGCAGCTCCCCTGGCTCTCCGAGTCCTTCTCGGCGCAGGCAGGACAACGGCGGCATTCCCGCTCCAAATCCAAACCACCCAGAAGATATAAAAAGGAAAGGAAAAGGCGGAGCCCTTCCCCTAAACCCACCACAGGGCACATTGGAAGGCTCACCAGGAATGTGACCAAGGATCATATCCTGGAGATATTCTCCACCTATGGGAAAATTTAAATGATTGACGTGCCTGTAGAAAGGATGCACCCCCGTGGAGTCTGAGAATCCAGATGAGGCCGAGAAGGCGCTGAAGCACGTGGAGGGAGGACACATCGATGGCCAGGAGATCACTGCCACCGCTGTGGTGGCTCCCTGGCCTCGGCCGCCCCGCCCCCCGGCGATTCAGCCGTCCCTGGAGAATGCCGCCACCGCCTCGCATGTGGCGCAGGTCCCCCCCACGGATGAGGAGGAGGTCGCGTTCCCCTCAGCACAGGTCCCCGGGGCGCCGGCGCCACAGGAGCCGCTCCAGCTTCAACTCCTCCGTATAAGCAGGGCCACGGAAGCTCTGCCCTGTGACTTGTATCCCATCCAACTCACTTCTGTCACTTTTCTAGCCGAAGGAGGATCGGTAGGAAAGAAATCCCTCATTCAGGGCCAGGCTTCGGAGGTGAAGGCAGTAATTGCTACGTTTCCCCTGGCGGCAGATTTCCGGCTGCAGGGGCGTTGTTGGTTTGGGGGTCACGCTTATAAAGATGCCCTCCAGTTTTCTGGCTAGAAAGCTTCCACATTTCTAGTTCCTGAGAGGCAGTTTAGTGGCAAAGTCAGCAGGGATGAGCAGGGGGCTCCAGGAGGTGGTACAGCCCCAGCCTGGGAGCATGTTTTCCCCTTCCACAGATGACCTGGGGCCGATCTGGTGGCCTGCTCGTGCCCTAACCTGCTGGCCTGCAGGGTCCCACAGGAAAGGGTGTGCTTTCACGCAACTGCCGTTCCTGTTAGCCTGGCCCTGCGCCCCTGTTTGAGTCCTCTTCTGACCTCAAGGGCCAAATACCCGAAATGGTTCTTTTCATGTGTACTCATGTGCGTACACCCACACACACACACACACACACACACACGCACATCTCCCTTTCTCTCTGAAACTGGTAAGTTGAGAGCCAGCTCTGTCGGGTCATCACAGAACTGCCCCCTCACCCCCCCCGCCCCCCCGGCCCCCCCCCCCCCCCGTTGTGTCGGTATTCATGGTGGTCGTGTCGGTTACCTTGGCAATGTGTTCATTGCTTTTTTGGCTTTTATTGTACAGTCAGTACTATACATTTTCTCTGTTTTCAGTTTTGTAACTTTGTAGCATTTTAGATAATATTGTGTTTGTACTTTGTTGTGTAGAGAAAAGAATTGTGTTGAATAAACCTAGGATTAGAGTGCAAAAAAATAAAATAAAACATACACAGGTAGAAAGAGTTCTAGGCACTAGGTGACTTTCAGTTGCATTTGCAGGACTGTATTCAAGGCAAGAGTCTACATGTAAAGGGGATGGTGAAGAACAAGGTACAGGGAATGTGAGACATGCCCTGGGAACACCAGTGGTTCTGGATTTATTGTAAGAGGTACATGGAACCAAAGTTTCTCTGGGAGGGAGGGATAGGAGTGCTTAGAGGAGAGGAAGGCCATTATTCAACATGAATGATGCTGACCTCACAGTCTTCTGCATAATCATCTGTCCTTACCGTGTAAGCAAGGCTGTGGGGCAGAGAGGCAGCACTCATGTGCTGACAGCGCCCCTAGTGGAGAGGAGGAGAGTTTGCACCCAGGTCACAGCACTGCCTGTGAACCCTCAGTCTCAGCCCTCAGCTTCTCCGTTTCCTATAACTCTTTAATATCAGAAAGTCCAATCTGTCCATGCCCTTGAGGATGAAGGTCATTTTCTTGACTGTGGGACAGTGGGGATTTCAGTGTGAAAATGCTGTGGGAGAGAGAGCTTAAGATTGCTTTACGGAAGGGCTTACCTTCCTTATTCCATGTTAACTTCAACTTTCTTTTCTTTTTCTTGTGCAAGTGTGGCATAGATTGGCCAGCAATTCACCATATTCATTTCCTTTTCCTCTGTATGCTGATAAACTACATTTTCCACCTACCTTGCAGGTGGATGCAGCCTGGCAACTGGGTTCTGGCCAATGGATTGTGAATGGAAGCGACATATATTACTTTCCGGTCACATCCATAAAATCCTGTCTCGCACACTCTTCCATGCTATTTTCCTTTCCTCTGGATTTATACAGAATATCACAGCTTACTTGAAAGCCATATGTTGCTGAGGATGGAGGAGCTGCAAGATGAAAAGGAAAGATTTCCTGGATTACACCTTTTAGGAGGCCTGTACATTGTTCAGGAACACTCATTTTAGACTACATGTGGTCAAGAAACAAACTTTTTTGATTAAGCCATGGAAAGTTTTCACATTGTTTGTTATAGCAGCTGGTTTACCTGAGCTAAGGCAAAACTAATATGGAGCCTTTAGAGGAAAATTTGGAAAAATCTGTAAGCAAAAAATGAGAGAAAAAATAAGCACCTGCAATTCTAAACCTGATGATAACCACTGTTAATATTTTGCTGTAGAATCCTAGCTTTTAAGAAAGCAGGGTGGTGAAATGGGGTAAAAGAATGACTGGAAATAGAGAGACCAGGAATCTGGTCACCATTTCCCCCTAAATAGCAGAGCTTTGGTTTCTCTATGAAAAAAAAGAAAGAGCTTTGTCACCTGTCTTGTCTAAGGATGGGCGTTGTGGGGTGGGGGGTTGGAAAGCACAGAAGTGAAAAGAAGAGGGAGGGAGAGAGAGAAGGAGGGAGAGAGAGAAGGAAGGAGAGAGAGAAGGAGGGAGAGAGAGAAAGAGGGAGGGAAGCATGGGGTTGTTGCCTAGAAGGGAGTGATTGTGTAACCCCACAGTATTTCCTTATTAACTAGTAATCAAAACACCCAGAAAACTTCAAAAAGCTAAATGTTCAGGGAGAGGAGGTACAAAGGGAAGCCATGCACGTGACACTGTGATGAGTGAACCAGGGAGGAGAAATCTCCAGTATTCTCTTTCGTTCTTGCCCGCGCTCTGGGGAGCTGTTGAGCTGCTGGGAGCGGAAGTGGCCCTCTGTGCAGCAAAGGCCATTGCTCCGCTGAGTATTCACCATCAGCACAGAGCCAGTGCACGTTTCTGGGTAGCCCAGTTCTACCTAGATTGGACTGCAGGTGTCAAAAGGCTGTTTTAGGTCGCTCCTAATGATATGTCCAGCACCTCAGAGCTGTAGATCTAAAGGACAGAGTGGACACTGAGGGGCAAGCAGACACTGGTCATCTCCTGACCACCACATTTCTCTCCACCTCTTGGCCATTTCCGGCAGCTGATTGCCAGTGGCCGGAGGAGGAGACAGAACAGCAGCACTGAGCCCACAGCAGTGTGAGGTTGCAAGTGGCATGCATGAGGACAGGGGGCCCCACTTCAGGTCCCGTCCGGGTTGCTCAGGCCCCCACCTTGGCCAGGCACCAAGGCTGCATGGTGTTCATTAAAATAGGAACCTCCTGACCAAGACTTTGAAGGTAGGAATCACCCATCCCAAACCAGACACGGCCCACCAGTCACCAGAAGGAAGCCAAAGATGGTGAATGACTAGCAGAGCTGGCAGACAGCTCCAGAGTCTGTGGACACCGAGTGCCTCAAAAGAGTTTCCTGAGGAAAACTCAGCTTGACCACAGGAGCCCACGGACGTCCTTCATGGCCTGGCTGCTCCACGGCGAGACTCCCCCTCAGACCTGTCTCCCTGACCACCACCCCACGTTCTTGAGGGGCCCCAGGCACAGCCACTGCCGCTTGTCTGGCATGAAATGCCAGGATGAGCCAGAATGCCTTCAGGAATTCAGTACATATGAATTTACTAAATGTTGTGAGATAATCTTGCCCTCACAAAGCTGACGATATAGTTAAAGGTGTAGTAGACTCAGACACGCACAGGAAATATTCAAATTACACACTAATGAGAGAATGTCATGCTGAATGATGAGTCGAGTGCAGATTAGAATAGTTCATTGACAGGAGGTGTTCCTGGGGAGGTTCAAGGTTGGTCAGAATCATCCCTGGGTATGTCTTAGAAAACTGCCAGAAACTCAGGGAAGCTTCTAGTGTCAAGTACTTTCAAAAGCCTTTATAGCAACTTGAAAGGAATCCGTCCGTTCTTACCGTTGCAGGGCCAACATGGCTAAGGACCCAGTGCTGTACTGGGTGTGTTGTAGAGTGGCAGGGCCAATTAAAGGCCTGCTCCCCCAGTCTCTAACGCTAAGACAAGGGCTCCTGTGGAGGAAGGCATGGGACCTTGAGATCTGGAATGGGGAAACGGGGGAGGCTGAGGTTTGAACTCCCCAATTCCATAGGACCTCTCTTTCTGATGGAGGAAACCCGTCTTCCCACGTGAGAGAAAATGTCTTCCTCTGCATAAACACCTTTCAGTGACTGCACCCGGGATGGTCCCATCACCAGGGGATGCCAGTCTTTGTAGGCCCTACTCCCACCACTCTTAATACCTGCATGTCCCTACCAAGAGTAGATCCCAGCACAGCCCAGACAAGGGGTACAAGACCTGCCCTGAGGTGAGAGAGGGAATCGACCCACCAAAAGTGTAACAAGACCTCACCCATCGGCATTGGCAAGAGTATGGGGAACGTGGGTGTGAATGAATTCTAAAGGTGTTTGACTATGTAGATGCAACTGAAGAGTTGATTGGGCCTCATTTATCCATATGAGTTGACTCTCCTGAGATTCTAGGGTTAATACGTGGCTTGAGCATCTGGGAATGGTATAAATATCGATACTTGGCTAGTTTGGCCAATTGAAACCCGGGCTCAATGGCGGCCTACAGTCGGCAAAGTTGACATACTGGAACTTCCCTGGCAAACTCTGGAGAAGCACGGCCAAGCAGAACATTCTGCAAGGATGAGCAGTTCCTAAAATCTGTGCTGTCCACTATGGTAACTTCTAGCCACTTGTGGCTACTGAGAACTTGAAATGTGGTCAGTGCAACTAGGGAAGCGACTTTTTCATTGTAATAGATTGACATTTAACTAGCCACATGTGGACAGTGGCCACTGCAGCAAATGGTGCAGTGCTGGTGTAAAGAGCCTGAAGGCTCAGGAAATGGCAAGGTGACTTCTTTTGAGCTGAGTCCACTCTCGCTGCATCCCATGGGTTTTGGTACATAGAGCGCTTTCACTGTCATTCACTTCTGAATAATTTTTCCATTTATATTGTCATTATTACTTTATTTATTTTTTATTTAACCCAAAAGTTATCTGGAAAACATTTCTCTTTTTATTTCTATCAGTTTTTATTTTATGCATATAAAGGCCGCAGTGTTAACGCATTACAATTGATAATTGTTCTATCTTCTTTGTGACTTGAACGTAACAGAAAGGACAAAATATATTTGTCCCTTTTAATGTTAGTGATTCTCATCTTTAGTGTTCTTTTGTCTGATGTTAGTATTATAACATCTATTTTCTTTTATTATTTTTCTAGTCTTCTTTAATGCCTATGTTTTCAGCCTTTCTGTGCCCAGTTGTTTAAGCATATGTCTTATAATCAGCATATAGCTTGACTTGGTATTTTGACCTGTTCTGAAAAGCTATTATTTAACATACTTACATTTACCGTGATCATTGATATATTTGGACTTATTTGTAGAATTTTATTTTATGCTTCCATCGTTTCTTATTTTAGTCCTGACCCCAGTTCCGCTTTTAAAAATATTTCCATAGGACTGAGTAACTTACATTCACTAGAATTAAATTTCTTCTAAAGCAAATATATGTCTGTTAGAATCAAAGGCGATGGGCACTTGAGACTGGCGATACTTTACTGTGCTTCTGTGTTCGTCCACTGTCCTCACCCCTCTGGCTCCAGCTTTGTAAACTTTACAGACCATCCCGTTGAATCCTGAAACCTTGACATGCCTTATAGGCAGGTCACATAGGCAAAGTCGTCCTTGGGTTCTCACGGCACCAACTGTTTATGCGACAACCTCTGTTCTTTCATTCCTCAAATAAATCAATTTTATAAGTGAAATTTAACAAAAGCCAAGGCCTTACCCCACTCTTCAGAGCGGCACCTTCTAAGGCAGCAGTTATTGGTTCGTATCTTTTCTACCTGCTAAAAAATACACTTTGAGACATCCTAAGGAACAATAGGATGTGGTGGTTAGTAGTCCAGACCCTGGGCCTATTCTGCCATGGCTGGAATCTCAGCTCTGTCACCTTCCCTGTCGTCCGATAGCTGTAAGATCTCAGTCCAGTAACTGAACTTCTCTAGGCCATGCTTTCCTCATAATAAATACAAGGTCAATTATAATACCACCTGGAGGATTCCTGGGAGGATTGGAAGAGGTAATCGATGTGAAAACACTCAGCACGATCCCCATCACACCGGAAGAACTCGGAAGATGGTAACTGATATTCCTTTGCTTCTTTTCCCTTTGGCTGCGCCATGCGGCATGGGGGACCTTAGTTCCCCAACCAGAGATCAAACCTGTGCCCCCTTGCAAGGGAAGTGTGGAGGCTTAACCACTGGACTGCCAGGGAAGCCCCAATAACTGATATTCTTAACAATGATCTTCGTCCATACCCAGGACTCAACATAAGGCCATTTTCACACAAATCGACATTTTCTTAATCCCTCCCAGAAGGAGAGCTGTGGAACTTCTTGAAGACTCTTGACATCTCTATGAAGAGATGTAATCTACTTCTCCTGCTATTCTTAGCATCCCAAAGCTGACTGAAGATCTATATCCATGAACAGAGGGTCCAGGGTGTAAACAGGTGCTCCATGCACTGGCCTCGTACTGATAACCTCTGCCATCTTTGTACGTTTTGTCTGCAGTTGCTGTATTAAGGAGACCTGGCCTGAACGAAGTATTCAGTCCTGGATCTTTTCATGTCCCAAATTAACTTTAATGAGCAAACAGGGAAAGATCAAGAGGGCTGCGACTGAGACTTAGGGGAAACTTTGAAGCAGAAGCCAGGAAGGGGTAGATGCCCTCTGGAATTGGGCCAGCGTTTGCTTTTGATGACAGCGAACCCTCAGATCTTGTTCATCTGAGCTGAAAACAAGGGGCTCTGGTACCAGAATACCTGAGATTTCACCTTTTACAATGCCTCTGTGTTCCTCATTCAACAAACATGTGTTGAATACCTACTATGAGCAAGAAACTTGCTCTAATGCTTTTATTATATGCTTTCGGTAATACCAAGGTGAATAAGACACTGTCGCAGCCCACAGGCTTTTTTCTTCTAGTAGAGGAACTAAGGTGTACACAAATGGCCACGTTAGGGGCAGGAGTGGGGGACTGTGACATGTAAAACGTACAAAGTTCCATCTGAAGGACGAAGAAGCCGTTGCTTCCACCTTGGGAGGAACCAAGACTGCTGTATGCAGGTAATTAGATGGGAGCTGCCCCTTTAAGAAGAGTGGGATCTGGACCAGTAGAGATGAGCAGTGGTCTTTCAGGTGGAGTACACAGGGTGAGCGCCAGCAGGGCAGTCCAGGGAAGGTTCTGGGAACAGCAAATTGTACCTCCCCTGTTTCTTCTAGCTGTGTTTTCATGGGACAGTTTTCAGCAACTGAGCCTCGGTTTCCCCATGGGGCTACTTCTGTATACTCCTCAGAATAATTGTAAAGATTAAATGGCTTAAAACAGGCAAGTGTGTAGATCGTTATATGTGCCTGAATAATGATAGTAGTGTCCCTCATGCCTGTTTCTGTTTCTCCCCTTCATTGCAGTCCCTAAGCTGGTGAGAAGCAGATTCCCAGGAATTTCTACTGGGACATGGAATTTGGGGGCAAAAAAGGGAGGGATCGGCAGGTCAATACTGAGGGTTAACTGAGGAGGTTTAGGATTGCCACAGGCAGTCCCCAGCAGAGGTAGTTCCTCCCTGTCATCAAAGGGCCCTCGGTCCAGGACTGAACTGTTCCCATCCTGTTACAAACCGCAGGATGGCATGAGCATCTTTTCCAAGTGTCTTCTCACATGTGCATCACCAAAGAGCTCTTCTTTCAAAGACATTTCCTTCACTGCTTTCCCAGTTTTCTGTTTGAAGACATTTCCAGAAAGGAGCTTAACAATTCATCAGCCACTCTGTTCCTAGCAGAGTGGGTCTTCTGGACTCGTCTCAAGTGTCATACACCTCGTTTGGAGCTATATCTTGTCATTTTGAATTTTTGGTATTCAAGTCAACAAATGCTTGAAATAAGATCTTCACTGTAACTCACTCTTTTGTCTCTAAGTTTCAGCAGAGGCTTCAATGGTTAGTAATACAACCGCTGATGTGAAATCCTGCTGTCATTCCAAGGGGAGGTGCTGGAGCCCCTATGCAAGACTTTCTAAGGGAGGCTTGGAGTCACGCTGCTGGCTTTTGTCCATCACGCAGCCCATGTAAGAAGTTGAGGTTGACAAGAGATTGGAAAGTGGTGATTTCTTTACAGAGGATGTCAGTGAGAAATCATAAATTGCTTCCAGCTTGCTCCCTGACATGTTGAGCTCATTCAGCCAAGTAGAGGCTGTGCTATAACCACACTGTGTTAGGAGTCGGGGAGTCACAAAGGTGAATAGGCCCAATACCTGCAACCTAGGAGCTGCTAAGGAGCAGTAACACCTTTAATAACACTCACACCCTGAGAAGCCTGACAGTACCACTCCAAAGCAGTATAGGGATGGGAAAGACATTCCATCGTAGGACCTGGAGTCTCTGTAGCAGGAAATCTGGGTCAGGGCAAATGGCAAGGGTGGGGCAAAGGCATGTAAAACAGACAGAACTGCTTGAGACAATCCAGGTGTACAACAAAGCACAGGAATGCTTGCCGATCAAGATCATACAGGCTGTAACTGTGACAATGGGAATGAAAAATGTGGTATGTTTTAAAGATAAACAGCAAGAAACACATCCTACAGTCCTTTACAGTTCGCAGAGCTTTGGGGGATAACTTACTAAGTTTGACAATCACCGCAACCCATGGGATCAGCAGGGAATGTACTTGTTCGATAAATGAAATAACTGTAGGTCACTGTTCTTATCTTACCCAGTAGTACAGAGCTAGCCAACGATATAACTAGGATCTGACCCTAGGCTTCCTGGTTCCAGGTTATGTTTGTCAGTTGTTTCATGGCATTTCATCCTCTCCCTCCATACAGGTTATGAGCAATTCAGTTCTAGCAGCTATTGCAAATTTTACTTTTGGAATTCTAGGGGTGTGCTGTGAAGATGGTATCGATCGATTCACCCATTCAACAGACAATTACATTTTAATGGGAGGAGATAGATCATAAAAGATAAGCAAGCAATGTATGTATATATGAGATGCTATAAAGTCTAGAGAGAAAAATAAAGCAGAGAAAGGGAATAGGATTCACCAGGCCTGCAAGGGGATGCTATTTCAAATAGGGTCATACGTGAAAACCTGTGCGATAATGGTGACATTTGAGCAGAGACCTAAAAGAAGTGACATGAGCTAGTGAGTCATGCACTGTCTGGGGAAGGCCCCAGTTAAGATGATGGCAGTTATCCAGATCGCAGGTGATGGTGGTGTGGACCAGGGTGAGAGAGGCGAAGACGGTGAGAAGTGGTCAGAGTTTGTGTGGTTTTTGAAGGTAGCGTCAAGAAGACTAAGAGACTGACTAGATGTGTGATACAAGAGAAAGGAAAGCACCTCCCCAAACCCCAATGCCAAGATTTTCAGCCTGAGGCAAGAAAACATGAATTTGCATTCTGTTGAGATGACAAAGGCTTCAGGAAGGAAAGGATTTGGGGGAGAGTTAAGGAGTGTATTGCGGGGCACTTTAAGTTTGAGATGCCTGTTGGACGTTCAAGTGTTGATGGTAATTGGTTATAAGTGTCTGGAGTTCAGGAAGGGGTCAGGACTAGTATATAGAATTGGGAGTTAGCGTAGAGTTCTACTGATTTTTAGTGGAGTGATTGTCAGGAACTGTGAAGGATCTGAGTTTGACCCTATTTAAGGTCAGCTTACCCCAGCCTCACGGATGCTGGCAGAAAACATGAGTTCCTGGGGTCACAGACAAAAGACATTATTACTCTCAGCAATAGCAGTAGCCAGAGTACCTGCCCTTCCCTGCCCTGTTCCCTGAGTCTCAGTTGCCTAAGGCAATGTGGAGAGGGCCAGAGGTGCCTGCATACACACAGTGGGTTGCATGACAGGAAAGGAACCCCAGGCTGAGGGAGCCTGAAGCTTTTGTAACAGGCAGTAGGCACCCCTATCCTTTGCTCTGAGACGGACACTACCTGTATGTTCCAAAGCTGTTTGCTACGCAAAGATCCTTGGAAAGACAGTCCGGAATAAAGCCAGTCGGCTTCTCTGCTCATGAGCTGTTCAGGAGTGCAGGACAATTGTCTCCCCACATGGTGTCACCCCTGAAGCAGCATTGTGGAATTCTTAAGGGGCACTGTTGGCTTTTGCAATGCCTGGGGGTGCTACTGGCATTTCATAGGCAGGAGCCAGGGCTATTCGATATCGTGCAATGTGAGAGACGAGTATCACACAAAGAGAACGATCTCATGTCCCACACCACTTTGAATGTTTTGTCAGGCATTCACTGAAGTGAAAAAAATTATAATTATTGGAATTATTTGAACCTCGACTCTCTTTCCACTTTACAAAATATTCTTTTTAGTATGGCAACATACACTTAATATTTAATCATTTAAATCAAAGGAACATTGTACTTTGCTTTGTTCAGAATATTATCGAAAGTTACCATTTGGGGGAAAAAATACATTGTTAGCAGCAAGACCCATTATTTGAGTAGTCACACCTCATATGACATTACAGTTGCAGCTGAAACAATTATAGTAATTGTAGGGGTGTGTGTGTATTTATATTCAGCCTTTATTTCTTAAGGTCAAATAGGAAGAAATAGACAATTTTGGTGGGGTATTATCTAACTTCTCTTTAGTAAAACTTACTCAACATGAGAAGGTATGATAGAGTCCGATGCTTGCATCACATCCTGTTGAAACGAGGAAGAGGATTGGAAAGTGATCATTGGATTTAGCAGTGTAGAAATCATCAGTGACCTTGAAAAGAACAATTTCAGCGGAGAGGTGGGGACAAGGTCTGTTTGAAGATGGTTCAAAAGAGCATGAGAGGACAGGAATTGAGACACGAGTATAAACAACTTCTTTGAGGAGGTTTCCTGTAAAGGGGAGCAGAGCAAGAGGATCATATGCAAAGCACTTATCCCAGTGCCTAGCACACAGAAAGGGCTCAGAAAATGTTGGCCAAAGAAGGGCTTGATGACCCATGGGAGGTCTACCGAGTAAGGGCTAATGGAAAGAAATGCAGACATAGGGGCTGGTCAGGAAGACCATCCTGGAGCCTTGTGAGTCTTAAAAGGAATGATGGGCCTAGAGGGGTAGGATGGAGATGAGAGGGTGCTGGGGAGAAGATGGGGAGGAGCTGGGGGCAGCTGCCTGCCAAGCCGGGGAGCTTTGGGCGGAGCAGCCAGGGTTGACTAGGGAGCCCTGGAGACAGCGGACAGAAGACCTTGAATGCCAGACTGTGGCATTTATTTTGGGCCTGATGAACCAGTAGGGAGCCAGAGATCCCGAACAGTCAGGGGCGTAGTGGGAATCTAGCACTGACTGTATTTCTCAGACTGTGAGCTATGCTTCTATTCCAAGTGTTGAAGTTGGGCAGGTTACAACTCATGCTGCCTGCCGCCAATCTAATGAAAGGCACATATTTTTATGCTAATCCAACCTTCAGTTTCCTTCCTGAGTTAGGGCCATCCTGGGAATACAATTCTTGGGATAAAGATTAATGGGGAATAGAAACTCACCAGGGATCTAAGGAGGGGTGGGAAGAAGGGGTCCTCCTGAATGAGTGCATTTGATGCTGGCTTTAAAACAGCCTGTGTCTGCAGAAAGCCAGGCACTACTGTCAGCTGCCTGTTAGCAGCAGGCTCTGGGTTCTCAGGCAGGGGCCTAATATATGCTTTAACAATGCCTCTTCATTTCAGTGAATCAGGGCGAGAAAACTGCTAGCCGGCTGGGTATTTTAGAGGTAGGATTATTCATCTTATCACGTATGGTATTGAGATTCTGACCAGACATGGCTGGCACAGTCCAGTTTCCCAGGGAATGAGTGGTGACGGTCAGTCCAAGAGGCATGTGGTCCAGGGGCAAGCACCAGGCTTTGGTCCCAGCTGAACCTGGGTTTGAATCCCAGTCTTTCACCTCCTGCCTATGTGACCTCTGACAAGTCCTTAAACCTCAAATACTTTATCTGTCAAATAGGGTGAAGCTTATTGTAAGGATCTGCTACCCACAGAGCGTGTTGCATAAGAAGGGTTATGCCATTAGTTTATGTTTCAATGCCATCCAGTTGTGAGGAGTCAATAAATGATGGGGTAAATGGAGAACCACGGGAGAGAAGCGCCAGTACTTTTTGGCCAGAACGTGACAGTTCCACCTAGTTAAACCCCACTTAGCCCCAGATTATAGTCCCCTCTTTGGTAATCCTACTTTGTTTCCATGGTCCAAGTTGCAAGGAAAGCTCTCACAGGAGATTGCAGTCATTGCGGAATTCTTTAGATTGTTAGATTATTAGGTAATGACTCAATATCCTTTTTCATCCTGGGGCTTTTCACATAGAGAGATTAGGCGGGTGCATAGCCAGAGGGAAAGAGCAGGCAAAGAAAGTGCTTGTAAACCAGTGACTATGGGCTCCATCAGCAGCTTGGCGATATATAGAATTCTATAGAACTATAGCTTTCTCTTAGATCATCAAGTGCTGGCTGGCATGATGGAGACACAGATGTGTTTTCATGGGTGTTAGGGCCTTGCTTGCCCCATTTCACCACGGAAAAGTTGCAATGTCAGCTACATACAGGAATCCTTAGAAATTCAGCATGGCCTGTGAGGGAGGTGGTCCGACCTCTACCTGGAAGGGAGTTTGAATCATTCTTGAAGTGGGACTCTGAGAGCTGTCATGGGAATGCGGGGCCAGGGCTGCCCTGAGCCTGAATGGAGAATGATGGAGAGACAGCCACCGGTGGGGCTGCGGTCTGAGGGGCCTTTGCTAATCTGCTCCCCTAATTCACCCCTCCTGTTTCCCTGATCCCCCCACCAGACAAGACATCTGAATTCTGCCATTTTATGGGGACTCAGATTTGGGGTCTGGTGTCCTCCTGCCTGAGCTTAAACCTTAACTCTAACACTTATCACCTGCATCAACCTGGGTTAATTAGCCTTTCTAAGCATCAGTTTCCTCTTTCTCAAAATGAGGATAAAATTAGCATTATTGCAACATAAATTAGGATTTTTTGGTGAAGATTAAATGAGAAAAAACTATGAAGCCTAATTCAGTGTCTGTTACAGAATAATTGTCAATAATTGTTAGCAAGGACATGTGAGAAGGTTACACTGTTGAATGACAATACTTTTAGGAAATGCTTTCACAGCATTACCACCTTCAGTTTTCCCATCTAAGAAGAATTATCACTCTTTTTAATGAGGTGATTGAGGTTCAGAGCAGCCATTTGACGTTCCAAATTAACGTCCTAAGAAAAATTAGGAATTCGACTGAGTGGTGCAAATTCAGAGGCCAATTTTATTTCCTGACAATATGCTGCCGGCATGAATGCTTAGAGAGAAGGGGACAGGGCAATATTAGCTGGGAGAGGGAGGGAACACAGAAAGGAAAAATGAAAGAGTGCTCAAATCCACACTTTTACACATGGAGTTAGGTGTTAAAGAGTGGAATCTCTGACAATAATGTCCATACTTATACTTGACTCACTTGTGGAAGATTATAGATCGGAAACCTCAAGTATCCAGAATACAGAGAAGGTCCAAGAGAAAAGAGCCCCCTTAAACACTTCAGCTGGAATCAACGTTCTAAAGTTCAAGCAGTGGCAATCACGCAGAGAGGACCTGGAAACCTCACTCAGCGCCAACTCGCTCTTCTTTTATATGCAATGTTAATAAGTGTATCTTCCTGATTCATTTATTAGGTCATAAGTTAGAAACAGTATGTTAATTGAAGAGAAAATTGACATATTGACAGCAAAGAAGAACTAGCTGGTAGCCTAAGAGAAGAAACTCTGACAAGCATAACAAAACTTAAACGATCTTGCCAGTTTGGGGTTAAGTGTAGATAATCACAGCGCTCCCTCTGTATCCCCCCCACCTCATGGTGTTCCTTCCTATATGATGGTACAACAAGATAACTAACTGAGCCATAAAAAATAAAACTTCAGTTGTTTTCACTATCCCTTATTAAAGGCAGCAGAGAAGTTTCAACATGTTTTAGCCATATTCATGTCTAAAATTATTTTAAAAACTGAAACTAAACGCCGAATTTAATTCCAGTTTCCTAGACAACTTGATGGCAAATAAACAGGTTTTATTGTCACTAAAAAGTAATTCATTTGCATAAATGAATTAGAAAATGAGCTTTTCTTGAACAGCTAGTCCAAGGACTTCCTTTGTTTGGCAACATAGCAGAAGGGTTTAATCCCCACATCCCACTTCCCAGCCGGGAAGATCCCACATGCCAGGGAGCAACTAAGCTCGTGCGCCACAACCACTGAGCCTCCATTCTAGAGCCCGCAAGTCATAGCTACGGACCCCACATGCCACAACTACTGAGCCCACGTGCCTATAGCCCGTGCCCCACAACAAGAGAAGCTACCGCAGTGAGAAGCCCGCGCACCGCAATGAAGAGTAGCCCCCGCTCGACACGATTAGACAAAATCCACACGCAGCAACGAAGAACCAATGCAGCCAAAAATAAATAAATTAATTAAAAAAAAAAGAAACTAAGCATGGTGTTAGAGGGTGGGGATAAAAGAGAAATAAAAAGATGGATGAAATCTAGTCCCTGCCCTGGAGAAGGCTGGGAGAGCAAATAACATCTGTGCATTGTGACCTTGACGGGGCAAGAAGCCTCTGACCCCAGAGTGAGTAACTGCCTGGGGGCTGAGGTCAGGAATGCAGTGGAGGCTGCAGCGGGCAGGTGACTTTGACCTGATTTGGAATGTGTCAGGGTATGGGCTCTGTTTTGAATCCCAACTCTGCTGCTTGCAAGTTGCATGCCTTTGAACAAGTTACTTAATTCTCGAAACTTCCATTTCAGACTTCCGTGGTGGTGCAGTGGTTGAGAATCTGCCTGCCAATGCAGGGGACGCGGGTTCGAGCCCTGGTCTGGGAAGATCCCACATACCGTGGAGCAACTAGGCCCGTGAGCCACAAGTACTGAGCCTGCGCGTCTGGAGCCTGTGCTCCGCAACAAGAGAGGCCACGATAGTGAGAGGCCCGCGCACCGTGATGAAGAGTGGCTCCCGCTCGCCGCAACTGGAGAAAGCCCTCGCACAGAAACAAAGACCCAACGCAGCCAAAAATAAAATATAAATTAATTAATTAATTAAAAAAAAAAAACTTCCATTTCTTATACTGTAAAATGATATTTTTTCTTTTTTTGCCTTAAAACCACTTGCCTTTCTTTTTTCCTATAGAACACCCCCTCCTTTTCTTTTCACTAGCTCCCCTCCCTCTCCAAGGAAGGTGGGCCTGCGTGCCCTCCACAGGCAAGGAGTAAAACAACAGCAAAGCAGGCTGAGCCCCGCAGTGATTCCCTCGCTGGTGGTGGGTTTAGGGGTGGGCGTGAAATGCAAGCCCAGGCAGGGAGATGCGAGGGGAAGCCTGCTCTGGTTCTTCTGGTAAAGTGCTCCCCCATCATAAAGGAATATTTTATGTATATGATAGAGCTGTCTTTTCTGCCTCTGGACAATCTATGAGGATATGGCATCTTTAAGTGTGACAGCATCTTGAAACGATTACGGTCGCTCATCTGAGGACAAGGCCAATGAGAATGGCAGAGAGAAAAACTAGAAATAAACTGGACCCTTGACGATTTCATTCAGTCACTGTATTAACCAGCTCTGGAGGTACACTACCTCTGGAGTTCTTGTTAAGTGAGAGAATAAATTCCTTACTGCTTAGGCCAGCATCATCAGGGTTTTCTATGATTTACAGGCAAAAACATATTACATGATTTATTACCTTATAGATTTGAGGGAGATAAATGAGGAAATTCCTATAAAGTGTTTAGCACTGTAAAATGTTAACAATTATCATTAACAGAACACTTTATTATGAAATTATATAGTGCTTTCTTCTTTGTTAATATGTGTCATATTTCTCCAAATATATATGACAACATTTTGGCCAGAATCAAAGGTTTTGCATTTTGGGTGCTGAACTCAGTTGCCAAACACAACCCATGGTAGAGGTTTAATGTCAGTTTCATAATTTATCTCTCTGCCAATCTGTCTGTGTGTCATCTATCTATCTATCTAGTCCTCTAAATGTAACCCAATGGACAATATAATCCAGACGCCCTTGTTAGTTGGATGGAGATCCTGTCCTCAGGATGTTTTATTTTGCCACTCAGCAGTAAATTCCACAAGAATCCAAGTAGTCTGAAAAAGGGGAACACGGCAGACCTTTCTAAAACTGGAAGGTTCCAGAATCACAGACTATCAGGGCTGGAAAGGACCTGGGAATCACCTTGTCCATCTTCTTCATTTTACAGCTGAGACCCAGAGACTTCCTTATGGTTATACAGCTAGAGGCCAGGTCAGAACTGGAACCCAGCCTCCAGACTCTGACCCATTCCCCTTCCATAACATGTCATTACTTTCTCAACTTTCTCCAGAGTCAGCTTCTCTTACAAGCTGAATAAGGGGGAAGCCCTCTCCTCGGAGGCTGTTTGGGCTGCCAGTAATCCGTGGGATCCATGGGAATCTGTGCGTCCACTTCCTACCAAGGTCGTTCTGCAGAGTTGTTGCCAGGGACCAGGTGTCCTGGCGTGAGATCTGAGACTCGGCATCCTTTGCTGTCTGCAAACATCAGCCCCTCATCCCCAAGGGGTCACTGAGGGCCAGAAGTTGGGAAGAGGCCTCTCCCTGTCCATGCACTGGTCAGATCCTAGCATGGAGGGCTGGTAACAAGGGCAGTGCAAAGAACACAGCACCTATAGGCTGGGCAGCCATCCATGCTGGGGTGAGATTTAGGAGCCCTTGAAAGACCTTTCTTCCAGTCTGTCCCAATCTGGCTCTGCACATGGCCTACCCTCACCCTCACACCCCCCATCACCCACACAACATGCACATTCACAGCTTTGTTCATGCCCTTTTGCACAGGTGAATGCTCCTACTTAATCTCAGTTGCCCCCAGCCCCAACTTGTTGGCCAGTTCAATTTCAGTGCAAATGGCTACTTCTCCCTCAGAATTAACCAAACCCTTCTCGATGTTCCCACCATACTTAGTTTACTTCATCATCATGAAGTTTAATTCAGCATGGCTTTAGTTGAATCTTTGCTACTAGATCAGCGCTTCTCAAACTTTATATGCATACAAATCACCTGGAGATCTTAGTGAAATGCAGATTCAGAATCAGTAGGTCTGGCCTAGGGCCTCGGAATCTACATTTCTAACGAGCTCCGCGGTGATGCTGACACTGGTGGCCTATGGACCACACTTGCAGTGGCAAGGTCCTGCCTCTGAGTTCCCTGAAGGCAGGTGCCATGTCTTATTCATCTTTGTAATACCGGCTTTTAGTGTAGTGTCTGGCTGATCATAGCTGGTTAATACATTTGTTGAAGTGAAATGGGTTAAGGCACTGGTGTTTCTGGGGTGTTTCCCTTAAATGTAAGTGTGTGATCTGGGCAGTATTAGAGTATTGTTGTAGCTGAGATGGTGGCAAGTAGGGTGGGGCAGGGCTTGGGGCTCGCAGCAAGGCAGGATAAATCCTGAGTAGGACCAAGACCTCAGCTTTACAGATGCAGAAACTCATGTTTATCAGTCTGTTTAGGTTCCGAAGGACTGACCGATGCTTATAAACCAGAAGCCCCGTGTATTCATTAACATTAAAGGATATGTCTCTGCAGTGACTGAATTACTTGTGCCTGCTTATGAGATGCTCCCCGCCCCCACCCATCCACGCTCCGCCCCCCACCCTGCCCCTCACCTGAGATCAAAGTAGCAAGGGATAGCTTAGCTCAGAACATTGACTCAGAACATAGATAACTAAATGTACTCGCGGGGAAAATAAAGCAGGTAAAGGAAAAGCTTGACAAGTTGCCCCTTCTCCAAAAGGATTTCATTTCCGTAATACTTATTTCCTCCCCAGTACAGTCTTTCTCCTTGGTTAGCACTGGATGAAGACGATAAATTCTTGCTTCTAACTATATGTGTTTCTGGCTCCGTATTGACCAGCCACTCCCCTTCAGCCAACACATCCTTCTACCACGAAGCCCAGCCTCAAAATAACTGATTTTATTCTTGCTTTTTCCAGCTGCATTCCAGTCTTGAGGGTACATTCAAGTGACCATTTTAATGGTGGACATGTGTGTGGTGTCCAGTACCTCTTAGGGTGGGGTGCTCCTGCAGGGACAATTCTGCTTGTTTGATGCTGACTCTCCTCGTCCCCCAATTCTGGGGATGCCTCCTTTGGCCTCTCCTCTTGACAAGACCGCGAGGGGGTGGGCAGGGTGGGACAGACCAAGATCCAGCTCGCGGGCTGGCCCGAGTGCTGTGCTCTCCTGTGGCCTGGGGGCCGTCAGCCGAGGGGGCTGATTGGGAAAGAGGGCTCACAGCCTTCGTCCACTTACCTCCCCTTTTGCCTGAGGGTGGGCTGGAGTTCTCTCGTACTTCTTGACAGCTGGTGACTGAGTATCTCAGCATATACTTTGTCACTGACGCACCGCTCACCATGTGACACCCTGTGAGTCACTTGTCTCTGAGCTTCGGTTTCTTCTTCTGTGAAAAGAGGGATTTGGAGGAAATAGACCCAGTGGTCTCATCCAGCCCTAAGATTAACAACTTAAAGTGCTTTATATTGATAACCTGCTTTAGATGCACTATTCATGGAGTCCTCACGATTACAATTCCACACTTACCTGTGAGGAGGATGAATGTTAGGAAGGTAAGTACCTTGTCTTAGAACACCCACCTAGCAATTGGCCAAACACACATTTTCTTAATCACCAACGGGTACTATCTCCTGGGCCTGGACATGAGGACTTTTTACTTCTCTCCCACCTTGAGAGAGAAAGCACAGGCCTCTGGCTCCCTTGTTTCCTCCTTTCCTCCCCTCTCCTTTCCAGGGTCTGGTCTGCGTTCACCCTCTTTGTCTTCTTTCTGCGGAATTCTCCACGTTCTCCCTCAGCCTTCTCCATCTCTCTTTCTCTCCTCCACCCTCCCTTTCTTCTCCCTTCCCTCTCCATCCCCCTCTTAGCCACCTCCCTCCCCCTCCCTCCGTTTCCTCCTGCATGCCAGCCTTTCTTGGGAAATCCTTTTCGGTTCCGCTTTTACAAAGATGTTGCCCCACACTCCTGTGTGAGTCTGTGGGTCAGTGGGGGCAGGAAGATAGCTTCCAGGTGAGACCTGATGACCAGGGTGGTGCTTTCCAGTCGAATGCAATGGTCTCCAAACATCAGGTGAAAGATGCCCTTGCACTGGGATCACCAGTGGTGGGAGAGGGGGGGATGATACAAACTGCAGATTCCTGGGCCCCAACCCAGAGCCTTTATTTAGTAGGGTCACACAAAACTTAGTACTCTGTATTTTAGAACAGCTCTCCTGAGATGAATCTGATGTGCAGCAAGACGCATACTTTACTGTTGAGACAAGTGCCCATCAGACCCTGTCCCTGAGGGTAAGCCAGTGCGTGGCCAAGTGTCCACCACAGTACCAGGAGTGCTGCCTCCGGAGGAGGCCTTACTTGCAGGTCACAGAGCGTCAGGTAGTGAGTTTGGCAGCTGCTCCTCCCCCGTCCTAGCTGGATGCCCCATCGGTGCCATGTGTGGCTGAATAGAAGGGAGCTCCTTGCTTCCACCACATTGGGGTAAGCTCAGTCTCCTGATTTGCATTTCATCTATTTTGGGCTACAAGTCCCTAAACCAGAGGTATGCTTATCCCTTTCATCCTTTTAGATAACACTTCCCTCTCTCCTATAGTTGTCACCCTGGTTATTGACTGGAGAAGAGTAAGAGGAAAGCAATTTTCATTCAAGTCCCTGTAATAGAACATGAATTTCCTAATTACTTTCTTTCCAAATTAAATTAGTTTTCTAATTAAATACCAGGACATTCCCCCTGAGATCTCTGGGTTCTGACAGCTCCATATGTAGAATTTGGAAGTGCCTCTGAGGCCATCTAGTCTGCCTCTCACTAAAGAACCCTCACTGCCTATTGCTAAAAATACATTTATTGAAGACCAGTGTTTTGGAAGATGAGCTCTGTGCTGCATCACCAAGCTCTTTGCTGGGATCACACTCTGCCTTTGGTTTACACCATGTGCTCTCAAAGCGGGCATTATGACCCCCAAGGAAGTACAAATTTGTGATTTTAGATATTACAATGATGTGTGGCTTTCCAAAGGGCTATAGGACATAAAACAGATAGACAGTATATTTCGTTATTAAATTTTCATGCGGCGGGGGGGATGAGATAAGGGAACATATGTTGAAAAGCTTCCTTAAGGAGGACAAAAAAGAAAAAAGGGTTGAAAAACACTAGTTTACGCAAAAGGGGTCTATGTCTCTGGGAAGTTATAATTATGCCAAGTCATCCACACCCTTTCCTTCGGCCTCTTCTGTGTTTAATTGAGGAGAAAGGTGTCAAGATAAACTTTGAACACACCTATGTTAGTCTCTCCAGCTGTTCTTTGGGAATGATCCAATTTGCCCTGCCTTCGACAGCTGGGGTGAATTCTCCCTTCTAATTGCATAGCTCTGGTCATTTGTCCCACTCATTTGGTATTTCACTCTTAGCATTAGTGACTTGCATCATTTGTATGTATCTGTTCTGTCTTTATAACTATAACATAAGCATTTTATGGTGGAGCTCACGTGTTTATGTGTTCATGTATTCATTCATCCAACAAACATCCATTGAGCACCTCCAGGCATAGGGCTAGATTCTAAAGAGACAAGACAGGACATGGTTTCCTACTTCAAAGACTTCCCAGTAAACAAGACTGGTGAAACAGGGTGGCAATTGTACCGATAGAGATGACTAGAAGTTGCATGGAGAGATATCCTTCCCAGTTGAGAGGAGGCAGTGCTTGAGCTAAGCCTTGAAGGAAAGGCAGAGTTTCTCAGATAGAGAAAAAATGTGTAATAGGAAGCCCATTTCAGACCGAGCTGGAAGCTTCTGATATGCCTGGAGAGAATGTGGGAAGGGAGTGGAAATGAGGCCAGGGCAAAACACGAGGGGACTTGAAGTTCATTCTAAGGACGTGGATTTTATCCACAAGTCAAGGGGATGCCACTAGAGAATTCAGATTGGCCAGTGGCATGATTATATCTTCATTCCCAAGATTAGGTCTTCATTCACTGTGGTTGCAATGTGCATAGGAATCAATGAAGACTGGAACCTCATTAAGAGATATTGCAACAATGCAGGGTTGGTGATGCCTGAACAAGGGCGGTGGGTAGGGATGGAGTGAAAGGAACTGACCAGAAAAGTTACTTAGGAAGGAGAATCTGAGAACTTGTTGATTAATGGGCTGTGAGGTTGAGTGAAAATTAGTACCACCACTTTGATGGGACATTTATCAGTATCTATTACAACTGAAAAAGGGAATACTTTTTCTGTTTCTGAAACTGAAAACAAGAAAAATCTCAAATAAACAATCTAACCTTACACATAAAGCAACTAGAAAGAGAACAAAGAAAAGCCAAAGTTAGTAGAAGAAAAGAAATCATAAAGGTCACAGCAGAAATAAATGAAATAGAAAAAGAAGAAAACAATAGCAAAGATGAATAAAATTAAAAGTTGGTTCTTAGAGAAGATAAACAAAATTGATAAACCTTTAGCCAGACTCATTAACAAAAAAAGGGAGAGGCCTCAAATCAATAAAATTAGAAATGAAAAAGGAGAAGTTACAACAGACACCACAGAAATACAAAGCATCCTAAGAGACTACTACAAGCAACTTCCTGGTTCAGTCTTGGTACAACTTTCCAAGACTGAACCAGGAAGAATTAGAAAATATAAACAGACCAATCACAAGCACTGAATTTGAGACTGTGATTAAAAATCTTCCAACAAACAAAAGTCCAGTATCAGATGGCTTCACAGGCGAATTCTATCAAACATTTAGAGAGGAGCTAACACCCATCATTCTCAAAGTCTTCCAAAAACTTGCAGAGGGAGGAACACTCCCAAACTCATTCTATGAGGCCACCATCACCCTGATAGCAAAACCAGACAAAGATATCACAAAAAAAGAAAATTACAGACCAATACCACTGATGAACATAGACACAGCAATCCTCAACAAAATATTAGCAAAGAGAATCCAACAACACATTAAAAGGATCACACACCATGATCAAGTGAGATTTATCCCAGGGATGCAAGCATTCCTCAATATACACAAATCAATCAATGTGATACACCATATTAACAAATTAAAGAATAAAAGCCATGTGATCATGTCCACAGATGCAGAATAGCTTTTAACAAAATTTAACACCAATTTATGATAAAAACTCTCCAGAAAGTGGGCATAGAGGGAACCTACCTCAACATAATAAAGGCCATAAATGACAAACCCACAGCAAATATCATTCTCAATGGTGAAAAACTGAAAGCATTTCCTCTAAGATCAGGAATAAGACAAGGATATCCACTCTTGCCACTATTATTCAACATAGTTCTGGAAGTCCTAGCCATGGCAATCAGAGAAGAAAAAGAAATAAAAGGAATACAAGTTGGAAAAGAAAAGTAAAACTGTCACTGTTTGCAGATTACATGACACTATATGTAAAAAATCCTAAACATGCCACCAGAAAACTACTAGAACTAATCCATGAATCTGGAAAATTTGCAGGATACAACATTGATGCACAGAAATCTCTTGAATTCCTATTCACTAACATTGAAAGATCAGAAAGAAAAATTAAGGAACCAATCCCATTTACCATTGCAACAAAAAGAATAAAACACCTAGGAATAAATCTACCTAAGGAGGCAAAAGACCTGTATTCAGAAAACTATAAAACACTGGTGAATGAAATCAAAGATGACACAAACTGATGGAGAGGTATACCATGTTCCTGGATTGGAAGAATCAATATTGTGAAAATGACTAAACTACCCAAAGCAATTTACATGTTCAATGTAATCCGTATCAAATTACCACTGGCATTTTTCAAAGAATTAGAACAAAAAATTTTACAATTTGTATGGAAACAAAAAAGACCCCAACTAGCGAAAGCAATCTTGAGAAAGAAAAATGGAGCCAAAGGAATCAGGTTCCCTGACTTCAGACTATTCTAGAAAGCTACAATAATCAAGACAGTATGGTACTGGCACAAAAATGGAAATATAGATCAATGGTACAGGATAGAAAGCCTAGAGATAAACCCATGCACCTATGGTCACTTAATCTATGACAAAGGAGGCATGAATATACCATGGAGAAAAGACAGCCCCTTCAATAAGTGGTGCTGCGAAAACTGGATAGCTGCATGCAAAAGAATGAAATTAGAACACTCTCTAACACCATACACAAAAATAAACTCAAAATGGATTAAAGACCTAAATGTAAGACCAGACACTGTAAAACTTTTAGAGGAAAACATAGGAAAAACACTCTGACATAAATGACAGCAAGATCTTTTATAACCTACCTCCTAGAGTAACGGAAATAAAAACAAAAATAAGCAAATGGGACCTAATGAAACTTACAAGCTTTTGCACAGCAAAGGAAACCATAAACAAGATGAAAAGATAACCCTCAGAATGGAAGAAAAGATTTGCAAATGAAACAATGGACAAAGGATTAATCTCCAAAATATACAAACAGCTCATGCAGCTCAATATCAAAAAACAAACAGCCCAATCCTAAAATGGGTGGAAGGCCAAAATAGACATTTCACCAAAGAAGACATACAGATGGCCAAGAGGCACATGAAAAGATGCTCAACATCACTAATCATTAGAGAAGTGCAAATCAAAACCACAGTGAGGTATCACCTCACACCAGTCAGGATGGCCATCATCACACTAAATGCCGAGAGGGTGTGGAGAAAAGGGAACCTTCTTGCACTGTTGGTGGGAATGTAAATTGATACAGCTACTGTGGAGAACAGTAGGGAGGTTGCTAAAAAAACTAAAAATAGAACTACCATATGACCCAAAATCCCACTACTTGGCATATACCCAGAGAAAATCATAATTCAAAAAGTCACATGTACCCCGATGTTCATTGCAGCACTATTTACAGTACCTGGGTCATGGAAGCAACTCAAATGCCCATCGATAAACAAATGGATAAGGAAGATGTAGTCCATATATACAATGGACTATTACTCAGCCATAAAAGGAAAGGAAATTGGGTCATTTGTAGAGATGTGGATGGATACTGTCTTATAGAGTGAAGTAAGCCAGAAAGAGAAAAACATATATCGTATATTAATGCATATATGTGGAATCTAGAAAAATGGTACAGATGAACCTATTTGCAGTGCAGGAATAGAAATGTAGACGTAGAGAATGGACGTGTGGACACAGCGTAGGGGAAGGAGAGGGTGGGATGAATTGGGACATTAGGTTTGACATAAATACAGTACCATGTGTAAAATAGATAGCTAGTGGGAAAATGCTGCATAGCACAGGGAGCTCAGCTCAGTGCGCTGTGATGACCTAGATGGGTGGGATGGGAGGGGAGGGAGGTCCAAAAGGGAAGGGATATATATATATGTGGCTGATATAGTTCATTGTACAGCAGAAACTAACACAACATTATAAAGCAATTATACTCCAATACAAAATCCAATGGCTTGTTTATTCTGCATATTTTTCTTTCTAATCCTCACTACTATTCTATGAAGTAGACTTATAGATGATAACCTAAAACTCCAAAGTCTTAACAAAGTGGCTTAATGTAGGTAGACATTTAGCCATGTCACATAATGCTATAGCTGCGAGTCAAAGGGAATGGAATTCTGTGCGGGTAGAGTTCAAGTATTGGGATCTTGCAAAAGAATGTCTTTATGCGACCCATTCTGCTTTTCTCCCTGCTGCCCCCAGGATGTGGAGAATCTAAGCTTCCCTACTTGTGGTCACGGCTAAAATATTTATGCTTCGAACAGAGTGAGGCTGGGACAAGGATTCTAGAGAGCCATTATCCTTCTAGTTTCCCCCTTGCTTCTAGTTCCTCGGAAAACAAGATGTAACCCTTTTCCTTTGGTTCTGGCGTTATTCTTCCGTGTTAATTTTCTTGTTCAAAAGTTAAGGTGTAGCAGGGGTAAATTGTTGTCTGGCTGTTAAGAGCCTCTACTCTCTGGTTTTGGGGATCTGTGAGCATTCTGACGATTGCAAAGGAGGGAGGTACTACCCAGTGTTATTTACAGGGGGCTCAGCAGTGTCTCAGGATGCAGGCTGGCATGCATGTGCTGAACGTCCAGTGTGTGAGCAGCGGGCAGCTCTCCACGGGAGGCTTACACCTTGCACCAGTGGGATGATCAGGTAATGATGCTGTCCACAGGAGATGAGCCATGGTCCCCGGGGTGGAAATAAAATATTCCCCAGACAGTAGTTCAGCTTCTGTGCTTCTCCTTGCTCCTGGTGACTGTGGAGCTCTGCACTTTCCCCTGGAGGTTCTTCTCTGTTTCTGGTTGTCACCTCTGGGTCCCATCACCCTGTTTCTTACCCACACCTTGGGTACCTTTTCAGGCCTTGCCCAGCCTTGCAGCTCCTCCTTCCTGTGGCCTCGTTCGAACTCCTCTAGTGCCTTGAGTTTGGGGTGGCAGGGAGTCTGGTTTTCCTCTATATTCGTTCCTAGTGATTTGACAAAACTCTGTTTTCTACTTCATGCAGGCCTCCTCTTCTTCGTATTAAATGCATATTTTCGATTTATTTTAACCTAAAAATTGACATTTTTTTTGGTACTACAATCTGACCTCATCTTGAGGCAATGCCTTTCACTAATGGGAGAAAAGTTATATACAAGGGCAGAAAAGAACAGACAAAATATTACTATTTTAAGGTATTTTCTCTCTACAAAGGTAGAAGTTGAAGAGATACCTCAGCCACTTTTTGACAGATCTGTCTTGCTTCTGAGTACTTTTGAGATCAGATACTGATGAGCTCATCTCTTGTAGTAAATTAATGCCTCAATATATTATTGTGTCTCACAATGTGTACCTTTGAGGTAAAATAATAAATAGCAGCAGGGACCTTCAAAGCCACAAAGGATCATTACTGAGGCCTGATAGAATGGTGGAATGGGCAGGGCTGCTGTTTGGGTGATAAGGAACTTTCTGCATTCCTCATATCACAGTAGGTATGAGCACTCTGACAGTAATCCTAATGACGCTGGAATGTAAAATCAACTGAAGATAAATCTGGGAAAAAAAGAAAAATAAAAAACCCAAACAGAATTCTGGAGAGAATGGTGTAATTTTTACCACCATCCACCAGAGGGCACCATCTTTGCATGAGCTAGGAAGGGGCCCTTGCTCTCCATTTGTGCTGAGGTATCAATTTTAAAAGAAATGAGGGAAGGATGAAGAGGAAGGTAGAAAAATACGTAAGCTAGTGTTTTCCCAGCATCTAGTAAGCATAATGAAGGTCTGTTTGTTTCCTATTAAACTTAGATGTGTGGACATGAATAAGCATAAAATTCAGCTGATAGATATAGAGTATATATGTACAGATCTATATACACAGATACATAGATGGATATATAGATATATAGATACAGATAGCTGTATATACATAAATATATAGATATATATGTTTGTGTGTCTCAAAAACACAGCAGTGTCAAAACGCTTGAGCTAAAATGGCTGTTTTTTAGCAACTCTATAAAAGTCATCAAAATGCTCATTTAGCTCATCACATAGGCATACAGTAAAGAGTTGGTGAATGAGTAAATAAAGCATCTAGTACAGGTGTAACATGGATGAAATGTCAATTTAATTCTGATCTGGGTTTTGAGGGATACGCAGGAGTTTGTTAGAGGAGTTCAGGGGAGGCACTCTGGGGTCATACGTTCCTGTACTCATAAGCCCAGCAGTGCAGTTCCAGAATTTTATGGCCCAATGGTACCAGAGAAAACTCTTGAGCTCCTGCCCCCTAGGAAGGATGGCTAAGGAAGAGCCACACAAATTGTTTTATGGAAAGTTCGTTAATTTGCATTTCAGGTGAAAGGTAGAAGATTATTAATGGGCTCTTCCAATGGAGCGAGGTGCCAACCACAAAATGCTGGCAATTGCTGTGTTATAATCAATATTCAATATATTATGGTACATATATATAAACTAATTGTTAAGCTTTTAAACTTGGCATATAGAATTACTTTTAAATGTAATTTTATTTTAAATTGCTTTCACTTTTTCCTCATTTTTCAATAAAATCATACATTTGATAAATCAAATTTTCCTAAACAGATACCACTTCCATATTTTGTTAACTAAAATTCCTTAGGCATTTCATATTATGGGCTGAAAATATGATTTTAAAAAATACTTTACATACCTAACAAGGCAGATTTACAAACCTAAGAACTTTCTCCTAAGGACTTAAAAAGGCTCTTGTAAATTTAATGTCAGATTTTAAAATGCAAAACAAAATTTAAGCATTTTACTGTGCAAAAAACAACATACACAAAATAGCACACATTTTCTTAAAAGTACAATATATTTGCATGTGTGTCTTGATGTTTCATGTGTTCCAAGATGAGTCTGTAGCCTACCATGTTTCTTCAATCATCAATTACCTCATTCATTAATCAGGGTAACACACACACATGCACACATCTTTCCTTAGATTATCACTTCCTTTGGAAAAGAGATTATAACCTGGGCAAAGGAAATTCTTTTAGTTCTCTTCCTAGAAGAGTGGTGTATACAGCACTGATATATACCCACATTCCTTAAGACACTATGCTTTTTATTTTTTTTAACATTGTTATTGGAGTATAATTGCTTTACAATGGTGTGTTAGATTCTGCTTTATAACAAAGTGAATCAGTTATACATATACATATATTCCCATATCTCCTCCCTCTTGCATGCCCCTCCCACCCTTCCCATCCCACCCTCCCTATCCCAACCCTCTTGGTGGTCACAAAGCACTGAGCTGATCTACCTGTGCTATGTGGCTGCTTCCCACTAACTAGCTATTTTACATTTGGTAGTGTGTATATGCCCATGCCGTTCTCTTACTATTCCCCAGCTTACCCTTCCCCCTTCTCGTGTCCTCAAGTCCCTTCTCTACATCTGCATCTTTATTCCTGTCCTGCCCCTAGGTTCTTCAGAACATTTTTTTTTTTTAGATTCCATATATATGTATTAACATATGGTATTTGCTTTTCTCTTTCTGACTTACTTCACTCTGTATGACAGACTCTAGGTCCATCCACCTCACTACAAATAACTCAATTTTGTTTCTTTTTATGGCTGAGTAATATTCCTTTGTATATATGTGCCACGTCTTCTTTACCCATTCATCTGTTGATGGACACTTAGGTTGCTTCCGTGCCCTGGGTATTGTAAATAGAGCTACAGTGAACATTGTGGTACCTGAAACTTTTTGAAATATGGTTTTCTCAGGGTATACGCCCAGTAGTGGGATTGCTGGGTCATATGGTAGTTCTATTTTTAGTTTCTTAAGGAACTTCCATACTGTTCTCCATAGTGGCTGTATCAATTTACATTCCCACCAACAGTGCAAGAGGGTTTCCTTTTCTCCACAGCCTCTCCAGCATTTATTGTTTGTAGATTTTTGTTGATGGCCATTCTGACAGGTAGTTTTGATTTGCATTTCTCTAATGATTAGTGATGTTGAGCATCCTTTCATGTGTTTGTTGGCAATCTGTATATCTGTATATTTTGGAAATTAATCCTTTGTCAGTTGCTTCATTTGCAAATACTTTCTCCCATTCAAAGGGTTGTCTTTTTATCTTGTTTATGGTTTCCTTTGCTGTGCAAAAGTTTTTAACTTTCATTAGGTCCCATTTGTTTATTTTTGTTTTTATTTCCACCTAAACTTACAGCTAAAGCAATTAGAGAAAAAAGAACAGAAAAAACCCACAGTTAGCAGAAGGAAAGAAATCATAAAGATCAGATCCGAAATAAATGAAAAAGAAATGAGGGAAACAATATCAAAGATCAATGAAACTAAAAGCTGGTATTTTGCAAAGATAAACAAAATTGACAAACCATTAGCCAGACTCAATAAGAGAAAAAGGGAGAAGACTCAAATCAATAGAATTAGAAATGAAAAAGGAGAAGTAACAGCTGACACTGCAGAAATACAAAGGACCATGAGAGATTACTACAAGCAACTATATGCCAATAAAATGGACAACCTGGAAGAAATGGACAAATTCTTAGAAAAGCACAACCTTCCAAGACTGAACCAGGAAGAAATAGAAAATATAAACAGACCAATCACAAGCACTGAAATTGAGACTGTGGTTAAAAATCTTCCAACAAACAAAAGCCCTGGACCAAATGGCTTCACAGGCGAAGTCTATCAAACGTTTAGAGAAGAGCTAACACCTATCCTTCTCAAACTCTTCCAAAATATAGCAGAGGGAGGAACACTCCCAAACTCATTGTACAAAGCCACCATCACCCTGAAACCAAAACCAGACAAAGATGTCACAAAGAAAGAAATCTACAGGCCAATATCACTGATGAACATAGATGTAAAAATCCTCAACAAAATACTAGCAAACAGAATCCAACAGCACATTAAAAGGATCATACACCACGATCAAGTGGGGTTTATTCCAGGAATGCAATGATTCTTCAATATATGCAAATCAATCAACGTGATACACCATATTAACAAACTGAAGGAGAAAAACCATATGATCATCTCAATAGATGCAGAAAAACCTTCGAAAAAGTTCAACACCCAATAATGATAAGACACTATGCTTTTAGACTTGTCTTCAATGAAGTTATGTGAAGCCACCCTCTACTCCTAATCACTGCCCTGCTATCTTCCCTGCAGCTCAAAGAGGCTGACTACTGGAGCTATTAGCAACCAAATGGAGTGTTGTCACCCCAATAACAGCAAGGACTAAAAGCCAACAAGGCTGGCTAGAGGCTTGAATTACATCATGGTTAGATCCCTGATCCTTTCAAGACCTTCTAGTTCCCAAAGTGAAAGGGTACCAGATGTCTCCTTTACTTGTGTGATGATAAGAATCACCTGGGGTGCTTGCTAAACACATCCATTGGGCTTCCCTGGTGGTGCAGTGGTTAAGAATCCACCTGCCGGTGCAGGAGACACGGCTTCAAGCCCTGGTCCGGGAAGATCCCACAGGCTGTGGAGCAACTAACCCCGTGCACCACAACTATAGAGCCTGCAAGCCACAACTACTAAGCCCGCATGCCTAGAGCCCATGCTCTGCAACAAGAGAAGCCACAGCAATGAGAAGCCTGCGCACCGCAAGAAGGAGAAGCCCCCACTTGCCACAAAAAGAGAAAGCCCGCGCACAGCAACAAAGACACAACATGGATAATAAAACAAAACCAAAAAAAACAAACAAAAAACACATACATTACCATGTCCATGCTCTGACAACTCTAGCTTAGAAGAGCCTGGGTGAGGCTCAAGTGTTTTGTATATTTTACAAGTGCCCCAGATGATTATTATTATCAGGCAAATATAAAATATATTGTTTTTTAAAAAATTATACCTAAGTTCACTTCTCAGCTCTACCACTTACCAGTTGTGTGTTGGAGCAGATCTAGTGTGCAATGATTTCCCAAAGCTCTGGGCATCTCCTTTACTCCAGTGCACCCCTACCCTGGAAATGGCAGCAGATCTCTTTGGCAAAAGTTAGGAAGAGACTCTCAGGAAATACTTGCAAAAATATCGCAAGTTCTTCCTAAGGGGCAAAATGCTTTCTTTTCATTTAAGAGCTTCTAGTTCTGACTCAGGACTGAAAATTGGATGAGGGGTCTGGAATTCTACCTGACGGCTCATTTTTGGTTCATATTCATATTAATTCATTCACTCAAATATTTATTGAGCACTTCCACGTGACAGGAACTGCTCTAGATGTTTGGGATGCATCACTTGAAAAAAGAGTAAAAAATTCCTGCCACCATGTAGTTTATGTTCTCAAGTAGAATCTCACTGAGCCTGCCACACAGTTTTTCCAAGGGACCCTATGATCATTTGCCACCACAAAGAATCTGTGTGTTGGATCATTCTGATATCCATACACCATAGCTGCTATTATGATATCCACATATACTTTGGTGGTTAGCACCACCTCCCATTGCAATCAAAGGTAATTTTCAACTACAGCATCTTCTTTCAGCCTTTGTGGACACCTCCACTGTGCCACTACTGCTGGCACCATCACCAATGAGCCTTTGCTGTAATAAGCACCACCATGCATAATCTCTCATTGCCCCTGAGCTTTTTCCTTTTGCTTTTTAAAATTATTATAATTATTATTGTTTATTGGAGTATAACTGCTTTGAGTCACCCCTTCAAGATGAAGAGCCCTGAATGGAGGATCTGACTGCTGAGTCTAGGACAGGTGCCCGTGTCCTTGCGGCCAGGACAGGAGAGGGACTGTCCGGCCCCTCTGGCAGGAGACAGTCCCTCCAAGACTCACACAATTTTTCAGCCCAAATAAGAAGGATGGTCAGAGACTGAGTGACCAAAACAAAGCTACACAAAACCCTAATAAATGCACTTGCCCCTGGCCCACTCAGTGTTCAGCATCCTCTTTGGGCTAATTTACAGGGATCCTAGGACAGTGTAAGGAGGGATCTAAATGTGGCAAATCAGACCCAAACCCGGGACTACCCAAAATCATTTGCCTCTCCTTCAAGTGAACAAGAACTTACTCTTCAAACCCATTTGAAGGCAATAAAAAATGAGTATCAAAAGTTAATTTCCACATTAAAATCTTCTGAACACTTGTCTTATAACCAGCTGTTCTCTGTGAGTAAACTCATGCTGAGCTCCAAATTTCCAACTTGCTACAAATGTTTTAGACCTTGCTAGAAATTACTTCTGCCTCCTTTCTTTTCGGTTATTATTGTTCTTCATCTCTAAAACTCTTTCTATGTGGATCAAAAGTGTTCTGCCTGGCCCAGTTTACAATAGAAAATCATTATACCATCCTGAGAAAAATTAAAATGAAAGAATTATAACTTCTTTCCCATATTGCCTCTTGCTTGCCTCTAGTTTTCTGGGGTGACTGGTCTAGATGGATGAGGGATTGATCAGGATCAGAACATTTCTGGTCAAAATTGGTCACAGAAAATCTGCAGTTCTTTTGTATGCTATGATTTGATGAAAATATTAAATGACTTTGTCTCAGTCTTATGGTAAAATTCTTAGATAGGTGGGGTACCTTTTTCTAAGTAGCTCTTTTCCATATAGGTATTGTTTATGTCTTCCTTTATAACATCTGTGGGAAAGAAAGCCTAATTAAACATATAAGGATACGCACAAGAAGTGGCAGGAGAAATTATACAGAAAAACACATCATTGTGAGCAAGTCTAAGAGACTTATTTCTTTTTTTTTTTTAATTTTTTTTATTTTTTTAACATCTTTATTGGGGTATAATTGCTTTACAATGGTGTGTTAGTTTCTGCTTTATAACAAAGTGAATCAGTTATACATATACATACGTTCCCATATCTCTTCCCTCTTGCGAGACTTATTTCTAAGCCCATTAAAACATGTTTTTCATGTGAAAGGGAGGTTTGATTTCCTGGCACATTTGAAATAAGATGGGCTCTTGAATCGCATAGGCAGAGTCCAATCTCAGTGTTGCACTTACTATCTTTCATTGAAAAGGAGGTGATGATAATCCCTATTTTGCATGGCTGAGAATGGAATGAGAATCAAGTATAAACACCTCATGTAATTCTTCCTCATGGAAGGCATTCAGCTAATATTTATTCAATCTTTTTTCAAAGCCAGTGGATAGTAACCCACAGCCAACCAGAGGAAACTCTTTGGGAAGGAAGAGAAGGGATGGAAAACAGCATGGATATTAGGTTGAATTTTCCAGCTTCTCTGGGAGACAAGTCATTAAACATTCACTGTGTACCTGTTAAATTTCTAGCAGGATATTGGATCCAAAAGACACATGAGAAATGAATGAACAGATTCCTACTCCCTCGAAGCATAAAATCAAGTTAAAAAGACAGAACTTAAACTCAGGATCTAGAATTAGACAACAATTATAAAGAAACTGTCGAACCACACCAAATAGTATGGACTGAAGCCCTAAGTATGGGAAGAGTCTGTATGGTTAAGGGAATCCAGAAGATCAGGTAACGTAAAGACTTATTTTCAGACTGAGGTCTCTACCAGAGGTATCGAATCTGGAACCCCTAGGAGAAGGTGTCATTGTGCATTCATAAGGAGCAGTGGCAGGAAGAGCAAGGCCACATGAGCAATGCTGGTGTGAGTCTCTGAGAGGGATGTCTCCGCGGCTTTGAGCCCCCCAAGTAAGGCAAACCACTCACCTTCGTGGTTGTTAACAGGAATGAGTCGTTCAGGGACACCACATGTAGATTTTATGTTATTCATACCAGTTGTTTTTCTTCTCTTTTCTCCCCTTAACCCACCTTATGCCACCACATCTTTTAGGATCAGATAGAGTCCCATTCATAAGACAACTAAGGCAACTAGGAGGGATAACTAATAGGGAAGAATTAAAATGCATATTGGCCCCTTGTGTGTCATACCGCCTCCAGGGAGAAGGCTAGCATGAGGTTTGGGGTTATCCAACAATTTCTTTGTTACCACATCAATATCACTATTGTGTGGAACGAATGTTGAAAACCTGCTCAGATTATAATGAAGTTTGAAGGCAAAACAGGTGAGAATGGAAAAACAAGAATGGAGAAATAGGACAGGGAAGTGGAGGATATGGAGAGCCTTGTTCCTACATCCCATGAAGACTGTATTGTTAATGCCAAGCACTGCTCTCAGTCAAGCCCCTTGTCACCAACAGTATGTGTGACTATAGAAAACAATCGATTGAGAAATGTATCCAAAACCTTGCTTTCCTGCACTCAGATCGTCTCAATAATCTTATTCAGCAAATCCATGCCAGGATTTATGAATAACAACAAATGAACAAAAGTCCAAACGATTGAAGATCTTTTCTTGAAAGAACAATTCATTCAACATTTACAGAACTTAGACACTGTGCAAACACTCTTAGTGTCTAGAGGAAGAAAGATGAAAAGACAAAAGTCCCACCTCTCATGGAGCTCAGGGTGCTGAGGAAGACAGTTGAGGAATACTCCTCCACTGCATAGGGGAGTATTGAGAGAGAGAGAGAGAGAGAAACAGAGCAACAGGAATCAAAGATGATTTTCAAGTTTCTGGTTTAGACAACTGGATGGTGGTTCCAGTAACTGAGACTGGGAAAACAGGAAAAGGAGAAGGTTGGGAAGGAAAATTATCAGATCAGCTTTGAAAATGTTGAGATGAAAGTGCTTGACGGGTGTCCATGTGGAGATGTCCCATAGCTCATTGGATATTTAAAGCTGGAGCCAAAGAAAGAAGTCTGGACTGAGAACATAGATTTTGAAATTATCCATGGGGAATAGATAAATTAAATCAGGGAATTCTCATAAAAAGATGAGCAGAGGGCTGAGGAGGAGGACGATAGAAAAAAACACATAAATATTTACAACACTAGGTAGCAAAAGAAAAAGACATCTATGGAGCAGAGGGCAAGAACGGGCATCAGTTCTGTTACAATCGTGTTTGATTGTCTGGGTTTCTATTTCTATTTCTATTACTAGAAGACAATAACCACCAAAGTGTCATTAGGAAAAGTAATGAAGGGGATTGTTTAGTTTTCTTATGTTATTACAACTTCACCCTAGTGGAGTGCCATGTACTTTTCTCACCAGACATTTAGCTAGCTGAGAGATAGGACTAGTGTATAATATTTAAGTTTCTCATTTTATGAGTGTTTTTTTAAAAAAATAAATTTATTTATTTTTGGCTGCATTGGGTCTTCGTTGCTGTGCACGGGCTTTCTCTAGTTGTGGTGAGCAGGGGCTACTCTTTGTTGCAGTGCACGGGCTTCTCAATACAGTGGCTTGTCTTGTTGTGGAGCATGGGCTCTATCTAGGCAGGCAGCCTTCAGTAGTTGCGGCACGTGGGCTCAGTAGTGGTGGCTCGTGGGCTCTAGAGCACAGGCTCAGTTGTTGTGTCTCACGGGCTTAGTTGCTCCGTGGCATGTGGGATCTTCCTGGATCAGGGCTCAACCAGCGTCCCCTGCATTGGCAGGCAGATTCTTAACCACTTTGCCACCAGGGAAGCCCTATAAGTCTTTTCATTACACACTTTAGGTATGATGGAAAAATGCTGGGCCCTTGATAGAACAATTAAATTACTATTCAAGAGTTGACATTATACACTAAAAAGCAGATACAGTGAATTAGAGTAAACTTAGAGAGACCAGCTAGTCTACCTGTGGTCTCTATGCTTGACTTTGAGGCAGTCAACACTTATTTCCTGAGATTAACTTGGGCAGCACAATGATCAAGCTTGAGAGAAATAGTAAATACGTTCCATTACCGATATATTCAAAAAAGCCTCTTTTTGGGGCTTTAATGTTGGGCCCAAACCGACAAGTTGAAATTTGACTTGATTTCTGAAAAGTGACTGCACAAATTAAAGATGGTGAAAGCTAACCCCACTTCCGGCCATGCTAATATAACATAGAACATGGGTAATAGTTGTCTTTTGCTCCTCACTGGGAAGGATGTGGAATGATTGAGTTGTGGGTGCCCCTTAGGCAATGAGAAGGGAACCAGACAGAAAGGAGGCCATGTGATGAATTACCGAAGAAATGCTTAGTGACTAGCCAGAGGGGGTGGAGGTAGGTAGAAGGTTGTAATGACTTTGTAAATATGGGATCTCTGTCCATTAAAAGAGGACTTAGATGAATTCAATCAAGATTCAGAGGGCAGAGTTTCAACAAACGGAAAGAAGGTAAAGGAAGGCAGTTCACAGTAGGAAAGATCTTACGAAACTATTTTCTCTCTGCATAAATGGAATGGGCAGTCCTGTGAGGCGGGGAGCTCCCCACAGCTGGGAGTGTTTAAGCAACGCGATGTTGCAGACGAGGGTCCTGGAGAGGGGAGAAATTGAGTTAGATGACCCTAAAAGCCATCGTCATGCTGAGATTTACCCTTGTGAAATGATCCATTCAAATTGCTTCATTTTCCCATCCTCAAAGCAATCCTGCTTATGAGAGATTTTTTTCTCCCCATATAGAGATGATTGGTTCTACAAATCTTATACTTCTTCTAGAGGATGAAACCTTTGCTGATTTTTTCAACACATTTCTTTCTCTCCTAGTAAGCATTCTCAGACTTAAATCCAAATGTTTCATCAACAGCTGAATAGTGAATCTTACTGAGCTGAGTTTCTTTTTTTTTTAATTTTACATTATTTATTTTTTATACAGCAGGTTATTATTAGTTTTCCATTTTATACATAATAGTCTATATATGTCAATCGCAATATCCCAATTCATTCCACCACCACCACCATCATCCCCAGCCAACTTTTCTCCCTTGGTGTCTATACGTTTGTTCTCTACATCTGTGTCTCTGTTTCTGCCCTGCAAACAGGTTCATCTGTACCATTTTTCTAGGTTCCATATACATGCGTTACTATATGATATTTGTTTTTCTGTTTCTGACTTACTTCACTCTGTATGACAGTCTCTAGATTCAACCACGTCTCTACAAATGACCCAAAATTGCATTCCTTTTTATGGCTGAGTAATATTCCATTGTACATATGTACCACATCTATTTTATCCATTTGTCTGTCAATAGGCATTTAGGTTGCTTCCATGACCTGGCTATTGTAAATAGTGCTACAATGAACATGGGGTGCATGTGTCTTTTTGAATTATGGTTTCCTCTGAGTATATGCCCAGTAGTGGGACTGCTGGGTTATATGGTAATTCTATTTTTAGTTTTTTAAGGAACCTCCATACTGTTCCTCAAAATGGTTGTATCAATTTACATTCCAACCAACAATGCAAGAGGGTTCCCTTTTCTCCACACCCTCTCCAGCATTTTTTTAAAAATCAAGTTTTACCAAATCAAAAGTATTTCAATTTGAGCAAATAAACATGAAGTAGAAAATCCTCTAAAATCTCCAGGAGTTCCAGTTATTGATATAATGAAATCCTAAATCCCCAGCCTCCTTGATCACCTTTGCCTGTACACAGTTATCTTTCATCACACCCTTTGCTGGTCCCCAGCGCTGCAGTGATGGCCGCTCTACCCTTGCAAAGCACACCTGGCATTCTCCCACCTCTATGCTTCTCCTTGGCTGTGTTCTTAGTTTCCATAGTTTCACCCACCAAACTCTTAACCATTTTTCAGATCTCTAGTTAAATCCTGCTCTGCTTAAGGAGTTCCTAGGTCCTCCCAATAGGAACTTATTTCCCCCTGCCTCTGTGCCCCTTGGCACTTTGCAACTTTCTTGTGTTATATGTGTGTATCTGCCCCACTGGATTGTGAAGTTGTGAATTCCTCCAGAAGGACAATGGATTATTCATTCTGCTCTACTCCCTTCACCCGGTGTTTGGCAGATAGCAATTGCTGAGTTGTTAACTGAAACCAAATTTATATATCTTCTCAATCTATGCAACTAAAACAAACCTCAAATATCAAAATATTCTTCAAAGCAAACCTACACTAATCCTGCTTCTTTTTTGGTTTAAATATTTGGTTGCATCTGAGCGCTGGTGCCTTATAAATAGTTGCTCATCTCAGTGCACCTTTTTCCATGGATGCTGCCTGTGAAAAGGTGAAATTTCACAAAACTAGGAAAGAACACTATTATTCTACAAACACCTATTGGGTGGCCACTTTGTGCTAGACGCTGAGCTTAGTCCTGGGGACACAGATATTAATGATACCATCTGTGTCTTCAAGGAATTCCAGTCCAACGTGAGAGACCAGTGTTTAAGGCCAGTGCGCAAAGGGTTGTGAGTGACATGACTGAAGTCTCTAGGAGGTAGTGGGGTACATTGGAGGAAGGGGCCACTCCTACCTGGAAGAGTCAGAAAGGTGCCAGTGTAGAAGTCACACAAGCCAAGCCTGGAAAGAAGACTAGATATTTGACAATGGTCTGGGGACGAAGATGGGGAGGGAAGGGTGGATAAAGAAGCAAGAGGAAAAGACTGGGGGGTTGAGTATCAAGAGAAGCAGAGGCCTTAGGGACAGGACAGAGTAAGTAAAGGCACCACGGAATACAGTCCTATGGCACCTTGGGGGAACCTCTAAGGCTGAAGAAAAAGTTGTGAGAGGCAGACATAGCAAGAGATGAGGCTGCACAGCCAGGCCTCCAAGATAGGTAGGCCGAGCTTAGGAGTTTGGACATCATTCTGAGGGCAACAGAAAATCATCAGAGGTTTAGGTAAAGGAGTGACATGATCAGACTTTCATCTAGGAAAATTATTTCTGCAGAAGTCTGGCCATGGATAGCGCTGTCAGGGGGCCACAGTGGAGACAGGGAAACTAGTCAGGAGATTGTTTCAAGAGTCTAGGTGAGAGGCGATGAGAGTCTAAAGTCAAAATGATGAAGAGGATGGATAAATAGGAGAGATTTTTCACAAAGCGAAACGCAGGACCTATCACTCTGAATGTCAGAGAGAAGTGGTAACAAGAAGAGAGGGATCAGGGTAGCAGGCGTGGGTGCCTGGGAGGATGGTGGTACCAGCGACATGGTAAAAAAGGGAAGGAGGAAAAGGCCTCGAAGAGCAGGTGTTTGGGGGTGATCCGCACTCATACTCTAGCATCTGCCACTGTCTTAATGAAAGGTTTCAGAAGTAACCTTAAGGCATTTTAGCTAATCAGTTTGTCAACTTAATTATGCAGCCCGCAATAATGTTATAGAAATGGCGAACGTAATGTGGGAAGTAGAATCCTGAGAATGTCCTGGCCATTTAGGTCGCTGTGGTCTATTTAGGAAGAAAGTGGTATTTCATGTTGAGTGCTGCTGTCAATTTACAAATTTCTACCATTTAATGTCCATAATCACCCTGTCAGGTCGACATCACTCCCTCCTTACAGATGGGTCTCAGAAGTTAAATGACTTGCCTAAGATCACTTGGCAAATCTGGGGCAGTCCTAGAGTGACCAGGTCCTGTGGCTCCAGGCCTGGTGTGTTTTCCACATCAGCCTCCGGCCCTGAATGGCACAAATGTCACATGGTGAAAATGCTCCCACGCGCTACTCCCACAAAATCTCACGATTTCACAGTCCCACCGCACATCCCATAAAGGTAACTTCACACGCCAGGCAGGGCGTGTCTTGTCCAACACCGAGTGCAGAGCAGGGAGGGGTCACTAAGGATTGAGTCTCCTTCATAGACTGATATTTGCGAAGTGTAGGCAACACCATCACCTTCCATCGATACAGCCAAGGACAAAGGGAAGAGAAGGAGGGGGCCGCAGACTGACAAAAGTTTGGGGCTGCCGGTCTCGGGGAGATGGTCAGAATGACGTGATGTGCTGAGAGTTCACTTTAGCCCCTCTGGTTTATCACACATACTTTGGGGGCACTTTGAGATATTTTGATGCCTACAGTGAGACTGCTAAGCATAGCTACCTGTAAACATAGAAGCCCTTTCACATTAGGCTCAAAACTGCCTAGGTCACAGACCCTTCTCCTTGACAAAAGAGGACAGTAGTCTAGAATTTTCTATCAATTTTGGACACTCTTAATGCCCCCCTAAGTAATTTGTACCTTTAATTCTCACATCCTCTGTTCTCTCTACTTTCTCCAGTTAAAGAATTTAGGCAAATCCAAAGGTATTTCTCTTTATGAAAAGGCTTTAAGCCTTTGCTCTTTCTAAGTCCTGTAGAAATGAATAATGCAATACACAAAATAAATACCTTTTAATGTCATGAGCTTTGGCCTTTGCACACAGGCAAGAGAACTCCCAGGTCGGGGCAGGATGGAGCCAAAAGGTAAATGAATCTTGCAGTTTAATCTTTCTTGGTTGTTTTGCACAAAGCAAGTTGATTCAGTGCAATGAAGTTAAGAATTAATGTCCCTTGATATAGGAAAGCAATGGAACCTCTCTTCGCCTGTGGTTGCAGATGGACTGTGACATTTTCATGAAGAGAAACTCTAGACCCCTTTGGCTGTTTCTTAGCTTTCTTTTGCAGGTCTTTGGTCAGACACCATTTTACACTCTTGAAAATTCATAGTGGAGCTTGTGGCCAGAAATACCCCATGACTTGGTGAGTATGATTCTTGAATGGTGTATGGTTTGGGATGGGGGAAGAGGCAGCTGAATTTGATGTGTGGATTCGGAGAGGGAGAGGGAAAGGAGCTACTGAGGGTGACTATGGAAGAAACTATAAAGCAGGTAAGTAGGACAAACAGCATCAAGCCAGGTAGACATTTCTGCTTTTTGCATTTTTACCACTTGGGCAAGCAACTGCTGGTGAGTTCTTTCCTCTATATTGTAGTCCATGGCTAGCAAAAGGGATTAAACTCTCATGTCCACTGTGGTCGTTGGGTAGGAGATACTTGGAGGACTGTGTTGAGAAGAACTCTGAGGCCACACCTAAGCCAGAAAGAGTCTGGGAATTGGTTTGCGATGCTTGCCATGGGTGTGAGATAGGCAGTGCAGCCCATGGGCCACATAGCAATTATTCGCATTGTAAGGTGTAGCTCAAGTCAAGATGACACTCGACAGTTCCTAGTGACTGCTTGACCATGAGACATATCTTTCTCCCAACCATTTTTTCTCTTTATATGTTTTTCCCTTGTCCTTGTTCACTGTCTTTCTCTTCTCCTTTTCCCCCCTTCCTGTTCTCCTTTTCCACTCTGTAGACCTTGGACTCACCAATGGCTTCCTCATGCCCTACCTGTGACATGTGGCATCAGAAAGATCACTCAGCCATGCTCACAACAAGGTTTTATTATTCTCTGGGATCTGGAGAGCTGAGAAAGACACTTCACTTGATTCTCATATTTGGTTTTCTTACGAGAGCCCCAAGACTTACAATTTTATTTTATTTCCTTTCTCTGGTAGTTACATCCTTCAGGGATCCGTCCCGTATTCTAAATGATGTTATGTGTGAGTGTTTGTGTGTTTTTGTACACATTGTGCTGGTGATATGGGTTGAGAGCTTGTGAGAAATTGTAAGTGTGCTTACAAAGAAGCAAGTTGAGTAGAGTTATGACTTGACACAACAGACCAAAATCTCTCCTGCTTCTCTTCTCTCAAGCAAAACTTAGACTTTTTTTTTTACTTTGACCTTTTCTTAAACAACCTCACCCAGGAATAAGAAAGATTTTTCTGATGAGAAAACAAGCCTTTCCTTTCCTACCGATCAGTCCTTTGAGAACCTCAACCCCAATCTCTGCCTCCCTTAGATACTATTTTTAATCATCATACCTCTCCTCTGGGCCAAATACTACAAGCATGAGGTTATTTATTGCCCTTGCTAAGCTGCATTTCTTAGCGATTCAGTTCCATTTCTCTTTTCTGTTCCTTGTTTGTTTGGACTCTAGATTGCAAAGTACAAAGGATTATTGACCTGGTTGGAAAAATACCGGTTACCTTTCTTCTGTAAAACCAACTTGTGGTTCCATTACATTCTCTGTCAGGAGTTCATCAGTTTCGTTCAGTCCCCAGAAGGAGGTAAGCCCGTGGGTGTGTGTGGGGAGAAACCTGGGCAGCTAGGTTGTGCAGCATCCTGTGCCTGTCAGTCCTACAGTAAGGTACAAATACGGGCTGCCTTCATAGCCTTAGATGTATGGTTGGCTCAGGCTGTGTTGCGGCGAAATCTTAGGCTGAAAAATCGGAACCAAGAGCAACAAGCAGGAGTCTGATGGGCTGGGCTGTTTGTCTCACTGCAGCCAGACATGAGAGAGTTAATGACGGCCACATTGCCTACTATATGTTCAGAATCAAAGGTAGCACCACCTTCACTGTTATCACCTGGTCTAAGCCACCATCATTTCTCACCTGGCTATTGAAATCATCTCTGAATCAGTCTCCTCACTGCTGCTCTTGTTCTCTGCTCCCAGCAGCCAGGGTGAGCTTTTTAAAACATCCGTTAGTTCATGTCACTCCTCTGCTCGCTGACCCTCCCCACCACCATCACCAATGGCTCCCATCTCAGTGTGAAATCCAGAGCCCCTAAAATGCCTTTCCAGGTCCTAGAGACCTGGCGCCATTGCCTTTCTGACCTCATCTCCTGCTTCTCTCTTGCTCCCTCATTGCAGCCAGATTGGCCTCCCTGCAGTTCCTCAGACATAGTGGACACATTCCCAGTTCAAGGCTTTGCACTGGCTGTTCACGCTGCTGAATACATGGAAGGCTCCTCCTCCATGTATTCACATGGACCTCCCTTCACCTCAAGTCTCTGGGCAGTTCTCACCTCCTCATTGAAGGCTACCCTGATGGCCCAATGCCCACTCATCCACCCCTGCCCTAGCTCTCCCTACGTCCTCCTTTCCTTTTTTCCTGTAATGCTTATAACTTTCATTCTCACTAGAGGATGTATTTATTATGCTATTGTATATCGTCTGTCTCCTCTGCTAGAGTATAAGCTCCTTGAGGGCGGGGATTTTTGTTCTGTTTGTGGATGTATCCCAAACACCTAGAATGGTACTCGGCACTTAGTAGGCACATAATAAATATCTGTTGAAAGAATGAATGAATAAGATTTCCATCTAGGGTTGATTTGACAACTTGATTCTCAGCTCAACTAGCCAAAGGAGAAAGGAAACCAGGGAACGTTAAGATTCTGGAGATCCCACTGAGTAAAATGTTGTAACAAATCGCCCATTGTACTCACCTCCCGCCTTCAATATATTGATATGTATTGGGAGAGAATTATAAAGCATATCCGAAGTGAAATCCCTGGGAGATATAAGAAAAAATCAATCCAGTGTCTGATAGTCCTCAGTCTCTTGCCTTGCAGACTGCTACCCTCTCCATCAGGGATATCAGTGGGAACCCCAACCCTAAACAGGGAAGGGCTTGAGAGAGACCAGTTGTCCTGAAGCTGGTAGGTGCCTGTTCCTGAGATAGTACTTGTGAGTGAAGGGTGGCTGGCAAGAATGAAGGGGAATTGGGACAGGGTAATTGAATAGCTCCTGCACTTCTAAGCCTGCATGGCATGTTTTGTTTTGTTTTCGTAGTTGGTTTGTTTTATTTTTCAATTGGGATTCTTGAGAACAAACTACAGTCCACAGGCCAAATGCAGTACATGTGGCCTAGGAGCTAAGAGTGTTTTTGTATTTTTAAAGGCTTAAAGAAGAAGACTGTGCAACAGAGACTATATATGTGTTACAAAGCATAAAATACTTACTACTGGCTCTTTACAGAAAAAAGTTTGCCAACCCCTTCTCTAGAACATCAGATTCATTCAAATGTATTTATTTACTAACTGAGAAGGTGTTCCTAACCCAAATACAAATGTGTTCCAGAAGATTCGCTGTTTGGGCTTAGTCACACTCCTCTTTATTCATATAGATAACTGAGGATTGATGACATTAAAATCAGGGCTAGTTGGGAGTTTTTCAATTTGTCCAGTCCAAACTCTTTCCTTCAGTCAGATCTAACTTTGAGAAATCCCATTCAGAGGTACATGGTTCCTGTTCTTGAACATGTTTTCGCGTACCTCTTGCTTTCCTTTACAATAACTTTCAGTAGTCTGAAAAGTAACTTGAGGAATCCCACGAAATGGTTATTTCTCTGGGGAAGAAGGAAGGTAATCAGAGTAAGGGGTCACTGAGTGTTGAACAAACCCTAAAAACATGTTCACTATATATCTGACCTGTCTACACCCCAGGACACAAAAACATTTGGAAAAATTCAAAAACCTCACCATTCCACATCATTTTCATCCTTTATCTTTCTTTCCAGAGGCCCTTCTGAACTTTCCGTCTGGCATCCCAACCAGTCAACCATCAGGAGGGAAATCCTGAGTCACAAGCAAAAAGTGGCTCTGTTCAAACTCCAGAGCTATTGGCTCCCAAACTTTTATACCCACGCTAAGACGATCATGGCCAAGGAGGAATCGTGCCAGGCTCTGATGCAGGAATACGAGACTCGCCTGTACAGTATCTGCTATACCCACGTAGGAGGGCTCCCTCTGAGTATGAGCATCAAGAAGGGGCACCACCCCCAGAAGCGGTACTCGAGCGGGAAGGCCAAGAGGAAGATGTGGCAGTTGACAGACCAGGGATCTTGGTCTCTGGAAGTGAATACCAACCCAGATACCAACACTTTGCTCCCCCAGGAGCTGTTTCCTCAAGGCAAGTTGGTTATACAAATGCCTTCCCCGAAAGAGACCTCTTTAAAGGAGAGAATTATCAGTTTCCAGGAAGAGGATATTCTCTGTGCCAAGAAGTCCAATGTGAAGAACAAAGCCAAGAGCCACCTCCACATGGAGGGCCTCTTTGAGACATCATTCTTTACCCACCTGAGGACTGTCACCCCCATCATCAATTACTCCCCCCACATGACAATTAAGAAGGCCGTGGAGCAAAACCTCTCCTTGGGGTACACCCACTGGGCCTTGTGTGCTGATGCCTGTGCAGGGAGTCCCTTCCGGGACCACCTGAAGAAGCAAAATTTGAAAGTGGGGGTCCAACTCCTGGACCTCTGGCAGGACCTGCACGATTTCCTCAGTGTCCTGATGAGTAACAGGAAGACTGGGAAAGACTTCCTGGGCACATGCTGGGCAACCGGATCTGTGAGCTCTGCCTGAATGAGCAGATTGGTCTACGCCTACCACTAAAATCCCAAACCATCAAAGGCCTGAAGGAGCTGCTGCCATCTGGGGATGTGAACCTTTGGATTCCCAGAGCCCAGAAGGAGATCTGCAATGTAGGCCATGCCTCGCAGAAATGGGTTGGTATCTGGAAGATTAGGTCAAGACTGACCAAAAATCCTATCTGGTCATCTATCCTGGCTAACTTAATGATATAACTACCCACACAACACTTTCCATATTGAAGAGTTGGTTGATCACTTAGGAGCAAGTTATATAAATTCCCAAGAAGCAGCCAAAACTCTAAAGTAGGATGGAGGCGGAGGAGTGGTCTTCAATTCCCCCTTATACGGAGTCACCAAAACTGTGAACCTCGGACTGTTCTATTGAGGGAAGTTTTAAGAACTCTGTTCTAAACCTCATGTACTGAAATACAGGGTCTCCGTTTCCTAGACTAGCCGTCACGGAAATGGCCAAATGAGAGGGTTTATTCTTTATTATTATTATTATTATTATTTTGCGGTACGCGGGCCTCTCACCCCTGCGGCCTCTCCCGTTGCGGAGCACAGGCTCCGGACGCGCAGGCTCAGCGGCCATGGCTCACGGGCCCAGCCGCTCCGCGGCATGTGGGATCCTCCCGGACCGGGGCACGAACCCGTGTCCCCTGCATCGGCAGGCAGACTCTCGACCACTTCGCCACCAGGGAAGCCCGGGAGGGTTTATTCTTATCCCCAAACATTAGATAAAAGCATGGGACTATCCTGGAGACACAGGAAGTAATAGTTTGATGATTGTTAAGTCAAGATCTTGGCAGAAAACAAATGGTGGAGCCAGATTGGGTAACAGATGAGAGCTTAATAAAAAGGCACTACTTACAAAGAAGGGTAGGGAAACCACAGTGGATACCCCGTGCAATACCCCAGGGCCAGTAAGGGTGGGCCACCTTCATCACTCTTAGGCCTGAAGAGTGGAAGAGAGGGAGCAGTTACCAGAACCAGGGGATAAAGAGCTGTGTAGAGTGGAGCACTGGTCAGGAGCTGTGACTGTCAGTAGAGGGACGTCTGGAAGGATCGGGGGGGAATAGGTATTCCAAGCTCACTCTCCACCTTTTGTTTCCCTTTTCCTACCAGCTCCGGATATATCCAATGAGAGGTCAAGGGAGTGTGTTAATGTGTCCATACAGGTTAATTTCCCCAGGCACAAGCAGGGTGAAGAAGGGTAGAGAGTGGATCTGGAGGGCAATGGCTATAAACAAAAAGCTATTTGGGGGGCTTCCCTGGTGGCGCAGTGGTTGAGAGTCCGCCTGCCGATGCAGGGGACACGGGTTCGTGCCCCGGTCTGGGAGGATCCCACATGCCGCAGAGCGGCTGGGCCTGTGAGCCATGGCCGCTGGGCCTGTGCGTCCGGAGCCTGTGCTCTGCAACGGGAGAGGCCACAACAATGACAGGCCTGCATACCGCAAAAAAAAAAAAAAAAGCTATTTGGTGCATTATAACATATTTACCTGATAAGCACACTCACTACCTCCTTTGGGCTTCTTAGCACCTCCAAGCAGCGGACAGGGTAGTAGTATTGACACTACTACACAACTGAGGAAAATGAGGCTTAGAGAGGGTGTGTGGATTATCCCAAAGGCATGCAGCAGACTAGCGGAGGAATCAGGGTTAGAACTCAGGAGTCCTTGGCTCTAAATCCAGCACAATTTCTAATGCACCTTAATTATCCAGGGTTGCACATCTGGACAGTGTAGGGATGAGATCAGTCCAGTGGGTCCACAGCCAAAGCTGTTTGCACAGTTCTCGAGTAGTAGAAGCTCCAGAGAAGTCCTCCCTCCCCTCCCTTCCCCACCCTTTGTAGAGGCATTTGGGGCTAAAGGCTTAGATAGGCTGTGCTTTCTGGATCAGCAAGTCCACACAGTAAAGCTCCCTCTCTAGGCCTTTGGTCTTCAGCAAAGATATTGAAGGTATTTGTGTTATCGATAATGCTGGACTATCACAGTTTCTAAGATTAAAAATCTTGATATCATCTATGACTCTCCTCTTTGTCTCATACTCACGTCTAGTCTACCAGTGAATCCAGTTGGTTCAACCTTAAAAATATATCCAGAGTCTGGTATTCTTCCCCTCACCTGTTACAACCACTCTCATCCAAACCCTGTCCAAACTCGCCTGGATCACTACAGCGGCCTCCTACCTGATGCCTCTGGGTCTGCTTTTGGCCCTCAGCAGGTTCATTTCCAGTGTGGCCACAGTGATTCTGCCGGAACATAAACTGTGTAATTTAACTGAAAGTAAGTAAAGTCAGTGAGGACCTTGAAAAGAGATGGCTGTCTCCAGTAAAAGCCAAAGCCCTTGCTAAAACCAACAAGGTCTACACTATCTGTCCTCTGCCTCTCCTCTCTGGCTTCATCTTCCTCTGCCTCTGTGCTCATCACATTGGCTAAGCCAGACACACCCCTAGCTCGGTTGTGCTGCTCCTGCTGTATGTCACATGCAGATTCCTGCACGGCTGAGTCCCCCACTCCCTCAGGTCTTTACTCAAGTCATCTCATGAGGCCTTCCCTGCCCACTTGATATAAAACTTCAACCCTATCTCCATTTTACTTTTCTCCTTAGCACTTATCGCGATCTGGATCAATGCATCCATCCTTCCATACATACATACATACACTTTGCGTGCATTCATGTATAATACATGTATAATCCTTACAATGCACATGTATGCATTTGTGTATACAATGTACATCTATCATATACACATATAATATACTTGTACTATATTTCAAATAAATACACTATATATAAGTTATATATGTTATATATATTGTGTTATATATATGCATATATAAATACATATATATTTAACTTAATTTGCTTATTTTCCTTCTCCCTATGAGGACAGAAGTTTTCATCTGATTCGTCACTACTGTCTCCACAGCATCTAGAAAACTACTGGCAGTGCAGTGTTTAGTTCTCAGTAGGGCTGATAGATAGTCAAACGTCAACAGACATTTGTTGAATCAATCAGTCCTAGTTGGAGATGACCCTTCTTTGGGCTTTTCCACAATCTTTTCTGGTCTGAGACACCTGTCTCAGTGAGAACTCTGATTTTCATCCACCTGTTCAACCATCCTCCAATTATACAATCAGCTTTTGTTGAATGCTTAGAGCATGCCAGTTAATATGTCTACATCCTGACTTTTGACTCACTGATGTGGAAACAGAGTCCACGTGGAATAGAGGAAATTACTCTAGAATTTGTCCTAATTCTAGAGAATTGGGACAAAATCATATTTTGTTATTATATTTGTGAATTCAATAAGTTTATACTTATGTTGAGAATACTATACTGTAAAAGGTAAATAAGTAGAGAGAAAAGGGTGTGAACCTGGAAGACAGAGCATCAGCCTTAAAGTCTGCTCTTGCTTCTAACCAAAGAGGGGAAGATTGAGAGATGGTGCTGAAGATGTCTGGGGTATGCAGTTTCATAGATACTGATCGGAGACCAAGTAGGATGACAAGAAATTTAACTAAAATTTCCTTAATTAAATAAAATCTAATGGAAAATAGATTCATAGTTACCAGAGACTGGGGGAAAGGAAAATGGGGAGTTGTTTCTTAATTAGTACAGAGTTTCCATTTGGGGTGATAAAAGGTTTTGGAAATAGACGGTGGTGACTGTTGCATAATGATGCATGTAATTAACGCCACTGAATTGTACACTTAAAAATGGTTAAAATGGCAAATTCATGCTATATATATTTTACAACAATAAAAAGTTTCTTTTTGAAAGAAAGTAAAAGATACAAAGGACATTGAGTTTTAGTGAGGAGAGCAGACAGCAGTGAATTTGAATTCTAGCTTCTCCACTTTCAAATCATTTGATCTTAAGCAGAAGGCTGCCGGGCCCCTTTGATCCTTGTCTCCTCATCAGTACAATGGGGATCATAATGGCTCCCTCAAAGAAAGACACTGTGTGTATAGTGTCTGGCAAGTGGTAGTACACAAATGTTCACCTCTTACAACCCTTAATCAGAACCATAGGACCTTAGAATAGGATGAAGCCCTCGAGGTTCCCTCAGCCTCCCCTCTCATTGTACAGATGATAGAGCAGGGTCTAAGGTCCCACTGCTGTTTCCTGACAAGTTTGGAGCCAGTGTCCAGACTCCCCCAGTCTACAGCAGAGTCAGCAAACTTCAGTCCGGGAGCCAAATCCAGCTTACCTCCTGTATTTGAATAATCAGTGAGCTAAGAGTGGTTTTACATTTTTTAAATGGTAGAAAAATATCAAAAGAAGAATTCGTCATGCCACATGGGTATTATAAGAAATTCAAATTTCAGTGTCCATAAATAAAGTTTTATTGCAACACAGCTATGCCCATTTGTTTACATGTTGTCATGTGCTCTAACTACACAGCTGAATCATTGCAACAGAGACCGTTTGGTCTGTGGCCCATGCAGACTAAAATATTTACTATCTAGCTCTTTACACACTGTTCTGAGGAGAGGCCAAGAAGGTTTACCAAGTGATGGACAAACACAGTTCTGAAGGAAACACTAATACATTCTAACAAAAAAGAATTACAGAAAAATAAAATATAGGGACTTCCCTGGTGGCACAGTGGTTAAGAATCCGCCTGCCAATGCAGGGGACACGGGTTTGATCCCTGGTCAAGGAAGATCCCACATACCACGGAGCAACTAAGCCTGTGTGCCACAACTACTGAGCCTGAGCTCTAGAGCCCATGGGCGGCAACTACTGAGCCTGCGTGCAACAACTACTGAAGCCCGCGTGCCTTAGATCCCATGCTCCACAACAAGAGAGGCCACTACAATGAGAAGCCTGTGCACCACAATGAAGAGTAGCCCCTGCTCGCCGCAACTAGGGAAAGCCCGCACCCAGCAATGAAGACCCAAAGCAGCAATAAATAAATAAATAAATAAATAAATTTTAAAAAAGAAGAAAAAGAAAAATAGTTCAAATTTTATTTAGGTCTTCTGCCCATTTTTGGATTGGGTTGTTTGTTTTATGGTTATTGAGCTGCATGAGCTGCTTATAAATTTTGGAGATGAATCCTTTGTCAGTTGCTTCATTTGCAAATATTTTCTCCCATTCTGAGGGTTGTCTTTTGGTCTTGTTTATGGTTTCCTTTGCTGTGCAAAAGCTTTGAAGTTTCATTAGGTGCCATTTGTTTATTTTTGTTTTTATTTCCATTTCTCTAGGAGATGGGTCAAAAAGGACCTTGCTGTGATTTATGTCATAGAGTGTTCTGCCTATGTTTTCCTCTAAGAGTTTGATAGTGTCTGGCCTTACATTTAGGTCTTTAATCCATTTTGAGCTTATTTTTGTGTATGGTGTTAGGGAGTGATCTAATCTCATACTTTTACATGTCCCTGTCCAGTTTTCCCAGCACCACTTATTGAAGAGGCTGTCCTTTCTCCACTGTACATTCCTGCCTCCTTTATCAAAGATAAGGTGACCATATGTGCATGGGTTTATCTCTGAGCTTTCTATCCTGTTCCATTGATCTATCTTTCTGTTTTTGTGCCAGTACCATACTGTCTTGATTACTGAAGCTTTGTAGTATAGTCTGAAGTCAGGGAGCCTGATTCCTCCAACTCCGTTTTTCATTCTCAAGATTGATTCGGCTATTTGGGGTCTTTATTTCTCCAAAGAAGATATACAGACTGCCAACAAACACATGAAAGAATGCTCAACATCATTAATCATTAGAGAAATGCAAATCAAAACTACAATGAGATATCCTCTCACACCAGTCAGAATGGCCATCATCAAAAAATCTAGAAACAATAAATGCTGGAGAGGGTGTGGAGAAAAGGGAACACTCTTGCACTGCTGGTGGGGATGTGAATTGGTACAGCCACTATGGAGAACAGTATGGAGGTTCCTTAAAAAACTACAAATAGAATTACCATATGACCCAGCAATCCCACTCCTGGGCATGCACCCTGAGAAAACCATAATTCAAAAAGAGTCATGTACCAAAATGTTCATTGCAGCTCTATTAACAATAGCCCAGAGATGGAAACAACCTAAGTGTCCATCATCAGATGAATGGATAAAGAAGATGTGGCACATATATACAATGGAATATTACTCAGCCATAAAAAGAAATGAAATTGAGCTATTTGTAGTGAGGTGGATAATACCTAGAGTCTGTCATAGAGAGTGAAGTAAGTCAGAAAGAGAAAGACAAATACTGTATGCTAACACATATATATGGAATTTAAGAAAAAAAAATGTCCTGAAGAACCTGGGGTAAGACAGGAATAAAGACACAGACCTACTAGAGAATGCACTTGAGGATATGGGGAGGGGGAAGGGTAAGCTGTGACAAAGTGAGAGAGTGGCATGGACATATATACACTACCAAACGTAAGGTAGATAGCTAGTGGGAAGCAGCCGCATAGCACAGGGAGATCAGCTCGGTGCTTTGTGACTGCCTGGAGGGGTGGGATAGGGAGGGTGGGAGGGAGGGAGATGCAAGAGGGAAGAGATATGGGAATATATGTATATGTATAACTGATTCACTTTGTTATAAAGCAGAAACTAACACACCATTGTAAAGCAATTATACCCCAATAAAGATGTTAAAAAAAATAAAGATTATAGTCTAAACATTAAAAAAAAAAGCTAAAAATAGAGTTGCCATATGATCTAGCAACCCCACCCCTGGGCATATATCTGGAGGAAACTATAATTTGAAAAGATACATGCACCCCAACGTTCATAGTAGCACTATTTACAACAGTCAAGACATGGAAGAAACTTAAACATCCATTGACAGATGAATGGATATAGAAGATGTGGTATATACATATACAATGGAATATTACTCAGCCACAAAAAGAATAAAATAATGCCATTTGCAGCAACATGGATGAACCTAGACAGTATCATGTTAAATGAAGTTAAGTCAGAAAGAGAAAGACAAATACCATACAATATCACTTATATGTGGAATCTAAAATGTGATAAAAATTAACTTTTTTACAAAGCAGAAACAGACTCAGAGACATGGAATACAAAGTTATGTTTACCAAAGGGGAAAGGAGGTGGAGGAGGGATAAATTAGGAGTTTGGGTTTAGCAGATACAAACTATTCAATACTATATATAAAATAAATAAACAACAAACTCCTATTGTATAGCACAATATATGTAACGTACACTCAAAATCAATACCCAGATTATATAGACAAAACATTAATAGGCAAACAAAAACACAACTTAGTACTAAAAAATAGTAGGATATATAAGTAACTATGACTCAGAAGAAGAGCAAATGATTAATAAAGATTAAAAATATGTTAACCTAAGGACTTCCCTGGTGGCACATTGGTTAAGAATCCACCTGCCAATGCAGGTGACGTGGGTTTGATCCTTGGTCTGGGAAGATCCCACATGCTGTGGAGCAACTAAGCCCATGCACCACAACTACTGAGCCTGCGCTCTAGAGCCCACGAGCCACAACCACTGAGCCCTAGTGACACAACTACTGAAGCCCGCGTGCCTAGAGGCCATGCTCCGCAACAAGAGAAGCCACCAAAATGGGAAGCCTGTGCACCGCAACGAAGAGTAGCCCCCGCTCACTGCAGCTAGAGAAAGCCCGTGCGCAGTAACGAAGACCCAACACAGCCAGAAATAAATAAATAGGCAGACTGAAATAGAGCTGTTCAAAACACAAGTAAAAAATTAGTTTTTTGAATTTTATTTTATTTTTTATACAACAGGTTCTTATTAGTCATCAAAAAATTATTTTAAAAAATGTTAACCTAAACAATTTTGAGAAAAACAGATTTAAATAAATTAGGATCTTTTTTTCACCATCAGGTTGCCAAAAATTGTCACAAGTTTTGAAGAAACAATATTGTCCACTGCCGGAGAAGATTAGGGGAAAAGGAATTATCATACACTGTAGGTGGAAATATGAATTGGTCTACATTTCCTTGAAGTCAGCTTGGCAGACTTTTGGTGTGCCAGAATTTAAAGTGCATATATCCTTCACGCAAACAATTCCACTTCCTGCTACCTGCAGTGGACATTTGTCATGTGAACCTAACAACATCTTTGAAATAGCCTCCCAACACTTTCATCAGTTTCCACATTGTCAGGCCTGCCTTCCTGATAGATTTCTGTTTTTAACCACTGACCTCCCTTGTAGCCAGCTAGGGTACAGGCATGTGACCAGTTAGACACACCCACTTAAGATTTCAACTGAGAATTGACCAATGTAAGAAAACTGAATCTGCATGGGGTCTCTATTCTGTAACAAGAGTAGTGGCAAAGACGGCAGCCTCTGTTCATCACCAAGCTGGTTTGCCCTGTAGTTCTGAGGTCAGTGCCAGAAGCAGAAACCTAAACCCATCTGACAGTGAAGTCCTGGGCATTGGTCCTTCAAACTTAACCTGGAGCCTTTCTCCAGCCTTCCTAATGATTCTGTGAACTAACATCTATTTTAATAAATTTCTTTCCCTTAAACTAGCCAGAATGGATTCTTGCCTGTAGCTAAGAACTCTTTCACAGTGTCTATTCTAGAAATACTCACATATCTATACAAAAAACATGTACAAGAATAGTCACTGAAGCACTGTGTCCATAGGTAGCTTTATTTATTTTTTATAAATTAATTTGTTTTTATTTATTTATTTTTGGCTGCATTGGGTCTGCATTGCTGTGCTGGCTTTCTCTACTTGCAGCAAGCAGGGGCTACTCTTTGTTGTGGTGCGTGGGCTTCTCATCGCGGTGGCTTCTCTTGTTGCACAGCACAGCCTCTAGGCATGCGGGATTCAGTAGTTGTGGCATGCAGGCTCAGTAGTTGTGGCTCGCGGGCTCTAGAGCGCAGGCTCAGTAGTTGTGGAGCATGGGCTTAGTTGTTCCATGGCATGTGGGATCTTCCCGGACCAGGGACAGAACCTGTGTCCCCTGCATTGGCAGGTGGATTCTTAACCACTGTGCCACAAGGGAAGTCCCCACAGATAACTTTAAATAATAAATGTTCACCAGTAGGGGAATGTGTAAATAAATTATGGGGTACTATGAACCAGTGAAAAGGAATAGGGGAGATCTGTGTCTTAAAAGATCTCCAAGATGCAGTGAAAAAAGTTAAATGCAGAAAATATGGGGCATATGATCCAGGTTTTGGAGACAGTTGTGTTCTTGTTAACTTCAGAAAGTCTTAAATTTTCTCCTTACACCTGTCAAGAATGGCTAGGACCATAGAGCAACCAAGAGAGAGGACATCTTGATGGGTGTGACTTGCTTTACTTAACATACCCTACAGCAGATTTTATCTCCATTTGAATAATGATCCAACTGGATTTTAACCTATAATTAATGTGACTATATAATTTATTATTTAAACTTGGACACAAGAGAGAAAAGATGCAAAATTAACTCTTCCACTGAAACAACAGGTAAACACCAAACTACTCCAGGCAAATCAGGATCTATGGTTACCCTACCATAACCTAAAAAGAGATGTGCCGTATATCTTCAATTTGCCCCTCCAAATCCATCTTTGACCTCCACCCTTCTCCCTCTCGCAGGAGACTGCCCTGGTCTGTAACACATCATTGAGCCCCCTTATCCTTTGGCTTCGGGCAGCACTTGGCCAATGACTAGCCCCAGCCGGAGGATGGAAAGAATAGTGAGATCAGGGTAGTATTGTCTTAGCTACTATCTCTGGGGTCACCTCAGGCTGGCTGTACCCTGCCACCACAACACCATCAGTATTAGTTTCCCAGGCTGCCACAACAAATGACCACAAACGTGGTGGCTTAAAACAACAGGAATTTATGCTCTCACAGTTATGGATGCCGAGGTCCAACATCAAGGTGTAGGCAGTACTGGCTCCTTCCGGAGGCTCTAGGAGGCTCTGTGCCATGCTTCTCTCCTAGCTTCTGATGGCTGCTGGAAATCCTCAGTGTTCCTTAGCTTGTAGATGCATCACTCCAAGCTCTGCCTCCCCCTTCACATTGCTCCTCTGTGTGCCACTGTGTCTCAAAAATCCCTCCGCCTTTCTCTTATAAGCTCATTTGTCATTGGTTTAGAGCTCACCCTAAATCCAGGATGATCTCACCTCAAGATCCTTAATTATATCTACAAAGACCCCTTTGCCAAATAAGGTCATGTTCACAGGTTCTGGGATTAGGACTTGGAAGTATCTTCTTAGGGGCCATCTTGCAACCCACAACACTGTACTTGCACATACCCAGGAACTTCGTTCATCCCATGTTCCCTGGGGCCTAGAGGTAGTAATAGCTCCAACGGTTACTCAACTATTCCTTGTGGTGTCCTTACATTGTACCCATGTCTATGTGAGAAGTACCTTTATCAAACCTTCCTTGAACTATCCCAACTTGGGTTGCCATCAATTTTCTGTTGGGACCCTATCTGAAACACCAGTGGAGTACTCGCACAGGAGGCCATAAGCCTTAAACAGAATTTACTCCCAGATATTTGGAACAATGACAAGAGAAAAAAATTTACAACTGAATTTCACAAAAGTGCACATACAACGAAGGAGATTAATTTGTAAATTTGCAGGTAATACATTAAGGAGGTCTTCCAAATTCAATCAAGATGACCAAATGATTAATTAATTCATTAAAAAAATCCTAAAATAGCTACTATTTTCCAGGTACTGTGAAGGTTTTAGCAATATAATAATGAGAAAGATACAAAGATGTGCACAATTGTATTGCAACTTACAGTAATGAACAAAAAGGAGGATTGGATGGTCTGGTAAGCAGAATTCTAGATGGCCCCCAAGATTCCTGTCCCTGGTATACATGCTCTGTACCCTCCCCTTGAGTGGGAGTGGGACCAGAGAATATAATGGAATATCACTCCCATGATTAGTTACTAATCAGTTGAGTTATGAATTAGTGAAAAAGAAGATTGTCCTGAATGGGTCTGACCTAGTCAGGTGAATCATCTAGGAGATGTACTCCAGTTGGCCTGGAAGAAAGCAAACAGCCATGCTGTGAACTTCCACTGAGGGCCACATGGCAAGGAACTGTGGGCAACCACTAACAGCCAGCAAGAAATGGGAGCTTCAGTCCTAGAACAGCAAGGAGCTGAATTTAGGCAACAGCCAGTGGGCTTGCAAGAGGATCCTGAGCCAGACAACACCTTGATATCAGCTTGGTGAGAGTTTGAGCAGAGGACTCAACTAACCCATATTGGATTCCTGACCCATGGAAACTGTGAGATAATAAATTTGTGTTGTTTAAGCTCCTAATTTTATGTTAATTTGTGGCATAGCAATAGGAAACCAATTAGGTGGTATTAGTTTGGGGTGAAGCACTGGTCAGTGATGAGAAACACCGTATCTCATTAAGATGTGTGGCCCTGTTATTGGAAGATTGTATCCAAAATGAAGCAGAGGTCCTAATGAGAATGAGAAGCTTCAGGACCACCAAGATATTGTGCTCCTTATCCAAAATCATAAGGCACCTTTGTGAATTCACTTTCCTGGGCCCCAGAAGCAGTGGCTTGGACAGGGTATGTGAGAATTCTAGACTTTGGGATACTGGAGGCAGAGGAGGGAGTTGGATGGGAGTAATCAACTTAACCCTTCAGGTAGTTTACATCAAAGGTGATGGCCAAGAGTTGCATTTACATGAGCTCTCAGTGGGCCTGTTAGAGGCCTGGTAGACAATGTAGATTCATTAACTGATTTAAAACAGATAAACCCTTAAATCATATTGGCTTAACACAACAGAAGGTTATTTCTCCCACATTCATAAAATTAAATGCCAACACTTCTAGTTAGTAGGCAGCCTTTCACCTGGTCCTTCAGAAGCCAGACTCTTCCCATCTTGTAACTTTGTCCTCTAGTGCCTCACAATCTTCTGTATTCAGCCAGCAGATATGGAGAAAGAAAGGGTGAAGAATGAGGAGAGAGGTTTCTATGGGCCACGTCTTGAAGTGGTGTACAGCACTTCCACACACATTCCACTGGCCCAGACTCAGTCACTGAACACGCAGGTAACATGGTCCCTGGCTAGGTGGCAACTTCCCAACAACACCCTACATTGTGGGAGGGGAGCAAGGATATTCAGTGGGGAGATAGATGTATCTTCCACAGGGAATTTTGAAATTTACAGTGGGGTTCCCAAATTGCAGAGTTAAGAATCCTGCACAAGAGGGCACAAAGGTTAACTCCTGATTTGGGGATGCAGATTCTGGTTTGGAAGAGGACTGATCTATGGAGAAACAGACTCTGGGTCCTTGAGTTCTCTCCTCAGCCACGGGTGTGAGTTAATACCATAGTCATAAGGGAAGAAATAGGTATAACAGAGGTAAGATGAGTATGTGCTTCCACCTTGCCAAAAGTTTCTAGAAGAAAAAGAAATTTGCAGCTGTTGAAATGTGATCAACAAAAGTAACTGAAATCTATTATATGAACTGTGAAACCTAAGTCATGGTTATGCAATGAGGTATAAAACTCCCATTATAGGAAATTTCAAAGAGGAAAATTATGAGCTGGTGTGCCAGGAGAAATAAAGCAAATATGTCCTTTCAAACTAAGAAATGAGAATGTTGTTTTCCATCTCTCATGAGCTTTGTTTTGGTAAGTTAGTGACAAACCCCAAGGCTTAGTAACCCCTACTTGAAATAAGATGAAAGTTTGGCACATAAACAAATGGGCTCTGACCTTGTTCTGATTCCATGGACCCACTCCCTGTGTAGTTCTGCTCAAGCACCTACCTCTGGCTTTCTCCCTTCCTGGGGTGTATTTCTGCCTAGCAACAAGGTGAGTTGTAATCATTTTTTGATGATGATGATGATGATAATGGTGCCCCTCCCAAACAGAAAGGAAGTAAATTAAAAGATGCTTTTGGAAAGCACCATACTAAAAGCCTACAACCATTAAGTTTATAGTTTAGCTGTCTAGATGCCATTTCTGAAGAAACCTCTACCTCCACCATGAACTGTTCCTTTCACTAAAACTAAAATTCACTCAACATGTCATTCTATACTGTCTAAATCTGTGTATATCAATATAGCAGCCACTAACCACATGTAGCTATTGAGCATGTAATATGGCTCTTCTGAAATGAGATGCACTGTACATGTTCAACATAATGCTGGTGGGACTTCCCTGGCAGTACAGTGGTTAAGACTCGGTGCTTTCACTGCGGTGGGCCCGGGTTCAATCTCTGGTCGGGGAACTAAGACCCCACAAGTCCTGACGCACGGTCAAAAAAAACCACAAAACATTGTAGTTTGTAGACTTAGTATGAAAGATGGAATCTAAAGTACTTCATTTATAAAAAAAAATACTTCATTTATAACTTTTATATTAATTACATATTGAAATGATATGTGGGCATATTGAGTTAAATATCTCATTAAAACTAATTTCATCTTTTTATGTTTTTAATGTTGCTGTTAGAAAATTTGTTTTTGCTTTTTAATTCTTTATCGAAGTATAGTTGAGTTATAATGTTGTGTTAGTTTCTGGTGTACAGCAGATCAATTCAGTTATATATATATTATATATATGTTCTTTTTCATATTCTTTTCCATTACAGTTTATTACAGGATATTGAATATAGTTCCCTGAGCTATACAGTACGAGTTTGTTGTTTATCTATTTTATATAGTTTGTATCTGCTAAACCCAAACTCCTAATTCATCCCTCCTCCACCTCCTTTCCCCTTTGGTAAACGTAACTTTGTTTTCCATGTCTCTGAGTCTGTTTCTGCTTTGTAAATAAGTGCATTTTTATCATATTTTAGATTCCACATATAAGTGATACCATATGGTATTTGTCGTTCTCTTTCTGATTTACTTCATTTAACATGATAGTCTCTAGGTTCATCTATGTTGCTGCAAATGGCATTATTTCATTCTTTTTGTGGCTGAGTAATATTCCATTGTGTATGTATATGTATGTATATATATATGTATATACATACATATACACACACACACACACATACACACACACACACACACCCTACATCTTCTTTATCAATTCATCTGTCAATGGACATTTAAGTTGCTTCAATGTCTTGGCTATTGTAAATAGTGCTGCTATGAACGTTGGGGTGCATGTATCTTTTGAAATTATAGTTTTCTATATGCCCAGGAGTGGGGTTGCTGGATCATATGGCAGCTCTATTTTTAGCTTTTTAAGGAACCTCCATACTGTTTTTCATAGTAGGTGTACCAATTTACATTCTCACCAACAGCAAAGGAGGGTTCCCTTTTCTCTACACCCTCTCCAGCATTTGTTATTTGTAGACTTTTTAATGATGGCTATTCTGACCGTGTGAGGTGATACTTCACTGTAGTTTCAATTTGCATTTCTCTAATAATTAGCAATGTTGAGCATCTTTTCATATACCTATTGGCCATCTGCATGTCTTCTTTTGGTGAAATGTCCATTTTTTGATTGGGTTGTTTGTTCTTTTGCTATTGAATTGTATGAACTGTTTGTATATTTTGGAAATTAAGCCCTTGTTGTTCGACACATTTGCAAATATTTTCTCCCAGTCCACAGGTTATCTTTTTGTTTCGTTTATGGTTTCCTTTGCTGTGCAAAGGCTTATAAGTTCGATTAGGTCCCATTTGTTTATTTTTGCTTTCACTTCTGTTGCCATGGGAGACTGACCTAAGAAAACTTTACTATGATTTATGTCAGAGAATGTTTTGCCTATGTTCTCTTCTAGGAGTTTTACAGTATCATGTCTTATATCTAAGTCTAAAGCCATTTTGAGTTTATTTTTGTGTATGTTGTGAGGGAGTGTTCTCACTTCATTGATTTACATGTGGCTGTCCAGGTTTTCCCCACTTGCTGAAGAGACTGTCTTTTCTCCATTGCATATTCTTGCCTCGTTTGTTGAAGATTAATTGATCATAGGTGTGTTGGGCTCTCTGTCTTATCCATTGATCCATATGTCTGTTTTCTGTGCCAATACCACAGTGTTTTGATTGCTGTAGCTCTGTAGTTTTGTCTGAAGTCTGGGAGGGTTATGTCTCCAGCTTTGTTCTTTTTCCTCAGGATTTCCTTGGCAATTCTGGTCTTTTATGCTTCCATATAAATTTTAGGATTACTCGTTCTAATTCTGTGAAAAATGTCATGGGTAATTTGATAAGGATCACATTAAACCTGTGTATGGCCATTTTAACAATATGAAATGTTCCAGTCCAAGAACATAGGATATCTTTCCATTTATTTGTGTCATCTTCAGTTTCCTTTATCATTGTTTTATAGTTCTCAGCACATAGGTCTTTCACCTCCTTGGTCAGGTTTATTCCTAAGTATTTTTTTTTTGGATGTGATTTTAAAAGGGATTTTTTTTTATTTTACTTTCTCTTTCTGATATTTCATTATTAGTGTAAAGAAATGTAACAGATTTCTGCATGTTAATCTTGTATCCTGTTATCTTGCTGAATTCATTTATTAGTTCTAGTAGTTTTTGTGTGGAGTCTTTAGGGTTTTCTATATATACTATCATGTCATTTACATATAGTGACAATTTTACTTTTTCTCTTCCAATTTGGATACCTTTTATTTCTTTTTCTTGTCTGATTACTGTGACTAGGACTACCAATACTATGTTGAATAGAAGTGGTGAGAGTGGGCATCTTTACCTCCTTCCAGATTTTAGTGGGAAGGCTTTCAGCTTTTCAACATTGAGTATTAGGCTGGCCATGGGTTTGTCATAAACGTATTTTATTACGTTGAGATATGTTCCCTCTGTACCCACTTTGGTAAGAGTTTGCATCATGAATGGATGTTGAATTTTATCAAATGCTTTAGAAAATTAAAAATTACATACATGACATTTGATTTCTATGGAACCAAGGTAGTCTAAATAGTTCTCTATATGTTGTGTGTTTGTGTATGTGTGTTTGAGTGTGTGTAGAGATGTGTGCCTTCAAATTGTAAGCCCTTTGTGGATAAGAACTACAACATATACTTTTTTATATGCTTGCTGTACTCAGCAGAATCCACAGCAGTTAGTAAATTCATAGGTACTGAATTCCTGACGGCATTCTGGCTCATCCTGGCATTTCATGCCAGACAAGTGGCAGTGGCTGTGCCTGGGGCCCCTCAAAAACATGAGGTGGGGAACAGGTCTGAGGAGGAGTCTCGCCATGGAGCAGCCAGGCCATGAAGGACCTCCGTGGGCTCCTGTGGTCAAGCTGAGTTTGTCTTAGGAAACTCTTTCCAGGTACTTGGTGTCCACAGACTCTGGAGCTGTCTGCCAGCTCTGCTAATCATTCACCACCCTTCACTTCCTTCTTGGCTACTTGTGGGCAGTGAGTGTCTGGTTTGGGATGGGCGATTCCTATCTTCAAAGTCGTGGTCAGGATGTTCACGTTTTAATGAACAACATGCAGCCCTGGTGCCTGGCCAAGGTGGGGCCTGAGCAACCCGGACGGGACCTGAAGTGGGGCCCTTTGTCCTCCTATGTTCCACTTTCAACCTCACATTGCTCTGGGGTCAGTGCTGCTGTTCTCTCTCCTCTTCTGACCACTGACTCACAGCTGCAGGAACAACTGGGGAGAGGAGGATAGGAGCTGGAGAAAGCTCTGCTGCACCCACCTTACTAGGACCACAGCCTCGAAGTACTAGAAGCAACATTAAAAGCAATCAAATGTGGCTCCTCTCGAGGCCTGTAACCACATGCTTCCTGTCCCGGTCCTGCTGATACATAGAGGAGCGATGGACCCTGGGCCTCTCCCAGAGCAAATCCAAGAACCTAAGAGAATCCCTCGGGTTCTCTCCTCCTGACGACTTCAGAAGCGTCACTCAGATTTTCCCTTTGAATCTCCTACCTCTGAGCATTGAGCACTACAGAGCTCTCCCAGTGTTTTGGTAATTCACCAAAAGGGAGAAGACAAAAGATAAACATGTTCACTTCTGTGCAACCATATTCATGCCCTTTTATTTTCACTTTAATAGAAAGTTAAGTTGAACACTCAGTTTTTTTTAGATGAGGGGTATGACATGCAGCAAATCAAGGGGAACTGGAGTGAGAAGGCAGATTTCTGACTTCCATCGATGCATTTTCCATTCTTCATGCTGCTTTCTTAGAACTGTGTTTCTACACCTCAGTGGTAACAATGGTCACCTCCAGATTGTGAAATTAGATGATTTGTAATGTTCTTCTTTTTGCTGATGCATTTTATCTGACTTTTCTATAATGACTGTATATTAATTGAATAAAAATACTTAACTTTAAAATTTAAAGTTAGAAAATTCCCCCAGAAAGCTGAATTAAGTTTCGCTTTTCTAATTTCCCTTCACACTCAAATCCCTAGCCCCACCAAACCTCTAAATAGCAAGAAGAAATCTGAATTACTGTCATCCTCAAGGGCAGAAAGATTTAACTTTTTCTGGAATTAAGTGGACTTGTGGAAGTGTAGGTAGTTGGGTAGGAGTGAAGTCTCAGAGGCAGTGCTGTGACCTGTGTGTAAGTTCTCCTCCTCTTCACTAGGGGCACTGTCAGCATACAGGTGCTGCCTCTCTGCCCCACAGCATTACTTGTACCATAAGGACAGATGATTATGCAGAAGACTGTGATGTCAGTACCATTCACGTTGAGCAGTGAACTTCTCCCCTCAGCATTATATCACCCCCAGAGAAATTCCTATTCCATGTACCTTCCACAGTAAACCCAGAACCACTATGAGCTTCACATTATCTGTACTTTGTTCTTCACCATCCTCTCTGCCTTATACTCAGCTGGCTGTTACTCAATACCTAGGACTCTGTCCTCTGAGGTGCATTAGACATTAGCAGAGTCATAGATAAATGAAGCTGATGGGCTAATTCACATTAAAATCCAAATGGCCAACACTAGCACACTGGAGTCACTCCTCTCAACGGTATCTACATTTTAGGGATTACACCTTAATGCCTTGCATCAGTTAGGGATAGATCATGGGAATATGGATTTCTTATGGATATTAGACCTTACACATTTGTAGTGAGGAAGTCTATGGAAGGCTCTTGCCTCTCTGTGTGATGGGGTGGAGGCCATTTCAGCTCAAATTGGCAGCAGTCAGGAAGAAGTACATTACACGAAGTTGGGGAAGAGCAAGGACAAACTGCAGCTTATGAAGATAGACTGAAGCCTCTGTCTTCCCCTCATCACCTCATACTTCAGTGGCAGGTGGCCTGCAGAAGCAGCTGGTGCCCTTCGCACAAAGAGAAGCTGAGGGATCTGTAGGCCTGGCTGTCCATGCCAAGGAGTTGAGCCAGCAGATCAGTAACTGAATACGTGAACTACAGTGGCGCCTGGTACCCTACACCTTCAGAGTGTCTTAGGTTGCTTCATTTCCATCTTTAGGTTCTCTTGTAAACTTCTCTTGCAGCCAACTCAATCTGGAATCATAGAGGGAAGGTAACTCTAGGAAACATGGCTCAAGCTTGGTTAGGTTGACACAGTACAAAATACCCACTGTTCCTGAAATCAGTATCAAAAGTTAGCTTTTCAGATCCATTTACTGGCCAGTAGAAATGCTGAAGTGGGGAGACAAAGGTGGGGAGGTGAAAAGATAAGGGGAGGAGAGGAAGGGACCTTTCTTGGTGATCCTCAGAACACGTCTATAAAAGAAGAAAAGCCAGATAGGTACGAAACATGCTCATATATCCAAATGTTTTTAAATATATGTGTCCAGAAAGAAAACTTTGTAATCAGGCCAAAGTTATGTCTGAGAGATACCAAAGGAAACCTGAGGATTTGTGAGTGCCCAGGCTTCCTCTGGAGACCATGGCAACCCCTAATCCCATCCCATGCTTCTGTGCCCTTCTCTGAGTGCTGGGCAGTACCAGGGGAAGGAAGCCATAGGAGAAAGGGACAAGTATGACCAGAAGCGCCCCAAGGGCCCTAGAGGGGAGCCCCTAAAGGCACATTCACCAGCTGTCTTCTTTGGCAGAAGCCAGTTAGTCCCCAACGTCCCAGAATGGAATGGAGCAATGAGGCTTTACACCACCAAAGTCATAGGCTTGTTTCAAGAAGCATTTCCTCTCTATGGGGGAGCAGTGGGTGGGGCGAAATGATAAAAGTTGGTGGAAGGCAATTCTTTCCAGAGTCCAGATCTTGAAGTGGCCCCAGAAGGTGTGGACGTGCCTTGGTTTTACTCTTCTCACCTTTAGAGGGATTTCTAGTTCAATGGGAACCTTTATCGGTCATGCGTACCCAGGGCTGTTTCTACTCTCATATGGGCTGTATCAAGCAGTAGTGGTCTCCAAAGCTGTGATATTCAGTGACTCTTTCCTGTATCCTTCATCACCTCCCAGGAATAAGGGGAGATGGGCCAGGCTGTGGAAAATATCCTACGGAGGTTTGCTGAAGACGTTGGCTGGCTCTGGCTTGTTAGTGTATGAGATAAGCTGTGCGAAGAGAGGGTTGATACTGATGAACAGGGAGCTGCCCCTGACAGTTATGTACGCCAAAGAGTGGCAGCACGTCACCATGTACATCCTTCTCACCCTCAACGGCTGTGTAGAGGTCGTGAGCAAGAACTTGCTGCCTCAGCACTGTGTGCCCCCAGAAGAAGGGACCTTGGTGCTGACTTTCTATGTGCTCCTGCTGTTGCTGGTGTCACATGTTCAGGACTCAGCAGGGGTGGAGCTGCAGGTTCACTCTCTGCTCATCTTGGTGGTGTTGTTGCTGATGCTGGTGTTGACCGTACAGCTGTGGGTTCCCGACACGTTTCAACTCTCAGTGATCGGGACCTTTCTGTTTCAGATCCTGGGCTCCTGGCTGGTACAGGCCGGCTTCATTCTGTACAAACCAGGCACCGGCTACCCGGGGCAGGATGATGACATCATTGACATCACGTTTGTCACCACCTTCTTCTGCTGGCATGTGATGATTGATGCTTTGTGCCTGTTGGGAATCTATGGCGTCTCTTCCTTTTGGCATTGTTGTTACCGTCCCAGCTGGAAGCTAACAGGGTCCAGAGAAGCTCCATGTTACATGACCACCGTGGGACCCCTCTACAAATTGCTGCAGGAAGTGGATCAGTCAGAGTCTGGCAGTCTCTCAACCTCTAGCTGGGTCTTAAATGTCTGGGCTCAGATCCTAGTGAGGGCTGAGGATAACAACTGTTGTGACCAAGTTTTCTGATCCCTGCTATTTTCCCTTAATTCTTGGTTCCTAGACTCTTCCAATTACCTTTGTTGGGGGAACTCCTTTTTTGTCTACCTCTCATACACGCTGATGTCAGATGATGAAAAAGCACAGGTGCTGCCAGCTGCCCATTTCTAGTCATTTGAGGCCTAATTTTATAATGATAAACAAACCTCAAGTAATCAATTGATATCCCCCACACAATATCTCTAAAATATCCAGTGTAGGTAATAAACTTGCATGCTATTAATTTACTATAGTATTTGAGATGTAACAGAGAAGCCCTCCCCTTGAAGGCCAGCCAAGAAAAGACTTCTCAGACACTCTTAAGGTTGGGGGGAGAAATTTGCAATTCTCACAAAATTCCACCAGAGGGCACTATATTCACATCACCCCAGCCAAGCCTCTAACTCTCCAACCCAGTAAAAAGTCTCCTAAGAACCGGTTCAAAAAAAGTGGGGGGAGGGGAAAGGAGGTCAGGAAAAATATAGAGCCAAGTTTACGTATTGTCCAAATATCCAGAAAATGTACCCAAGCGCTGTTTGCTTCCCGCTAATATTTGGCGTGGAAATGTGAAATAAACAAGGATTCAAATCAACTAATGGGATAGGAGTGAGGGAGGATGAGCTGTGGATCCAGTTGAGGATATCTTTGGGAAAAGTACCAACTCAAGGACACACTCTGATCCTAGTCAGTTTTTGACCACAATGCTAAATTTCCTAAACTTCTAAATAAGCTTCAATAATGTTCCAATCAATCTAGAGAACAAAGATAAATCCATACATACCTTGAGAATAGGAAGAAAATTTATCTGTGAAGATCCCACATTCACAAAACAACGAAACAGATTATTAAATACACAAAATGATCTCCAAAGATTCCTTTAAAAAGAACCTGTCATACAGCAATTTTTCCCCTGGTAATCTAGTTATTCACAAAGAATATATTGAATGTCCATTGTATGTAAGGTACTGGGTAAGCCACTATGCAGGATTCAGAGGTAAACTAGTTGGTTCCTGGACTGGGTACTTTCCTTAGTGGGTACAGTAGGGATTTCGGAGTTTAGAGGTGGTGGCCCAGGAATGCATCACCCACAGCCCGAGAAGGCTGAAGGAAGGGCAACAGAAAAAGGCTCTCAAGGGAATTGCACCTTGGAAGCATATTAGCCTGTGAAATGCTGCACTAAGGTGAATCCAGCTAGCTACTGCAAGTGAGCACGTCCTCAGCTTCCTCACTGGTCAGCTAGAATGATTTGAAGGTTCATTCTAGAATTATACAGCTGTAATTTTCTCAGTAGCACTTATTTTACCATGTCGTTAGCTAAGATGAACTTAATTCCTCCCAACTCTCCAAGCAGTTTCCTGTGAGAGACAAGATTTGGGGTAGGGCTCAGACCCAAACCTTCAGTCATAAGGTGTAGGCTGGGAAACGAAGTGTTCTCTATATTTGAATGGTTTCCAGGGGCCTTCAACAAAACTCAAATCAGACAAAAAAAAAAAAAAAAAAAAAAAAGCTGAGACTTGAATTTCTAATTTCCTAACCTGAGCTTAAGAATATCAAACAATCAGAAAAGAGATAAAGAACAATTCCTCTGGGTTCAGTGTTAGATACCAAATTGACGTAAAACCTGGTCTTTCCTTCTTTAATTGTGTACTGTGAAATTTGAAGTCTTGGTCAATTGCAGCTTTTCCCCAAAATGTGCTTTAAGAGTAATGACATCAACTTCCAAGGCTGTTTCTTTTTCTTTTGTTTTATTTTTGTTTTGCTTTAAGATATACAATGGTCTATTCTTTTGGAAAGAACTGGCGTTGGTTTATTGAAAAAAAAAATTTATAATTCTGGGTTGGGTTTCCGGGGTGTTCCTCAAGCCTGAGTCTCAGCTATGTCTCTTTAGCCTAAGTTAAGGGTTTTGTTCAATGCCTACTGAAATCATTCAAATGTTGGAAAAACTCCATTTCCCAAACTACATGTTCTGGTTGAAGGTTTGAGTACGTTTGAGCCTTACCCCAAATCTTGTCTCCAATGAGTGCAAGGCAACCAGCCACACAGGCCTTGGGAAGGCACGCTCAGATCACTAGATTAAGGGCTTACGACCTGCAGAGTGAGAATGGGTCCTTTAAAAGAGAGTGAAAGAAATTGAGAGAATTCACAGGTAAAGCCCAGCCAAGACAAGGCCTTTATTTCAAGCAGCAGAACAACACTGAAGAAATGCTTTTTTTCAGTCCCCAGTCATTTCTGCAGATTTGGAACCAAATTTTTACCTGTGATATTTCTCTCCCACTCCACCCACCCCTTGGACACAGCTGCTCTATTCTAAGAGAGAAAAACCTGACTTCAAAGCACACGTAACAGAATCCCCTGTGTGCTTTGATACTGGGTGTACCAGGAGACAGAAGAGTTCATCCGTTCAAGTGCTCTAATGCTTTTTAGGGAGCGAGTGGAGAATGTGGGCGGGTAGCAATTTAGGGAAGAAGGAGAAAGAGAACAAAGGGCAGCAGACACAGCAAAGTCAAACAGGATCAAACAGTCCATTCTACTTCTAACTTCTCTAAAAGTACAGTCTGGGTTTCTGGGGACGAACCAGTTAGTTTAAGGACTTTCTTCTGCTTTTTCTTCCCTCATACTCTTTTAAGGTTCCCTGAACAATCATTGGGCTCATTTGGGCCCTAATTCGGTTGGGTTAAGTAAGTATGGTGCTGACTAAGGGGGACAAGGCCTCTTGTTCTGCCTGAAAAACTCAGTAGTCATGTATTACCTTCCTAACCCTCACAAAGTATGCCCCGTCACGTGAATGGATCGAAGCAAATCCATTTCCATTCTTGGAAAAGCAGCTCAAAGCACATGTTCTCTTGATGGTGCCGCTGTCATTTCTGTGTGGTCAACAAACATGGGTTATTGACCACTCACCCTGGACACTCCTGGGGGACACTAAGATGAATAAGCTGCTCAGGGAGGTTAAGACACCAGCAAGGGCGGCAGGCACCCACAGACTAGAAGCTTTAAGAACTGCACATGCTTCCTACTTTTCCATTTTCTATTCTGTGTGCCATCCCCGCCTCGGGTGCTGGTGGTGACGAGTACAGTAAAAAGCTCTGGTTCACTTCTGGCAGTTTGGCAACTGGAAATCAACATTTTCTAAAACAAGAACATGACTCTTCCCCTCCCTCACGCCCCCTCCTCAACAATTTAAACTCAAGACCTCACAGAAAGAAATGGAATGAAGACATCTCAGTTTGCTACCAGGTCTAAGCCCACTCTCATAAAACCAACGGTAGAGCATTACACGAAGTTAGGAAGTTGTACTTCACAGGTTGTGGTGGGGAAAGAAAGAATCCAATCCCATCAGATTATCTTGGCCTATAATAATTATTATTGCTCTTTTCTAAAAATTTACTATATGCATGTGCCATCACAATTAATCCTTACAATATACAAGGTAGACGTTATTCTTATTTTGGAGGCAAGGAATCTGAGGCTCTAGGGCTAAGTACCTACCCCAACACAAAGCTGGTAAGAAGTAAAGCCCAGATCTGAACCTGCGTTGCCTGAACTGAAGCCCAGCTTTTAACCATCATATCGAAGGATCACATAAAGGATGGAATCCCTTACACTTGCAAGGCGACTTACCTGGTCCACAATGTTACCTGTCTGAAACATACCAAAAGCCCCTGTTTGAGATGAATCTTGCATCTCTCATTTTAAATCACTACAGTGTTAGACACACTCTCACAGGGAAGGGATGTTGACCAAAGAAGCCAAGTTATGTGTGTGTGGTCACAGGCAACATTTCTTTTCCATATTTGTGGTACAAAAAATAACCAGAAGTGCAAACTTCTTCCCTTCCTCTTCCAAAGGCCCTGGAAACATGACTTCTTAGTCTTCAAACAGAAAACCTCGAAGTCTCAAATACTGGGGCTCTTGAAAGATGCAATAAAGGCTAGACACCATCAGATGGATTCAGGCAATAAAAATAGTATGATCAAGTAATAGCACTGGTAGAAGTGAAAACATTATATTCACGTGTGTGTTGTGTATGTGTTGTATACATATATATATAGTTATTGTGTATCTGTTGACAAGCATCCACTTCAAGACTGTGTTCACATACACATACACGTTTTCTCAACTATCATAGTAAGGCTATAAGGAGAGAGGAGGAAGGGGTACTGATTCTCATTTTCCATATTACAAAAACGTGCAATAAATTACTTGACAAACAAAAACAGACAGAATTCGTTTCAGGAATTCTAAATTTTTGACATACCCTGAGCTTCGAAGAGGAGATGCCAAGACTTCACCTTCCTTTCAGCTGTCCTCGGGAAACAGTTTGCACACAGAATTTCAAATCTGATGGGCGACTCTTAAGGTCCTTTCTTGAATCGCTTTACTGAACAGAATTTCAAATCTGATGGGCGACTCTTAAGGTCCTTTCTTGAACCACTCTATTTATTTTATTTTTTTAATTAATTTATTTTATTTTATTTATTTTCGGCTGCGTTGGGTCTTTGCTGCTGCGCACGGGCTTTCTCTAGTTGCAGCGAGCGGGTGCTACTCTTTGTTGCGGTGCGTGGGCTTCTCATTGCAGTGGCTTCTCTTATTGCAGAGCACGGGCTCTAGGCGCGTGGTATTCAGTAGTTGTGGCTCACGGGCTCAGTAGTTGTGGCTCGTGGGCTGTAGGGTGCAGGCTCAGTAGTTGTGGCTCACGGGCTCTGGAGCGCAGGCTCAGTAGTTGTGGCGCATGGGCTTAGTTGCTCCGCGGCATGTGGTATCTTCCCGGACCAGGGCTCGAACCTGTGTCCCCTGCATTGGCAGGCGGATTCTTAACCACTGCACCACCAGGGAAGTTCCGCTTTATTTATAGATGAGGGAACTTGGGCCCAGAGGCTGCGAGAATTGCCTCAGGTGTGACAGAGGCAGAATCAGGTCTCCCGACTTGTGTCTCCGCCCGCCAGGATCCCTTCTATGGAATGAGACAAAACACAGCACTTTCACTACCAATGTGAGATCCTAGACTTCTGTTCACATCCCCAAACCCGCCGAGAGACCTCCGGCAGCCCCGTCTGCGCCGCCCCCTCCGACGCCTGGCCACGGCTGCGGCGAGCCCAGGGCTTCCCCCACCCCGCGAGCTCCCTCACAAACTTGACCCGAGGGCCGGGAAAGGGGGCCGGGGGTTCTCTAACAACAAAAGGCAAAAGTGGGTGCCCGTGGGTCAGAATTTCCTGTGGGAGCTCTGGGGCGTGCAGTGTGACCTAGTAAAAGAGAGAACTCTCCCGCAAAATATCCGACCTGAATGCAATACTGGGCTGCGGGGCCGGCCCCAGGCCGGGCGGGCGGGGGCGCCGCGTCGCTGCGCGGCAGCCCGGGCCGGCGGGGTCCTTCCCGGCAGGCACTGGGCCCTCCGCCGCCGCCGCCGCCGCCGCCGCCGCCGCCGCCCCGCCCTTCCTCGCTCCCCTCCCCCACACCCCCTTCCCCCACCGCCCTTTCCCTTTCTTTCTTTCCCGGGCCGGCTCGCCCCCACCCCGGCGGCGCCCGCTCGGCGGCTCGCCCAATGGCCGAGTTGCCGGGACGCGCATCAGCTGATCCGCCCGGGCTCCGGGCCTCTGGGAGCCAATCAGGGCGCCGGGGGCGGCCCCGGCTGCAGATAAAGCGTGCGGGGCCGCAGACGGCCTTGCAGAGCCGAGAATGGGAGAAGAGCCGGCTGTGTAAGCAGATCTTCCGGCCTCCTCGCCTCTCCTCTCCGCACCTCGCTCTCGCGGCCTGCCCACCCTGCCGCCTGCTCGCCGCCCAGGTAAGCGCCTGGCCGGCCCGGAGGGCTCGGAAGTGTCGCGAGCCGCCGCGCTCTGACCGATCGGCTGAGCTCGGTTCGGCCCCTTCCCACCTCCAGCCTCTACTCTGCGCCCCGGCCTGCGGGCCCTCCCGCTTGCTTCCGCCGCCCGTGCCTCCCGGAGGGTCTGGGTCGGCGATGGCGGGGCGCGCGAGTCGCCAGGGCTTCGAGAAGGGCGGGGAGTTGTTTTGATCTTCCTTCAGCTGCTTGCAGCCCCAAGCGCCGCCCCTGGATGTCGCTCGGCAGGGCGAGCTGTGGAGGCACTGCCCGGGCCCGGCGCCCCCGGCTCGGCCATGTGGTGTGCGTGGTGGATGGAGTGGTCCCCTGCTGGAGCCTCGCTCTCTTCCTCCGCGGAGGCGGGCCCTGGGGCGGTCGTCGCGGTTAGCCGCCTGCGCGGAGGCGAGGGGCAGTGAGCGTCTGTGTTGCGGCCCGCTCCCGCCGCGGGCTCCCGGGGGCCTACCCCTGTGACTGAACAATGGGGAGCCCGGGATGCGGCATGGCCGGCGGGCGCGGCGGGTGGAGAGGACTGGCCGGCCGGACAGGGGCAGCAGCGGCACGCTGTCCCTCTGGCGGATGTCCCCATCCCCCGCCCCTCCTAGCCCTGTCCTTGGAGAGGGATGGCCCCCCTCGGCTAGGCCCTGAGATCCAGACGGGGGCCCAAGGGGCGGGGCGCCGACTTTCGGGACCTTTCTGTGGGAAAGGGCTGCTCTCAAAGTGGATTATCCCAACCACCCCGGGGGCGGGAAGCGGGGATCCTCCCCTGGCCGCAAATCCGTGAAGAAGACCATGAACGAAGGTGACGACCTGGAGTCTCGGTCCTCGGGGTCCCCCTCCAACTGCTTCGGCTTCGTCGCCTACTCAGTGAACGCCAGAGAGAAACTGCGAGTCAAGATCGAGACGTTGACCTACCAGCCTTCGCATTCCAGCTCGTCCCGGTCCGATCCCTACCGCTCTCCAACTCCCTCTCCCTCTCCGTCTCCCTCGCCCAGAAACCTCCGGTGCCTGGACCAGCGAGAGCCGGAGACCCACGAGAGGCGCGAACGCCACTCGGAAAGGAGAAAGGCTAAGGAGGGCATCGATACCGTTGACCTTATGTGGCTGGGGTGAGTGAGGAGCAGGGATGAGGACCCCGGCTCCCACTGCAGCTGCAGAAACAGCTAAAAACTGCAGAATCCCATCCCTCCCAGCACCCACCACGTAATCTTGGCACCTCGGCGGCACCAGTTGATATAGTAGACTAGGCTGTTGGCATTGCAACTCGTCACCAAAAAGAGCAGGATCCGAGGCTTAAAGGGAGACAGAGTGGTTTGAAATTGGAGGTGTAACAGGTTGGGGACGAAAGCCAGAGACCGGGTTATAGCTTTTAGTGGGAGCTGAAAGGGTCAGGGATTGCTCCCTCTGGCTTTTAAAGGCAGGATGGGCGTCGGGGGTGGGATTTGACTGACCAAGTCTTCTACAGGAGTAGGCAAAGGTAGTGGTTGTCTGCTAACACTGCTTGACAGACAGCTTCTCCGCTTTCGGGGGGGGGGGGGGGTGGGGGGAGAAGGGTGAGGCTGTTGGAGGGAGAAGCAGTTATGTTTTCAGCTGGGCAAACATGGACGGTTGCCCATAGAAACTTTGCCACTGTACTTCAGAAAGTTACCCAAGTCATTGGAGGAGAACAGTGTGTTCCCTTTCCAGCCACCCTGGGCTGTCGACAGCAGAGGGAGGGGTGGAACGTTTCCTCTTAATGTTGAGGTTTGGTTTTGTGGCTTCAGTGTCTCTTCTTTCAGGGGTTTTGCGGTGGAGCCTCGCAGTTTTTAGCATGCCTCAGCTTTTGAAACCCCAGAGCTTTTTGATTTAGAAGTGGGAATTTCTTAATTACTTGAAAAGCTCTCTGGTGGAATCTGGTCAAACTTAAATCTCCTGTCTGAAGTGAGAACTTTGCCTCAGACTGATGCAAATTATGCCATCGTGTATCTTAGAATCCAACTTGGATTGGCTATTTTTACATCTTGGTAATTGTAATAACTGCTGTTCTTCTAGGAAGCCACCAGTCTCTTAAATCTTCTAGCTAGCCCCCTTGTTTCATCCTACCAACTAAATGTGGGGGGGTGTTTATTTTTTGGAAGGGTGGAGGAATCTTCAAAAGCACTCTTTACTGAGATATCCTCTGGGGTGTAAGGAAAAGGGAAGACTTAACCCAGAGATCATAGCAGCCAAGCCTTTCTGTGGCTGGATTTTACTTGGAGACGATGTCTGTTCGGCAGACTTTCTGTTTCAGAACTTTTGTATCTTCATTGTGTTTTGGGGTTTTTTTTCTCCCTCTAGTATCTTAGTGTGAAAAATGAAACAATTCCTCTACCTCTGATAAACTGCAAAAAGTAGAGCTTAGTGCTCACAAGTTTAGATTCTGGCTTGAGGAAGCTTATAAGGAGACTTTTGTCTAGTATAAAAGTTTAATCTCCCTGAAAGCAAGTTAAATAGGGAGGGGCCACCACTCCCGCTGCTTCTTGATTTAGTTGTCCTTATTGCGTCAGAGGATCTGTTTGGAGTTGGTGTTCTTATTTTATTTTGTCTCTCTCCAGAACACCTTCCACCATGGCCACCTCGGCGAGCTCCCACTTGAACAAAGGCATCAAGCAGGTGTACATGTCCCTGCCTCAGGGTGAGAAAGTCCAAGCTATGTATATCTGGATTGATGGTACTGGAGAAGGACTGCGCTGCAAGACCCGGACCCTGGACTGTGAGCCCAAGTGTATAGAAGGTGAGAGGCTGAGCTGGCTGGGAGCAGCGTGAGGGTGGGCGGCAGCCTGAGACCAAGCCACTAGATTTGGCCTCTGTTTGTGATGCTTTTCGAAGGCGGGACTTTTCAGACTTCATTCAACCAACATTAAGCTCCTACACTGCCTCCAAGCATAACAGCAATGGACCCCTTCATTTAAATGAAATCTTGCATGTAAGCCAGTATATTGAAGGAAAAGAGACAAAGTCTGGGGGCAAGAGGGGTTGGAAACTTTGTTTACTTGGGCAGTCCTACTTAATTGGCCCTAAGGTACCGCCAGGAACCCAGTTTGAAAACCACTGCTGTAACCTGACTGTGCCATCTACTTTACAAACTCTTTGAATGCTGTTTCAGACTCATGTGTCACTGAGGTTCTACATGCAAAACAAACACCCTAAAGTGGTCTCTAGGACCAGCCATCATTAGTTTTTAGTTGATGCCACTTCTGGAAATTCTTAAACTGGCTGATTGCTTATCCTACAGGAGCTATTATATGAGTTGTGACAACTTCATTCTTTTGGTCTAGAACAAACCATAGCCACTCTCCTTCTGGAAAGGGACCATGGTCCATCATCTTTTACCTGCTTTTAGGTTAGGTTACTCTTCTGATAATGTTCACATTTGAGCAAATGAATGAATGACTATAATATAAAGCATATACTGTGCACCTGCTATGTGGCAGGTGTTGGATAGGCCCTGGGAATACAAGATGAGAGTCTGGTCTCTGCCTTGGGAGAACTCATAGTCACCTGGAGTGATGAAGGAACTGGCCTTTAAAACATAGTGTGGATACGTGACATGGGAGCACCATTGAATAAGTCATCCGGCTAGTGTCTGTTTCCTCATCTGTTAAAATAAGGACACCACTTGAACTAGGACAGTCCGTCACACAGCGGGGGGAGGAATTAGAGAAAGAAGCAACACAGTTGGCTCTCAGAGAATCTTTATTTCTCCTATTTCAATACTTTAAATGAGGACTGACTGACTGACTGGTGATATCCAGTTTGTCTCCTTGGTGTCCAGTAGACTTATTTACAGAGGAAACGTCATTCTTAGGTTGTTCTTGTGACTGTTACTTCTTTTAGGAAAGTGATGCAGTGGTCTTACTTGGAACTCAGATAGGAAGGACTGTAGGGCTACCTGCAAACATCAGGGTTTGTGTGTTAATAGTGGCAGTCATGCATGCCTCACTGGCTTTCTGGACAAGAGAGTACAGATCTTGTGAAGATCTGAAAAGTTCCTGTGTGTTTTAACTATAATTTTCCCCTCTCTTTTTTACCCCAGAGTTGCCGGAGTGGAATTTTGATGGCTCCAGTACTTTTCAATCCGAAGGCTCCAACAGTGACATGTATCTCGTCCCTGCTGCCATGTTTCGGGACCCTTTCCGCAAGGACCCCAACAAGCTGGTGTTCTGTGAAGTCTTCAAGTACAACCGAAAGCCTGCAGGTGTGTATAGGATAGGTATGGATACCCCACCCCAGTCCATGAATTGTAAAGTTGGGTGGGAGAGGATATTCCAAAATCGGTATTGGAAAGACGAGCTTACCTCAGAACTGTCTTAGAAGTCTGAAGGATTGGACATGGACCTCTCCATCCTGAACTTCCTTGTTCAGAGAGGTTGTATGGTCCATCCTCCCATTGTTGGTTCCATAAAACGACATTGGATTCTTCTAAATCTGCTGGGGGAGTGCCGCATGTCACAGTCCTCCTGCCTGTAGATTTTAAGAACATGGATTCTGAAGTTAGAATGTTGGGTTTGAGTTCTAGATCTGCCACTTGCTTGGTATGAACTGGGGCAAAAGTTACTTTTCTCCTATACTTTTCACTTCCCTATTTTAAAATGGGGAAAATAATGAAATCCGTCTCATAAAGTTGTTTAGAGGATTAATTGAGTTAATATGTGCAAATGATTGAGAAGAATTGTATGTTATTGGTTGCCTTTTCATTCCAGAGAGCTTGTCTTCTTTCTCTGTCCACTGACTAAAATAAGAGCATCTTGGTTCACTGATAACATACGTTTGCCTTGAGGTTTGCTGTAACTGCACCTTTGGTTTTTGTCTGGCATACCCATTGCTCCCAGTTCTCCACCATTCACCTTTTTAAGCTCAGCTGGAGTCTCACGTCCATGAAGTCTCTTGCTACACTCAGCCAGTGAGACTTTTTGGCAAGTCACTTAGTGACTCTGGACCTTACTTGTCTTTGTTTTGAGAGGCATTATCAAATTGTGGTAAAGGGCCTGAGCTCTGAAGTCGACAAGCAGGGTTTCCTGACCTTGCTGCTTGTGCTGTACCCTGGGCAGGCTACCTACCATCTCTGAGCCTCATTTTCTCATTTGTGAAAATGGAGACTTGTAATACCCACCTCAGGGCTGTTAGGAAAATGAAGTTGGGGGTTTTCTTTGATGTAACGTAGAGATCTTAAAATGGTTCCTGGGACATAGTGAAACAGCCATAATGAGTCTATAAAGTTCCGGTCTGGGTTAGAAATTGTTCCCAGTTGAGCTCGTCACATTTTATTTTATTTTTATTTTTTTGTACTAACCAGTACTATAGAACTTAGCACTTTATCTGCTCACCTGGAATGTAAAGCTCTTAATAGGCAAATGATTCTCTCAATAAAAATTGTAGATTTGGCTCTAAATGCTTGAGAAACTAGGAATAAGTCTGACAGCTAGAAGCAGTTCTTTTGTGAATAGAGGGTTTACGTGCCTGACATTTGGTATTTGGGAAGGAGCCAGCTTGCAGATAAGGTGAAAACTTGCTCTGTTCTGGATCCACTCCCATGTGACTCTGTTGTAACCCAGTTTAGTTATAAATAAAGCCTTTTGAGAGTCTCCCTGCAGATACATAATCATAGCTTCTCTTATCGTCCCCTTTTACACCGACCGACGGGGGCACAGAAAGGTTAACACTGGGTCAATTCAGCTTATAATCAACATCTCAAGTACCTGGAGTCCAAGGAGTATTTCCCATCAATGCAGGGATTCAGTACATTTGTCCATATGTCTCTAATAGTGTGTTGACTCTTTCTTTTTCCTAGAGACCAATTTAAGGCACACCTGTAAACGGATAATGGACATGGTGAGCAACCAGCGCCCCTGGTTTGGAATGGAGCAGGAATATACTCTCATGGGCACAGACGGGCATCCCTTTGGTTGGCCTTCCAACGGCTTCCCTGGGCCCCAAGGTAAGTCCCCTTGGTGAGGGGTGAATCTTGCTCCTCCCCAAGTGCTTAATTAGCAAGGAAAGTCTCTCTCTCCAGAGATGGGATTGAATCCTTGTGGATCAAAAAGCTAAGGGAGTATCCCTGAGTTTGGCTGAAATAATACCGTAAAGAGAGAGAGCCCTTGTGCTACCCAAATCCAGACGTGGATGTTGAGACATTAACATTGCGGGAAAACCTTTGGCCCTACTGAGAATGTGGCCAGGAGGGCCCCCTGCACTCCACTCCTGCACCTCCAGGTGAAGGCAGGGATGGTGATTCCAGAGAGCAAGTGTTGAGAGCTTTCTGACTTCTGACTTTGGGCCGTGCATCTCACATAGATAGGAATTTTCTTGATGTCCTGCCTCTTGACCTTCCATCTTGACGCCTCTGCAGGTCCCTACTACTGTGGTGTGGGAGCAGACAAAGCCTATGGCAGGGATATCGTGGAGGCTCACTACCGGGCCTGCTTGTATGCCGGCATCAAGATCGGGGGCACAAATGCCGAGGTCATGCCTGCCCAGGTAAATGGCTCAAGTCTGTCACCTTCCCCACCTAGAGGCGAGTGGAGACTTTTGCTAGCAAGGGCTGCTATGGGGCCCCGCTCCTTAACCCAAAGTCCTCAAGGTGGCTTGGAGTAGGGGTGAGAAGGGTGCACGTGTCAGAGCTTCTGGGTTGGGGTGAGCAGTGGGTTTTAAAGGCCAGTCTTCTCGTTCTCTCTAGTGGGAATTCCAGATAGGGCCCTGTGAAGGAATCGACATGGGAGATCATCTCTGGGTGGCCCGCTTCATCTTGCATCGTGTGTGTGAAGACTTCGGAGTGATTGCCACCTTTGATCCTAAGCCCATTCCTGGGAACTGGAATGGTGCCGGCTGCCACACCAACTTCAGCACCAAGGCCATGCGAGAGGAGAATGGTCTGAAGTGAGTGCCGCCTCCTGCTGGGGCTGTTTCACTCTCTTTGCAAGAATACTTGCCAAGGGTTTGATGTATCGGGAATGAGTCAGCCGCCTTCTCAGTTCGTACCTTGGCCCTTGGCTTCAAAAATTGTCTTCTGATCCTGTCATTTTGTTTCTATTTGAAAAGTACCCCCAAAATACTCTAGGAGTAGGATTCAAGGATGGTGATAGGGGAAAGTTGACACAGATGAATGCATTTGAAAGTCTTTAGTAAGAACTAAATTAGTAACCGTACAGGCTTATGAATGAATTCAATGCCTGGGTGGGAGAAAGTCCTTGATTGGGATCTTTTCATTCAACAAATGCCATCTACTGCATGTCTAGCACTCTTCCGAGCACTAAGAGACACAGCTTACAAGGCAAAGTGCTGCCCTTGTGGAGAATTTGTTCTCCTGGGGCCGTGTTTTGGTGAAGTAGACCCTGGACAACAGTCTTGGTAGATGAGTCACTCCATTCTTGGATCCACACCTGCTCCTCTGCCCTTGAAGGGCGGGTTTCCTGGTGGCAGGTTGGACGCTCATCTTAACTGTCTCCTCCAGGTACATTGAGGAGGCCATCGAGAAACTAAGCAAGCGACACCAGTACCACATCCGAGCCTACGATCCCAAGGGGGGCCTGGACAACGCCCGGCGCCTAACTGGATTCCACGAAACCTCCAACATCAACGACTTCTCTGCCGGTGTGGCCAACCGTGGCGCTAGCATCCGCATTCCCCGGACTGTCGGCCAGGAGAAGAAGGGTTACTTTGAAGACCGTCGCCCCTCTGCCAACTGTGACCCCTTTGCGGTGACAGAAGCCCTCATCCGCACGTGTCTTCTCAACGAAACTGGCGACGAGCCCTTCCAGTACAAAAACTAAGTGGACTAGACTTGCAGCCGTCAAAACCCCTCCTAATCCTACATCCTACTGCCACTCTCGCCCCTCTCACCTGTTATAATAGCTGTTAACTCAAAGGGCAGGATGTCAATGTCTTTTTTTATTCCTCACTCTTGCTTTCTTTGGCCAGGATAGAGGGGTCAAGTTCTTAATCTCTTCACACCCACCTACCCCCCCACCATTTTTTTTCCTATCACTGAAGCTTTCTAGTGCGTTAGTCGGGGTGGGGTTGGGGAAACATAACCACTGCTTCCATTTAATCAGGTGTGTTTGTCCAATAGGCATAGCTATCCGGACAGAGAGCATAGTATTTGTGAAGGGAGGGCGAGGACTTTCTCTGCGTGGTAGCTGAGTGGGGGGCAGGGGGCTTGATTCTGTGGTAAGGTTAGGATTTCCCTTTCTTGGTGAGAAATTCCATTACTTATAAGGTTAGAACCAACTTTCTATTAAAAGTGAGAATTAGGGGAGAAGGAGTGGTGGGAAATCAGGTAGGAAAATGCCCTAGATCTCCTAGTGTGGTGCTTCCCTTGCCTGGGGCTGAATGCCCTGACAAGCTCGGCGTAAATGGATGGATAGCCCTACCTTAAAAGAAAGAGTTCCATGTTGTTTGGTCCTCCATTTATAACACAAAGCAGAGTAGTATTTTTATATTTAAATGTAAAAACAAAAAAATTATATATACGGGTGTGCAGATAAATGTGTGTTTTCTCCTTAGCAAGTAAAAACCATTCTGGTCACGGGGAGCCAAATTTGAGTTGAGTAGTCTGGTCTCCTTTTGCGGGGGGGAGGGGGGTGCTTGACAAGTTGGCTACTGGGCTCTCATCCCCTCACTACCACTTCAGGGCTTCTCTGCCCTGCTCACCCTTCTGGGGAGGCTGGCACGGGTTGGCTGTGTCAGCCCGCGGGAGCAGCAGCAGTCACCTGAGCCCTGGGGCTTTGGTTCAAAAGACACACACGTACTTGTACACACAGGGGTTTGGAAATATGAGTTGGCTGGTCAACTTGAGCATGTTACTGACAAGGGGGGTTGGGGGTTATTTTCTGGTGGGACTAGCATGTCACTAAAGCAGGCCTTTTGATATATTAAAAAAAAATTTTTTTTAAAGCAAAACAAGTTTAGATTTTAATCGTATTTGTAGGGTTTCTAAGCCTTTGTTTTACAGAATTGCTTGTTTGCTTCAGCTGTCTCCTTCCCATGTCTGCTGTTGGAGGAGATGAGGACAGGTCTGGAGTCAAAATACTTGTAATTTTGTGTCCTGGTGTCTATTCTCTGAGTGTGAAATATTCCCTTCCTTTGTTTAGATTCCTGAGGAGTTTTTTTTTTTCTTTTATAATAAAAACAAACCCCACCTTTGTCCCTACGTCTCCCCTACTGTTTCTGGCTGTTTCTGTGTTGGCTGCAGCAGGCAGGCTATGGTTTTTTCTTACCATGACAACTTCTAATTGCCATGTACATACAGTATGCTCAGAGTTAGATAACTACTCATTGTAAACAAACTGTGTTAACTGCCCAGAGCAGCTCTTATAAATCAACCTAACATTTATAAGACCTCTTCTGACTGGATTCTTTGTTATTCTTTTAAATCGCTATGTGCCTCTTCATTCCCTTTTACTACCAAAAAAGGGGAGTTTTTTAAAAGAGGCAAAGTAAGTTCAGGTTTACCTGTTCTTGGAATAAAAAAAAAAAATCTTTCCTGAGTCTTGTTGCCAACCAGATCTTTCCCATGCTTTGGGAATTTGGATATGTGGGTTAAGGCATATCCTAGCCTTAGAATTTTGCAGTAGGGTACAAATACCAGCCGTCCCCTGCCTGTGCTCCAGAGCTTGCCTTTGACCTATCATGCTATCACATTGTTTTGAATACCCCTCTGCCTTAATTTTATAGCAGCCTGAAGTGTTTAGTGTGCTTTCAACTGGTCTCACTATCCCTACTGGTCTCCATTTCATCCTGTGCCCAGCTGCCAGTGATTCATCTAAATAGCAAATATTGACCACGTTGCTATGCTGGTTAAAGCCTTTTTTTTTTTTTTTTTTTTTGCGGTACGCAGGCCTCTCACTGCCATGGCCTCTCCCGTTGCGGAGCGCAGGCTCAGCGGCCATGGCTCACGGGCCCAGCCGCTCCGGAGCACGAACCCCTGTCCCCTGCATCGGCAGGCAGACTCTCAACCACTGTGCCACCAGGAAAGCCCTGGTCAAAGCCTTTTGAGGTTACCTGTGCTGAGGGCAAGCCAGCCCCAGACATACCTTGGATACGCTTTTCCTTGCACCAGACCAGTGAGCTGCTTGTGATACCCTCAAAAGCACTATGTTGACACCTCTGCCTTTGCTCCCTGTCCCTTTACCTGGAAATTCTTCCACCTCGTCCTGGCTTCTTCCTACCCTAGTTTCATTTCCACATCAGGCTGGGTAGGAGCTCCCTCCTGCTCTCCGGTGCTGTGCACATACCTCTAGCAAAAGCACTTATTCATCCTTTGTCCTTGTAAGGTACCAGGTATTGTGGGCAATCGTAATTATCTTTTTAAAAAGTAGTGTCCTCTATCAGTTTGGAGGTAGCTGGTGCCTGTTACAGCAAATTTATTATAGAGATGAGTTTTCTTTGGGCAAGTGCTTATTGCTCTAGTCTTAGGTGATCCTAGATATCTGCATTTTTTTTTTCTAAGTTATATCCCATTTTCAAAGTAGGATGATCTTACCTGTTGGTTTGCTGGGAGTGGTCCCAGTTTGCACCATGTTTTGGCATGATTTAAGAGTGCCCTCTTGCTCTCGGTGTTTTCCAGGTTTTGCTGATAAATTATTTATTTCAACTGAAGCTCTATTTCCCTCTCTCCAGCCGAAGTTGGCTTCCCTTCCCTGGGTCACCAGCACAGTTCTTGGTGAGGGGGTATTCTGCACAGCGCAAGCACTACATTAAGGAAATAACTTGAGCACTTTGCTTGTGTGCTCATTGTAAGCAATTCTCTGACAGATTACGTAGAAAGGAATTCTCAATGTGATCAGGATTTAGGTGGAAACAACTAGTATATTTCCTTCTCCAACCTCTTACATAGAGTTAGCTTTGACCTACAGGTCACAGTGCAATCCCCTTGTATTTCTAAGGTGTTCTTTATAGCTCATTTAGCAGACACTAGGTTACGTGATAACTTTATCAGTGATAGATTAAACAGAATGACGGCCAAGCCTTCAGCCTTAAAGAGACAGGCCAGTATTCACAAAAGGAGTTTCTCCATTTTAAACACGAGTTCCCTTAATTCCATCCTGCCAGTTATTGGATAAGAGCTAAATGACAACACAAGCTAGAAGAAGAACATCAAGGAGCTGATAAAGGATTCCAAGGAGTTCCTTGGATGGTTATTACTGGGATCATTTAACAAGCCAGATCTGCGCTGCTGGGTAGAATTTTACCCTAGTGGATAAAAGAACTTCCTAAACAAATACTTGGTGCTGGGGCTCCAAATATCTCACCAAAGCCTGCATTTAGGTAATTCCAGCTACTCCTTGGCCCTTACACCAATAAAAGTACAAAGTTTGAAAAGTAACTTGCTATCGCAAAGAAAGCCCTTCACTCACTAGACTTTTTGATTGTAAACTTCATGAAGGCAGGGATCCTGTTTTTCTTTCTCAGGGCTGTATCCCGACCTGTCATGGTGCCTGCAGGGCTTGTTTCATGAATTATTTTTAAGTACCAGTTTTGCAAGCTTTAAGCCCACAATTCTATTGGGTGGTGTTAAACCCATGAGGTCTTGGTGGTTTGGCTGTGTTTTAACTCTGGTCATGGCACTAAGGTGAAGTTCTGTTTTACTGAATTTTTAATGACTGCTGGCGTGGTTGATTCTGGCTGGAGTCAGGCTGCCAAGAGCCTCATGTTGCTTTATGAGTAGTGGCAAGTTACCGTGTCATTCCAAAGGCTTCAGGTAGATTGCTACTGTAACCAATTTGACTTGATTAGAGCCCTATCATTTTATAGGCTTTAGCTCAATCACCACCTACTCATTAAAAAAAAAGGTCAACCTGATTTTATAATATGCAGATACATGCACATATATAAAATATAGACACATACCATATTGGGACATATGCATATATGTACACATTAGAACACAATCTAGGTACCTTACACGAACCTTCTGCAAAAGCTATAGCACCTTATAAAGGAGACAGGAACTTAAGAATATCTCTTCCAGAAGCAGTACATATTCAAGCAGATTCACTGGTCTGAAAAGCTGTCACTAGGAGTGGGGGGGCAGGACATAGATGCTATAATCATTCTCAAAGCATGGTTCTACCACCAACCCTTTCTAATTCTACCCTCTCCTGTGCTTAATGGACAAGAAGTTTTGGGGCACTGTCAATTAACTGTTTATCTATGATTCACTGCCTGGAGCCCCTCTGATATAAAGGGGATGGTGTCCTAGTCCCATGTTACAGAGGAAGTGTCTATGCAGTTCCTATTGTTATTTGATGACTTTCTTTTGCAGGGCCTTGGACCTCAGCAAGTTGTCCTCTTTCTCATGGATTTCAGATTAAGTTACTTGCATTGTCTTGAGGTTGTGACTGTCTCAGCTTCCTCTACTCCTCCACCTTATGGCATAGTCAGCAGATCTATAGGCTTAACTCCAGTGGGTGCACACTCGTCAGATCTAAACTCTGCATGACAGCCTTTCTGCACTTGCCTTTCAAGAAAGATTCAGAATAACTCCTCCTTTGTGACTATTATTCTGCTCTACTGACGTTAAATGGAAGAGGCATTCAAGATACCGCCAAAATTTAATAGATATAATGTGGACCAAATAGGCACTACTTTTTGGTGTTTTGGTGCAAACATAGGAATGAGGGTGTCAACTGAATAGAAATTCTTCCTCTTCTTCATGCCCCTCCCTCTTACAGCTAAAAGAGTGTCATTGGCATCATGAAACAGTATGAGACTTCAGGACATATTGCTATGTATACTAGCTTATCCTCAAATGATTTTTTGAGCTGTTTTGATAACTACTCAAATAATGCTGTATAATGAAGTACAGTATCATACTGGTAGAACGGAGGAAAGAGGATTGGGGGAGGGGCAGAGAAGTGAGTTGTCTGGTCTCTGGCAAGGAATTTGTGATATGTTAAGAGAGACAGTATAGTAGGAGAATCCACTTCCCCAGGGCTTTCTTTACAAGAGAGGATCATGAAATGAATGTACTGGGTTTCTCCTCCCCAAATAACCTACCTCCAGACTCATTCCTAGATGGGCTTAGGAACCAGAAACTGCCACCCTATTTTAACATCTTTACATAAATACATTATGGCCTAACCTACTTAAGGCACTGTAGCCATGTAAGCCTTTGGTAAATGTTTGTCGAATTAACTGGAAAGGTCATTATCAGTGTCAGTGGCTAAAAGAAGTGAATAGAGGGTGGAGGATGGGGGTGGGAGGGCAGTTTATCACAAGCATGAATCTTAGATGTTTATGATTTGTGTATGAGCTTCCTTACTCCTGCAGTTCGTCCCAAATTACCTGGTCCAGAAATAGTCTCCTCTCCCTGGTCCCAAATGCAGGGCCTTCAAGGATGTTCACCCAACTGCTCTATCCTGGAAACAGCTGAGCCTTGCAGGTTCCTCCCTTCCCTAAGGAGGGAACAGTTGGGAGCACATTGATACCTAGACTATCTGGCATTAAATGATTCATTTGTACAGAAATTGACACCATCCTAATAGAATCAGCCTGAGATAAGCTATGGACATCCCTGAAATTCCTTCTGGATTTAGAATTCCATGCAGTGAACCATGTTCTACGGTGAAATGAAGCAGTTAAGGGTTAAATTTGCTTTCTTGGAGGATGACTGCTTTCAATTTACAGTTATTTATTTGTGATCAAGGTTCACAGCTAAATTCAGAAAGTCAGGGATGTTGGAGAAGTCTGAAAGAAATGAACAAGTCACACCTTGACACAGCGTTTCTTTGGGGGTAAAAAATATGAGGCAACATTTTAGTATGAGTAATGACAGGAACATTTAACCTATTTAAAACTCATTTCTTCTAGGTTAGAGAGAACAGTTTCTCTCTGTTTGAAGACTCCTGCTTCATGTACAGGAATCTTAAAGCTGGATGACAATCTTTCCCAGGGAAATTAGCCCAGTACTCTCCATCCCTGAGGGCTATATATAATTTGAAAGCATTGAAGTGTGTTACCCATCATTGCATAACAAATTACTCCAAAAATATAGCAGCTGAAAACAGCAAATATTTATTATCTGATACGGTTTCCTGGGGTCAGGAATCTGGGAGTGATGTAGCTGGGTGGTTCTGCCTCAGAGTTTCTTTGGAGGTTGAGTCAAACTGTCAGAGCTGCAGTTTATGAAGATGTGACTGCACTACAGGATCTGTTCCCAAGCTCAGTCACATGACTGGGTAGGAGGCTACAGTTCCTTGCCACACAGGCCTCTCCACAGTGCCACTCGTGACACATCTTTCTTCAGAGTGAGTGAAGCAGGAAAGAAAATGAAAGCAAGAGAGAGAGAGATGGAAGATACAGTCTTTTTATAACCTAATCTTAGAAGTGATATCCCATCACTTTTTTTTTTTTTTTTTTTTTGCGGTACGCGGGCCTCCCACTGTTGTGGCCTCTCTCGTTGCGGAGCACAGGCTCCAGCCCTGCAGGCCCAGCGGCCATGGCTCGTGGGATCCTCCCGGACCGGGGCAGGAACCCGCGTCCCCTGCATCAGCAGGCAGACTCTCAACCACTGCGCCACCAGGGAAGCCCCTCCCATCACTTCTGCCGTGCTCTATATGCTGGCACTGAGTCACGAAATTCAGTCCACGCTTAGAGGAAGGAAAAGCTCCACCTCTTGAGCTTAGGCCAATCTTTAAATGTATCACGGTGAGCAGCTTTGGCCCTAAGACAATAGTAAAGATTAAAGTATTATCCTGGGGAGAAAGCCTTTTATTTACAGTTTCTGGTTTCATTTCTTTGATTCCTGTTTTTAATGATTCTCTCTTGTCTGTCGGAGAGTGGAGTTAAGGATTTCCAGTTCAATGCCTGCACTTAATTGGGAGCGAGGAATAATTTGGATATGTCTTTCCCTTTCTCCATCCCAAACCGCAGGAAGGTCCTCTGGGAGCTATACAGGGAACACGGAGCAGGCAAGAAAATAGAGGCAATGTTTCCAGGGACCAAAAATGCCCCCAAGTGTGTGTGCATATAAAGTAAATTCCCAGACTGGACTCCTATAGGCCTTCCAAAGCCAGGTGCAAGCTCTCCATTCATATTAGCTCCACTACAAGCCCAAACCTCTGTGAGATATCGCCTTCCTGTCAAAGATGCCCTTGATGGTCATTGTAATCCACACTTCACCTGGATTAAAATGTTTGGAGAAGATATATACACAGTGTGATTGATTCCCCTTTAGCCTGGGCTAAACTTTCTCTAATCCTAAAAAATGACATTATGGATCAGCCCTTCTCCTGATCCATATACTTAGGAAAAAAAGGCGAGTCCTCAGGAGAATGAATACAAACCCAGAAACCGCAAAAAAACTATGTTCTTACCACAGCATTCCCAGGAGAGACCCCTGGGGGGGGGGGCTTGCATTAATATTTCTGCCTGAATAATCAAGATCTGGGAGCCAGGGACATCTCCCAGGGGACGAGGTTAACTTAAGTCACTTCTGGGAGCTTGAAACTATTGATATGGACTTGCCCTTTGTCTTCCCATCTATTGAGAAACCAAGAACTACATCTAGGGGCTAGTAAACTAGTGTGTATTGTGCAAAGTTTTCAGCAGAGAGGCCAACTTAGAATTCCAGAGGTGGTGACAGAGTATGGAAAGGATGGAAGGTTCCTGTCCTAGTTCACACGTTTATTTAATCATTGAGTCTGTCTTTGCCACCGCTCACTGCAGTCCCACCTTCCCTTGTCTCTGACCTGTTCTGCCTCTGCCTTCTGGAAAGCTCCAAGACCTGACTGAGTTCATCTCAAGAGAGACTCAGATGTCTGGTGCCCTCAGAGCACGCAAGCCCTTTTCTGCTGACCCTCCTTGCGAAGAATCCAAGAAAACCCAGAAGCGCCGAGCACCAGGTTTTTTTTTTTTTTCATCTGGGTTTCACCCAGCCTGGCATGGCAGGCGGCAGGGTTATTTTGCTTTCATAAGCCATGTTATGTAACTAAAATTTTGAATAGTGACACTGAACCAACTGAGATGTCACACAGAAGGGGAGGGGAAGAGCAATCAAAGAAGTGGAGAGAGAATACGGAAAGAGAGTAAGAATGGAGGAGCAGAAAAGAGAGAAAAACTGGAAGGGAGAGTGGGGATAAGGAGACTATTTATTTCTCCTGCCTGTTCGTATGTTCTTGGTCTCCAGTGACAGGATATGCTACCTGAAAAGTTCTCCTCCCCTCATTTGAGCTGGGCTGGAGGCCTCCTTCAGGTCCCAGTCTGTGGAAAACCTTGCTGAGTGCCAGCTGTCTGCAGGCATCACCCCGGGGCCCACTGGTGTCCTATTGGAGGCTGCAGCTGCCTGGCATGGTGTAGCACAGAGTGTTCTAGGTGGAAGACAAACAGGCATGACACTGTCTCCAATCATGCAGCCTCCAAGACAATTCCAGGCTGACTGCGGGAGTCAGGGGCTGGTGAGTAGGAAAGCCCCAGAGGGTTCTGGAGACCTGAGGCCTTCTTCTTCTGCCATATTTCAGAAGATTAGAGTCTACTCTCACCCGCTTCCAGGAGCTTGGGTAGACATCAGGAGCAGGTATCAAAGAAGGCTAAAGGGTTTTGAATTTGTACCCACAAAATGTCACTTTGTTTCACTTACTACAGATTAGATCTGAAGCCAAGGGAATTCCCTGGCAGTTCAGTGGTTAGGACTCCAAGTTTCCAATGCGGGGGGCCTGGGTTTGATCCCTGGTTAGGGAACTAAGACCCTGCAAGCCATGGTGTGGCATGGCCAAAAAAAGAAAAAAGAAAAAAATCTGAAGCCAAAAGTAGTGATGCTGAGGTAGGGATGGCCCACATCTACGTCCCAGGCATCCAAAGAATCCTCTTTTCTTGTCAATGCATGCTCATTGGAAGTTTCACTGACCTTTGGCACACAAAGATGTTGGTGCAGGAATTTCAATCCTAGAGTCAGAAGTGGAAGTCAGACTAGGGCAGTCACCCTAAACTTTATTTTGGGTTATTCCTTTCTTGGACACTCTGGTTTAAACATACGAATAGAAGCAGTTATGGATAGATACAGATGCCCCCCTAAAATAAGCTTTATTTATAATTTCAGTGTGTTCAGAGTCTGCCTGAAGCCTACCCAGGGATTCAGGTTAAAAACTCCTGCCCAACGGCTGATTTTGTGCAGCCTTCCAGGTTTAGAAACTGTTTTTACAGCATTCATTATAGGCTGTCATGTACTTTATGCTCAAACTCTCTAGGGCAGGGAGATCTCACTATATCATAAGGAAGCCCTTTCCATTTATGCAATGCTTTATGCTTTTCTTTATGATGAGGTAGAAGTTGCTTCTCTGTAGTTGTTGTTTGTTCTTTCCTTTCTTTTTTCTTTTCTTTTCATCTTTATCCTCATTCTGCCCTCTGAAATTACACAGACCCAGGAGGCTAATCTTTCTCAGGTGAAAATTCTTCAGAGTTGAAGACAGGACTCATGTCTCCATTGAGTCGTTTCTTTTTCACATTGAACATTCCCAGTTACTTCTGTCCTGCAATGACTTCTAGATCCTTCCCCAGCCTGTTCTCATTCCTCTAGATATTCTCTGGATCACTGATCCAGTGATCCAGATCTAAAAGGCTGATTCTCTAGGACAATTCTAATGGATATGATTTTTAAACAGGTGTCTTGGACATCCCTGATGGCGCAGTGGTTAAGAATCCGACTGCCAATGCAGGGGACACGGGTTCGTGCCCTGGTCTGGGAAGATCCCACCTGCCATGGAGCGACTAAGCCCCTGCGCCACAGCTACTGAGCCTGCGCTCTAGAGCCCACAAGCCACAACTACTGAGCCCGCGTGCCACAACTACTGAAGCCCACGCCAAGAGCCCACACTCTGCAACAAAGAGAAGCCACCGCAATGAGAAGCCCGCGCATCGCAATGAAGAGTAGCCCCCACTCACCGCAACTAGAGAAAGCCCGCACACAGCAACGAGGACCCAACACAGCCAAAAATAAATAAATTTAAATTAAAAAATTTTTTAAATAAAAATAAAATAAAAAGCTTGCCAGTCTCACTACCAAAATTTGTATTTTAAAAAATTAGGGCAGCGTTCACCCAGTGTATAGTATCCTGTCTACCCTTGTGCTAAGGTTACTGAGGGTGGTTCCAAGAGCACTTTATCAGGTAGTCCTCCCCTCCCCCACCCCCAGCTGACCCCACAGCTTGGCCATCGGTTAGCTGGGATTTTTGTTTCTGTGCCTCAGGGGAAGGTTGGGTTGCTGGGTGGAAACCGAAGCTGGGTGGAAATCTGAAGCTACTGGGGAGACTACTTCCCCAGTAGTCCTTAAATGAAAGCTCAAACACTTTAAATCTTACTGGGGGAGGGCACAGAGGGCTCCCCAAGAAAGGGAGCCTCTGAGAAGACTTAAAGGAAATACTCCCCAAGACATAAGGGACATTGATATTGTTTTGGGGGTCCAGGAAGGTGACAGGAAGGGGGCAGTTTTCACCTGAAGAGGCTGGGTCAGAGTGGCGAGGAGGCCACCTGCTTCCAGGGTACCATGGGCAGTGACATCGCCAGCAGCAGCCACTTGCTACCTTTTCCTTGTGTTCTGGGCACCAGGTAATTCTCCTGAATTTATTTCCAGCTCTGGGCAGGGCCAGGGACCCAGCAATGCAGGCTCGGAGTGCAGCGAGGGCTCCATTGAAAGGAGGGGCACAGGGCAGCTCTTCGGTCATCAGGGCAGCCTGGAGACTTGTCCCTGAGTTTAGAGAACAGGGACACTTTTTACATAGCTTGTAAATCTATTTGGAATGGCTGAGTAGAGATTCTGATGGAGATTACGAGATTGCTGAAACCACCTCAATACCACTACTATTGGCTTCAGATGAAGTAAAATAACATTTTATGGGTGTAAATTCAGAACCCTCTACCTTATCTTTGGCATTCTTTCTGATATCAATTCAAGTTCCTAGTAGATACTCAATAAGTGTTGTTGAATGCATGGATAAATTCAGGGGTTTTTTGTTTGTTCTTTTTGGCCCTGCCGCTCAGCTTGTGAGATCTTAGTTCCCTGACCAGGGATCAAACCGTGCCCCCTGCAGTGGAAGCACAGAGTCTTAACCATTGGACAGTCAGGGAATTCCCATGTGGATGAATTCTTAAAGGAGCTGAGCTACTCATTTATATTCCTTTATCTTTTGAGCATGTGCTTTAAAAAAAGTATAAACTCAGGACTTCCCTGGTGGTGCAGTGGTTAAAATCTGCCTGCCAATGCAGAGGACACGGGTTTGAGCCCTGGTCTGGGGAGATCCCATATGCTGTGGAGCAACTGAGCCCATGTGCCACAACTACTAAGCCTGCATGCCACAACTACTGAAGCCCGCGTGCCTAGAGCCCGTGCTCCGCCACAAGAGAAGCCACTGCAATGAGAAGCCTGCACACCGCAACGAAGGGTAGCCCCTGCTTGCCGCAACTAGAGAAAGCCCGTGTGCAGCAACGAAGACCCAACGCAGCCAAAAATAAATAAATAAATAAATTTTAAAAAATATAAACTTTACAAAAATCTCTATAATAAAAGACTATCGGTAAAGGATTTTTTTTTTCCCTATTGGTAATTACTGCATGCTAGGTGCTGTTGACTCACTTAACTGCACAACAATCCTATGAGCTGCTGTTGCTATTATTATTCCCATTTTGCAGATAAACAAGTTGAGGCACATAAAGATTAAGTCACTTGCTAAAGGCCACACACAAGTAAGAGGCATAGTTAGGATCTGATCCCAAACAGTCTAGTTCCACAGCTTCCTGGGACTCTGGTCTGTCATCCTTAAAATGGCAGTGATAGCTGTCCTGTGCCCACCACTACAGCTGCATGGACACAGTGAATGTGAAAGTGCTTTGTAACTTGCACTATGTGGCACTGGCGTACAGTAATTTTAGCTACGAGAGTAACAGAGCCCTTTCTCTTGTTTGAACTTTCTGTGATGTGGCCACAGTTTTATTTTAGAGCCTGTGTTCTTGGCTCCTGCTCCATTGCCTTTGTGTCTCAGAAAGGGAACATTTCTAACTCAGGTTAAGTTTGACTTCTTGGTTGCCTCGGTGTGTTCCTCTGAAACCTTTCCTAAGAAGTCGAGATGGTGTAACTCACAGAAGCAATCACCTTAGGACACATCTAAATTGAGATCAAGCACAGGTGCTCACAGACACAGTTCAAAGTTATGGCAGTTTGATGCTGAGATGCTGAGTGTGGTTCCCAGGAAATAGCTTGCTGGGGCCACTCTCACTGCTTGGGTGGGGTGTGTGCTGCTCTACAAAGGAGGCTCCGGCAAAACAAACACTGAACCCTACTTTCACTTTTCGACTTTTCTTGTAAAAGCAAAATTCCTCTTCGGATTTATTTCAGTTAGCAAAAACAGGTACTACCATAGGTCTTTCCTAAAATCGGAGAGGTGTAAAGGAATCTGAATAAAGTGAACTTTTTTTAGAAATTTTATTGATTGATTGTTTGATTTTTGGCTGCATTGGGTCTTCGTTGCTGTGCGTGGGCTTTCTCTGGTTGCGGCGAGAGGGAGCTACTCTTCGTTGCGGTTCGTGGGCTTCTTTTTTTTTTTTTTTTTTGCGGTACGCGAGCCTCTCACGGTTGTGGCCTCTCCCGTTGCAGAGCACAGGCTCCGGTCGCGCAGGCTCAGCGGCCATGGCTCACAGGCCCAGCCGCTCCGCGGCATGTAGGATCTTCCCGGACCGGGGCACGAACCCGTATCCCCTACATCGGCAGGCGGACTCTCAACCACTGCGCCACCAGGGAAGCCCCGTGGGCTTCTTATTGCTGTGGTTTCTCTTGCTGCGGAGCACGGGGCTCTAGGCGCACGGGCTTCAGTAGTTGCAGCACATGGGCTCAGTAGTTGTGGCTCACGGGCTTTAGAGTGCAGGCTTGGTATTTCTGGCACACGGGCTTAGTTGCTCCACAGCATGTGAGATCTTCCGGACCAGGGATCGAACCCATGTCTCCTGCATTGGCAGGTGGATTCTTAACCACTGTGCCACCAGGGAAGTCCCTAAAATGAACTTTTGAAAAGTGGGGGATACCTGTATGTCAAATCCATTTAACTTTTCCTTTGTGATATGAAAAGACTAAGTGTAATGATAATACCTCTATAGTTTTTTGTTTTTTTTTTTCTTTTCTGGCTGTGCCTCACAGCATGCAGGATCTTAGCTCCCAGGCCAGGGATCGAACCCACTCCCCCTGCATTGGAAGGGGAGTCTTAACCACTGGACTGCCAGGGAAGTCCCTCTATTGTATTCTTAAAGAACTGCAACAAGGGTTAAAATGACCAGATGGATGAAGAAGAAAAACAAACAGCTTGAATTTTCCACTATGATTCTCATAGTTTCCTGAGCTCTTCACACCTAAGGACATACTAGGAGCTAACGGGCATCCGTCAGGACATCCCTAAAAGGCAGGTGGACAGGAGGTTCAAGTAAAGAAAGGAGCAAGGAAACTAAGTGTGATGTCCCTGAGAAAAATGATTAATAGATCTACAATTGCTATACAGCTAGTGTATTTGTTGACCATATAATTCTTGCTTTCAAAAGGCAAAGGACTTATTTGTATGCTGTTTGTTTTTAATTGGTGGGGATATATGAGACTAAACTAGAGCCAACCTTTCACTTCTCCTCTACCTTTTCCTCAAACATCACAATCATATAAAAGATGGTCCTGTAAAATTCCAAACTAACCAAAGAGTTCTGTGTTCCCAGCAGCATCTTCTTTCCACAACTGCAGTAATGGGGCAAATTATAAACTTTCAGAATTAGGGACCCCACCGTAGACCTAACTACATAATAATCTCCAGAGGAGGGAGAGGGGGAGTACATATTTTTAAGAACCGTTCCAGATGACTCTTCTCAGTCAAGTTTAGGAAATACCTCTGAGCTTCGGAGTGCCGGGCCAAGCCCAGATTTTGGACTCAAAGGACCTAGTTCACTCTCCATCTGGCATCAATTTTCTCAAACTCATCAAGTGTAATTTTCTACACTTGTGAAGCGGGACTCATAATACCTCAAGCTGCACAAGGGAGCTTGTTGCTACAAAGCCTAATCTCCTCACTCAGACATCAGGAATATTCTGGAGTGTACTTTGAACTGATTACCCAATACGAATTCCATCCCTCAGCCTTTATCGCAGGGTCTCTCATATCCATGCTGTCCCACACATTCCCTAATGTGGACCAATTTATTCCTCCCCTCCCCACATCTGACCCCTCCACTGTGCTTGCTAGAACGCCTGGCTTGTGATCGGCAGAATTTCTATACATATAGTCCTAACTTATTCCTTCCATCTCATTGCCTGGACCAAGGCTCCCCTTCAGGGCTAGTTGGATATGAGTCCGGAGCTCTTGGTTCCCAGATGTTTCTGTGAGTTCTTAGCCCTTTCTCATCCCCTACATCTCACCTGGCCTTTCCTTTCAATCTCTTTCACTGGTTCCTCCTCCTCCCTTGACTGGCTCCAATGCCTACATTTTAGAGAGTTTCTAGGGCTCTATCCTAGACTCTTTTTTTAATGTATATCCCTCCCCTGGTAACCCTCAGACTACATGTCCCAACTTTTACCTCCAGCCTAGATCTTTCCCTTGAGCTCTTGACTTCTATATCCAATTACATACTTGAGAACCTCACTTGGTTATCAATAAGAATCTAAAACTCAAGTATGTCCAATAAAGAGCTCTTTATTTCAGAGCACCATTTCTAAGACTCTTCCTCCTCTTCTCTCTGGTACCAGTCATTGTTGCCCCAAACCTAGCAACTGATCTTGCTTCTTCCTTTTCATTTACAGCATGCTCTTTCCCCATCTTGTCTATCAGCAAATCCTCTATGTTTTATTTACAAATGTATTGTGAATCCTCCCATTTTTATCTATCTCCACCATTACATTCCTAGTCCAAGTCACCATCATCTCTCACTTGTCCTTCCACTTAAGCCTTGCAAATGGTCTTTCTCCTTCAACTCTAAGCTCTGATGAATGCATTTCCCAACAGCAACCAGGGAAATCTTTCAAAAACCCAGCCTGGATTATGTCTCATCTCTTCTAACACTTTTTAATGGTTTCCCATTGTTGTTATGGAATTCAAGCTCCATTCTGTTGTCTCTTAGGTCTTGCTTTGATCTGGACCCTTCCTGCTTCTCCAACTTCATCTTAGACCAGTCCACCCTCACTCCCTCTGCTCAGTCCCTCCATTCTGCTTTCTGTTCTGTGAACACACCAAGATGGTGACCTCTGCGTGTGCTGCTTCTTCAGTCAGAAGAGGTTCTTCCTCAAATTCCAAGCAGAGCTGTTTTTCGTAAGTCTCAGCTCAACTGCCACCTTCTCAGAAAAGCCTTCCCTAACCATACTCTCTAAACCCTCTACTCTGGCCTCTGCTTTATTCTAGCACACCCATCTTAACACTTCTTTCATCACAAGTATCATAATTAGCATAACATTATCATGCTAATCTATTTATTTGTGTGTTGATTATCTGTATTCCTTATAATGGTAATTATTATTTTCAATATGAGATACTAGAAAGAGTTTGGGATATGGAATTCAATGGAAGGCATAGGTTAATTTTAGGTCTCATTACTTACCTGCTATATGATCTGGCAATTTACTTTCTCTCTGTCTTATTTTTCTCATTAGTAGATGGGATTAACATAGCAATATAAAGTCATTACAATTAATGAGCTAACATCCATGAAGGGCTAAGCAAAGTTTTTCCTGTTACTATGCACTGGACGTGGCATTTTTAAAGACGTTCACTTTCACAAAATTACTTCCCAAGTAAAATCATTTTAAGAATTACTTAAGGGCTTCCCTGGTGGCGCAGTGGTTGAGAGTCCGCCTGCCGATGCAGGGGACACGGGTTCGTGCCCCGGTGCGGGAAGATCCCACGTGCCGCGAAGCGGCTGGGCCCGTGAGCCATGGCCGCTGAGCCTGCGCGTCCGGAGCCTGTGCTCCACAACAGGAGAGGCCACAACAGTGAGAGGCCCGCGTACCGCAAAAAAAGAAGAATTACTTAAGAAGTTTTTTTCTATAGTTCACCTCCCATTTTTATGGTATGAATCAGGGAATGCTCTGGGCACCTGTATCTTGCAAACCAGTAGAATGGACACAAGGGCCCTCACTCTTGGAGAACAGACACTAGGGAAAGAAGGCAAAGCTTTATGGACCCACACAGTAAAAACTTCAGAGCCAGACAAGCCCAGTGAGGCCCAGGGAAGGCCTTGGAGAGATTCAGTGGAGACAAGGTAGTACTATAAAGTAGATCCATGCAAGCGCTGGACTTCTGAAGCTCAGAAAGAGGGCTGGCCATTGGACCTTCGGTTGTTTAGTGATTTGTTCAAAAGTTTGTATTGCTTCCTTTACTCCTAGGAGCTAAGCTCCAAAGGTAGAGACACTATCCCTTCTGTTTCATTTAAATTCTGACTTTCTCCCACCTCCTTTAGACTATGTCTATGTGGAAGGTAATTTTGCATAAAAGGAAAAATAAACAAATACTAGAATTAAAAACAGAAGTCCTGGGTCTGGGCACTGGTTCTGTCAGATACAATGTGGAAAGGTTCTGGGTCTTCTGGCAGGTTGGGAATCACCAGCAGTCTCTCAGACATTGTTACTGGAGGTGGAAGTTGGGACATCCTTTTGGGAGGGCAATCTGGCAATTTAAATTACTATTTCCCATACATGTACCACAGTGTTCATTGTAGCACTATTTATAATAGGCAGGACATGGAAGCAACCTAAATGTCCATCAACAGATGAATGGATAAAGATGTGGCACATATGTACAATGGAATATTACTCAGCCATTAAAAGAAATGAAATTGGGTTATTTGTAATGAGGTGGATGGACCTAGAGTCTGTCATACAGAGTGAAGTAAGTCAGAAAGAGAAAAACAAATACCGTATGCTAACACACATATATGGAATCTAAAAAAACAGTACTGATGAACCTAGTGGCAGGGCAGGAATAAAGACGCAGACGTAGAGAATGGACTTGAGGACACAGTGGGGGAAGAGGAAGCTGGGACGATGTGAGAGAGTAGCATTGACATAAATACACTACCAAATGTAAAATAGATGGCTAGTGGGAAGCAGCTGCATAGCACAGGGAGATCAGCTCGGTGCTTTGTGACCACCTAGAGGGGTGGGATAGGGAGGGTGGGAGGGAGGCTCAAGAGGGAGGGGACATGGGGATATATGTATACATATAGCTGATTCACTTTGTTGTACAATAGAAACTAACATAACATTGTAAAGCAATTATACTCCAATAAAGATATTAAAAAAAACTAAAAAAAAATTACTATTTCCAATGCACATATCCTTTTGACACAGCAAATATCCTTCTAGAAATATATATGCTTGTATATATGCATAAATATGTGTAAAGAAAGATCATTGCCCTATTGTTTATATTAGCAAAATATTGAAACCAAGTGGTTAGATAAGTAAGGCCCATTCATAGGTAGTACGCAGCTGTTAAGAAGAAAGAAGGAGGTCTATGTGTACTGATAGGGAAATCGGACCTATATTGTTAAGTGAAAAAGCAAAGGTTGGAGCACACCAAAAGCAGACACATACACTCCCAGGCACAATTATATGCTTATATTCATAAACTATTCCTGGTAAAATTTTCAGGTACTGATGGTGACTTCCTTGAGACAAGGATAAGAGCGAATTGTTTGTGATTGCTTTTCTCTGCAGTTTGGAGTTTTAAAAAAATCATGCATTTATCATCTTTTCAGAAGAAAAAGTCTACACTTTTCAGCCCCATGGCCGTAAGTCTACAGCACTGAGTCAGTGAAGGAGCGATGTCTGATCCTCTTACCTTTGGGCAAGTCATTTAATCTTGCTGAGATTTTTCATCACCTACAACATGTTTATAATGATATACAGCCCTCGGGATTAAGTAAGGTCACTCTGTGGATGTGCCAAAGCACACTAATAGGGAACACAGCCGATGTCTAATAAATGCTCATTAGCCTCCCTTTCTGTCCTTGCCACAGTAGGTAGAGCCGTGGGCACATCATCTCTTGTGGCTTGGGTTTCCTTTCTTAGGCCAGGAAAGTTGCTGCGGATGCCACAGCTATTTAAATCAACTGACCTTTCCTGCTAAGGCTGCAGGGCAGCCTCTATCTTAGGCTGGGGATGACTAAAGTTGCTGATGATGGAGGCTGCTGACGGTGGGTGTGTTGGGAGGTGGGGCAGGGGTGGGGCCATTCTTTCCTCAGACCCTTCTGACCTACTGGCTCTCATGCTCTGCAAATTTCTCTTGACAGAGATGCCTGCCAGCCAGACTGGTAATCTCTGGGAAGATAGAAATAGCAGGGCTCGTGGCTCCACCTCCCATTCTTTGGGAAGGGGACTTTGGCCTGAAGTCTTTTTTCACTTTTGCCAGAGTTTTAATTCCCTTTATTGCCTTGGCCGCCCCAAGACCTCTCCTGAGGGTGATGAAGCTTTGTCAAAGCAGTAGGCTGGGCTTGCATGTTTTCCAGAGGACACGATCTGGAGAAACACCCAAGAACATTTCATTGTCTCCTTAAGAGGTGCTGTCAGGATGTCATTGTCCCACCTGGTTCCTTCAAGCCAAGTGACCTCATTAAGGAAAGTCATGTGATTTAACCATCTCCATCTACAATTTCCATCAGCTCTACTGCGAACTCCTATCCTCATCATACAATCTAAACAAAAGCAGTGAGCTTGCTCATTCCAGAGAGTAAAGCACTCCACGCATACTACCACACCTACTAGAAAACTCTTCCTAGAGTTAAGTAAACTTGCCCAGGGTTCAGCACCTGGCATGATTTCCACAAATACCGTTATGGTATGAGAAGCAGCTTACACAGCGCTCCATTCGACCCTCAGAACTTTTATTTATAAAAATCTTTTACAAAGTGTTATTTTTTTTTTTTTTTTGACCACATTATGTGGCATGTGGGATCTCAGTTCCCCGACCAGGGATCGAATCTGCACCCCCTGCAGTGGAGGCGCAGAGTCTTAAACCACTGGACGGCCATGGAAGTACCAAAGTGTTAGCTTTATATATCAACTAGCCTGGGCCATGGTGCCTGCCCGTGGTTTCTGTGAAGGTGTTTTTGGATGAGATTAACATTTCAATTGGTGGACTTTGAGAAAAACAGTTTACCCTTAATAATGTGGGTGGGCCTCCTCTAATCTGTTGAAGTGGGACAAAGAGTAACTTCCCAGAGCAAGAAGGGACTTTGCTGTGACTCAAACTGGAACTCTTCCCTCAATCTCCACCCCCTTTGGATTTGCCAAGCCTCCATGATCCTGTGAGCCAGTTCCTGAAAATAAACCTCTCTCTCTCCCTCCCTCTCTCTCCCTGTCTCTGTCTCTGTCTCTGTCTCTCATTCTCATATATATATTTTATATATTATATATTTATATTTATTATAGGTATACATATATATATTTGTATTTACAATTTTGTCCTAGAAGAAAATAAAACCTAATTAGGTTTTATCAGCATCTTACCAAAGTCAAAACCAAGAAAAAAGCACACATTGAAAAAAACTGGAAAAAATATGTTAAAATTAAATGGTAGAACTATGGGTGATTTTCCTACATTTTAAAATGTTTAGTAATGAGAATGTAGGACTTTATAATGAAAATGTTAAAAATTAATTTTTTAATAGGGAGGTTTATGTTATGACAAGATAGAAGTTTTAAGTAAAACGAAACAAAAAAGGATGTGCTTCCTAAGCAAATAGAGCTTCAAATCAAATATCCCAGAGCTCTCTTTCAACCATGCTGCCACTAAGACCCTGTAGCTAGGAATCTTGCTGAGGTTTTCCCTGAGAGCTGGGGCTGCCCGTCTCCCAAGATTCAGATGTGACCAACAGTCTATGAAGGCCAACTACATGCCAAGCTTGAGCTGGGTGCACTTGCTCACTGCACGTGTTCATCTGATTCTCACAACTCCTCTACGTGAGAGGTAAGTTATTCTCAACAGATGAGGAAACTGAGGTTCCAGGACTTCCCTGGTAGCACAGTGGTTAAGAACCCGCCTGCCAATGCAGGGGACATGGGTTCGAGCCCTGGTCCAGGAAGATCTCACATGCCATGGAGCAACTAAGCCCATGAGCCACAACTACTGAGCCCACGTGCTGCAACTCCTGAAGCCTGCTAGCCTAGAGCCTGTGCTCCATCACTGGAGAAGCCACTGCAACGAGAAGCCCGTGCACTGCAACCAAGAGTAGCCCCCGCTCGCCGCAACTAGAGAGTCTGCTCAGCAACTGGACTCAAGGCAGCCAAAAAGAAAAAAAAAAAAAAAGAAACTGAGGTTCCAAGAAATGATGTGATTTCCTTAAGGCCACACAGTTAGTTAAGTGGCAGAGCCAGGATCTGAACCCTAATTTCCTAACTCCAGCCTCAGTGCTCTTGCCTCTATCATGGCTGTCTTTCCTGGGATCCCAGGAGATGTGGGAGAGGGCAATACGCAGAGTCTGGTTCATTCTACAGCAGCTTTTGTACTGGAGGAGGTGTAATGTGAAAAAATGCATATGATCAAAGTTTTGCATACCATTTCCCCGGGCTCGTCATCCCTGCCTCACCAAGTCTCTAGGAAACCCACATTCCAACTTTCTGTTCCAAACAAGAGAGGGAGACGAGGCCAATTCACCCCAGGAGCTCAGCAGAGGCTTAGGCCTTGATCCTCGTTGGCTCATGCCTCAGCCCCTGCCTGGCCTCCATGGTGGCCATCTGCCCTTTACTCGTGCTCTGCCATTTTCTTCACACCACAGGAAACCAGCCTTCTCTCCTGCCTCTATCCGAACATGAACACAGGAGAAAGGCAAGGACATCCTATTGACATTGAAAGGAGATGGTAGGCGGGGGATGGGGGGGTGGGGGGGGTGGGGGGTGGGGATAGTAGTGGCGAGGAAGCAGAGGGATGGGCGGGGTGGAGGTAGCTTGGGAGAGTGGAGAAAAAGCTATTGAGGAAGCAAGGGAATAAAAAGTGGTTAAGAGAGCACAGACTCTCTGGAGGCAGATTATGTGGGCTCAAACCCCAGCTCTGCAGCTTACTGTCTCTGTGTGACCTCAGATGAATTACTTTGCCTCAGAATATCCACTTGATAGGGCTGATGTAAAAATTAAATGAATTAGTGGGTGGAAAGTGTAAAGTTCCTGGTATATGTGCTCTGTGTTTGCTTTTATAATACCCAAACTAGCTGTGTGACTTGGGCTACTCACTTCCTCTCTCTGACCTTCAGTTTTCTCATTTATGAAGTAAAGGGGTTGGATTAGGTGGTCCAAGTTCCTTTCTCACTTTCAAGTTTTAGGCTGCTGACCTCTCTTTAGTCATTAGGAAATATTCTCAAGTTTCTATTGAGAGCTGGCTCTGTGTCTCGTGCTTTAAATGATCACAGTACCCTTGTCACTTGGCATTTACCATTATAACACGTCTTTGGACATTAAAAATGTTTCATTTTTAAGATTGTCTAGCTGAAGTTCAAATTCTCTAGGAGATCCTAAAAGCAAAAAAGATTAAAGGACCCTAAGAGCAAACAAAAGGATAGGAGGCACCCGAGGAGATGGGGTGAGCGCAGGCATGGCTGCAGCCTGCCACCATCTAAAATTCCCACTCTGTGTGCCCCTTCGGTCCTGCTGGCTACCTCTCTTGCCTGGATCTCCCTTCTTTCCTCAACTCCACCGTGTTGTTAAAGCTGCTACCATATTTGTTTCTTTCCTCACTGCCAGACTTTAGGAAACAATGGCCAACCCCACCTGCCTACACAGCCTGGCCAACTGGCCACACCACCATCTTCCCAGGCCTCTCTGAGTAGCTCCACCCAGTTGACTCCTTCTCAAAAGGCTCCTCCCCTTTCATGTCAGTGACTGACACTTTAGTCTCCTTTTGACATTCAAACAGCCTCCAGTCTAGTCTAGCTCTAGTCTGGCTGACCCTTGGCTGAGCCCAGGTCTAGGGTGTGGTCAGGCTCCGGGAAATCCCATCAGGGGAGATTTGGCCCATCTGTAGAGACTAAGATTGCCTTGGGGCATATAATCCATTTCAAGGGTGTGTGCCATTCCTTTCCCTTCTCCTAAGCTCTTTTTTTCCACCCCTGAAATGTCCCCTTCCCTTGCCTGCTTTTGAAATAAATGTTCAGGGAGCTGCCCGGGCAGGTTCAAAACAAACAGCTGCCTCAGCACCAGCTCTTCCCCCACACTTGCTGCTGCTATATGTAGAGTGGGATCTATGGCCCTAAACGCTGGAGTCAAATTGCAGGTACTCAGCTCTTTAGCAGCCTGTCCTTCTGCCCTGTGTTTTTGCTTAGGGGGATCTGAAACCCGTGCACCCCCGCCCCCTTCATTCCATGTTTCCCCGAGGCTTTGAGGGCTGTGGCTCTATCTGATGCCCAGTGTGTCTGGCACATGCTCTGGGCCTGGTGGTCCCAGGGAACCTTGGAGTGGAGCAGCAATTCTTTTACACTTTCAAAGCCATGCTAGGCTAATGCCTTTCAGGCACCTCTATTTTTTCCCCAAAATGAACCTCTCCAGAGTCCCGTGTGTTTGTTAGACAACACTTGTCAGCATGGAACCTGACTGTGGGATTAACCAAAAGGTTTATTTTTCTCACAGAACAAGAAGTCATAGGTAGCGGCCCAGGCTATGCAGCAATGCCAGGATGTAATTAAGGTACCAAACTCCTTAGATGTTTTTGTTCCACCATCCTTAGTAAGTAGCTCTTCTCATGGCCTAAAAATGGCTTTTGCATCTCCCAGCATTATTGAGAAAGGATGCTACCTTCTCCTTTTCTCTGCTTTTAAGTATGAAAGCAACTATTTTAACTAAATGAGTGATCCATAAATTCACAGGCCTTGTAAAAATTTAGAAAATTACAGAGAAGGCTAAAGGCATCCCTTCACCATTCCTTTTCCCAGTCCCTGGAAGTGAATATTGTTATCACTTTTTGGTTTTCCTTCAGACCTTTTCCTGCATATTGCATACACGTATATGTGCACATGGAAAATACAAAGTTTTAAAATAATTTTACTTGTATCATATTGTATGGATAATCCTTCAACTTTATTTTTCTTTCCAATTCAACCATAAATTTTGGCAATCTATTCTTTTATTACATGTAGATTTCTCAAGTTGTCTTTTCTTTTTCCAAACTGCTTCCTGGTATTTCCTACTATGAATATATAATGCTCTAGTTTCTTTAGCCAGTCAATCCCCTATTAATTGACATATAGGTCATTTCCAACTTAGGATACTGCAGAACAATGATGCAAAGATTATCCTTATACATATGCCTCTTTTGTACATGTAGATACCATAAAATGAAATTTCTGGGTTTTAGGATGCAGGTATTTTAAAAAAAAATTTATTTATTTATTTGGTTGCACTGGGTGTAAATTGCGGTATGCAAACTCTTAGTTACAGCATGCATGTGGGATCGAACCCGGGCCCCTGCATTGGGAGCGTGGAGTCTTACCCACTGCGCCACCAGGAAAGTCCCAGGCATTTTAAATCTTTACAGATATTGCCAAGTAACCCTCTCCTCCCCCGCAGAGAGAGCCATATCTAAGAATCTGGTTTGTTCACCTTTAACTCCGTTCTACCTTTGGGTCTAGCACGGTCTAAGCTCAATAAATGTCTGTTAAATTGCATGCTCCACCAGGATTTTATATGGAGATTACGCAGGCAAGTAGCTACTTCTCCCTTAAACTGCTTTCTCTGTTAAAAGTACATTCTGTTGAGCCTTATGTTCTCTCTCTCTCTTATTTATTTATTTATTTATTTATTTTTGTGGGATCTTACTTCCCCAACCAGGGATTGAACCTGGGTCCTTGGCAGTGAAAGCATGGAGTCCTAACCGCTGGACCGCCAGGGAATTCCCCTCTCTCTCTTTACCATTATACTTTGGTTCTTTCCTATCCCTAAGATCCAGGGAGAACAAACCTAATTCCTGTTTCATGTGACGTGCCCAGCCTGTATCAGACTGAAGATTCCTGCTTCCCCCTCCCCCATGCCCGTTTTTAATTTTTCAGGGTTTTTGTGAAGATAAATGAGATAATCTTTGTGAAAGTAGTCTGAGTTCTCTTCAAGGCTGGAATGTAACTATGGCAACAACATGTCCCCAGTTTTTGAGGACAGATTCGTTTCTATCTGATGAACTCTTATTTCATACATTTAAGTTTTTGAATATGTAATACATTCACAGGGCTCAAAAATTCAGAAGTACAAAAGGGTATACATTGAAAAGTCTTGCTGCCATCCTTATCCCCCCCCCATCCTTTTAGTTACTGACTTCTGTCTCCATGCCCCCCACGTAACCACTTTAATTCATTTTTGGATAGCATTCCATAATTTCCTTATTTAAGTCCTTACAGATGTATGTTTCCCCACTGTGTCCCCCCATCCTGCTCCTCACTTCTTTCTATTCACATGTATATCTTGAAGATATTTCCATATGAAAACATAGAGTGCTTCCCAATGATTACTTTTGCCTTTTTCTATTAATAGAAAATTTTAAACAGTATATAGAAAATTTAACCTTTCATATAACCTCCATCCAGCTTCAACAATTATTGACAATTTGCCAATTTTTAAATCTACTCTTCTTTTAAAATTTTTGTTGTAGGATCCTAAAGCATATCATATTTCTATTTTCATCTTTATTATTTTTAATGGATACACAAATACTCTGATATAAAGATATGCACCATAATTTAATTTAGCAGTCCTTCACTGATGGATATTTGTTTCCATAGTATAATTCTTTTTAATAAATGGGATTATATCTACATATGTATATATGTGTGTGTGTGTGTGTATATATATATATATATAAATACAGATATAGATAAACACATACATACACATGTAGTATACTTTTTACTGTTTAAAATGTTCACATAAATTCACTACTCAGAAAAGGAAAATTTTTATCAAACCATGGCTTCAATTTGGAGTTCATAAAATAGAATCACTGCAGAACCTGAACAGCAACTATGGAGTTTCTAATCTGCTCTTCTCAAAATGCTGCAGTATCTTTGATTTTAAGTATTAAAATCATATTAACACTCTTCTCGCAATTTCATGATTAAGAAAGCTATGGATTTCCTGAATTTTATTTTCTCTTTTTTCTTTTCAAGGCTTTTCTCAACTTACCCAGACTTTGTCCAGTTTCTCAACCTCAGCACTACTGACATATTGCATAACTTCTTTGCTTATCCAATTGTTCTGTGAATTGCAGGATGACCTGCATCATCCCTGGTCTCTACCCACTACATGCCAATAGCACTTCCCACCCCCCTCCATTTTAACAATCAAATGTCCCAGACACTGCCAAATCAAGTGTCCCAGACACTGCCAAATGTCCCCTGGGGAGCAATTTCCCGACCTTGAGAACTATTGCTTCAGACTTAGAGCAAATGGAGGAAAATTGGACAAGATGGCCAGTAGCAGACGTAGAAACACGTCATGCTCTACTAGCTGATATCCAAACAAAAACAAGTAAACTGAATTATGCTTCTGTTTCATTTTCCATTCTGAGCTAATTACTTCTTTGTTTATTTAATCAAAAAGTTCTAACTTAACTAGTTTAAACAACGTTTGAGAATATTATTAGAAGCAGAAGACTAATGAATGAATTTTCTAATTCGTCTTTCCAGCCAGTGACCTTGGTTAATATTTCTTAGCAGTGACATGTCTCAAGTACTGTTTATCTTTTTACCTCTGATAAGTCATATTTTGTGTAGTTATTTTGTGATTTAATGCTGTGTTTTCCATTGAATGCCTCAAAGTGAACTCTATGAAGTTGAAACATTTTTTATATGTGAATTTATATATAAGTCTTGATTAATTCCTGCATCAAAAGTTCTGTGTTTTGGTCTAGGTGGCTCTCAAGATGTGTATTCAGTTTTAGAATTCGATACTGACTTCAGATGAGAAAATGCAAGAGGAGTATGGAGTCTCCTTTACCCTCCTTTTTGAGAAACAACTTGTCTTCTTTGCAGAGGGAAGAATGTAACCAAATTTTCTCAGCCTAGACTATAAACATGCTGTCAGACGCCTAGAAATCCTGCCTAGCTAGCCAGGGTCAGTTCACTTTCTTACTTTTCTATGAGTTCCTGCACCTGCTAAGCCACACTGGCCAGTCTCATCCTCTTTGCTCTGACAGTGTTTTAAAACTCTGCCTGACATCATGGTGAGGTGTGGACACATGTCCCGTTTTTTTTTTGTTTGTTTGTTTGTTTTAATGAAACTGTGTGACTTTATTAATTTACTTATTTATATTTTGGCCATGCTGCACGGCTTGCAGGATCTCAGTTCCCTGACCAGGGATTGAACCCGAGCCACAGCAGTGAAAGCATCTAATCTTAACCACTAGACCACCAGGGAACTCTCCACATGTCCCCTCTTAACCTGTCACCTCCTCCATTTGATTGTGAGCAGCTTAAGGGCATGAACTCATTTATATGTATCCCTGATATGCCCAGTATCTGTTATCTTACTTGGCACACACTAATTGCCAAGTAAATCTCAGTTTAGTTTAAATTAGTTAAATAATTGAACCCTTTCCCCTCAAATCTTCTGACTGCTTGAGGAGCATTTATTGCTTACTCCTTTTGGAGTTTATGCCTTTGGGATATTCCTTCTATGCCCAGTGACCAGTGTTGCTGTGTTGCTATCAGTGAAAGATGACATTCATTATCATCATCATCATCATCATCATTACTATTAATTAGAGTCTCTTATGTGCCAGATATTTTACACATAATCTCATTTGTTATTTTGTAATTACGTTGCAAAGTAGGCATTCTTATACCCATTTTTCAGATGCATTAGAAAGCAGAAGCTGGGACTTCCCTGGTGGCGCAGTGCTTAAGAATTTGCCTGCCAATGCTGGGGACACGGGTTTGAGCCCTGGGCCAGGAAGATCCCACATGCCACGGAGCAACTAAGCCCGAGTGCCACAACTACTGAAGCCCACGTGCTCTAAGGCTCACATGCTGCAACTACTGAAGGCTACTGGCCTAGAGCCAGTGTTCCACAACAAGAGAAGCCACCACAATGAGAAGTCTGTGCGCTGCAACGAAATGTAGCCCCCACTCACCACAACTAAAGAAAGCCCACACTCAGCAAAGAAGACCCAATGCAGCCAAAAAAAAAAAGAAAGCTGAAGCTCAGAAAAGTTAAGTAACGTACCCAAGGTCACCCAACTCATAAGTGGACAAGTTAGAATACAAACTCAAATGTCTGATCTCTAAATATTTGCTCTTTCCATGTGTCATTTCACTATGTGATCAAGGAGAATCTCTGGGGGAGAACCCATGTGGGGTAAAAGCTTTGGTCAACAGGACATTCAAAACCTTGGTGGTCTCTTAGATTTCTCCTCCACAGGAGAGAGTCCTTTATCTGTTAGGGTTAGAAGGACGTGGGTCTCCTGCCTGGAGAATTAGTTTGCTCACAGTAAGGCAGGGATCCACTGGAAGGGTCATCTGGGGTCATAAGAATCCTCCGGCATGTTCCAGCCTTATTTCCTCCTGTCCTGTAGGTCATAGCTCTGGCATTGTGCAAGGAGGGGTATGAGCATTTTGGAAGAGAGCATCTGAGGCAAAGCCGGCGGGAGTAGCAGGGGTGGGGCAGACCCTGAGAACATCAAAGCCCTAATGAGGCCTTTTCCATGCCTACTGCTCAGTGACCTCTTGAGCAATTCTTTTTGTAGTTTTTCCTATTCCTTTGCTCCTGGTCTATCTTGGATAGGGTGACTATGTAACATTGTCCAAACTAAGACAATTTTGAGAAGAGGACAATATTAATAATAACGTTGGGATATCAGAACCTCCTGGGGAAACCAGGGTGCATGATCTCTCTGTTTAGTTTGTAATTTTTTTATTTTTTTGGCTGCACCGAGTGGCATGTGGGATCTTAGTTCCCTGACCAGGGATGGAACCTAGGCCACAGCAGTGAAAGCGCTGAGTCCTAACCACTGGACCACCACAGAATTCCCTGGTCTCTCTATTTTTGAAGTCCTATTTCCATAACATTTCAGAAAACTTTCAGAGGTGAATGTCCCCGACACCCTTGAACACAGAGAACACATTTGTATAGGCTCGATAGGAAATGTCATAAGGCAGTAAAAATTGATGGGGCCTTTTCCAAACTACATGACCTTGGATAAGCCACTCAACTTCACTGAACTCAGTTTCCTCATGTATATAAGGGCATAATGGTATTTACCTCAGGGGGGCTTACATGGAATAAGTAAGATATCATAGATACTATCTGCATAGTAATCCCTTTCTTAGCTGAGTTGGGAACCCTTGTGGCTTTGGGGTGATGGTGGGGACCCCTGAATATTTGGTCCAAGGTCAGGGGATCTCTGGAAACCTTGAGAGATGGTCTGAGTTTCACGTTCCTGTGATCTGAGGATTCTTGGCCCACCCTTAATTAATGAAAGTGGGGCCCACTCATTTTTACTGGTTAAAGAATATTCATCCACCAGCTGGGAATAAGAAAGGAAAACAAGAAAAGAAAAAAGAGCTTCAAAAACGTGCGTTTCGTACTGCCCTGGAGATAGGACAGAGAAGGGTCTGGGGAGACTCTGACATGATCCCACCCATGACAATGTGGAGAGAGTATGAGAGTTCATCTTGGTTGCTGTGTTTGCAGTTTCTGTACAAATAGGAACTGAATAAATAGGAAGTGAAGGAAAGAGCTGAGATCCTAAGCTTAGGGCTGGAAACGACCTCAGTTTTGGCCTTTTACCTGTTTTCTTGGCCCTGACAAATAGGCTTGCAGTTTCCTGATTGGACAATGATCCCTCGGGCATCCAAGCTCAGGGAGCATTTTCCAAGACTAATTAGAGTTTAGGAGAGACTTTTCCTGGTAAAATGGCCTCCACCTTAGGCTTCCTTGTCCTGAGGGGAGGAGAGAGGGAGGCCTTGCTTTCCTGAGACCTACTAGTTTTGCTTAGAAGGGAAGACTGTTGAGTCCCACGCTTGCTTGGTCGGTCCTGACTTCATTAGTTTTGCTGGAACAGCTACAAGATGGGCCACATGACATCTGTTCCCTGAGAGTAAGCTGAGAACACCACGTAAATAATGGTCACGAATTCCATCCAAAGAGACAAGGACACAAGTGACTCTGCTTATTGGGCTTCGAACAAAACACAGCGGGCCTGGGCTGGCACCCGGGGGCCGGGAGATTGTCATGAATTCTCATCTTCCCTACCTTTGAGCTCCTTCTCAAGGCCTGCGGCTGTGTCTCTGTTTTCAGCCCTCCAGGCTCCTCTGCTCTTCCAGTGGGATGAGGACCAGATGTGCTGAAATGCTGGAAGGCACATGGGGTGCTGCGATGCTATTTCTGGCTTGGGCTGAACTCACAAGTCCTAGAAAGAATGTTTCTGACACTACTTGCCTTCTGAGAATTCATGATGCTCTGCCTGGCTGTTCCTGATACTCATTCAGACAATAAGCTTGTGGACCATGGCATCCAGAGGGGCCAGGGCAGAAGGGTGATGGAGGTGGTGACCCAGCACATACCGAAGCAGCTCTTTAGTGGCTGGCTCAGAGCAAGCCACACCCTTGGCTGCTTCATTTATTTATTCATTTGTGCATTTATTAAGCAACTATACTTGTCAGACATTGTTCTGGGAACTTGACAGGCGTAAGAGAAAAGATCAGACTTAACATTCCTGCTTTCATGGATTTTATGTTCTAGCAAGGGGAATATAGATAGTAAATAATAAGTATCATAAATAAGTAAAATGTTTAATGTTAGAAGATGTTAAATGCTATAGAAAAAAGAAAGAGCAGAGCAAAGGAGACCAGGAGTGCCAGTGGGGAGGTTGCACTATTAGCCAGGGTGGTCAGATTAGATGTCATTGAGAAAGTCCTCCTTCAAAGACTTGAAGGAAGTGGTTAACTTAGGTTATATCTGAGGGAAGAGTGATCAAAGTAGAGTTAACTTCTAGAGCAAAGGTGCAAAGATGGAAGATGTCTGGACTGTTCAATGAACAGCAAGGAAACCAGCGTAGCTGGAGGGGAAACAGCTAAGAGGGGAAGAATAGAAGAAGGGTTCAAAGAAGTGAGGAGTATGGGGGGAGGCATTGACCTTACAGGGTCTTGTAAGCCATTGTAAAGACCTTGGCTTTCACTTTAAGTGAAATGGGAAGTCATTTCAGGATTTTTGAGAAGTGGCATGATCCGACATGATTCAAAAGGATCATTCTGGTAAGATGGCAGCAGCAGTGGTGGCATACTTTTTGGATGTTTCTGAATCTCCACATAAAAACAGACAGAGAAACTAGAATGAAAACTAAAAACCCTTGGACATCATTTAGCTCAAAACTAGATGACACTCAGCTTGGTGCTCTCTGATGACCTAGATGGGTGGGATTGGGGGGTAGAGGTGGGGTGGGAGGGAGGCCCAAGAGGGAGGGGATATACGTATGCATATAGCTGATTCACTTCATTGTACAGCAGAAACTAACACAACACTGTAAAGCAACTATACTCCAATTAAAAAAAAATGAAAAACTAGGTGACAAGGTGTTTTCACAACTCCCCAGAAAAGAAATGGACAGAACAAATCACCAAAAGCCACAAGACCTGCATAGTATCAGCTTCTCTGCAGAGGAAAGGAAGGGATTTGATGGACCTGAGGACAGGAGAATCACAAAATAGCCAACAGTTATTCACTGGAAGACACAGGAGGCCAGTCTGAGAACAGCATTCTGCTGGTGGGGGACTTCAGGGCCTGGGTTAAGGTCAGGGCTGGAGCACACCAGTCCCTTTGAACTTTTGAAACTGCCCATTCCAGGCTCCCTCCCTGGACACAGTCCTGTTTGAGGAGAAACTGCTGGGAGTGGATTCAAAATACAACAAAATAGGACAACAGAGATGCAGAAAGAGAAGCCAAGTGGTAGAGCAAAACGGAACCAGGAAATCTCAGAAAAAAAGCCACCATAGCTCATTTTGTTTTGGTTTGTTTGGTTTTCAATATTGCCCAAAACAACAGAGGAGGAGGTTCTTCGAAATTAGAGAAGCTATCTGAACCAAGGCTCCTTCTAACAATTCTAGAAAATTTAACTCACATCAAAATGAGCAACAGAAAAGTATCAAATTTAAGTCCATACAAAACGGTTATAAGAAAAACAGAATATGGATCATGAAATCATGCCAGAAAGCGTGCTCAAAAAGCAAAAACTCAAAGCAGTAGTATATATTTTTTCAAAATGAAATAAAAGATGCTAATAAAATGTCTTACATTTGAATTAGAGAAACGGAAATCAAAATTACATAAGCTCAGAAATGATGTGACAAAACTCAAGAACTAATCAGAAGTGAAAAGGAAAAAAATTGAAATAAATATCATAATAGAAAGACCACGAAAGCAAATTAAAAAAAAAAACCTTAACAGAAATAGAAGGTAAAAAGGCAGAACACTTTTAAATATCAAAAAGTAATGGGGCTTCCCTGTGGCGCAGTGGTTGAGAATCTGCCTGCCAATGCAGGGAACACGGGTTCGTGCCCTGGTCTGGGAAGATCCCACATGCCTCCGAGCAACTAAGCCCGTGCACCACAACTACTGAGCCTGCACTCTAGAGCCCACGAGCCACAACTGCTGAGCCCATGAGCCACAACTACTGAAGCCCATGTACCTAGAGCCTGTGCTCTGCAACAAGAAAAGCCACCGCAATGAGAAGCCCGCGCACCGCAACAAGGAGTTGCCCCCACTCGCCGCAACTAGAGAAAGCCCGCGTGCAGCAATGGAGACCCAAAGCAGCCAAAAATAAATAAATAAATAAATTTATATACTAAATAAAAGAAGTAATGAAGAAGATAAGGATTTGAGAGAATGTGACAAATATTTCAGATTGGTAAAAAGATACAAAATAAAGGTAATGGGAGTCCTGAAGAAGAAAACCAAGGCAAGGAAACTAAATACTAAACACTATAACTTAAGAAAATTTGCCTAAATTGCAAAAAAAGAAAAAGAAAAAGAAAAAAAGATTTAAAACTACATATTGGAAGAGTATATAATGTGCTGGAGAAAAAACATATCTTAGTAAAATTTTTAGATTGTGAAGAAAGTGAAATGAGCATGTTACTTATAAGGGAAAGAAAATTTGTTTATCATCAGACTTTTTCACAGCAATGTATTATGCCAGAAGCAAGTGGAGTACCACTTTTAAGGTACTCAAGGAAAGGAAATATGAACTGAGGGTATTAAATCCAGCAAAATTTACCTTAAAATAGAAAGGCCCTGACAAATCTATCAACATGCAAGAGCTCAAGGAATATTGTTCCCATGAGCCCTTCCTAAAGAATTTTCTAAAAAATGTGCTGCAGACAACCACACTGACTTAGGAATAATTGATATAAGGACTGTTGGTGAGTATTAAATATACAGTTACTTGTAGAATTAGATTAAATGAGAGTTAAAAGGCGTAAGGCATAGTGAATGTAATAGCTATATGCTCTGACACCGTAAATTTAATATAACCATTAACAAATAAGAAAGAAGAATAGGAATGGCATCAGCAAAAGCGATTGAAGGGCTGGGGTGGAAAAAATATTCTTACAAAGGAAAATATGTCCTTTCTACCGGTTCTCAGGAATGTCTCCTACCCTAGCCAGTCTTCTATTTTCATATAAAGGGGCCTGACTGAAAGGAGCTTTGCTTTCGCAGTGAAGTTCAAACAGCCACCCACCCACATTTTTCTAGCCCACAGGCTGTTTCCCTGCCCAACAAACATCGTCCTGTGTCACTGCACTGCTGTCTATGGCGCTAACAATATCCTGAAGACATATCTTAGACAGTTCAGGAGTTCACATTTTTATGAAGTTTCTCATTTGCCACCTGTGTTCTTTTTGGCCTGGCTTAACATTCCCCAGCCCTGGAGAACAGGCTTCAAGGAAATCGTGCGGACTGATTTAAAGCTAGAGGTCCTTGTTCCTGTTGTTCTCTTTAATCTGTGTCTGTAATCCCTAGCAATCCTGACATGGCATGTACCCTCTCACGATATCCTGGGTCCCCAGCGACTTCCTGGCACAGATAGACTCAGGGTCCCCAGGACTACCACCTCCCGTGCCCTCCACTGCCCTGCGCCTTGCCTCTTTCTTCCCTGACCCTGGAGCTTGAGCCTGATGTCCAAACACTCAGAATCCGACTCGTTATGTAAGTTTCCTGGTCCCTGAACTGGGTGATTCAGCACCGGGTGGTGCCCCGCTGTTTCCCAGCCTGGGGCAGCACGCTAGCAAGCTGCAGTGGAAAACAGGCCTGCTGTTGGGGTCCAGCCCTTCAGCCTTCCTTCCCAGTGTGTCTGCTGAGCCCAGGAAACCCATGGGAACCACCTGAGGGCTGTAGCACACTAACCCATGGGTGTAGTTCTCCAGCTCCCTGCCCACTTCCTGTTTCCTCCCCATTCACGTTTGGTTGAGGGTCACAGAAGCTGCACATTTGGTTCCCCTCTGCCCTGAGGCTGCCACTTTCTGGGTCCTTGTTAAGAACTGAATGTTTGTGTCCCTCCAAAATTTTCATGGTGAAGCCCTAACCCCCCAATGTTAAGAGGTGTTAAGAGGTGGGCCTTTGGGAGGTGATTAGTTTAGATGAGGTCATGAAGGTTGAGAGTCCCTCTCTTTCTCTGCCATGTGAGGACACAGCAAGAAGCTGGCCATCTGAGAGCCAGGAAGAGGGTCCTCATCAGAAACCCACCCTGCTGGCACCCTGATCTTGAACTTCTAGCCTCCAGAATTGTGAGAAAATTAATTTGTTTAAGCCTGAGCTAAGACAGTCCCACTGACTTGGGCCCTCACCTCTGAGTTCTATGAAGGCTCAGGCAGGCAGCAATGTTGGTGCAGGAGGAGGCCCCTTGGGTGCGGTTCGCCTGGACCCAGACTCTATCTCTCCTCTGCCCCAGGTCCCAAGCACAAAGGAGGAAACCCACTGGAAACACTGGTCATAGAGAGGACAGACTTTGGCTGATTTTGGTCTTGGGTCTGGTTCTTCCTCATTTCCCTTTCCTGCAGGCATATAATTGAGTTTTCTTTCCTTTCTAGGACAGGGACAGGTGCTGGCATCCTGCTAACTGTTGGACTAGGAGCCAGAGACCCCAGATTCTAGTACAGGTTTTGCCACTAATCAGGTGTTCAGGGTTATAGGCAGCACACTTTTTCTCTCTGTGCCCCAGGGATTCATCTGAGCGACACCCGCCTTAGAACTGTTACTCGTTCATTAATAAAAATTGTGTGCCGGCTCTTCTAGTGTTGGGATATGGTGCTAAACAAGATAGCTATGATTGCTGCCCTCCTGGAGCCTGCATTCCAGAGTGAGGAGGCACGAAGGAAATAGGTAAATAAGACAATTACTGATTGTGACAAATGCTCTGAGGGAGATACATAGAATGATGAAATAGACAGCCACTGGGAGGAGGTGACATTTATTTAAAAGACTCCTCCACCTGCAAACTGAGAAGGGGCCAGCCCTGCCACCAGGGAAGAGCCTTTCAGGCAGAGCTCTGAGCTAACAAAAGTAAACATGCTCTACAAACTGTATAGTGCAATGCAGATATCAAGTTTAATAGGAGTTAAATCGCCTTCATCCTCTGTGGCTTTGCTGCACATTCCTTGATCACAGCCTGGAGTTGGCACCACTGGCCAGTGTCTGGAAAGCAGTGTGAGGACAATTTAAGTCCCAGAGTGTGGTAAAAAGAAGGGTGGACTGAGTTCTGCTCTCTTTGAGGACGTGATGATCCAGTCTATGTAGGCAGACCCTTCTCCTCCCACAGACTCGTGTCCCCAAATGCTTCAGTTCTCTGTCACCGTGCTTGCAACATTCACCTGGCGTTTATGGAGCACCTTCTGAGAGACAGGGACTCTCCCCTCCTCCAAGCAGGAACTCAGGCCTGTGGGAGGCCCCTTCTCCCAGCCTGTCCATGTTTGGGTCCGTGTTGCCTGCTGTCCGTTTTGTTTATTAGTTTGCTGTCCAGCTAGATCCTAAGCATGTGGCTCCAAGCATGCTGCGATTGTAAACTGATGCCATTTACCACCCAGAGGGGCCATTTGGGGCTGGAATGTTTCCGCGTGTGTCTTCTCTCTGTGGACAAATATCCAGGGGCATGTGGAGCAGTCATGTGGTGCATCTCCCTCAGGGCACCCCGGCAGAAAAGTTCCCCAGCTGACCGAGTGAGCCAGCCTCAGCACAGTGGCACAGCAGGGCTGCTGCTTCACATCCTTTCTGGGCACGTCCCCTCGGAGTCAGGGATGCTGGACAGAGTGCCAGAACACCAGGGTCTCCACCTGCTAAGCGTGGAAGCTGCTCTGCAGTTTTATGTTCCTTTGGTGCTAACATTCTCTAGCTGTGTGACTTTAGGGGGACAGTGGTTTTCAAACTTCAGCGGGCATCAGAATTCTCTAAGAGGCTATAGAAGCAGAGCTCCTTGGACCTGCTAAATCAGTAGCTCATTGAGTAGCAGTGCAGGAATGTTCGTTTTTAACAGGCACTGAAGAGCGATTCTGACTGCAGGTAAACTGCAGCTGAGGAAACGTGGCTGTTTAAAGACATAATTCAGTTCACTCCTCCCTTAAAGGACTAATGGTTCCTCAGGGAGCCTTGAAGCCAGGCTGCCTGACAGGGTTTATGCAGGCAGCAAAGGTGACAATGCCTCCTCTCAGGTGGCACTGATGCTTCACAGAGTGCAGGGCTCAAGAGTGTGTGCTAATGTTGGCTGAATGGATGAAGTGCCCAGAGACTCAGAGAGATGGGAAGGGCAGTTGGGGGTGGGCTGTTAATTATGTTTGTGCTGCCAGAATGCAAGTTCCAGAAAAGTAGGGAAGTAAGAATAATAATTCTTAATTATTCCCAGGGCCTGATCCATACTGAAAATGCTAAATGAATTAATGACACCACCCACTTCTCTCTCCCTTGGGAAAGAGAGAACGTCTAAAAGCCCAGTGAAATAGACCTACCATATCTAATGAAATTCCCTAATTCCCCAAATACTTGATTTAAATAGACTCCCATAGTATCAGCATTGTGTGATTAAAAACCAAGTTCAGGGGACTTCCCCGGTGGTCCAGTGAATAAGTCTCCGCACTCCCAATGCAGGGGTCCAAGGTTCAATTGCTGGTCAGGGAACTGGACACTGCATGCCGCAACTAAAGATCCTGCGTGCTGCAACTAAGACCTGGCACAACCAGGTAAATAAATCAATAATAAATAAATCAATAAATAAATATTAAAAAATAAATCAGGTTAAGACTTCAAGGTTTTTAAAATTTATTTATTTTATTTTTTGTCTGCGGTGGGTCTTCGTTGCTGTGCGCGGGCTTCCTTTAGTTGTGGCGAGCGGGGGCTACTCTTTGTTGCAGTGCACGGGCTTCTCATTGCGGTGGCTTCTCTTGTTGCAGAGCACGGGCTATAGGCAAGCGGGCTTCAGTAGTTGTGGCTCACGGCCTCTAGAGCACAGGCTCAGTACTTGTGGCACACGGGCTTTGTTACTCCACAGCATCTGGGATCTTCCCGGACCAGGGCTTGAACCCGTGTCCCCTGCATTGGCAGGAGGATTCTTAGCCACTGATCCACCAGCGAAGCCCCAGGACTTCAAGATATTTTTGATACCCAGTGACAGGCAAACGCATCAACTGGGCATAACAAAGTGAGCCATGCAATTTCTATTGTAATGAGAAAGGATGGAGTAACTGGTTTCCCTTTCTTCCCCTTAAAACACCAGGGCCAGAACAGCTGGGCCATTAGGAAAATTTACGAAATAACAAACCTCATTAGAAGCAAAGAAAGAGTAAATTAAACTAATAATGGAAAACCATTTTAGAACCACCAGGTGGACAAAAAGTAAAAAGTCTGACAATAGCAAGTGTCAGCAAGGATGTTAGTATGATAAAAACTAGTTGACTGAGGATGGTCAACCACTTTGGAAGAAAAGTAGACATCCTCAAGCAAAGTTGCAAATGTGCCTTCATGTTTTATGACTCAGCATTCCCACTTCTAGGGAGTTACTCCATTCTTGCACATATACAAGAAACATATAAGAATGCTCACAGCAGCACTGTTTTATATGGCAAAAACCTGAAACAAGCAGCCCAAACGTACATCAATGGTAGAATAAAGAAACCATTAAGCACATACAATGGGAAACTATATAGCCGTGAAAATAAATGAACTACAGTCGTGCATCAATATAAATGAAATTCAGTATAGTATTGATTGAAAAAAGCCAAGTCACAGAAGAATTTACACTACGATTCCCCTGATTTAAAGATCAATAGCAGGCCTTCCCTGGTGGTGAAGTGGTTAAGAATCCACCTGCCAATGCAGGGAACACGGGTTTGATCCCTGATCTGGGAAGATCCCATGTGCCTCAGAGCAACTAAGCCCGTGTACCACAACGACTGAGCCTGCACTCTAGAGCCCGCGAGCCACAACTGTTGAGCCCACATGCCACAACTACTGAGGCCCGTGTGCCTAGAGCCTATGCTCCGCAACAAGAGAAGCCACCACAATGAGAAGCCTGCGCACCACAGAGAAGAGTAGCCCCTGCTCTCCACAGCTAGAGAAAGCCCGCACACAGCAACGAAGACCCAATGCAACCAAAAAAATAAATAAATTAAAAAAATAGATTCTTTAAAAATAAATAAAGATCAATAACAGAACAAACAGAACAGGTTATCAAATTTGGGCAAAACTTTATGTTCTAGAATCTTTGAGGTTTCTTTCCCCGGAATTCCCTTCTTTATTTTATTTAAGAACTTCTCATTCTTTCCTCAAGATAAAACTTAAAGGCATCCTCTATGATGCCTTCCCCAAAGGCTCCACGTAAAGTTATTGCCCACCTCTCTGTCCTGACATATCTTTCCCTTGCACATACACTGTCACAGCTCTTGTCACATCATGTTGGCACAAATGTTTGCAATGTCTGAGCCAGTCGTGTGCTGGTAGCTGGTTACTAACTGGATTTCCATGGCTATCTTTCTATCTATCTACCTATCCATCTATCTATCCATCTATCATCTATCTACCTGCATATAAATTTATTACAAATTTTACTGATATAAAGGGTATATAACACATAATCTATAAATAATAATAAAATATTCAGTCTCCTTATGTGAATTCTACGTAGCCAAATTGATTCTCACAGAATGTTTTTTATTGTCTGCAGAATCTTGAATGCATAGCCAGCCTTACATTAATTAATAAGAAAAAGTAAAATAATAAAGACATTAGGACTTCATTTGTTCGTTTGCTGATGACTTTGCTGAAATGGATGATAACTTTTGAGTACTGGAAGAATATTTCCTCAATTTTCTGCGCCATTTACAATGTAATAGCTATAGACATGAGACACTTTGAGTTATCTGCATTCTTAACATTTTCTCCATCGCTCAGGTCTGACAGCCAACCAAACAAGAAATGAAGCACTGATTTGTAGTGTTTGCCAATTTCCATGGTGTAAATTCTCCCACCATGGAAAATTCAGGGTTTTAGGGTGATGTTGAATGAAGAGCTGGAAAGAGATGCATGGGAGCATAGCATTATACATACTTGTACCACATAGACACAGTACAGGTAAGTCATCACAGGAGCATAGATAACAGTGAAATGTAGTAAATAGTAAAAGACCAAAATGAAGCTATAAGTAATTAGGAAGTGATGAGTACTACTTTTGTTTGTAATATAATTTACTTAATGGTAAGTTTATATAATTTTAAAAATAATGGCTGTGTTTAACAACTGGCTCTTAAAATTCCTGAAAATGTAACCACCAGCATTTGTATAGCATTTGTCTGCATGAGTCAGCTCCAGCAAGTGTCACTGTGTGTCTCCCAACCGAAATGTAGCTCCTGTGTGGTGTGGATGTGCCTTATTAGTTTTGTCTCCCAGTGACTATCAAAGTCCATGGAACATAAGAGTCATTTAACAAAAATTGGACAAATGAATGAATGGACTCATACACTGCAGGCCATTTTGCAAAAATTCTGGGAGTGTAAGTGGCTTGGTTCTGGTATCACACAACATCTAGGACTTCTGAGTCTCCTTTATGTTAAGGGTCTCCCAGCTCTAGGAAGCATTCTCATATGCTCACACCCAGAGAACAGTGCAGGTGTGCACCTGACTTATATGGCAGGGAGAAGGGTTTGTAACTGGCAACTAGAAGAGTGCAGGAAGAGCCCAGGACTCTACCTGAAAGAAAAATTTGTAAGATATAATTTCAAAGGCAGGCTGGGTGCCATGTGCTGAAAAATGTGTATTTAAGAGGCAGAGGTGAAGGGGAAGGGGTACCATTTGAATTTCCTCTTGTGGCTTTGAAACACAGCATGTAGGCTTTCCCCCTAGTGCTTTACTGTCCTCATGATCAAATTGCCTGTTTGGCTCAGTGTGTCTTAAAAGAGGTTGTTTACCCTTGGCCCACCATAGCAAGAACTAAGGAAAGTAGTTTGTTCCTAGAAGAAACCCATCTGAAATTAGATACTATGTTTTGGGCTTTTGGTCTGTTTTAAGGGTCAGACCCAGGAGCAAAACCAATAGCTGAACACATCCTTGGTTCTTGCAATGCACCCAGAACAGAAACCAGCCTATATGACTCCCTTCATGAGCTCCCACTGCTGTCGGAGTAAAATCTAACTGCAATCTGACTGCAGCCGACCGTGCCAAGTCCCTGGTATATTTCTACCTCTCTGCCTTCTTTCTTGTCCTCTGAAACCCTGCGCTCTTGCTCTTTCTTTCCTTGGTGGTTTGACACTGCTGCCCCTGCTGTCTGAATAGTTCTTCTTCTGGTTCCTTAAAAGGATGGCTTATCCTCGTGCTGCAGATCTCAGCTTAGATGTTACCAACTTACAGAAGCCCTTGCTGACCTAATTCACCCCCCTCATTTATTTGCCTACGAGCCTATTTCCTTCGACACGCTAACAGCAGTGTTTAATTATCTGGTTTATTTGTTTATTGCTGCTTCTCCCATTAATGTCCTTTCCTTCTAGTTAAGGACCTTGTCTGTCTTGAACATTACTCTAGACAAGGCCTTCAGCAAATATTTGTAGAATGAGTGAACGAAAATGTAAAAGAGGATTCCTCAAGACAGGGGTTCTCAAGCTTCAGCATGTAAGGGAATCCATGGAAAGGCTTTTTAACACAAGATTGTTTGACCTTCACTCCCAAGGTTTCTGATTCTGAACATCTGAATGAGCTGAGGGGTTTCCAACAAGTTTCCAAATGCTGCTGGTCCAGGGACCATAGTTTGAGAGACACTGCGCACCCCCATCTGTACCCCATTAAAATGTATCTGTTGACCAGTCACAGGAGGAGCCTGGGAGGGGGGAGTTCATGTTGAGGGAGAGGAGAAATCAAGACAAGTTGACCTCAGAGGTACCGTGGAAAAGGTAAGGGGCTCCAGGACAATGGTTGGGTATCTTTCTACTCAGAGGTCCTGGACTTTGGAGACAAAAGGCTGCTTTTCCAATGAGGAAGCCACGGTGGATAAACAGATCTTTCCTTCCTCAGCTGCCAGAACAAGCAGGGCTAAATAATGGTATGTAGGCTCCCAAACTGTACACCCATCATATTCGTGACTTGCAGTGGTGATTTGTGCTCGAGATGAGTTCTGCCTCCAGATCTAACCCAAAGGTTAAAAAGTGGAAAAAGGGGGAATTCCCATCTTCATCGAAAGTCAGCTTTTCCCAAAGTGTATTCTGAAGAATATTTGTTCCATAGAGTCACACCATGACAAAAGCCTTCCATAGTCAGATGAAATGAGAGGATTCTGAAAGCCATATCCCCTTCTCAGAGATCCACAGGACATGTCTGAGAAGGCTCGTGGTCAAGAAATCAACTTAAGATTGTTAAACTCAGTCTTGGGAAATAGGACCAAAGAGCATTTTTGCTTATAACACATGTTTTGTGGCACATACTTAGAGAAGCACTGCTTTTGAATGCCTTCTTTCTTCAGAGAGAGGAATTTTGATGGCAACTTCATGTAGGCATACAAGACCAATCTGATACACATACACACATACACACACACACACACACACACACACACACACACACACACACACACACACAAGGCTGCCTCCTGCCTCAATCCCTAGATAGGCAGGAGAGGAAGTATCCAGAATGACCACTTCAGTTCTCTTTCCTTCCAGATGTGAAGCTGCCCCAAGGTATGACATTAATTGCTGCCTGGGTGGGGCACAGGGGCTGCTTTTTGTTTGTTTGTTTTGCGGTTCGTGGGCCTCTCACTGTTGTGGCCCCTCCCGTTGCGGAGCACAGGCTCTGGACGCGCAGGCTCAGCAGCCATGGCTCATGGGCCCAGCTGCTCCGCGGCATGTGGGATCCTCCCGGACTGGGGCACGAACCCATGTCCCCTGCATTGGCAGGCGGACTCTCAACCACTGCGCCACCAGGGAAGCCCGGGGCTGCTTTTTAATGGGGCAGTTCGGGTGGGTGGAGGAGGAGGAAGCTCTGGGCATAAGTGATAGGCAGCCAGGAAAGTGCTGGCCTAGGGAACAGCAAGTGGAATTTTCCTCTGGAAATCCTTTTGAACTAAGTGGATTTGAATGTTGCACCCCTGGTTGCTTAGATCCCGTGGCTAAGTGATTTTGTCTTCATTTTCCGGTAATGATTAACATTGCTGTAGTCACTGCAGTTTGGGGACGGTTTATTTAACTGTGGTGATGGAAACGAGGAGAAAACCCTTCCCCAAACCCCTCAGCAAAATCTGCTTTCCACTTCTGACTGTTGGTGGGAAGAGGAAGGACACTAAAATGTTCCTGTGTTTGGAAGGATTGTTCTGCCTTTTCTTAAATCAAATACTTCTCAGTGTCTTATTATATTCTTGTAACAAAGCACCCATCTGGGGCTCATGGGTGATGTTTCCATTAGTCATCCTAGTGAAACCCCGCTAGGAAATGGTGTTTTTAGATTAGGAAGCAGAGGCTGATAGGCCCAAATCTTTTGGGGGCAGGAGTGGGGAAGAATGGGGTGCCTTGCCTCCTAACCTGTTGGAGACCTCTGACACCACCTGGCGAGTTGTCTGGGTTCCACATTTCACTTTGAATAAACAAGTGGGATGTGATAAGCAAGTGGGGTCAAAGAGTCATGGCTTATAGGATGTAATGCCACTTACCCAGCCCCTGAATTGCAGGGGAGCACTGCACCTCCTACCCCCAGCAACCAACCAACACTAAAAAGCATGGCTCTGTAGTGTGATTTTTTATTTTGTTTCCAAGAGCTTTTCTCTCTCTTCCCTCTCTCCCTCCTTCTCTCTCTCCCCTCTCTCCCTCCTTCTCTCTCTCCCTCCCTTCTTTCCCTCCTTCCTTCCTCCCTTCCCTCTCTCCTTCCTTCCTTCTTTCCTTTCTCTCAATGAAAGAGGAAAGCATAACAAAATATTGCTCATTTGAGAGAGGTAACAATAGAAAGCCATCAGAATCTGCATCTGGGAGTAAGGGGAGAGCTTCCTCTTCCATGACACAGCGGACGCCTAGAATGTCAAAATAAGGAGGGACCTCAGGCATTGTCCTGACCCATCCTGTCAAAGAAGATGGAGGCCAAATGCGGAGCTCCTGCACAGGACTCTTCATCACAACACTGCCCCTTTCTACTGCTCCAGGCTAAAAGGGCGAATGGAGTTTGTTAGGCAATGTCACGGGTTCTGCTGCGGCTCTCTCTGAAGCGTGGCATGCATGACATGACACTTTTGGGAAACTTTGAGCTGGAGCATCCTCTGGATCGTGCTGAGGACTTGGTCAGCTTGGTCATATCCATGGGTGCACAGGGTGGGCTGAGATAGGGATGAGATGACCGCCTGCAAATAAAGGCTGCTTATCCTAAAACCTAAAGGTATTGAAAACATGCCTTGATGCATTTCTGAGCACTCTGCCAAAATAAGTTTGCCAAAATTACAATGTTTGAGGGCTCTACGATGGAGAAAGAGGGACACGGAGCAAGGTGTGGAATACCCCAGGCACAGGAAAACCCACCAGGACTCCGACATCATTTGAAGCCCCTGTGTAACTCCATCCCTCATGAGGTGATGGCTGAGTTTAAATGCTGGGCCTCATAGTTTCATGTCATTCGATGCTATGGAACCACTGATGAAGAGCATGGCAGTGTTTGTTCTAGATAGTTTATTCCTTATTCTTGTGACAGTGGGATAAATGTAGACTTTTTTATCATTGGGAATATTATCAAGTATCAATTATTTGTTAACCACATTCTTAAAGTTAATATGCAATGACGGGGACTTCCCTGGTGGTCCAGTGGTTAAGAATCCGCCTTCCAATGCAGGGGATGTGGGTTCAATCCCTGGTTGGGGAACTAAGATCCCACATGCCGTGGGGCAACTAGGCCTGCGGACCGCAACTACTGAGAGTTTTGCAGATGATAGAGGGTGTTGAAGTTTGTGTCTCTAAACTCTCAGCCAAGTCCTCATCTAATCATGTATGTTGTTTTCTCTGGATCTAAAGTAATAACAACGTATGAACAAGAATTAAAAAGCCTGGGAAAGTGCATTTCCCAGAGTAGGGGTATGAATATGTGGTTTAGAGCCTCAAAGTGAATCCCCATGTTGGGACTGACTCATACCAGGCAGAACACAACTTGACATGTTCCTCAGTTACAGCTGCAAAGAAGGGTGGTCATCAGGAACCTAAGATTGCTCAGGACATAGACACCACTAAATGCTAGGGCTGGGAGGACTTTGTAGGTCATCTAGTCCTTTCTTCTTCCTTCCAGCTCTCAGACAATGAGTCAGTTGGTGGAAGGAGGGGGTGGGTGGGTAGGGGGGAGCTCCTGCCTCTGATTTTGTCCTAAATATCCCAGAAATGAGAATGATGTCTTGGCCACCAAGATGCTATCAATCTGTTCTAGTGTTTATTTATTTATTATTATATTTTTAAATATTTATTTATTTTTTGGTTGTGTTGGGTCTTTGTTGCTGCGTGCGGGCTTTCTCTGGTTGCGGCGAGCAGGGGCTACTCTTCGTTGTGGTGTGCGGGCTTCTCATTGCAGTGGCTTCACTTGTTGCAGAGCACGGGCTCTAGGCACACGGGCTTCAGTAGTTGCAGCACGCGGGCTCAGTAGTTGTGGCGCATGGGCTTTGCTGCTCCGTGGCATGTGGGATCTTCCTGGACCAGGGCTCAAACCCGTGTCCTCTGCATTGGTAGGCGGATTCTTAACCACTGCGCCACCAGGGAAGTCCCTAGTGTTTAGTTTTAAAGGGACGCAGTGCATGGATAAGAGTGATTCATATTATCGAGGGCGCATAATGTTGTGTCTGACACCCTGCTGAGCACGTGCAATGCATCCTACCTCATTTAATACTCACACCAGCCCTAATGAGGCAGGCGCTTCATTATACAGATCAAGAGACCAACACATAGAAAGAGTAAATAACTTACTCTAGATCACAGTTAGCAAGTGGCCGAGCTAGGGCTCAGACCCAATTATGCCTGATTCACACTTCAAACTCTTAACAGTCCTATTCTATTCCCCATTGGCAAGGAAGTCCTACCATTATGAAAAGGTTCTCTTTATATGCTGAAAAATTGGTTTTGATTTATGGGTCAAAAGACCTTTCCCTTACAAGTAATAAGAGGTTCATTATTAGGGTTGCTAGATTTAGCAAATAAAAATATAGAATGCCAAGTGTTTTTCATTTTCCTTTTTTTTAATTTTTTTTTCTATTTGTTTTATTTATTTATTTATTTTTGGCTGTGTTGGGTCTTCGTTGCTGCACACAGGCTTTCTCTAGTTGCGGTGAGTGGGGCTACTCTTTGTTGCAGTGTGCGGGCTTCTCATTGCGGTGGCTTCTCTTGTTGTGGAGCACGGGCTCTAGGCACTCAGGCTTCAGTAGTTGCAGCACGCAGCCTCAGTAGTTGTGGCACAGGGCCTTAGTTGCTCCGCAGCATGTGGGATCTTCCCGGACCAGGGCACAAACCCAACTCCCCTGTGTTGGCAGGTGGATCCTTAACCACTGGGCCACCAGGGAAGCCCTGAATTTCTGATAGAAAATTAATTTTGTAGCTTAAATATTTTTAGTATAAGTACATCCCAAATATTACATGGAATAGGCTTCACACTAAAAAACTATTCTTTGTTTATCTGAAATTCAAATTTACTGGGCATCCTGTGTCTTATCTGGCATCCATATTCATAATGAATGAGACCAGGTTGGTGAGGTTAGTCTCTCTGTAGGACACTTTATGTTGCTCTGTTCCATGGCTGACCCCTCTCTACTGGGAACCTCTTCATCCAAGGCTTCTGTGAACCTCTCAGTCCCATAGTCCCTCATTGTTTATGTATATCATAGATTAATTTATTTATTTTAAAATATTCTTATTATTAAATGGTTGATACATACAGAAGAATATATGTAACATGTTCTAGTTAACAATTGCTGAGTCAAAGGTTATAGGCACGTTTAGCATTGCAAGATAAGGTTAATTGTTTTCCAACATGATGGTACAAATATTCTTCTTCCATTGGTATACATTAGTTCCCTTTGTTCAGTATCCTCACTGCACATGGGGCATCATCAGTCTTTTAAACTTTTGCCTTTGTAGTGGGTGAGAAGTGCCCTCTCACTGTGATTTCAATTTGCATTTATTTCCCTGATTTCTAATGAGTTTGAGCATCTTTTCACAAATTCACTGTCTCTTCTTCTTTTTCTTTTTTGTTTTTGTTTTCTCAGATTTTTGCATTCCAACTATGTGCTGGGGTCTGAAAGTCCATTGTTTTCAGGAGGAGACTCAGAGATAGTAACTCAGGAGAAGGTTAAACAGAGAAGACTCCAGATACAGAGTGCACACTGGTCCTCAGTGAGAAGAAGGAGGAAACCGTGCTTTGTATGCAACACTACCTGAGGCCTGGAAACCCCTCTGTTGCCCAACCAGCACTTAGCTCCTGCCCACTGGCAGCCAGGTGTTGTAGAAACTATTTCCAAGCCAGACAGACGTGGATTTAAATTCTATTTCCTCGCTATGTAACAGCAAGTTACTTTCTTTCTCTGAGTCTCAGTTTTCTTATCTATAAAATTGGTATGGAAAAACATGCCTTGCAGGGTTGCTCTAGGATTAAACAAGATAGGAAATGGAAAGGACTGTCAGGTAGGGCCTCAACCCATGTTACTTTCTACCAGGCTTCTTTGTTTTAAGAACTGACCAGAAGAAAAACACCTCAAGAGAACCAATATTCTGTTCCAACAAATTAGAAAAACTTGTCAGGAACTTTGCACTTAAAGATCTTATTTGTGGCAAAGGTAAGCCTAGGGTTTCTCTAAGAATCAAAAGGTTGGGTAGATTTTGGAGACATTCTGACTTGATGACTCCTTTCCAGGCGGTTCTGGGAGTAGATCATCAGAGAGCTGTGTCAGCCATCATCCTGATGCTCCTTCAGAGGGAGATTCCACCATCACCCAGATGCCTGACTCAGTGTCTCACAATCTTTCTGTAGTTTAGAGTTCTTCCCTGTGTCTTACATGGAATCTCTCCTGCTTCAGCAAAGACTGTGCTCTCCCCAGAGTGAGGGAGCTCTGCCAGGAGACAGATGTTTGAACTACATAGCAACTCTGCCAGCTGCTTCACTGGCCTGGTTCACAAGTTATTATATTATGGGATGTTGGGCCTAGGCCACACCTCTTAATTCACATGAGAAAACAAGGCCCAGAGAGATCTGTTATGCTATGATACTACAGCTAGTAAGGGGCAAGACCTGTGTTTCAACTCAAGTTTTCTGAGTCACAAACTTAGGATTATTTTGTTCCCTTTCACCGAGGGTCTCTTTTTACTTGGTCTGTGTCCAAAGGTGACCCAGAATCCTTTGGCCATCCAAGGGACACTTTCAGACATCTTAGCCCAGGAGTCAGGAGACCCTAGTCCCAATCTTGGTCCTTTTCAGAATTGCTTCTGTGGAGAATGCAGTGACAAAAGAGCTTTTGTTTATGTGCTTTTGAGGGATATCAAGTGTTATGGGTGATGCAGGAATATCCTTTGGAAACCAGAGTCTTTGCATGGGACGATTCAATTATATATATAATTTTTTTAATAGAGAGAGGAGATATAAATTTCATCCAATTTAAAAAAAGGGGCTCAGGACCTCAAAAAAGGCTAAGTAATGCATTCATTAATCTTTCATTCAGCAAATATTTTTCAAGTGCCTACTGTGTGTGAGGTACTCTACTCGGCCCAGAGAATATAATAGAAATATAATAGATGTGATCCCTACTCTCATAGCACTTACATTCTAGTGAGGGAGGCAAATGATAAATAATAAGTAAATAATAACATGAAATAACACCTGAACAGGTTCAGAACTACTGGTCTAACTAGACTTTGTCTTTCTCTCTGGACTCAAATATAGAGGTTTCCTCAACTGAGAAAGCCAAACCCCACTGGAAGCAGACTCAGTTTGACTTCTCAGTTGTAATCTGAAGGTATGTAGTTAAGTCCCTAAGTCTCCTGACTCTTCTCCACGTTAACAGGGTTGCTTTGTGCAGCCAGGCTGATTAGATTAACCCTTCATTCCTCCCTGCCTCCCAGGCAGGCAGGATAATTCCAGGTCTCTAGAAATGAAAGACAAGTCTGTTTGGCTAGGATCAGCCACGTACTTTCCCCTTGCAGAATCTCCCTGCTGATTACAACTGCTGCTTGTGCAAGACTAAATGATCTGAAAGCCCCAGAAAGGCAAATCACCAAGAAGCTTTGGTGAATTTTTATACTTTGTGGATTCTCATAATGAGGATATTGTTCACAATTTTATCTCAGATCAGGTTTTTGTGCACCACTGAGTGGATTTTCACGTGTGCACCTCTATTGTTTAAAAATGCAAGTGAGTTGGACTTCCCTGGTGGTCCAGTGGTTAAGACTCTGCCCTGCCACTGCAGAGGGGCACAGGTTTGATCCCTGGTTTGGGAAGTTCCTCATGCCATGTGGTGCAGCCAAAAAGAAAAAAATATATATATATACAAGTGAGTTAACCCCCCTGCCCTCATTTCCAATACTGAACAAACTCATAGAATTGTTGCTATTTTTGAATTGGTGTTTTCCTAAATTCAGCTTTGGGGGTTGGTAGTAGAAAGGAGTGACCTGCTGAAAGTGTTACAACTCAATGGCAAAGCGGCAATCCGACTCTAGGACACCTGATTTCTGGGTCCCTGTTCTCCAGGCACTAGATTAGATCCAAGGGCCTGGCTCAGATTACACATGCATGTGCACACAATATTATCAGAATGCTGTTGGGGGGGGGGTCAGTGGATTAGAATGTTCAGTCCTTACTAATTCTAGGGAAAGTGTCACACCGCCAACTGAAAGGCCAATTCTGCTTAAAAGAAAAACAGACTCAATGAAACTGGAGTGCATGGTCATTACACTTTGAAAACACAAGTATAGGAAATTAAAAAAAAAAAAGAAGTTGGGGAAGGTTATGGATATCATCTGGAGGGTGTAAATGAAAGGTTAATGATGATGTACAATTAAGGTTACCAGGTCAGTACCTAAAGTCCTATCGGTGGTCCAAAGGGAGTCTGAATTGGTTTGAACTCGTTGATGGCTTCTCTGTTCCTTTCTTCATACCGCCATCCTCTACTCCATGTCTCCCTCCCATCCGTTCATATCTTGGATCTGGTGGGGAAGTGACATTCCCTTTTCCTGAGAGTCTCTCTGAGGATGGACTTCAGGTCATGGTATTATTAGCCTTAGAAATCAGTTAGCTTTGGGGGGGTCTCCCTTAGACAATATCGTCCTCCTCAATCCCCCAGCAAAAGCATGGGAAAGAGTCAGAAAAGGAGGGACTTCCCTGGTGGTCCAGTGCTTAAGAATCCACCTTCCAACGCAGGGGACTTGGGTTCCATCCCTGGTCGGGGAACTAAGATCCCACATTCCACGGGGCAACTAAGCCTGTGTGCTCTAGAGCCTACGTGCAGCAACTAGAGAGACGCCTGCATGCCGCAATGGAGATCCTGTGTGACGCAACTAAGACCCAATGCAGGGCTTCCCTGGTGGCACAGTGGTTAAGAGTCCACCTGCCTATGCAGGGGACATGGGTTCGAGCCCTGGCCTGGGAAGATCCCACATGCCGCAAAGCAACTAAGCCTGTGCGCCAAAACTACTGAGCCTGCGCTCTAGAGCCTGCATGCCACAACTACTGAAGCCCACGTGCCTAGAGCCCGTGCTCCGCAACAAGAGAAGCCACTGCAATGAGAAGCCTGTGCACCGCAACAAAGAGTAGCCCCTGCTCGCCGCAACCAGAGAAAGCCCACGCACAGCAACGAAGACCCAATGCAGCCAAAAATAAAAATAAAGTAAATAAATTTATTTTTTTTAAAAACCAATGCAGCCAAATAAATAAATAAATATTAAAAAAACAAACAAACAAAAACGAGTCAGAAAAGGAAATGTGCCTGAACTGGAGAGAAAGTCAGACTTCCTTCCCAGGAAGCTATTGGTTATTTCTGGAGAGCCAGGCCCAGGATTTATGCCCACTGCTGAGAAAGTGTCATGGCACAGACTGAAATAATTAGGCACAGTGTCCTCCCATCTTGTAAGTCCGTGCAGCATTGGTTCCTGGACTAGACGTGTGCGTGTGTGTGTGTGTGTGTGTGTGTGTGTGTGTGTGTGTTGAGGGGCCGGGGAGAGAGCCTGAAAGATAAACTAACAGGGACTCTTTTTCCATTGCTATTGTGACTCAGTCAATTCCAGGATTTAAATGCAGGCCCATTATGCCTCCTATTCAGTTCTCCTGGAAAATGCCATCTGTTAGGGGTACTTATTTCTGGGCAGCAAAAATGCCATTAGTTCGATTTTGGTGTAGCTGCTATGTGGCATGCCTCCCACCAGCCTCGTCCCAGGCGTCAGGGAACAAGGGTAGGGCTCAGGCATTTGCCACCATCCAGTTCTCCCTCTTTTTTAGGTTGTGCCTATTAACCCAGCTTTCTGAAAACACCCCTCATTTCCTTGACCCACATATACGCAGCCAAACCCTCCCTTAGTTTTCAAGCCATGACATGATTTAAATGCTTCTGTGAATTCCATATCAAGTGTACTAAGGCTTAACATTTGCTTGGAGTAAATAAGGAAGTGCTGTTAGGAAATTCATTCCTTAGGATCTTATTTATGTCTTAAACAAGACCAGCACCTTTTGTTATTACAGCTGTTCTTCAGTGCGGTGCACATAGGCTTGCCTTTCTGACCCTTTTTGTTTGTTTGTTTTCTTTCTTTTGGCCACAGTGCTCGGCTAGAGGAATCTTAGTTCCCAGACCAGGCATTGAACCCAGACCCCTGGCAGTGAAAGCACCGAGTCCTAACCACTGGACCGCCAGGGAATTCCCTCTGACCCCTTATTTTGAATGCATTGTTGGCTGACACTCACCCCTAGAAGAAATTTCTACCCTTTTTCCGATCGTTAGGACAAATTCACATGCCAGTTTAGGCTGGTTCACCTGCTCAATACTGAGTGATTTGAATGGGGCCGTCTTCTCTGCACTTCACTGGCCACAATGCACAGACACACTCCACTCAGGAATGTAGTCCTGGGAATTCCCTGGTGGTCCAATGGTTAGGACTCCGATCTTTCACTGCCTGGGGGAGCCCGGGGTTCCATCCCTGCTCACGGAACTAAGATCCTGCAAGCCCTGAGGCACGGCCAGAAAAAAAAAAAAAAAAAAAAAAGAGGAAGGAATGTAGTCCTGGCATGGGAACTCAGGAATTCCTTAAAGATTTCAGGAGTGCATGAGCACAAGCCAACAGAGAGGAGTGATGCATATGCTGGCTTGAAATTCTGGAGACAAATTCCTGTTCAAAGCCCAGGAAAGCTAGTTTTCTGGCTAAAGTCTTAGGGAGATGGGAAATTCTGGGGATGTGGGTTAACAGAGGCCAGGGCTAGGGATGAGAGGGGGAAGGAAGCCATGTACTCAAGACAAAGTCATAGGTGACATTCTTGATTTTTCTCTCCTTCTCACCCCTCATAACCAGTCTATTAGCAAGTCTGGCAGTCCCACCTTCAAAGCTTGTCCTGAGGGAAGACATATGGGGACATATGTTTATGTATGACTGATTCACTTTGTTATAAAGCAGAAACTAACACACCATTGTAAAGCAATTATACCCCAATAAAGACGTTAAAAAAAAAAAAAAAAAAGCTTGTCCTGAAGTCCCTTCTATCTGTTTACCCTCACTGCCATCACCCTAGCCAAGCTTCTGCCATCTCTCATCTAGTCAACCAGATTACCTCCTCCAACTAGTTTTTGTGCATCTCTCTTGCTAATTTCTAATTAATTCTCCATGCAGATGATAGAGAAATCATTTATAAGTGCAAATTAGATCATATTACTTCCCTGCTTAAATCCCATCTCAGCTAGAATTATATCCAGCTCTCCTCCAAGGCCTACAAGCCCCATGTGCTCTGGGGTTTGCTCACCTCTACAAAGTTCTCTCACTCCACTCTCCCCCACTGACACTGCCCTCTAGCCACACCGAAAACATTACCTGCCAAGCATTTGACACCTAGGGGCCTTTGCTCTGACAGCGCTCTCTGCCTGGCATGCTCTGCTCACTTCTTCACCTGGCTGGTCCATTTTTACCTTGCAGGTACCCACTGCAATGCTTCCCGTGAGAGGCCCACGACGACTTCATCTAAAGTAGCAATACTCCCCATCCCTACCCCTCAGTGGCTATCTCATCACCATTATTTCACTTCTAGCATTTCTCATAATCTAAAATCATCTTCTTTATTAATCTCTTTACATATTTATTTTCTAACTTTCCCACTTGTATGACGGCAAGAGAGATTTCTATCTAGATCTGTGTTGTCTAGTATGGTAACCACTAGACCCATGTGTGGCTACTGGGAACTTGAGATGTGGCTAGTCTGAATTGAGATGTGCTTAAAGTACAAAATACACGTCAGAATTTGAAGATTTAGTATGAAAATATCATATTGATAAGTTTATACTGATTACATGTTGAAATGATAATATTCTGGAAATACTAGTTTAAATAAATTATATTTAAAAAAATTTTTTTAACATTTTTTTCTTTAATATTTATTTATTTGGTTGCACCGGGTCTTAGTTGCAGCAGGCGGGCTCCTTAGTTGCAGCTCAAGGGCCCCTTTTTAGTTGTGGCTCGAGGGCTCCTTAGTTGTGGCATGCATGTGGTATCTAGTTCCCTGACCAGGGATCGAACCCGTGCCCCCTGCATTGGGAGCGTGGAGTCTTAACCACTGCTCCACCAGGGAAGTCCCTGTTATAAAAATTAATATTGCTATTTTTTATCTTTTTTTTTAACTTTATAATGTGTCTACTAAAACATTTTAATAGCATTCATGACTCACATTATACTTCTATTGGCCAGGACTAATCTGGATCACCAAAACGCTCCTCAATGTGCATTAAATACTTGTTTACTAAATGGTTATTTGCTTCCACTCTCTCTTTGAAATTTACCAAAGAGAAGTCAAATGTTTTTCATTTCCTCCTTCCATCTGTTCCAAATTAGGAGAAAGACAAAACAAAGCTCAATACCAACAACAACACCATCAACGGAAGAAATCCCCTGAGCCATTTAGCTCCTAGCAGCAAGCCAAGGAAGGCAAACTGGGATTAGGGAACAAAAGGGTAACCTGGGATGGTGGCTGGATGGGGTGAGCAGTTTCAGCAGCCAGAGATCTTCCCTTAGGCCTAGGAGGTGACACAAGCAATTTTCCCAGGATCATCTTGACACAAGCAATAAAGCAAGTTAACAAGGCAGAAGGTCACTGAACCTGGTCTCAGCCAGTCCTGGTGCAGCTCTCCCAACATGTAAGCAAAGGGGCTGGCAGAGAAGTCTCCTCATTCATCAGCCCGCCTCAAAAGCACATCTTCCGGCTTGTATTGTGGGAGGAGTTGCAGAGTTTGGAGAGTCAAAGTGGAGTGGGGGAACGGAAATAACTGTGGGGATAGGAAAAGCCCTACTGATTTTTTTCCAGCTTTCCTTTTAAGGGCTTCTGGAGACAAAAGGGGATTAAAACTTCAAGTTAGGGAGAAGTAAAAACTCATAGTTAACTGATTAGGTGGGTTTATCTGATTAATCCTGGGGAGTCTGGGTCATAATTCAATGCAACAAAATTTACCAAAGTATGGAAATTTAAAAACGTTTTGAAGCCAGACGCCCTACCCTGACAGGGTAATGGGTGGGAGAGGATGGGAAGGAATGAGAAGAGCTAGGAACTACCTTGTTCTGGGAACAAAAAAAGCTGAAAGAGCCCCCAGGCCAAGTGGAGTGGGAGTAAGACTTTGCCCTTAATTTCTTTCAGTTCCACTCATTAATTCATTCATTCCACAAATATTGAGTGCCTACAGTGTGTTAGGCCTTTGCTAGCACTATGAGTTGGACTTCTAGAGTTGTTGACTGTCCTTTGAGAAACCACAAATATTGCCTTAAAATCCTTAAGTCGGTAAGAAAGTGCTTCAACTGAATGAGCAGGCAGGTGGATCTTCCACTTCCTCCTTTTATCCCTTCTCCCTAGGAATCTGCAATCCCAACCACTCCATCCCTCTGCTATTTGCTGAAGTTGTTTCCACTAAATTTCCCAATGACCTCCATTTTGCCAAAACCATATCCACTTGCATCTGTGGAGTATTTTTTTAATATAAATTTATTTATTTATATTTATTTTTGGCTGCGTTGGGTCTCCGTTGTTGTGCTCGGGCTTTCTCTAGTTGTGGTGAGCAGGGGCTACTCTTTGTTGTGGTGCATGGGCTTCTCATTGTGGTGGTTTCTCTTGTTGCGGAGCAAGAGCTCTAGGCGCATGGGCTTCAGTAGTTGTGGCACACGGGCTCAGTAGCTGTGGCTCTCAGGCTCTAGAGCGCAGGCTCAGTAGTTGTGGTGCATGGGCTTAGTTGCTCCGCGGACCAGGGCTTGAACCCATGTCCCCTGCATTGGTAGGAAAATTCTTAACCACTGTGCCACCAGGGAAGCCCCCACCTGTGGAATATTGACATCTCTTGAAATTCTGTCTTCCTCTGGTTTTTTCCTTTTCATTGGTTCTCCTCCTTCATTTAAAGCTGCTCATCTTTTAATCTCTTTCACCTCCTTTGGCTGACTTTTGAAATGAAAAGGAGTCCTCAGGAGTCCTTGGCTTTCTCCTTTTCTCACTCTATTCATAGTTCTTGGGCATCAATAACCAAAATAACAGCTTCATCTACCATAAAGACATGGATTGGGCTCTCAAAACTGCATCAGGCCCTTATCGCTCATCACACTTGTAGTCACATGTGATAAACTGCCTGCTAGACCTTCATTGGATGAACTTAACCCCTAAGCCAGTTATTCTCCTGTTATCCTTATATGAGGACTGACACTACCAAAAACCTGTGTCTGTTTAGACTTATGCTCCCTGTCATATCATTCATTCAATAGATTGATCCCTTCCTTACTAGATCCTAGACACTGGGCCCTGTGCTAAAGGGTACAGAGATAAATAAGATACAACCCCTGCCCACAAGGGACTGGGCACTTGGAGACAGGTAAACAATCAGAGAAGTATACTGTAAGACATCATCAGAGGGAAGTGAAAAAATAGAAACACATTTAAGATGCAAGACACAGGGACTTCCCTGGCGGTCTGGTTGTTAAGACTCCGAGCTTCCACTGCAAGGGGCATGGGTTCAATTCCTTGTTGGGGAACTAAGATCCTGCATGCCACTTGGTGTGGCCAAAAAATTAAAAAAAAAAAAAAAAGATGCAAGACACAGAGAAAGCACAATAGAGGGACTAACTGGGAGATGGAATATGAGGAAGTGCTTCCTTGAGGAGATGATGCCTGAGATGGGTTTTGAAAGACAAATGGAAATGTAATTTGCATGACAAGCAAGGGAGTTATGGTATTTTTAGGCATTGAGAATAGTATGTAAAAGGCATGAGTACGTGAAACCAAGTAGCATATCTGATAACACATGAGCAGTGTGATATTGATGGGAATGTAAAGTACATGGCAAAGGATATTTGGTAGGAGGTGAACTTGGAGTAGTAGGTAGGGACCAAATCATAAGGGATCTGTATAATAATAAGAACAATAAAGGCTACAATTAACAAAGCAGACTTTACCTATAAGACCACTAGTGCTTAATCGGCTCTATGTTATTATTCACACACTACAGCAAGGAAGCCAAGAGGCTACATATCTGGTATGGTTTAGCTGAAATTCACACCCAGGATTCTTTGACTCCAAAGCCTAGGCCCTTGGTCATACACCTTGCTGCATGTTCATGATGCTAAAATGTCCTTACCTCATGGAGCTTATAACATAGTGCAGGGTGAAGGATATGGTGGGTTGAGGCAAGGATGGGAGATGGCTTCTGTGCCTGTTTGCAGGGTCAGGAACCAGGATGAAGCTGGCTTAGCCACAGCTGGTGGTAGGCTGGGTCTTGCTTGCTCTAGGAAGTCCACACCTCTGGGTGGTGTACAGTTCTGAAGAAAGTCAAAATATTCTTACTTCTATAATAGTTCTTTCCCTTGGCTTCCCATGCCCTCCTCACCTGCTTCCTTACCACCACTCTCCCACCCTCAGCAATCATCTTCAACACCATCCAAATTTGACCTCATCCATTCCTACTTAAAATCCTCCTCTGGATTCTCATTGGCTTTGCTGACACACAAACCCTTCCTGGTGAGGGTTCTGCCCACCCCCTTTAGCTCTGTCTTCCACCTGTGACTCAGTCACACTGCATGGTCTGCTATCCCACCCTTCTGTATCTTCCCAGGTGCTATAATTGTGCCTGGAATGCTTTCCCCTTACCGGACTTCCTAATCCCACACCTAACCTTCAGGATGGTGTACATATCACCTCCTCCAGGAAGCCTTCCCTGACTTCCCCTGGCTGGTCTAAAAGCCCCTCTTTGGTGCACCCAGCATAATTTATATATTCTTTACTATCTATGTACTTGTTTCTATTGCCTTCTAATTGTGTTAGATTCAACTCTTAGTCTGGCTTCTTCCTAACCACTTGACCTTATGCAGGTTATTCAAACTCTTGATTCCTCAATTTACTCATCTATAAAAGGGGGTGAAAATGTCATTTCTCATAAATGTGCTCTGAAGATTCAAGATATTTAAAACATTAAAATGTATTACATGGGGCTTCCCTGGTGGCACAGTGGTTAAGAGTCTGCCTGCCAATGCAGGGGACACGGGTTCAAGCCCTGGTCTGGGAAGATCCCACATGCCACGGAGCAACTAAGCTTGTGCGCCACAACTACTGAGTCTGCGCTCTAGAGCCCACGAGTCACAACTACTGAGACCACGTGCCTAGAGCCTTTGCTCCACAACAAGATAAGCCACTGCAATGAGAAGCCCGTGCACCGCAATGAAGAGTAGCCCCCGCTCACCGCAACTAGAGAAAGCCCATGCACAGCAACAGAGACCCAAGACAGCCAAAAATATAAATAAATAAATAAGTTTATTAAAATAAGTGTATTATAACATATGTTAAATATATTATATATCAGAATATAGTATTTTTTGTTAAATATATATCAAAACATATATTAAAATTCTTTGTATAGTGTAAGCACTAAATAAATGTCACTGTTATTCTACCTGTCACAATTGTTCATCCATACTAGACTCTAAGTGGCTTGAAGGCAATGATTTATTCAATATCTAGTATACTGCCTGGCATCTGGGAGGTGTTCAGTAGACATTTGGGTTTTATATCCTTCTCCTGTTTTCAGTGTTGGCTTTGCCACTTCAGGTTCTCAATTCAATATATATTTTTTTCTTTTTAAAAATTGAGTAAGATGAGAAGAAAAGGGGGAGGGGATATTTGCATTTACTTATAGAGATTTCTTAACCCTGGGCTGTGGTCCAGCCCCCAAGGGACTGCAGGGAGATGTTATTTCTGTAGATAAGAGAGCTTTGGCGCCTACCCTAGTCTTTCCCACTGTTCCACCTCCTTCCCTGCAGAGATCCTTTCCTACTTATACTGCCTTCTCTGTCCATTCCTGGCGCTTTGAAGATTTTCAAAGAATGTGGTTGTAGTGGTGGTGTATGGGGAGAAGGGGAGTTTGTAGGTAGCTTGGGGGGGAAATCCAACTTTCTGAGGCAGTCCCAAGAGAGATGAAAAAAGATGAGGTTGTACACTTTCCCTAAGGGCCTGGAGGCTTGGAGAGCGTTATCTGAACCTGATCTTGTAAGGCAGAGGGGCAATCATTCTTTTCCATGTTTTTGTTGAGCATTTGGAAGTCCTAAAAATAGAGAGCTCATTCATCAGATAAGGACTCAGGGTGGGTGGGGAGCTGCACTAGATGAAGTAATCATTGTAACCAAATTTTCAAAACCAATATAGGACAAACTATGGCATAACAGAATTGTTTAAATTCTGATTTGTGATTTTATTTATGTAAAGATCATGAGAAGATATAAAATAATGAAATTGCCTTGAATGAACGGTCTTTATTAAGGACGATAATTACACAAAAGAAAAAAGTACAGTCAAAAATATTTTAATGTTTGTAACATTTCACAACAACGAAGACTTAATTCAAGTCTTTTGCTCACTTTTGCATTGAGTTGTCTGTTTTCATTCTTACTGATTTCCAAGAGTTCTTTAAGAATTCTGGCTATGATTGCAAATATCTTTTCTCATTCAGTGGCTTGCTTTTTCATTCTTTTAATGGTGTCCTTTTATGAACAGAATATTTAAATTTTAAAGGAGTCTACATTATCACTCTTTTCCTTTATGGATAGTCTTTTTTTGTGTTCTGTTTGAGAAGTCTTTGACTGCCCCAAGGTCATGGCAATATTATATGTCTTCTTCTAGAAGCTATATTAGAGAATGTTCAGATGGCTAACAAGCTCGTGAAAAGATGCTTGACATCATTATTCACCAGGGAAATACAAATGAAAACTGTAAAGAGGTATATCTATACCACAATGGTATATATATATATAAAATGAAAAAGTACAATACCAAGTGTTAGAGAGGATGTGAGCAACTGGAACGTTCATGCTCTACTGGTGGGTGGGTAAACTTACACGGTAAATTAGCACAATCACACTGGAAAACTTTTACTGAAGTTGAACATAAGCTTACCCTATGGTTTAACAATTTCACACCTAGGTTTGGACCCAATGGAAACTCAGACATACGTGCATCCAAACCGAAAAGTGCTCACAGCAGTTTTGTTCATCAAAGCCTCATACTGGAAACGATCCACATGTCTGTCAATAGTACTGTAGAATGGACAAATGCATGTAGCATATATAGTCAATGGAACATTATACAGAAATGAAAAAAAAACCCCAGCAAACTATTATTGCATGCAAAAACATATATAATTCTCAGCCACATAATATTGAGCAAACATATCCAGACATAAAAGAGGACATACTGTATGATTGCATTTATATGAAGTTCAAGAACAAGAAAACCTAATCTGTGGTGAAAGAAGTCAGGATATTGGTTATCTTTGGTGGGGGTGGGAGCAGGGGTTGATTAGAAAGGGGCAGAGGGAGGCCTCTGGGTGTAGATAATATGCTCTTGCTTGATCTGTGTGGCAGCTTTAAGGTTGTATATGTTTGTAAAAATTGATCCAGTGTCACTCAGAGATTTGGGCATTTTACTTCAATATAAAAAGTTAAGGGACTTCCCTGGTGATGCAGTGGTTAAGAATCCACCTGCCAATGCAGCGGACATGGGTTCATGCCCTGGTCCGGGAAGATCCCACATGCTGTGGAGCAACTAAGCCCGTGCGCCACAACTACTGAGCCTGCATTCTAGAGCCTGCAAACCACAACTACTGAGTCCGTGAGCCACAACTACTGAAGCCCGCACGCCTAGAGCCTGTGCTCCACAACAAAGAGAAGCCACCGCAATGAGAAGCTCACACACTGCAAAGAAGGGTAGCCCCCACTCGCCACAACTAGAGAGAAAGCCCGCGCACAGCAACGAAGACCCAACACAGCCAAAAATAATTAATTAATTAGTTAATTAACTTAAAAAGTTAAGAAAAAATGTTATTTAATAAAATATTTGAGTTGTGATTTTTACCATTCATTGACAACAGAAGTTGAAAGAATATTACTTTGATTATATTTGTGTGTCGAAGAATAAAGGTTACTCAGTCGTAATATTTACTGATGGATTCATTCGGATATTGTTGGCAGGACTCTATGAGGGCTGGGATATTTAAATTTGATATAGCACCAGAAAATACAAGGAGTAGAGTTGGAGGACATCTAACATCCCTCTGGAAGTAAGGTATAATGAATTGTCTGAGATCACATATAGTAATAATAATATTAGCCTTTGATTATAAAAGCAAGAAGATATAAAGACTTGTTTGAAGTATGTATAACAATAATAGCATTGTCCTTTGATTATAAAGGCTATACTATGGAGAATATTTTGAGTTTTTTTCAGAAGTGTTGACTGAATTGAAATTGACTTTGCAATTTTCTGCATAGAACATCCCAAATACTTGGTTCTTGCATTATACTTTTCAAAAAGTTTTCCATGTATTATGTGATCTGCTACTTACATGTTCAGTGAATAAATGAATGAATAAATGAACAAAAGAGCACACCATTCACTTTTTTGTGCTTAGTGCTAGGATCATAGTAGTGAAAAGTCAGACCCGTTCTCTGCCCTGATGGGTGCCTAATCTTCTAGGAGGAGAGACTGACCTTGAGCAAGCATAGGCATGGAAGTGCTAGGAAAGGGACATATCCTCTGGTCTAGGAGGTCCAACCTAGCCTCAGGGATTGCAAAGAGCTTTGTGAGGCACCTGACACATAACGTGAGATGAGTTTAAGCTTGCTAGATAAAGTGGGAAAATGGAGGTAGTTTGGGCAGAGGGTTAGCATATTCCAAAGTTACAAGAATACAGAGCAGCATGCTTTGGAAGAAAAAAAAGCCCAGTGGGTTGGAAAGGAGAATTTGAGGAGTTATCTGGGAGCCATTAGATGTGGAGGGCCCTGTTTGCCCTGTTTAAAATATGGGACTTAATCCTGGGACAAGGTGAAGCCACTCCAGGTTTTAAGCAAACTTATATTTATAAATTTAATATTTATATTTTAGGAAACTCAGACTAGAAAAGGGACAACGCTCTCCTTTTGGTAGGTTCTGTGGATAAGAAGTACAGCTGGAACTAGATAGCAGCTCTCCAGGGGCCTGGTCTCTTACCACCCTCTATTCTCTGCTCTCTGTTGGTCTCAGACTAAAGTGAAAAAGGAACCTTGGGTTAGAAGTGAAGCTTAAGAGCACAGCTGGCCCCCTTTTCCTTCTTTACTTGTATCAATACCATGCCATAAGCTGGAGAGAAAGGAGGGCTGACTTCTTGCGTGGACTCATGGCAGAACCCTTTACAGAGGAATCTAGCCTTGTAGGTTCACACACAGCAAGACTTTTTAATCCTTTTCATTGATTTTATCTAGAAATACTTTTGAGGTAAAAGCAAAAATCCCTCAAATAGTGTTTCCATAAGGCCCACTTGGAATTCTGTGAAAGGATAAATGTCACCTAGGAGAGTTGTAAAAGTCACTTGGTCTATATCCAGAACACAGTGCCCAGGGTTAGTAAACTGGAAAGCAGAGGGATTTTCCAGGACAGACAATTGTTTTTTGAGAGGAAAAAAAAGAAGAGTTACAGAAATATCACTTCTTGAAGGTCCACTCTATGCTCCTCGTCCTTACTTCTTCAGATCCACGGACAATTGCACCCACAGGAATTTGCTTTCTGTTCCTACTGCTCTATGGAAACTGCTCCTGTCCAGCTCATCAATGACTACCATTTTTTGCAAACCCAGCAGCTTCTTCTTGGTGCTTATGCAAAACCAATAATCTGTCCTGAAAAATACCTCTGCTTTTCGAATCCTGTGCACTGAGTTCTGGAAACAGACAGATTGATTTTTATAACTCTCTGTGGTGACACTTAGTGTTTCACAGGATTCCAAGTGGGGCTATGGGAACCCATTATTTGAGGAGTTTTTGCTCTTTGCATTTTCATTCTGTTGACCTTCCTCTTCTGTGCAGCAGAAACTTCCACAGTTCTCTTCTCCATGGCTTTGGTGACGCTCCTCATTCCAGGTTCTCCTTTTAGTTTCCCATCTCTGATTGGTGTCTCTAGCTTTGCACCCCATTAAATGCTAGTACTCCCCAGGCTTCTA